>NC_141903.1:72015761-73464094 GCF_057802395.1 Ceratotherium simum simum | reverse complement strand
ATTGCATTTATATGAAATGTCCAGGATAGACAACTCCACAAAGACAGAAAGTAGATTAGTGGTTTCCAGGGACTAGGGGAAGAAGGAATGTGTATGGGGTTTCTTTTTGGAGTGATGAAAATGTTCTGGAATTAGATAGTGGTGATGGTTGCACAAACTTGTGAATATACAGAAAAGCACTGAATTGTACACAGTTAAAGGCTAAATTTTATGGTATGTGAATTATATCTGAATTTTAAAATGAAGAAATAATGTAACACGATTTTTTTCATCTATGAGAATAACAAAAATTAAAAACAGTGATGAGGCTCATTATTGTTGGGACTATGGGGAAAAAGATATACATTTGCTTGTGCCCTTTGTCAAGGGCAATTCAGCACCACGTGTTAAAATGCTTTAAACATGCACGTGCTCTGCCCTAGCAATTCCAATCCTAGGATTTTATCTTAAGGGAATAATTGAATGTGTGTGCAAGGATATATGTGAAGAGATGTTCTTCACAGAATTATTTATAAAGTGAAAATTGGAAAACCTTTGTCCAAAAATAGGGAGTTATTTAAATAATTGTAATCTATTCCACATTAAACAGACAATTATATCACGTTTTATTGATTGACATGGAAATCTGTCCAAACATAATCTTAACTGGAAAAAAAGCAGGATACAAAATATTGTATATAGTATAATGTATTTTTGTAAATATATAGATCTGGTCATTAAAGTCTGAAGGATATGTAACTAAGTATTAACAACAGTTATCTCTGGGTGGTATGTTAAGTGATTTTTTGTTGTTAATCTGTATTGTCTAATTTTTCTGCAATTAATATGTACTATTTATATAATAAAAAATATTTAGTTTTTAAAAGATATATGTCAAACTTAACACTACCAATATTGAGACAAACTAGCATTGTCCCTGAAATGATGCACTGAGGACACAGTATAACTGATGTAGTACTTCAGCCCTAAAAGTCTAATCCAAATTTAATTATGTGGAAACAAATACAACTTTAGAGACATTCTGCAAAACACGTGTCATGGACCCTTCAGACCCATTTGTTGTCATCACTGAAACTCTGCCTTTCTCTTGAGTTGGAGTTCCTGTTTCTTGGATCTCTGCTCTTTTTTCTTGGTTAATTCTCTTTTGGTAGGCCACGTCATCCAATACGTCATAAGGTTAAAAAGACTGTCCAGAGGCTGAGGACATAGCAGTGAGAGCCCTCTTTGTGTCTATTACATGAGTCATGTCAATTCAGTCTGGACAGGTTGCCCTCTAGGCCAGCTGTCATCTGAGCAGTGTTGTGAAAGGAAAAAGAAAGGCTGGGAAAATGTTCTAGATTAAAGGCCACTAGAGAAATATCACAATTAAATACAACTCATGATCCTTGACTGTGCCCAGCACAGTGGATGAAAATAAACCCATCATAAAACACATCTTTGGGAAATTTGCCGGAGACAAAGAGAAAAATCAATAAGCTTCTAGAACAGAAAAAAACCATGAACACATCCAAACAAATCAAGAATCAGAATGGCTTTAGGCTTCTCAACACAAACACTTAGAAGCCAGAAGGCAATAGAGCAATGCCATCAAAATTCAGAAGGAAAATGGTTCCAATATAGAATTCTAAACCCAGCCAAATCATCAGTTAAGCATGAGGGTAAAAGAAAGAAATTTTCAGACATGCAAGGTCTCTAAAAGTTACCCTTCCTCACTTTAAAACAAAAACTGTAAAAAGAGACAAAGAAGGGCATTACATAATGATCAAGGGAACAATCCAACAAGAGGATATAACACTTGTAAATATCTATGCACCCAATGTAGGTGCACCTAAATATATAAAGCAATTATTAACAGACATAAAAACAGAAATAGACAGTAACACAATAATAGTAGGGGACTTTAACACTCCACTTACACCAACGGATAGATCATCCAAACAGAAGATCAATAAGGAAACATTAGCCTTAAACGACACACTAGAACAGATGGACCTAGTAGATATATACAGAGCATTCCATCCAAAAACCGAAGAATACACATTCTTTTCAAATGCACATGGAACATTCTCCAGGATTGATCACATGTTAGGCCACAAAACAAGTCTCCATAAATTTAAGAAGATTGAAATAATACCAACCATCTTTTCTGACCACAACGGTATGAAACTAGAAATCAACTATGGGAAGAAAATCAGAAAAACCACAAATACGTGGAGATTAAACAAAATGCTACTGAACAATGACTGGGTTAACAAAGAAATCAAAGAAGAAATCAAAAAATACCTGGAGACAAATGAAAATGAAAATACTACATGCCAGAATTTATGGGATACAGCAAAAGGAGTTCTAAGAGGAAAGTTTATAGCGATACAGGCCTATCTGAACAAACAAGAAAAATCTCAAATAAACAATCTAACAATGTACCTAAAGGAATTGGAAAAAGAAGAACAAACAAAGCCCAAATTCAGTAGAAGAAGGGAAATAATAAAAATCAGAGCAGAAATAAATGAAATAGAGACCAAAAAAACAATAGAAAAAATTAATAAAACCAAGATCTGGTTCTTTGAAAAGATCAACAAAATTGACAAACCTTTAGCTAGACTCACTAAGAAAAAAAGAGAGAAGGCACAAATAAGTAAAATCAGAAATGAAAGAGGAGAGGTTACAACAGACACCTCAGAAATACAAAAGATTATAAGAGAATACTATGAAAAGCTATATGCCAACCAATTCGACAATCTGGAAGAAATGGATAAATTCTTAGAATCATACAACCTTCCAAAACTGGAACAAGAAGAAGTAGAGAATTTGAATAGACCAATCACCAGTAAGGAGATCGAAACAGTAATCAAAAACCTCCCCAAAAATAAAAGTCCAGGACCAGACGGCTTCCCTGCTGAATTCTACCAAACATTCAAAGAAGACTTAATACCTATCCTTCTCAAACTCTTCCAAAAAATTGAGGAGGCGGGGAAGCTCCCTAACTCATTCTACGAAGCTGACATTACCCTGATACCAAAACCAGACAAGGACAACACAAAAAAAAGAAAATTACAGGCCAATATCACTGATGAACATCGATGCAAAAATCCTCAACAAAATACTAGCAAATCGCATACAACAATACGTTAAAAAGATTATACACCATGATCAAGTGGGATTTATTCCAGGTATGCAGGGATGGTTTAACATTCGCAAATCAATCAACGTGATACACCACATTAATAAAATGAAGAATAAAAATCACATGATCATCTCAATAGATGCAGAGAAAGCATTTGACAAGATCCAGCATCCATTTATGATAAAAACTCTGAATAAAATGGGGATAGAAGGAAAGTACCTCAACATAATAAAGACCATATATGCCCCACAGCTAATATCATCCTCAATGGTGAAAAACTGAAACCTATCCCTCTAAGAACAGGAACCAGACAAGGATGTCCACTGTCACCACTCCTATTTAACATAGTACTGGAAGTCCTAGCCAGAGCAATCAGGCAAGAGAAAGAAATAAAAGGGATCCAAATTGGAAAGGAAGAAGTGAAACTGTCACTATTTGCAGATGACATGATTTTATATATAGAAAACCCTAAAGAATCCACCAGAAAACTTTTAGAAGTAATAAACGAATATGGTAAAGTTGCAGGATACAAAATCAACATACAAAAATCAGTTGCATTTCTGTACACTAACAACGAAGTAGCAGAAAGAGAAATTAAGAATACCATCCCATTTACAATTGCAACAAAAACAATAAAATACCTAGGAATAAACTTAACCAAAGAGGTGAAAGATCTGTACACAGAAAACTATAAAACATTGATGAAAGAAATTGAAGAAGACACAAAGAAATGGAAAGATATTCCGTGCTCTTGGATTGGAAGAATTAACATAGTTAAGATGTCCATACTTCCTAAAGCCATCTATAGATTCAATGCAATCCCTATCAAAGTTCCAACAACATTTTTCACAGAAATAGAACAAAGAATCCTAAAATTTATATGGAACAACAAAAGACCCCGAATAGCTAAAGGAATCCTGAGAAAAAAGAACAAAGCTGGAGATATCACACTCCCTGATTTCAAAATATACTACAAAGCTATAGTAACCAAAACAGCATGGTACTGGCACAAAAACAGACACACAGATCAATGGAATAGAATCGAAAGCCCAGAAATAAACCCACACATCTATGGACAGCTAATCTTTGACAAAGGATCCAAGAATATACAATGGGGAAAAGAAAGTCTCTTCAACAAATGGTGTTGGGAAAACTGGATAGTCACATGCAAAAAAATGAAAGTAGACCCTTACCTTACACCATACACAAAAATTAACTCCAAATGGATTAAAGACTTGAATGTAAGACCTGAAACTATGAAACTTCTAGAAGAAAACATAGGCAGTACGCTCTTCGACATCGGTCTTAGCAACATCTTTTCAAACACCATGTCTGACCGGGCAAGAGAAACAATAGAAAAAATAAACAAATGGGACTACATCAAACTAAAAAGCTTCTGCACAGCAAAGGAAACCATCAACAAAACAAAAAGACAACCTAACAATTGGGAGACGATATTTGCAAACCATACATCTGATAAGGGCTTAATCTCCAAAATATATAAAGAACTCATGCATCTCAACAACAAAAAAACTACCAACCCAATTAAAAAATGGGCAAAAGACCTGAACAGACATTTCTCCAAAGAAGATATACAGATGGCCAACAGACACATGAAAAGATGTTCAAAATCACTAACTATCAGGGAAATGCAAATCAAAACTACAATGAGATATCACCTCATGCCCGTCAGAATGGCTATAATTAACAAGACAGGAAACAACATGTGTTGGAGCGAAGGGAACTCTCATACACTGCTGGTGGGAGTGTAAACTGGTGCAGCCACTATGGAAAACAGTATGGAGATTCCTCAAAAAATCAAGGATAGAAATACCATATGATCCAGCTATTCCACTGCTGGGGATTTATCCAAAGAACTTGAAAACACCAATTTGTAAAGGTACATGCACCCCTGTGTTCATTGCAGCGTTACTCACAATAGCCAAGACTTGGAAGCAACCTAAGTGCCCATCAAGGGACGAATGGATGAAGAAGATGTGGTATATATACACAATGGAATACTACTCAGCCATAAGAAATGATGAAATCCAGCCATTTGTGACAACATGGATGGACATTGAGGGTATTATGCAAAGTGAAATAAGTCAGAGGGAGAAGGTCAAATACCGTATGATTTCCTTCATTAAGTAGTAGATAATAACAACAATAAACAAATACATAGGGACAGAGATTGGATTGGTGGTTGCCGGGGGCGGGGGGAGGGGGGTGAAGGGGATGGTTCGGTACATGTGTGTGGTGATGGGTTGTAGTTGGTGTTTTGGTGGTGAACATGATGTAATCTGTGCAGAAGTGGATGTGTAGTGATGTACACCTGAAATTTTTACAATGTTGTAAACCAATGTTACTGCAATAAACAAAAAATTAAAAAAAAAAAAAAAGAAAAAATCCCACATTATTACCATCTGGAAAAAAAAAAAAAAAGTTACCCTTCCTCAAGATGCCACTGAAGGATACTTTCTACCCAAGCAAGGAAATAAACCAAGAAAGGAAAAATACATGAAATTAGAAAACAGGAGAACCAGCACTAGGACGTGAAAGGAATCTCTAGGATGATGGTAAAGGGAGATGCTTGGATGACAACAAATGGACGTTCCAGGATGATAGTCATGCAGCAGGCCCAGAAAGAAACCAGCCCACGTAAGAGGGAAATGCAGGTCCCTGGTAAGAAGGTTTCCAAGAAAAAAAATTGGAATTGCTGTATTAATGCTACAAAACTGACCTTGCGGAAAGTGTACTGAGGAACTATTTAAAAGAATAGGAAGAATTAGCTATGGTAACAATGAAAATTAAGAAAAGGCAATTATTAACTTCAAGAAAAAGAAAAAGAGGGGCCGGCCCCGTGGTGCAGTGGTTAAGTTGGCACATTCTGCTTCTGTGGCCCGGGTTTGCAGGTTCAGATCCCAGGCAAGGACCTATACCACTCATCAGCCATGCTGTAGCGGCAACCCACATATAAAGTAGAGGAAGCTGGCACAGATGTTAGCTCAGGGCTAATCTTCCTCAGCAAAAAAAAAGAAAAAGAAAATAATGATATTTATAATATACTACAACATTCCACTGAGAATATCTTTTCATAATAATGTAAACACTGAAAACAGATCTAACGCAAAATTACAATATTACTGTATTAATAGTATGGGAAAGGAGAAACAGTGGGGGCAGAGGTGTGAGAGCCAAATCTTTATCTAATAAGAAGCTAATGGATAATATCTAAAATCATTGAATCAATAAACAGCATTACATTCTTACTATTTAGAATTATGGAATTAAGTAAATGCCAGAAGATACGGCAAATGGAATCTAAACTGGTTCCCTCTAGAAGAGGGGAAAGAAGAGGATGTGTGGACAGAGAAGTCTTTATGTTGTTATCAGCACTCTACTTCTATGTGACTTTCCAAATCATGTGCATGCATTATTTTGAGAAGCATTATTTTTTAAAATCAATGTTTTATCAAGTCTTAGTAAAGCTAAGTTCTGTGAAATGTAATTTTGCTGGTAGAGTCTCGTTTTGTTATATGAGAGCATTTCAACAAATTTGAGACAAATTATAGAATTATCTTGAGAAGTATTAAACTGATATTGGCTAGGAGAATTATTGAATTATGGGTATTGCTCAGCGAGAGCTTCCTAGAAAAAGTGGATCACAAGCTAGAATGATGTATGTTACTCAGAAAAAGGCCACAGGCAAAACCCTCTGGGGGAGAATGTGAAAATTAAACCAGGAGTTTCATTTCCCAAGGCTGTCACTCTCTCTCTTTCTTAAATGTTCCACTAAGAATGGTTAGTCCTACATCTCCCCAGAGCTTCCCTGGGCTCCTCTGGGTGATACTGGCATAGGTATGAAAGACATTTTTTTCTTAGGTTGATGGATTTATAGTCAAGGCAGGAACATTTGCTCAAAGTTATCTGCAATACATCATATATTCATTAACTCATTAACTCAAAGCGCATTTACTGATCCCTACCCTGTGTCAGGCCCAGGGCTAGGCACTGAGGATATGATGATGAAGATGACAAAGGTCTCTGGCCAAAGGACAACAGCTTGGGAAATGGGATTCCTACAGCAACTGACAGGACTGTCATGTGCACCCACCAAAGCCTCTTATCCCGTGCATCTTAAAGTGCTAAATAGTTCCCCAGCCTGTGAACATGAACCCCAGCAGACACCCAGATCAGAAAGCGCAGGAAGTCTCCTGTCACCGTGATTAATGTGGAGGGAGCATGAAAGACAAATTGATGCTTCCAACAGGAAAACTAAAATGTGTTTGTGAGGAGGGAGGGCTAAAATAACAGAGACAGCATTTAATCTAAACCATTTCCTGTGACTTGGATTTCTTTTTTAAAAATTGGCCGCCTTATCATTTTCTTAGTCACCTTTTCTCTAGGCTTACTGGAGGCGTAGTCCCTCCTAGCAACCTCCCATCTGCTGGAAAACAGAATCAAGAGAATGGGGAGCTGTGATGACACATCCATCCCTGGATGAAAGTATTAGGAGAAAAGCAACAAATGTTTCACCTATTTGCATCAAGCCTATTAATGCCCTCTTCAGACTAATGAAACGAATTTCACATCACCGAGAGAGCAGCTGTGATCCACTGCTTCTAGTAATGAGGAGTATTTGAAACAATCTGCAAACCACTGCTACTCCTAATTGCCAAGCAACACCACTGACTATAGTTCTCTCCAAGTAAAATACTCTCATTGTTGGCCAGAGGGAGACTTATCTTTATCAAAGATTCATCCATTGGGCTCCTCTTTGCCCAAAACGCTGTTGGGATTCTTTTGTTCCTGTTTTCTCATGCTAGTGCAGATCCATGGCATTTTAAATCTTTTTTTTTTTTTTAATCAAAACTAGTGTCTTTTCTTTTTTTCCTAGTAGCAATTCAAAACCATTCTGAGGGGTATTGAGGGGTCCTGGGGCAGGACCTTCCTTTCTGGTGTGTTGGTCCCAGGTTAACATGAGCCTTTACAATGGCCAGGCAAAGCGACCTTCTGTCAGGCTGCGCTCTACATGCAAACAGCGAACACAAGATATTCCACAGTCCAGGGATTCGCGGCTCCCGCGAGGCAGCGTGGGGGGCGCGGCAAAGACTGGAAGGGGATCCACCGGGATTGGGAGGGGAGACGCGGAGAAGAAGGTGGAGAATAGGCATCATGTGTGTTCCTCGAGTGTACAACCCACATTTGAGTGACAAATGACGAGGACAACCTATAAAAACAACTAAGCGCAAATCTGCCCGAATCCATCTCCCTCTCTGTGCGAGTGCGTTGTCAACTAACTTTGGGAACTCGTACACCCAGCGTCGCGCCCCGCGCAGCCTCGCCTCCACCTTGCTTTCCCGCGCCCTGCCTGCCTTCTTCGCTACCTCCTCTTCCTCCAGGCTAAGGATGGAGGATCCCTTCAGCCCCTCAACTCTGTCGCCGGCACCCAACCTCTCCGTACCCATCTCGCTGGGCTGGGGTCTCAACCTGACTTCCGGACAGGGAGCCCCCGCCCCGGGGCCGCCGCCGCCGCCGCCGCCGCCCGGGCCGCCCAGCCGCCGCGTCCGCCTGGTCCTCCTGGGGGTCATCCTGGTGGTGGCGGTGGCCGGCAACGCCACGGTGCTGTGCCGCCTGTGTGGCGGCGGCGGGCCCTGGGCGGGTCCCAAGCGTCGCAAGATGGACTTCCTGCTGGTGCAGCTGGCCCTGGCCGACCTGTACGCGTGCGGGGGCACCGCGCTGTCGCAGCTGGGCTGGGAGCTGCTGGGCGAGCCGCGCCGGGCCGCGGGCGACCTAGCGTGCCGCTTCCCGCAGCTGCTGCAGGCATCCGGCCGGGCCGCCTCGGCCCACCTCGTGGCGCTCATTGCCCTCGAGCGCCAGCGCGCCGTGCGCCGTCCGCAGGGCCCGCCGCTGCCCGCGCGCGCCCTCGCCGCCCTGGGCTGGCTGCTGGCGCTGCTGCTGGCGCTGCCCCCCGCCTTCGTGGTGCGCGGGGGCGCCCCCTCGCCGCCCCCCGCCGCGCCCCCGGCCGCCCGCGCCTGGCCGGGGGGGCGTCGCTGCCGCGACATCTTCGCGCTCCTGCCGCGCTGGCACCTGCAGGTCTACGTGCTCTACGAGGCCGTCGCGGGCTTCGTGGCGCCGGTCACGGTCATGGGCGTCGCTGGCAGCCGCCTGCTCTGCGCCTGGTGGCAGCGCCCGCCCCAGGCCCCATCGGCCGCGGCACCCTGGCCGGCGAGTCCCGGCCGAGCCCCCGCGCCCAGCGCGCTGCCCCGCGCCAAGGTACAGAGTCTGAAGATGAGCCTGGTGCTGGCGCTGCTGTTCGTGGGTTGCGAGCTGCCCTACTTCGCTGCACGGCTGGCGGCCGCGTGGTTGCCCGGACCGGTGGGAGACTGGGAGGCCGAGGACCTGGCGGTGGCGCTGCGCCTCGTGGGGGTGGCCACCAGCGCTCTCAATCCCTTCGTCTACCTCTTCTTCCAGGCGGGCGACTGCCAGCTCCGGCGGCGGCTGCGAAGGCGCCTGGGCGCAGTGTGGTGCGCGCGGGAGGGTGTCGCGGAGGACGACGAGGGGGCCCTGGGCCACCAAGCGCTCCACCGCTACCGCTGGCCCCACCCCCATTATCACCACGCTCGGCGGGAGCAGCCAGAGCACGGCTGCTTGCGCCCACCCCCGCCGCGCCCCCGGCCGCCGCCCTGCTCCTGCGAAAGCGCCTTCTAGGTGCTCGATGGCCAGAGACAGGTCACCAGCCGCTGTGGCACAGCCTTCACGGAACACGAGGCCGGCCCGGGTCTATCCAGATCATAACAGGCAGGAGGGTCTCCGAGAGAGCGACCCTGAAGCTGTCCCCTTCCTCCACTCTCTTATTATATTTCTTTCTCATGTTGACGTTTTCCTACACTCTTCTGGTTTCTTTTCTCCCAGTTCCTCTCACATTTCTCCATTTGGAGATGAGAGCGAGCCATTGGAAAGTGGTAAAAACCAAGTTACAGAGTTATTTCTGCAGTTCTCTTTCACACTCCCATAATGTTCTGGATAAGATCGTTTGTTTTGGTTAAATTGCCAAGCTTTCATTATTTGCTATTATCATCTGTTTTTACTTCTTTTGAATCGTGTTTAAATCAAGTGGACCTTTGGGACCAGAGACTTTGGCTTTCTTTCTGGGAGGAAAAACATTGCTCTCCCTGAGGAGCCTGGAGATTGTACCAGTGATACTGTCAGACATGTAATCGTGCTGTCACTTCAGAACCACAGAGTATTTGCAAAATAAAAACATTTCCCACAGAGCAATTAGCATTTTTTACATGGTAATGTGTTCTCTCTGAAGAAAATCAGTGTGGCCTTTGTTTCCCGTCTAGCTTCCGCTTCAATAGAGGCTGAAATTGGTGGAGGGAGACATAAAAGCTTCCGTTAGTCCCTTTCAAATGCGAACTCCCTTTCTCGAGGAAATTGTCCCTGTGCCCAGACCAGCCTCTACAGCTGAGATGCTGTGGGCAGGTGGAGCCTCTAAGGGCAGCAAAGTCCCCAGCAAACTAGAGAAGGGAAGCACCAAGGTGGTGCATATGGGCGGGGCTCACTGTCCCAGAGGGAGATCTGCAGCTAAGAAGCAAGGGGCAACCTCTCAATGCTGCAAGTATCTATAAAGCTCCCCTTTTTTTTCTTAGCCCTGAGCTAACAGCTGTTGCCAGTCCTCCTCTTTTTTGCTGAGAAAGATTGGCCCTGGGCTAACATCCATGCCCACCTTCCTCTACTTTATATACTTCGTATGTGGGACGCCTTCGACAGCATAGCTTGATAAGAGGTGCGTAGGTCCACGCCCAGGATCCGAACCTGTGAACCCCAGGCTGCCAAAGCAGAGTGCATGAACTTAACCACTACGCCACTGCGCCGGCCCCTAAAACTCCCTTTTTTTTTTTCTTTTGGTGAGGAAGATTGGCCCTGAGCTAACATCTGTGCCAATCTTCCTCTATTTTGTATGTGGGACCCCACCACCACATGGCTTGATGAGTGGTGCATCGGTCCACACCTGGGATTTGATCCTGCAAACCCCAGGCCGCTACTGAAGCAGAGCATTCGAACTTAACTACTATGCCACCCAACTAGCCCTAAAACTCCCCTTTTAAATAGAAGACAATGCCTATTGGTGTGGATTGCCGAGAACAAGGTCAAAGAGAAGATTTAATCAGTGACCTCCTCCTCATAACCGTCCTTGGTTCTAGAGAGAAGTGGCAGCACTTGTGAACAATATATCCATGTTTTTACCTGTGTGTTGCATCTAAGAATCTGCAAGCTTTCCATTATATGTTTCCTGTCCATGCACAAATGCAGGACTAAGATGCAGAAAGGGGAAATGATTGTAAAGTTCACCTGTAGAGCCAATGCTCTCTAAGGGCTTTCTTTCTTTTGTTCACTGATGTATCCCAAGCCCTTTTTTTGTCCCCCAATTGGTTTTTCTTTTCTTTTTTTTAATTTATTTTTTATTGAGGTAACATTGGCTTATAACACTAATTTCAGGTGTACATCATTATATTTCAATTTCTGTGTAGACTACATCATGTTCACCACCCAAAGACTAGTTACCATCCATCACCATGCACATGTGCCCTTTACTCCTTTTGCCCTCTCCTCTCCCCCTTCCCCTCTAATGACCACCAATCTAATCTCTATGTCTATGTGTTTGTTTCTTGTCGTTGTTTTTATCTTCCACTTATACGTGAAATCATATGGTATTTGGCTTTCTCTGTCTGACTTATTTCACTTAGCATAACACCCTCAAGGTCCATCCTTATTGTCACCAATGGCAAAATTTCATCTTTTTTACGGCTGAATAGTATTCCATTGTGTATATATACCACATCTTCTTTATCCATTCATCTGTTGATGGGCACTTAGGTTGTTTCCAAGTCTTGGCTATTGTGAATAATGCTGCAGTAAACATCGGAGTGAATTTTCAAATTAGTGTTTTCGTGTTCTTTGGATAAATACCCATACATGGAATAGCTGGATCATATGGTGGTTCTAGTCTTAATTTTTTGAGGACCTAAACTCTTAAACAATGCTTGACACATAGTAGGCACTCAACACAAATTTGTTGAATAATTCATCATATGAGTCAGGCATAGATAGAATGGATACAAGATTTACAAAAAGAAACCTTCATTAAGCTTGGCTTACCTTCCTCCAAAATTCTGTGAAAAAATATTACAGTTATAGGTTTTCCTTCCTCTTTTTAATCCTCCCTACCCTGCTGAGGATGCTGTGGTGTGCAATATACCAAGAATAAGTCAGCCAAAGAGAGAAGGACACAGTTGTCGTCATGAACCCAAATCTGGGTTATAGCCTTATCTTTATTCATTAATAAACATTTATCACTTGCTTATTTTGTGCCAAGTAATGTGGTAGGCATTGGAGATGTTAAGATGAATAAGACACAACTTTCCCTCAAAGACTTTACAATCACATGTAGGAGACAATTAATCTGACAATTACAGCACAGTGTCATATGTGCTTTAATAGGGGTTCCAGGCAATGTGTCAGGGCACTGAAGAAGAACATCTGATGACCTTGGGAGACTTAGTCGGGGGGGGGGGCAGAATTAGGAAAGATTCACCAAAAGAGTCTGAGTCTTGATGGCTGAGTTAGGGGATGACACATCAGGCAGGGAAGGGTGTTCTAGGAAATTGGGAATAGCATTTGTAAAGCGGAGGGGTGAGAGAACATAGCATAGTCAAGGAATGACGATAGTTATGTCTATTATCTAGTATTAGGGTGTCTGTGGGGCCTGACCTGATGGGACATGCGGCCAGAGAGATCCAGGCTGGACCCCGTGAAGAAAGGTCTGTGCACCACATCAAGAAAGCAAAAAGTAGCCTTTGTAAGATTAATCAGAGTTGTAATATGAACAGACTTGAATTGTGAATAGGTCATTCCAATGACAGTATGAAGGATCAACTAATTGGAAGAGAGGAATGCCTACAGGCAGGGATCGAGGCAGAAGCTCCGAGAGACCTCAAAATATGACTTGTAATGTTGTATCACTTGAGTGCTCTCAACTGAGATAATTTAAGCCAGCTGAGTCAGATTTTCTGTTATCTGCAATTGAGAGCACCCTAACAGAAAAAGTGATTCAGCTGGTTTAAATTTATTATTTATTATTATATTATTATATTAACAAGAAATCCACTGGTAGGGCTGCTCCAGGGTTGGTTAATTGAGTAGCTTCATAACTTCATAATCAAGTACCTGGATCCTTTTCTTCTTTCTATTCTGCCATCTTGAGTTGGTGGGCTTGACATGAAGGTCAGGTCCCCTTGAGGTCACAAAATGGCTGCTGCAGTTCCAGGCATCACATTCAAATATGACAATGTCCAGAAGAAGACTTTCTCTTTTTTCCACTCTTTATAAGAATGAAGGAACATTTCTCAGAAGTCCCAAGTAGACTTTTCCACATGGCTCATTGGCCAAAAGCATATCATATGTCCATATCTAGACTTATCATTGCAAGGGAAATAGGGCCACCATGATTGGCTTGGCCCTGGAGCTGAAGATATGAGTTGGACAGGGAATGGGTGAAAAAAACGAGATTCTCATTTTTTCTTTTGGGAAAGAAAGAAGGGAAATGTTGGGAGAGCAAGACTAAACCTTTACACAGTTGCAAAATTGTTAAAGAGACTGATTTTTACAATCTATTAGAGATTTGCAGCTGATTGCCAGCGAGAAATTAAGAGAAATCTCCATCAGGATCAAAAATACAGAACACCAATTCAAGCAGTTAATTTGAAATCCAATTAAACTACATTTTCCCTAAATTTTGTAGAAGATTTGGATAAGCCCGACTCATCCTGAAATGCTTCTCTTCTATAACTAAGGAACTTTCTCAAATTTTAACTAAACCTGAAACTTGAAGGTAGATCTAGGTGACTTGGTCCCATCCCTGGTGCATTCGTAGGTTAAGAAATTTGAAGCATCCCCTCAGAATGGTCAGCATTAATCCCAGGAATCTATACTGCTATAGACAACTCAGAGATTCAGTTCTGTCCCAATCAAGGAAGCCCCCAAAGCTTATTCTAAATTTAGACCCCTGCTAGAGTAGGGCATACCAATCAAATTTCACAGCAAAGGTAAATGAGCAGTTGACCCTGAACTTGATCTCTTTTTTAGGTACCACCCAAATAAGATATAACTACAGGAGAAACCAGACCACATATGGAGTCTGGGAGGAATCAAATATTATCCCCTCACCCACTGTACATTCCCCTTGGTGTTAGATTTTAACCAAGCTGCTGCACACAGGCCTGGACTGCAGGACTCTGGGGGGCTATTCATATGGACGACAACGTAAATGTCATCACCAGAACTTTGAAGACTAAATACAAAGAATTCTATACCTTTAAAAAAGAACTAGCCACACAGTAACATAGAGCTAAAATAAGTAAACATGATCTATTACATAATTTGAAGCAGAAAGCATGTAGAAAACAGCCAGGAGTGTAACTAGAACCACAACCAGTGACTAGCTATAAATCATTTACTAAAAATAGAATAGTCTGGCTCATTTGTGGAAGAGGAGATAGATCTAAAACTTTTTTTTTTCTAAGCCACTTGCTAGGAAACACAAAAGAAAGTAGAAAATTTGAGGAGTTACCCTTCCATTCCTAAAATGTTCTGACTTGTTCAAAGGGAAAATATTATAATAAAAATGAATAGTTTAAACAGATGTTTTGCCTAGTTGTGAGGCAGTGTAATATAATGAAAAGAGCAGAGCCTTTAAAGTCTAAAGACCTGGACTTGAATTTCATCTCTACCACTTAGTAGCTGTGTGACTTTAAGCTGTTTGCTGAATCTTCTTGAGTCTTGGTTTTCTCATCAATAAAATGAGGTTTATATTATTTACTTCACAGGATTAACGTACGTAAAATACTTGATTGGTGGGGGAGGGGGGTCCTGTCAGTTTGTCTCTTCAGATTCACCCTAGTACTCAACATATTTTCTAACACAGGGCTGTGAGGGATAAAGTGAGTAATAATAAATGAAGGGAAGCAAGAGATCATGGGGAATCTACGGAAGATTAATGCTCTAAGGGTGCTACATAGTAATAGGAAAGTTGGGCCTTACAGTAGGTATAGTGCCCACAATAACTGTCAATTGCCTTCCTAGCATCCATTTCCCCTTTTCTAACAGGTCTCAGATTCTTATTAGGGTATCAATGCCTCTTATGAACAGTCATGTGCTTTGAAGGAAGCCGACCCGTCTCCCACTTGGACTGGGCTTTGATTAGTCTAAGCATATCAAAGTAATTCCACCCCGCTTACCACCATGTCCTGCTCAGGAATTGTCACGTGATCCAGTTAATGAGATGTGATAGGAGTGGTTGTTGGGGCATCTAGAAAGGAAGTCCTTAACTCTTCTGAGAGAGCCATGGGAGCCAGCATGTTCTCTCCATCTCTCTCCCACTGCAGGTAAATGAAGGAGCATGTAGTGATGAGGGCTGCTGGCAGCCCACACTGACCATGAGGGGCACCAGCCATAAGATGAAGCCAACGCTATGGATATGACAGAGTGGAGCGATAAAGAACCTAGGTCCTCAATGACCTCACTGAGCTGACAGGTCAAACACCACTGAGGCACGCCTATTGATGTCCTGTTAAATAAGCCAATACATTTTCTTATTGCTTAAGGCAGTTAAGCTGGATTTTCTGTTATTTGTAGCAGCAAGCAGCCTCTAATTAAAAAAGTTTGGCAAGAAAAAGAGAGTCTCATTTTAGCATATTGCATGTCCTTTATCAAAGAAACAGGAACATTCCAAGTGTACCTTTGTTTTGTCCATCAGCCAGTATGTTTTGAGAGACTGTATTGGACACTGTATTGGGCATAGTGGGGCAAATCGAAGAAAATCCAAGATGCAGCTCTTGTATTTTAAAAATTTGTACTCTATGAAGGACTATAATTTTTATAGTGAGGACTTTGTTAAGAAATCTCAACCTGCAATTATTAATGTTATGCGACATTATTTGCAAATTCTTGCCATTGGTAATTTTATTGATTTATTCATTCATTCATTCGATATTTATATATTAAAGATCCATCATGTGCAAAGTACTACATAAAACTTTTTTGTATACGTAGATATATATCACTTATCACAGACCTATACTGCATTTAAAATTTAGCTTTGGGTAAAAACTTAGGACAACTATGATTGTATTCTCTGCGGCCAGATCGGGCAGTGACAACCATAAAATGCACTGGGGTGGATTACTATATAATGGCTCCCACGGAATCACTCTTCTTGATAGCCAACCCTCGTGTTGTCTTTTCCCGCAAAGAGTCTGGGCTTGGCCATATGACCTGCTGTGGGAATGGACATCAGCAGATCTTTCACCAGCAGGGTCTTGATAAGCATTTATGCATGCAGCTTGCCCTCTCAGAAAAGCTGCCCTGAGACCATCATGCCATGAAGAAGCAAAGAACGAAATCACAGGGAGAGAGAGGCCCAGCAACTCGGCCATTCCAGCTGGGCCCAGTTCCCAGATGACTCTCCAGCTAAATGCACCCACATGAGTGAGCTCAGGGGAGACCAACAGAAGAACTGCCGAGCTAACCCACAGACTTGTGAAAAACAATAAATCATAGTCATGAAGTTTTGGGGTGGTTTGTTTTGCAGCAATAGGTAACCAACCCACGGGTAGAGTAGTAAAATGGTGTTGGATGCACTAAAAGTGGGATCAAAAAACCCAGATATCAGAGGATCTGAGTTCTAGTCTCCAACCACATGTCCCAACTGGGATATTTCACTGCTTACCGTATAATTTGATGAGACTTCACACCAACTTGAAATGAGAGAACCTCAAGGGGAACGTCAAGCTCAGGGGACACAGTTAGGGCCCCAACGCTAACCCTTTTCCACGTGTAAAATCTCCTTCTATTGCCAAACTCTGGCAGTTCTGGGTATGGTTTTATTAAGTAAGGTGCCATTGTCTGCCTTACAAAATATCCATAAGATAAATAATGGGAATCACAATAATAATATCTAAAACTTATTAAATGATTTCTATGAAGCTTGGCACTTTACAAGTACTAATTCATTTAATCCTCACAACAACTAAAAGGAATATAGCATAATCCTCTCCAGTTTATAGGTAAGGAAATGGGGGCTAAGGATAACTTGCCCAGGGTCAAACAGCTAGTAAGTGGCAGAGCTATGGAGGTTTTTTTGTTTGTTTGTTTTGGGGTCTTTTTTGGTCATCTGAACAGGTAATAGCCAAGAAGTCCACCTAATCCTAAGACACAGGTCTTGCTGTACAGACTTATGTGTTTGTTAGAGCCCCAGCCTGGACACACATAAGTAGGAGGTGGGGGGAAACATGTTGGATTAAAAAATGGCTACCTGAAGAATGAAATGCATTTTAGAAAGACAGTACACAATTACGTCAGCGAGTTTCGTCATTTCAGCCTCCAGATTATCCAAGTGAAGAACTCACTTGCTAGGAATGGAGGAGACTGCCAGCTGTTCACCAAAATTCACACTCCCCTTCTATGTGGCTGGTTGGCTAGACTACATTTCCCAGCCTCCTTTGCAGCTAGTTACAGCTATGTGACCATGTTCTCAGCAATGGAATGTGAGCAAAAGTGACATGTGTGGCTTCCAGACTTGGGCCTTAAGACATAGGGCTTGGGCTCCTCCATGTTCTCTTTCTCCTTCCTATTGGCTGGAAGACATGATGTGACAGTCACATGATATGACAATAATCAGGTTCAGCCACGCAGATGAGGACAACAACCTACAGGGTGGCAGACCAACAAGATAAAAGGAATCAGGGTTCCTACAGGATCTTGTGGGGCATAGACAGCCTAAACGTCAGAAGATTATATGAGAGAGAAATAGATTTCTGTCTTCTTTAAGCCACTGAATTTGGGGAGTCTCTTCATTACAGCAAATTAGCCTTTACCTCAACCAATATTTTGAGGTTGTATTAAGTTAGACTAGGGGACGGTTTTGCTCCTCAGTTTTCTGTTCCAGAGGCCCTCTGTGTTTCCAGGGGAGCTTGGTGCAAATTTAGGTGGACCCAAGTCTGGAATATGAAACTCCTCAGAGGCTTTGAGGAGGGACCTTGGGTCCAAGATGTCCCAGCCAAATCATGCCTGAGGGATATGTCTTTTATTTGTCCCAAAGGAAGTCACTTAACCTCAGGAAACATTTTTTTTTTTAATCTAAAAGTTGAGTATGTTAGAGAAACCTCATGTCCATGGACATCAATACAGCATCAGGCATCAAAAATGTGGCAGGCTCTGTGGTTGCCCACATTAACATCTGTTACTCTCTTGCCTTGCTAGAAGAATCCTGATTTTGTTCAGGATCAACATGTTCTAGTTATCTATTGCTGTGCAACAAACTATCTCAAACTTTGTGGTGTAAAATAACCACATTTTACGGACCAGCCCAGTGGCGCAGCGGTTAAGTGTGCGTGCTCCGCTTCAGCAGCCCGGGGTTTGCAGGTTCCGATCCCAGGCGCACACCGACGTACTGCTTGTCAAGCCATGCTGTGGGGCATCCCATATAAAGTAGAGGAAGATGGGCACGGATGTTAGCCCAGGGCCAATCTTCCTCAGCAAAAAGAGGAGGATTGGCATCGGATGTTAGCTCAGGGCTAATCTTCCTCACAAAAAAATAAATAAATAATAACCACATTTTATTATGCTCATGGATTCTGTGGATCAGAATTTGGACAGAGTACAGCAGGGCTGGCTTGTCTCTGTTCCATGATATCTGGGGCCTTAATGAGGAAGATTAAAATGACTGGGGGCTAGAATCACCTGGGAGCTTCTTTACTCATTTGTCTGCTGCCTTAGCTGGGATAGTCAAAAGCTGGGCTCATCAGGAACTATCAACCAGAGTGCCTACACATGGCCCACCATGTGGCTTTGGCTTTGTCACTGCATGGTGGCCTTAAAGTAGTCAAACTTCTCCTAAGGCAGCTCAAGTTTCCAAGAGCAAATGTTCTAGTGAACAAGGTAGAAGCCACACAGCTCTGTATGGCCTTGCCCCAGAAGTCACATAGAAGTACTTTCTGTGTACTCTACCGGTCAAAGCAGTCACAAACCTGCCCAGCTTCAAACCCTACCTTCTGATGAAAGAGGCATCAAAGAATTTGCTGTCTTATTTTAAAACTGCCACACCATCCAACAAAGAAGATAACCCTATCCCCAACTCTGGGATATATCTAAGACAACCATGGTAATTCCATTCCTCTTGCTAGTTGATTGGTTCTGGACAATGAAACTAGAGGTAAGGCTTCTGGAGGCTTCTGGCAAAAGTTTCGAAACCTAAACCTTAAATAGTAGGTACCAGTAGAAGTAATTCCTCCTGTTCCTCTGGATATTGTAGTTTGTGGATGTGACCTAAAGCTCTCACAGCCATCTTACAACCACAGAGGGAAGATAACCTTAAGAGAAGGCCAATACCATCAGGCTGGAAGACTGGAAAGGTGAAAAACCTGAGTCTTTGATTATGTAGCTGAGCAACTGAATTAACCAAAGTTTGAGCCATCCAACCTTAGACCTTGTTATGTGAAATAGTTAATTTCCTTGTCCTTTAATCAGTTTGGTTGCTGTTTTATCTAAAGGCACCCAAATGGATATAAGGACAGATTAGTCATGGTTCTCCAGAGAAACAGAACCTATATATATATACTGAGAGAGAGAGAGATTGACTTATTATAAGGAATTGGCTCTAGTGATTATGGAGGCTGAGAAGTCCCACAGTCTGCTGTCTGCAGGCTGGAGACCCAGGAGAGCCAATGGTAAAGTTCTAGTCCAAGAGTAGAAGACCAATGTCCTAGCTCAGCAGTCAGGCAGAACCTTTTTGTTCTATCCAGGCCCTCAATGCATTGGATGACGCCCGCCCACACTGGGGAAGGCAATCTGCTTTACTCAGTCTACTGATTCAAATGCTATCTCATCCAGAAATACCCTCACAGACACACCTAGAAATAATGTTTAACCAAATATGTGGGCACCCCGTGTTTCAGTCAAGTTGACACACAAAATTAACCATCACAAGAAACTATGAAGTCTCCTTAAAACTTCATCCCTAGTAGGAAGTGTCAGTTATCCCTGCAAATTTTTGTTTATCTCTGCCTGAAAGTGCTCTTCACGATTTATCATTTCATCTAATTGTTTAACCACAGAAGGATACAGATGATTAAAAATTTAGCCCTTGTCATCATCCATGAGATTATACTAAGAGAAAGGATTTGGGTAATGTATACTAGATATTCAAGTATCTAGTACTTCCTTCCTTCCTTCCTGCCTCTGGGTAAGGAAGTCACATCACTGTTAAGAGCATTAGAACTGCTCCATCGTAGATGGTATAGCCAATGTTTCCTCAGCTAGCTGGATGGAGTTTTTAAAGTATATTTTGAATTTTTTAAACCATTTTTATCCTTCACTGAGCATTTATCATTATTGTATATTTTTTAAATGTAGCCACTGAGAGCCTGCCCTAGGCCAATGTGTCCTGGAATGTACTCTGTGAAGTAGTAAACGCTTCCATGTTACTATATTATAAAGGAAAAAAGGATTTCATAGTTAAATGTTTGGAACACTAGGTTAAATAGGTTTCTCTCTTTTTTTAACTTTTTATTATAAAATATATAGAAAAGCTGAAGAATAACACAAAAGGACACCCACATACTCACCACTGAGATTCAAGAGTGTTAACATTTCGCCATCGTTGCTTTTACATATATATATTTTTTTTGTTGCTTTTGAATAACTTGAAAATTAGTTGCAGACATCATGATATCATTACACTTCACCTCTGAATACTTGAGCACCCATCTCCTAAGACATTCCTGCATAACCACAAAAGCATTATCACACTTAAAAAAAGTAACAATAATTCCCTAATATCACCTAATACCCAGTCCATATTCAAATTTTTCCTTTTGTCCTCAACAGAACTTGAATAGATTTTTTTCTTTTGAACCAAAATCTAATTACGGTCCACACATTGCATTTGATTGCTATGTCTCTTTAGTCTCTTCTATTCTAAAACACCCTCCCTGACCTTTTTAAAAAAGATATTGTGTTTTTGAAGAGACCAAGCCAGTTGTCTTGCAAAATATCCCACATTCTGAATTTTTCTGAATATTTCCTCATGGTATCTTCTAATTTATTCTTCTCTTCCCAACTAGGTTTCTTTACAGCTGTACCTCTCAGAGCCTTCAATATGTTATTGTGCAAGATGACTCTTCATGTGGACACCTTTTACGAGCCTCTGCCCTTTTCATAATAACCCTTTCTTTGGGAATTGCCCCCACTTCCAACATCCTCAGGCCTCTAGCAGTCACATATGGGCTTTGTCACTGCACCTTCAGGGCCAGTTCCTTAGAATCACCTCCTTGAAGACTAGTGCAGATATGACAAGTTGTTAAAGAAATCTGGACTGATTTAAGAGAGCAGAAGACTAGGAAAATCAGGATAAAATACTCAGTGTTTTTAGGGTGAGTTTGAAAGTGATACACTTATTGTAGTTGTAGACATTGGTGATGCCTACACCTTGAGGGAACAGGTAAGAGAAATGCGTTGAGTTAGGGCCAAGAGAAGTCACAACGAAGATGATACACACTAAAGCAGAGCCAGTAACTGGACAATATCAGAGCAAGTACAGGTCTGGCTTAGATGTTGATCTAATGGAAGGTTATCTCCTGTGAGGATCATCCAACTAAAGGAAAATTTGTTTTTGCACAGTGCGTGCTTTAGGCAGACCCAGAAAAAAAGTCTGGGCTAGAAAGCAAGGAGAAAGTAAAAGGAAGAAAGGAAGGCACTCAGTTTTGGCACACACATATTCCACCACGGAAAACCTGGAACATTCCAGACCTGAGGAAAGGCAGTGTCTTGAAGAGCATGCAGCAGAGGTATTGTTGCTCCCAAAGACCTGAAGAAACCAGATTCAGGAGCATCAACAGCAGAGTCAGAAATGGGACACCGGTGATACCCCACGTGAAGTGAAGGTGAAAGGACTGGGAAATCATCCCTGGACGCAATTGCATGAACCTAATCAAGGCGAGAAGTCAGCTACTGTGTTCAAGACTTAAAATGCTGCTCACAAGAGATATGGAGACCTTGACACCAGACAGAGCCCACCGTCAACACAGCACACACATGTCAGAAACACCAGGCTCAGCGGAGTGTGAGATGGGAACACATATACCTTACCCTGTGGGTCTCATGTGAAGGGACTTCAATTAGACCAACACTCCCTGACTCTCTCCCCTGTTGGGGTGAGAGGGGCCCAACTAAAAACAAAACAAACCGTTTCCATATCTGTGTTCTAAACCAACGTTTAGGTAGAAATTGAGGTTCAGACATTAAATCCTCTTGCAAGTTAAAGCCCAAAGATAACAAAATCCAAATAATCAAAGTTCAAAAATCAAAATTTCCTGCCTTGTGTGAAAAAGTTAAAGACCTCCTCCATTGCTGATTCCACGCAGTCTCTGCTGGAGAGTTTTCTGAGGCATGGGTGAGTTGTGGATCCTTCCTTCAGCATCCCCAGCTGCACCCTCTCTCTCCCTAGAACAGGGCATTCCTTTAGGACCTCTGAGGTTCTATTTGTTCAACTCCCATTTTATGATGAGCCTCACTCTTTTCAAGAGTTCAAAGTGTTCACAGGAAGCAGAACCTTATTGCAGCACTGGCCACTCACTTACCTACCAAAGTTAGGAAACTAACCACTCCTTACCCCTAGGGCAAGGGCCAAGCAAAATTGTACATATTCCCAGAACCCAGTACTTGGTGTCGCCAAAGACTCTCTAAAATAAGCGCAGGATCTGAGAGAAGGGGAGACCTTGGTCTCAGCTTCCCCAGGGTGGCTGTCAGTTGGTCAGTGCAGGAGGTCCAAGTCTACAAGCTGTGAAGGTAAACTCAATTGGGAGAAGTCTTTTCATAAGAGGTTAATTTGGGCAACATGTTTAACAAATCTGGGGGCGGAGGAAGATCCATCTATGCATTTATCTGAGACAGAGGCAAGTTTAGAAATTTGCAAAGGTAGAAGCCCCAGTCTCCAAGTGTCTTTCTCTTCTTACAGATTAAAAATCTCTTCATTGCCATTTCCACTCTGAGCCCTCGTCCTGAGCAGAGTCTCTATCTCATGCCATGGAGCTCTCCTGGAGCGTGTGTTTTCCGCCCTGTGCCTCAGTGGCTGTTTTCAGTGACTTTGGCTAAGCAATCTGCCTCCTGGTATGGTTTCTCCAGTGCCATCTTGACTCCACAGGATGGTGCGGAGTGACTGTGAGCATGTGATGTACTACACAAATCCAAGGCTAGTCCCACCATGCTTCCCTCTCCGGACCAGAATGCAAAATGGAATTTGGAGCAGCCCAGGCAGTACCATCTACCCACACCTGTCAGGGACAATTTCCAGTTAGATACTCATTGGTGCTCTGTAGCAGGGGTAGAGCTCAGCCGCCTTGCAGTTCAAATGCAGCTGAAGGTAGATCCAGGTCAGAGGTAGGGGGGAGGCTCTCTTTAAGAAGAATACAAAATAATAAATAAAAAATGAAGTATGAAAGTGAGTATTTATTTAGAATGGGCAAATGATCACGAAAAATGTAAATATAAAAAACTGAGGGGCCGGCCCAGTGGTATAGTAGTTAGGTTCGCGAGCTCCGCAGCCCAGGGTTCGCAGGTTCGGATCCCGGGCGTGGACCTACGCACCACGCATCAAGCCGTGCTCCGGCAGCATCCCACATACAAAACTAGAGGGAGATGGGCACCGATACTAGCTCAGGGCTAATCTTCTTCAGCAAAAAGAGGAAGATTGGCAACAGATGTTAACTCAGGGCCGATCTTCCTCACACATACAAAAATGATATAATATCAAAAATTCATTAATTAATTGCCAGACATACTTCTATAATACTTTTTATCTACAATTTTTGTCTACCTACTGTTTAGTCATCCTTTCATGCGGTAACAATTTTATGATAATATTCAGTACTAAGAGAACAGAAAGATAACTCAATCTTTCCTACAGCATAATCATTTTTTAATTGACAGGAACCATAAAACAAGCTGTTTTTAGTCCTAGTACAGGTTTATATACTTACAGACACAGGAATTCTGATAAATTGTTTCATATGATTCCCGTCAAGAAAGATATATGATGGATGTATAGTTTACGTGCTGTATTATTGAGCATATTCCATGTGTACTGTCAATGAGAACAGAATCCTGTGCTTACAATTTTACCAAAAGTCTGATGGTAGACAGGATTTCCCACAGATTAGTTTCTGGCTCTGTCTGTTCAAATCTTGTTTCTCCTCCAGGACTCCCATACTTCTTGTGCCAGACACCACAGCCCATGCTCACATTTTGATAGAACTCTGGCCTGCGTGTCAGCATATGAGGAGAGTCATCATAGTGGGCGGTGGGAGTATTTTTGGAAGCTGTTTCTACACTGGAACAGCCAGCAAAATTTAACTATACACATACAAATATATGCCACTAAACCCATACTAAATATATTTCTAACTCAACTACCCCTTAGCCAAATGTCCAAAATGCTTGTGTGACAGAAGGAAAGGAGACAATGGCCTTAATCCATTGAAGTTAAATCATCTTACTTTTACACATTTTATAAAAACATATGACCACTATTCCTTTCCCTCTTCTCTTTCCTTCCCGAACCATTTAGTCCTGAAGCCAGTAGGTGAGACAGAGCAGGGTGACAGAGCCCAAGGGGAGTAAATGGTAACGTTGTGGTGCAGAGAGTCTAGCTCAATCCGACTGAGAAGCAAATAGGGGGGCAGCCCTACCGGGGCTCTGAGTCCAATCTCTGTGACACTACTACCAAAGATGCATAACCTGAATCTAACCATGAGGAAATGTCAGACAAACCTCAAGGGAGGCACATTCTACAAAATAAATGGCCTATAATCTTAAAAAAATATCAGTGTCATGAATGTTAAGAAAAGATTGAGGAACTGTCCCAGACAAGGAAGCTAAAGAGACGTGACAACTAAATGCAACTTGATTCTGAACTGGATTTCAGGATTAGATGGTAGAAATACGTCAGTGTTAACTTCCTGATTTGGGGATTGTATTATGGTTACTTAGAAGAATGTCCTTGTTTTCAGGAAATACACACTAAAGCATCAGGGGCTGACAGTGCATCAGATTGGCAACATATTCTCAAATGGTTGTTGGGGGATAGTTTCCTGTACTACTCTCCTGTAATGTTGTGTGTTTCCAAATTACATTAAAAGGATATAAAGGATGACCATGTGAACACATTACCAAGGTCCCTCAGGACCTTGGAAAGGGCCCATGCGTGGGAGGGGAACTGAAACTTAAGTTTCATTAATTTCACTGCAGCAAATATTACCCTACCCAGTACTGTCTGAAAGGCCAATGTACCGAAAGACCTTTTTCCTATAATTTAGTTCTTGCCTTGGCTATGCCTGCTTTCCAAGGTCTTTGTGGCCTCCCTACCTCTGCTGAGACCCAATGTGGTAGAAGGAACATGTTCTGAACATTGTTCAAGGTCAAGGAGCCTGCCCCTGAGCTCCACATCACCTAAAGCCCTCTGTGCTGCCTTTGCTGGGCCCACATAGTTCCGTGCATATTTGCTAAGCCTGGCTTGGTACTAATGGCCAGTGTTTTGCTTGAGGCTCAGTTCAGACTACCTCGTGTTCACCGACCTCACCCCCTTCCCCATCCCCTACTTAAGGTCAGCTTGTGTATCATTTACTTAACACCCAGGACTTAAAGTCCTGGAAGATAAAAATCAGGAGTGAGCAAAATCTCCTCTTAAAATCTCCAACCTTCACTCCCTTTTTTTGATAAGTTCAGCTGAGCCCCTTGTTTTCCTTTCTACAGATCTGTGTGCCTACAGAGAGGGTACAGTCTGGTTCATCTTCTCAAGAGGACAGCTCTAAGGGAGAAGACAGCAGTTTGGGTACATAAATTTAATTCAGGAGACTGTTAGCATGTCCATTTGGCTGTACACTTAAGCCACCCCAATCTAGAGTTTTATCATTTAAATAAAGCTTACACTTTGATCTCTTCCTGTATTTCTCAGTTGGTTCCAAACTCAGGCAGGAAAGAAAGGTGTTATTTATTGGGTCCTCTCAAAGTCTAACACAAATAAAAGATGATGGCACCTTCTAGAGTGGTGACAACAGATAAGGAAAGAAGCAGAGTTAGAAGTGACAGGTCTCAGTGCTCGATTAGGTATGGGGGGATATCACAGGGGTCCCTAAAACCACATCACGTTCAGGGATTCACTAGAAAGACTCATGTGACTCATTATCTAGTTCTTCTCGCTAAGATTATTACAGCAATGTTGTAAGAATACACAGCTAGATCATAAGGAAAAAGGATAGACGTGGATACGGAAGAATCCACGTGAAGGCGTCCTTACGCTCTCTCCCTCTCAGGAGGGGTCACAAAGAGCTCACTCTTCCTCCAGCAATGAAGATGCAGAAGCATGCGTGCAATGTTTCCACTGAGGGAAGCTGTTAGAGACTCAGCACCCGAGGTTTTTATGGGGGGCTGCTCAGGTAGGCACCTCTACCTAGCAATGTACCAAAGTTCCAGACTGCTGGAAGGAAAGCAAGTCGTGGTCACCATAAACCATACTGTTTGTACAAACAGTTTAGGCACAGTGAGTCACTCTTATTATTTAGGGAAAGTCTTAAATCAATGTAGGACTGTTTACCAATCAAGTTCCCAGATGCCAGCCAAGGGCCCACCTCGCAAGCAGAGCTTTTTAAGGATGGCAGTCTCAGGTTAGCTATGTTAACTCTTTTCTGCACAGGAAGAGTGAAGAAAAGGGAGACATAAGTATGGCGACGGCAGTGTTGTCACCTATGGAGATGGAGGGGACAAAGGAAATAGTTTATGGGAAAAATTTAATATTTCAATTTTGAACACATAAAATTGGAGATAGCTATGAGATAGGTTCAACTATGCCATGTTGCAATCATAAACAATCTTAAAATTTCATCTAGAATGTCATCTGTTGTGACAGAAAAAGAGACGACTAGAGAGGTCTCATATCAGCTCTTCTATGTTTCCGTCTAGCAGTGACACACCACGTTTTCACCCATAGCCCACCGGCAAAAACTAGTCACATGGCCTCAACCAACTGTAAGTGGGGCTGAGAAATGTGGGGTGGTAGATGGGGTGTTTGGTGAACACCACTGTTCCTGTCACAATATCCAGGTGGGACTGTCACATGGGTATCCAGAACAAACGAATGTTCTGGAGACTTCCATTTAGGAGTCATAAACAGATAGACGGTATTTAAAGCCAACCTCACTTTCACGTGATCTGAATCCCAATGGCCTCATAAGGGCAATGTCATCACCATTTTCTGGTTTGAAGCAGTAGGAAATCCAGATTGGTGGATACTCTTCAAACCTCCCTGTAGTGAAACTAGCAGCACATGGTCTTCCTGAGCTCACAAGACAGACTTTGGTTTAGGATTGAGGGCAGGTTTTGAAGCTCTCTGAGGGGAAGGGCTTGGTCCCAGAAAAGGCTGTCTAGAAACAGCCTGATGCTCAGAGCAGAGGAGAGGGGCTCACAAAGGTGAGAAGGGACATTTGAAACTGTTTATGGATAGATATTGATGGGCAAGTTCACCGAGGGAAGGATGGAGTTTTCAGTGGTAGGTAACAAAAATCATGCCAGGGCTACCACTAGGTGTCACTAGCAGGAAAGGAAAGGATGAAAGAACAAATAGAGGAAGAACAGAGGAAGATGCAAACTGGTTCCAAGGAGACAGGAGGTAGAAAGTGCCCCCAAATGGCCTCAGGTAGAACGCTGTAGGAGCGGTGTCCACACTGGTTGGAACTGTTCTATTGCACAAAAAAGGAAAAAGAAAAAAGTAAAGCGACAGTAGCAATCATGAATTTTATTCTGAACTGTATGACTTTCAAATGAACTTTACGGGTTCCTGAGGTAGCTCATGCACGTGCCTGTGCCTGCGCAGGTGTGTGCATGCATTTGTCAGTGTGCATCTAGGGAGGGGAGAGAGGTAGTTTATTCTGCCCCACCACCACTAAAGCTTTCCAAGCATTTCATATGATTACATGACCAACCACATTAATACTTTAGGTAGAGATAAAAGAAAGTTTCCATTTCTCTCTCATTCTTCTTGTGTATGCATACATGCATATCCGAGGTCTTCAGTTTATTCAAAATCAGATTTAAGGTCAGTGGATCTAAGATGTGTCTTATTTCAACGCCCAGATTATACCAAAGCAAAAAAGAAGGACTTTTCATTAGAAATGGCAAACTTTATTTGGTCCTTCAATGACACAAGCTGAGGACTGCCAACACCCCACATGTGCCAATAAAATAATTGGGGATGGCTAACAGATCATGTAAATTATAATCCACATATATTTTATTATCACTTTCCTAAAGCGTTGCTTTAGTTTGTGCTTGGATCAAATGGCCAAAAAGGAAATTATCCCATAAAATATTACTATCATCCCAAAACTATACTGAACAGAATAGAAATCAGAAGAAACTGGCATTGGAGGCAAATGCATTATTCTGGGCTTCTCAATCTTTAACATGTTGAGACTCATAGGAAAAAATGGCATTTATATGGCATACTGGGGTAAACCGACAAGGCTCCTGGGTTTCAGCTGCCCCAGGCCCACTGGGCCGCTCTAGAATCTGAGATCAGTATGTCAGCATTTAAATATAGATTGTGGCTTTCAACCTTGAAGTCACACTGGAATCACTTAGGAAGTTAGAAAAAATGCATATTGATTCCCCCCCACTCACCGCGAGGTTTTTATTTCACTGGGCTGGGCATCAAGACTTTTTAATACTCCCAGGTGAATATAAGGTGTAGCCAGAGTTAAGAACCACTGGATTAGAAGATAGTTAAGGAAACCAAAAAACCTATCAGACTCATCTAGCTTCCAGCTCTGAACACAAGTATGAGGGAGTCTTTTTTTTTTTTTAATTCGGAGAAGTATAAAGAGAAAAAACAAAGTTGCAAAGTTCAAAAAATGAAAGTGAAAACTCTTCATCTCCCTCAAAACAAACACTGTTAAGTTTTCTTTGTTTTTTAAGAAAAAGCTTATGTTCATACCTACATATTTGTATCTCGAGATGTAATTTTTATTT
The DNA here is from genome assembly GCF_057802395.1 of Ceratotherium simum simum. Classification (NCBI taxonomy): domain Eukaryota; kingdom Metazoa; phylum Chordata; class Mammalia; order Perissodactyla; family Rhinocerotidae; genus Ceratotherium; species Ceratotherium simum. The sequence goes on along the minus strand of NC_141903.1, from coordinate 73,434,831 downwards.
ACACTAAAGACAGCACACTACACATAGTATTCCATAAGTTTGCTTTTTAACATTCATTACATCATGAAATCTGCTCTTTGAGTGCATGGCTACAAAGTAATTCACATGTCCACACTGTATTTTATTTAACCATTCCCCTGCTGATGATCACTTTAGCTTTTCTCATTCTTTTGTTGCAATAGACATCTTTAAACATGGATTATATGCATCGTGATGAACTTTTGCAAATACTTTGCAAATTCCTATTTAGCTCAATTCCTAGAAGTGAGATCGCTGGGAGCATTTGAAATTTGGATAAATGTGGTGTGATCAACAAACATTTACAAATAAATTGATACCACCTACGTTTGCCAAACACACGATTAAGACTGTCACTTCGGAGGTCCTGGCAGAACGCGGTTGGTCAGCGGTCGCTGTCAGGTGGGGTCCTCAGCCTGCGGGGCCGCAGCGGCGGTCTCCGGGGGCGGCGCTCTAGGGTCACGTGGGCGGCTGCGCCCCGCCCCCCCGGAGGCTCGGCGCCGCGGCCGCGCCAACTCGCGCAGTAGCGTCACGCGCGGTCCGCAGCCGACCGGTCTCGCGGAGGCGGAGCGAGGGACTTGAGGAAGGTAAGTTCTGTTCTCGCCGCGGGGTTGGGCGGCTGGCGCGGGGCGGGGCTAGCGGCGCCGCTGCTTCCGGCCGGGCGGCGGGCTGGGCCTCGGGCTTCCGGCGGCGGCGTCCTGGAGCTGTGGCTTTTGCTTCCGGCTTCGGTCCCGCGTTCCTTAATCGTTACACCGCGGGGCAGGCTTCCGCCCAGTCACATGCGGCCCACCGGGCTCGTTCACCTTGGAGCGTGGGCCGCACCCTGACCTGCCGCCTCGGTGGGGCAGCCGGGCCCTCTCGGCCAGCGGTGCGGGCGTCTGCGCGCTCTGGGGCGTAAAAACCGCCCCGGTTGCTGCGGCCGCGCCGGCCCCGCTGCGCGTCTCCAGAGGTCCGCACAGCCACGCTCACACGTGAGGTTCTCGAGTGCCGCTCCGTATAACGACCGCAGACCGTCTTCACTAAAACGTTACATACGGCTTGAAGTCACGTCGGAGCTGGAAGGACCGCAGAGATGACAGCTAACGGGCCCGGAGCCGTCGCCACGGTCGCGCCCGCTGCGAACGCTCGACGTGGAGGCGGCGTTTGCTCCTCCCCGCAGCGCCGTGCCGCGGCCTTCCTCGCGGGCGCGCACCCCGCCGCACAGCCCGGTTCAGCATCCTGCCCCCAATCCTGCCCACCCGCGACTCAGACCCGGGTGAGCCCACCTGCTGGTCACAGACTCTTAAGATCGCCCGCGATGGTAGCGGATTCCAGAGCGGCTACATGACTTGATTACTTTATTAGGGAGGTATTCCGTTTTGAACATTTGTTGACGCGACTCTTGCACATCAGCATTCCTAAATTTAAAAAAGTTGAGGACCATCATCTTTGGTGATATATATGGTGATTATCTATATATAGTGTTACACATATACGCACGCACACATATACATGTGTACACACAGATGTCTTCATTTTGCCAAATGTCAAGATAGTCTACTGGCAGACCACGTGTTTTTATAAATCCGTGGCTGCTGCTTAGATGCAGTGTTAAGATTTATATATCAGTGTCCGCAAAACTTAGGCTCATAAGATCTGGGTTTGTATCGTGACTGCTACTTTGCAGTTTGGGCAAGCTTTTGTTAAAGAGGGTCCTTTACTTAGTTTTCTCATCAGGAAAATAGGTATAATCTTTACCCATTGGCCGTTTTGTGAGGATTAATGAACTCATATATGCAAAAACCCCAAGGAGTGGCACTCACTGAAGGATAGCTAGTTTTATCTATTATTATTCTGCCATCCAAAGAGATACAAAACAACTGTCTAAGGCATTTCTCTTCTCTGAACCTGAAAGCAAGGATGTCACCCTGGAGTTATGCATTCTGGTAATGTGTACGCCAAGTCCCCAGACTTAGTGAAAGCACCTTAGTCAGTGCTCAGGAGGAGTAACAAGTTCCTGTCATTTCGCGTCTCTTTTCTCCCCAGTGTCTTGTGGAAACTTATGTTTTTTTAAAATTCAAGCTGAATGGATTCCCTATGCAGGAAAGGTGTCTTAATAGAGACTGAGAATCCATTTAGCTAATTTGTAATTTTATGTGGTGTTTGCACTTTTAAAAATCTAATTTTAGGCACAGGCCAAAAAATATTTCTTGAAGAGAACTGGGGAACAAAGCAGCTAAATTTTTCAGAAGGAAGTTTTCTTATTCTAGCCCGTAAACTGGGTAAGCCATTTAATTTTTCACTTTGTTTTTATTTAGTTAAGATTCTCCTATCTTCAAGTCCACTCAAAATAGGGATATGTGTGGGAGCATATGAATAGTGCATCAAAGTAACAGTAATTAAGGTGAACACAGTGGCTCTTATTCTTGTCTAAATGGACCGTGATGTTCACAACATTTAATTAAGAATAATAAGGGTGTTAATTTTAAAGTCACAAGATATCATAAATAAATAGAACCACTTATGATTCATGAAGGGAACAATTATTTGAAGGATAATACTTTCCTAAGCAAAATGCAAGACTGTAATCATACTTCTCTGAAACTCTTATCGTTTAGCCCCAGCTTTCTCTGCTTATTTCTTATCAGCCCCTGCAAAGTTCACTACAGTTTTCCTCGGTTGGGCAAAGACTGTATGTTCCAAGCAACTGACTCTTGAGAGAGGATTGTTTTGGGGTCTCATTTATTTGGGAGTCAAGGAGAACTTAACTTTTGATGCTACTCCACATGTCATGTATTTTGTTACTTGCTTGATACTAGTATTTCTTTTCTAGTTTTTGCCTGGAAAAAGAAGAGAACTATTCATTTATTTCCCCCTCTAGTGCCAAGTTTTGAAATAAGCTGTACAAAATTCTCAAATAGTCCATTCATGATCTATGCACAGGCACATTCTCTGAGGATACAAAGTGCCATTTTTATCTCCTTTTTCTTGGATTTTGGATCATTTGCTACATAAACATAAAGTAGGATACAACTTAAATATTGAAAAAGAATAATTTTAAATATAAGAATTAATGTAATATTTTGAGATATTTAAGAAATTTTGTGTTTACTCTCCCCTTTTCTTTATAAATTTACCCAATATATATGTATGCATGAATAATATATGGTTTGGGTTTGCCTTTTTTTGCATTGGTAAAAATGGAAGCATACTCTGAATTTTTAATTTTTTTTCATTTAAAGTTACATTTTTAAAATTAATCCAAATTGATGTAGCTATACGTTTTTCACTGCTACACAGCATTCCATTGCATGAATATAAAAATTATCCATTCTACTGTTGATGGATTTTGAGTTGTTTCCTGTCTTTTGCTGATATAACCATTCCTGTGCATGTCTCCTCGTGTACCTGTGTACATTTCTCTGGAATATACCTAAAGTGGGATTATTGGGTCTTGAATATGTTCAGCTTTACTGGGTAGTGCCAAACTGTGCTAGCACTAATTGATGTCATCACCATCAGTTGCTCCATATCCTCGCCAATACGTGGTATAATTTTTTGCCAGTTTGTTGGATAGAAAATAGTATCCCTTTTGTGCCTTTGCTTTGCATTTCTTTTACATTTTCCTACTAATGAATCTGAGCATCTTTACATGTGATTACTGGCCATTCAGATTTCCTCATCTGTGAAATGTTTGTGTCTTTTGCCCATTTTTCTTTGGTTATTTGGCATTTTCTTACTGGTTTATAGGAGTTCTTCATATATCTGAATCTTAATCTTTTGTTGGTTATATATGTTGCAAAGTCCATATTTCTTTCATTTCTTTTTCTTCAGCCTATTTCCCCCCTCTTTCAGTTCATCTGTCTGTCCCCATTTTTCTTATCATTATTGCCCCTCTGTCTGTTCTGTCACAAAATGTGATAAAGGCTGCACATCCAACACATGAAGGTAAATACTACCCTCTGAGCAATTTGTGTACTTTGAGTACCTGCCAAAATCGAGTAAAACCAGATAACTGTTTAGAGATGTAATCATCCAGCCTCCTGTCAGCCATGACTAATCCAGAAAATCTTGGCCATGGTCTTCTTTGCCTTTTCTTAAAAACACTATATTTTTGCTTTTTTTATTGTAAAATAATTTTTTTAAATAGCATATGTGGATTTTTTCCATTTTTAAAAAAAGTAGGTAAGTCGGAGCAAGGGTTAACAGTGCAAACTTAAGAGTACAAATTTGACATCTCTGTAATTTCCTAAGCTTGATTTGTATAATGCTTTCATTTATATGTTGAATTCAAAGCTCCTGCCTCTTCCTGTCAGCACACATGCCCACACACAAACATCCCTCATCCTACACCTCAGTTTCGGAGTCCAGGCTTATGTAATATCTAATAACTATCTTCCTTATGGCTCAGAGGTACCCTTCTCAAAATAGTGGTCTATAAATTTTTTCTTTCTAAAGCTCACTCCTAACATATAGAGATTTTACTTCTAAATAATAATTTCTCTGTTTTACAAACTTACTTTTTAAATGAGCTACGCTCTTTTCCTCCTAACACTTTCAAACTTCCAATCAGTCATACAGGATTAAATAAATATTTATAAAAATTTTATATTTAAAATATAAAAAAAGAACCTGTCAGAAGGCCTGAACCCGCTTGGCACTGCCATGTAACAAATTTTCCATCTTGTTGGGAGGGGATTGTGTCTAAGCTACGTACATCAAGGTCCAAGGGCCCTTTTTTTTTTTTTTTTTAGATTTTTATTTATTTAATTTTTTCCCCCCAAAGCCCCAGTAGATAGTTGTATGTCATAGCTGCACATCCTTCTAGTTGCTGTATGTGGGACTCGGCCTCAGGATGGACGGAGAAGTGGTGCCTCGATGCGCACCCGGGATCCGAACCCGGGCCACCAGCATTGCAGCGCGCGCACTTAACCACCAAGCCACAGGGCCGGCCCTCAAGGGCCCTTTTAAAGAAATTGAATATATGTGTTTGTATGTAAAATGTTAACCTAAGACAAGTGAAATCAAAATGGCAGGTTCCTGTTGATCTCTCGTTCATCATTCTATATAATCATTCTGTGTGACTTCCTATGAAATATGACAATATTACTGTATTTGAAGAGGATGTAGATTAGGAAGGATCATCTTCCTAAGATTATTTATTTGAAGTTGACACGTGATTTATAATTTCGTTAAATATCTTAAATTTTAGACAAGTGTATGTGTGTTAAATATGGTAAGCATTCCATGGCAAACTTGCTAATGTTTAACAGCATCTGGGTCTCTACAACTAACATGGGCTGTCACTTTCATTCACTTCCTTTCCTTTTCCAAATGTAATTCCTTATCTTGTATAAGGCAGAGCTGGAAACCTCTCAAGTTATCTGGAACTTTCTGTCACTTCCCACTCTGATGAAATATCCATAAAATGATGAAATTGTTAAAATGGAACTGAAAATGAAAATGTTGAGTAAAACCTAACCTTACCACAACCTTTAGAGTTGTTACATATTTTGTTTTGTGTGCTTGTGTCTGACATAGACATCTATTGAGACGTTATGACTGAAGAGTTATTTGAGGTTGAAAATACACACACACCACTTTTAAGGCTGTGTGCTTAACTGTGAATTTCAAAGAATGGCTCCTAAATGTTATACAGTGATGTATATGAATCATTATTTTGATTCAAAGACTGGATCAGATCTATGTAGAGTTGACCCTTGAGCCATTTCCTGTGAACAATATTGAGAGATTTCTGGTCTTGATTTTTCCCACCTTTTAATTTCTATATTTGGCCAAAAGTATATTTAGGAGTATAATAGGAGACAAACTTTAGAAATATAGGGTAGTAATAAGAAAAAGAGAGTAGTAATAGTTATTCTAGTTATAAGCCTTTACTTGGATGTTAACCAGTATTTGATTTCTAGGAGAGTGGAGGTTTAGGCAGTAAGTGAAGTTAGAAGGAGAAAAGAGTATAGGGTTGGCCCAGCTATTTATGAACAACCAAAGTTTGGGGACAGAGTTTCCCAGGAAGCCCATGTTTTCTTCATATATCATTCATTGTTTAATACATAGAGGTGGCCAGCATTGGAATGGATTTTACCTCACTGCCTGCCTTTTTGGCTGGATTACCAAGTATTTGCCGTTTGAGGAGAATATAGGATAAAGAAGTGAGCAGTGAGTGAATTTCATTTGATTAGCAATGGATTGGACACTCTACTGGTCTTGCTTCTCTTCAGCCTCTCTTCCACCTGACCTCTAAATGTTGATGTGCTTCAGGAATTGTGTTAGACCCTCTTCCCTATCTATGCTCCCTTCTCCAAGTGATTCCATTGAATTCCATAACTTGAAAACTCCCAGATTCATCTCTCTAGTGATTCTCAACTCTAGTCTCGTATATCTGATCGTTGACTTGATATCTCCACCTCAATGTCTCTAAGGTACCTCAAACTCAGTATGTGCAAAATGTAGCTAGTTCTTGACTTTCCATTCCTGCAAAATACCATTCCTTTCTCAGTCTTTCCCATCACAATCACAATCTACTTGGTTGCACAAACCTAAAACCTGGGAGCTATCCTTATTTATTTCTTTTTCTCTAGATCTCCATTCCAGTTCATCAGCCCAAACTCTCTGTGCCTCGTTCAGTTTTCTCACTGTAAAATTTAAGAAATACATTCTTTGTAGAAATAGGCTGGAGGATTAAATCAGTTAGTAAAGTCCTAACAGTTCTGACATGTAGTTAGCCCAATATCATTGTAGCTACTGCTATTATTTTTGTTGTTATTATTATTATTACTTTTCTCCCCCACAGAGTCAACACCCTGGTCCAAGCCACCATCTTTTCTCCCATGGACCACACGATAGCTTTCTGATTTCTGTGCTTCCACTTTTGTTTTGCTATAGTCCATTCTCCACACAGCCAGGGCATTCTTTTAAAAACGGATCATGTGACCCTTCCCTGCTTTCCAACTTCAGTGCCTTCCCATCGCTCTTAGAATAAAATCCACATGCAGTGCCGCGTGACCTGGCTCCTGCCTCACCAATCTCACTCATTATGCTCCAGTCTCCTTTCTGTTCCTCACATTAACCAGGCTTGTTTTCTTTTCTTTCTTTCCTTAAGGCTTTTGTATTTGCTGTTCCTTCAGCCTGGAATTCTCTTCCTGTAGCCCTTAGCGTGTCTAGTTCATTTGCATTTCTCAGGTTTCAGCTCAGCTGTCATCTCAGAGTCACCTTTCCAGTTCATTCTTTGCAAAATGGCCTCCCCCTGTTTCTCTCTCTCATATTACCCAGTTCATTTTCTTCATGGCTCTTATGAGCCATACACTATCTTATGATAGTGTATAATTACCTTATTTGTGTATTTGTTTACTTATTATTGGTCTCACCAACTAGAATATAATTTCTAGGAGGGCGGAGACCTTATCTGTTTTACTTCCTTGAAGTGCCAGTCACATAGTGGGTGTTCAGAAAATATTCACCAAATGAATGATCATTTCTAACAAGGAAGGAGAACTTTGGACGAGGAGAATCTGAAGATCTACTTTTGAAAGTTTTCTTTTTCTTTTGTAATTCTGCTGTGCTAAAGATTATTGTCAACAGCCACTCCTTGAGAATTCTGCCTGCTTGCTTTTTCAAACATATTTCTCCCCAAACAGATTACAGAGAAACTTGTCATCAGTGTCCCAAAGATAAAAGTAGGTTGTGATTAGATGTTACCATCAACCTTTAATTTCTGTCATACAGTAAAGGGGTTGAAGTAGCCCTGCTCTGAGATAATGGTCCAGGTACATACAGGATCTCAAGCCTGAGTGTTGTGGGCAGCCTCTCTCCTGTCCACTCACATAGTGGAGTGAGCTTGCCTTATGCTAGTTGTAAAGCTGGATATTGTCCAGAAGTTAAAAGATTCCCATTCTCCAGCAGGGGGTAGAAACCATGCAGGGATATCGGATAATGTAATTATTAGGAAACAAAGGAAAAGGCAAAAACCCTTTGAGTGGTCTCAGTTTCTGTCTTGGGATTTTTATTTCATTACAGGCAAAGATTCAAAATCTGCTCTTGCCTAGGGGAGAAAGCTCTTTGTCAACCCTGACATAAGATTATACATGGTTCTTTTACACTTTTTGAAAGTTATAGACCACCATAATCTCTATCCTGAGATAGGGAGGAAAAGCAGGAATCTTTCCAGAAACTTGGGGATAGCCACTTTAATGGAAAGAGGGTAGGAATAATCAGATAGATCTGGGATTAGGAGTGGAGAAAGAACAAATATAGAAATTCTTGGCAAAACAAGATATATAGTTTTATTCAGAAACTATCACAGAAAGAAACCGTAAATACCCCCATTTGGGAGGTCCATCCTCTACATGGAGCCTGAAACCCCTGACCCTGGTGTGTATCTTGATGTTTTCTTCTCACATGGAATTAACAGACTATGTTCCTAAAGTATACAGAAGGGCTGTTTCAAGGGGTTGCTTTCAAAGAAATAGTTAAATGTCTGTGCTGAGAAAAAATATATTTAGAACAATACCTGCAAATTTGGGTTTATATATCTCTGTAAATTAATTGAAGAGAAAGTCATCTCTTTGAATGCTCAAATAAGGCAGAAGAAAGTAATGACAATTTCTGTCTGGGTTAAGAAAATGAGAGGTGTCCATTCACACCTATTCGCTTCTGCTAGAATAGTTATCTGGTTGATCTGTAAGAGCTGGCTGTCCACTCCAGGGAAACCAAGTGAGCCGCCTCAACCAAGGGGTCCAAGCCTATTCAGACTATCAAAGAATCCTACCTTCAGCAGAAGGCTAAAAACAACACTGATAATAACCAGATGTTGTTTAGCATTAAATTTGATAGGGAATGAAAGGAGAGTGAAGGGTCAACCCAGTGGCCCGGGGTTCGCCGGTTGGGATACAGGGCACGGAGCTATTCACTGCTCATCAAGCCATGCTGAGGTGACCCACATAGAAGAGCTACAACTCTACAACTGTGATACACAATTATGTACTGGGGCTTTGGGGAGAAAAAAGAAAAAAAATGAGGAAGATTGGCAACAGATGTTAGTGCAGGGCCAATCTGCCTCAAAAACGAAAGAAAGAAAAGGAGACTGAAACTTTAGTCTCTGTGTCTTGGGAGTTCTAAAATATCCATCTTACACATTGAAATTAATTAAGTCCAGTCTCAAAGGGGGAAGTCCTCCCTCATTTTGGCAAGTGTTAAGAGTCTAACTCAAAATCATGACTACCTATAATCCAGTATTTATAAATGTTTTATTTTATAGAACTACAAAAAAATGCCTCCCTTGGTCTCAGAGAAATCAGACTTCTCTATGATTATCTCTGTGAGTTAAGTTATAGACAAACTAGTGAAGACCACTTGCAATTTTCTTTTTCTTTTTTTTTTTTTTTGTTCCACTAGCATGGATCTTGATGGCTCTGAACAAGATCCTGAAATGAAGGAATATTCTTCTGTCTGTGTTGGCAGAGAAGTTGACATGAAAAAATCTGAAAGAATGACAGCTGTTGTCCATGATAGAGAAGTGGTCATTTTCTACCACAAAGGAGAATATCATGCTATGGATATTCGCTGTTACCGTAAGATTTTATTTTTCATTTGTAAACCTTCTATTTGTTTCCTAACTACAAAACTATCAAAATTTCAGGTTTTTAGTGACTAGATGTAATATTCAATTCCTTTTCAGACTCAGGAGGACCTTTACATTTGGGAGAAATAGAGGTATGTAAAATTAAATCTATTCTCAACAAACTCGGATGTTTCCTTATTTATATTCTTATTTCATTCTGTATTCAAAAATAATTTTTATTTGGGTTTGAACTATATTTTAACGCTTTAAGTATAATTGCTAATATTCTTGGAATTCACAACCATACAAAGAAAATCATTTCAAGATAAATATGAGAAATAGGCATGTCTTCTAACTTAGCAGTTATACTCTTGAGATATCTACCCTACAGATATAATTGCACAAATGTGTAAGTATATATATAGGAGATGTTCATTGTAGCATTATTTTAATGAAAAATTGAAGGCAACCTAAATGTTTTAACAATAGGAAACAGTTTAAATAAATTATGAATAGCCATGCTGTGGAATACTGTGCAACCATTAAATTAATGAGGCAGATCTATACGTATTGGTATGGAGGGATGTCAACCGTATATTTTTGAGTGAAAAGAAGTCATGGAATAATAGGTCTAATGAGATCCCATTTTTTGAATAAAAAATAACATTCACTTTTTACTTTACATTATATTTACTTTATATTATATATTAATTCTGCACAGTTTGAATTTTTCCAATGAGTATGTATTACTTTTATAATGGAATAAAAATATATATATTTTAAGAAAGAAACCGCACTTTGAAGGCTTAACTGAGGAAGGAATGGGGGAACAGTCTTCCTTGCATACCCAGACTAGCTGCCTAATTTCTTATTTTCTACTTTATAAAACTGATACCTTTCTCTCTCTCTCTGACTGTAAAAAATACAAGCTTAAACTTAGTGTTCCACTCTCTATATTCTTGATATCTACCTAGTTCCACACCTCTCCTCATGTTAAAGGATATATGTGTGCTTAAATTATGAAAATAAGTTTGTGAGTTACGAAAATGTGAATGTTTGCTGACAGTTATGTTGGGGTACAGTATCAGTATTCCTGCACTTCTGGTGTAGAGAAAAAAATGTTAGCACCTGGTGATGATAATGTGGAAGAATTTCCCTCAGTTTCACACCATAAGGAGAACTGTAAGAGCTTGCTACTCAAAGTATGTATGGCCCATAGACTAGCAACATTGGTGTCATCTGGGAGCTTCTTAGAAATGCAGAATCTTGCTCCCCGCCCTAGGACTACTGAATTGAAACAAGATCTACATTTAAACAAGATCCAGCTGATTCCCATGCTCTTTAAAATTTGAGAAGTACTGCTTTAAGACAGTTAAAAAGTAGGGAACTGACTACTTTGGATCGTAAATTGCTCTTCAATTAACATATACACTCATGCCTTTAGTAACCTCTCTTGAATTTGTATCTGAAGCTTATCATTCTTCCAGCAGCTAGTGAAAATTCCTGTAGAAGCACTTGAAGCCCTTGCCTCATTTCTGTCAAGGAAGTGACCTTCTCATCTAATAGATAATAGCACAGCTGCAGTCACATGGTATAGTTGCCTGAGCTAGTTATCTTCTCATGGAGCTCTAATACAGTGGGTTCTAATCAACTGCAAAAGGGACTTGGTGACTGCCAAGATGAGGTTCTGCCTTTTGCTGAATAATTTGTAAATGAGAGGAAAAAAGAGAGGCTGGCCTGTTCTTTAACCTGGTTCTTCTGCAATAGATTCCGTTCTGAGGTTGAGGTTTACTGTGAATATTGGAAATGTCAGGTTATTAAATCAATTATTTCCTTCCCCAGGATTTTGATGGACGACCGTGTATAGTTTGCCCCTGGCATAAATACAAAATTACTTTGGCAACAGGAGAAGGTCTGTATCAGTCTATAGACCCTAAAGATCCATCAGCAAAACCCAAGTGGTGCTCCAAAGGAATAAAGCAAAGGATTCATAAAGTGACAGTGGACAATGGGAATATTTATGTGACTCTTTCTACTGAACCTTTTAAGTGTGACTCTGATTTTTATGCCACTGGAGACTTCAAAGTAATTAAGTTTTCTTCCTGATAAAATTACATGGCAATGAAAAATGCTGTGTGTGTTTCAAAAATATTTTTAGAATAACCTTGCTTCAGTACCAAAGATTAATTTTTTCAACATAGGCACATTTATTACTTTTCTTTAAAAACCATATATATCTGAGAGGTTCAAAAGCACATGTACCTAGTCTGATATAAGGATTATCATCAGGATCTATAGAAAACATTTCATCCAGTCCTCTGGATTGATTAGAACCTGAAGGTGATAGGTTTGGAATGTGCATTTTAAGAAGGATGAGAATAATCTGGAGTAACCAAAATGAAGAAGAGGTAATAAGTAAGATCTACTAACAAAATTTGGGGGGAAAATCCCTGTTTGATATAGCATACTTTATCATGGAAAAGTTTTAATATATACAGAGTCAAATAATAAACTCCCATCACCCAACTTCAACAGTTATCAGCATTCTTTCATTCTTGTTTCATTGATACTTCCATGCATTCTGCATCTCCCCTATTTGATTGTTATTATTCTTTTTTTTTTTAAGGTGAAATTTAAATACATTGAAATGCTTAAATCTTAACTGTTCAGTTTTTCCAAATATACAGCAGACTTTTTACACTTAAAAAAATGCCTCCAAAAATGGGATCAATTTACATGCTGAATTTAAAAATAAGAAACTTATCAATGTGCTGGACATCAAAACCAAATAAACCTTGGTTCAGTTTCTCTCCAGTCAAGGCAGACAGTCTCAAAGTAAGGAAGACACAGCTGCTGCCTAGCCATGAGCAATGTGAAGTCTCCTATTGAGTAAGCCAAAGTACTCTGAATGGCAGAGTATGAAATTTTCAAATAAAAGTTTTTTTATTTTTAGAGAACTTTGTGCATGTATGTACAACAATGTGTTTCATGTAAGTGTTATAGAGAGAAGAGATGTGGGGTGTTGTTCCTCAGAGTCCCTTCTGCTGAGTTCACAGGCATGGTTGATGGTCAGTTGGTTTACCCTGCTTTTACCACGCCAGTTCTTGATGGCCCGCGCTGCTCTGGTTGCCTGGTGCCCACACTATACTGTAACACCCTGGGTGCTGATCATCCAAAACTCAGCAGCACGTAGTAGAATATAAAAGTAGGTGGGGCCAGAAAGAACTAGGATGAGCAGATTTTGAATTCAGAGTGAGAAAAGCTGTCTGTCAAGATTGGAACTCAGTCTCAAAACACAGTAATCTTCTTAGTGGCATAGGATTAAATTAAGGTTCCAAACCTAATACTTAACATTCTAAGGGGCCCACTTAGATTCTCTCCCTTGGTTATTGTAAAAATAATAAGTGAATACAGTATGTATCATTAAGGCTCTGCTTACAGAGCCCTTGGCTACATATTATTACATTTCCTTTTCTGTTGGAATATGGGTAGCATGAGCTAATACAATACTTGTTACTCATTTCTCAGACTACTACTAAAGAGCCAGGGTTGGGCTTTTTATAAATACTGTTTATGGCAGCAGCTACTCACCAGGTAATGCAGCATCTCTGGGATGGGTACATCCTAGCCTATTATATCAGGTGCTAAGCCTCCAGTGACCAGTCAGGTCTTAACACATGCCCAGAATTTAAAATGCATGGAAGAAACCAAAGTATCTCCTGCAAGCAAAACCATGGCCCTGGTTTGCAGGGCCAACGACAGAAGCATTTTCTCTCAGGATTCAGTGGCAACAATGAGTAATATGGACTTGATTTCTGGTTTTAAATTTGTTCCTCTAAATCTGGAAATAAAAAATGTCATGTCCTGTCCTCATATGCAGAAATCTTCCCATCAATTTGTAAATAATATTTTGTTTTATAAATTTATGACATCTGTGAATTGCAAGTCTCTCATAACTTTACAGATGAGTTATAAAAGAATTGATAATAGGCAGACTCAAACTATGCAGCCTGTAGATAAAAAATAAATATCTTTTATCTCTAAAAAAGATATGTAGCATTTTGATAGAGATATTTCCCTCCCAGATAAATAAAGATACTTGAAACAAGTCTTTAATAAAAACATAAATGTATTATAAATACACCCATATTATAAACCACAGCATAAAGTCTAACCCACCTAAAGGTACATTTTCTTATTCATTAAAAAATATCATATAGTCATACATACATTCTACATCAAGATTCATTTTATTTTCGCTACCATATAAATACTAGAGAACGACATTTAGTAGTCCCCCCGCCCCCGCTTTTTTAAAGCAGAACAGTCAGTATATAAAAACTAGTTTTCTAGTTTTGTCAGATGAACTGTCATTAGATAGATAACTCTTAAGCTCTGTTCAGTGATATTTATGTTCACATTTGCTCATTCATTCATTTCAGTTGACTGGTCAAACACAGAATGTAAAACCTGAATCTTATTACTCAACTTATTAGCAGGAAGTTTGGGGCGATCTAAAATATTGTCTGGCTTCTCTGGTAATGACCTGTAAGGTTTTGCTTTGATTTCACCTTCAGGAAACACAGGCTCAGAAAGCACAGGCTCAGAAAAGGCTTTTCTAAGATTTTCACTCTCCTCTCTATTTTGCCTTATGGATTCTTCTTCTTGGAAAATTATCTTTACCTTCTCCAGCACAGCATTAACACAGACCGTCTAATAATAAAAAAATTTTTTGAAAGGTAAAGTTTCTTTTTAAGCTACTAAACTTACAGATAAAAAGTCCTATAAAATGTTTAACATAAAGTCATTAATGTCCATATTCTAATAAAGAAGCACTTCTATTCAGGAACCCCTGGCACATGATAAACATCAGGAGATTGATTCCTTGTTCTAAATGTATCACACCACAATCTAGAAAGAAATTAAAACCTAGTATGCTTCAATAAGGGCATGCTTTACATCTTTTTTCCCCAACTCATTAGTTTTTTTGCATCTTTATTCTCTGATTTATAATGAAGCATTTTCTGAGAGAGGCAATTTATCCCCAAACATTAATATCTCAAAGTAGACTTTTTGTTTTTACTTTTTTCCCCCTAGACTTTGCTTATACCTATGTGTGTAATTGGAAGGGCATAAACATTTTGTAAGAATTTAGTAAGCTAGTAGATCAATGACTTCTAAGCAAACGTGATCCACTTTCCCTCAAAAAATGCCATTCAGTACTTTAAGGAAGAGTGTCAAAACAAAACATAGAGAAAAATAACTTCAAAAATTGAGAATTACTAAAAACTGTTATCTGTTAAACTTATTCCGTAAGTTACCAATGATGATGATGCCAAGTATTTAAGGTAAACAACAAGAATAATAAAATCCATGAAATACGAGAAGACCTAAACTAGCTTATTTTACCAAAGAGATGCCTCAAGGTGACATAATAGGCTGTAAACACTTGGAAAGTTTTCCTAAAGAGGGTAACAGAGGAAAGACTGAAGGCCTGAGCTTGAACAGCCTCAATTTCCTCCTGACCTCCTGCCTCCTCCTCTCTTGCCTGCCTCCCACTACAAAATGGGGGAACACCAGATGCTTTCCTTCACTTCCCTGCAGTTAGTGTGTGGCCACGTGACCTGTTCCGACCAATGAAGCAAAAATATGTCTGCGGCGGAGGAGGTCAGGAAGGATTTTTGGAAAAGTTTTCTTCCTAGACAAAAAGAAAGACTGTCTTTTGCCTCTACCTATGCCCTCCTTCCTGCTTTGGACACTGACATGGATGTGATGCCTGAGCATGAGGCAACAAATCTAAGGACCAAAAACAACAAATAGGACAGCGGAAGAGAAAGATGGAAAGGCCATGATGACATGTAGATCCACTGTACAAACCTGGGAACTGCCTAACCCCAGACTTCTAATAAAGTGAGATATTTAAGTATGTTTATCAATTAAGGCACTGGCAGGTATTTTTTGTTACTTGCATCTGGGTATATCCAAACCTAGAGCTATAAACCTTGAGGCCCATCGCTTCCAGCTACAAACTGCTTCATCCATTTATCCCAAATATGATCATTTTCTTTATATGCCATGCTGTGAAAAAAGGTTGGGAAGCCCTATCATATTTGATACATTTCTTCTTCCCTCACCTACAAAATTTTATCTGTGCCCATTCTAACCACTTCTGTCTCAGTCTCAGAAAATGAAGGGTCTTGATCAAGGTCAGCATCTCGCTCTTTGCTTTTAACCTATACCCAGCATCCTCTCTATTTCCCTGCCTCGTCAACCTCTCCTTCTTGACTGGCTCTTCCTCTGCAACCTAAGACATGCTCAAGTATCTTCTATCCTAAAATTTAAAAATTAAAAATCCCTGCGGCCCTGTTTCCCTCTTGACAGAACAGACGCTGTCTTTTCTTGATCAAACAAGAGGCTACATTCATGGTTTCCATTTTATCATTTCTTTACTTCCAAGCCTGCTTATTTATGTCTTCCTTATCCCATCACACCACTGAAATAGTTCTCAAGATGGTTAACTCCAGCATCTTTAGTTAACTAGATCTATTGGACACTTTCTTTCTTTCTTTTTTTTTGTGAGGAAGATCAGCCCTCAGCTAACATCCATGCCAATCCTCCTCTTTTTGCTGAGGAAGACCAGCCCTGGGCTAACATCCATGCCCATCTTCCTCCACTTTATACGGGACGCCACCACAGCATGGCCTGACAAGCGGTGCGGGCCCGGGATCCAAATCCGGGCCGCCAGCAGCAGAGTGCGCGCACTTAACTGCTATACCACGGGGCCGGCCCCTGGACACTTTCAAATCTTTATTTTACTTGACATTTTCTGCTTGTATTTGATGCTTAATCACTCACAACTTCCTGAGTCTCTAGTTCCTTGATATGTTTCTCCTGATTCTCTTCCTACTTTTCTGATCTTTGTCTCCTTTGTAGATTTTTTCTCAGCTCACTAAGTAAATGTTGCTGTTCTTCACATTTCTGTCAACTTTCCACTCTTTTCACTTGGCATGGTTCCACTCAGAGGACATTAACTTGCAACATATATGTTGTTTGTTTTCAAAACCATAATTCCAGCCCTGACCTCTCCTAGGCCTTGGTTGCATAGATAACCAGTCACCAGGTCACCAAAAAATTGTTTATGTTACCAACTTAGAAAGTTTATAGTGTGAAAAATCATATAGGATGATTTCAAAAGGCTTTGAGAAATCAGAGTTTAATTTTGGTTTTAGTCTAGTTTGTTTTAGTTTCACCATAACCAATTCATCCCACCCATTTTTTGCAGCATATTTGCATCCTAGTTCAGTTGAATGTCAATTCTGTATGAGATTCACATCTCAAAAATTTAAAACACTTGCAAAATATTTATTTGATAAATTCAGTTTTTGAAAAAACCTGTGACTATGTTTAAAAGTAACTTCTTTTACTTTTTTTTTCCCAAGGATTTCTTCGCTATTCTTGACCCTTTGCATTTCCCTATAAATTTTAGAATAAATCAGTCAACTACACACACACACTTGCTCAGATTTTAACTGGGACTGCACTGAATCTATAAATTATGGGGAAAAGTTAATCTTTATTACTGTGTGTTTCAATAACAAAAATGTGCAAGACCTCTATCAAAAAAACCATAAAAATTAAGAGAAATTAAAGAAGACCTAAATAAAAAGAGGGATATACCATGTTCATGGATTGGAAGAAGGATTTATTCTACCAGTTATCAAGACTTATTATAAAGCTCCTGTAAATAATACAGTGTTGAATTGGTACAAGAATAGACAAATAGATAACTGAATAGAAAAGAGAGTCTATAAACAGACCTACATATAAAAGGACACTTGATTTATGACAAAAGACATATTCTGGGGCAATAGGAAAAGTTTGTGGTTTTTTTCCCCTAATAAATTGAGTTGGATCAGTTGGGTACTAATGGAGGAAAAATTTGACCCTTATCTCATACTAATTCCAGATGGATTATAAATCTCAAAGTGAAAGGTAAAATAATAAAGTTCCTAGAATATATCAGAGGATATAGTTTCATGATCTTGGGTGTACATCAAGATTCCCTAATTAAGACATAAAAAGCACTTAAAGGAAAATACTAATAAATTGGACTACATTAAAATTAAGAACTTCTGTTTTAAAAGACAGTGCTAAAAGAGTAAAAAGGCAAGCCACAGAATAAAAGAAATTTGCCAATAGGTAACCAAAAGAGGGCTGGTTCCTAGAATATATTTAAAAAGTACAAATCAATAATAAAAAGATAGACAACTCCCAATAGAAATATGAGAAGAGACTTTAAAAGAAATTCACAAAAGAGGCTATCCAAATGTCCAATTAATATATAAAAAGGTACTCAATCTCATTAAATCAAGGAAATGCAAATTAAAACCGCAATGTGATAATACTACATACCACAAGAATGGCTAAAATGGAAAAGACTGACAATACCAAGTGTCAGTGATGATACAGAGCTACTGGGACTCATATAATCTGCTGGGATGAGTTGCTAAAACCATTCTCGAAAAATGTTTGGTAATATCTACTAGAGATGAACATGTGCATATTCTGTGGTCCAGAAATTTCACCAAAACAGATGTACAAGTATATTCATAGCAACTTTATTCACAATAGCTCAAACTGTAAATAATCTAAATGTCCAATAATAGAGTGGATAAACAGTAATATATTCAATCAATGGAATACTACACTGCAATAAAAATCAACAAACTACTGCTATAGGCAACAAATGAGTGAATCTCACAAGGATAATGTTGAGCAAAAGAAGACAAATATAAAATAATATATAGTATATGATTTCATTTATATACAGTTCAAACAAAACTGTCTATGGCATCAGAAGTCAAATAGTGGTTGCCTTTATAGAAGAGGTTAGTGATTATGAGGAAGGCAAGAAAGGCTTCTAGAATGATGGTAGTGTTTTGTTTCTTGACCTGTGTGGTATATAGGTTAATAGATTTTGTGATAGTTCATCAAGCTGTATACTTTATATGTTATGTTTTTTTTAAAAAAAGTTAAAGGTAAGTATAAATGGCAATGGATTAAAAGAAAATCCTTTATATTTTTGTCATGCTTTTTAATGAACACTTTTGAATTACAGCACTTGTAATTCAAAATATACTAATATCAAAATGATAGACCTAAAAAATGGAATACTGAACTTTAGCCAACCATGGCTCAATGGCTGAAAGAAAACAACTATAGCTAAATGAAAGAAAAACCAAAATGTTTTGACCAAACAGTAATAAACTTTATAAAAATAAATAATTTTAGTTACTTAAGCAAATTAGTTTTTGGTGGATTGATATGGCTTCTCAGAAAAGTAAATTTTTAATGTTAAATTATTTTGTGTAACAAGACAACAGTACCTTAGTTTATGAATGGACTATACAGTATATCTTTAACATTACATAAAATAATTATATTTATTTCTAGATTCTAATCATTTTCTTAACTTACCAAATAAATTAGTGCTGCATATGAAGCATACATTATGCTAGTTAAAGCAGTCTTTGCTGGAAAGGAAATGATTTCAAACAAAGAACACTTTCTGACCTGCAAAAACAGAAACGAGGTTTTATTTAAAACAAAAGTTTTCAATGTTAAATTTTACAATGTTACCGTAAAATGAGAACTTAGATATTTCTCTCTAAAGAAAGTCATCTACTTGAGATCTATCTGGGGTTTTTTTACATTCTGAAAATATATTGGTTTATTTTTCTCCTTTTACAAAAAGATACTTTCTTTTGCCAATCAAAACCTCTGTCAAATCTATAAAACACCTTGCTTTCTCAAATCTAAATAACTTTAACTTTTTTACGTTTACCAAGTGTGCTCACTAGGGGGTGCCACTGTGCATGTCAGAAAAAGTCTTTGTTCCAATTCAAGTAATCATCCTTTACTAAATTATTCACCTCTTCAATTAAGCAAACATCAGTCAAAATACTGAGCATGTCCTAGAGATTAATGACCTGCTTGGAGATTGCTGAAGGCCAGCATTAATCTTAGATGATGATTAAGCTTCAGGAAATGCTCTGTGCTCATATCCAGCATGCTCTTTTGAAACACAGAGGTTTACACAATAATGAATTTGTCTCTCAGATGTTTCTAGCTTCTGGTAATAGAAGGTGTCCCTGCCTCAAACATAACTGTATAATATATTCAGTTTAAAAACTGTACTCTCTTATAGGCCACCTCTGTTGCCTTGAGCAGGTTATGAAATGAAGACATTAAGAAAAACACTCCTTTCCCATTCAGCATTGAAGTGGCAACTAGCTATTCTCCTCTGAAGTAAGAGTCAAGCCACTCCATGGCTTCAATACTTCAAAGGTATAGGCTGTTACTAACAAAATCATGTAAAGGCACAGTAAAAATGCACAAAAACTAGAAAGAACAGTATGTAACTATTCATTAAAAGTTTTAACATTGGAAAACTGAGA
Source organism: Ceratotherium simum simum (assembly GCF_057802395.1). NCBI lineage: Eukaryota > Metazoa > Chordata > Mammalia > Perissodactyla > Rhinocerotidae > Ceratotherium > Ceratotherium simum. The sequence continues at coordinate 73,414,800 of NC_141903.1, read as the reverse complement.
AATTGATAGCAGATGGTTAGGTAAATTATGCTATATCCGCTCAATGGTATATTTTAAAAGGTGCTTCTGAAGAACATGTGATAACATTTTATTGAACAAACATTTATATGGTACTGTGTACCAAGTCCTGTTTTAAGTGCTTGTTGTAGTATACTCAGTTTTTACTGATGTTTTACTCATTTTACTTACTGATGCCACTACTGAATGAAGAACAAAATTGCCCACCATAATTTCCCTTTTTCTCTCTTAAGTGATTTATGGAATACTGAAGCCAAGAATACTATCTAGCCTAGTAGCTAAGAGATGGTGGGGTGGGTTGGAGGGGTGAGGGGGTTTCCTTCTTATTCCCTACCTTTCAGGCCAGATCAACTCTTAGATATAGGGATAGGTAGGGGCAGTTTTAGCCCACTCTCTCCATAAGTCAGTCTGGAAAATTGCCCAGAGTTCCTGGCTTCTGAAAAGAGTTTCCAGGAAATGAAGCAGCTGCTGCTCTTTCCCTCTTGCTACAAGAGTCAAAATGATAGCATGCCTTTGAATCCCACTATTCGGCTAAAAGGAGACAAACATACAATTAGAGAGCAGACATTAGGAAGGAAAGCAGATACACTCCAACGCAATGCCTCCTAGCCGAGTAAAAGATGAATGAGTTTGTGAATATGTGGATGTAAGTGGGAATCCATACTCAATAACTGGTAGGCTATATACAATAAAAATGAAAGTGGTGTCTGCACGCATGAGAGATTACTCTCTGTTTCTGTTTCACTGCATCTTTCTTTCTTTTTCAGATTTTGTCTTTCATCTAGAAGTAATTAAAACTGATTGTTTCAAAATGAATTATATATTTGATATACATTATGCTTCTGAATGATGAATTTGTATATTGCCTAAGGGTCACTTTTTCACCATGTTAATGCTTTTAATAAATACTTGCTATTCCCATAACAAATCATCCCCATAGTAAATACATTTCCTCTAAAATTTATGCAGCTACTGGAAGTAGCCATTTTTCAATTTTATGACTCACTTGCAGTATATGTTTTTTATATTATAAACCACGCTGTTTCATTTTTGGCTTGCTATGAGCAGAAATAGTGTATGGTAAAAACAGATAAATAAACAGGAGAAATTTGGTAAATGAGAGGCTTTATTTAGATTGTCTTGGCCTATTTCAAAAATTTTATCATAACCTTGCTGTTATATTAATTTATTTGCACATGTAAAAGTATCTTGGTATCAATATTATTTCTCTCATATATTTCTTTTTTGAATTTGGTAATATTAACATATAAGATACATGGATATTTCAACAGTAAAAAGATTTCGATCTTTAAATTTATCCCACATAATTTTGTGTTCCACTTCTCCCACATAATTTTGATTGCCTGATCTCATAAAAGAAGTATCTGTGTTCATCTTATTTTCACTGATGATAAGGTAAATCACAAATAAATAAGATAAATCACCCTAGCTAATACATATCACCCAAGTAAAGTTTAGAAAATAAAGATCTACTTATAGGTGACCTGAAGGTTGGAGAATTACCAGGCCCAACTAAGTTTATGTTGTCCAAAACCACCTTGATGAGGGATATTAGGGGAGTAATAAGGGAAAGTCTAACTTGTGATTCACAAATAAGTGTTGCAAGAAGTACTGACTGCTGTTAATAGACAGGTCCAGAGAAAAATGTTTCCCATGAGTTTGGGAAAGCTACATGACCATGTCCCTGCTTAGCAGCCCATAATACTCATAAGTACAGGAAAGACTCCTAGCAGGCCACAGTAAAGAAAACTATTTGACCTCGTTTATCCCAGTATTAACTTCCTTTGGACACTTGTTCTTGAATAAGCTCTTAATCAGGTGGTCCTGTAAAAGCTCAAATGTCCCAACCTCTTGGCCAACCTGGAGAAGTATGTCTTCAAGATTCCAGAGGTTCTACCTTCTAGGAATTGTCCTTTTTTCCCAGGTCTTGAATTATACCACCCAAAGTAGCCTCGTGGCAGGCCCCTTAAGGACTTACAGAAGTTCTTGATATTTGTGAGGTTTACAGTTTAAACCCCAAACTGGAATCTACCTTAGAGGGTTGGGGGTGAGGAAGAAACTTTACTTAGATAAGCCTCTGCCCTTCATCTTGAAAGAGGGAGCATAAGTTGACTGGGATCCACTCATGGCACAGGCATTTTAGAGGCTGAGGGTTTTCTTCACTTTTGCCCATATCTTGCCTACACCACTCCACAGTGCCTGTACAAAGTAGAAACAGTCATCTCTAATGCTACTATCAGGAAGATTCTATCACAAGAAGAGCTCCTGGTTCTGTGGCCCTGCATTGGCCTGCCCAAGTCAACAACTATGTCTGGGAGCTGACGCATCTTGGCTGAAGTCAGTGTTCAAGCTGATTATCTAGGTCACTGCAGCCTAGAGCAGCTGCAGGCTTCACTCAGCCAGGCAGCTTACAAGGCTAAGCAGATGCGTCATTCTGTAAGTACTAGTGCTGGGGATGCTGAAAAACACCAGGAAATTCTCTACTCAGAGTTCTCCATTCCAGAGGCCCCTTTAGAACTAGCACATATATCGCTACAGTCTCAGCCCTGCAGAACCTGGAAGGGTTTGAGGAGCAACCTGACTCAGCACCCATAGAGCCAGGTGCAAAACAAGTCTCTTTTAACAAGATGGCCAGCTGGAAAGGCCTGACTCCAACTCTCTGTGCTCACGTGAGAGCAAGCCATCAGAATGTCTTTAGGTCACTTGTATAGGTTGGGTCTTTGGGTAATTCATATTTGGCACAATATCTTTGAATATGCTAAGATATATAGGACCTGCTCTAGAGGTGAGCATCCAACCAAAAAGGCTGAGTAGATTGTCAAGGGAACTCCCGTGACAGCGTCCATTCTCTAATATCTTGAGGAGATCATTACTGTATGCTGCATCTCAGACCACACCAAAGGGCTGAAACACTATCCTAGTTAGAGTCAGTGTCCTAATGAAAATGCTCCTCTATTCTGTGTTCTTGAGGGAGGTAATCGCCTGACTGGCATTCCCAGCTACATTTATCCAGCAGAGTTTTGGTAGAACCATGTAAGGTGCTCTAGGTACAAGTGCATCTTTCCATCATGCATCATCCTCAGATCAGTGACAAGACAGAGCACATGAGGAGGATCTTTGACACATACCTTCAGATAGGCTGCTTACCTTCCTACATAAAGTGATGTCCTCCAAGCATCCACAAAGCATATCCCCTTGCATAGTAATTCCAGATTTCACTCCTTTTACTGCTGCACACCACAAACTTCCACCTTGACACAGGCAGCCTGGATAGATACACTCCATTCACAGGCCAATCCATTGACCTCCACCACACCTCATACATTACTTTGTTGTTCCTTTGACTCTCAAGGCCATTGTCTTCACTATTCATACTTCTATTTCTGTCCTCACTGAGACTTTCAGATTTGAAATATGTTGTTTTCTTCCTTGTTGCAACTTAGTTTCCTCTCAGTGGCAATTCTGATTCTCCACCCTAGCTAATATATATTACTCAAGTAAAGCTTCTTCCTCACTCCCAACCCTCAAGGACCCCAAAACCTCTGACCTGGGACTGTTCCCACTTGTCTCACTCCAGCCACATGGAACTACGTATATTTTCAAATAAGTCATGCTCTCTCTTGCCTCAGCATCTTAATTTACACTCTTCTCTTCCTGGAATGCTTCTCCTACTTCTTCATCTGGCTAATTCCTCCTCCTTCAAGTCTCAGATCCAGTATCATCTTCTAGAAAGCCTACACTGACTACTCTTCAGAATTACATGCCCCTCCTTGATGCTTCCGTAGTACACTCTGCACACTTTGATCATGCACTTGCTATACTCTACTGACGTTGCTTACTTGCCGATCAGCCCCACAGTCCACAGGGCAAGGCTGAGACATCTATGAACCCTTAGTACCTAAACTAGTGATTTTACAAGTCAGGTTTTCAATAAATATTTGATGAATGAATGAAAAGGTAGAATTATACTTCATTCACTTCCAAAATGAAATTTAACCATCTTATATTAAAATTTGTAAAAGATAGTAAGAAGTTAGGTTGAAGGACATCTGGTTCCAGCAACATGGTAGTCTGAGCTAATGTGGAACCCCTCACACAAAAAAACCTAGAAATTCTACATAAAATCAAACTCCAAAAATTTAATACAAGACTGACAAGTGTGTGAGCTTATGTCCCAAGAACTCGGGATGTTATCTACCCTGAAATAATGGCTGGGGGCTTGAGTTTTAATAGAGCCTGGAGCTGAGCCCTGGATGCACATGAGGTGAGGATTAGGCCTCTGCAGAGCTGCAGTCTCAGTGAACATGGGACTAGAACAACTGTACCCACGAGTCCAGGAAGAGAGTAAGGAAGCTGGTCTCCACCAGCGGCTGATACCCCTGGAGCACAAGCAAAATCCTCAAGAGGGACAGTTCTACCACCAAGGCCAGATGAGATTTCTATTTTTAAAAAACCCCTGTTGAAGAAAAACTTTCAGTTAAAAAAAAAATGACAACAAAGGAAATGATCTACGAGTGAGATACAACACAGATCACAATAGTCAGGAAGATGAGCATCCCCACATATCTCAAAGAATAATCTTTAAAAAGACCATAAATAAGGATGTTTAAAATAATTAAAGATTTTTTAAAAAAGAAATAAACATGTAAATGATACTTTGAAAAGAAAAAAGTGGAAATTTGGGAGAAAACACCAAATAGAACTTCTGGAAATTATAATGTTTGAAATTTAAAATTCATTGAATAAGTAAAAGAGCATATTAGATACAGCTGGAGAGAACTGGTTAACTAGAAGATGGATCAGAGGAAATTATTCAGGATGTATCGAAAAGAAAAGGAAAATCTGAGGCAGGTAAATAGACATAAAGAATAAAATGAAAAGGTCCAAAGTATGTTTAATAGGCATTCCAGAAGAAGAGATTAGAGAAAATGAGAAAGAGGCAATATTTAAAGAAATAATGGCTAAGAATTTTCCAGAATTGAAGAAATTATCCTCAGATTCAAGAATCACAATGATTCAAAAAAAAGTGTACCCATTCTGAAAAGTGTACCCATTTTGATAACAGTTAATAAAATTGAAGGTGTGCCTCCCTTGTGACCCAGCCGTCCCTCTTCTAGATATACACCTGGAGAATGTCTCATACATATGGATAAGAAGTCATTTAAAAGAGTGTTCATTGAAGCACTGTTTGTAATACAAAAAATTTGGAAACTAAATTGTCCATCTGTCCAGTAATAGATAAACTGTGGATTATTTTTCCTACAAGGGAATACCACAAAGAAGTTAAAATAATAAACCATAGCTACATATATCAAAAATGTTGAGTGAAAAAGGAAGTTTCAGAAGGATAAGTACAGTATAATGTCATTTATATAAATTTTAAATATACATAGAATAATAGATGCATACAAATGTGAAAATATAAAAGTATGCATGGAAATGCTCACATCAACTTCAGGATAATGATTACCTTTGGTAGAGAAAAAAAGGAATTGGGGGATGGTTAATTATATTTCTTTTTATAAAGGGGATATCTGAAGGCAATATGGCAATATATTACTACCAGTTTAAATCTGGGTGGGACTTCTGATAAACTATCTTTTATATATCTTGAAATATTTTATGATAAGAATTTTAAAAATTAAAGCTAGATCCTAAGACAATTAGAACAAGAGCAAAGAAGAAGATATTTCACAGGTGTTGATTTTGAATTGAGGTCAAAAGAGACAGTCATACCTTTAGGGTATTATGCTAAGCGAAATAAGTCAGATGGAGAAAGCCAAATACCATATGATTTCACTTGTATGTGGAAGGTTAAAAAACAACAACAACAAATAAACACATAGAGGCCGGCCCAGAGGCACAGCGGTTAAGAGTGTTCGCTCCACTTCAGCGGCCCGGGGTTCACAGGTTTGGATCCCAGGCGTGCACCGACGCACCGCTGCTCAGGCCATGCTATGGCTGCATCCCATATAAAGTAGAGAGGATGGGCACAGATGTTAGCCCAGGGCTAGTCTTCTTCAGCGCAAAGATGAGGACTGGCAACGGATGTTAGCTCAGGGCTGATCTTCCTCACAAAAAAAATAAATAAATAAAAAATAAAGTCTTTAAAAAAAATTATTTTAAAAATAAATACATAGATACAGAGAACAGACTGGTGGTTAGCAGAGGGGAAGTGGAGAGGGGGAAGGGTGAAAGGGGTAAAAGAGCACATTTGTACAGTGACGGACGGCAGCTAGACTTTGGGTGGTGAACATGATGTAGTCTATACCGAAGTCCAAATGTAACGATGTACTGAAATTTATGTAATGTTATAAACCAATGTTACCTCAATTTAAAGACTTAATTGGAAAAAAAATAGACAGTCACAGTCAGCATACTGACCTTCAACAAGTCACTTAATCCCTCGACCTGCTTCTTTCATCTCAGGTTCCTGGAATAAATTATCACAACTAGATTCTAAATGTATCTATGAAACTCACTGTCAGTCAAGGCAAAAACGCAAACTCACTGTGCTTTTTAGTTTTCATTATTGGATTACAAAAAACACAAATTCAACTGGAAAAATATTTTTCTGACACTGAATTTTCATGAGTATTGGGTGACAATTCTCCATGCATGTCTCTCATTCCTGTACAGACTGGGCCTTCTGAGCACAGAACATGGTTGAATAGCAAACAGCTTTGGAGGCTAGAGAAAGTATACTCCTCTGGTGAGATCTAGAGATGTACCTCCCAAGACATGTCACGGGGCACTAAAGATAAAGCCCTCTCGTTCCCCTCCAGAGACATTTGCTTTCTCTGTCTCTCTCTTGGAGGCTGGGCAGATGTGCCAGCATCCCTATAAAAAGCTAAGTCTTCTAATTTCAGGGTTCCTCTCCTGTGATGCAACTTACTACATGCACAGGTACCATCTGGCTCTCATCACATTGCCCTGTGGGAACTGAGGTGAGGGAACTGACACAAGATACTGCTCTGGCTGCTGCTTTTGCTGTGAATAATCATCTGCATCTCTGACTCAAGGGTCTTGTGTCTTCTGTCAATGTGTGTTTATGTGTGTGTATTTGTATAACCGTGGCAGGCTAACTTGTAAGCTTGTAAATAGTGTAAAATCTCAGATCCTTCACAGTTCTGACTTAGCAAAGAGGAGCAGAAAAGAAAGACTCTGAATAACATAATGGACAGTGTCTTTAAAGATAATTTCATAATAAATCCAGAAATATTCTTCAAAGGACACTTCTTATATTAACCCTCTATAAAAACTATGGGTCTAACAATACCAGGAAGGAAACATCAAGGCAAAACATTAGATTCAGAAAGATATTTCAGTGTGAATTTAAGATAATGCGATTCAGCTATGTTTCTTTTTGATGATCTAAAGATACAGGAATAGGGTTTATAGTGCTTAGACAATCTAGTGGGTAACAAACACAAACCAATTTTTACTTTCTCAAACATCAGGTATTATAAGGGAGCCTTTATAAATGCTGTCTCAGGCAATTCATAGTTGAAATATCTGATGATTTCTGGAAATGCCAAAATCTTTGATTAAAGAGAGATTCCTATGTAATGGATATTTTGTTGATTTTAGCCCTCCATCATCCATTTTCTAATCTTCTCCAAACAACCCAGATTTTTGTTTGAGGATTCATCCTTTCCCCATTGTCAGGTAACGTGGTCTGGATGAGGCTCCAACCTCCACTCTAGGGATGAAGCAGATAGTCAAGTCCTAGTCAATCAGTGCATCCCATTTCCCTGGTTTAGAGGTAAGCCATTCTCTAAGAGTGAGTCTCAGGACTTGGCCAGGAATGTTGGGTCAAGGATTCTCCTTTTCTGCTGTAACTGAACCTGGAAGGATGTAGCCCTGGGAACAGCTGCAAATCATCTTGACCATGAAAGTAAAGTCAGTCTAAGAATGGAATCAACAGAGAAAGCAGAGCCAGGAGATGGAGAGAAAGGGAGAAACAGGATCCTGAAGGCATAATATGAGTACCTATATCCAACTATGCCTGAAACCTTATCAACTCTGGACTGTTCAACTACATGAACTAATACATTTCCTTTTTTCGCTTAACTCAGTTTGAGCCAGGTTTTCTCTGCTTTCAACAAAAGAGTTAAAATTGATTCACTCTGGGGTTTAGATGCCTGACTTGCAAGATTCCGAACCTTTTGTAGCAAACATTTAGGACGCTTTGAAAAACGCAGAGTTCTGTTCCATAAAGTTTAGAAAGAAAGAAATTGGTCCTGAAAAAGTTTTAAGAGCTGTTGTCCTTAACAAAATATAACAGAGCCTCAATAAAACAACATAGAACATGTAATTTGAAATATACCTGGATGTTGATGGGTCTATCAATCTAGTTTATAATTAAATATACTCAATATGTTACGTCAAATAAAGATTATCTTGGAAACATAACAAGGTTATGGGGAAAAGGGAACAAAACACAATCATTGTTAAGGCTTGTTGTAGGATTACTTTCAGGTTTGACATAAGTGGTAATTTGCATGCTTATATTTAGGTTGAACCATTTGAGGTGGACAGTTTCATATAGTTCAATCAAAAAACGAAGTAGAAAAAAAGTCCACATTACTTCCTCTTTCAGGTTCTTTTAAACCAGAGAATATACTATACTGAAGAAAGGTCCAACCCTTCATTTCTCTTATCCAACTATCTTGTTTTACACATAGGACAACTCAATGTGCTACATTTTCATTTTTCAAATCTTGCAATTTCAAAACAGTTCCTCAAAAAGGGGTCCGTATTTTGTGTAAATGTAATATTCACTTACCTGCATATTATAGAGGGGTTGCTTTGGTGCATTAACTTCCCTCAGCAGGCGATGAGATATGTCCCTTAACTCTAAAAGTCTGCAAGAAAGCTGAGGCTGCAGAAGTCTGGCCACTGATTTGGAGGATCTGGATATGCTGTTTAATCCTTGAATTAATGTTCCTCGGTTGATCTTGGCTAAAGCAACAGCCATTCTGATTTTGGATGTTTTTTGCATGGGTTCTCTTTTCTGGAAAATAAGCCTTTGAAAAGTGACTGATGTGTGAGTTTCCAGTGCATTATTAAAATCTACTTCAGGCAGAGACTGAGTACCACATAACTGAATATTGTATGTGGTCCCATGCATAAACTCAATGTCCAATCATTATATCCCACATACCATACAACTCAATGATCCCCCCATGTACTTAAATCTTTATATGAATATATGATTTTTTTTCCTTAGGATAAATATCCAGAATTTAAGTTACTAGCCTAAAAATATAAATTTTTCATTTTTCTCTCTGGGTTTATTTACTTTTTGCAATGATTTTCTAAGAGCTCCTTCAGAAGTAAAAAATTCTTATTCAAATATTATTCAATGTTTGAATTATTCAAACAATTCTTATTCAAAACTGTTATAAATATTTCCCCAGTTTACTTTAAAAATTTTAAATGATAAAATATAGCATACATACATAATACACACTTAATGTACAAATTACTTGAAACTTTTAAAGATTTTATTTATTCAGTTTTTCCCCCCAAAGCCCCAGTAGATAGTTGTACGTCATAGGTTCACATCCTTCTAGTTGCTGTACGTGGGACCCGGCCTCGCGTTGGACGGAGAAGTGGTGCCTCGGGGCGCTCCCGGGATCCGAACCCGGGCCGCCAGCATCAGAGCGCGCGCACTTAACCGCTAAGCCACGGGCCGGCCCGAAACTTTTAAATGATAAAATATAGCATACATAATGCTTTGTACAATTTAAAGAAAAATAAAACTACTCTATGTACTAATCAACAACAAACTTCTACTTCTAAAAACTTCTATGAGCATTCTGATAGAAAAAAAATTGTGGCATTACCAAAACACATGACATTTAGTTCCTTCTCTGCTCTACCAGAAAGTAAACTACAGGGAAATTACTTACAATGTGGTTAGACTGCATTCCAGGCAGCAGACAAGTATAGTTTCCATTATTCATTTAAGAAATTTTATGGGCTATTCTGGATCTTTAGTATATAACTTGGGAGAAGTATTGGTTAATAACACAAATAAACAACTGTGAATCTCTGTTTATTTATTGAGTTCAAATATATAAATACAAAACATCTTTTAAATGGATTTTTTGGTCTACAATGAACATCATATATTTATCTAAGAGCTAACATGCTGTATATTTCTTTAAAATGCCTCAGCTTTTATCCTGAAGTAACGATTTTATTGTTGCTGTTTTTTTCATCCAAGTTCAATACTTCTCTTACTGTTCAGCTTTATCATTGGCAATAACCAAAAGCTGTTTTAGCCTGTCAATAAGGATGTGTTTCTGCAGCACCCGGTGTCCTATTGTGGTTTAATCCGTTAGCTTTACGGGAAAAGTCGCATTAGCCCTCCTGTGGTCTCAATCCTCCTAGTCAATACTCACAGTAGAGAATGCCATCTAAATTGTGGGCTGCTTCAATTGTTACAATTCCAAGCCACTTTAGAGCACAGCAATCCTTACAAGGAGTTTTATGGTAGGCAGAACAAACAAAATAACATGCAAGTGCGATCACTTGATATTATTATCTACCCTGGTTGCCAGAGCACATACACCAGGGTGAGAAACTACGTTGTCTGCTGTAGCCAAAGCTCCTGCACATATAGATTCAATTTCTCTTGTAACCTTATGTTTTGCTTCAGTGACTCTTCCTCCCAACTCCTCGTCAGGGTGGAGCAGCTAGAATAAATTTGGTTTTTCTCCTGTTTACAATTTACTCTGTTTTCTCTCATTATAATTTATAACCATAAGGTGAGGGTCATATCACCAGGGCAAACAGGAGTGGATGTGTGCAATTCCATCTTGACTGAAACCTCGTCTACGTGGTCAGTCATTGTTTTAGGGACCCTTCATTTTTGTAGTTGCAAAACATTAACATTCTGCAGTTTCTCTCTCCTTATTTTGTAAGTTTCTTTACAAAATCTTGGTGATCTGTACTTGTTGACCTGGATTCACTGACTTTACTCATGTATTTGTATTGACCAAGCTTGATTCATTCCCCCAAACACTATACTAGATTGATCCATTCAACTTTCCTCTCTTTTACAAAATTGTCTTTCTTTTTATCTCTGTAGAAAAATAAGCCTATTTGTAATTGATAATCTGTTAATCAAAACTCTTCTGTAGGTTTCACATAATTTGTGTTGACCAAAATATAGCATTTTTTATAGACAATATTTTTAGAAATTTAAGTGTGCATTACAATAATGCTTTAGGATTCTTGCTGTTATCTTTCTCATTTTAGTCTGGTCATGAATTCATGGTTTTTCCAACCAACTCAATCTGTTCATAATTAATATCTTTTTTTCCTTTAATGCTCAAATAGTTACAATTTGACAACTGTGCTTCCCTTCATGGTTTTTAAAATGTTTTCCTTTTTTTGATTCTTTCCTAGATACCTCTGAAAGAATTAATACTTCTGACAACAAAATGTTTCTGACCACCTTTATTTTCTCTGCCACAAGACATGGAATCAACTTATTTCCAGGAAGACCATTATTGCTTTTAAGAAGAATAGTATTAGAACCAAATTCAGGCACCGGGGTGCACGTTCAGTGGTTCTTTGTGACTCTGGGAATGCGAAGGTGACAACAGAGGAGAGGCTACTTCCATTCCTTTAGATGCAGAATGAGATGTTCTTTTTTAAAAAAACAGTCACCAGTTTATGATGATGATTCCAATTCACTCTTACTTTCAGTGAGTTACTTTTTAAATTAGCTCTAGTAGAAACATTTTCAAATAAAACAGTTTTCCCCTTTTTGTATACTTTTTGTATACAGCTTTTCTTATTTGTATACTATTTATGCTATATATTTTCTTACCAAACCACGTGTGTAAATTTAAATGTTAACCCCAAATTAAGAAGTCTTCATTTCTTTTCCCTCTTTCTTTTTTGGACTCTTGGCCTAAGCAGCCTGGAATTGGTAGCAAAGTGTGCAAGTTGAGATGATTCTTTTAGTCATCATCAAAATCTGAGCACATTGCCAAATGTCAGAAAAGAAATTCCTACTCCCAACCACCAACAAGACCTCAGGGACACACACAGGTACTTAAAGACCATTTACTAAAAGAAGCTTAGCATCAGTTAATCAGATTGATTCGAGAATCCTGCTCCAGATTTCTCTATTTGAGCTCCATTCTTTGAATATATATTCTGCTATCCCTTTTTATTTTTTTTTCTAGTGCCATGCCCATTTCTCTATCATCAGCAGTTTTAGTGCTGAACTCCAGTTTCTATTACATCAGCTTTTTATTCCCCTACAGCCATGAAACCAGCCTGTCAGCAAATCTCATTCAATTCTTTCCCTGAATAGTCCCATAATCTGACCACTTCTCACAAACCCCAGTACCAACACGCAGTCCACTACATTTATATGCCACCATCTCTTCTCCAGACTAGTAAATTAGCCTCCTCAATGGTCTCCCTGCTTCACTTCTGCCTGTTTTCATTCTGTTCCTCAACACAGCAGCCAGAGAGATACAATTAAAACTTATGTCAGATCATATCTTACTTTTCTGCTCAACCGCTTCGGTGGCTTCCCGGTGCGCTCAGTGTAAAAGCCAGAGTACACACAATGGTCGACAAGGCTCCACAAAGGTGGTCTCCTCTTTACCTCTCTGGTCTTGTCATCTTTTTCTCTCCCTTTCGCTCCTCACTATTTGTCAAACTTGATAGGTATACTCTTACCTCAGGGACCCTGCACTAGCTATGCCATTTGATTCCTCAAGGATGCCAAGGTTTGCTCCCTCACTTCCTTCAAGGCAACTCAAGAATCACTTTCTCACCCTCTTGGTCCCCGACTCTAATTGTCAACTGGTCTCCCTATCCCTACCCCTACTTTATATCCCTTCTCTGCTCAAGACCTACCATTAACATAATATGTAGTTTATCTTCTTTGTTTATTGTTTTTCTACTTGACTAGGATGTAGGTTCTATAACAGCAGTATTTTCTATCCATTTGGCTCACTGATCTTTCCCCAGTGCCCAGAATAGTGTCTGGCACATAATAGGTTCTCGATAAATATATGTTAAAATGAACGAATGAAGAATATCAGAAAAATATAACAAGTTAATATTGAGAAATATCAGAGAAATATACCAAATATTTAGAAACCACCCAGAAAGTTTTCAGTGTACAATGTGCTCTGTAACTTCCACAATAATGATAGTGCCCCACAAGAAACAACTCAGCAAAGACAAAAATATAATTATAGAACACTCTAGTTGCAATCTTACTCTCATTATACTTAGAAACCCTAATACCAACACAAGTAATTGCCAGATGTCATCGCTGCATCCCCACCAGTTGTTGTCCCACATGTTTACAAAAAAATGCATAGAGAATTCAGAAAATTACACTACAGATGTAAAAATCCAAATTTTTGCATGGATTCTAGTATGTTCTCTCTACAATTCCCTATTTTGTAATACACAGTTAAGTGCAAGATAATTATAGAATAAAACACATAATCACCTTTCATAACTAAAACCCACAAAAACTGATCCTACTTAGCACAAATGATTTCTCTCATTCCAGTAAAAATCACCTGAATTAAATTTTTTTAATTCCTCAATTGTAGTACGCATTTTTCATTTGTTCAAATTTCATGGTTTAATATTTTAAAGTTCTCATATGGAAATCATTTGCAATTTGTAAGTGTAAACCTTAAAACTTTACTTTTTACTAAAGGAAGTGGATACTGAGGAAAGTATTGGGGTCTGGGCTGGTTGAGAGGGAGGGAGTGGAAAGTACATGACCTCAGAAGTCATGACCTCAACGCCAAGATTCTAAAATTAATTTTCCACAGACCCAGAAAAAAAATTTCCTTCAAAATCTTTAGCCATGAAGAACTATTTAATAACCAGTATTCTGCATATATTCCTCTCTAAAAAGTCCACCATTGCTCCCATCAAATCTTTTTTTTTTTTTTTTTTTGCCTTCAGGCCAGCAAGATGGCCTTTTCTCAAATAAATAATGCCTAAAATTAAAAAAAAAAAAATTTAAATACTAATCACAAAATTTAGAGATTTAAAATACAACCCAATTAATAAAGCCATTCCTTTCAGTATGTTTGGGAACTATGGACCATCCCAGAAATAATAAAATTTGCAGCATTTACAATCTGACCTTTTAAAAAGAGTCTAGGTGGGCCGGCTCTGTGGCTTGGCGGTTGGGTGCGCGCGCTCTGATGCTGGCGGCCCGGGTTCGGATCCCGGGAGCGCCCCGAGGCACCACTTCTCCGTCCAACGCGAGGCCGAGTCCCACGTACAGCAACTAGAAGGATGTGAACCTATGACATACAACTATCTACTGGGGCTTTGGGGGGAAAAAACTGAATAAATAAAATCTTTAAAAAGAGTCTAGGTAACAACAGAGTATTAGCATTGTTTTCTGGATAATTTATTTTTGAAAAGCAAATAACTTCAATGTGTTACAATATCCTCTAAATACTCAGGTTTCCTGCCAATCTCAGCTACACATTCTTCAAAGTAAATGGTGGAAAAAGAACAATGTAAGTGTTTTGAAATTAGAAGTAAAGTAACTTTATGTTTATATTCTTCTCTCAGTGGGGTCAAGTTCTGTGAGTAAATGACTTCAATTGAGTTGAAAACAGGAAATTAGAGTTCTTTCTTTGGGGATCAGAATATCAATCGATTTCACCATGAAGCATGCTTTGGGCTCTAGTGATAATGAAGCTATGCAGAGGGTAGGAAGAGATGAAAGGAGTTGTAAAGAAAGTTCCAACTTCTTTGATTAAATGAAACCCCAGTTTCTCTAACCTTGACAATGGTGGGAGAATCACAACTTGGAAGGGGCAACAGGGCTTTCCAGGCCTGTCTCTGGCTTCCTAGGATTTACCTTGAGGCTTTCTCAATAATTACTGCCACTACTGTGGCATTTTTTACACCCTAGACCACGCATGGTCCACCTGCCCATCTCTTTCCTTAACCCTCCAGAGCATAGCCAACAAAAGTCTCCTATGTTTCAAAAGACTTTATACCAAGGCTAGGGGAATGCAAAAAGGGGAAGCAACTAGACACCAAGTCTAAGATACAGAACTAGAAAATCCAGTTTGCTCTCTGGAGCTCTTAAGCCTTATCCTATCCTACTTAGCTGACCACCATCTGGATGCCATCTTACCACTGTGCATCCAGATTCCTACACTCCAGTATCACCCCTCCCCCAAGTCTAGACCCAAAATCCATGCCATTTATCCAGATTTACTTCATTCTGGGGACATGCTATGCTGTTTCACACTTTTTGACCTAATTGACACTGCTTCCTTTGGAATATTCTTCTCTGTTCCTACGCACTTACCTTATCCCTTTCTTCACCTTTAAAACTCCTATTCATCCTTTGAGACCCAATTTAAGCGCCCTTCCTCCATGAAGTCTTCTCCGACCATCCTAGGTAGAGTCTTTCATTCCTTTAAATTGGATATACCTCTTACCATATTCCAATGCAACTACTTGTTTACAACTGTCTCCATTAGATTAAGCTCATTGACTGAAGGAATCCTGTCTCGTTTATAACTCTGTATTCCCTCTCCCCAGTCCCAGGCAATAATATAGTATTTAGTAAATGTCTGATACATAGTTGTCGGGATGAATGGTTAAAGACAGTTCTACTATCTCTCCTTCAAAATGAAATATATAGACTTTGTGATTACTATGTTGCTCAAAGTGCTTTTCTGTTTACTTACAGGTTTTGGCTATGTTCCTCATGTCTGACATTGCCAAAAGTCTGATTGCTGGATAAGTAGGTTGTTACTGTACCATATAACTTTACAACATATTCTATTCCAACTGTGGTCAAAATGACTGAAACAACACTTTTCCATGAAAAGCTGTGTATTTTTGAGTAAACTGGGTTACATGTGTCCCCTAAACAAGATGTTACTTTTTCCTGACAATATGTTTTTTCAAAATTATCTACCTATCCCCTCTTCCTCTCCCAATATTTTATCTGTCTCAAATCCTTTTTGGAAGAGAAGTTTACATCATATGCACATATACTTTAAGTTGATAGCATTATTTTCTTTCCATATTAAAACACACACCTAGAGAGGAAGTCAAGATGGCAGCG
This sequence comes from Ceratotherium simum simum, assembly GCF_057802395.1. Taxonomy (NCBI): domain Eukaryota; kingdom Metazoa; phylum Chordata; class Mammalia; order Perissodactyla; family Rhinocerotidae; genus Ceratotherium; species Ceratotherium simum. The sequence continues at coordinate 73,398,647 of NC_141903.1, read as the reverse complement.
CAGGCAGACTCTGAACTCACCTCCTCCCGCGGACACAGCCAATTTACAACTACTCGTGGAAAAATTACCCCTGATACAGAACTGAAAATGGATAAGAGGAACTCCTGCAACAACGGACAATCCCAACTGAGGTAGAAGAGGCAGAAACTCCCTTCTGCAGAGGAAAAACGCCGCCTTCACAAGCCGCAGCGCCTCACGGCCGCCGGGAGCAGCCCACAGGTCCGCAGCCTCCCTGGAGGCGCGGGGCCCTGAGCCGGGAGCGCCCCCGCTGTGGGCATTTTGTGGACCCAGCACAATCGAGACGAGTGGCATAATATCTGACTGTGCCTGCTACTAAAACATTGGGGAGGACCCCCAGAAAAGCTGGTTCACAAAGAAACTAAGACCGGCTCTTAAAGGGCCCATGCGCAAACTCACCTGTTTCAGAAAGCATCCTAAAATCACCAGAAAGAAAGGTGCACAGTGCTTTGGTGACAAGAGACTCACCTAATAGGCCCTGAGTGCATCTCAGTGAGAGGTGAGACCTCTCCAGGGACTGGGACAGTGGCGGCGGCCATTGTTGTGTCCTGGTGTGGGCGTGCTGACACAGACGCCATTGGAGTTCTCCTTGGGGCCTGCTAGTCCAGGTCTGCTCCACCCACTAGAGCACCAATTTAATCCAGCTCAGCCAGGGCAGGCAGCCCACCCTAGAGACTGGCCCCACCCAACAACAAGCCCTCAGGCAACTTGTGGGCCTGCATAGATTGGTGACTGGATTCTCTACAGCCTGCCAACTGAACCGACTTCAGTGGGGCAGGGCCGGCACAAGGAGCAGGTGGAGAGTGTGGGGCGGTGGTGGAGTGTGTGGGGCTCCCGCCGTGGAGAGACTGGGTCCGCTTGGGGAGGTCAGGGTGGGCACACGGGGCAGGACTGTGTTGACTGTGTGTGTGGACCTGTGGGTGGCAGGGCTTGTCAGCTGCAGAAGACTTGTGCTTCTCAAAGACCCACATGGGGGTTTGCCCCACCTTCCAACGCCTGAAACAATTGGGTGCTCCCGGGCCTGAGGCCAGCCCCACCCAGCTGCAATCCTCAGAGAGCTGACAAGAGACCTAAAGGCTGGAGGCTTATAGCACTTGCAAGGCCCCGAGCCTAACAACCTGCCACGCTGGGGGCCTACTCACTTAAAAGAAATACTGCAACACAAATGTGCTATTAGAACTTGCAGCCAACTGTGCTGGGGCTCCCCATACCTGATAAAGAGACTGAAGGGCCCACAACAACTACAAGCAGCTGAGCATTACAACAGCTGGCCAGGAGCATAACTCGGCCTCCCTGGGTGCCTACAGGGAGAGCAAACAGGCCACAACAGAAGGACACACGTAGCCCACATAGGGGTCACCCCTGGAACACAGAACTGAGGGAAGCACACTGCATGCCTCCTAAGCCATCAATTACATAAGGTCACCTATCCAAGAGCAGGAGACATAGCTGACCTACCTAATACGTAGACACAAGCACAGGGAAAGAGGCAAAATGAGGAGGCAAAGGAATACATTCCAAATAAGGGAACAGGACAAAACCCCAGAAAAGGAACTAAGTGAAACAGAAATGAGCAACCTACCTGACAGAGAGTTCAAACAAAGAGTGTTAAGGATGCTCACTGATCTGGGGAGAAGAATAGATGAACTCAGTGAGAATGTCAACAAAGAAATGGAAGATATAAAAAAGAACCAATCAGAAATGAAGAATACAATACTGGAAATGAAAAATTCACTAGAGGGACTCAAAAGCAGAGTAGAGGATACAGAAGAACGGATCTGTGAGCTGGACGAAAGACTAGAAGAAATTATCCAAGCTGAACAAGTAAAAGAGAAAAGAATTAAAAAGAGTGAGGACAGTCTAAGGGACCTCTGGGACAACATCAAGCACACTAACATCCGTGTTATAGGTGTCCCGGAAGGAGAAGAGTGAGACAAAGGGGAAGAGAGTCTATTTCAATAAATAATAGATGAAAACTTCCCTAACCTAAGGGAGGAAACAGACATCCAAGTACAGGAAGCACAGAGAGCCCCAAACAAGATAAACCCAAAGAGGCCCACACCAAAACACATCATAATCAAAATGTCCAGAATTAAAGATAAAGAGAGAATCCGAAAGGCTGCAAGTCAAGTTACATACAAAGGAAATCCCATAAGGCTATCAGCTGACTTCTCAGCAGAAACCTTACAGGCTAGAAGAGAATGGCATGATATATTTAAAGTGCTAAAAGTAAAAAACTTAACAGCCAAAAATACTCTACCCAGCAAGGTTATCATTCAAAACAGAAGGAGAGATCAAAAATTTCCCAGACAAGCAAAAATTAAAGGAGTTTGTCACCAAGAAACAAGTGCTACAAGAAATGTTAAAGGGACTGATTTAAGGGGAAAAGAGAAGACCACAAATAGGAAAAATTATCTCTTTCCATGATAAGAGGGTAAAAAGCAGTTAGATATGATATCAAAAACATAAAAGAAGGGAGGAGGGGAGTTAAAGAGTAGAGCTTTCAGAGAGAGGTCAAACTAAAAAGACCATCAATTCTGTATAGAAGAAGAAAGGAACAGAGAAGGACTACTAAAACACTGAGAAGAAAAAAGTTAAAAAAATGGCAGTAAGTACATACTTATCAATAGCTACTTTAAACGTCAATGGACTAAATGCTCCAATTAAAAGACATAGGGTGGCTGATTTGATAAAAAAACAAGACCCATATATATCCTGCATACAAGAGACACACTTCAACCTAAAGACACTCAAAAACTGAAAGTGAAGGGATGGAAAAAGATACTCCATGCAAATGGCAATGAAAAGAAAGCTGGGGTAGCAGCACTCATATCAGACAAAATAGACTTTAAAACAAAAACTGTAAAAAGAGACAAAGAAGGGCATTACATGATGATCAAGGGAACAATCCAACAACAGGATATAACACTTGTAAATATCTACTCACCCAATGTAGGTGCACCTAAATATATAAAGCAATTATTAACAGACATAAAAACAGAAATAGACAGTAACACAATAATAGTAGGGGACTTTAACACTCCACTTACACCAACGGATAGATCATCCAAACAGAAGATCAATAAGGAAATATTGGCCTTAAATGATACACTAGAACAGATGGACCTAGTAGATATCTACAGAGCATTCCATCCAAAAACCGAAGAATACACGTTCTTTTCAAATGCACATGGAACATTCTCCAGGATTGATCACATATTAGGCCACAAAACAAGTCTCCATAAATTTAAGAAGACTGAAATAATACCAAGCATCTTTTCTGACCACAACGGTATGAAACTAGAAATCAACTATAGGAAGAAAATCAGAAAAGCCACAAATACGTGGAGATTAAACAAAATGCTACTGAACAACGACTGGGTCAACGAAGAAATCAAAGAAGAAATCAAAAAATACCTGGAGACAAATGAAAATGAAAATACAACATGCCAGAATTTATGGGATACAGCAAAAGCAGTTCTAAGAGGGAAGTTTATAGCAATACAGGCCTATCTCAACAAACAAGAAAAATCTCAAATAAACAATCTAACAATGCACCTAAAGGAACTGGAAAAAGAAGAACAAACAAAGCCCAAAATCAGTAGAAGAAGGGAAATAATAAAAATCAGAGCAGAAGTAAATGAAATAGAGACCAAAAAAACAATAGAAAAAATTAATAAAACCAAGAGCTGGTTCTCTGAAAAGATCAACAAAATTGACAAACCTTTAGCTAGACTCACTAAGAAAAAAAGAGAGAAGGCACAAATAAGTAAAATCAGAAATGAAAGAGGAGAAATTACAACAGACACCTCAGAAATACAAAAAATTAAATTATAAGAGACTACTATGAAAAGCTATATGCCAACCAATTCGACAATCTGGAAGAAATGGATAAATTCTTAGAATCATACAACCTTCCAAAACTGGATCAAGAAGTAGAGAATTTGAACAGACCAATCACCAGTAAGGAGATCAAAACAGTAATCAAAAACCTCCCCAAAAATAAAAGTCCAGGACCAGACGGCTTCCCTGGTGAATTCTACCAAACATTCAAAGAAGACTTAATACCTATCCTTCTCAAACTCTTCCAAAAAATTGAGGAGGCAGGAGAAGCTCCCTAACTCATTCTACGAAGCCGACATTACCCTGATACCAAAACCAGACAAGGACAACACAAAAAAAGAAAATTACAGGCCAATATCACTGATGAACATCGATGCAAAAATCCTCAACAAAATACTAGCAAATCGCATACAACAATACGTTAAAAAGATTATACACTATGATCAAGTGGGATTTATTCCATGTATGCAGGGATGGTTTAACATTCGCAAATCAATCAACGTGATACACCACATTAATAAAATGAAGAATAAAAATCACATGATCATCTCAATAGATGCAGAGAAAGCATTTGACAAGATACAACATCCATTTATGATAAAAACTCTGAATAAAATGGGGATAGAAGGAAAGTACCTCAACATAATAAAGACCATATATGAGAAACCCACAGCTAATATCATCCTCAATGGTGAAAAACTGAAACCTATCCCTCTAAGAACAGGAACCAGACAAGGATGCCCACTGTCACCACTCCTATTTAACATAGTACTGGAAGTCCTAGCCAGAGCAATCAGGCAAGAGAAAGAAATAAAAGGGATCCAAATTGGAAAGGAAGAAGTGAAACTGTCACTATTTGCAGATGACATGATTTTATATATAGAAAACCCTAAAGAATCCACCAGAAAACTCTTAGAAGTAATAAACGAATATGGAAAAGTTGCAGGATACAAAATCAACATACAAAAATCAGTTGCATTTCTGTACACTAACAACGAAGTAGCAGAAAGAGAAATTAAGAATACCATCCCATTTACAATTGCAACAAAAACAATAAAATACCTAGGAATAAACTTAAGCAAAGAGGTGAGAGATCTGTACACCGAAAACTATAAAACATTGCTGAAAGAAATTAAAGAAGACACAAAGAAATGGAAAGATATTCCGTGCTCTTGGATTGGAAGAATTAACATAGTTAAGATGTCCATACTTCCTAAAGCAATCTATAGATTCAATGCAATCCCTATCAAAGTTCCAACAACATTTTTCACAGAAATAGAGCAAAGAATCCTAAAATTTATATGGAACAACAAAAGACCCCGAACAGGTAAGGGAATCCTGAGAAAAAAGAACAAAGCTGGAGGTATCACACTCCCTGATTTCAAAATATACTACAAAGCTATAGTAACCAAAACAGCATGGTACTGGCACAAAAACAGACACACAGATCAATGGAATAGAATCGAAAGCCCAGAAATAAACCCACACATCTATGGACAGCTAATCATTGACAAAGGAGCCAAGAACATACAATGGAGAAAAGAAAGTCTCTTCAACAAATGGTGTTGGGAAACTGGATAGTCACATGCAAAAAAATGAAAGTAGACCTTACCTTCCATCATACACAAAAATTAACTCCAAATGGATTAAAGACTTGAATGTAAGACCTGAAACTATGAAACTTCTAGAAGAAAACATAGGCAGTACGCTCTTCGACATCGGTCTTAGCAACTTATTTTCAAGCACCATGTCTGACCGGGCAAGAGAAACAATAGAAAAAATAAACAAATGGGACTACATCAAACTAAAAAGCTTCTCCACAACAAAGGAAACCATCAACAAAACGAAAAGACAACCTAACAATTAGGAGAAGATATTTGCAAACCATACATCTGATAAGGGCTTAATCTCCAAAATATATAAAGAACTCATGCATCTCAACAACAAAAAAACTACCAACCCAATTAAAAAATGGGCAAAAGACCTGAACAGACATTTCTCCAAAGAAGATATACAGATGGCCAACAGACACATGAAAAGATGTTCAAAATCATTTACTATTAGGGAAATGCAAATTAAAACTACAAAGAGATATCACCTCACACCCCTCAGAATGACTATAATTAACAAGACAGGAAACAACTTGTGTTGGAGAGGATGTGAAGTGAAGGGAACTCTCATACACTGCTCGTGAGAGTGCAAACTGATGCAGCCACTATGGAAAACAGTATGGAGATTCCTCAAAAAATCAAGGATAGAACTACCATATGATCCAGCTATTCCACTGCTGGGTATTTATCCAAAGAACTTGAAAACACCAATTTGTAAAGGTACATGCACCCCTGTGTTGACTGCAGCGTTATTCACAATAGCCAAGACTTAGAAGCAACCTAAGTGCCCATCAAGGGACGAATGGATAAAGAAGATGTGGTATATATACACAATGGAATACTACTCAGCCATAAGAAACGATGAAATCCAGCCATTTGTGACAACATGGATGGACACTGAGGGCATTATGCAAAGTGAAATAAGTCAGAGGGAGAAGGTCAAATACCGTATGATTTCCTTCATTAAGTAGTAGATAATAACAACAATAAACAAACACATAGAGACAGAGATTGGATTGGTGGTTACCAGAGGGGAAGGGGGGAGGGAGGAGGGTGAAAGGGATAATACGGCACATGTGTGTGGTGACGGGTTGTAATTAGTATTTGGGTGGTGAACATGATGTAATCCATGCAGAAATAGAAGTATAATGATGTACGCCTGAAATTTATATGTTATAAACCAATGTTACCACAATAAACAAAAAATTTAAAAAAATAAAAAAATAACAATTTGAATAAAAACAAAGTAAAAAAATAAAACACACACCTATACCATATTTATCTTCCATTGTTATAATTTACATCAGTTATGTTTTTTCATTGATTTAATTGCCATAGATTTTAGTTGAAGTATATCCAGGTATTTTTCTGATTTTACATTAAGCAAATCTTAAGTAAACTACATTGCAATCATGGCTATGAGAGTTCTAGATTTCCAATCTAATGGCACAGCGATTGTATTTAAATTTAATGTATTTATCTACCTCACTTTCTTGTCGACACCCTCTCTGCTTTCCATAGATCTCTCCCAATAAGTAAGACTTCAAATTTGTTTTTCTGAGCAAAATTAACGTTTTCCTAAGCTTCAAGCACTGATCTCAAAATCAAGCATTAAATAATTGGTATGATACTAAAAACACTATAAATATTTTATAATCCTTTTCAAACTTAAGAAATCACATTACCTGATTAGACTGTGATAATCTTAGGACGGTGGGGAATTCATCTTTAAACTCATCTATAAGGTCCACGATTGCTTTCTGGATCCCCTCGACTAAGACAAAAAGAAATTAGAGGGAAAAAAACAAAGCTTAACTGAAAACATCCCCTAACCATAATTCAAAAGAACATGGAACACTGGGTCCACCTCCCAGATGACTAGGAAAGCAAGCAAACTCCAGAGGACTTTATTCCCAGTTTACTATGCCCATATCCCCTTTACAACAAGATTGTAAATACTTCTTCCAGAAAAGTTCTTCAACACCTGCCCACATATCCACCCCACAGGTTTGACTGGCATGATGAGTTCTTGCTTGGCCTCCTAATACTTAGCAAACTTGCAGGCCTGGGCAATGCCTGTCCTGATCTATCATTAGTGAGGGATGAGGGCAGCCTTCCACTCAGGAAAGCAGGCAAGGACAGAACCTGCAGCTCACTTCTGGAATTCTTTGTTACTGCACAATGGGCCTCTGAGAACTTGTTACAGAACCTTCTGAAATCACTCTGGCAGTGACATGAGGAAGAGTGTGTTTGGAGGCACAAGGGGAGGAGAAAGGGGATTGAAAAATGAACCACACTAAGGAGTTCTGCAATATAAACTAAATTTTGTCCGAATTTCTGCAGTGATACCTCAATTAATGGATCATCTGAGAACAAAGCTCCCTTTGAAAAGAGTTGGCATATGCTTTAAAAGTAATGTTTCACATATGATGCCAAGTGGAAAAGAAACACCAGCCATTAATTCAGAGAGACTTCTGACCAGATTGTTTTTCCTTCACCCAAATGAGGATCATTAGGTCAAACCCAGGCAAAATTTTGAAGTCTTCGGTTTGTCTTCTTTAAAATTTCAACCTTTTTTCTTGTTCATCTTTTTCCCTCCTAATACTCTCCCACTTGAGATGACCATTATTGTCCCCTTATCAAACCTGGGAAGAACTGCATATCATGCAGACTTGACTGACTACCTGGTTATATTTTAGTGTGGATGAGTTGAGTTGGTTAACTTGAATCCCACTTTAATTTGAAGCCTTTATATTTACTTGTAGCTAGATGGTTTTATTCAGCAAGCATAACTGGCTGCTGGAGATCTATTCATGGGAACTGCTTGGGAAAGAGAAATGTTCCTCAGAGGTTTCCTCTAGCATGGGAAGCCTGCCGGATCTCCAGCTTTCACACTGTCCTTACTCCTAATCCACCTGAGAACGCTCTCCACCACAGCACAAGCACCCCTCCTGATCTTAACAGAACCTGCTTTCCTCCATCATGACCAAATGCTTAAGATTACGCCCTTAACATTTGGAAAGTACAATCCATTGCCAGAAAGAAAATGTTACTAGCCAATGATGAGCACACAAACTGGGAGTCTATAAGATAATGAAACCCTTTATTTGTCCTATTAAGATACTTGGCTATCAGAGTCTACCTCAGAGGAACACCTTGTAGTACTTTCTCTCTCTGGTCTTCTTCCTTGTTCTCCACTCCCACCAACTCCTTAATTCTTTTTATCCATCTGCCCACCTCAAAGTGTCCTAGCTCCCAATTGGTTTCACCAAGTTTTCTTTTCTTTTCATCAGTTCTCACTCTCCTAGGTATCCTATAAAGTGAACAAATGTAAAAGAAAACATTTCTCATGCTACTATGTCCCACACTTAAAGCATAACCTGACTTTGTGTATTATGCTAAGAAAGTCCTTTTTGTCTTTTCTTTTTTGATGACCCTCTCCCTGGATGGGGAGTGATGAAAAAAGATAGGGGGTGAAGGAGTAAAAAAAAATCCTACCCTGTCACACATTTTATATTTGTGACTATATCTGATAATATTTTGATTTTTAATTATATTTTTATACCTATATCCTTATGATATTATGTTATTTCAGATAAAATTAGATGAAATAATGTCAACGGTTATTTTTTAAATTATTTACTTTTGTTTTTTACAGCTTATAATAGAGAACTCCATACTTACACAAATAAATTTTAATAAGAATTTGAGGCAACTTGTATGTAAATAGGATATTTGTAAATTGAAATGTACTAGAGGAACTTATTCTTTAAAAGTAACTCTAGATAAAATTCTTCTGTAAGGTAAATAATCATCTTTTTAATATCAAAAATAAATACCTGTACATATCTTAGAAATACAGATTTTTCAAAGATGTTTCAAAACAGGTATATTTATAACATTTTGTTTAAAAATTCTTTAATAACTATATTCTACAATTCCAGTTGGGTACCATTAATATGGAGTAGACCTGGAAAGCCTGATAGAAGTCTTCAAACAGTTATAGCAAAGTGACAGGCCTCACAGGGGACAAAGTTAGCAACATTAGCATTGTTACCCAAGTTTGGGAATTGCTGAAGTTTGGTGAGATGGTAGCAAGCTGAGAAGGTTAGACTTTGTTGTCTGTTTCCCCCATCACAATATAAGCTCCATGAGTTCAGGGTCTTGGCTTGGCTCAATGCTATATTCTCAACACTTAGACAGTGCTTTTACATGCTTTAACAATTTTACTATAAATATTCCTGAATGAATACAATCAAATTTGTTACTTGTGTCTCAAGGAGAATGAAAAATTTTATCATTAACAAATTCATCATGGAGTCAATCAACTGATATGTAAATACAGAATACATAAGACACATTACATACACATACGCACTCATAATAGTTATCAAACATTATGGGAAGAAAACTCTTTTCCCCCACATACAAACATTACATTTTTATTTATTTTACCCACCATAGTGAATACTGGCTCACGTGACAAGTCCTATTAATTAACCAAAATAATTAATTCAAGATGAGCTCAATAAGAACTAGAAAATAGACACAATGAGAACATTTGTCTTTGATTTCCCTTTCTGCTTTTTTTGGTAAATAATATTGAGTCCATTAATTGCAGACAGTCTGTTATTCCATATCTCTGAGAACAGAAAATAAGTGTAGCAGGTTAATGAAAGTAGCGTTGATAAATATATGAGTAAAGTAAATGAAAATATGTAATGCAGTGGAGATCCAAAGAATATACATGTAAAAAATTTCAAAATATTTATTTTTAAAAAGTAATCCCTAAAACTGAAAACAAACTGAAAAGAATTAACTGTATATCAAATTTGTTACAACACCTAGAAATGATTTATTTTGAGTGATTTTATTTTCAGTTCAGAACATCACAAGGACAAAAAGAACTAAAAAGGCACTTTCAATTTCATTCAGTCATTTTCTTGGTAGTATTAATATTGGTTTTGTTATTTGAAACTATTTTCCTTATAGTACAGGATAAACACATTTTTGGGTTAATAATGTCAGGAATCAAGAATTTCAGCATAAAAGAAAAAAAAGACCTAATTAGAAAATCAAAGAACAAAGTAAAACACCGTAATGTTAACAGAATTGAAAATATCATCATGAACTTATGATTTTTAAAAATACACTTTTTCCAGCTAGAAACATTGCCAACTCCATAGAAAACAGCACTGCTCGTACCTAGATTCTGGGCTTTAATATCATTCCCCACTGCAATGAACCAGGAGTCCTTGAAGAGATAGCTGATATCAGTCTGAGAAGTACAAGGTGAACCAGGGAAATTTTAGGCCAGAAAGGAAGAAAGTTTTTTGATTAATGGAGTCCTATTAAAAGGACACAAAAGCCAGCTTGAAGGGGGTCTCCTACTGGCCTCCATTGTGATGATTTAGGCTTTACAATGGAAGGATCAGGCCATCATCATGCTAATCCAGTGGTCAATATAACATCACTAATTATGGGACAAACAGATAGTATGTGTCTCCTAATATAATGCAATATGAAGTCCATACTATCTATGACATATCCCAGCCAAAAATGCTCCAACTTGATCTTTTAGAGCTATCTTCCAGTTTCTCAAAAATACAGGAGATAGACAAACAACCTAAATCAGTGCTTCTCAAACTGCAGTGAAAACCAATACTTTTATCAATTAAAAGCAGATTATCTAAAAAAAAAAAAAGAGAAATACACATATAAACAAAGGTAAATTTTTTTGTTTCTTTTTAAATACTTATACAGTCAAATAAAACTGTCTTTTCTTTTTAAAGCTTCTGGTTTTCCTGTTAAGGAAGTTTTCCAGGCCCTAAGTTATACATATAATTTCCTAAATTTTCTTCTGTTTTCTTTCTTTAAAAATTAACTTATTATTTTAAAATTTTCAATTCATCTATGCTGCATTTTTAATAGGCTGTTATTTTCTTCCATCTGAATATCCAATTGTTTTAGTACCACTGATTAAATAAACTATTGTTTTCTTATTAATATGAAATACCACTTTTGTCATACACACAGACACACACCCATATTGGGAACTACTTCTGAACTTTCTATTCTGGTCCACTGATTTGTCTATTTCTATGTCATTACAACACTGATTTGACTACAGTGGCTTTCCAGTATGCTTTATTTTCTGTTAAGGAAAGTCTCTGCCACTCTTCTTTTTCATTCTATTATTTCCAGTAGTGTCCCTCCACCCCACTTATCTTGGTTTTTCCACTTGATTTTCTATATATTCAGTATCATGAGGAGGGAAAAAGATAATTTTATTTCTTCTTTTTCCATGTCCATACCACCTATTTTATTATCTTATTTAACTGCATTCACTAGGACTTCCAAAATAATGCTGAATAATAATATTATAGCAGGAATGCCTATCTTATTCCTGTTTTCAATTAAAATGGCTTCAATATTTTGCTGCTTACCAAAAACCAAAAGCAAATATTCTTCTAAACAATCTTTATCATATTTAGCTTCCTTCTATTCCCATTCTGATTTTGTTTGTTTTTACTAGGAATGGTTGTTGAATTTTATCAACTTCCATTTCATAATCTATGAATATGATCACTTTTTCCCCCTCAATTTGTTGAAATAATAAATTATGTATCAGCTTTCCTGATATTAGAACCATCCTTGCATTCCTGGAAAAAGCATTTGTACTTGATATAGTATATTATTCCTTTGATATTTTGCTGGGCTTCATTTGCTAAGATTTCATTTACAGTTTTTGCAACTATATTCATAAGTGAGATTGGTTCAAGGCTTTCTTTTCTGTACTTAGGTTAGCACTAAATTTATGTGATTATGAATTGAGAAGGCTTGCATCTCTCAGAGCTGTCTGGAAAAATAACATCAGAATTATTCGGATTCCTTTCTCTTCCTTTTTTTTTTTTTGAGGAAGATTGGCCCTGAGCTAACATCTGTGCCCCTCTTCCTCTAATTTTGTATGTGGGATGCTGCCACAGCATGGCTTGATTAGCAGTGTATGGGTCCGTGCCCGGGATTCGAACCTGTGAACCGTGGGCTGCCGAAGTGGAGCACACAAACTTAACCACTACACCATTGGGCTGGTCCCTCTTTTCTTTTCCTTTTTTAAAACAGAGCTATAATTTACATACAGTAAACTTTCCTATCTTTTTTTTTTTTAATGCTAGCTAGAACTCAGAACTATTTGGACCTGATATTTTTTAAAAGCTAGATTTACCAACTTTTAGATTTCATATATGTCCATTTGCATATTAAAATTTTCTTCTTCTTGGGTAGTTTTGATAATTTATGTTTTATTGGGAAATCCTCTTGTATGAGATTTTCAAAATGTTGTCACAGAGCTGCATGTAATTATTTTAATCTTCTGGATATATATTATTTCTAATCTTATATATCTTTATTTCTCTTTTTTCTTTAATACAAGCTCAAGATGAATTTAAAATAAGGGCAAAATTTCCTTATTTTTAGTTTTTCTTCTTTAATAATGAAAGTACTCTGAATACATCTTCCACTTCATCCCATAGATTTTCAAAAGAAGAGTTCTTTTCAATGCTTCCTTTGATTTCCTCTTTGCTCCAAGAGCTATCTTAATTATGTTTTATAATTTCCAAGTAATTAACATTTGATACTCTATTATTATTTATTTCTACTTGATTGGCTTTTAGATGAGAGGATATGGCCTGTAAAATCTCTACTTTCCTCATTTTAAGGTATCCTTTGTGGCCAACTACATAACCAATTCTTCATAAATGTCCTAAGTCATACAAAAGAAACACGTACTCTTTAGTCAAAGAATGTAAAAATACAGCAAACTGAGTTTATTAATTGTATTATTCATTTCTTTTATAGGCCACCAATTTTTGCCTATTAGCTCTATTGCTGAAAAAGAAATGTTAAAATCTTCCACAAATTGTATTTTCATCAAGTTTTCCTCGCATTTCTCATTGTTTTCATATTGTATCAAGTGCTAGCAAGGATAAGGAGCTCAGAAATTCTCATACGCTGGTAGTAAAAATGTAAGTTGGCATACCTACTTTGAAAAACAATTAGTATTATCAAGTACAACTGAAGATATGCATAGCTATGACCACCAATTCCAATCCTAGAAATATCCCCACTAGCACCAGGAGACATGTACTAGAATGTTCACTGCTGCACTAATTGTAATAGCGAGAAATTGTAAGCAACCTAAACATCCATCAGCTATAGAAGTAATAAATAAATTATAATATATCCATAATGGTTACTATACAGCAGTAAAAATGAATGAATTATAGCTGCATGTAGTATCATAAATAAATCTCAGAAATGTAACAATTTTGAATGAGAAAAAGATACAGGAAAAAATAGCACAGCAAGTTCAAAAACATTCAACACTAAGCACTATATTCAGAGTGCACATATATGTGGGAAAACTACAGCGAAAAAAGCAAAAGAACGATAAACATAAAACTCAGGATAGCAGTTGCTACCTCTGAGCGAGGGATGAGAGATGGGATTGGACAAGGGCACAGGAGGATTTCAAGGTAATGGTAATGTACTTTTTCTAAAATTTAATCATGTGTACAGATGTCGATGTACTATAATTCTTTATGCCTTACAACAATTTATAAATATATGTATCTTCTCAATACTTAATAAAAAAATTAAATGAAATAACCCGATGAACAAAACGCTATAACAACTATTGAGAAAAATTATCATTAAAGGCTATTCTGATAATAATGATAAGGGGACTTCTTTCATTCATTCAATATTTATGGAGCACCTACTATGTGTCATCACTGTTCAGCACTGGGGATAGAGTAGTAAACAAAACAGACAAAAACCCCTGCCCTACTGGACCTTTGGAACATAATCAAACTACCTACTTGGTATTTTCTATGAACCTAGAAAAGCCATTTCTTTCATGGCTTTGTTTTCTCTTTTACAGGGATGTAGTAATGTCCTTAGATTTTGAGGTGAATGTTTCACAACTGCATTCTATATAACATTTGAATAAATTATATATGATATAAAATATTCCTCTGATTGAAAAGTAGATTTTATTTTAGCCTTAGAAAATTTTGTTATAAATCTATGTTTTAAACTAAAATCTTTCTTTCCTTACATCTCACTCATCAAATCTGTAGTCATCACCGTCAAGTAAGGGGTTTTGAGCAGCTATGTATCTTCTGAGAGATTCCTACACCTTGGAAATAGGCAAATCTATAATTGAAGCATTTCAAGGCAATATTAAATACATTTAAATACATATTAAATATATTTAAGTATCCATGGTCCATACATTTTTATGGCCTTTGGTTAGACATCTTAGATTTATCTACTCATGCTGTAACCTCAGCAGAGCATGACTAAAAACACAGATTTTGTATTTTGGTCTCTTCACTTAACAGTCATAGAATGTATTAACTTAATCGCCTAGATACTTAAACAGATCTCCCTGGTCAAACCAATAATGTTCAAACATAATGAAAAAGAAAAATGGTTATTCCACGCAATCCTACATAATTATAGAAAAGACAATTATGTACACTCAACAGTGCTAAAAATGAAAACATTGAAGGATGCATTCCACTCTTTCTTTTGACCCAACACTTTGACAGCAAGTTGATGACACCTCTTTAAAGTTGAGCCCAGATAAGATGTAATTCACCACGTGGCAAATTGATCTAAACTTGCCATGAGACTGCATTTATTTTCAGCCAGTACCAACCAATCCTCTTAGGTATTTCTAAGTTACTTTGTACAAAAATAATTCTTACATGTTAGAAGTCCTAAATTGTAAAGATTATATATAACATTTATATTAATAGCAATGCCTTTTATTTTAAAATAAAGTCTTCCTGACCAACGGTTTAAACTGTATCTAATTTATGGTTTTTACTCAATTTTTACATGAGCAAGTCAATAAAACTCAAAAGTAAATATGCCCAATATGTGTTATCTAGGCAAGTTAGAGGATTGGGAAAGCAAAGAACTCTTTTCTTTTCTCTTTTACAGGGATGTAGTAAAGCCAGTTTTTTTTTTTTTTTTTCAGATTCAATTTAAAGATAGGAAACAGAATGTGTGGACCATACATAAGTATTACTATATCTACAAATGACGAACTAGGCTCTGAGGAATTTAGAAAGTATCCCCAAACCAGCAAGTGGCAGAGCAAGGGCTCTTGTCTAGATTCTCTTTTCAAAATTTTGAATTCTTTTCACCACACATGTTGCTTCTCTTAGTTGCAGTGAGTGGCTGTCACGATTGGGGAGAAAAACAAGAGAATAACAATAGGAGAAATATTCCACTTAAGATGGGTCTAAGAACTTTAGAAAAAGATACAGATTACCAAAAATTCTATTACGGACAGCTTTCACCTTTTCAATCAAAATCTGTGTGTCCACCGCATGCCAGGGGCTTGGGATACAAAAATGAACAGAAAAAGTCTTTGATCTAAATAAAAGAGCGCAGTATAAAACAGATACGTTCAGAGATAATTATAATAAAATATTATACAATTTATAACACAGACATGCAGAAGATGTTATCTACGCAAGCAAGAGAAAGGGCGCCAACTTTGGGTGGCCAAAGTGAGAAAAGATGTTATTTGATCAACAAATATGTCAGGCCCTGTGCGGAAAACCGGGCACAACAGTAAATAAAACAGACAAGCTGGCCACTCTTAAAGAGCTTGCATTATAGTGGGAGAACAGGCAGCAAATAAACAAGGTCACCCCATGTAGTATGGGATGCCAAAATGGAAATGAAATAGAGCAACGTACAGAGAAGACTGGGCCACTCCTTTAAATTGGAACGTCAAGGAAGAAGGCCCATGAGACAGCGAGAAACACTCGAGAAGTTAGGGGTGTATGCCGCTTGAAATCGCTACTGCTTAATCTTTGGGGCAAAATCAGTAAGTTTTAAAAACTAAACACCTTTAATCTATATAGAGCTTCCTCTCAGGCTAATGGTGTAATTTCGCCACAGCTCAAAGTCTCTTGATTGAATTTTCATCCTTCCCCAGTTTAAAAAATAAAGATGAAGGATCCCTTGTTCTTTCAACAACCAGGGCAGCTCTCCGCGGAGGCCGGCCCGGGGCGGCGGCGAGGTGCTGACCGCGCTGAGGGGGTCCTCACCTGGACCAGCTCTCCGGGAGCGCAGGGTCCCACGAGGCGGCGGTGCACCTCGAGCAGGGCAGGGCCAGGCGCCAGGCGGGCCGCCGATTCACGCAGGCGCCCGGTCAGCGCCGCGCAGCTCCCGCAGGCCCCGCGCCCGCCTTCTGGGCGGCAGCGGGCGCCTCCCCCCACAGCCTCCCACCCCCAGCTCCAAACGCAGCAGCGCCCCAAGACCCAACTACTCCCACCCTCAAACACTTGTGACCAGACGCCTTTGAGCCCGTCCTCACAGGCGCCGCGCCACGTGCCTGATGTGTGACGCCAGCACGTCACGCACGGGGCGGAGCGACGCGGGGGAACCTGGGACAGACACGAGGCTCCAGGTGCACTGAGGCTCCGAACCGTTTTAGTTGGTTGGTAGTCTGGTACGCAGGGCGTCTCAGGCTGCCGCCAACCCCCGTCGCACGTGGAGAGGGCACTGAGGGGTTGTCTCCTCCGACTCGCCCCCCAGCTCTCAACGCCCTCGCAAGTGAAACTTAAATGCCGCCCCGAGAAGCACACTCCTGCGTAAAACCGGAGACCCTCAGGCCACAGGGGTTTGGAGTTTTGCCTGTGGAGAAGAGCAGATGGTGCAGAATGTGGTTGCTTTATTTGTGATGAAAACGAAGGCTCTAGGGACAGGGTCCTGTGATACATCATTTTGAAGAAAACGGATGATGGTTTGAGAAAGAAACCCCAAGAATAGTTATCAGAAAGCAGAAGCATTTAATCCTAAAAGCTGAAGCATTTAATCCTAAAAGCTAACACTTTTCAATTTTTGTCAACCCAGTATCCCTTAATTTTCAGATGTTTCTTCACCCTCAATCCCCCTCCACCCAAAGTATCAAGTTTCTGTTTAATCACACCAGTAATCATTTTGGAAAATATCATCAAAAGTTATGTAGTATGATATGATGTAAATAAGGGACCCCAGGATTAGAAATCAAGAGACCGTGGGACGTTAATGCCAGGCTTAATCCGACTACCTGTAGGAATTTCCAGTCACTTAATCCCTTGGCTCAAATTTATTAATCAGTAAAGTGAGGGAGTTGAAACAGAGATCTACAAAATGTTGTGAGTGTCTGACCTTAGCAGTTGTGCTAGATTATCACAGATAGTCGTTGCATATTTTTGTAGCTGAAATTTCCCCGGAATCAAACCAAAAATTAAGGCATTTAGTACAGGGAAATCAAGGAAGTACCTACAGCATATTGGCAGGAAAAAAAAAATAGAACAATTCTTAGTCAAAGCAAAATCTCTCAAGTTTAGTTGGTTAAGCCATCCGGTTTTAAAATATAACAAACGAATATAATTCAAAATTGGCCCTTCTTGGTTTGTGTCAAGAATACAGGCTGTTGCTAAAATTGTTCAATTGTTAAGGAAGAGTGGGAAGACACGTTTAGATCTCCTTGTTCCTTAGATCTTGCAACTTTCTCCTGTTACCAAAGTTTTCTCTTCCTTGTGTCATCTCAGCTTTCTTACTTCCTACTTAGATTAACCCTTTGCATTCTGGCTCTGGGGGGGATTTTCTTTCAAGTCGCCGTCACCAAATCTAAGCCTTTTCTCAGTCTTCATCCTCTTCAAGCTTTATACTATCCGATGTTATTAATCGCTCATACTTCTTAAGATAACCTTGTTTTGATTCATAAGATGATTTCCTATTTTAATTCCCTGGCTATTCTCCATGTCTTCTCTTCCTTCTTCCTCTCCCTTCTCCACAGTCCGAAGCCTTGTACTTTATCCTTTTTATCGTTAAATTCTGTTCCATGGCAATCACATCTGAACATTGGCTTAAATTATTATTTCTTGGTAGAATATTCACAAATCTCTAGCTCTGATACTAGCCTTTGTTCAGTTTTCCAAATACTTGCTGAACATATAATAATAAAATAAAATCACCAATTATTGAATACTGACAATCTAAGCACATAATATATTGAATAAATATTATTAAAAAATTTTAAATGAAGTAGCCTCAGATATGTGATAAATATACATTATAAGTCTTGATAGCACACTTACTGTATACATACATGTGACACAATATGCATTTGTGTATCTTATAATGCAATTATAAATACTATTTTTTGGGGGAAAAGAGTTTATAGTTATGAATACTAATAAAAATAAGACCTGTATTATCAACTCCTGAATAATGCCCTGTATCTTTATCATGTGGAAAGCCAATATTTGTATCATTAGCACAGCAGTTGTCAAGCTTTTTGTCTCAAAATGTGTTTACACTCTTACCAATTATTGAGGACTCCAAATAGCTTTTGTTTATGTGAGTTATATCTATTGGTAATACCTTATTAGAAATTAACACTGAGAAATTTATAAAATATTTATTAATTTGTGTGGTAGGCAGCCTCTAAGATGGTCCCAAATGATCCCTACTTCCTGGTATGCATGCCCTTGTGTAATCCCCTCCCCTTGAGTGTAGGCTGGAATTATTGACTCTTTTCAAAAAATAGAATACAGCCGAAATGATGCAATGTCACATCCAAGATTAGGTTACAAAAAGACTGTAGCTTCTGTCTTGCTTGCCCTCCCTCTCTCTCTTTCTTTCAATTTCTCTCTCTCAGGAAAACCAGCTGCCATGTTGTGAGTTGTCCTATGGAGAGACCCATGTGACAAGGAACTGATGTCTCTGGCCAACAGCAGTGAGGCACTGGGTCCTGTCAATAGCCATATGAGTGAGCTGAGAAGCAGGCTCCCTCCCCACCCAGTCAGGCCTTAAGATGACTGCAGCCCTGCTGACACCTTAATTACAGCTCCATAAGAGACCTTGAGTCAGTGGTACCCAGCTAAGCCGCATCTGGATTCCTGACCTACAGAGGTGGTGAGATAATAAATGTTTACTATTTTAAGCTGCTAAATTTGGGGGTAATTTGTTATACAGCAATATATAACTAACACAATTTATTTAAAAATAACAATAATATTTTCTATGAAAAATAACTATATTTTCCAAAACGAAAAATGTGTGTGATATTGTTTTCATTCGCAAACCTCTCTAGTGTCTAGTTTCATAGTAGACATCTAGTTTCTCATATCTGCTTCTGAATTTAATCTCTTGCAGTACATTGTTTTGGTTAAAATACATGTGGAAAATCCAGCCTTACGTAGATATGTAGTTGTAAAAGGAAGGAGTATTTTAATAGTCTTTCCAGATGATTGTGGATAGTCTTTGATCCTATGCCAGCATTCAACAAGTGGTAGTTTCTTAAATGTTAGTTGCAATGTAGAAACCATATCCTCTGTTACATTAAAATGTAATGGTCTGACTTAACACTGAATCTTTTACTAATGCATGATTTTGTCACATGGTGCACTGATCATTTGGATAATATTGGTTCTCTGAGATATGGAGATCTTCCATTGACACATTTCATTATACAACCTCTCTGTGGCACCCCCCTCCCCCCAAAAAAAATCCTTTTGTTTAAAAAACTCTTTGATATTAACCACCACTGCTCTTATCAGAAAAGTCTTTAAGTTTTAGGAGGCTGTTGCACTAGTTATCTAATATTGCATGGCAAATTACCCCAACCTTAGTAACTTAAAACAACAAAACTTTTATTATTTCACAGTTTCTATGGGGCAGGAATCTAGGCATGCCTTAGCTGGGTGGTTCTGGCTCAGTGTCTTTCAAGAGGTTGCAGTCAAGCTGTTGGCATTTTAAGACTCAACTGAGAAACAATCTACTCCCAAACTCACTCATGTGCTGTTTGGCAGGCTTCAAAAGATCCACCTCCAAGTTCACTCACATGGTTGCTGGCAAGCCTTAGCTCCTTGCCATGTGGGCCTCTCCATAGGCTGCTTGAGTGTCCTCCTGATGTGCAGCTGACTTCCCTCTCCCAGGGCTACCTCACAACCTGGCAGCTTGTCCCGTAGTGAGTGATTCAAAAAAGAGAAAGAAAGAGAGAACAAGAGAGCCCACCTAATCTCAGTATGACAGCTCATCGCTTCAGCCATATTCTATTCACCAGAAATGGCCCAGCCAACAATCGAGAGGAGGGAGACTAAGCCCCATCTCTTGAGAGGAGCTGGACCAAAGAATGTGGAGACTTCTCTACAAAACCATCACAAGTTGTCAAGCTCCTGGTACCAGATGCAAGTTTTCCCAAATTCTAACTTTTTGCTTTAAAGTTCAAAGTTATCATTGGCAATAAACACTGTCAGTTGCTTTCTTTGAAATGACAGGCTTACTTCTTTCATTTTTGAGAAAGTATCTTGCCAAACACTCAACTCTGTATAACCAAATTTTCTCTGTCGGTCGTTCTTTCAAGTGAAAATGATATTCCATAAGAAAAGCAGCGGATTCAGCTCACAGCTCAAACGACTATACTATTGCTTTTCCTTGAGGCAATCGTGTATATTTCAGTATGCAGCAGAAAGGTTTTATGCATACTTCCTATTAAATCACACAGAATATTAAAATGATGTATACTCAAGGGTCAATATTTAATCAAATTATATTTGTACTGCTTCATCCAGGATACTCTTGAGTAAAATTGACTTTTTGCAGGGAGAGGGGACAGACTAGACTGCTCAGGACTTCAGACTGGGAAAATCATTGTAAGAAGGGGTAAATCAGAAAAAGCTTTTTGGGAAAAGGTGTGTATTGAGATTGGCTGGGAACTACATTTAGACTGGCAGAGAGGAGGAAGGGTGAGAGAGGAAAATAAGCAAAAACAGTGGGACTAGAATGAAAAGAGCCTGCTATGTTCAAGAATAAAGGGAGAGAAAGCTAAGTTGAGAGCAAGCCATGGACTTGATATGGGCACCTGTGAAGGGAACTAGCCTGATATCCTCACAAAATAGACCCCACCTGAAGGGCCGTGAGCAAGGAGGACTTCTAGAAGTCCAAGGGCTTCTGAGGATTGTTATCCAGCCAGAAATGCAGTAGGAGGTTCCCAGCGGGGTTCCATAAGACAGAGTCACCTGTGACTATTTGCCGTTCCTGAGGGCACCAATGCAAGTCACAGCTATACAGTTAAATAAGAACTTTCCCCCATCTTACCTTTTCTCCTTCCTTCTTGCAGCTTTGAAAAGGCCAAAAGCAGCAACTGATGAGAGAGAAGGGGTACCGAGAAGAGGAAAAGAAGCTGACCACAATTCCTTCTCGTCTCCACTGTAGACTTTCAAGCCTGGCGCAAAACTCAACTGGGAAAGGGAAGAAATTTTATTTTATTTTATTTTATTTTATTTTATTTTTTTTTTCATTTTTTATTTGTTTATTGCAGTAACATTGGTTTATAACATTGTAAAAATTTCAGGTGTACATCATTGTACTTCTATTTCTGCATAGATTACATCATGTTCACCACCAAAATACTAATTACAACCCATCACCACACACATGTACCCAACTATCCCTTTCACCCTCCTCCCTCCCCCCTTCCCCTCTGGTAACCACCAATCCAATCTCTGTCCCTATGTGTTTGTTTATTGTTGTTATTATCTACTACTTAATGAAGGAAATCATACGGTATTTGACCTTCTCCCTCTGACTTATTTCACTTTGCATCATGCCCTCAATGTCCATCCATGTTGTCACAAATGGCTGGATTTCATCGTTTCTTATGGCTGAGTAGTATTCCATTGTGTATATATACCACAGCTTTTTTTATCCATTCGTCCCTTGATGGGCACTTAGGTTGCTTCCAAGTCTTGGCTATCGTGAATAAGGCTGCAATGAACACAGGGGTGCATGTACCTTTGCAAATTGGTGTTTTCAAGTTCTTTGGATAAATACCCAACAGTGGAATAGCTGGATCATATGGTAGTTCTATCGTTGATTTTTCAGGAATCTCCATACTGTTTTCCATAGTGGCTGCACCAGTTTGCACTCCCACCAGCAGTGTATGAGAGTTCCCTTCTCTCCACAACCTCTCCAACACATGTTGTTTCCTGTCTTGTTAATTATAGCCATTCTGACGGGCGTGAGGTGATATCTCATTGTAGTTTTGATTTGCATTTCCCTGATAGTTAGTGATTTTGAACATCTTTTCATGTGTCTGTTGGCCATCTGTATATCTTCTTTGGAGAAATGTCTGTTCAGGTCTTTTGCCCATTTTTTTAATTGGGTTGGTAGTTTTTTTGTTGTTGAGATGCATGAGTTCTTATATATTTTGGAGATTAAGCCCTTATCAGATGTATGGTTTGCAAATATCTTCTCCCAATTGTTAGGTTGTCTTTTCGTTTTGTTGATGGTTTCCTTTGCTGTGCAGAAGCTTTTTAGTTTGATGTAGTCCCATTTGTTTATTTTTTCTATTGTTTCTCTTGCCCGGTCAGATGTGGTGTTTGAAAAGATGTTGCTAAGACTGATGTCGAAGGCCGTACTGCCTATGTTTTCTTCTAGAACTTTCACAGTTTCAGGTCTTACATTCAAGTCTTTAATCCATTTGGAGTTAATTTTTGTGTATGGTGTAAGGTAAGAGTCTACTTTCATTTTTTTGCATATGGCTATCCAGTTTTCCCAACACCATTTGTTGAAGAGACTTTCTTTTCCCATTGTATGTTCTTGGCTCCTTTGTCAAAGATTAGCTGTCCATAGATGTGTGGGTTTATTTCTGGGCTTTCGATTCTATTCCATTGATCTGTGTGTCTGTTTTTGTGCCAGTACCATGCTGTTTTGGTTACTATAGCTTTGTAGTACATTTTGAAATCAGGAGTGTGATACCTCCAGCTTTGTTCTTTTTCTCAGGATTCCTTTTAGCTATTCGGTCTTTTGTTGTTCCATGTAAATTTTAGGATTCTTTGTTCTATTTCTGTGAAAAATGTTGTTGGAACTTTGATAGGGATTGCATTGAATCTATAGATGGCTTTAGGAAGTATGGACATCTTAACTATGTTAATTCTTCCAATCCAAGAGCACGGAAAATCTTTCCATTTCTTTTGTCTTCTTCAATTTCTTTCAGAAATGTTTTATAGTTTTCAGTGTACAGATCTTTCACCTCTTTGGTTAAGTTTATTCCTAGGTATTTTATTCTTTTTGTTGCAATTGTAAATGTGATGGTATTCTTAATTTCTCTTTCTGCTACTTCGTTGTTAGTGTACAGAAATGCAACTGATTTTTGTATGTTGATTTTGTATCCTGCAACTTTACCATATTCGTTTATTACTTCTAAAAGTTTTCTGGTGGATTCTTTAGGTTTTCTATATATAAAAATCATGTCATCTGCAAATAGTGACAGTTTCACTTCTTCCTTTCCAATTTGGATCCCTTTTATTTCTTTCTCTTGCCTGATTGCTCTGGCTAGGACTTCCAATACTATGTTAAATAGGAGTGGTGACAGTGGGCATCCTTGTCTGGTTCCTGTTCTTAGAGGGATAGCTTTCAGTTTTTCACCATTGAGGATGATATTAGCTGTGGGTTTCTCATATATGGTCTTTATTATGCTGAGGTACTTTCCTTCTATACTGAAAGGGAAGAAATTTTAAATGGAACAAGATTACAGTTTGGATTACTACACTCTGGACTGGACTCTAATTACTAAAAAGAAACTATTCGTGTATTACCTGAGAGCAAGCACAAAACTATAAAATCTACCTGAGATTTCAAGGGAGTGGGGATGGAACACAATGAGTTGAACAAGTTAGCAGTGCAAGTTTGAAGGCAGTGGGAGAAAAGAGATAATTGCTTTCAGCTTATACCCTACTGAGTTCAACTCCTCTAATACGTGTTTACAATAACTATTTATTGAACATTTACTTTTGCCAAGCTGAGGTTCTGCTGGGCATGTTTAAATAAATGGACACGATGTATTTATATTTAGGAGAATGGTGTTTTCAGAGTGATTGGAGCCAAGCTAACCTGAATTCATATCCTAGCTCTGCTACTTAAAAAATGTAACGCATTGTTAATCTCTTGGACTCTCAGTTTCCTTATCTATAAAATGAAGATAAATAATGCCTACTTCAGGGGCCAGCCCTGTGGTGTAGTGGTTAAGTTCAGTGCATTCTGCTTCAGTGGCCCGGGTTTGCAGGTTCGGATCCCTGGTGTGGACATACACCACTCATCAGCCATGCTGTGGCAGCAACCCACATACAAAACAGAGGAAGATTGGCACAGACGTTAGCTCAGGGCTAATCTTCCTTGGCGAAATAATAATAGTAATAATGCCTACTTCACAGGGTTGTTGTAAAGGTAAATAAGATAATAAATGTAACACAGAGCCTGGCCCATAGTGGGCACTCAATAAATGGTA
Source organism: Ceratotherium simum simum (assembly GCF_057802395.1). Taxonomy (NCBI): domain Eukaryota; kingdom Metazoa; phylum Chordata; class Mammalia; order Perissodactyla; family Rhinocerotidae; genus Ceratotherium; species Ceratotherium simum. The sequence goes on along the minus strand of NC_141903.1, from coordinate 73,373,810 downwards.
GCAATGATTATGATCCTCATGATCTTTGTCGGTGTAGTCACCGGACAAAAATAGTAGTTCAGAAAAATTTACCAAGTATTAGCATGCAAGATCAATTGAAGGTGAATCAAGACTAGGAGAAGGGAGAAAAATTAGAAACAATGAGTAATAAAGTGAGGCTAAAGTGGTAGCCATAGGGATGAAATAGAGGTGAAGGGACAAATATAAGGAATATTTTGAGAGGAAATGAACAGAAGAGATAACTGCTTAGATATAATATGGTAAATAAAGGAGACGGAAGAGTCAAAGCAGCTTAAAATTTTAAACCTTGGTTGGATGGGAGACTAGTAGAAAAGGGAAAAATACAGACATTGGCAGAATGAGCTGGTTGGGTGAGTAAGAGTGGTGGGAAGAAAATAGTTTTGCTACATTTCAAATTTACATGATGATGGGACTTCCAAGTACAAATATTGATGTTTTTGGATATTTGGATAGTCATTTGTAGATATTTGGAAAGTCATTTATTTATTCATTCATCTAATATTTCTTGAGATCCTACTTGGTGTCAGATACCATGCTAGGCTGTAGTGAGAACAATCTAGTAAAGAGTTGGAGTTTAAATGGGACATCTGGGCCAGACAGAAAGATGTGGGGCCTTCAACAAAGAATTGGTGCCTGAAACCATGAATAATAATGAAGAGTGTCAAGAAGAGACAATTTCTGAGAATATTCACAGTTAAGGAGACACAAGAAATGGACAAATGGGTGAGAACTAAACCAAGATCACATGTTGTAATTATTTTTATATTAAATTCTAACCATCTATAGTTTATAAATATTTAATTATGACAAAAAAGAGGTTTCATAGTAGCTGTTCAAAATTTTTAAACTTTTTATTTTGGAATAATTATAGATTCACAGGAAGTTGCAAAAATAATAGAGAGGTCCCATCTCCCCTTCAGCCAGTTTCCCCCAATGACTATATCTTACATAACTATAGTACAATAGGAAGACCAGGAAATTGATGTTGGCGTAATCCACTGACTTGATTCAGATTTCACGTTTTGCATGCACTCATTTGTGTGTGCGTGTGTGTATGTGTGTGTATGTGTATAATTCTGTGCCATGTTATCACATGTATGAATTCGTGTAATCTTTCATCTTTAATTATGAATTCTTTTTCCTCAGTCCAGTTACTAATGTGATGTGAAGAATCCACACCACAGAAATTTTTTTAAATTTTTTTTTGTAGTTTACTGAGACTCCCTAATGTTCAAACAGCCAAATATAGCAAAGGTCACAAAGATTTTTAAAATATTTAATTAGCAAGGAACTTGTATATGTTTTACACTATTGAATATATTGAGCCAGAGAATATTCCGAGACCTTTAGCCAGTCACTCACTGTTCCTCACATTCTTTATCAGGAAAATGTGAGTTATGATTTCTAAAGTCCTTTGTAACCCTGCAATTCTATAATTTTAGAATTCTAACTCCTCAGTCTCTTGATAAAAAACAGAAACTTGTGGTTACTACATTAATTCTTTTGAGTCAGAGTCAGTCTCTTGCCTTATCAGGCCAGTGGCCAGTGGGGCAGTTAATCACTGTGCTACAGTGGTAAATAACACCCTGTTAGCTTGAAAGATTCTAGCACATCTTCCACAGGGGGCTGCTTCCTCAAAAGGGCTTGCATACATTAGATAATGGGGGAATAAACTAATAATTGTTCTAACAAAAATAACTTGTATTTTTTGAATGAAAATATTTGTCATCCCATTATTTTTAATAATGATTAACTAAAACATCACGAACTATTTCTATTTTGGTAACACATGGCAGATTAGCATTGAGCATCATTCCTACTTAATTAAATCAAAATTTGTGATACTCCGACCTGAGCTAGTCAAAGGACAAGCTTCTTCTACTGAGGAAGAAAACACTATTAGGCCAATTGCCAAGAAAATTAATACTTATAAACTGGATTCTCCCTCTCCCCCAAAAAAGATTTGTAATTAATTTCATGAAAATAGTAAAGGCTTTTGTGTTTGGACAAAAGTGTTAGTAGAATATCCATGTAAGTAAGATCAGTGTTAAAGTAAATATTTGCAGGCTGAGTAAACAGCGCTTTGTAAAAGTGGCCATGAGATGTAGACTTTGTACCACACTCACAGTAGAAAGCTTGACAGACTTCCTATGTGTTACATGTTGATGGTAACACGCAGCAATAGTAAAGTTAGATTTCTAATTCAGTAACGTTCTAGAAAGAAAACAAAATAGTGGACTAAAACTCTTACTGAACTAAAGTTAATAAAGTATATTTAAATCCTTAAAGGATCGTTCAGTAGCTTGTTCCATTTAAACGGTACCAGTAGTTCCATTTCATGATACCAAGATTCTCTCAAGGGAAAACTTAAGAACACCAAGTACTTGCTTTTAGTCAACAGAGTTAGTAGAGGAAAAAAACTTCTCTCCAAGAAGTATAAAACATGACACAGTAAGACTCAAGTGTTTAAAAATGGTTATGGCAAAAACAAAACAGAATATATGTATTATCTTTAAATATTCGGCAGAGAACCTGAGCCCAATCTGGGGCTCTAGATCTAGTGTGTTCTCATGTTTAAGAATAAGTATCCATTTTGGAAATACCCATCAAGGGATGGGATGTCACATAGAGACCATTTGCTGAGCACTACTGGGCACTAACTCAGGAAGGCAGGCCTGAATAGCCTAAATTACAGGTGCTCAGAGGCAATAAGTGATTTTCCCCTATCACACAGCTGCTGAGGAGCAGAAATAAGGTAAGAACCAAGTCTGTCTGACTCAAAATTTTACTGCTCTGAGGCATACTCTATGCTAATATCTACAAATCATTCCTCTATCTTTAACTGAATAGGCAGAGCAGAACCTCTACTGAGGAGCATTCAGTATTTTGCTCCTATATATTGCATTTACTTCATTTATTTCTTTAAATGTCTCAATAAAGCACCATTTGTATTAAATCAGATGACTTTTTAATTTAATTAAATTAAACTATATGTTCAAGTATTATTTTCTATTCTTTTGGAAAAGGAAAATTAAAATTAAGTATAGGTGGGGAAAAGAGCAATTGTAACATACATAACAAAGGGCTAAAATCTTCACTTCATATGGAATTTATAAATAAATATATAAACACGCCAAAAGGAAAAATACTGATGAAGACAGACAATCACACAGGATTCCTCCATTTATTTAACAGATGTTTTCTAAATGCCACCCATATACCCTACACTGTGCTATGTGTTAGGGATAGAATGAACAAGTATTTATTGACTTTGTGTCATATTGCTAAAAAGTTTTAATTAGGATAATGTGATTTTGCAAAAATATGTAAGTGTATATACATAAAAATATCTGGAAGGATATATATCAAGCAGTTATCAATGAGTGGTCGGATTTGTTTATATGAAACATAGAATAATGAACATGCATTTCTTTTGTAATAAAGTTTTATAAAAAATGTTTAAAACTTATAGACATAAAATTATTCAATTATTTCACCTATTGTCCAGGTTTTTTTGGTAATAAAAATACATTTCTCAGGGGCCAGTCCCGTGACGTAGCGGTTAAGTTCGAGCGCTGTGCTGCTGGCGGCCTGGGTTCGGATCCCGGGAGCACACCGATGCACTGCATGTCAGGCCATGCTGTGGCGGTGTCCCATATAAAGTGGAGGAAGATAGGCACAGATGTTAGCCCAGGGCCAGTCTTCCTCAGCAAAAAGAGGAGGATTGGCATGGATGTTAGCTCAGGGCTGATCTTCCTCACAAACACACACACAAAAATATATTTCTCTTTTCTTATCCAACGGAAGATAGAGTCCAGTAGAAATGGATTCCTTCCTTTCTTTTATACCACTATAATCCTACCTCCTGGATCCTGCTCCCGAGACGCAACAGATACGCAAACACTGACAGACAGACATGCACATAGAGACACAAATACCTGGACACAAGACAGTCTCCCACACAGTAGACACCCCCCCCACCCCACAGAAACACACACAAAGATACACAGTCTCATTAAAACTGACTTCTGTGTAAGTGAAAGAGTTTGCAGAGATCTGATGGTTTTAATCTTGGAAATAGCTTTCATTATTCTCCAGTTTTTTTCATTTGCAACCCCTGAATGCAATATTTTTCATGCTTGCATATTATAAAACGTATAAATTTTTTTTGTGGAAAGACAGCTCTCTGATCAACCCCTTTTGGGGGTTTTGTTTTTGTGTCTAAATCATCTGTTCTATTTGTTCTGTGTACTAGACTGTCTTGGGACATGTGACAGATCCACGGCTGTAGCAGCTGCTAGTCTAAGGAGATGGCGAATAGCTGTGAGGAATCAAAACAGATTAATATGGAACAGTTGATGGGAAATAGCAATTTTTTTCACTTAATTTAAAAAATTGTTTTGTTTAAACTCATGTATATAATGTTAAATATTGTTAATCTATAAGAAATAATTTTAAGTAAAATATCGGTATCCATTAATTAATTAATAAAATAAGGCATGCATCAGAGAGATAAAACCAGCTCCCACAATACTTTCCATATAAATATATATTATTAAATATTGCATTCATGAAATTCAATAATTCCATGTTAGTAGCAGGTCAATGACTATTTTAAAAAATATATTAATGGTTTAATCACAATGAAAAGTTCTCTGATTCTCAACTTTTTCAGTTTTACAACTATATACAAAGCTAGTGATTAAAATTTTCTTTAAAAGTCCAATGAAGGTCAGCATTTGTACTTTCAACAATATTTATTTTGTTTAATACATATCATTTAAAAATATATATCATATAAAAATTTGTATGTAAAATATATCTTTATTTATTTTTTGCTTAACATTTCTGCTTTGCAGTTAGAGACAATAAGCTCCTTGCTGGCAGGAACACAGCTTATTTGTTTAATACTTGTATAATACATTGGGGCAATGGAGGGTTTGGTCTTGTCATTTTGATCCTACTGTTTTTGAACCTGGAGGTATTTTGACACAAAAGCATTTTTTTAATTAAAATATTTAACATCAGAAATAAACATTAATGAATCTTAGAATTCTATAGTCAGCTAAATTATCATTCAAGAATAAAAAGTGAAATAAAAAGTCAGACAAAAGTCCAAAGGGTTTTACCACAGCTAGGGCCTATTCACTTTTATTCTTGAATGATAGCTGAGGAATTTTAGAAGAAGGAAATTCTGAAGGAAGGATGGATATGAGAAGGAATATTAATAAAAGAGATCTATTATCACACAGATAAATCTAAATGAACATTGACCTTTAAAATAATAATACCAAGGAAACTTTAGCAGTTAAAAAAAGAAAGCGAAGGGGCCGGCCTGGTGGCGCAGTGGATAAGTTCCCACACTCTGCTTTGGCGGCCTGGGGTTTGCAAGTTCAGATCCCAGGCACGGATATATGCACCACTCATCAAGCCATGCTGTGGCAGCATCCCACATACAAAGTAGAAGAAGATGGGCACAGACGTTGGCTCAGGGCTAATCTTCCTCACCAAAAGGAGGAATATTGACAACAGATGTCAGCTCAGGGCCAATCTTCCTCACCAAACAAAACAAAAAAGAAGAAGAAGAAGAAAGCTAAAATACTGGACAACAATTGCATGTAAGGGGGGGGACATTCTATATATTAAATTTACACATTATCTGATAGAGAATTGACATTCACATGATGTTAAATTATTCTGTCCAAGAACGTGTGCCAAATTACATTTTCCAAAGATGCTGCAACAATATCTCCCATTCCACGTGCTCTTCTACAATGTGACCTTAGTATTCTTCTCACCAAAAAATGGGGTCTATGTCCTCTCCCCTTTAATCTGAGCAGGCTTATCACTCACTTGTAACTGAAAGAATGCAGCTAACGTGCCGCCTGACATGTGGATTCTAAGACTAGGTTATAAAAGGCAACGAAATCTCCTCCTTGCTCAGTGGGACACTCACTTCTGTATCCTTGAACAACCATTAGAGAAATCCAGCTGCCCTAAGGCCTTTACCCTGTGAGGAAGCCACAAGGGGAGGACACGTGTAGACTATCTGTTTGTCCCTCAGCTAAAGTTCCAACCAACTGCAAGCATCAACCGCCAGATCTGTAAGAGAAGATGCCTACGGATGATTCCAGCCCCAAGTCACTGGGCCACTCAAAGCAGTGCATCACTGCAAGCCATTAGAGTCTACCCCTCTGAGGCCCCAGACATCGGGGAACAGAGACAAGTCATTCCTCCTCTGTCCTGTCTGACTCTCTGACCCACAGAATTTGTGAGCATAATAAAATGGCTGTTTTAAGCCACTATTTTCAAAATAATTTTATTTGTTATCCTAGAAATAATAACTAGAGGAAACAGGGAATGCCTTTTCGTTGGTTCAGTTTTTCCTACTAATGTTTAAGGTTTTCTTCATATAGATCTCATACATTTCTTGTTACTCGCATTCCAAAAGATTTTATCCTATTTGTTGCTATTGTAAATAGAATATTTTATTCTATTACATTTTCTAACTACATGTTGTTTATATATATGGATTAATTGTATGCATTCACTGTCCTGGCCAATTTACTTAATTTTCTTATTGTTTTAATGATTTTCCCATTGATTCTTTTGGGATTTCCAGGCATACAATCATAGCATCTGAAAAGGATGATTTTATTCCTTCTTTCCAATTTTTTATGTTTCTATTTTATTTTTCTTTTCCATTTGTTTCAGGTAAGTTCTATACATGCTGAGTTTACATAAATTTATTATTTTTAGGTGGTTAAAGTTATCAAACTTTTCTTTTATGAGTAAGTTTCCTGAGGAACAACTAAGCGAAGATGCCTAGGCAATTGGATACAGGCCTAATACTCAGATGAGAAAGATGACATCTGAGAGTTTAAAATTTGAGAATCATCAAGTATAGACAATTGTAGAAGGCTATGAGAACAGATGAAAAGGTTCCAGGAGGAACAGTGTATAGCATGAGAAGAGAGAAGGTCTAGGACAGAACTCTAAGAAACACCAGCATGTGAAAGACTGGCAGAACAAGGTGACCCTCAGGGTGACCAGCAGAGAGGTGGAAAAAAACGAGGAAAGTGCTTTGTACCAGAAGGAAAAAAGATGGCATTTCAAGAAGAGGGAAAATGTCTGCAAGGTCTTAGGAAACCTGAGGAGAATCGTGTGGATTAGGCAATCTGGAAGCTGTTGGTGACGATGAGAACAGCAGTGTAACTGGAGTGGTAGGGATGAAAACTAGATTGTAGTGAGTTGAGAAATGAGGAGCATGTGAGGAAAGAGAGATTCATTTGTAAACAACCCTTTGAAAGAAGTTTGGCTTAATCATTAGAGTTAATAATAGGATTTAGCAAAGTTGCTGAAGGCAAAAGTCAATATCAAAAATCAACTGTATTTTTATATACCAACAAGAAACAGGTAGCAAATGAAATCGGAAAAATATTTCCTTTATAATAACATCTAAAAATATGAGGTATCTAGGAATAAACCTAGGAAAAATCATGTCATACCTCTATGGAGAAAATTATAAAACTCATTGAAAAACATTTAAGAAGACCTACAAAAATGGAGAGATATACTATGTTCACAAATTGAAAGACTAAATCCCAAATTGTTTTATAGACTTAATGCAATCCCAGTTAAAATCTCAACTGATATTTTTCATAGCACTTGACAATCTGATTCTAAAATTTGTATGGGATTGCAAAAGGCCAAGAACAAGAAGAGATACTTGAAAAAGTAGCATTGGGTAGAAGAGCTATCCTCACACTATAATAATTAAGACAGCATGGTATTGGGATAGCCAAATAGACCAGTGGAACAGCACAGACCTAGGCATTTATAGACAGTAACGTATGAAATAGGTGGCAGGGCAGAGCAGTAGGGAAATGATACCCTTTACAATAAATGATGCTTGAACAACTGGATATCCATATGGAGAAAAATAAAATTGTACACCCACCTACTTTGCATCATATATAAAAGTTATTTCCAGGTAGATTAAAGACCTACCTGTGAAAGGCAAAATATAAAATTTTTGAAAATGACACAGAAAAAAATTTTATGATCTCAGGTTAGGGAGGAATTTCTTAAACAAGACAGAAAAAGTCCTAACTATAAAAGAAATACTACTGAAAAATTTGATTTCATTAGATTGAAGAACTTCAGAAAAACAAAGGAAGTGACGGCCGGCCCCGTGGCTTAGTGGTTAAGTGCTTGTGCTCCGCTGCTGGCCGCCCGGGTTCGGATCCCCGGCACGCACCGACCGTACCGCTTCTCCGGCTATGCTGAGGCCTCGTCCCACATACGACAACTAGAAGGATGTGCAACTATGACATACAACTATCTACTGGGGCTTTGGGGGAAAAAATAAAGAAAGAAAAACAAAGGAAGTGAAAAGATAAACCACAGAATGGAAAGACATATTTGTATACAGCCAACAAAGGACTATAATCTAGAATACAGAAATAATTCAGTCACATTAAGGAAAAAAGACCACCCAATGTAAAAATGGACAAGACTTCAACAGATACCTCATAAAAGAAGAAATCCACATGGCCAATAAAATCAACCTTATTATTCACTGGGGAAATGCAAATTAAAATCACAATGACTTACTTCCCACCAGAACTGGCAAAAATTCCAAGGTCTGAAAACAGGAAGATGGTTACTTTGGTGAAGATGTAAAGTAACAGAATCACGTATGTACTGTGTGGTGTAAACTGGAAAACTGTCTGGCATTATCTCATACAACACATGCATATTTTATGATGTAGTAATCTCAGTCCTACATGTATACTCTAGAGAAAATAATGTACATAGGTGCATGGACAAGAATGTTCACAGTAGTAGTATTTATGATAGCCCCAAACTGGAAACAACAAACATATTCATCAACGCTAGAATGGGTATATAAATCACGGCACATTCAGGTATTAGAATTCTACACAGCAATGAAAATGAATGAATTGTTGTTACGTGTAACAATACAGAGGAAACTTCTGTAAATAACACTGAACAAAGGAAGCATGACACAACAAAATATGTAGACCATGACTCCACTTACATCAAGTTCAAAAGCAGGCAGCTATTTTCTCTGGGATTGCACACTTGAGTAGTATCTTGGCGTACTCAAGCTGGGTAATTGAGGACTGTTTAATAAAAGGTGTGGGCAGGGTTTGGGAAAAGCTATAAGGAAGAATGCAATGTCCTAGGGCTCGTAACAGCAGGAGCCATAACCATCCCTAGGCGTGAAGGGGTAAGCAGAGGAAACCCAGCAAGAGAGTTACATGAAGAGGTAAGTTTCATAGGAACTGTAGCCTTTGGTTAGTGTAATGGTTATTTTTTTTTTTTTTTTTTTTTGGTGAGGAAGATCAGCCCTGAGCTAACATCCGTGCTAATCCTCCTCTTTTTGCTGAGGAAGACCGGCTCTGAGCTAACATCTATTGCCAATCCTCCTCTATTTCCCCCCCCGCAAAGCCCCAGTAGATAGTTGTATGTCATAGTTGCACATCCTTCTAGTTGCTGTATGTGGGAAGCGGCCTCAGCATGGCCGGAGAAGCGGTGCGTCGGTGCACGCCTGGGATCCGAACCCGGGTCACCAGCAGCAGAGCGCAAGCACTTAACCGCTAGGCCACGGGGCCAGCCCAGTGTAATGGTTAATTTTATGTATCAGCTTGGCTGGGCCACGGTGCCCAGATATTTGGTGAAAATTTTTCTAGATTTCTGTGAAGATGTTTTTTTTTGTTTGTTTGTTTTGTTGGTTTTTTTTGGAAGATTGGCCCTGGGCTAACATCTGTTGCCAATCTTCCTCTTTTTCTTTTTTCTCCCCAAAGCCTCAGTAGATAGTTGTGTATCATAGTTGCAGAGTTGTAGCTCTTCTATATGGAACGCTGCCTCAGCACGGCTTAATGAGCGGTGAGTAGGTCCACGCCCAGGATCCAAACCAGCGACCCCTGGGCTGCCGAAGCGGAGCATGTGAACTTAACTGCTACGCCACTGGGCCGGCCCAAAGGTGTTTTTTTATATGAAATTAACACAAATCAGTGGATTTGGGGTGAAGCAGATTACCCTCCATAATATGGGTGGGCCTCACCCAATCAGTGGGAGGTCTTAAAAGGACAAAACCTGACCTCCCCCAAGCAAGAAGGAATTCTTCCAGCAGACTGCCTTTGAACTTGAACTACAACTCTTCCCCAGGTCTCCAGCCTGCCGACATGTCATACAGATTTTGGATTTATCAAGCCTCCACAATTACATAAGCCAATTCCTTAAAATAAATCTCTCTCTCTCTCTCATATATATATGAGAAAAAAAGTTGCTTTAGCCAGATGGGGAAGAAAGAGTAGTGGCTAGAGGCTCGGACGTGTCTAAAAGCTGAGAGCAAAGAACAGTAGAGAGGTACATGTTGAAGACACAGGAGAAGAAAGGGGAAATAGATGTAGCGCAGTTCCTCTAATGTCAAAAGAGGAAGCACATCCAGCACTACCAGCGGGATTAGCTTTAAATTAATTTTCTTTTTTTTTTTAAGATTTTATTTATTTTATTTTTCCCCCCAAAGCCCCAGTGGATAGTTGTGTGTCGTAGCTGCACATCCTTCTAGTTGCTGTATGTGGGACTCGGCCTCAGGATGAACGGAGAAGTGGTGCCTCGATGCGCACCCGGGATCCGAACCCGGGCCACCAGCATTGCAGCGCGCGCACTTAACCACCAAGCCACAGGGCTGGCCCTGATTAGCTTTAAATTAGATGAGGGATATTTATTGCACTGTAACTGAAGGCAAAAAAAAGGATTTATGTGGCTGCATGTAAATTTGTCAGCTTAGAAGTGGGAAGCTGAGGGGAGTTCCCCATCTGATGCTTTGTTTTTCTCTGTGACAGAGAACATGAGGGAGGAGATGTCAAAGTCAGAGATGGGAGACAGTGAGAAGGCTTGAGCCACTTTGGAGAACAAGAGCAAGCATGAACTAGGTTTGCCAGGCAGTACTGAAAGCTCGATTGAAGTTCGAGACCATGAATTTGTAGCGCCATCAATCTGCAGAGTTTTGAGATTCCTACAGTAAAATTTAGCAACCCAGATATGCGTATAGAAAAATCAGACACCTGGATTGATCCAGGGTTGGGGTTTCAGACTGAAGAACAATAGAACAAGGCATGTGAGGATTGGAACAAGAGACACAACTTGAAATCTCAAATGGATAAGTAAGAGAATGACGACAGAAGAGGGCTAGCAGAGAGGGAGAAACTGGAAGGGTCAAGAGTTTGGAGATTCTATGAGAGCCTGAGAAGAGAGCAACTGAGTGATGGAAACAGAAGGATCGAAGGTTGTGTGTCCAGGTTGTAGAATATGCATTATTTTAGCTGTGGAGCAGTTGCAGGTGGTGATCATACCTAGGATCTGGCCGTGGGAAAGGAGGGATGAAGTGGAGTAGAAGTGAAGGTCATTGAAGACAAAGAGGCTACGACATTGAAAGGGTAATTCAGGCAGACATCGACATCATGGAGGACCGTGAACATACTGGGGTAGAGAGAACAACCGTGAACAGCGTATGTTGGGGAGGGTGAGGTGGGAGGGTTGACTGGGAGGTTGCTGAATGACAGCAACAGCAGAGATAAAGGGGAGTACAGTCCTCAGGAGGATGGAGGAGTAATGGTCTGGCTCTCCCCCTCCAATCCAATTGGAATTCCAGAAGGTAAACGGGAGAGGTTTGGCAGGAAGCAAAGCATGAGCAAACATAGATGACCAGGATAAGTTATAGTCGGGCCTGTAATAAGGATTTCAGGGAATGGGGCAAGTTAGGTTAAACCTGCTATAAAGTTTTCAAGAATTAGCCCTAGAAACGCCCTGATATTGAGTAGTGGGTAGTATATAGGTGGCCTAGATGCCCAGATTGGCTCTGGAAGACTCCAAGTTTTTAGGTCACTCCCTGATATGAGAATCTAGTAGGAAAAACACGTGCATTTTACACAATCGTTTGCATACTTCTTCCGCGGGTTATCAGATTCCTTTAAAGCTCTAGGTTAAGAACCATATTTAGAAGGTGGCTTTGTGAATGTGGCTATTGGATGATTTTTGTGGCTAATTCTATCATGCAGATAATTATTAGTCTCTCCTAAAAGGCTTAACCTGTCAATCAGAAGAGAAAACTTTAGAAAATTGATCAAGGCATAAATTGGCTTAATACAGTTGGCTCTGGAAAATGACAATTCAATGCTGCCATAATTCTGATTAAAGTGTTTATATATGCCAAACATCCTTGGGATCAAAATGACCTGTACCTTAGATGCTTAATAAATGTTTGTTGAACAGAAAGGATAACAATGCACTTCCTATGTAGACTTTCCTACAGGGAAAGGAAGGTGTTGGCCATATATTCTAGGTTTCTAGGCTCTTTCATAGTTACCCTTCTCATTCTAAATGAGCAAATTTGTCTTCTAGTTTACACGTTGGCCTCTTGTGCATTGGGTTAGCACAAGCCTCATCCCCTGAGTATGATCAACTCTGGGCACCCTGACAAAATAAAGTTTCTGGACTTGTAAAACCAAGGAATGAGCCCTGGAAAATGTGACTTGACTGAGGCAATGTCATTCTGAGGCCAGCCTGAGCAGCCCAGCTGGCCACTCCCTATGACATTTCTAGCTTGGTTGTTTAGAACAGTGACTCTATTTAAATCAATTTGACCTCCTGCAATAAAAATCTTTTAGACCATGATGGAGTCATTAGCAAAACATTGTTGTAATCATAGTTAATGCAAGAGGACTGAGTAATTTATTAGGAATCATAGTGAGTTAATAAAATACACTGGCTGAAAATGCCTCCTAATTCTAGAGTCTAGCATGGGGAGTTAGTAATAGTGTGCAATTTGTAACTGTTCATGGGTAGCGACCTAGTAACAGACTGTTCCATTTTAAGGCTACAGTTAGTGAGTACTAAAATGCTTGTAACGAAACAAAGCAAAGCAAACTGTGCTTTTTTGTCTGTTTTCTTTTATTTGTATTATATTATACTTCATTGCTTCTTGGGTTGCGCCAGGGTTGCACATTTCTGAGTGTCTCATTCTTTCTGTTCATAGAATCACAGATTTTTCCCACAATTCTGAAGACTTAGACATAATGACCAGTAAAAACAGGATTTTTTTCCAGCATGGCAAACATTCCAATAACAATTACTGATTATTCTTTTGTTTCTGTTCACCTACAAAAAGATAGTTTCTAACTAACCAGTTTAACAAAATGTCATTTCATACCAGATTTCACTAGAAGAAGAGGGTTTTCTTGCCCCTCAGAATTTCATAAATTCTCTTTAAGATTTACCAGTTTCCATAGTACTAAACTAAAGTATGTGAAAGAAAAGTCACAGTATGAACAAGGCTTTAATTTCACCTGATGTCAAGTAATTTAATTCTTATTTTTATATTAAATCAACAAATATATACTATGACTTAAAGGCCAAACTTGAGAAAACTTCAAAAAAATCCTGTGCTTGCTGTGGACAACTTATGCTTCTACCTGGGTGGGAGGTTAGGGATGGGAATGTTGGAGGGTTTGTTCAGTGGAAAGTTGGAGAAGCTGTGCTTGCCACGGATTAGTCCAGAAGCACCTTTGCTCTGTTTTCTTTACTGATTACTTCACTGAGAAAGGTCTGAATGCCTTTTAGTGTAGATTGAATTGCCCTTGTCCTGCCCTGATCCTAATGCTGGAAGGAGCTTGTCACACTAGAACATCTGGAGGAAGCACGTAGAACAAGCCCCTTCATTCGCAGAAACTGTACAGGCCCTGTAGGAGTGGAGACAATTCTTGGTGGATCTGGCTACAGTGGGGAAAGAAACTGATGATATAGCTGGAGAGATGATAACAATTACACAAGTCCAGATGTCTTAATTTGAAAGCGAGAGGAGAGAATATCAATCAAAAATAATACTGAAGTCCCAGACTAAGATTTTAAAAATTGAATGGGCTCTAAAGAGGAGCATGGAGATCAGTGTCAGTAAGAATGTGCCCAAGGAGATCTGTGCAAAAGATGAGAAGCAGAAAAAAAGGAAGAGAAAAAAACGTCCTTAAGATAAGCCAAAAAATATAAATGCCTCAGCTAGGTGATCTGTTAGAATGCCAAAAGGACTGTTCTCCAAGGATACAAGCTGCCAACTTAATATTTAATGGTATCAATTGGGCTTTCCTCAGAAAAAAAGATCTCTAAGAAAATTTCCATTGTGGTTCACGGTAAAATAGAGTTTTTAACTGCAGACAGGATTATAGACTCAGAAGCAAAAATTAAAAGGAAGTCGAGAAAAATAAGGATCAGAAGTATTGTGTGAGTGCAGAAGTCAGGTTAAGTGGCTTGTGATAGCTGTTGAACGAAAAAAGAGAACATTTCAAAGCATGCTCGTGAAATGCTCCAGTTGGGATAATGCCCAATGCATGGCCATAGCAGAGATGCATGTACCCAAACACGGCAAGTAAGGGGAATACAAGAGATGGGGAAGACTTAAGAGGAATTTATCACTGTAAATGGCATAACTTTTAGTACAGTTAAACCTAGAGCCAGATTATAGTAATATTGAAAAGAATCTATTTTTTAATGTATTTGAGTTTTTCAAAAAGAAGGTCTATTAGCAAAGTATTACACCATTTAAATCTAAAGTCCTATATTTCTGTATGGCTACAAATGGAAAACTTCACAAAATATTGTGCATAAATAAATGACACAATCAATAGTGCTTGATTATGATACTTGTATATATATTTTTCAAGAGCTAACTAACAGAGCAGGTATATTAAAAGCCAAACAACCAGATTTCTTTGAAATTCAACCCTCTGAAAAATGCTGGTAGAAACAAGCAGTCCTGGTTCAAAGGAACATATGTTCTGGTACTTTTAATATTTTAACTGGAAAATGGAATGGTTGAAAAACTTGTTGGGCACAATGATAGAGGTGGTGGATACCATAAATTCAAACAAACAGGCAAATAAACATTTTAGACCTTTTCTGAAAGAGCTTAGGGTAGTTGGATTTTGCATATAAAGAACATTCTGGATTGCCACTTTAGCTTCTCCAAACAGAACTGACGATATCGCAGCCTTGCAAGTTAGAAGAAATCTACAATTTAGAAGAAAATTGTTGGCTATTTTTCTGGGAAGAATTACCCAGGTAATAAGATGAGTAAAGTCACCTTTTCTTGTGACTGACTGACTGGTTACCGACCTTGGTACATGACTTTGCTTAGGTTACTCCATGTGAAGTACATGCAAGCTCTTGTAAAAGAAAAAAAAAAAAAGAGCTAATCTTGAATTTTACGATTTTTGTGTAAATTTGCAAACTTTATCTCTCATTAGATTAGTTAATACAATACAAATACATTATTCACTGGGCTGATTTCTAGGCAAGTAGGTCTGCAGTCTACCTGTGTGCCTTTGCCTATCTGCTCTTTACTTCTCTCACAGCCTCCCTTGCCATAGCAACCAGCCCAATTGCCTGTTCTGCTTCCTGGCAGCCCAGAACTCCTCTATGGTGTCCTTCTAAGCTTGCTCTCTAGAACACAGCCCTAGGAACCAGACCGGTAGTCTCCAAACTTTTTTGACTGAACACCCTGTCAGAAAGAATTTTGAGCACACCTCCAATATGTTTATAAATTACATGCATATATTACTGTTAATATATCATGAATATAATAAACCATACTGGAATAGAAAATTTTCAATAGATGAGATAAAGATGAAGTAAATCATACTTTAAATAATTTAAAAATGTATTAATAACAATAACACTACAAAATATATGTTTTCTCTAAAATGTTATTTTTTTTTTTTTTAAAGATTTTATTTATTTATTTTTTTCCCCCCAAAGCCCCAGTAGATAGTTGTGTGTCATAGCTGCCCATTCTTCTAGTTGCTGTATGTGGGACGCGGCCTCAGCATGGCCGGAGAAGCAGCGCGTCGGTGTGCGCCCGGGATCCGAACCCGGGTCGCCAGCAGCGGAGCGTGCTCACTTAACCACTAAGCCACGGGGCCGGCCCTAAAATGTTATTGTTAATAAAGCTTTTTAGGGAGAACAATAGTTGAAGATGCCTCCTTACTTTTTAAATCTTGTTTTAACATTTTGTGATACAGCAATGCAGATGTCTGTTTTTATTGCAGTTTACTTAATTAAAGGCTCTCTGAAAAGAGCTCACAAAGATATATGGATTTAAATGGAAGAACTGCTTCATTAGCTGGGTTACTAAATCATGATAGGACTTATTTCTCAGTCCCATCACTCATCAGATTTTGGTTGAAATCTGATGCATATATTTCTGTCTTGTCTAATGTTACTCATTTGTTCCTGCAAACTAATTAGAAGGAGTTGTACATTTTTATATTTTTAACAAATGGCTTCAAAATCCACAGAAATTTTATTAGGAAAATGTTTAAGTGGTTAAAAAAATCCTATAAGATATAAGAGTTTTTATAGGTTACATGCATTGTTTTCAATCACAAAAATTACATAATGAAGGAAACGATTTCAAACATCAACATAGCATAGGGGGTAAGGGCATAGACTCCGGAGCAAATTGTCTAAATTGGAATCCCAGCCCCTCTGCTCACTTCTTGTATAGCTGTGAGCAAGTTACTTAACCTCTCTGTGCCTCAATTTTCTCTCCTGTAAAATAGGATAATAATAGAACCTACTCAATAGAGTTGTTATGAAAATTAATTCAGTTAATATTTGTAAAGTACTTAATATCTGGCATAGGGTAAGTATATTTAAGTATGTAAAGGATTATGGGGAGAATTCTCATGCCCTGCTGTGGGAAGTGTAATAATAAAAATCACTTTTGAAATCAGCTGAGTATTATCCACAAAAGTTGGACATATGCATACCCTGTGACCTAGCATACCCACCAAGATACTATATTTTAAAACAAGAGTGGTCCTAGCAGGTTTGTTTGTAATAGGAAAAACTATAAATAACTCACAGGTCCATCTACAATGGAATGGAAAAGTAAATGGTCGTTTATATCCATTGAATGCTATTCAGCAATAAAAAGGAATGAAAAGAACAAACCATAGCTACATCAACATGGATGAATCTTACAAATGATAATGAGCATAAGAACCAAGACACAGAAGAATATATACAGTGTGATGCCACTTATAGAAAGTTCAAGGAGAAGGAAAATCAAAATTAGTTTAGGAAGGCATATATAGGTAGTAAAATTATAAGGAAAAATAAGGAAATAATCATTAGAAAAGTCAGGCTCCTGATTATCTCTAAGGAAAAGAGGACTGTAACTGAGGAGGGCCACCAGGGGTTTGTGTGTATGTGTGTGTGTGAGTATGAGTGTGTAAGTGTGTTGTGTGAGTGTGTGTGTACCCTTGCATGAGAGCTGATAATGCTCTGTTTTCTGACCTGGAAGATGTTTAGGAATGTTTATTTTATAATTATTTATTAACTTATTGCACAGCTATTATGCACTTTTCTGTATGTGTGTTACATTTCACAATGAAGAAATCTTTAAAAACTGCTGTACAAGTCTCATTTTCACAAAATTAACTGCATTGTTAACATCCTATATCGTCATGTGTCCTGGCTCCAGCTTCTTGGCTGGAATAACTGCCTACGAGATATACCTCGAATGAATTTCACATGGTTGCTTTCACTGTAACCTTAGTTTGGAATCCTTCCTTTCCTAAAAAAAAAATTTTTTTTCAGTCTAAACAATCTGTCAGTGGTTACACTTACACAAGTTTTGAATAAAACATAGGTTTTATTTTTAAAAAGTCAATTATTATTTAAAATACCATTGAAAGAGGTAGTAGAGAAAGAATATCTTTTCTAATATAGCTTTCCTTTAGTGGCTCACAAAAAAAGTCATTTTTAAATGTATTTCATTGTTGAAACACAGTGTAGTAAATACCACACTGAAACAGAATCTATCAAATACCATAACATGAGACATATTAAAAACATCTGTGCATTCAGTGTAACCTTACAGTAAACTTCCCACAATACGCAACTCGTTCCAATACTTGTGTCTTTGGGTCTTTAGCAACGTTCTATTTGCATATTCTCAAGGTATTTGTTGTCAAAGGAATGCAGTTGTTTTTTTTCCATTTGTGTTCCATGTATTATTTCAGACATTTTTATCTTGGCAAGAAGAAAACTATTTTCCCAATGGCATGTTGCTTTTTGACTTTCATTTTTAAGAAAGCTCAGAAGAGGCTTTTTAGCATTTATAATTGGTGAGTTTTCTTTAAAGTCTTGGCCTGAATAGTACATTACTTAAATATGCTGGAAATATTGTTGAGTTTTATCTTCACGTTTGGATGTCTACTTTTTAAATAGCTAGCTAATTGTGATTAGTTCAGAATATCCAGAATATCATTATCTATTAATTATAATACGCACTTAGGGTGAAGTTGGTGTTAGCAAAGGTAGATGTAAATTCATGCTTGAAACCATGTTCCTTATAATTTCAATGATTATGGCCAACTTCTTGTCAGATATGATTAGTCATTAGTTTTTTACCTTGTAATGTGGCTCCCAAAGGGTGTCAGAAATGTAAGCACAGCGAATTGTGTTTGCCTGTTCTGGCATTATTAACACTATCTCCATTGGTCCACGCTTTAACAGTTTTCTTAAATATCATCCATAAATCCACTTAGATTCAGAAACTGCAACATGTGGCAATATGTGGAAAGTTCTCAAAGGAGAGAGCTGTCCCCTCCCCTCACTGTGTGCTGCTCTGCTCCCATCCTCTCCCCAGACCACCACGGCTGCCTGCCTACTTATGGGTCAGGTGCGGGTGCCAGTGCTAATCCTCACATTAAATATTAGTAAAGCTTAATTTCTTTCCCTTTTTATTGGTAAAAAAAAAATATATATATATATATATATGTTTGTAAAGAGAAGCTCAAATACCTTATTCCAGAATTTCAGAAGTCATTTTCTGCACCCCACTTTGGAGACCCTTGCTCTAGATAAGTAGTTCTAAAATCTTGTTTGTTTTTAAGGTTAGAAACACCATCTTTTGAATTAAAAGGAACATGAAACTCTAATACATATTTAAAAAGAAAAAAAGATGACAATAAGCTTGCTCTGATTGACTTTGAGACAGGAGGAGAAGGCGCTCACACCTCTTTCAGCATTTTTCTTCCCCACTGCCTCAGGCGGACTTGAAGATTCCTCTGTGGAAACCTAGTTTCCTTGCAACACAGTTGGAAAAATCTTATGCCAAACCTCGCTCTTCAGATCTGACCTTACCAATACTTGCTTCCTCTCTAGTCATTAAGGAACCAGCATGTTTTTCAAAGGCTGGTGTGTTAATATTCACAATCTAGGGACCAGTAATAGCTCACTGAGTTACCTCACATGTACCTTACACTCATATGTGGTTACATTTTATCTTGGGATAAGAATATCTATCAGAATAAATACGAAATTGTCGCATTTCAGTCATGAAAACATATTGTTTGCACTGGAGGCCCTTCCTTGTGTGTTCCCCAGTGACCTGGAGGTTGAAGGACATATGATAATCCAATTTGTTACACCCTGTTAAAAGCAAAAAAAAATTTTTAAATGCTAAGAATGAGGGAAACTACAAATATATAAACCAAATAAAAATTGTAAATAAAAGAGGACTTAAGATAATTAAAGAATCTTTAAGATACCAGGAACTGGACCATCTGTGATAATGTATTGGCCAAGGTAAGGAATACTAGCTGTAATAATTGACCCCAAAATGTCTGGCTTAACTCAATAAAGATCTGTTTTCTCATTCATATCACGGCACAATGCATGCTATGAGGAGGCTCTGCTGTAACCAGCTACTCAGAGACTCAGGCTTCTTCCACACTGTAGAACACCAAATTCAAACACATGGCTTCAAGGTTTGACCTGGCTTCATCCAGTTGGTAGACAAAGGATAAAAGACAGTAGAGAAGGCACACCTTCTCTTAATTGCTCAGCAGGGATCATATTCCACTGGCGAGAACTAATCACGTGGCCCTACCTACATGCAAAAACTTTGGGAAATGTGGTTTAGTTATGGGTCCTGGAAGAGAAAATGAGTTTGTGAGCTTCTAGCTGGGCTTTGTCATATATACAGAGGTTGGTCTAGGGATTCCCAATCTGCAACTTGAGTACTACCAGGTCGGACTTGGGAAATCTCTTGGGAAGCTTCTACCACTCTCTTTTCTGCCTGCTGTAATAAGGAATCTGCACACCAGCACTAATTTCAGCTCTTGCTTTTCCCTAAACAAGTCATGATCTTCCATGTCTCTACATTTTTGCACGAGATTTGCATATGATGCCTGTCCATTCTTTCCAATCCTCCTTCCCTTCCAACATCCCCTTCCTCCAAATCTAGCAAGCTCCTCCTCTTTTTTTTTTTTTTTTTGGTGAGGAGATCAGCCCTGTGCTAACATCTGCCAATCCTCCTCTTTTTTTTTTTTTTGCTGAGGAAGACTGGCCCTGGGCTAACATCTTGCCCATCTTCCTCCACTTTATATGGGATGCTGCCACAGCATGGCTTGCCAAACAGTGCCTCCGGGTGCATGCCTAGGATCCAGACTGGCGAACCCCAGGCCGCTGCAGGGGAGCTCGCGCACTTAACCACTTGCGCCACCGGGCCGGCCCCTCCTCCTCATCTTTTAAGACCTAAGAAAATGTTTACTTCCTCTATGAACTTGTCTCTGAAGACACGGAAAGCACAGATCTCTTCTTAATTCACTGAACTTTATCCTCATACTTTGTACCTACCTCTGTTACTGAATGCATAAGTCTGTATTATAATTACTTAAGGAACTAGTATGTTTTCAAAATGATCAGGTTCATTAATATTCACAAAACAGTGACGATTAATAATAGAATTAGCTTCTTAAGGGTAAGGACTGAGTTATGTATCTTAGTATCTCCCATGCCTACTCAGCAGAGGCCTGGCTCGCATACTTAATAACCCAGGAAAAAATGAATGCTGTCTCCCTTCCTGTCACTTCCCAGTGTCTCCCTCTCTTTTTGTATTGTGGTAAAAAAATTAAAATTAAAAAAAAATTAAGTGTACATTACAGTAGTGTTAACTATATGCACCTTGTTTGCAACAGATCTCTAGAACTTTTTCATCTTGCAAAACTGAAAACTCCATCCTCATTGAAAAACTCCCCATTTCCTTCCCCCAGCCCCTAGTAACTACCATTCTACTTTCTGTTTCTAAGAGTTCGACAACTTTAAATAACTCATATAAGTGGAATAATGCAGTATTTGTCTTTTTGTGAGTGGCTTATTTCACTCAGCATAATGCCCTCAAGATTCATTCATGTTGTAATGACAGGATTTCCTTCTTTTTAAAGGCCAAATAATATTTCATTGTATGTATATACCCCATTTTTAAAAACCATTCATTCAGGACCGGCCCGTGGCTTAGTGGTTAAGTGCTCACACTCCACTATCAGCCGCCGGGGTTCGGATCCCGGGTGCGCACCGACACACCGCTTCTCGGGCCATGCTGAGGCTGTGCCCCACATACAGCAACTAGAAGGATGTGCAACAATGACATATAACTGTCCACTGGGGCTTTGGGGGGGGGGGGGAAAGGAGGAGGATTGACAACAGATGTTAGCTCAGAGCCGGTCTTCCTCAGCAAAAAGAGGAGGATTAGCATGGATGTTAGCTCAGGGCTGATCTTCCTCTCACACACACACACACACACACAAAATCCATTCATTCATCCTAGTGTCTCTGTTTTTGACTTATGGTTACTGAAGGGGACTGATGAGAAAATATATTTTCTATTGACCCAAGAGAAAGTGATCTTGTACTCTTAAATATTTCAGGATGGTTTAGGTTCTAGAGACTATACTGAGTGCAAAGGGAAATTAGATTTCTTAAAAATCAGTGACTGCCTAAAGAATGGCTCCTTCACACCCTATCCGAGCAACACAAACTGTTACACTACTTTCAACTGAGCAACAAGGGCCCATAATAAAAAACTGTTCACATTCCAAAAGCCCCTTACCCTGGTCTTTCCATGGCCCTACTCAGTATCTCCTGTTCCATATCCTCAAAATAGCTCTGTTGAGAAAAGAAACAGTGAAATTTTAAAGTAGGGCAAAATAAATAAATAAAGGGATAAACAAGAACCCTCTCCACAAGAATTTTCATGTTTATGGAGAAGCCGAGCGCCAGAGTAACCTCTGGCCCTTCTTGGTATTAGTGGATTCCAGTGTTCATTTGCATTGAGGTAGTTTGAGGCCCTTTAGGGACATTCATAACATTTCCTTCAGTGCGTTATCAGGAAAGAATCTAAAGTATCCTTGCATTAGCATGATGGTTATTTTTTCAGTTGGTCTGAGGAGCTATTATTAAATATGTTGCCATAACGTGTACTGAAAAATCTCCAAGTAATCTCGCATTTAGCTTGCAAACACGTTAAACACCTCAAACATAACTTCTTTTCAAAACTATCACAATAAGAACCCCAGCACGTAAAAAAGAATCTTGCCGTTTTGGGTAAAATAGTCCAAATATAGCTTGAAATAGTAATTAATTCCCCCCAAGCGATATTAGCAAATTAATTGGTGTGTGAACAAAGAACTCCTTCTGCACCAGCATGAATGTTGCCTTTATTTTTTTCTCACAAGTATGATTGTAAAAAACAGCTGTAGTACATGCTGACAAATGACAAAGCACCAGACGTAGTAAAACACTTTCGGTCAAGGCCAGGAGAGGGAAAAACACTGTGGCTGCTGGAGCGGCCAACGGGCTTGACTCCCTCGCTTCCCTGCGCTCTTTTTTCCAGTCTTTCGGGAGCGGGGGCCTCACGCCCCATCCCCCTTTCCCTGGCTCTGGTTACAGCCTTTCGAGTTGAACAAACTTGCTGCAGGCGGATTGGCGACCGGGAGCTCTCCAGCTTGGATGTTGTATTTATTAATTTATATGCCGCGACGCCCCGCGCGGCTGCTCCTTTGTATCCGGCCGCCCCCGCCCGGGCTCCGGGGCCTCGGCGGGGAGCGCTTCCCCCGCATCCGCCCGACCCCCAAGGCCGGCACGTGCTGCGCCCGCCCGCGGGCCCGCGGAGGGGGCGGAGGCCGCGGCTTTCCTCCTAACCCCTCTCGGCCAGAAGGAGGAGCAGCAGCAGCAGCAGGCGGCGACAACTGCCCGGTCGGGGGAGCGCGGCGGAGAGGGGGCTGCAGCGCCCGGGCGCCTGGCGATCTCGGTGGCGGCCGGGGAGGCGGGGAGCGGCGCGGCCGCCCGGGACGTTCCAGGACACTTCCTGACTGGCTGGCAGCGCGCACCCGGCGGCTCGCACGCCCCCGGACCCTCCGCTCGCTCGCTCGCTCCCTGGCTCGCGCGGGCCCGCTCTGCGTCGGCCGCGCCGCGGTGGAGGCGCGCGGGGGGACGCGGCCGGGGATGAGCTGACTGCGGGGGAATCAGCCGCCGACGGGCCCCCAGAGGCCGCGAGGAGCCGCTTTTCTCGGAGTCGCCGCCCTGCCCTTGGATTTGAGATCATGTACGTACGCGTCGCGGTCCTGCCATTGTCTCCAGCCCAGCGCGTGCCGTGCGCCCCAGGGCGAGGGGCTGGTGCCCATCCTCGCCGCGCGCTGCGCCCCGCACTTCCTGTTCCGATGAAGGCGATCCTCGCGCTGACCACACGCCTCTTCTCCCCCTCGCCCCCTCTCTGTCGTGTAGGTCCATTCACATCGTGGCGCTGGGGAACGAGGGGGACTCTTTCCACCAGGACAATCGGCCGTCGGGGCTCATCCGCACTTACCTGGGGAGAAGCCCGCTGGTCTCAGGGGACGAAAGCAGCTTGTTGCTGAACGCGACCAGCACGGTCGCGCGTCCCGTGTTCACCGAGTATCAGGCCAGCGCGTTCGGGAATGTCAAGCTGGTGGTCCACGACTGTCCCGTCTGGGTAAGGGGCGGCAGCTGCTCGGTGCCGAGGCTGACGGAGCTTTTCTTTCATTTTTTTTTCCCCCTCCTCCTCCCTTTTCCCTTGTCATTAATGTGGAGTGTCCGGCTCACCTGGGTAGAGTTTTCAAACATTTTTGGGAAAATCTTTGGTCCTTTGTTTCATCGGGCAGGGGGCAGCCCAGTCAGAGAACACTGTTAGAAAGCAAACAGCCCCAGTGGGAAAGTGCAGCACTTACTCTACGCTGCCCGACCGTGGGTTGTCCCTTGGTAGGCAGCTGACAGTTGAATGTGCCAACCCCAAGGGACGGGGTCACTAAGTTTCACCAGCAGAGAGCAATGTTTTTTCATGCCTACCCTGTGGGTGATAGTGTAATATTAGTGTTCTAAAAATAAAGCTCTCTGAGGGTTCAACACAGGCAAAAATACATTTCACTGGGGCAGGTCAGAAATAGGACCCCTGGAAAGGAGGGGAAAAGACAGGGACAGAATTAATTTTAAACGACTCATTTATAGCAATATCCACCTCTGAAAATTTTAATTAGTGTTTTTAATTTTAATAATGTAGATGCTCTTGATATATTAGCCATTTGTTTTTAGGGACTCATAAATCAGAAATAATATTGCTAACACTGCTCAGAATTTTTAAAAAGCTTTAAAATTTGCCATAATTGAAAGAAATTGTGATGAAGTTGGTAAATTCTAGTCTAATTCTTGAGTGTTTGATAAAAGGAGAGAGGAATCTACTCCCTGACACATATAAATGTTTTCAGTACACAGTAACATCATATTTGGAATGTTTTCGTTTCATCTTATTTGAAAATTTCTGATTCTTTACTGGTATTGGAGTTATATTGCAGATAAAAGTTACATTTCATAACAGAAGGAAGTTTAGTGTCTGAAAAGAAAATGCACATTATCATTATGTGAGATTGTACATTTAAACAGCAATTTTTAAAAACTTAATTGGGGCCTATAGGGGATTAGTGCACTTTTCTAAAGAAATGTATAGAATGTATATAGAAAAGTTTCTTATTTTGGAGTTTCCATGTTATGGAAAGAAAAGATCACTTGCCCACATAAATTTTCGGTTAAAGGTAAGTTATGCTTTCATTAACAGGGATGCTATTAAACTCCTAATTATGACGATGATGCTGATTGTAATAATTACTGATAGAGAACTCATTGGGTAGGGTCTGTGCAAGCAAATGAGACACTTCCTTTCCTTTGGTCATTTCAACTTACTGTTTCTACATGCAGTTGAACAAATGTTGAGTGAATAAATGTTGAGTGAATAGAGTAAATAAATGTAGGGAAAATAAATTAAGCTGAATTAGGATGTTAGGATTACCTTTCCTGTTTTTTCTTTGAGCTGTTAACTCTTTCCTGTTTATGTTGTTAATTTAGCAAAAGGCAATGCTTGTCATCCAATGTATTGTAGTAAATGAAATCTTCCAAACAGATTAAAATAAGTCTCAGTAGTCTGGTTTTTTTCCATATACTGATTGTTATGTTTTATTATCCTGATCACCTTTTGTTTGGTTAGACTCTGGCCTTGTTTAAGGCATTGAGTTTGTAACCAAATACAATTTTCAAGGTTTTAAAGGTCTTCAGACATACTAGAATATATTTGTAGAGCTACTCTTTATAAGGTGCTTTTCTTCTCGTGGTGGTAAGTAAAAGCCCATCAGAGATATTAAAGTTAGTTGTATTCATCAGCTGATATTCGACATATTAAATATGGCCAAGCAGATAGAGCACAGGTTTTGATATCAAAAGGACCTGATTGCAGATCCCCACATTGCTACTTAGTGGCTGTGTTCCCTGGTAAGTCTCTTACCCTCTCTTACCCTTATTTCCCTACCTATAAAATAAACATAATCATCCCTGCCTCCTAGAGCTGTGCTGAAGAGTAAATGCGATAGTACATGTAGAGTTCTTAGCACAGAGGCTGGCATGTAGCAGGTACTGCTACAATAAATGGTAGCTACTATATAAACACATAATAATGTGTTTATTACAACTTGAGAATAGCCATATGTCAGTTATGCTGAGCAAAAGTAAAGTGTTCTCACACAGCTTTCAGGATTTACACAAATACAGCACATTGAAGCAGCAATGTTCGTACTTAGTAGGTGCTGTATTTGCAGCCCCACAGGCAAGTAAAATAAAATTGTTGTTCTGCTGTAGAAATTCCGATTATTTTTAAAAAGATGAGTTCCATTCTCCAAATGTGGCTCCAGGCCTTGTGTTGCATAACCTACTAGAGGAAATCCTGGAACTGATTTACAAGGGGTGGGAGAATTTGATTTCCTTCATATTTCTAGAAACCAGTGCAGCATTTTCTCTTTGACATAGTTTGAGATGAAATGTGGTGTTGTTTCCTTGGAGTTGGAATGAGGTAGTTGTGCTTCTCTTTCCTGGTTTTCTTCTGTAGCTCTGTAGCGTTTTTGTGGATCCTTGCCATATATACTTGGCACTTTTAAAATAAATGTGCTTCAAATTCATTATCTGTAGCTCATTAGTTAGTATGTCTCTCTCTTACCCACCCCTTTTTTGGTACAGTTATGTTATTATTTTATTTCTAGATCTTTTCCTGTTTATTAAAAATATTCTATAAAAAGCAGTGAGGTAATGTATGAGTTTTCTTGTGCAGGGTTTGAAGCTCTGATTTGTATTAAAAATAAAATCATTTTTAGTCTCTATATCCTCAATACCACCCTGTTAATAATGCCAAAACCCATTTTCTGATGACGTTTTCCCTTAAAATGTCTCCTTTTTCCCTGTACACCTCTCCAGTAACTCGGGAGTTTTGAACTATTTGGAATGCAAAGAGCAGTTACTTTTGATTTGTTCTCTGAGTAATGGCTGCTTAATGTTGGTCCCACTTATATTTAGGTTTTTTTTATCTCATTCATCTGACCTTGCCCTCTTTCTTTGTTACACTTATATACTCTGTTATACTTGTATACTTTGAACTTGAGTACTATAACAGATACAGTTGGAACTGAATGGGTTTTGTGGTTTGGGATTTGGAAATCAGCATAGGACTCTGCTGGGAAGCTTTCACATTTTCTTGATCTGTGTCCCACTTCACTTCTCCCCTCTCTTACACGCTCTGTGAAGATCAGACTTTGCATTTGGTGTTTATATTCCATAGTTTGCCAATTTTTTTTGATTCTTTTATTTATTTATTTTATTTTATTTTTTGAGGAAGATTGGCCTTGAGCTAACATCTGTTGCCAATCTTCCTCTTTTTGGCTTGATGAGCGGTGCATAGGTCCGTGCCCGGGACCCAGACCCGCGAACCCCAGGGCACCGAAGCAGAGTGTGAGAACTTAACCACTATGCCACCAGGCCAGCCCCTGATTCTTTTAATCTTCCTTTAAAATGCTCTGTCCGTCCCACTTTCAATAGGGTATTTATATCTAAAAACTCTGCAATTCTTATTACTGTGAGGGCACTTGTAGGAAATGGGTGGGTTGGGAGCCTATGGGGAATTGAGAGAGGCATTGCTGGGGGCAAGGGAGGTACTAGTGAGAAGAAGCTCCCTCTGCAAAAGGGCATTGCTATGTAACACTTTTCCAGAATTTTCCATCATAGAATAAAAGCTCTGTCACATGGATTTTGGTTGAGTGATTCAAACACCGTTAACCCTGTTTTGGGCTCATATTTCAGAGTGCAAACTTTCATAGTCCAAACGTTTTTGGACCTATTAGCCACATCTAGCTGTCTACTTTCTTAGTCTATGTTTATTACATCCTAGAAATACATACCAGAGGCTATATGAAAGGACAAATAATGATTAATAGTTAACTAGAATATGAGAAAAAAGCTGCTTATACATATTTAGGAATGGTGTTAAGATACATATTTTACTTATACCACTATTCACACAAAAACTTTGAGAAATTATTTTTAAAATATCAAAGCGGTTTAAGGAGTAGGGTCCATAATAAATTACTTTGGCCCTAATTCTAAATATAAACATTACTAACTGTAATCCAAAAGTAAAGATTTCAAAACTGGAAAGGTTTATCCTGAACTTTTACTTTATATGAGCAAAATACATGAATTGCAAATATATTCCTTACCATGTTAGCACCTTATAATACACAATATTTTTTTGTGGAGGCATATGCCCCCTTACAACACTATACATATACAGTACTGTCCAAGGATGGATAAAGTTGAAAAGTATATATGAATTTTGAAAATATGGATAAAATATGTGGAACTCCACAGAATTCACGATGTAGTACAATTCAGAATGCTGAACAATCCTGCAGTGTCTAACTGGGTCACAGAAAATCCTTTGAAGCTTCCTAACTCATACTGATGCTCTTGCTTCTAATGCCATAGTGTTACATTTTTGAAATTATTAGGTGATAAAAATACGGCATTATTTTAAAACAAAGTGCTTATTTTCAAGTACAAGTATTAAAAGAGGTTGCTCATTTCATCAGACTCTCAGGATTTCTCTAGATCTTTTACCACTATATAGTTGTCTAGGCTAAAGGAATAAAAATTAAAAAAAAAAAAAAAAGAGTTGGTAGACTTCAAACATTTTTAATTTTATGTAGTTACTGTTTTAAAAAGTAAAATTCTTTTCATGAATTCCAAAAATTAAAATTTAGCAAAAAATTTAAACTAATATATTACAGTTTATTTCTTGATTGATTTGAAGACAAGCAGACTAAAGATTACTTTTTGCATTTTGGTTTAGGACATTTTTGACAGTGATTGGTACACCTCCCGAAATCTAATTGGGGGCGCTGACATCATTGTGATCAAATACAACGTAAATGACAAGTTTTCATTCCATGAAGTAAGAGATAATTATATTCCAGTGATAAAAAGAGCATTAAACTCAGTTCCAGTAATCATTGCTGCTGTTGGTACCAGACAAAATGGTAAGTATTTAATTTTCTTTTTTATAATGAGAGTGCAAGTGCTGTATTAATTTTAAATAGAGCTAAGTTTATTAATGATTAATACAGTTTAAAAAAAACAAAAACAAAATGATTGTGGTTTCAAATGCCAGCTGTTGTCTCTTCGTCGTTGGATGGGATAATGAGACATCAAAGGAAAGTATTGCAGACTTCTGCTGTGATTCTGATGGTTACAAATTTGTCTTCTTAACTGCTCTTCTGCAGTCGTGAAGGAAGTCAGTAATTGTGTTCTTTTGACATAGGGGAGGTATTAGGCTGATGCTGCGCCCTGGAAAACTCTTTTTGACAATCTAAAGGTCCATCCAGTTGGGCAGAGTAGATTGTCCACACAGGGATGCGGGCTTGGGAGCAGGGTTTTTTTTAGGTAGAGAGCAATGGGTGAGCTGAATTCACTGACAACACTGACTAAGAGAAAGGATTGTTTACTTCGTGGCTGATGGATTAATTTGGTTCAGTCAGTTTCAGTAGTTGGCTGCCATGCATATTATTGTCCAATATCTCAGGGCCAACTCAAAATTCACTTTGATTTGGTGGTATTTTATAGTTCTTAGTGGTATTTCCACAGTAAAGCTGTCTTTAAAATTTTATTTTTATTCATTTATGTTTTATACTTTTTATTGAGGCATAGCAAAGTAAGGGACATAAAGTTCACCAATCTTAGAGTGCAGCATAAAGCATGTTTACATATGTGTACATGCGTGCAGCTTTCACACAGACCAAGATAGAGAACATTTGCAGCACTCCGGAAGGCTCTCTCATGCCTCCGCCAGTTAATAACACCCTTCCCCAGAGGTAACTGCTATTCCGACTTCTAATAACAGATTAGTTTTACCTACTCTTAAACTTCATATGAACGGAATTATACACTATGTAGTGTCTTGTGTCTAATTTCAGTTAGCATAATGCTTTTTGAGATTCATCTATGTTGTGTTTATCTGTAATTTGTTCTTTTTATTGCTGCTTATTGTTCCATTGTATGAATATGCCGTAATTTACTTATTCATTCTCCCTTTGATACTGCTTAGGTTGTTACCTAGGAGTAGGATTGTTGGGTCATAGGATAGGTATATGTTTAGGTATATTTAGATACAAATAAAGAAGGCTTGACCTTTCCTTGACCCCACATCCATTCTACTTTCCTATCTTTCTTTTTATTGGGGGCCATGATTCTTGAAAGAGTCGTCCATGCTTCTGGAGCCCGCTTCCTGACTTCTCATTCATTCTTCAGTCCGCTACAGTCTGACTTTGACTTTCACAATTACACAGTTTGTTCTCACTCAGGGTTGCCAGTTATATGCTTATTGCCAAATTTAATACATTTTAATAACAATTCTCTTTTAGAAATGATTCAAACACACCTCTTCCTCCACTTAATAAAGCCACTCTTTCTTTCCTGGCTGTTCTAAGTCTCTGTCTTTTTAACTGGTTCTCCCCCCTCCCCCCAACACATACATCAGCACCAGCACACCCTGTAGTTGCTGCCCCCGCTTCCGTCCTTTGGCTTCACCTCTTCTTGCTGTTAACCCTGACCCATGAACTCACTAATCTGTTGCCCTAGCTTCCCCCGTATAGACAGTGATGATTACCCGGTCTATTTCTCTGGCTTCAGTCTCTCGCCTGACCCATATCTCCACAGACATCTTCCTCTCTCTGCTGAATTCCCTGTCTTGGTGAGTGATGCCAAACCTATTCATTCACCTAAACTAGAGTCATCCAACCCAGCTTTCTCCCCCATTCCTCATATCCAGTTGATTAAGAAGCTCTTTTGATTTTACATTTTAAATATATCTCAAACTCATTGTTCGCTCTTCATTTT
Source organism: Ceratotherium simum simum (assembly GCF_057802395.1). Lineage (NCBI taxonomy): Eukaryota > Metazoa > Chordata > Mammalia > Perissodactyla > Rhinocerotidae > Ceratotherium > Ceratotherium simum. Next base: position 73,343,141 of record NC_141903.1, on the reverse strand, counting down.
CACTGGATTTCAGACCCTAGTCATTTAATTATCTGTCATAGTAACCTTCTTTTTGGTCTCCTAAAGGGACAGTTCCAGATTTTGTAGGAGCTGAAATTTATACAGTTTTAGAGGTCCTTTGTAAGGAAAGCTACAAAATTACAGATACATGTATGTACAAAAGTGAATATTTATTTAGAAAGAGAAAAGAAAGCACAACAAATTATAAATCTAAAAACGCTATCAAATACCACAAATATTAAAAGAAGTTTCTGTTATTTAACAGCTTGACACTTCTTTAACTTTTCTTATATTTTTTGGGCTGCATAGTCTTTGATCACCTTTTCATATGATAACCACTTTCTGGTATTTTCTGTAGAGAGAAGAGAATGATAATCAGTTTTTCTTCCAGCCTATTTCTTTACTCTCCACATCTTTTTGGTGCTCATCACCAGTTTGTGTTGTGTTCATCTTTTAGCTTGGCATCTTAGTGTCATGACACCAAATAAATCTGCACAGTGGGTGGCAGAAGCATTCCTGAAGGCCATTCACGTATCAGGATGCTGAACTGTACAAGGAAGTGACAACAAACACAAATATCTCACTAAACCTAAATTTAAATTCCCGTTAGCAGGATCCCCAAATGCCCATGGTTACTCCAGAGCTGGCTTCACAAGGGGAAGTGAGTTGGAGTGGAAAGAGACATAGTCTTAACCAAATGTAATTAAAATATCTTATTTTGCAAATTTTACAAAAGTATATGACCATGTGAAAGAATCTTTTGCTCAGTTTCCTCCCGGGTCTTTGGGAAGGACCCACAAGAAAAGGGCCTTGAAGCTTAAGGTTTATCAGCTTCCTGGTAAGTTAGCCTCTGGTCTCCTATTCCTCCTTTGCCTCTTTCTGAAATAAATCCTCTCAGAATAATCATCTTAGAATACAAGTCAGATCATGACACTCAATGCTTTAAATTCTTTAGGAACTTTTCTCTTTTTCCCTAACTTTTCTTTGCTAAATTTCAAACCTAAGAAAATTGACAACAGGACAGTGAACCCCAGAAATTACAAACTCACACACACACACTTGCGTGCTTTTATTGTCTGAAATGTTTGAGAGTAAATTGTAAACATCATGGGATTTTTTTCAGTCCTAACTACTAAGAACAAAGCCATCCTCCTATTAACCATAATGCAATCATCACTCAAGAAATGTAACTATTATCTATTATACTATTATTTAAAATATAATCTGTATTCATATTTTCCCAATTTTTTCAAAGCTGCTTTTTTAAATCCAGGATGAAATTAAGGACTACATATTGCATTTAGTTGTCATGTCTCTCTAGTCTCTTTTAATCCAGAACAGTTCTCCAGCTTTTTTGGGGGGAGGGGAGAGGGATGGAGGTGTCTTTCATGACACTGACATTTTTAAAGAATCTAATCCCATTATTTTGCATAATTCCTTTAGTTGTGATAACGGTGGTTGCAAAATAGTGATTTTTCTATCATTCCTTCTACACTTATTAGTTGGTATTCTTCTGTAAATAGAGCGTTCCCTTCTCTCTGCTCCTACATCTTTCTTTTAGAATTATCATGATTCATGGATTTGTTTTTTAAATTCAATATTTTATAATCTGTTCTTCTCATTATTCTTTCTGATGCTCAAATTACCCCAGCTTTGCCCAGAGGGAGCCTCTTCAAGCTAGCTCCAGTTACTTGTTGAGTCTTTCCTTATTTTCTGGCATAAGATGTTCCAGGCTCACCTTAGACTGTGCCTGCCCCAGCCCTGGAATCAGTTATTTCTTCAGGGAGCCCTGGTTCCTTTTAGTGAGTAATGGTATTTAGAAACCAAGATCTGGGCTCTGGAGGTGCTCATTACTTTAGATGTCTTTGCCTCTAGACACTTTTGTTAGATAGAGCCATTTATATATGTATTTTAAATCATGGGTTCCCATTGATACCCTCACTCCAATCCAGTATTTGTATCTCACGTCAATAATTTTCTGTTGTAAAGTCTTAACTAAACTACAAGATCCTTCATGATGTAGCCCCTGACTACTTCTAGAACCTTGTAGGACACAGTCCTCTGTTTCTTATATACCCATCACACTAAACTACTTGCAGAACTTAATGTCTTTCTTCAGATCTGGGAAAGTCTCAACTTTCTGACTTCTTCAGATATCACTTTCCCTCCCTTTTCTCTGTTCTCTTCTCTTGGGTCTCTTATTAGACTGATGTTGAAACTTCTGGATCTCTCCACCACATCTCTTATCTTTCTTTTATATTTTCTGTCCCTTTATTTCTCTGTGTTGCGCTATGGGAGAATGCCTTGGTCTTTTTTTCTGGCTCACAAATTAGTTCTGCTGGGTCCATTCTGCTATTCTGCTTTATTAATTTTAAAAATTTCAACAGCTTTTCATATCCAAGATCTCTAATTGATTTTTTTTCATAATTTCTTTTTCCTATTTTAAGGATGCAAATACTTAAAAAAAAAAAAGAACCCTCTCTCAATTAATTATACTTATTTTAAAATTCTGTTTTGATGGCTCTATTAAGTCTGGTTTTGAGGGGAACATTCTAAGTCTTTCCGTTTGATGAGATTTTGTTTCATGGTATGGATGCTTCTCAAGTGTGGGATAATTCTTAATTTGCCTAGTTTTGTAGTTTAGATTCTCTGTTAGATTGATGCCTTCCTCCTCTGGCCAGCCGCTCTTTGGGGTGGGAGTGGGAGTGGCAATACACACAGGATCCACAGGCCCGGCTGCTTCCTCTGGGGTAGTCCACCACTCAGTTGCCCTTGGGCCTCCTCCTTGCTCCCGCGTCCCATTGTTGAGCGGGGAGCACTTTTGATGTTGCCGCAGTGCGTGACGTCTTGCCTGTACTCTGAGCTTCATCTTCCCTCTTTGGTCCTGGGCTGTCTGCCTTCAGCCTCTCAGACACTCCTAATTTCTGGGCTGATGAGAAGCTCTCCTGTAATTTTTGAGTGTTGCTGTATGTGCACATATCCCTGCCTCCTTCCCTCTCGTTCTCCCTCCTGCATCCCTCCCTCCCTTCCTTCCTTTCTCCCTTCATCTTCTTCCCCCTCCCCCTCTTTATTTCGTCATTTTTTGTGATTTGGCAAGGAGAGGAGATTGCAATGTGGGCTTAGCTTGCTATCTTGAAACTGGAAGTGAGACTGTGTTCCCTTTGTTCTCATATTCAGGCCTCTGCGTATGCTGTATCCTCTGATTGGAGTGCCCCTCTGCACAACCCCTGTTGTGTCTGCAGAGCAAATTCATACTTGTCCATTAAATCATTACCTCTTCTGTGAAGCCTTCTATGATCCCCCACGCAGAGTTAGTTTCCTCTCTTGTGTTCCCATGGTGATTTTGTACACCTTTATTTTAGTACGTATTATATTATGTTTTAATTGTTTGCAGTCATATCTATCTTGGCTCAGTGACTATGAGCTTCTTTTATCCATGTATCCTTATATCCCTAGTATTTGATGTGTGGTAGGTGCTCAATAAACATTTGTTCGGTGAGTGAATGAATGGTTTTTTGAATGTATACGAAAGAGAAAAAATCAATTTTACTAACAAGATGAAATTAATTTACTATATAAGATGTGATCACAAAGCCAAATCTGGCTGTTCAACTCAAAGACGATTATTGTCCCCCTTCCTCCGCCTATCTCTTGCAATACAGTAGTCCCCCCTTATCTGCAGTTTCACTTTCCGTGGTTTCAGTTAAACCGAGGTCAACCACAGTCCAAAAATATTAAATTGAGGATTCCAGAAATAAACAATTCATAAATTTTAAATTGCTGTGCCGTTCTGAGTACCGTGATGAAATCTCGCACCATCCTGCTCCATCCAGCCCGATGATCATGAATCATCCCTTTGTCCAGCTTATGCCCACTATATAGCTGTATACACTGCCCGCCCTTTAGTCACTTAGTAGTCTTGGGTATCAGATTGACTGTCATAGTGTTGCAGTGCTTGTGTTCAAGTAACCCTTATTTCACTTGATGATGGCCACAAAACTCAAGAGTAGTGATGCTGGCAATTCAGATATGCCAAAGAGAAGCTGTAAAGTGCTTCCTTTAAGTGAAAAGGTGGAAGTTATTGACTTAATAAGGAAAGAAAAAAAGTGTATGCTGTGGTTGCTAAGATCTACATAACTTTTATTACAGTATATTGTTATAATTGTTCTATGTTATTATTAGTTATTATTGTTAATCTCTTATTGTGCTTAATTTAGAAATTAAACTTTATCATATGTATGTATGTGCTGTATAGGAAAAAACATAATATATATAGGGTTTGGTACTGTCTGAGGTTTCAGGCATCCACTGGGGGTCTTGGAATGTATCCCCCGCAGGTAAGAAAGGATTGCTGTACAGGAGACTGTGCTGCGTGTTCTCCTGGTAACTCATCTTTTGAACTCTTTTTAGATTTAGTTCAGCAAACACTATCAGTCCCAGCTCTTTCCTTTGTTACACATGTTTTGACAAGCTTGACTGTGTGTATATCTTCTTCATCATCCTTGGCTCTGAATAAATTTTTGGCTTTGACTAAATATTGAATCTATCTTTAAAGTAGAAATTTTTTTTCCAGACATGCCTAGGATGTCTTCATAGTCTTAAACTCCTGAAAATTGGCACCCTGTCTTCTTTTCTTTTGGAAGCTCTGATAGAACCTAGTACATTGCTAGGCTAGAATTCTTCAAAGGATTTCCAGAAGTTTCAAGCATTGGCAACATTGTAAGAATCACACTACAGGTTCTCAAAGCCACTGCTTTGAAAGAGATGCCGTTCATTGGAATTCCATAGTTACATTGTGTTTCCTTTAAAAAAAATAGACATTTTGTGATAACATCTTAAAAAACAATATATAAGGGGGGAAAAAAAAACTTCAGTAACACTGTGGAAGAGCAACATTCTGAATCACGGAGTCCCTGTGACCCTGAAGTAGGCTCACAGGAGTGAACTCCTGAAGAAGGTACCACGGTTTAAAATTATTTTGGGTTGTCTGATTGTTCCTGATGAAAATGCTCAATGAAGATTTATTTAATCCATAAATGTTGTGTTGATTCGCCTACCCAACACATAATGACTAGCCATTTTTCCTTTTTGGTGCCAATAAACAAAAAGAAATGTCTTCTGTGACATAGAGGAGATATAAGGAGGAACTTGCTAGGCATGTGTGTCAGGAAGATGCTTATGGCTACACACAATGGAAAACCCCACTAAGCTGGGTTAAACCTAAAATTAGTTGTATTTTCCCTCAAATCAAGATTATTTGTTAAAAAGTATTTTACATTATGTTCACTTAATTTTTCAGTTGAAACATTACTGACTTGGCTTTATTTTTGTCTAGAAATAAAGTTTAATAAGATGATCTGCCTACCCACCCCATTCCATCAACATAAGGAGAGCTTTGTAGACATAAGAAGGCCTCTGTCTTTAGAAACCAAAGGCACTGTTTATGAAAGCTTTGTAAAGAATGTGAAATGCCAATGTGTTATTTTTCAGGATAGGCTACATTCTGTATGAAAACTCTATTTGCTCCAAACCTAAGATGATCTTAAAAAAAGTAAATGCAAAAACTCAGATTAGAAGTTATGGCACAATTTAGAGAACCCAAGCTTAATTTTTAAATCACATATCTTTGAAATTAATAATTCTTTGCTCAAACTAAATTTTTATCTTAATTTTTGATGTCCTTTTATTTATCAAGTGGAACAAGTAACAGTTTTATTATTGTTTCTCCATCTTTAACACACAAAGAAACTTGGACAAGTCACTTGACTTCTCTGAGCCGCATTTTCCTTCTCTATAAAATGAGGATGTGAATACATGGTTTCTGAGCTCTGAAATGCTTTCAGTGAAGCTAAAATTATCTAAGTCTTGTGTATGTGCACACATGCATAGTTACATGCATAGTACGCATGTGCGCTAAACATCCTTAGTATACACCCTATATGTACGTGTATGTGCTCCATCTATATGTAGTTCATTGGTAGGGAATTTGTTGTGTATGCTGTGGGGAGTTGCCCAAATGCCCTTTCAAGGCCACACTGTACTTACTCCCTCAGTTACTGGGCTTGTTGGCTGCTGCTGATGCACAGCTGAGTCCTTTTCTAGGCGTTACCCTCTGCTGATAGAAGCTGCTTGCCCAAGGTTATGTCTCCTCCACGGAGGCAGCCCTCCTCTAATCACTGGTGGATTTAGGAATACAAAGGCCCAGCTGCCTTTCCCCAAATGGGGAACCACTCTAAAGAGCCATCTAAGCTCCAGAGCCCCTTATAGGATCAGCTGAGATCTCTGTTGCAACTGTATTGCAGTTTGAATTTTCCCTCTGCCCAGGCTCGCTTCCTTCACCCCTGAGTTGTTCCCAAGATCACCCCTCAATAAACCTCCTGCACACTCATCTCCATCTCAGGGTCTGCTTCCTAGGGAAGCCAACCTACAACAACACCCATTTCTGGAAATGGATTTACCCCCTTTTGCCTCAGCTGCCTTTTGAACAATGACATATCTGATGTTGTGGCATGAAACAAAATGAACCTAGCTGATGAATACAGAGTTGAACGTATGTTTTTAGCCTTATTAAGGAGTGTTTTATGGATAGGTTGATCTACCAGCTTCTCAGCCATAGATCTGTACACGATACAGCCGTGGATCTTGGGACAGTTCACATTTTGAGTAAATACTTTTTATTCAGTTTTTTATTTTTTAATCTTGAAGAAAAAGATAAAGAGGGACTAAATTTGATCTGTGCAGTTGAATGCTTTAGAATCTAATAATTGAAATGTCTGGATTAATGAGAATGTACTTTATATGAAATCTACAAAGAGAGTGGGAATTTTGCAGCCTTGAAGATTCAGATAAAATTGAGGATTCTGTTAAAAGTATAAGGTCTGTTCAAACTGGGTGAATATATTTAAGTTTATTACAAAAAAAAAAGAACCAACCTAGTTATTTTCCATGATTTCTATGGGCAGTCAAGTTGTTAAATTTGTATTGATACTCAGAATGTCAAGGTTGTGCAAAAGGAAGCAGGCCTGCCATTATTGGCTCATTGATCTAATTACTATAATAGCCTTGGTAATATCCATTCACCTCTTTTTAAATTCTTCTATTTTCTAAAACACTGTTCATTCTTTTTGCAGTTAAAGCTTGTTTATTTTATTTTTGAGGAGATCAGCCCTGTGCTAACATCTGCCAATCATCCTTTTTTTTTTTTTTTTTTTTTTGCTGAGGAAGACTGGCCCCGGGCTAACATCCGTGCCCATCTTCCTCCACTTTATATGGGGCGGCGCCACAGTATGGCTTGCCAAGTAGTGCGCCGGTGTGCGCCCAGGATCCGAACCAGCGAACCCCGGGCTGCCGCAGCGTAGCGCGTGCACTTAACCGCTTGTGCCACTGGGCCGGCCCCTAAAGCTTGTTTATTTTAGGGACCTTTCTGTTGTCATTGACGCTTTTTGTTCAGCGTCTAGTGGATAGTGGATGTATTAAATGCCCTTGGACTGTGGTTCTGGTATGAGCTCTTAATTTGTTGTTTAATGTTCAGATTGTCTCTGTACATTTTTTTCCTGTTAAATTTCAAAGGTCTTTGTTACCCATATTCATTTTCTCAGAAGAATTACCTTGTACGTGCCCACTGTGTACCTCGGACCGGGGGAGCTGTGTCAACACGACTGAGGGGATCCAGCTTGCTAAGGAACTAGGGGCTACCTACCTGGAGCTGCACAGCCTTGACGACTTCTACATAGGAAAATATTTTGGAGGAGTGGTGAGTGGAAATTCTCGTTACATAAATTAAAGTCATTTTCAGGTTGGCTCTTTAGCTGTTTTCCAGAACGTCAGTTAGAACTTCAGTTTTAAAAGCATGATTTATTTTAACCTTGAGAAATAAAATGAGAGTAAGTAGAAAAAAGGTTTTTTCAGAGTAAAATTATGATTTTGTTTTTCTCTCCAAATGAAACATTTTCTATTGTCTAATGTGATATTTGGTGACACTTTATTGGTCTTTGTTGTACATATCAAAAGCATGTTTATTTACACAAACATGTGATGTCAGTTTTAATAGTAATGTTTATACAGCTCAGTGAGCCGGGCAACCTGAACCAGCGGGGCCTGAAAGTTCTCTGTAATTTCTATTTGCCACCTGAAAAGAATAATTTTTCTTCTCTGTGTGCTTCAGCAAGATTTCATATACTTGTGCACTCGGCGTAGCTCAAAAATATCCGGAGGAACTACTGATACAAATAGCTTCTTGTTGGATATGTGGGGAGCCAGAGTTTGCTTGCTGTGTTGCAGTGGCATTTACTGGCTCCTGTGGGCATTTTCAGGCCCGTCTCAGCACACAGCACTGACCCTACAATATTAGGGCATCATGGACCAGGTCCTTGGAGAATATTGTGGAGACGTATCATTGAAGTATTAACTGACTTAGGAACTACCCTCTAAGAAGTGACTCCTTTTAACAAACAGATCCAGTAAACATCGGTAAGAGATTTAAACCAAAGTAAACCCTACGTTAAACAGAAGCACTTTGGACTTCTCCATCCATTCCCTAGCTCTTCATCAAGGATTCTTTCCAATATGCCAGAGTATTCACTATGTAGATTCCTGTCGAAATGTTGAGGTGTCCACAGATGACTGTAGAAATTTTGTTCATTTGTTGGAGCTAGTAAACTCCAAATAAGAACCAAATATAAATGGTTCTGATTTCTGTCAAATTTGAATGGCTACTATTTACCCAGTAATGTAAGGAAACAATAATACAGCATTAAGGAAGATATACTCACAATATTGATATTATTAATGACGGTGAGAAAATTTTGTCTTATTTATTTATAGTGATAAACAGTGGGTAGAGAGGTAGAGAGGGGTGAAATCTAATTTTCCTGTCAAGCAGGTTTAAAAAAATCTTAATTTGGTCTATGAATCTTGCATTTCCCTGCAATACCTAGGGAGTTGGGGAAAGAAAGGTAGTTCGGTTTCATTTGTTGGAAAGGAAGGGGCTGGTTCTCTTGGGGGCCTTAGGTCTCCCTGTTTCTCATTTTGGGTTCCTGAACCTGAGGTTATCAGAATCACTCTTGCCACCTCCCAACTCCCACTTTCCCTTCTCTCTTTCTCTTCTTTCCCCTCCTTGTTTCTCTTTGTTCCTAACCCCTAGTGTTGTAGTTAGGGTTGGAGGCATGATGAGGATTGAACAGGTGGTGATGTGGTCAAGGTTGGGAGAAGAACATGGTGGTTTCTTTTTTCCTTAACTCAAGACTTGATGAGAATACAGAAATAAGATCCAAATGATCCCTTTTCAGACTCTTGAATAGTAAAGTACAACTGACATCTTGAGAGTAAGAAATGATGGCATTTGCAAGAATGCGGATGGAGATGATAATGTCAGACTCAAAGGAGCATTTAAAATCTTGTGTTTAGAGTCAAGGATGAAGGCCTGGCAAGAGGGGCACGTGCCCACAGGCTTTAAAGAACCCCATCAGGCCCTCCTCTTGCACCCCTCCCCACAGGGCCCGAGTTGATGGAGCCAGGGGGATGTGTCCACCTGGAGCTCGTAGCCCCTTCTCCACCTGCACCATCCAGTATGGGAGCCACCACTAGCCACATGTGGCTGTTTGTATTTATTTTAAAAAATTCACTTCCTCAGGTGTGCTATCCACATTTCAGGTGCTCAATAGCTACGTGTAGCTAGTGGCTACTGTACTGAATAGCACAGATATCACAGAACATTTCCATCAACACAGAACACAAAGTTCTATTGAACAATGCTGTGACCATGCTTCAAAACCCAGGACCCCAGAGCTCTCTGAACAACTGGCCATGAGTCTATTTCCCAGGCCTGTGCAGGCCTCTTTCCTGAGTCCATCCTCCTAAAGGGTGACTGCATTGCTGGTGTGTGCGCCCCGGGGTCTGAGAGGTGGCTGGGGAATGACTGCTTATGAGGAATGGGGGAGGCGAGAGTGAGCGGAGCTTGGACCTGTGAGTGTGGATGTCCACTTGTTTGCACAAAGCTCCTTGAGGCTTGGGATGGAGCAGGGGTGAAGAGAGAGGGGGCAGTCTTGGGGCCCAGGGGTTAAGGGCCAGCTCTCCCTGTGCTGCGTGAAACTCCTAGGAGTCTGAGAATTTAAATCCAAACCTGGCCTACTGGGCTTTTGTGATAATGTATTTGTCAAAGCAGGAGGATAGACTATCTTTCACATTACAGTTTGTTTTCTTGATTTACGACATTTAAATATTTGTGTATGTGGTACGTGAGCCTCCATTCGTACTTTTGCCCCAGGCCTCACAATGTAAGGCACGGGCCTGGAGCTGTGTGTAAGTGCATGTGGTTAAGATTTTTAATTTATAACATGAAGGATGTATTTCAAAGTACTTTATTCAAGAAAAAAATAAAGCACATGTGAACTTCCCTAGCTGATAGGAGCCTCTGTGATGTAGAGCCTGGTCTGTCCCGCCTTGAATTTCCCCATTATTAACTGCCGTGGGTGCCACGAGATGGTTATTGACAGTTGCACAGTTGTACCGCTTGGCTTTCTTGATTATTCAAGAGAATAAACAGTTCCTTCTTGAATGGATGGTTTATGTTTAGACAAGGCACGATCTGTTCCACTTAATACATTTTTTTGAATAAAAAAAATTGTTTAGAAGTGTTTGCTAAAGCATACATGTAGATGGTACTGGCATTAAAAACATTTGGCAAATGTGATTTGGGGTACAAATAATCCTGTCAGAGCTTTAATTAAAATTTGGTTCATGTTTTAGTTGGAGTATTTCATGATTCAAGCCTTAAATCAGAAGACAAGTGAAAAAATGAAGAAAAGGAAAATGAGCAACTCGTTTCATGGAATTAGACCACCCCAGCTTGAACAACCAGGTGCATTTATTAAGCCATGTCTAGACATTCAGTTGATATTTATTATAGATCATTTCACAAGTTTTAGAGCAATTGTTCTCAAATTTGAGTATGTTCAGGACTCACCTGACATTCTTATTCAGTAAGTCTGGGATGGGGCCCAGAATCTGCTTTTTAAATAAGCTTCCCCAGTGATCTGAAGCAAGTGGTACTTGGACCATATTTTGGGGAATACTGTCTTAAAATCTTAAGCCTATGGATTCTTAAAAAAGTAGTATGTGTTGTGGAGAGCTGTTCTAGATTAAGGTCTGATGAGAAATAACAACCAAACAGAGTGCATGAACCTTGATTGGATACTGGTTCAATGAAAACGTCTGAAAGACGTTCTTGGGCCCATTGGGTAAGATTTTAATAGCGGCTAGAAATTAGATAATGTTATGGGATTATTGTTAATTTTCTTACGTATGGTAATGGTGTTATGGTTAGTAGAAGAATATGTGTATTCTTAGGAGATGAATGTGAAAGAGCTGAAGTATCCTGATAATTACAACTTACTCTTAAATGGTGCAGCAGTGTCAGTGTGTGTGTATGTGTGTGTATCTGTCTATCAATAAGCAAAAAATGACAAAATGTTAATTGCAGAAGCTAAGTGAAGGATATATGTGTGCTCATTGTATCATTCTTTCAACTTTTTTGAATGTTTGAAGATGTTCATAATACGAGGTTAGAGGAAAATAAAGTTAAAATAAATAAAATTACGTCAACTGTTATCAGAATTTTTTGCATCATTTTGTGATAGAAATAGTAGAATAGTCCTCTATCCAGATCAATTTGTTATGGATATTGTTTTAAAAAGTAGGTACAGATAAGTTTTTGTTGACTCAATGAATGTAATAAAAATCAGGAAAATATAAATTAGTATGGGAGGTCAATTCCACGTTTAAAAAAAATGCCTATATGGGCCGGCCTGGTGGCGTAGTGGTTAAGTTTGCGCCCTCTGCTTCAGCAGCCCAGGGTTCGCGGATTTGGATCCCTGGTGCAGACCTACACACTGCTCATTAAGCCATGCTGTGGCGGCCATCCCACATACAAAGTAGAGGAAGATGGACACAGATATTAGCTCAGGGACCATCTTCCTCAAGCAAAAAGAGGAAGATTGGCGACAGATGTTAGCTCAGGGCCTTTATTCTTCACTAAAAAAAAAAAAAAAAATGGAGATGTGGTGACCATAAATGATATATACTTAGCTTTGAGTTTCTGGTGTGCAAAGTGAAAGGGGAGACATGGTCTGTTATATAGCAAACACTGGGGCTTTAAATACTTTCTGCATGAGAAGATGAGTGAGGAAGAGCCAAATAAATAATGTAGAGAGATGATTTCTCTGTTCTTATTAATCAAAAAGAGAAACACACCAGTTCCTCAGAGAAGCAAAGCACTTCATGTCATTTGGCACTAAAAGAAATTCCTTGTGGGTCTTCATTTGGGGACAGTAGGTGATAGAGTAGACAGGGCCTTGAAAAGGGTCCTGTCAGCAAATGCAGTCTCAACTCTCACAAGGCTGTTTCTTGTACCCTTCTGTTAGGGGAGCTGTGGTATCGTACTGAACATAACCCAGGAGTCCGGGATGGTACAGGTCTGGGTACACATCCATTCTGGTGCTGACTAGTTCTCAGAACAGATCCTAGGCTCTGGTGCACGTGGCTTTCAGGCTGTTTTCAGCCTTTAGCATTCTGTGAAGGTGCCTCAGGCGATAGAGAGGAGAATGGGTGGGCTAGAGTTCAGGAAGAGCCTAGCCCCCAGAATACCTTATTGTTGTCTGTTTTATAGACTAGAGTTTTGCTTTAGAATAAAGAATTTTTGTTGCTAAAGAAGTTTGAATTCCACTGATTTAGATGATTGCATATTCTTCAAGCAGCCCTTCACAGATAACACTTCCCTCAGCCCAGCTTTGGATAAAAGTTAGACAGCAAACATTTTACAATTAGGGTCTATGATGAAGGTCGAGGGCGTGGTCCACTGTGTGGATATTCTGAGTTGACTGAGGGCTAATCTGTCTTTGTTAGTGATCAAACTAGAGAATGGAAGGTTACATCCTTTTTTGGAAATTAGGGAGCCTCGCTAACACTCTCCCTGAGGTGTGCTGAGGGGAAAAAGCTGGTTCTGGGGAAGCATGTTTTACTAGGAGGAAAACAATATGAGTTTTAGGATCAAAATGGTCAAAATGGTTTCAAACAGTAGAGCCCCAGGCTCTGAGCCCTGGCTTTGAGAGGCTGCAGTTTTAACAAGTTAGCCCTCTACCTCCACTTCCAGTTCGCCGAGGAAAAGGACTTCAGATGTGAGTTGGGTTCTTCAGAACTTATTCAGCAATTTGTTTGAATTTTTTTATCTGGGGAAAGTAAAGAATAATGACTACCAACAGACTAAAGTTCAGTATTTGTAGAAATGTTTTATTTTGAGACACACACAGTGAGAAATGCTATTTTATTGCTCTTTGTGGCATTATTACATTTTTCATTTGAACTATAAAAAGTAAATACAGGGGCCTGCCCGGTGGCGTAGTGGTAAAGTTCACGCACTCTGCTTCAGCGGCCCGGGGTTCTCGAGTTCGGGTCCCTGACATGGACCTGTGCACCGCTCATCAAGCCACGCTGTGGTGGCGTCCCATATATAAACTAGAGGAAGATGGGCACAGGTGTTAGCTCAGGGCTACTCTTCCTCACAAAAAAAAAAAAAAGAAAAAAAATAAATACAGTATTTCTGTGTGTCTGTGTTATCTCTGGGTAATTAGTTTATATATGTTTATAATTAGGTTAAGCTATACAAAATTGCTATTTTTGTAGGTCAAAAATGGCCAAATATGGGCAATTTCATATGGTTCAACCTAGTATTAAAAAATATCATTTTGTCGTGTTTAAGATAAACCTGAAATGATTGCATCTATAGACCTAAAGAGTAGTTTATTTTCTTTTTTGAAACAGAAAAAATGCCTGTCTTAAAGGCTGAAGCATCGCATTATAACTCGGATTTAAATAACTTGCTGTTCTGCTGCCAGTGTGTGGATGTGGTATTTTACAACCCAGATTTAAAGGAAGTTGTAGAAGCCCACAAGATCGTTCTCTGTGCCGTAAGCCACGTTTTCATGCTGCTTTTCAATGTGAAGAGTCCTGCTGACATTCAGGATTCCAGTATCATCCGAACCACCCAGGATCTCTTTGCGATAAACAGAGATACCGCATTTTCAGGTGCTGGCCAGGATTCTCCGGGCAACCCGCCATTACGAGTCATTGTTAAAGACGCCCTCTTCTGTTCTTGTTTATCGGACATTCTGCGCTTCATTTATTCAGGTATCTTGTCAAATGGTTCTGGCACATTCTCTTGAGCTTTTGCAATGAATTATGCCTGTGGTCCTCAGGTGTATTGGTTAGTTTTACATTTATCTTCTTCCTACCATCTGAGGCGAAGATTATGCATGAAATAGTATTTGGTTGATATACAGGAAGTGGACCAAGCTTTCCATCTTCCTTACAAATACTCACCTTGGTTTTAAATCTACTTGTAAAAACAATAGTCTCTTTTCCTACTGAGTAGGTATGCTAGTATTTTACCTTTTTAAAAAAATCCCCAAAATATGAAAATACAGGAATTTATTGTCCAGTTTAACTTTAAAGAAATAATATTTTCCAAGTGTATGAAAATAAGTGTCTACATCTTAAAACCTACCTATTGATTCTGTTTTCTGTTTTGGCTCTTCACTTTTGGAGAGAATTGAGGAGAGAAATTAGCAGGATCATTGCATTTAGGTTAGGAACTGGAAACAGTATTTTAAAGATAGTGTAGGCTGAGATCTGATCAACTTTGGCTATGACTATTTTAGACTCGACCTTTTTTTCTTACTGTGCCCTTTTTAAGATTCAACTTAACGGTTATTTCTCTTCTTGTCCTTTTAAAAACTCAGTAGCAACTGTATTCTAAAGAATAGAAGTCTTATCTAGTCATGTTAGCAAATGAATTGAAGGTGTCACATATAAGGGTCCCATATAAGAATGGAAAAGCATGGATGTAAAATGGTTTGTAAAGTAAGCATCTAAATATAAATTTTCTGAGAACTTCTTTCTCCTTTAATTTTCTTTTCCCACTTGGAATCACGTGCTGATGAAATATTAGGTTAAGGTCACTCCTTCTCCGGAATGTGTCTGGAGAAACGTTTATAATCTGTTTTTAGACTTCAGAATTGGGAACAGATAAGAAGTTTATGAAGGTTTGCAAATAAAGAAAAAAAAAGTATCATTTCATGTAAGTAAGAAAGTTTTGGGTAGCTTCAGTTGAACTGATTAATGTTAAAGATAAGATTTTACTTTTTCATTTGGGTTGTGGTTATATAATTTTATAAGTTAAAATAAAAATTAATGGTTATGAAAAGTACAGTTATAGCATGCAGATTTAAGTGGATTAAAAATGTATATATTGGAATAGAATTTGGTGGTAGGTCTTAAATCAATCATTCGGTGAATATTGGCTTGGAAAAGGCATAAGTAACCACTGCTGCACAGCATTCCAACACGGTGCCTTCAGCATGGCAGGTTCTCTGTGTCAGTTGAGTTGAGTGGACTCCATTAGCTGTGAATCATCATATGAATAAACCAGACTAGTTAAAGACTTCATTTAGTACTATACATTTTTGTGTTTAAACTTAGAATTGCACAGTTCAGAATTTAAGACTAATTTTGAAAGACCAAAATGTTTACATGTTAAAAGAAAAAAATGTCTTAAATGCTATGTTTAGAGAACCATGAAGGAAGTGTTTGGCTTTTCTTTTCAATGATTTTACTGTTGAAATTATGAATTATTCAGCAAGTTTCTCACAATAGCCATTGAGTACTTTCAAAGGCACATGGAACACTTTGAGGTCAGTTATATCCTCTCTAATATGGTAGCAGTAAAATAGCTAGAGGTATCTCCAATGACAGTGCCTGCTTGTCTTTCTCCTAGGGAGTGATTTTTTTATAATTGCAAAATTAATACATGCAGATGGAAAAAAAGAGAAAGAAAAGAAAAAGTTCTCCTTATCCTCCAGCCCCCTTCCCCAGAGTCAGTTACCTCTCATAAGTTATTTGTGTTCATTCTAATGCTATATGAAAGAAATTAATATATTGGGAAATTTGCATTAAGGAAATATAATCTTTGGTAACTGCTGTTTTCCAGGAACCACAGGTAATGTCCCATGGCTGGAGCATAGCGTGGGAGGTGATAGCTCATAGATGAGGCTGGCACGGCTGGTGGGAGCTGTTCCTGCTGTTCTTAGAAGCTGTTCTAGAATTTTAAGCATGATCAGACTGGGCTTTAGAAAGCCCATCTCTGGTGATGGTAGGAGGATGGAATAGAGCAGGCAAGACAGGTATCCAGTCAGGAGTCCCCATTACTCTGGAGATCAGCCTCAGGAAAGCCAATATTCTCACAACAAGTGGTTGGTGTGACAGCTTGTCCATCATCTGGATCAGTGCTTTTCAAACCTTAAAGTGCATACAGGTCAGCTGGGGATCTTGTTAATGTGCAGATTGTGATTCAGTAGGCCTGGAGTGGGGCATGAGATTTTGCAGTTGCAACAGCCTCGCAGGTGATGCTGATGCGCTGGACTACAAGCAGCTGCAACACCTGTTCTGGGAAGAACGGGGTACCAGCCATGGAGGGCATAAGGGCTTGGAATTCAACCTGGAGGCCCAGGAGAGGAATCCAGTTATCAGTCTCAGAGCACAAAGTCAAGGGTCAGCTGCAAGACTGACTGATGCAGAGCTATTTGGAGCTGGGGCTCTTGGTGCCCTGTTGTAGCCCCAGCATGAAGTTGGGTTTGAAAGCAGATGCTTAGTGATTGGGTGGAAACTAAGCGAGCCTGGGAATAGCGATTCGAGGGCAGAGGGGCATAGAGCATAGAGTGGGGAGAAAGTGAGCTTGCTGAGCTACAAGCCCTTGACCGGTTCTGAGCACAGGCTTTCTAATCTGCCACTGAGCTGTTGCATTTCTGCTCTGCTCTCTCCTCGTATGTCACAAGGAGGTGGTGTCAGGTATGAGCAGGGCCACAGGCCATTGACCTGGGGCTACAGGGAGACCCTGATGCTGGTTGAGGAGAAGGGAAAATAAATGCTTCAGCAGGTACCTATTACTTATTCTTTAATTATTTACAGAGTGTAACCTCAGACTCAAGCAAAAGTGACATTATGTTTATGTTTAAAAAGATATTAAAGCTGTATTTGCACAGTACAATTTTGAAAAATGCAGAAAAGAGAAGAAAAATCAACCAGATTCCTACTGTCAAATATCTAAACATTTATTGATGTTTGTTTTTCCCTCTAGTCTTTATGAATAGGTTACTATTTTTTTAAAAATATTTTTTATCAAATCAACCAAAATTTTAAACCTACATTTTTTTTCTCAGAGACTTCAGTCAAGAGGACAGGCTTGTGGGTTTTTTTGGTTTGTTTCTCTTGTTGTTGTTGAACATTTAAAAACTTTTGAACAGCGCACAAGTTTTCAGACCCAGTTATGCAATGGTTTGCTCACAGAAGCCCTGGCCTGCCCTCTGGTTATGTCAGGGAAGACAGGAGCTGTTTGTACTCCCGTCAGCTGGGTTGGTAATACAGAGGTAGAACTCCGTGACATGGCACCCTCAGCAATATTTGCCCTGAGCAAACATGGGCTGAAAAACCCTATTAAACCTATCTCCTGCCTTTTTTTTTTAATGAACCAAATTAGAAAGAATGTCTTAATATTTAGATAGCATACTTTTTTTTTTTAATCTTTAGGCATTTGAAATTTTATATATATTGTGTCACCATGGACATTTAGATCTTATATTTGGGAAGGGCCTGTTTACTAATCTGGCTAACACTTTACACCTGTATATAAAGCTTCAGTTTATTTTCCTATTCAGATTTCTGAGCAAATAGATGTAGTAAAAGTGTCTGTTGTGTGCGTGTTAATTTTCTGTTGGATAACACCTAACACTGCATAATGTATAATTACTTAATGGCTAACACTAAAGGAGAAGGATTAATCTGAAAAGTGAGGCCAGCGGTTTCCTGATCTTCATGGAGTAATCCTTAAATGGCATACAATTGTGACATTCTTACAATACCCGATACAGTCTTTATGCCTGCAAATTCCTGAGTCACACGATCTCAGATGGTTAGGAATTGAAATATTTCTAAGAGCCTCAAGAATTTAGCTTTGAGCTCTTCCTGCCACAGATGGCTCTTAGAATTTCACGTCACTTATTGAAATGCTGCCAGAGTAAATGAATATGTGGACGAGCGTTCATGTTCAGTTTGCATAGTATGCTCCAGCTCTTGGAATTATTCTGTGGCATGCTCTTTTCTGCACTGCATTAAAAACACAGCGTGGTATACCATGCTCTCTAAGAGTCTCAGAAATGCTGGGAGAAGTTAACCAAGGAAAATCTCAGTCAGTTATGTAGACAATTAAGGTCTAGAGATCTGCTGTACAGACAACATCATGCCTATTGTTAACAATACTGTATTGTACACTTAAAACTGTTAAGAGGATAGATTCCATGTTAAATGTTCTTATCACAATAAAAAGAAAAGAAAATCCTAGTCTAAGGATTGTTGCTTTATTAGGACCTAAAAGTGTCAAAGATGATTTGATTAGGGTTTCTAATTCTGAAAACAGCCTGATCATTAGGGTGTCCTTATGAACTAGTCTTACTTTCATTTTCAGTTACTGGATCTTTCTGTGTTTGTTCTCAAACACATCTGTGGCCTGTAGGGATTTCCCTGCTACTAATCCCCTGTGTTAAGATCTGATGCTTGCTTTCTTTCAGATAATCTTCTGAATGGAGATATTGTGTACGGGTTCTTTAGTTACATTATCTGTGCTCTCCTTTAGCAGGCACGAGTGTAGACAATCAAAAATGCCTACACCTACAGTTTGCTGCATCCACTAACCCTGGGCTTTGATGGTGGAGGAAATGTCTGAAGGAAGAGCAGTAGTCATCAGCACTCAGTGCACATTAGAATAACCTGGCAGGCTTTTAAAATTGATGTCTGGGCCCCAGCCCCAGAAATTCTAATTTAATTGGTCTGGGGATGAGACCTCCTCTTGATGGTATTTTATGAAAGGTCTCCAGATAAATGTCATGTGCAACTAGAGTTGAGAATTACTGGCATAGAGTAAATTTTCTTAATCTGGGGTCCCTTGGCTTCTAAGGGGTGCTTCTACTCCTCACATTTTTATACAGACTTTAATGTCTGTGTGTGCATGGGAAATTTTATGGAGAAACGATCTGAAGAATTTATCAGGTTGTGAAAACAATATGCGACCTTGAAGTTAAAAATCATTAGTGCAGGAAGAGGGAAACAAAAAGCATAGACTTGTTCTAGACTGCACACCTTTGGGAATTTGAGGAGGAAGGGGAGCTAACAGTGAAGTCAGAAAAAGAGTCATCACAGGTAGGAAGATGCAGTGGTGCGCTGGAGGCGGCTGGCACCAGCTTGTGAGAGCCGATTGTGTTTCTTTCTTCCAAGTTCTGTGTTCTGCGATGTCGTGTTGGTAGCTTGAGTTTGGCCATGGTGAAAGTATTTACACCACAAAAATAGCAAATGCTCAAATCAGGGCTTGCCACCCCTCACCTTCTTCCTCCCCCTAGGACACTGTAGTACTGAAGGCCAGGTGAGGAGAAGTTTGAAGATATGCAAAAGTGTCAAGTGCTGCAGGGCTCAGCTGTAGTGAGGCCTCGGAGCCGCTGGACTGTCAATGTGACTCTTCAGATTAGCTTTGGATCTCATTGGTACAGGCTGGCTGCAATTGCCTGATCTCACTGGTTCAATAAATGTTTATTATGTGCCCTCCTCACTCCCATATATCCGTGAAGCCATCTGGCAAAGTTCTGGATTCAGGAAGGGAAACATCGGAAGAGATAGATTGCGAGCAGCTAGAAAAGGATCTGGAGTTACCTAGAGAGGTAAAGTGACTTGCTTAAAGTCACACCAGTAATTAATGGCAGAGATAGAACTTGAACCTGGGTCTCCCATCTATGCCCATCCACACTACACCTTTTTGAATTATATTTTTAGGAGTTATAAGCCATGAGATGGATTGGGGCAATCTCTGGAATATCGTGATCAGTTTGGAAACTTATGAGCATTGAGTAACGGGATAGATTCGATGGGGAAAAGGCCACGAGGGAACAGGAGGCTGGACAGGAGGTTGCTGCAGGCCAGGTGAGAGGAGTGCTTGGGGAAAAAGTGCACTTGTGCTGACCGCGGAATAGGAGTTTCATGGAGGAAAAGGAGCTGACAGAGTGTGAGATGGAAGTGAAGTGAGCCTAGGAAGCGATAGCTTGGAAGTGGGTTGGGGTGAAGACAAGGGGAGGGAAAGACCAGGTGGGGTAATTTTGCTCCAATGTCATGGTTGTGTAGCTCATCAGAATATTATCTAGCTCCTTTCTTCAGGTTGGTTCTGTAAAGTTGGCTATGGAGTATCCTAATCTGATCCCAACAGTGCATGAGACCTTCTGAATGCATTCTGTTCCTACGGCTTATTCCTCCACCTGATGGTAGTCACTGCTCTCCATGATTAGTATGATTTAATTCAACCTTAGAAAAGACCACATCTGCCTTCTTACCCAGGGCAAGTAAATAATTTGGGTTTTGGACCACTTCTGATGGTAACTCATATCTCGCCATTGCTGATATCACTAGCTGACCACCTACTATAGAGAGGTAACAGCTGTTCAGGGAGGAAGACTTCAGGTTTTGAGAAATAATTTAGAGGAAGGCAAACTGATTTTTTAAAAATGTGAGAGCTGTTTTGGCGTCAGCCCCGTGGTGTAGTGGTTAAGTGCGCGCACTCCACTGGTGGCGGCCCGGGTTTGGATCCTGGGCGTGCACCGATGCACCACTTGTCAGGCCATGCTGTGGTGGTGTCCCATATAAAGTAGAGGAAGATGGGCACAGATGTTAGCCCAGGGCCAGTCTTCCTCAGCAAAAAGAGGACTATTGGCATGGATGTTAGCTCAGGGCTGATCTTCCTCACAAAAAAAAAAAAAAAAAAAAGTGAGAGCTGTTTAAATGTTTTACTGTAATTATAAGGATATATGTTTGGTAAAGAAAATACTAAAAAAAAGGGAACATTGATATCTAATAGGAGATTTATTTTTCTTACTTCCTGCTTTAACAGAAAAATTCAATATATATTAATTTGTTTACAGGTGCTTTCCAGTGGGAAGAATTGGAAGAAGATGTCAGGAAGAAGTTGAAAGATTCTGGGGATGTTTCAAGTGTAATTGAGAAAGTCAAATGCATTTTAAAAACACCAGGAAAGGTAAATTAATTTATTGTAAGTTAGTTTACTTTGACTTTCTCTGAATTATAACTGATATACTATGATGAATATGACATTGAGTTATGAGAAGAGTCAATAATATATACACTTTTATTGTCTGTTCTTTTTACTATTTAAATATTTTAAACATAAACACGTTATTTCTCACTATCTCTGATTTTAATTCATATAAGAATTAAAATATGTGTGTGTCATGTCTGTAAAATGTTGATTTGTGAATTCTGTCCTCTGAAACATTCCCCTGGGGCTCCGGGAATATGCAGTCCATGTCAAGAATGAAGGGCTCTTGAATGTGTCCGGTTACAGTTAAGCTTGTTGGAAGGGATGCTTTCTTACTCCTCGTAGTTTAAGTTCAGATAGTTTTCAGGAGCAAGGCAGTTTCTCTGTGTGCCTTTCTCAAGAGTTCTGAGAAATGTTTGACCAGGTGCACAGTTAAGGATTCATTTCTCATCTAGTATAAGTTCAAAATGATACATTAGGTTCAAAGGTTATAAAAATACAGACTTTGTATATGGTCATAAACTTGTGCACATTAAAACTCTAGCAACAGATTGTACAGAGTCTGTAAGGGCTTTAAAAGTAAATTTGTTAAATTTTAAGACAACTACACTACACAATTTAGCCAGTGTATTCTTATTTCAGATTCTGTGACAAACAAATTGGCACAGTAGATAAAAAGGTAAGTTGTGTGCAATGCCTAGCAGAATAGAGGTTTATATTAAATGTAAGAAGAAATGACTGTTTCTTTAATTTTTTTATACAGATGACTTTGTCAATTCTACAACCTAAGTGATTAACATTTTAAGTTACTATTTTAAAACTGTACTAGCTCTTTTTGAAGATTCCTGATTATCCTTTAATTGAGAAAATGGTCTTTTTTTTTAACAAAATAACATAGAATTAAGGGGCAAGACATTTCTTTTCTTGTTTTAATAACACATTTCAGCAGATATACAGAAGCTGTCTAGTTTTACAGGTGTATGGCAGAGTGGTAGCTCTTTTGCAATCTAATTCAGCTAAAGAATGCTTTTGTAGAAATGTGCACGTAAACCTACATTCTGTTTTTCAAAAGTTCTTTAGATTAACTCATTTATGGACCAGTGAAAATGTATATCATGTACCACTGTGTTCTCTCCAAACTTCTGCCCTCCCATTTTTTTCCTCAAATTCAAGACATAGGTGACAAGGGAATCTGTTTATACAGATTCATCATCTGTCTATGTATCTATTTATATTCATACCTAATATGCATCTACATAGTATTTATGACATACAAGTTCATAATCTTTGTATAAATGGTTGGGACAGATGTGTTGCCTTTCTTCTAAACCCGAGCCTTTCCTTGGATCTGATTCTGAACACAGTCATTCCTTTGAGTACCAAGAATAAAACAAATTCTTGTTGGGGAAGGGAAGGCTTGGGGCTGTATGACTCCATGATATTGAACTAAATTCCCTCCTTTGCACAGGAAGAGAGAAGAGTTTTTCTGTGCTTTCTTCCTGTGCTTTCCTGGGGTAAGGGTCTCTCTTATTTATTGAGTTAAACACAGGGACGTAACAATGAATTGGGAATCAGGAAACATATATATTTAAATTGTGACTCTGCCACAAATTATCTCTCTGGCTTTGAGCAAGTCTTCTCAGGGCTTTCTACAAAATGAGGGATAACCTGGATGATTTCGGAAGCCCATGCTAGCTCTCAAATTCTGTGATGCTTTTTTGGCTGTTACTCTCCTTTATGTGTGGCAGTCACCTGAATCCTCTCCACCAACTCCTTCAATGGGTGTTACTGAGAATATACTTTATAGGACCAGGATTTGTATGATCCATTTCTGTCTTGCTCATGGGTATCATTCTGGAGTGTGGTTTCTTCCTCCTAGTGAGGAAGGATGAAATTTTTTTCCTTCTCACCAAACATTTTAACTTCCCATCATAGTAGATTAATCCAGAGTAGGGAGTAGGTGCCATTTGTTCCTATTGCTCAAGTCATATGCCTCGTTACTTCTTAGGGATAAAGCTTTCTGAATTCCCTACCTAGTCAAGCAGAGGTCAGAGTCCTGACCCAGGTGAGGTTCTGAGATTCAGCAGTGGAAATGGGTAGAAGGTGAGGGAAGAGGGGCTGGCTGTTGATTTCTGGAGTTGGCACAAAGGAATGTCTGATAGATGACAGAAGGGATAAACAAAGCGACCAGTCCTGAGTGGGGAGCAGAGGAGGGCTGGAGACACCAGGTCAGACAGAGGCACTGTTACTGGAGGCCGCCAGCTCGAGTGAGCAGATGTTAGAGGACAGATAGGTGTGGTCATGGAAGAGGTTCTCTGGACTCCAGATCAGAGGTCCAGGCAGCCTTTCATAGAGTCCAGCAGTCCTAGCTGGGGGTAGGGAAGATACCTAGGATTGTAAGATTGTAGATTAAGTTGGAGATGCACCAATTTATCACTCTGAGGTATTTTAATCTTTATCTAGTAAGCAGTAGGACATGGTGTGATGGGGAAAACATATGTATTTTACTTAATTACAAATTAAAATTTTATGTAGTATGTACTTTCTTAATTAGTGAACAAATGAGCAGGTAGTATGTGTAAACATTTTTTACAAGGCATTCATATGAGATCGGACCCCACAGCTTCTCAGCCCTAGAGTTGAGTTTTCGCTTAGCCAACTCATTCACTGCTCTGAATGCTGCATAGAGCCGCGTTGCTCATTCGCAGGGAGCAGATGTAATTCTTCAGGGTAAGTTCCCATGAAAGCTGCGATCAGAGATGTCACAGAGTAGGTAAGAATTATTTCTTTAAACATGTAGTGCAGTTTTCCAAACTCTCTAACCAGCCCATGTATGTGATCAAAGCATATTGTATAACATTTCCCCTTGTATTTTTGTTTTTCCTTATAGATTAATTGCCTAAGGAATTGCAAAACCTATCAAGCCAGAAAACCTCTGTGGTTTTATAATACTTCCCTCAAGTTTTTCCTTAATAAACCAATGCTTGCTGATGTTGTCTTCGAAATACAAGGTATCTTTCAGTTTTTACAAAGTTCATTATTCATTTTTATTTCTTATTTTCTAACCTAACTTTCTATTTCAGCTTTGAATATTTTAGGTGAAGGAATGACTCTTCTTTATTGTGGGATGTAGGTTAATACTGCCTACATTTCAACAAAATCTTCTGGGGAAGTATTTTATTAAAGTAAGAAAAGAAATTTATATTTTCCTTAGCTTTTTTCCTCCATATAATATGCTTCATTAACTTTTAGGGACCACCAATGGGTGGGTGATTTGTAATATCACCCCATTAAATATTTTTGTTTGTGTATTTCAGATCCTAGGGTTTTGAATTGTCTGAGACCAGCGCCCTTGAAACTATATTGCCTCTAGCTTATTTTTTCAGCTCTCTTCCGTTTTATTGGAGCAAAAGGAACTAACCATGGGTTGAGGGTCATGCCTGGTTTACATCAGGCGTCTGTAGCTATTGCTACGTTTATTCCTGACAGCACTCTGAGAATTATCACCAGAGCAACTGAGAGCTGCTTTTTCTCTCTGTAGGAAAGTACTGCTACTTAATTTTAATAAAGATGAGCTGTTTTAATGCCCATTATTGATTATTCACTTGGATAATTTTGTCACTTCAGTAGGTTAAAAGCATAATCTTAAAATGAGTTGTCAGGCACCTTCAATTACACAAGAATGATAGAGTTGTTTCCGAATGAACTAAGTAGAACTTGAGGTGGGGATTACTAAAAGGAAGATATAATTCTAATTTTATGGTAGAAAGGTATGGCAGCTAACAGTCATTTACTATTTAAAATTTTTCCCCAGAAAGATTCGTTTCCTTTTAACTTTGGCCGCTAGCCAAGACAAACAATGAATCGGAAATTTTCCAAAGTGCCTTCCGATAAGCTGCTGTCAGCACTGTCTGTAATGTGAGTGTGGGACATTGAGAATGGGACAATAAGAGTGACCTTGAAATACATGAAAAATGATTTGGAAAGAGGAAAGCTAACGAGACCAAATTTACTTATAATTTGCGTAGGAGTCATTAACACCTGCTTATAATTTGCATTGATAGCAAACATTGTGTTTGTGTAACCTACTGAAAAGATTTTCAAAAGAGGATGCGCAACACACGAAAATACATATTATATTAAGAGAAAAGGAAAAGCAGTCATGGGCTGGAAGGGCTAGTTGTAAGCCAGTGCTGATGCTGAGCAGCAGCTGCTGTGGTGCTCTTTGTAGCCTCCCCAGCTCAAAAACCAAGGCCTCCCTGGGAGTCGGGAGCAGTGAGAAGCAGGAATGAGTGGAAGCAGTGTCTAGCGACAGCTTCTCTGCCTTCAGCTGGAGGAGAGGCAAGCCTAGCTTCTGAAAAGTGGGGGAGGGGAGCTTCCAGTCTGTAGAAGGCAGCAGAGTTGTCTCCTCCTCCTGAGGGCTGGACCTGTGGTCTGGAGCTTTCTCACTCCAGCCTTGGCTTTGCATTTCAACCCATGTGTGTCCTTGGGCAAGTCACTTCACATGTCTGGCCTTAAGTCTTCTCATTTGACAGATGGAGAAGGTGAACCATATAGATTCTGAAAGGTCCTTTTTAGTGTTAAGCTTGATAAGGTGGTAGTGACAGGGCCTAGAAAGACCTGATTGGGGTCTTGCTTGGATGCATACTTAATATATAGCTTTGGCTGTGTTATCTAACATTTCTGATCCTTCATTTCTTCGCCTGTAAAATGGGGATATTAATTTCTACATGGTAGAGTGGTCACAGGGATTAAGATGGTACATATAAAGGTAGACTCCACTCCCCTTCCCTGCAGTGGCAGCCAACACTGATGGATCACTGCACTTGGCCTACTGAACCCAGGACCGCAGAAAATCCTTCTTTTAAAATGTTCCAGGCCGACATCCACAACTGGCTAGAGTTGACATGGGATATGAAACCTATTTACTGTCCCTGTAATAGATAGTTATATATAATTTTATTTTTTACTACCACCCCCAATTTGTTGAGTTTGTATCTTTTTCCATTTAAATATTTTTTTAAAAAGCTACTATAGCAGTTCTAGAACTTGGTAAACGTTAGACCTGATATAGAAAGATATGAGTTTCCTTTTGACATTTGAATATGTATCTCATAAAAAATACCTTTACAAAATTACGTTCTGTCCCTGTTTTCTTATGTAGTACAACCTCTCTTGAACTAGGCAAGTTTCCTGTTTTCAGAATAAAACCAAAAACAATTCTAAGAATTTCAGTTTTGAAACTTGGCAAGTAGTGTGAAGAAGGTATGACAAATGTAGTATTTTATTCTAGTATAAAATAAAAGCAAAGACTTTGATAATCTATGCAAAGTTACTAGAAAACTTGGGCTTAAAATTTTAAGTTTTGTTTCACTCTTAAAACTCTTTTCCTTAAAGTTTCTTAAAACTGTAACAGCAATTAAGTACTACAAAGGAAAGATACTTTAGACCTTGACATTTTCAAAGAACACATTTATCTTTTAATTATAAAATTGATGTCTTTTTCCACTTGAGTAATTCTTCAGCTTTATCCTATTGCTGTTTAGTATGTAAACACTGCATTATGCTCATTCAGCATGTTTTAAACAGTATTTATATATGTTTATACAGTTTATATACAATGTTTAAAAAGGTGACTATACTGAGGTATTGTATTACAGTTTCACAATAGAAAAATTTATAACACCAAAACAGCAGTTGGAAAAGGTGAGAAGCAGAAGTTGATGTTTTCTTAACTGGTGAAAAAATGGTTTTCTGAACTAAATTTCAAGCTTGAAATCGGCTTGAAAATGCTTTAAGGTACTGAGTATATTATTGTTGATTTTGTAACCACATTATCAATGGAAAATTTCTGTTAAAATTCCAAGGTTACTTAATCAAATTCCTTCCCCATCTACTATCCCTTGGGTATTTTTGGCCAGCCTTAAATCCCTCTGCTTAACCCAAATGATGGGTTATCTAGTTTGTTTAAGCCATGCTTCTAATTTTCCTTTTCTGTTTTTCATGGTACCCTATTTAAGATTTTAAAACCTTAAAATTATAAGTCAAATTGCATTACCTGTTTGAATTCTTTGTTAATTGCTACATACAAATATATCCAGTGTGCTTTCATCATGGAAACTGGTCGTCCCTCAACGATGGACACTGTAACGTTGAGGGCAGGCGGCTTAAAGGCAAAGAGGCAGAGAGAGGAAAGGGCCGAGAGGGGAGGATGCCTGCCAGTAGGTGTGATGACTGGTCGGGGTGCTCAGCGGCCGGGTCTCCCTGCTCTTGCGGGAGGTGTGCCTGCGCTAAAATAACAGGGCCAAGCAGAGAGCTCAGAATTGGCAATGTCGGGTGTCGTTCATAGATCCTGAGGAATTACTGGCTTTGGAGAAAGTCACTGGGCTTGGATGGAACTCTTTTTTTTCTGAGCCAGAAGATGTTTTGCTGGCATTTAAAGAGAGTGAAGAACCCAATAACTGTACATATTTTAGAGAAGAATATATGCCCAAGAGAAGGATGAGATTTTTAGGGATGCATAGGTGAATACTCTTGGGCAGAGCAGAGTAGTTTGGCTCATAGAGTTGCTTTTTGGAAGGGGACAGCTTTGTCACTCACACTGGTTGTGGTGTCTTCCACCCAGCTAAAAGCTTGACTGCTGCTCCAAAGCAGGGCAGCTTTCTTTCTCATCTTGGTATCTTCAGTACCAAACACGGTGATGGGCACATGGTGGGTACTGGATAATGATCCATTGAACTGATCTACGTGGACTGAAGGCTGGCTGTGGATTCATGGTTTCCTAAGTGGTGGGAGTGGGAGAACTGCTTCTGCACCCCGAGCCTCTGGCCACATGTGTCCCATCTGGTGCTGCCTTGATGCGGTGGCGCAGTAGCTGGAGGGCTTAGCAAACTTTCCCTAGAGTCAGTTTAGTTTAATGAGCTTCAGTGAGGGACGTGGCTGAGGGGTCTTTAAAATTTGAAGTAGCTCTGGCTCTCCCAGAAGCAGGCATTGTTCATTTAGGAAAGAGAGGTTCCCTGGGGAGGCACTAAGCTGGGGAGACAGCAGGACACTAGGCCATCCCCTTCCAAATTTTCCATAAGGTCTGAAATGCTCCCCTTGGCTCCACGAGAGATTCCTTTGCCATTCCTGCTGTGATCTATGGACTGTTCAGGCGGAGGACAGTTTACTTCCTATAGTTTCCTGTTTCTGACAAGGGGAAGCCGGGCCAGGACTGTTCTGTGAGTTGGCCAAGAGAGATAATGGTGTTGTTTTCTTGGGACCACATGGGCAGGAGTGGGTGGTGGTATGTCAAGCCAGTTGGAAAGGATAGATATTTGGCTATAAAAACATGAAGCTGAATATTCTATTTCAGTGTTTCTGTCTTCAGGAAATAGAAACTAAGTAACAAATAGTTGCCTGACTTGCAGATTGTTGGTTTCAAAGTCAACTTTGAACTCTATATTTCAACTAAAAACTAGAAAGTCTCTGAATTACTGCTAGTTATCACCCCAAAATTTGTTTTCTGTACATCAGCTTAGCTGTGACTAATACAATACCACTCTAATTAGAAGGGAAATTGCTAGAATAATACCTCTGCAAGTTTATCTTACTAAGCTTTGTTTCCCTTTTGAACCTTGCAGGTACGACGGTGCCAGCCCACAGGGCCATCCTGGTGGCCCGTTGTGAAGTGATGGCGGCCATGTTTAATGGGAACTACATGGAAGCAAAGAGTGTTTTGATTCCAGTTTATGGTGTTTCCAAAGAGACTTTTTTGTCGTTCTTAGAATACCTATACACAGACTCCTGTTGCCCAGGTGAGCAGTATAAATGTTAGATAATATCTCACAATTCTTTCTTTCCCTCTCTCCCATTTTGATAAATTGCTTTCTGTGACATCTGTTTTCATTTAAGGTTTATTGGAGTTGACATTATGGAATGTGCTAAGCAGGAGGAGGTGGTGTTGGGACAACAATGTATTTTCAGTCAGTTCAAGTGGAAGAACAGTGATTGGGTACCTCTTATGGGCCCTCAGCCTCTGGCATAAGTTCACATGTCCCAGTCAGCACCAACAGTGTGGGGACACTGTAGGTGCCCTGGAAATGGAGGTGTCTGGTCGTACCCAGTGGCTACTCTAATCCTACAGATTGGGGCAGAGAGCTCCTTGGAGAACGGTCCCTTCCAGGAGAAGAAGAGGGTTGGACAACAGCTCTTATGGCTCTAACTTCTGATTGAGGCATTTTTAAGGACTTTCAATATTCTGAGACCCCCTTGGTTATCTCTCTGGCCCAGAGGATGTGGGGTTAAGACTTTCTACTGACTTCTCCTAAAGTCAGACTCTCCTAAAGCTGACTTCTCTGAAAACTTTTCCTAAGATATTCAGAATGCCCAGTGGATTGTGGGATTTATTTTCCTGTTCACTGACCTAGGACTATCTTTGACCAGGAACTAACCATCTATGGCAGCTACAGATTGGAACAGATCTTGCAGGATTCCTCTAGCTGGAGGCGCCTTGGAGAAATTGCAAAATCCTTTCAAGGGGCCTTGGAGCCTTGCGTTGCAGACATGGAAGCCCTTCCCTTTGATTAATCTTCATTCCTCGGCCACCAGATGGCTCCCACCACAAACACAACTAGAAGAAGCCCCTGCTGGCTTTGTACAGGAGCCTGAGCCCTTGATTACAGACCCTAGCCAGGCACCCCAGGAGATATAAAATGAAAACACACATTTCAGACCATACCTCTCTTTAGGTTTACTGCTTTAATTTTCAGGTTTGGAAGATTTCCTATGTTTGTTATTGAAATCTCTTAAGTTTTAAACAAGTCATGAGCCCTCTAGTGAAAGGTTTCAGAAGTTCCAAAAAAGAAAATTCTTTTTAAAATTGAATTAATTCTGGTCTTGCAGCTAGCTGTAGACTATTTTGGGGCCAATTACAGTGTTCAAGACTGGCCTTATCATTTTTGCTTAATAAAAATGAAAGCATTGCTTCTTATCAGAACAAGTGTCATTATTTTATTATTTCAACACTGGCAAATTTGTATATTAAATAAAAAATTTGACCAGATTAGAAATAATAAGAAAATTTGGTTTCTCGATCATCCTCTCACTAGGGTAATTGAAGCTTCAAATTTCAGATTTTGTCTTGCTAATTAAAAAAAATGCTCAGAAAAGCAATAATAACTGTGGAACAAAAGCACCTTAAAAATAGATAAAAGGTATGTGGGAAAAATGAGTCAAAATGAATAATCAAAAATTTAAGTTGGATACTAGAATATTTTCATTGGGAAGATCGCAGGAAGGTAATCTATTCATTATGTTAAATATCATATACAGTGTTCTTGGTTCCTAGCTACAAAAGAATGTAAGGAATAGGAGGGATAAGAAAGAGAATTATAGTAGTCCCCCCTTATTACAGTAGTCTTCCTTTATCCAAGGAGATATGTTCCAAGACCCCTAGTGGATGCCTGAAACCACAGATAGTACTGAACCCTATGTATATTGTGTTTTTTCCTAACTAGCAGGCTAATGGGCAGGTAGCATGTAGAGTGTGGATACACTGGACAAAGGGATGATTCATGTCGCAGGCAGGAGGGGGCAGGACAGAGCTGGACAGCAACAGATTTCATCATGCTTCTCAGAACTGTGCGCAATTTAAAACTTATAAATTGTTTATTTCTGGAATTTTCTGTTTAATATTTTTGAACTGCGGTTGACCGCAGAAAGCAAAACTGTGGATAAGGGGGGACTACTATACATGAAACATCAGATTTATAGGGAACTGTTAAAAAAATACAAACAAACCTCAGTGATTGCCGGGGTTGGGGCAAGAGGGAAATGGGGAGTTATTGTTTAATGGACACAGAGTTTCAGTTTGGGATGATAAAAAAGTTGTGGAGATGGATTATGATGATGATTGCACAACAATGTGAATGTACTTAATGCCACTGTACTGTACATTTAAAAATGGTTAATGGTAAATTTTGTTATGTTTATTTGATCACAATAAAAACAAAACAAATAAACTGGGGCTAAAGCCTGGAGAAGAAAAATTGCCAACATTTAGTTTAGCTAGCAGAAAGAATTACCCCATCGCCCTGGAATTGATGAAGGCAATTGTAGAATCTCCTTCTCCGGAGAATTCAAAACAAAAGAAAACAAAAAACAGTGCATAGATTCACTTCTGACTGTGAAGGCTTAGGATGCTGACTCCTTCAAGGCTCTTTCTAGGCATTCTATTCTACATTGGATGATATAGTCAGCGTTTTTGTTGTTGTTTGGTTTTAGGTCATAAAAGAAATTGTTTTATTGTCCCTTTTTCTCTTATTTCCCTTCTTGCATTAGCCGGCATTTTCCAGGCCATGTGTCTCCTGATCTGTGCTGAGATGTACCAGGTGTCCAGACTGCAGCACATCTGTGAGCTGTTCATCATCACACAGCTGCAGAGCATGCCGAGCCGGGAACTGGCGTCCATGAACCTCGATATAGTGGACCTGCTCAAAAAAGCCAAGGTAATTGGCCCTGTGTATCTGGTTGTTTGATTTTTTTAAAAAAATCTTATAAAAAATTATACTAGTTTTTAAAAATTCCTGTTTATTGAGAGATGTATTAGTGCTTGTCTTCGTTTGGAAGTTTGGCTAAATGAGGTTAAAGTGCCCTTACAACAATTTCTGTGGCTAGATAATTTTGAAGCATAGGGTTCTTGAGCAATCACTCTCTAAGGAGGTAGAATTTTCCAGTATGAAATGTTTTCAACTGAAAGGTGGCCCATATTAGAGTCATCTGGGTGTGGTGCTGTATTGTGTCATATAGGCATTATAGGAAATAGAACTTACATTGAATTTCCCCCGAATGATCACATCTTAGGGTTCCCAAAAGGAAAATGACAGAATTGGTCTATACATACTGATAGAGACGGTTAGGCTAAACTCATTTATCCGTACATTCATTCATGCATTCATTCACTTCGTGAACATGTGTTGAAGTTCCAGTTGTATGTAGGAGGTATCAGTGTACTTCATCAATCCTTTCAAAACACCTCTTGTTGATGTATCAGGAATATATTCAGTAAAAATGTTTGAGTCGAAAATCACTGCAGTACACCATGCTCCTTCTGGCCTCTTCTAAGCTCAAGGCATTTTTGTTGTTAAAAATTGTATTGCTGCACATTCTAGGGAACAGAGTTGTGAGTAACTGCAGTTACAAGACTCATATAGAATATGAATTGGACAAAGGACTGGGCCAGGTCTGTAAATAAACTAGGTCGGCTTCCTTGAAATCTGCTTCTAGAACTCTCAGATGTTGTCCCAGTCCAAAATCTACCACGTCCTCGTGACTACTCTCTCATTCCTGGGAGCAGGAATTTTGTCCTGATGAGTGATCCTGTCCTTGGTTAGTCTACCATTCCATCCCCTGCCCTAAGACAGTGCAGCGCTCATGCACACAATCACGTGTACTGAACTTGCAGTAAGCTGAACCTTCTGGGTCTTTTTCACAGGAATGTATTTGATCCGTCGTTACAGACTATCAGGACTTTGTAAAATATGATCTGGCATACTACATATTGGCTATCCCTATCAACTTTGACATCCAGAATTAAAAAATATGACAACTTTGTCTTCATCCAAGTTGCTAAAATGGAGCCACATAATGGGGCAAAGGATAGACTCTGTGACAGCTAAAGGCTTGCCTCCGGGCTGAGATAGATTTGTTAAGCAACGTATATATTTCTGGGCATAGAAGGGAATTCATTTAAAGCATCTAGGTCTTCTCTTACTGTCTGCTTAACTATTTTGGAGTCCATTTCTCTCATAATCAAGTCTTAAGATCATATGTATTTAATATGAGAGATAAAAACAAATTTAAAAAAATTGAGTAACCCTGATCTCTCTTTGTAATATATTTACATTGAGCTTGGGATAAACAGCTACCCTCTAGATTTAGTTTAAAAATTCTTTTTTATTCTTTCTAGCATTTTCACAACCTCAGTTCATTTTTTTTTTTAATTTTTTGTTTATTGCAGTAACATTGGTTTATAACATTGTAAAAATTTCAGGTGTACATCATTGTACTTCTATTTCTGCATAGATTACATCATGTTCACCACCAAAATACTAATTACAACCCATCACCACACACATGTACCGAATTATCCCTTTCACCCTCCTCCCTCCCTCCTTCCCCTCTGATAACCACCAATCCAATCTCTGTCCCTATGTGTTTGTTTATTGTTGTTATTATCTACTACTTAATGAAGGAAATCATACGGTATTTGACCTTCTCCCTCTGACTTATTTCACTGTGCATAATACCCTCAATGTCCATCCATGTTGTCACAAATGGCTGGATTTCATCGTTTCTTATGGCTGAGTAGTATTCCATTGTGTATATATACCACAGCTTCTTCATCCATTCGTCCCTTGATGGGCACTTAGGTTGCTTCCAAGTCTTGGCTATTGTGAATAACACTGCAATGAACACATGGGTGCATGTACCTTTACAAATTGGTGTTTTCAAGTTCTTTGGATAAATACCCAGCAGTGGGATAGCTGGATCATATGGTAGTTCTATCCTTGATTTTTTGAGGAATCTCCATACTGTTTTCCATAGTGGCTGCACCAGTTTGCACCCCCACCAGCAGTGTATGAGAGTTCCCTTCTCTCCACATCCTCTCCAACACATGTTGTTTCCTGTCTTGTTAATTATAGCCATTCTGACGGGCGTGAGGTGATATCTCATTGTAGTTTTGATTTGCATTTCCCTGATAGTTAGTGATTTTGAACATCTTTTCATGTGTCTGTTGGCCATCTGTATATCTTCTTTGGAGAAATGTCTGTTCAGGTCTTTTGCCCATTTTTTAATTGGGTTGGTAGTTTTTTTGTTGGTAAGATGCATGAGTTCTTTGTATATTTTGGAGATTAAGCCCTTATCAGAAGTATGGTTTGCAAATATCTTCTCCCAATTGTTAGGTTGTCTTTTCGTTCTGTTGATGGTTTCCTTTGCTGTGCAGAAGCTTTTTAGTTTGATGTAGTCCCATTTGTTTATTTTTTCTATTGTTTCTCTTGCCCAGTCAGAGGTGCTGTTTGAAAAGATGTTGCTAAGACTGATGTTGAAGAGTGTACTGCCTATGTTTTCTTCTAGAAGTTTCACAGTTTCAGGTCTTACATTCAAGTCTTTAATCCATTTGGAGTTAATTTTTGTGTATGGTGTAAGGTAAGGGTCTACTTTCATTTTTTTGCATATGGCTATCCAGTTTTCCCAACACCATTTGTTGAAGAGACTTTCTTTTCCCCATTGTATGTTCTTGGCTCCTTTGTCAAAGATTAGCTGTCCATAGATGTGTGGGTTTATTTGTGGGCTTTCGATTCTATTCCATTGATCTGTGTGTCTGTTTTTGTGCCAGTACCATGCTGTTTTGGCTACTACAGCTTTGTAGTATGTTTTGAAATCAGGGAGTGTGATACCTCCAGCTTTGTTCTTTTTTCTCAGGATTCCTTTAGCTATTCGGGGTCTTTTGTTGTTCCATATAAATTTTAGGATTCTTTGTTCTATTTCTGTGAAAAATGTTGTTGGAACTTTGATAGGGATTGCATTGAATCTATAGATGGCTTTAGGAAGTATGGACATCTTAACTATGTTAATTCTTCCAATCCAAGAGCACGGAATATCTTTCCATTTCTTTGTGTCTTCTTCAATTTCTTTCAGAAATGTTTTATAGTTTTCGGTGTACAGATCTTTCACCTCTTTGGTTAAGTTTATTCCTAGGTATTTTATTGTTTTTGTTGCAATTGTAAATGGGATGGTATTCTTAATTTCTCTTTCTGCTACTTCGTTGTTAGTGTACAGAAATGCAACTGATTTTTGTATGTTGATTTTGTATCCTGCAACTTTACCATATTCGTTTATTACTTCTAAAAGTTTTCTGGTGGATTCTTTAGGGTTTTCTATATATAAAATCATGTCATCTGCAAATAGTGACAGTTTCACTTCTTCCTTTCCAATTTGGATCCCTTTTATTTCTTTCTCTTGCCTGATTGCTCTGGCTAGGACTTCCAGTACTATGTTAAATAGGAGTGGTGACAGTGGGCATCCTGGTCTGGTTCCTGTTCTTAGAGGGATGGCTTTCAGTTTTTTACCATTGAGGATGATATTAGCTGTGGGTTTCTCATATATGGTCTTTATTATGTTGAGGTACTTTCCTTCTATCCCCATTTTATTCAGAGTTTTTATCATAAATGGATGCTGTATCTTGTCAAATTCTTTCTCTGCATCTATTGAGATGATCATGTGATTTTTATTCTTCATTTTATTAATGTGGTGTATTACGTTGATTGATTTGCGAATGTTAAACCGTCCCTGCATCCCTGGAATAAATCCCACTTGATCATGGTGTATAATCTTTTTAACGTATTGTTGTATGCGATTTGCTAGTATTTTATTGAGGATTTTTGCATCGATGTTCATCAGTGATATTGGCCTGTAATTTTCTTTTTGTGTTGTCCTTGTCTGGGTTTTGGTATCAGGGTAATGTCAGCTTCAGAGAATGAGTTAGGAGCTTCCCCCTCCTCAATTTTTGGAAGAGTTTGAGAAGGATAGGTATTAAGTCTTCTTTGAATGTTTGGTAGAATTCACCAGGGAAGCCGTCTGGTCCTGGACTTTTATTTTTGGGGAGGTTTTTGATTACTGTTTCGATCTCCTTACTGGTGATTGGTCTATTCAAATTCTCTACTTCTTCTTGATCCAGTTTTGGAAGGTTGTATGATTCTAAGAATTTATCCATTTCTTCCAGATTGTCGAATTGGTTGGCATATAGCTTTTCATAGTATTCTCTTATAATCTTTTGTATTTCTGAGGTGTCTGTTGTAACCTCTCCTCTTTCATTTCTGATTTTACTTATTTGTGCCTTCAATCTTTTTTTCTTGGTGAGTCTAGCTAAAGGTTTGTCAATTTTGTTGATCTTTTCAAAGAACCAGCTCTTGGTTTTATTAATTTTTTCTATTGTTTTTTTGGTCTCTATTTCATTTATTTCTGCTCTGATTTTTATTATTTCCCTTCTTCTACTGATTTGGGGCTTTGTTCTTCTTTTTCCAG
This sequence comes from Ceratotherium simum simum, assembly GCF_057802395.1. Classification (NCBI taxonomy): domain Eukaryota; kingdom Metazoa; phylum Chordata; class Mammalia; order Perissodactyla; family Rhinocerotidae; genus Ceratotherium; species Ceratotherium simum. Next base: position 73,306,882 of record NC_141903.1, on the reverse strand, counting down.
TTCCTTCAGGTGCATTGTTAGATTGTTTATTTGAGATTTTTCTTGTTTGTTGAGATAGGCCTGTATCGCTATAAACTTCCCTCTTAGCATTGCTTTTGCTGTATCCCATAAATTCTGGCATGTCGTATTTTCATTTTCATTTGTCTCCAGGTATTTTTTGATTTCTTCTTTGATTTCTTTGTTAACCCAGTCGTTGTTCAGTAGCATTTTGTTTAATCTCCACGTATTTGTGGCTTTTCTGATTTTCTTCCTATAGTTGATTTCTAGTTTCATACCGTTGTGGTCAGAAAAGATGCTTGGTATTATTTCAGTCTTCTTAAATTTATGGAGACTTGTTTTGTGGCCTAATATGTGATCAATCCTGGAGAATGTTCCATGTGCATTTGAAAAGAACGTGTATTCTTCGGTTTTTGGATGGAATGCTCTGTATATATCTACTGGGTCCATCTGTTGTAGTGTGTCGTTTAAGGCCAATGTTTCCTTATTGATCTTCTGTTTGGATGATCTATCCATTGGTGCAAGTGGAGTGTTAAAGTCCCCTACTATTATTGTGTTAGTGTCTATTTCTGTTTTTATGTCTGTTAATAATTGCTTTATATATTTAGGTGCACCTACATTGGGTGCATAGATATTTACAAGTGTTATATCCTCTTGTTGGATTGTTCCCTTGATCATTATGTAATGCCCTTCTTTGTCTCTTTTTACAGTTTTTGTTTTAAAGTCTATTTTGTCTGATATGAGTACTGCTACCCCAGCTTTCTTTTCATTGCCATTGGCATGGAGTATCCTTTTCCATCCCTTCACTTTCAGTTTGTGAGTGTCTTTAGGTCTGAAGTGTGTCTCTTGTATGCAGCATATATATGGGTCTTGTTTTTTTATCCAGTCAGCCACTCTATGCCTTTTAATTGGAGCATTTAGTCCATTGACGTTTAAAGTAGCTATTGATAAGTATGTACTTACTGCCATTTTTTAACTTTTTTTTTTTTTCCTCAGTGTTTTAGTAGTCCTTCTCTGTTCCTTTCTTCTTCTATACAGAATTGATGGTCACTTTAGTTTGACCTCTGTCTGAAAGCTGTACTCTTTAACTCCCCTCCTCCCTCATGTTCTTGATATCATATCTAACCTCTTTGTTGTGCATTTGTATCCATTACGTTCTAATCATGGAAACAGATAATTTTTCCTATTTGTGGTCTTCTCTTTTCCCCTTAAATCAGTCCCTTTAACATTTCTTGTAGCACTGGTTTCTTGGTGACAAACTCCTTTAATTTTTGCTTATCTGGGAAAATTTTGATCTCTCCTTCCATTTTGAATGACAACCTTACTGGGTAGAGTATTCTTGGCTGTAAGTTTTTGCCTTTTAGCACTTTAAATATATCGTGCCATTCTCTTCTAGCCTGTAAGGTTTCTGCTGAGAAGTCAGCTGATAGTCTTATGGGGTTTCCTTTGTACGTAACTTGACATTCTCTTGCGGCTTTTAGGATTCTCTCTTTATCTTTAATTCTGGACATTTTGATTATGATGTGTCTTGGTGTGGGCCTCTTTGGGTTTATCTTGTTTGGGGCTCTCTGTGCTTCCTGTACCTGGATGTCTGTTTCCTTCCTTAGGTTAGGGAAGTTTTCATCTATTATTTCTTGAAATAGATTCTCTGACCCCTTGTCTCGCTCTTCTCCTTCCGGGACACCTATAACACGGATGTTAGTGTGCTTGATGTTGTCCCAGAGGTCCCTTAGACTGTCCTCAGTCTTTTTAATTCTTTTCTCTTTCACCTGTTCACCTCGGGTAATTTCTTCTAGTCTTTCGTCCAGCTCACAGATCCGTTCTTCTGTATCCTCTACTCTGCTTTTGAGTCCCTCTAGTGAATTTTTCATTTCCAGTATTGTATTCTTCATTTCTGATTGGTTCTTTTTTATATCTTCCATTTCTTTGTTGACATTCTCACTGAGTTCATCTATTCTTCTCCCCAGATCAGTGAGCATCCTTAACACTCTTTGTTTGAACTCTGTCGGGTAAGTTGCTCATTTCTGTTTCACTTAGTTCCTTTTCTGGGGTTTTGTCCTGTTCCCTCACTTGGAATGTATTCTTTTGCCTCTTCATTTTGCCTCTTTCCCTGTGCTTGTGTCTACGTATTAGGTAGGTCAGCTACGTCTCCTGCTCTTGGATAGGTGACCTTATGTAAGTGATGCTTTAGGAGGCTTCCAGTGTGCTTCCCTCAGTTCTCAATGTTCCAGTGGTGACCCCTATGTGGGCTACGTGTATCCTTCTGCTGTGGCCTGTTTGCTCTCTCTGTAGGTGCCCAGGGAGGCTGAGTTACACTCCTGGCCAGCTGTTGTAATGCTCAGCTGCTTGTAGTTGTTGTGGGCCCTTCAGTCTCTTTATCAGGTGTGGGGAGCCCCAACACAGTTGGCTGCAAGTTCTAATACCACATTTGTGTTGCAGTATTTCTTTTAAGTGAGTAGGCCCCCACGGTGGCAGGTTGTTAGGCTCAGGGCCTTACAATTGCTGTAAGCCTCTAGCCTATTAGGTCTCTTGTCAGCTCTCTGAGGATTGCAGCTGGGTGGGGCTGGCCTCAGGCACAGGAGCACCCAATTGTTTCAGGTTTTGGAAGGTGGAGCAAACCTCCTATGTGGGTCTTTGAGAAGCACAAGTCTTCTGCGGCTGAGAAGCCCTGCCGCCCACAGGTCCACACACACAGTCAACACAGTCCTGCCCCGTGTGCGTGCCCCGACCTCCCCAAGCGGACCCAGTCTCTCCACGGCGGAGCCCCACACACTCTGCCACCGCCCCACACTCTCCACCCGCTCCTTGTGCACACCCTGCCCCGCTCAAGTCGGCTCAGTTGCTAGGCTGCAGAGAATCCAGTCACCAATCTCTGCAGGCCCACACGTTGCCTGAGGGCTTGTTGTTGGGTGGGGCCAGTCTCTAGGGTGGGCTGCCTGCCCTGGCTGAGCTGGATTAAATCGGTGCTCTAGCGGGTGGGGCAGACCCTGGGCTAGCAGGCCTCAGGGAGAACTCCAATGGTGTCTGTGTCAGCATGCCTACACCAGGCCACAACAATGGCCGCCGCCACTGTCCCAGTCCCTGGAGAGGTCTCACCCCTCACCGAGATGCACTCAGGGCCTATTTGGTGAGTCTCTTTTCACCACAGCACTGTGCACCTTTCTTTCTGGTGATTTTAGGATGCTTTCTGAAATGGGTGAGTTTGCGTGCGGGCCCTTTAAGAGCCAGTTTTAGTTTCTTTGTGAACCGGGTTTTCTGGGGGTGCTCCCCAATGCTTTAGTAGCAGGCAAAGTCAGATATTATGCCGCTGGTCTCGATTGTGCTGGGTCCACAAAATGCCCACAGCGGGGGCGCTCCCCGGCTCAGGGCCCCGCGCCTCCAGGGAGGCTGCGTACCTGTGAGCTGCTCCCGGCGGCCGTGAAGCTGGCGGCTTGTGAAGGCGGCGTTTTTCCTCTCCAGAAGGGAGTCTCTGCCTCTTCCACCTCAGTTAGGATTGTCCGTTGTTGCAGGAGTTCCTCTCATCCATTCTTCAGTTCTGTCTCAGGGGCAATTTTTCCACAAGTAGTTGTAAATTGGCTGTGTCCACGGGAGGAGGTGAGTTCCGAGTCTGCCTACGCCGCCATCTTGACTCTGCCTCCTCAGTTCATTTTTAATGTATCATTTTCATGCTATTCTAACTAGTCTGTCATACTTTAAAAAAATAGACACAAGCTTCTCTTTCCTTATCTCTTAGTATCCTTTTAAATAGTTTATGCATTGGCTGGCCCCATGGCTTAGTGGTTAAGTGTGCACGCTCTGCTACTGGCGGCCCGGGTTCGGATCCCGGGCGCACACCGACGCACCACTTCTCTGGCCATGCTGAGGCCGCGTCCCACATACAGCATCTGGAAGGATGTGCAACTATGACATACAACTATCTACTGGGGCTTTGGGAAAAAAAAAAGGAGGAGGATTGGCAATAGATGTTAGCTCAGAGCCGGTCTTCCTCAGCAAAAAGAGAAGGATTAGCATGGATGTTAGCTCAGGGCTGATCTTCCTCACAAAAAAAAAAATAAATAAATAAATAGTTTATGCATAAAGAACTTCCTGTATGGTTGCATTGATTTCTCTAGGCGCCCTCCTGTCCCAAATACACACACACTTGGTTCCTCATTAGCATCATTTATGATTGCATTGTCAGAAATTCTTCCTGACCTGTTTTCCCTGTCCCTTAAATTATGAAAGTCTAAGATACCAACACTTTTTGAATTTTACTCTTTGTTACTGAAGACTTTTCTATTTGGTAAGATTAAACCTACATTTACCAGTTTTCCTTTGTGGTATTCCTGGTGGTCCCTAATTTGGCGATTATGAATCCCAGATAACAGGATGATTTTCTTCCCCAGTTCTCTGAAGTTCCTAGTTTGAGGTTCCACTTCACCAGCCAGTTCATCCGGTTGGTAGAATTGAGTTAACCTTTCCCTCATTGTTTCTCTGACTTCTAGGAGTCGAAATTATCTTTTAGCAGAATTAGACTTCCAGGAGCTCTCTGAATAATCAGACTTTCCAATCACTCTGTTATCATCTCTGCCAGTTTTGTATTGTGTATCAGGAAAGCATCATTCATACCTTCGATATAGTTGAGCAGTTTTGATGTCTCTAATTTCTGCTTCTACTTTCCCCTAACCTCTCTCAATTCTTTACCATGATTCTACCTTCAGGTTCGTATATTTCCATCAAGTTGAACTCTTAACATGCAAGAGCAGCTTCTTTCCCTTAATCAGATCAGTTCCTTCAGATTGAGGCAGAGATATCTTTATCTTTACTCCTCTTTAAACCCTATCGAGCCAAACTTTGGTGATTCCTATGAAGTCCTATTTACTCTCGTGTTAAAGTTTTAAACTCAGTTTCTTACTTATAATCTGTGCATTAATATTTGGCTGTTTCAGGCCACCAGTTTTGTTTCTGACCTTTTCCTTGTGAGCTTCTGGGTGCTTTCTCCACCATTGTTCTTCTTCACAGAGCTGTTAAATGCTATAGCATTTGGTTCGTAGTTTTTTTGTTTTAATGCCTTTATTTTTTATTCTGTTTATTTCAGTTTAAACCTGTTTTCTCAGATCAGCACATATTCTTCCAAAAAAGTAGTTCTTACAGTGAGATGCATTCTGTCTCTTGTCAAGAGTCCACAATTATGATATCTTAAATCTTGGTCAAAAATGAAATTTTTGCATTTTAACCATGTTTTTGTAGCCAGTTGTTCATTTCTGTGATCTCTCTTCTCTTTAAAGTCACTGCCCTTAGGCAACATTCTGAATTTCTGTTGGTAGGTTATCTGCTCTGGTGGCTTCAGTTAAAATAGCTACACAGTCTTGCTCTATTCCCTTGAGATCACTCACATTCATCTGCTAAAAGATAAGGTGAAAAAAGATTTGTTAAAATGTGATGTGGGGTTAAATAAACTATAAAGTCTCTTACAATCCAAAAATCTGATTTTGTATAATGAAAATCAGAGACTTGTGAATTTACATGTTACAATATTCCCACATTGTAACTTTTTAAAGGAGCAATACTTGAGTTTCTTCCTTAAGATCTGAGATTACAAATATTTCTTCAATTTAACATTACTTATTGCTTATATACTATTTTTGAGTGTCCTTAAAAGAGCTATATTTAGTCTAAAGGTGGAAACAACCTAAATGTCCATGAACAGATGAATGGATAAACAAAATGTGGTAATACAAACAGTGGAATATTACTCAGCGTTAGAAAGTAATGAAATTTTAATACATGCTGCAACATGGATGAAAGGACATTATGCTAAATAAAATAAAACAGAAAAAGGACAAATATTGTATAATTCAACCTATATGAGGTACCTAGAAGAGTCGAATTCATAGAAAGAAAATAGAATAGTGGTTACCAGGGACTGGGGGTAGGGGGAAAAGGGGAGTTATTATTTAATGGGTACAGAGTTTCAGTTTGGGATGATAAAAAAGTTCTGGAAATAGATAATGATGATGGTTGCACAATAATGTGATTGTACTTAATGTCACTGAACTGTACACTTAAAGATGGTTAAAATGGTATTTTATGTTATGTATATTTTACCACAGTAATAATAAAAAGAACTGTACCGTGTACCTGCCAGCGAGTTACTGTAGTCTGAAGTGAGTGGCTAGGTGCATCAGTGAGTGTCACTGGATTAGCACCAAGGTGACGATGTCATGGCCAAGTTGCTCTAAGTTTCCCTTCCATTAGCTACTGGAACTCAGAGTGGCAGATGTGCTGCTCAGCATAACAGTACATCCCAGTTAAAAGCAACTATTCAGACATAACCTTCCCATAGAAATATTTACACATTGAAACCCATACCCTTGGGTTGATGACATTTCCTTCTCAAGATATTTTTTGGTTTGCTTCTCAGGTGAACTTGTTTAGATATGGCCAAGGGTGTACCTTTGCTAAGCATAATCTTTTCTCTGCTACACAGATACAAGTGCGGTTAGTGAAGGTCATGACCTTAGATTAAATGCTTCACCTAAATCCTCAAGAACCCCCAATAGTCTTTGTTAACCACAGATGCAGCCCTGCCTCTGTTTCAGAGCATTCAGCCGCTCAGCAGCAGTAGCTTGTTCATATGATTCAGTTTCTTCATTGATGTAATTTTATTTGTTAATAACGCTCCCTTTTCCTTTCTGCTGCCAGAGTAGGCTGAAGGCTGTGCCGTGTACAGACACACGAAACATGGGTGTGGGCTCTCCGTGCGTCCTCCCAGACCATTCTCTTGGTCTAATCCTCGCATTGATGGGTTATATGCAGTGTTGTTTCACTTTCCATTTTTCTTGCAGTTTCACCACTCTGACTGCCTCTCCACCTGGCTGCTTCATTTCATTGCCACTAACTACCTCATCTTCAGTCAAAAGCCTGAATTTCAGGATCTTTCAGGTAGATTGCCAATTACTGTTTTGAAAAGAAAACTTTATGTTCTTTGTTCTTAGATTTGAGACATAGTTTGTAGGAATAGTAGTTTTAAAAAATAAAAAGTCAGTGTAACACATTTCCTTTCAAATATGCAGTGTTGTAATTGAGGACACTTGAACGTATAGTCACCTGTGTTACACAAGAAGTTTTCTAGTGATTGTTTTATAGCTCCCATTTATTTTTAAATGTTTTTCTTTTTTTTTTTCCTGAAGTAGAGAGATAAGGTGGCCTAAGGTGGCATTTAGTTATGATAAATGAGATCTTGGTTTTAACCTTCTAAGTCAGAAGGAAAATTAAACAGTACATATTTTTAAATTTTTTCTTGTAAAGGAATTGTAACTATTGTTTATTATTTACACTATGTAGTTCTATTGTACTGACATCTATGTCCATTAAGTATATCTATATAGGATTCCATTGTATTACTTGAAAATAACAGTTTTTTATTGATCAAAGAGTGTTGCAAAACTTACTGAGCAGAGAGTATACATAATGTGATTTTTAAGGTAAATTATAAAGATTAAAACCAATCAAAGGGTGAGCTTCTGAGTGCTGCAGAAGAGGAAAGAGAATGAAAATAGAATAGTCATCAGAGTAGACTACCAGTTTAGATACAATGTTTGCTCATGTTATTACCTGGAAGAGACTCAAGGAATAATCAAGTTAAAAGGAAAAGGAAATTAAATATCACCTGGTCAAGTAGTTTCAAACTCTAAACAGAGAAATCTCCTTGGAGATGCCTGAAGGTCTTCTGACCTGGGGGACAGAGAGTGAGGAGCAGGTGAGGGAAGAGGAGGGAGGGAAGAAGAGAGGCTAAAATTTGCAATTCTTGGACTCCTCCCTCCCACTTTCAAGCAGAGTATCTGTTTTATATCAGAGTTCTACATAACGATTTTACTTGTGAAAGAGAATCTGCTGCTAAAAGATGTGAAATCTCTGGTTTCATTCAGCTACTTGTTGTACAGTTAAGGAAACCAGGAAACGGTTTCTGGCAGATGTATTGGCAGAGGTATTCAGCCAGTCAACAAACATATGCCTATTGGGAGCCTCCTTACATAGAATTCAACTATTAGTGCAGTAGACTAACGTAATAAATCAAAGCAGAACAATAGATATTTACTAACCATCTACTTTATGCAAGAAAAAAACAAAGTCCATTTATATTTTATTATTTTTTTAAATTATTTTATTACAAGGTCCATTTATCAAAGATAAGGCATGCTTCTGCTTGCTGTTAGTTAGTGCCGTCGAGTTGATTCCTACTCTTAGCAACCCTCTGTACAGCAGAGCGGAACCCTCTGGTCTTTTTGTGCCATCCTCTCACCTTCCAGTGCTCTAGCAACAATGCTCCACTGTTATTCATAGAGTTTTCCTGGCCAATTTTTTCAGTAGTGGGTGATCAGGTCCTTCCTCCTGATCTTAGTCTAGAAGCTCCACTGAAACCTGTCCACCGTGGGTAACCCTGCTGGTATTTGAAATATCAGTGGCATAGCTTTAGCATCACAGCAACAGCCAGCCGCCCCGGTGTCACAACCGATAAACGGGTGCTGTGGTTCCCTTACCAGGAAATGTACCCAGGCCAGAGCAGTGAGAGCACAGAGTCTTAACCACTAGACCACCAGTTAGTTAGTAGGGACATTCTTGTAGAGTTATTCTTTAAGAAGTCAATTAAAAATGAAATGAATGAACAATTTTGATTTTAGAACCACTTTCATTATGCCACTCTTAGGTCACCTTCATTTATTAAAGAAGAACAAGATTATTTGTCACTTACTATTTTGTAAAAATGTATGATATACATGGAGTGCTATTACAGTCTTGGGAGATAGATGCTCTATAAATCCTTCGAGTTATTAATTTTTATTTTATTTTATTACTTATACAATTTCCTATATAATATGTTATGACCACCTGGCATAGTGAACGGCAGGACTCCAGGGTGTAATCTAGAAGGCAGGGGAGGAAGAAGAGGCTGTGCCAGTGATTGTCTTATGTTCCTTTGATGGAAATTAAAGGGTATCATGAGTGCTCTCATTCGGCAGTACCTGTTCATGTCCAAGAGCTGCTGTGATGTGTCCTCATGGACAGAGAAAAAAAGCCCCTTGTGGCTAAGGGAGAATTGGATAGTCTAAATCAGTGGTCACAAACTGGCAGTCTGTGGGTTGAATGTAGCCTGCCAAGGGGTATTATTTGGACCACACAGTATTCTTATTTTTTTTTAGTGTCAACATTTAAAAATTGTAACATGTCACATTTTAAAAATCTAAATTTCTGGCTTCGTTTGAGAAGTTGGAGGATCTGGCTACTCTGGGCCCATCTTTCTACATGGCAGCAACCTGGAACTAAGCAGTGGCTGTCCATTTAAGGGAGCATGTCCCCTCCAGAATGTTATGGTCACCTCTCCTCCCCATCACCTTACACTGGGACTACTTCATATGATCACTTGATGTTGAAAAGGGTTCTTACCACAGTCGCTTTACAGCTTCCTGAAAGAATTGTACATTTTCAGCTTCAAAAATTGTCAAATTATTATTGGAATTCTGCGAGTTGCTTTCTCTCCACTGAGAATTTTTCTTTTTTAGAGGTGTTTAGAAATTGAAAACTGAGACTGGAAAAGATCCCATGTTAATGCTGGCACTGATACATCAGAACACAGTTACATAGCTTACTAAATATTAGACATATTTTATATACTGGACTCTTATGAAAACTAACAGCAATGCACAGGAATATAAATTACCCTTGGCATTTAAGGATTCATTACTCTCACAGTTTAATTTTCAATATATATTATATATTATTTATTATAGAGTTTTTTGTCTTGTCTTATTTTTTGCTGGCTGCCAGAACTCATCTGTGATCACTTTTCTCTTTTTTTTAATCTTAACTGAGTAGTCTTATGTCACCTTTGCTTCCTAATGAAATCTACAACTAATTTCCCTGAGCAGTTAGGTTGTTCCTTTTTATCCAGGTCATGCATCCTGGATCAAGACCTTGATAATCCAAATTATAATAGATGAATTTAAACAGTAGATGGAGAAGTGGAAACTGACTTAGCAGAAGGAAACCTAAGTGCCCTCAGAAAGGAATACTGATGAGAAACAAGCTGATTCACCCAGCAGAATACCAAAAGCCTTAGGAATTCGAGGGACCAGGTATTTCAGAAAGCAGAATGAGGTTTGGGGTTGAAAGCAGTAGAATTAGTTGAACGTTAAAAAGTTTTTGCTATACTCCATCCCACCCAGGCAGGCAGCCGCTTCTCCCTCATCACAGGAGATGGGTGGTTTATTCCTGGAGAAATTAAACTAAAAAAAGTTATAGAATCGTGAATTCCAGGGAGATCAAGGTAAGGAGCTGGACTGAAAACATGGAGGTCATGTGGAAGTGTACACATTGTATAACAAGCCTCCAGCCTCCTTCCCATATCCAGGTTCTAGAACTCTGGCAGCCAGGTACTTGCCACCTTGAGTTCCATACTCTGGGTGTGAAACAGAAGCATCGTTCTCCGGCCTCAGAGGAAAAATGTATAGGTGCAGTCATTTGGGAATTCTCTCAGTGAACCCAACAGATGTCTGCGCAGCCATGCTACAGTGTATTCCACCAGTCAAGTTCTACCCACCCCCAAAAGATTTCCAAACAGCTTTCTAGCATCTCACTTTTAAATATAAAGAGATAACTGAGGATTAACAGATGTTTGAGGCAATGTCCAACATGAAAGATAGATACCAAAACCAAAACCAAATGAATAAAAACAGAAGAGAAGGGGGCTGGCCCAGTGGCACAAGCAGTTAAGTGTGTGCGTTCTGCTGCAGCGGCCCAGGGTGTGCCGGTTCGGATCCCAGGCACACAAGGACGCACCACTTGTTAGGCCATGCTGTGGCGGCATGCTATATAAAGTAGAGGAAGATGGGCATGGATGTTAGCACCGGGCCAGTCTTCCTCAGCAGAAAAGAGGAGGATTGGCATCGGATGTTAGCTCAGGGCTGGTCTTCTTCACACACACACACAAAAAAAAACAGAAGAGAAGGAACTTGGAACAAAGAGTAGAAGAAAACCTTAAAAAAAAAAAAAACTAAAATTAATATCCTCAAAGAATAAGAGATATACATCCGTAAAGCAGGTATAGAATGTTATAAAAAAGAAACAATGTTCATAGAGACAGAAAGTAGAATGGTGGTTGCCAGGGACTGGGTGGGGGAGGTAGCTGTTGTTTAATGGGTAAAGAGTTTTTGTTTTGCAAGAGGAAAAGAGTTCTGGGGATTGGTTGCACAACAGTGTGAATGTACTTAACACTACTGAACTGCACACTTAAAAATGGTTAAGATGGTAAATTTTATGTCTATTTTATCATAATTTAAAAGAAACAATAAAAGAGCAAGAAGTCATTCTTGGAAATAAGAAATATGATAGCAAAAAAAAAAAAACCCCAACTAAATAAATAAAAGAGTTGAAAGATAAAGGTAAGGAAATCTCCCAGAAAGTAGGACAAAAAGATAAAGAGACAGATAGGAGAGAAACGTTTTTTAAAAAATTGGAGGCTCAGGCCAGGAGGTGAAGTATCTGAGTAATAGAAGTTAATACAGAAAAAAACAGTGGGAGGAAATTATCAAAGAAATAATATAAGAAGTTATCTCAGTACTGAAGGACCTAAGTCAACAGATTGAAAGGATCTGCTGAATGCTCAGCTTAATGAATGAACAAGGTCCACCTCTGGGACGTACAAGAACACTGACTATCAGTAGAAAAATCTAAAAGTTTACCAGATTGAAAAAAAACCACACAGAGTACTTACCAAGGACTGTGAATCTGAATGGTACTGGAGTCCTTAACAGCTTTGGAAACTAGAAAGCGGTGGAGTGCTGTCTTCAACATCAGGAGGGAAGTTTTCAACCTAGAACTCTATACCAAACCAGATTATCAATAGTGTGTGAGGATCCATTAAAGACGTTTCATCACAAGCAAGGTCTCAAAAATACTTGTTACATACCCTCTTTTTAAGGTAGCTAATAAAGGTTGTGCTTCACCAAAACTAGAGAATAAACAGAGAGAAGGACCTGGAGTCCAGGGCTGGAGGGATCCAACAGGAAAGAATGAAGCAGGCCTGGAAGGCAAAAGGGTGCAGGGCCCCGATGAGAAGGGAGATCCCCAGGGCAGCAACGACAATGACACCAGTACAGGGGTGGAGAGATTATTTGATAACTGTGACTGGGTGTAAAATAGAATTGAGAAGATTTTAAACGGTGTTTGGAAGGTTGGGTTAGCTACACAGAAAACTAATAAAATGGAAAAACAAGTTCGTTATCATCTCTGACAAAAACGAGTCCTATTTGAAAACAAAAAAAGAAAGTACACAACAAAATACTGCTTGATGAAGCAGTGGACAAGATGTCTGCAATTGTAAATCACATAATAACATAAAGCCTGATGACTGATGTAACCCAAAAGTGTGTTAAATGATTGTGGAAGGCTTGAGGGAAGGGTAGGGGATATAAAGCAGAGCTTGGATCTCATCTATTAAATAAGAAATCAATAGTTAATATCTAAACTTGATCCAAAACAAAATACATTCAATTAACATTCTTTTTCTAAAAATTTTAGTGGAAGAACGCAGTTTTGTTGAAAAGCACAGATGGCCGTCGAATTTGTACTTGAAGCAGCTTGCGGAATACCGGAAGTATATTCACTCCCGGAAGTGTCGCTGCTTAGTAATGTAACCTGGCGCTTTTATCTACATACGATCTTTTTATTATTATGAAGAATGGGATACCTCTGGGTTCCGGTAAAATTCTTGTGACCAACACCAATATGGGTGTTAAAAAAAAATCACCATACTGCTTAATGTGTTTATTAGTTCTACTGTGATCTTAAAAGGGAACAAAATCTGCCATAGGCTAAAACTAAAGCTTCACCCTAGTGTATGAAGCTGTTGTACAGCTACCTTTTCCCTTTAAGATGCCCTATTGCTTTAGTGATATTAATACCCCTCCTAGTTAGGAAATGTTTAAATTAAAAAAAAAAAATCATACAGGATTAATACAGAAATGTCACCATGTCTGATTAATTGCTCTATAAAAATAAGGGGCATTTAAAGACCCAATATGACTAATTCTATAATGAGAAATCTAGGGTAAGGTTGATCAATATGAAATTTTAAGAATAGAAATTTATCTGGGATTTTGAAAGTGAAACGCCACTTGGTTTCAAATCAGTGACAGTGTTTGAACCATCATGGAAAAAGAATTTGTTTGTATCTGGACAACCCAGCGGAGCCATCTTGTCTCTTCCCTGAGATTCTGATTAGGCAGGAAACCTCGCAGGGCTGGCTTTATGGCCATGTAACCCTTCTAGTCACACAGGGCCCCTTGCTTAGAAGGGCCCCACGCTTGGTTTAATGCTCTACTATCGCCACCTTGAAATTCTTAATAATGTTTGAAGAAGGGCCTCGCATTTTCACTTTGTACTGGGCCTCCAAAGTTACGAATATTTCCTAGCAGGATATGTACTATGTTTTCTTGTTCAAACATCATTCTCTCTGAAAGCAGAAGAGAGGCATTGACATCAAAGGAAGAGAAGGAGGCTTGGCTGAGGGAAGAGATCACGTGTGGTTTCCCATCTTTGGGGAAGTCTGTACCACCCAGAGCCTCCCTCCACTGCCACCTTGGCTGACAAGTGAGAAATACGGCATGTTGTCTTAGCTTTAAAACACTTAGAGCTCTGGCTCTGTCATAGACGTACAAATACTTTCTCAATCACTCTGTAAGACCAGGATGTTGGTAAAAGTGACTGACCAGTGTGACTTTAATATGCATTTATAAAGATGCTCATAGTAAAAGATGCTTTCTAGAGAATTCGCTAGTGAAGACTCAAGAGTTTTTGTTTTAGTGTATTTACTAAGATTAGGATGTCAGTGGCTTGAATTGTTTGAATTCTTTCTGAGGACTGCATGGTTATTTGATGAAGAGTAGCATGAATCTTGTCCTTCAAGATTACTCAGTAAGTTAAAAGAAAGAATATAAAGACTTGGTACACGTAGAAAAGATGGTACTAGGATAGAGGACAGAATTATAGTTTCCCTTGGATCACATATGAACAGAAATAGTTACATCAGAAGCTCACAAGCTGAGAGATGGAAAACTAGATTACTATTTATTCTAAGCATCATTTTTATCTGTAATTGAATATTGGAATATATTTTTCTTTTAATTTCCAATGACTTTAGAATACACATAGTTTTTCCAACTATTCAAAGGTTTGATTAAACAATTTTACACCATAGTATTAGACATACTGCTGTACAGTTAGCCCTCGGATATATACCAACATTGTCAGAGTAAGACAGTAAAAATTCCCTACATATATCTTCTAAGAAACCTGATTTGAATTGGATTGTGTTGATGAAGATTACTGGAATGCGTTTTATTTTTTTTTTGTATTTTAATCACTTGAGTTAACTATTGGCAAATCCCATTTGATAAGGATTAGCATTGTAAAGAATAGATACTGTAGTAGATTTCTAGAAATTCATTCACATTTAAGACCTTTTAAAATGCACTGGTAGCCTTTTGTTCTTCATAAGCATATTCTTAAATGTGAATTACAGCACTAAGAATTCTAAATCAGTAACTTTTAATCTAGGAAATTGAAAAATACAAATTCTAAAGCAAAATAAAATGTTTTCTTGAAAATACTATTTAACATTTAAATAGACCGTAGATAGTTTTTAGGTCGTTTGACCTCAGTGGAAGTTGGGTTTGGAAACTGGTGCCCTGTTGGTGTTGAGCATATAGTTTTTATTATGAAAGTTCTTTACCACCTGTGTGAGTGACATAAACACACAGATGTCACAGCCCTCCAGAGCTAATCAGAACAGTAGCCAAATTAGTTTTTAAACCTAGACTCTTCAATACCTTTGAATTAACTCAATTTAAAATAACAAGAAATTAAAAAATACTTATAAACTATCTTGGAGAAAGGAGTGCTGTTTTAGATTTTTTTGACTGAAAGATTATTTCTAGATGAATGTATGCTTTGTGCTGGTCTCTGCTTCAATATATTTACCAATCATTTTAATTAGAGAAGATACTGTATGGTAGAACTAAGGCCTTTTCTTTCTAGGCCAGGTTTTCACCTCATATAACCCTTTGTATAATTCTGACTACTCTGTGTTCATATTATAGGAGAGTAGGCTTGTAATATGGAAGTTTCAGTAACATAACTGAAATTCACCCTTGCGAGCCAGCATGGTGGCTTCATATTGGGCAGTAGCAGAAAACTGAAAATTTGGATAAATTTGACTTCCAAGACAGCTAAACTTTTCAACTGTAATTTAAAAAACTACACTACACTGATATAGTTAATCAGACAAAAATGTTCTCAAGAGTACTTTATTTTATTTAAAGCATCTGTTTAATTCAATCTTTAATAATTTTGCAAAGAAGGGTATGTGTGTATTTTAATATAGCCTGACCTGAATTTATATGTTTTTAGCTTTAGTATTTAACATTTTGTAACAAATAAACCTTTTTTAAAACAAGCATAACACAGTGTCCTGTAGTTATTTTACCTTGAATGTTAAAATGCTGAAATAAATTTGGGAATACTTTCATGTGTTTCTCAAGCATAAATATGTTTCATAATAATTTCCATCATGTGTAAAATATTTAGAATGTTGCTGATATTGTAGATGACTCGTGTGTGATGAGATAAAGAAATTTATATTACCTTTAACAGCTGGTAATATAACAGTTTATAATTTAATAGAACAGAATTTCTCTTAACAAAATAACTGCCTTTATTTAGAAAAATGCTTTGATAATTATTAAGCATGGAAGGAGCCCCTGCTGGCTTGAGTTGTGGCTGGGGCCAAGATTTTTGAGATGTGGAGAAGCTGCTCTGCATAATAGAGGGTTAATAATTTGGAACTTTCCAACACAATGAAAAGGCAACCTACCGAATGGGAGAAAATATTTGCAAATCGTATATCTGATAAGGGGTTAATATCCAAAATATATAAAGAACTCATACAACTCAATAGCAAAAACAAAACAAAAAACCCCCTCAAATAATTTGATTAACAAATGGGCAGAGGATCTGAACAGGCATCTTTCCAAGGAAGACGTACAGATGGCCAACAGGTACATGAAAACATGCTCAACATCACTAATCATCAGGGAAATGCAAATCAAAACCACAATGAGATATCACCTCACACCTGTTAGAATGGATATTATCAAAAAGACAAGAAGTTAAGTGTTGGTGAGGATGTGGAGAAAAGAACGCTTATGCACTGTTCGTGGGAATGTAAATTGGTGCAGCCACTATGGAAAACAGTATGTAGGTTCCTCAAAAAATTAAAAATATGGGGCCGGCCCTGTGGTGCAAGTGGTTAAGCGTGCGCGCTCCTCTACTGGCAGCCCGGGGTTCACGGGTTTGGATCCCGGGGATGCACTGACGCATTGCTTGGCAAGCCATGCTGTGGCAGCGTCCCATATAAAGTGGAGGAAGATGGGCACGGATGTTAGCCCAGGGCCAGTCTTCCTTGGCAAAAAAAGAGAAGGATTAGCAGGTGTTAGCACAGGGCTGATCTTCCTCACAAAAAGAAAAAATTAAAAATAGAACTACCAGGGCCGGCCCAGTAGCGTAGCAGTTAAGTTCTCGCGCTCTGCTCTGGCTTGAGGTTCGCAGGTTCAGATCCCGGGTGTGGACCAATGCACCACTTGTCAAGCCGTGCTGTGGCAGTGTCTCATATAAAGTAGAGGAAGACAGGCACAAATGTTAGCCCAGAGCTAATCTTCCTCACAAAAAAAAAAAAAAAACCCACACAAAAAGTTAAAATAAATAAATAAAAATAGAACTACCATATGATCTTTAACAATTTCACTTCTGGGTATTTATCTGAAGGAAATGAAAACACTACCAAAAAAATATCTGCACCCCCATATTCATTGCAGCTTATTTACAATAGCCAAGACATGAAAACAACCTAAGTGTCCATCAGTGGAAGAATGGATATATATATCCAAGAGAATACATATATATCCAAGAGAATACATATATATCCAATAGAATATTATTCAGTGGAATATTATTCAGCCATAAAAAAAGAAGGAAATCTTGCCATTTGTGACAACATGGATGGCCCTTGAGGGCATTATGCTAACTGAAATGAGCCAGACAGGGAAAGACAAATACCATATGACCTTACTTATACATGGAGTCCAAAATGAAAACAAAAAAAACCCAAAACTGAACTCATAGATACAGAGAATAGATTGGTGGTTGCCAGAGGAGGGGCGGGAGTAGACAAAATGGGTGAAGGAGTTCAAAGGTACAAAGTTCCAATTATAAAATAATGGGGATATAATGTACGGTATGGTGACTATAGTTAATACTGTATTGTATATTTGAAAGTTGCTAAGAGAATAGATTTTAAAAGTTCTCATCACAAGAAAAAAATTTGTAACAGTGGTGATGGATGTTAACTAGACTTATTGTGATCATTTTGCAATATATACAAATATTGAATCATGTACATCTGAAACTAATACAACGTTATAATCGTGTTGCATAACATTTCAGTCAATGATGGATCACATATACGACGGTGGTTTCATAAGATTAGTATCATGTAGCCTAGGTGTGTAGTAGGCTAGACCATCTAGGTTTGTGTAAGTACACTCTATGATGTTTGCACAACAACTAAATCACCTAACGATGCATTTCTCCGAGTCTGTCCGCGTCGTTAAGCAACGCATGATTGTACATGTCAATTATATCTCAAAAAAAAAAGAATTGGGAACTTTCTTTTGGAAATGGGAGCCTAGATAGGGAGAGAGAGAGAACAGGGAGCCATAACATGAGGATGGAGTGTGCACTATATAATACAACCCCTCCTCAGAAGGTTCCCAAATTGCCAGTAAAGTCGACTAAACCCATAAAGGCCTCCTACAATTCCATTGGAATTACGTTCCTAACACAAATCTGACCTGGGAACGCACCCTTCTAGAAGACCGCTGTTGCCTGTAGAAGAACCTCCATAGTCCTAACTGCTAGCAAAGCCTTTCATAACCTAGCCCTGTCTTTTCTGCCTTGACAGGTGAACTGTCTGTGGAGATTGTCTGTGTACTTGCACACTTCATACTTTCCCCGTGGCTTGGGTTGGGTTGCCATTCCCTGTCTACTTTGCCAGCTCCTGCATATCCTGTAAATATCATATCTCTCTTGCTTTCTGTGACTCTCCCAAGAAGAATTAATTGCTTCTGCATGTGTCTTTCCTTAGCTTTTTATTCATACCTTTCTTATGGCACTGTTTGCATTTTAGGTCTTTATGCATTGGTGGTCTCTACTTGGCTATAACTTGAGGGCGGGGACATGTCTTGATTTATCTTTGTGACTCCCTCCCCAACCCCCTATCAAGCACAGGGACTGACATAGACTGTGTGTATAATAAATGGCACTGCAAAGGCCAGATTGCTCTAGCTGGAAGAATAATCAAAACGTGCAAATGAGAAGTATGCTCACACTTGAAGCTTTTTTTGCCTTATGTCAGGAGTAGTCAGAGTCAGCTGGCATGTGGGATCTGGAGTGACCAGGGTGGCTGCCTGTCTGAGGAGTTGATGAACATATGGAATGAAAAAGTGATAAGTGGTGGACCACTGAGGGGATGCAAAATATGTACAAGATGATCCTTGGGGACACTTCTGCCTGGGAGTCTCTGTTGGAGGTCAGGCAGTAAGATGGGAATGAGGGGCAGGGGACAGAAGTTTCCTCTTGTGCATAACGCAGGTGAAACAGCTCCCAGTGTTACACATAAAGTTTGTATGCAAATGATCCTTTAACTGCATGCAGATGATTTCCCTGGCATGCACCTGGCTGTGTTCTCAAAATCTTAGTTGTCCTGCCCTACTGTTATAGCTTAATGTTCAACAATGAGCTAATGATCAGCACTAGTATGAGAGTGTCTGACATTCTCTTACATGTTCAGGGCAGAGAGCTCTCCTATTTACTCCTGTTTAAGAAAATAGCATGCAATTTAATGGACACAATATATTACTTAGGTAAAAAAAATTTAAAAAAGGTAGAAGGAGTTGGGATCTCAGACCCTCTTCTTTGCTGGAAACTTGGACTGGAAAGATCCTCAGGAGAACTCTCTAACTCAAAAACAAACTACCCAAAACCAAAACAGTAACTTTTCCTTAAAGGCTGAGCTTAGTCCCTTATGTATGACTTAGTGTCTCTCTTGTTTTGTTCACATCCAAGCCAGATGGGCCATCCTTTTATCTTGTTTCTTCTTCCCCTAGTAACTATATCACCACTAAAATGCTTTTCTCTTAATACTTGTAATTCCTATGACTCCAAAGTTCCCAGTGGTTTAGTCTCTGGCATGAACTGTTCAAGCAGAACAGTTCAACAGGCAAAAATTACTAAAAATGGCAAAAATTATTAAAAATGGGGGCCAGCCCAGTGGCATAGTGGTGAAGTTCACGTGCTCCACTTTGGCGGCCCCAGGTTCACAGGTTCGGATCCTGGGTGCAGACCTACACACCGCTTATCAAGCCATCCTGTGGCAGGTGTCCCACGTAAAATAGGGGAAGATGGGCACAGATGTTAGCTCAGGGCTAATCTTCCACACACACACACACACAAAACTATTAAAAAGGTTTCTCATCCCTTTTTATTTTTTAGTGTTATCATTTTGTAACAGATAATATATTTGCCTGGCTCAAAGCTCAAAATAATATAAAAAGTATGCTTTGGGAAGAGAGTCCTTGCTCCCATCCCTGTTTCCCCTTACCCACTTCCCACATTTCCCATAGGTAATCACTTTCATTTGTTTCTTATGCATCATTACAGTGTTTATTTATGTGAATACAAGCAAATGAAAATGCATCTGCTCATCTTCCTCCCTGCAGTAGACAGAATAATGGCCCTCCAAAGATATTCACATCCTAATCCCCAGAACCTGTGAATGTTGCCTTTCATGGCACAAGGGACTTTGCAGGTATGATTAAGTTAAAGATTTTGAGATGCGAAGATTATCTTGAGTTGGTCCGTTGTAATTCCAAGGGCCCTTGTAAGAGGGAGGCAGTAGAGTAAGAGTTAGGACAGGAGGCAAGGTGAGGATGAGAGATTTGAAGATGCTACCCTTTGAAGATAGAGGAAGCGGTCATGAGCCAAGGAAGGACAGCCTGTAGAAGCTGGAAAAGGCAAGGAAATGGACTCTCCCCTCAGAGCCTTCAGAAGGAACCAGCCCTGTTGACAACTTGACTTGAGCCCAATCAGATTGATTTTGGACTTCTGCCCTCCAGAACTGTAGGACAATAAATTTGTGTTGTTTTAAGCCACTAAGTTTGTGATCATTTTTTACAGCAGCAATAGGAAACTAATACACCCCCTTTCTTATACAAAGGTGACATAAATTACATCCTTTGTTCTCAGTACTATTTAAGGGGAGGTAGGTGGGGCCTCAATATCTTGAACATAACAATTCATTAAACCAGTTGTTCTCAAACTGTAGCAGTCATCAGAATTACCTGAAGGGCTTTCTAAAACACAGAATGCTGGGCCCCAGTCCCAGAGTTCTGATTTTGATGATCTTGGTTGGGGCCTGAGAATTTGCATTTGAAACAAGTCCCCAGACCTTGCGGATGCTGCTGGTCCATAGAACGTGCTTTGAGAATCCATTAAACAATTCCATTTTGGGGGATTCTGAAGCCCCCAGCGACTCCAGGGCCTTCCTACTCCCCCAGCCCACAGGGGCTTCCTTTCCCCCTCCCCTGTCAGTTTGACCTTTGGCTTCTAGACCCCGGTATAGCTCTGTCCCTCTCCCCTCATTGTTCTGATTCTGCTGGACAGGGTTTCCCCTGAGGCCTTGGCCTGTGAGCAGCCAGGCCAGCAGAGCTTCCCAGGACCATTTCTCTGGGATGGGGCTACAGTCAGACACTCTCGGGCTCACACACTCAGCCTCCTGCAGGCCTCCCCTCGTCATCGGCTCCCCATCTACTCTCAGGGTTTCTATGGGCTTATACTCAGTACCAGGCCCTTGACCCTCTTGCCCAATAAATGACGCAGGGCTGTGAATTCTCAATGAATGAATGTAAAATTAAATTCCGAGGGGACTTAGAAACAGTCCTATATGCACTTTTAAACAGGAAATTTGAGTCTCTCAACCTTTTTTGTTTACAACAGATTTTGCTACTATCTCAGAATGTACTTTTTTTCCTGAAAGTTTTTGTTGTCTTCTGATTTTTCAACAAATACTCAGCTGCCCTGTAAGGATTGAAAGCAGTATTGCAGCACAATCATAAATAATCTTTTTTAAACTGAAGGGCCTTGTAGGACAAAGTTTGGTTAAACCAGTTTTGTGAGAGAGCAGGGAGTTACTAAGTAACCACTGCCCCCCCCCGCATACAGGCTTGCTTTGAACTTCTGCTAGTGCTTCTCTCTGTCTCCTCTTGATGGGAAGTATCTTGCTTTTGCCTTTACTTTTAGTAAGTTTAAGGCTGTAGAAAAATAACTACAATTTCCTCATCTTCAGTTTTCATAAAATTTATGTAGACATTTTTATTTTCCTAGAGATCTCTTATCTAATTCTCTCCCCACGGTCACCTGGGTAACTGGACACATCATTGTTCTTCGGTCTTATGTCCCCTTGGTTGGAAGAGGAGTAGGGTTGGTTTTCTAAATTTACAGTGACTTCCTCTGAGGAATAAAGTGCTTCGGAGTAAACTAGGACATTTTGGTCTAAGGTAACTATATACCAAAATCCCCGAGAGGCCACTAATAGAACCCCTGGTAATAGGTAGGAAGGGGGATTACGAGGCTGCAATGCCCAGGCAAGGTTCAGATGCTTTCATTGACTAGCTGGGAAGCAAAAGTTAAGACATTTCCTTGGCAAGAATTCAAATGTAAAGACGATCGTTTAAGTAAATAGGTACTAGCAAGTCTTACCTGGGCATTTTTCTAAGCTGCCCACCACAAACAACAACAACAAAACCTTCTCTTTAATAACCTTCACTGTTTTTAATGAATATGGTAAGAAAGGCTGACCTTGTTTGGGACCTTAGCATAAGCAGACACGAGGGTTCCGAAGCTGCTCTCGAGTACCAGTCTGGACGTACTGATTGCTTGCATCTTATTTCATTTTTACACGTCTTTTAGTACCATTTCCAAAATGTAACAGTTGCTTAAAAAATGTCCTTTGAATTGAACGGGACACGGCTGATGGAGAACCCAGCAGAGTTACTGGTCTCCAAGTTGACAGTGTTGACTGTGGTGGCCCAGGTGCCCCATTTCTGCTTAGGGACCAGGGAACTTGAACAGAGGGTTTGGGCCCTGGGAAGGGGCACAGAGAACACCCACAAGAGAAGCAGGGTGAAGCTCCACCCTCAAGGGACTTCAAGGGCAGGGCCTTCAGGGAGGGGCAAGTGTGGAAGGACAGGAGGGCCACGTGAGACATCCCAGGAATAACTTCAGGAGACTTGCAGGCAGAGGCGTAACTGAGTGAAATGTCTATTGTTACTATTTGTATGAACTCCATAGGCTGGTGAGGCCCGGGGAAATTGAAGTATAATTTATTATTTCAACTTTACCATTTATTGCGCTTGTATTTTGCATACATTTTTTCCTTTAGAAGAGACAATATAGCATGAGAAAGTAGTCTGGTGGGGTGATTGAACACGAGGGTGATGAAGCCAGACGAAGCCAGATGAAGCCCGGGTTGTCAGATCCCTGCTCCACCTTTTACTGTGTGACCTCAGACAGGTGAAGTGGCCTCTCTCTGGACTTTGTTTGCTCCTTTATAAAAGGGAACTAATGGATGCAGCAACCTCAGTTCCATTGGGAGGAGTAAATGAGGTTATACGGATATGTAGGATCCCAAAAAGGGAACCCCAACTCCAGCCTCGGGAAGGCGCGGACCCACAGACACAGAAGACCGAGCTTGATGCAAACGCAAGAGGTAAGAGGTTTATTAAGCGGAGCTCCGGGTCGACACGTATCTCTACTTGGGAGACAGAGGAGTCGACCCCGAACCTTAAGGGGCAAGCTCTTTTATAGGATTCGGAAGCATAAAGCGGGAAAAGGTTGGCGCGGTCTTACATGATTGGCTAATTTAAAACATTTAAACAGTTACATTTTATGGCGCGAATTGCTATGGCACGAAGCAATTATCAGGTTACACACACGCGTCCCCATCTGGACCCCCTCCACCCCGACCCTCCCAAACTTATCCCTCTGGAGCACTCTCTTGTTCTCAATTTTCCCCGAACAGTTTAGGGCGAGTCTTTTATGAATAGAGTCAGTCAGGATCGATAAACGTTCCCCCTTATACCAGGAATCCTTAGGGTGTGGAGGTGCCTGTCTCTAAGGTATTAACTTTTAAATTTTTAATATAATTTACTTCCTTCAGATAAAATGCTGAAACCAGTGTCTTGCACAGACTTAGTACTCTGTTAGTATCAGTGTTATCATTATTATTATCACATTTTTCCAGCAATGAGTCAGGTGCTATCAGGATCTCCATTCTAAAATGAGCACAGTGAGTAAGGGCCTAAGGCCATGTAGTTACTAACTGGCAGAGCTGGGAAGAGCCCAGACCTGACTCTAAAGCCCGTTATGTTCTACCAACTAGCAAACGGCCTCCATAAGCATTCTAAGAAAAATGTAAAATAATCCGGCTAACGCTAGAATTGATGCTCCTTTTGAAGGTGCTGCAACACTGCAGGCTTTGTGCAATGTGGGAAGACAAATGGAGACTGGGTGTGTCCCTAGAAGAATTACTCTTTGAGCTTCCTTGCAAGGCTGACTTCAAGGTCAAGGAGCCATCAAAGTCATCACCCCTCCCCCACCTCCATTCACACTCCCTTCCCAGGAAACTATTCCAAGGTCTAAATTTGATCATGATTCTTCAAATGTTATGACTGGTTAACACCCCACCCTTGTGGTTAATATTGGAAGTAAGTAACCCAAGACTGATGACTAGAAAACAAACAGCATATCCTGGTATGAAGAGGTCAGAGAGAAAGGTAGCTGCTTGCAGGGTCTGTTCAACCCCAACAGCCAGGTAGTGAGATTTCTGTGCTAATCCTCTTCCATTTTAATTAATTTAAATTTACTTAATTGAATTCTCATAGTAAAAACCCAAGCTGGAGAGATTTGCTTAGCCACAGGCACATAGCTAGGAAATAGCCTCACCAGGATTTGAATTCAAACCATGTTGCTTCTAAGCCATAAAATTCTGCCCTTGGAGCAGCGATTTCAGGTTCTTGGGCTAGTTCCTGTAGGAGCTGTGCGGCTTAGATGAACATTCTCTCGTTGAATTGTACAACTGAAATAGGTGAATTACATGAGCTATAAAATACATCTAAATAAAGTTGTAAAAAAAAGAAAGGAAAGAAGAAAGAGAGAAAGAAAAAAAGAAAAGAAGGAAGGGAGGGAGGGAGGAAAGAAGAAAAACATGAGTTGCTAGAAAAAGGTTTCCTCATTGGCTCGATAACCACTGTAAACCGTGACATGAGTTCAATGAAGGCCAGTAGAACTGAATAAAAACTGAAAAATTTTTCGGTTCACCCCCTTGTCAACTGCTCGTGAATTTCCTACCTGCCGCTTCATGTCACACCCACAATACAGCCTTGTGACCAAAGCTCTTCACTCCTTGAAGAGCAAGTACAAACACCTTTGGGTGTGTGTGTTTGTTTTTGGTAATGGCATGCTTGCTGCAGTTGACAGAGTCCTAGGATCTATGACTTTCTGAAAGAGCCCAGTCTTAAGGATTCCACTTATACAGTTGCTAATGCTTAGGACTGTGCTGATAAATCAGCTCTAACAACTCTTGGCACAGACTTTTGGTTGCAGTGAGGCTTGCAGTGAACCAGCAGATGAAGACTTTAATGGATTTTTTGTCATTATTGAGAACTTCGGGACTTATGCCTGTTACCAGCTGAAAGTGTAAATAAGTTAGAGGACACTGACATGGAAGAAATGCCAAACATTGACATGATGCACTGTTGAACTTCCCTTGCATGCAATGGTGTTAGCCACAGAAAAGCAAGTGAGGACTGGCAAATGAGTTGGGGGAGAGAAATGAAAGGGTAATAAATCAGCGTTCTCAATGCTTGTCGCTCTTAAATTCCGAGAGGTGCTTGAAGAAAGGACTGCTAGTTAAAAGCTTTGAGAAATGATGGGTACTTTATTACTACTTTGGAAATTCACAATGCACGCTAGCATATTAAAGATTCTGACTCGTTCCGAGTCAGGGCTGCCAGCCTGACGAATGCTAGCAGAGTCTTCACAAGCCTGTGAGGGTGTCTCCTGGGTAAATTCAACAAGCTCCAAGCCTTTCCATTGCTCCTGCCATTGCTCTGCTGCTAATGCCCAGCACAAATCAAACATTCATTTCTACTAACACGTTGTAGATGCTGACCTAGTATATCTGGAGGGTCCAAAGGATAAGACCCATCCCCACTTCATCCCTCCAAGCCGGAGATGCTCTCAGGGAGGCTGTTTCCCCACTATCCATCCTATGTTGTTACCTTCTTATATCTCAGCAAAGGGAGAGAGGTGAAAGTTGGTATGTATGTGGGGTTTGATGAGGCTAAGTGTGTAAGTTTTTTTTTTTTGTAATAGACTTTATTTTTTTAGAGCAGTTTTAAATTCACAGCAAAATTGAGTGGAAGGTACAGAGATTTCTCATATACTCTCTGCCTCCACACATAGCAAGCCTTCCCCATTATCAACATCTCCCACCAGACTGGTACTTTTGTTACAATTGATGAACTTACATTGATGCATCAGAACCACCCAAAGTCCGCAGTTTACATTAGGGTTCACTCCTGGTGTTGTGTATTCTATGAGTTTAGACAAACGTATAATGACATGTATCTGTCATTATAGTATCACACAGAATAGTTTCACTGCCCTAAAAATCCTCTGTGCTGTGTCTACTCATCCCTCCTACCCCCAACCCCTGCAACCACTGATCTTTTACTGTCCCCATAGGTTTGCCTTTTCCAGGGTGTCATATAGTTGGAATCATACAGTATGTAGCCTTTTCAGATTGGCTTCTTTCACTTAGTCATATGCTTTTAAGTTTCCTCCATGTCTTTTCATGGCTTGCTAGCTCATTTGTTTTTAGCTCTGAATAATTTTCCGTTGTCTAGATGTACCACAGTTTATTTTCAGTACCACCCACTCAAAGACATCTTGGTTGCTTCCAACTTTTGGCAATTATGAAAACAGCTGCAATAAACATCTGTGTGCAGGTTTTGTGTGGACATCAGTTTTCAACTCCTTGGGGTAAATACCAAGGAGTGCAATTCCTGGATCATATAGTAAGAATATGTTTAGTTTTGTAAGAACCCACCAAACTGTCTTCCAAAGTGGCTACACCATATTGCGTTCCCACCAGCAATGAATGAGAGTTTCTGTTGCTCCACATCCTTACCAGCATTTGTTGGTGTCAGTGTTCCAGATTTTGGCCATTCTAATAGGTGTGTAGTGGTATCTTGTTATTTTAATTTGCATTTCTCTGATAACATATGATATGGAGTGTCTTTTCATATGCTTATTTCTCATCTGTGTATCTTCTTTGGTGAGGTATCTGTTAAGGTCTTTGGCACGTTTTTTTAATCAGATTTTTTTAACCTTGAGTTTTAAGAGTTCTTGGTATATTTTGGATGTCTTTTATCAGATATATCTTTTGCAAATATTTTCTCCCAATCTGTGGCTTGTCTTTTCATTCTCTTGACAGTGTCTTTCACAGAGCAGAAATTTTTAATTTTAATGAAGTCCAGCTTATCAATTCTTCCTTTCCGGGGTGGTGCTTTTGATGTTGTATCTAAAAAGTCATTCCCAAACCGAGGGTCATCTAGATTTTTTACCATGTTATTTTCTAGGAGTTTTATAGTTTTGCATTTTACATCTAGGTCTGTGATCTATTTTGAGTTAAGTTTTGTGAAGGGTATAGTGTCTGTGTCTAGATTCATTGTTTTGCATGTGGATGTCCAGTTGTTCCATCACCGTTTGTTGAAAAGACTCTCTTTGCTCCATTTTATTGCCTTTGGTCCTTTGTCAAAGATCAGTTGACTGTATTTATGTAGGTCTATTTCTGGGCTCTCTATTCTGTTCCATTGATCTATTCATCTGTTCTTTCCCTAAGATCACACCATCTTGATTACTGTAGCTTTATAGTAAGTCTTGAAGTCAGGTAGTGTCAGTCCTCCAACTTTGTTCTTCTCCTGCAATATTGCACTGGCGATCCTAGTTCTTTTGCCTCTCTATATATAAACTTTAGAATCAGTTTCTCAATATCCAAAAATAACTTGTTGGGATTTTGATTGAGATCGCATTGAATCTGTAGATCAAGTTGGGAAGAACTGACATCTTGACAATATTGACTCTTTCTATCCATGAACATGGAACATCTCTCCATTTATTTCATTCTTCTTTGATTTTTTTTTATCAGAGTTTTGTGGTTTTCCTTATATAGATCTTGTACATATTTTGTTAGATTTATACCTAAGTAGGTCTTTTAGGGGGGTGCCAATATAAATGGTATTGTGTTTTAATTTCACATTCCTCTTATTCATTGCTGGTATATAGGAAAGTGATTGACTTTTGTATATTAACCTTGTACCCTGCAACCATGCTATAATTTCTTATTAGTTCCAGGAGTTTTTGTTTTTGTTTTTGTTTTGGTGAGGAAGAGCAGCCCTGAGGTAACACCTATTGCCAATCCTCCTCTTCTTGCTGAGGAAGATTGGCTCTGGGCTAGCATCTGTGCCCATCTTCCTCTACTTTATAGATGGGACGCCTGCCACAGCATCGCTTGATAAGCATTGCATAGGTCTGCACTCGGGATCCGAACCTGCAAACCATGGACCGCTGAAGTGGAGCACATGAACTTAACCACTATGCCACCAGGCCAGCCCCCGAGTTCCAGGAGTTTTTTTGTCAGTTCTTTTGGATTTTCTACATAGACGATCATGTCATCTGAAAACAAAGTTTTATTTCTTCCTGTTCTTGTCTATTATTTCCTTTTCTTTTCTTATTGAATTAGCCAGAACTTCTAGTAAGAGGTTGAAAAGGAGTGGTGAGAGGGGACATCCTTGCCTTGAACCTGATCTTAGTGTGGAAGCTTCAAGTTTCTTGCCATTAAGTATGATGTTATGTGTGAATTTTTTGTAGAATCTTTATCAAGTTGAAGAAGTTCCCCTCTATTCTTAGTTTACTGGGAGTATTTATCATGAATTGGTGCTAGATTTTGTCAAATGCCTTTTCTGCATCTATTGATATGATCATGTGATTTCTTTTGTTTAGCCTGTTAATGTGATTGATTACATTAATTGATTTTCAACTGTTGAAATCAGCCTTGCGTACCTGAGATAAATCTGCTTGGACCAAGTATATAATTCTTTTTATACATTATTGGATTTGATTTGTTAATATTTTGTTGAAACCTTTTGCATCTGTGATCATGAGAGATACCAGTCTGTAGTTTTCTTGTAATGTCTTTATCTGGTTTTGGTATTAGGGTAATGCTGGCATCATAGAATGAGTTAGAAAATATCCCTGTGTTTCTATCTTCTGAAACAGATTGTAGAGAATTGGTGTAATTTTTTCCTTAAATGTTTCCTAGAATTCACCAATGAATCCATCTGGGACTGATGCTTTCTGTTTTGAAAAGTTATTATTGATTCAGTTTCTTAATAGTCATAGGACTAATCAGATTGTCTGTTTCTTCTTGTGTGTTTTGGAAAATTGTGTCTTTCAAGGAATTGATTAATTTCACCTAGGTTATCAGATTTGTAGGCATAGAGTTGTCCATAATATTCCTTTATTATCCTTTTAATGTCCATAGGATCTGTAGTGATGTAGTCTCTTTCATTTCTGATATTAGTAGTTTGTGTCCTTTTTCTTTTTTTCTTAGATAGCCTGGCTAGAGGCTTGTTAATTTTACTGATCTTTCCAAAGAACCAGCTCTTGGTTTTGTTGATTTTCTCTATTGAATTTCTGTTTCCAATTTCATCGATTTCTGCTCTAATTTTTATTATTGCTTTTCTTCTGCTTAATTTGAGTTTAATTTGCTCTTCTTTTTCTAGTTTCCTAAGATAGAAGTTTAGATGACTGATTTTAGATCTTTCTTCTTTTTTAATATATGCGTTCAATGATATAAATTTCCCTCTAAGCACTGCTTTTGCTGCATTCCACAAATTTTGATGTCATCCTTTCATTTTCATATAGATCAAAAATATTTTAAATTTCTCTCGCGATTTCTTATTAGATCCGTGTGTTATTTAGAAGTGTGTTGTTTAATCCCTATGTATTTTAGGATTTTCCAGATATCTTTCTGTTATTGATTTCTAGTTTAATTCCATTATGGTCTGAAAGCAGACATTGTATGATGTATATTCTTTTAAATTTGTTAAGGTATGTTTTATGGCCCAGAATATGGGTTTATCCTGGTGAATGTTCCATGTGAGCTTGAGAAGAATGTGTATTCTGCTGTTGTTGGATGAAGTAGTCTATAGATGTTGATTATATCTTGTTGATTGACGGTGTTGTTGAGTTCAACTATGTCCTTAATGATTTTCTGTCTGCTGGATCTCTCCATTTCTGATAGAGGGAGGTTGAAGTCTCCAACTGTAATAGTGGATTCATCTATTGTTCTCTGCAGTTCTATCAGTTTTTGCCTCATGTATTTTGACGTTCTGTTGTAAGGCACATACATGTTAAGGAAGGTGCATGTCTTCTTGGAGAATTTATCCCTTTATCTTTATGTAATGCCTCTCTTTATCCTTGTTAACTTTCCTTGCTTTGAAGTCTGCTCTGCCTAAAATTAATATAGCTACTCCCACTTCCTTTTGATTAGTGTTAGCATGGTATAATTTTATCCATCCATTTGCCTTTAATCTATATGTCTTTAGATTTAAACTGAATTCTTGTAGACAACATATAGTTGGGTCTTGTTTTTTGATCCATTCTGACAATCTGTCTTTTAATTGGTGCATTTAGACCATTGACATTCAAAGTGATTATTGACGTACTTGGATTAATATCTACCATATTTGTGGGGCCGGCCCAGTGGTGTAGTGGTTAAGTTCGTGCTCTCTACTTTGGCGGCCCGGGGTTCACAAGTTCGGATCCTGGGTGCGGACCTATGCACTGCTCATCAAGCCACGCTGTGGTGACGTCCCATATACAAAATAGAGGAAGATGGGCACAGATGTTAGCTCAGGGCTAATCTTCCTCAGCAAAAAGAGGAGGATTGACAGTGGATGTTAGCTCAGAGCCAGTCTTCCTCACACACACACGCAAAAATCTACCGTATTTGTTGCTGCTTTCTGTTTGTTGCCCTTGTTCATTGTTCCTATTTTTGTCTTCCATTTTTTTCCTGCATTTTGTGGTTTTAATTGAGCATTTTATATGATTCCATTTTTTTTTCCTTTCGTAGCATATCAGTTATGTATTTTTACCTTTTTTTAGTGGTTGCCCTAGAGTTTGCAGTATATATTTGCATCTAATCCAAGGTCCACTTACAAATAACACTATACTACTTCACAGGTAGTGTGAGTACCATATAATAACAAAATAATCCTAATTTCTCCCTCCTGTCTCTTGTATCATTGCTGTCACTCATTTCACTTACACATAGCATACATTTGCCCATGTATATATATACATTCACTTATATATATATACATTCACTTATACATTAGCATACATAATCAAATACATTGTTGCTATTATTTTGAACAAACTGTTATCTGTTATATCAGTTATGAATAGGAAAAATAAAAGTTTTTATTTTACCTTCACTTATTCCTTCTTCAATGCTCTTTTTTTCTTTATATAGGTCCCAGTTTCTGACCTCTATCATTTTTCTTCTCTCTGAAGAACTTCTTTTAACATTTCTTGCAAGTCTACTGGAAACAAATTCCTTCAATTTTTGTTTGTCTAAGAAAGTCTTTATTCTGCCTTCACTTTTGAAAGGTAATTTTGCAGGGTACACAATTCTAGGTTGGTGGGTTTTTTCTTTCAACACCTTAAATATTTCAGTCTGCTGTTTTCTTGCTTGTGTGGTTTCTGAGGAGAAGTCAGATGTAATTTTTATCTTTGTTCCTCTATAGGTAAGGTGTTTTTCCCTCTGACTCCTTTCAAGATTTTTTCTTTATCTTTTATTTTCTGTAGTTTGAAAATGATAGGCCTGGGTGTAGTTTTTTTTTTTTTTTTTTTTGGCATTTATCCTGTTTGGTGTTCTGAGCTTCCTGGATCTGTGGTTTGGTGTCTGCTATTAACTTGAGGAAAATCTCAGTAATTAATGTTTCAAATATTTCTTCTGTTCTTTTCTGTCTTTCTTCTCCATCTGGTATTCCCATTATGCATATGTTATACTTTTTGTAATTGTCTTATAGTTCTTGGATATCCTGTTCTGTTTTTTTTTTTTCCCCCCTCAGTCTTTTTTTGTCTTTGCTTTTCAGTTTTGGAGGTTTCTAATGAGATATCCTCAAGCTCAGATATTCTTTCCTCAGTTTTAGTCTGTTCAGGCTGCTATAACAAATTACCACAGACTGGGTAGCTTATAAACAACAGAAATTTGTTTCTTACAGTTCTGGAGGCTGCAAAGTCTGCAATCAAGGTGACAGCATGGTTGCATGAAGGCTCTCTTCCTGGGTCGTAGCTGGGGGCTTCTCACTGTGTCCTCACATGGTGGAAGGGGCTAGGGAGCTCTGTGGGGTCTCTTTTATAAGAGCACTAATCCCATTCATGAAGGCTTCAACCTCATGATCTAATCACCTCCCAAAGGCCCCACCTTCTAACACCATCACATTGGGTGTAAAGATTCCAACATGTGAATTTTTGGGGGGTAGATGCAAACATTCAGACTATAGCCCATGTCAAGTATACTAATGAGCACATCAAATGAAACACTTCTGTTACAGTGTTTTTGATCTCTAGCATTTTTTGGTTTTGGTTCTTTCTCAGGATTTCTGTCTTTCTGCTTACATTACCCATCTGTTCTTACATGCTGTCTACATTATCCATTAGAGCCTTTAGCATGTTCATCAGTTGTTTTAAATTCCCAGTCTGATAATTCCAGCATCCTTGCCATATCTGAGTTTCGTCTAATGCTTGCTCTGTTTCTTCCAACTGTGTTTTTTGCCTTTTAATATGCCTTGTAATTTTTTCTTGATAACCAGACATAAGATACTGTGTACCTGCTGTAAATGGGCCTTTAGTAATGTGGTGGTAAGATGTGTGGAGGGAAGGGAAGCCTTCTATAGTCCTTTGAGTAGGTCTCAGTTTTTTAGTGAGCCTGTGTCTCTGGCCTGTGAGCTTCTCATGTGCTTCTCAGTTACCATCCCCACCACCATCTCCACCCCCACCCCCAGCCAAGTGGAATAGGATGGCTAGAATGGAGTTGGGTATTTCCCTTCTCCCTGTGGAAGACTAGAGGGCGCTGTAGCTGGGTTTTCCCCTCCGGCACGTCATTTAGGCTCTGATAAAACCCCAGCAGTATAGGCCCTAGTTAAAAAGTTAACTCCTGAGGACAGACCTTGTTAAGAAGAATAGAGTGCTCTGGTATATATCAAAATGGTTCCTTTTCTCTTTCTCCTGCTGGAAGCATGAGGGAATTTTTTTCTTCAATATTTACTGTGAGAACCTCATTAGAACTACAGGAAGTAAAACTCACAAAAGTGTGGGGGCCCCTGATGACTGGGTCCCCGTGGAGTTTTTTACTCTAGAATTGTCCACACTAAGCCTTCAGCAATTTTTCAATTACAGTTCAGGTTTCCCTACCCCGGCACTAATTCTCACCCAGCTCTGCTCCGGTTAAGTTGTGATTCTCTATATTATCAGTGTCTCCAATTTGATGGGCAGTGGTTTACCCTGTGACCTTAATTCTTATGGATCTAAGGAGAGTTGTTGATTTTTCAGTTTATTCAGCTTTTTATTTGTTGTTAGGGTAGAGTGTTGACTTCCAAGCTTCTTACATACAGAATTGGAAACTGAAAGTC
This sequence comes from Ceratotherium simum simum, assembly GCF_057802395.1. Classification (NCBI taxonomy): domain Eukaryota; kingdom Metazoa; phylum Chordata; class Mammalia; order Perissodactyla; family Rhinocerotidae; genus Ceratotherium; species Ceratotherium simum. The sequence continues at coordinate 73,273,910 of NC_141903.1, read as the reverse complement.
CTCAAGAGCATAAGTTTTTTAAAGTTTATCAAGTAAAAGGCCTGGACTCTCAAAATGAGTGTAAGCCCTGCAGGCCAGCACATTGTGGCTGGCACTTAGCCCAGCATTTCCCAAATTCGTTTGACCATCAAATCCCTTTTTTCATGTAGCATTTATTAACATGCCATGGAACCAGTGTTCTGAAGAACCTACTTTGGGAAACACTGAGCTAAGAGACTGCCCATACTAGAGAATATCAAATCATTTCTTGTGTTGTGGCGCAGTGTCCAGAGGCCCAGGAGGCCCTTCAATCATTCCACTGGGCCAGGAAACACAGGTAGCTCTCCTTTACAATGAAAGGCCCAGTGAAAGGCAGAGTGGTTATGAGTATGGAAGCCTGCTGGGCTCACATCCTGTCTCTACTGAGAAACGCTGGGCAATTTACATAACCTCTCTGTGCCTCAGTTTTTCCATCTGTAGAATGGAAATGATGATGATAGTAGTTGGCTTGTAGGGCTGCTGTGAGGATCACATGAGTGAAAACGTGCTCAAAATTTAGAATGAGCTTGGCACCCAGTGAGTGCAGCTGGATCTTTCTAAATTTCTATCACCATAGCATGCAGACTCTTACATTCACCTATTTCAACCAGTGGGGAGATTATATAGTCTCTTTAAAATGCCTAGGAAACACAGGACAAAACTCATTATATGTTGACTTTGGTACGAGTTAACCATAATTTGATACTACATTTACACAGCAGCTATGATCTATGTAAGCAGGAAGACTGAGAACCAGTGGTGTTAGCCATCTCCTTGGTACAGGGCAATAGTCTCCAGTATTTCCAAACTTGTGGACTCCCCACTTTGTTTTCAATATTAGAAGATGGGGCAGACCACAGTCTCTCGACATGTAGTGGTTGTGCTTTAGGCGTCGACTGAGAAAACAGTATGGTCAAAAGCTATTGTGAATGCTGGGATGCTGTGTTAAAAAGTAAGTTAAATATTTTGGATAGATAATTATAGGCATATGCACTGATTCTTTAAATGAATCTATATTTTATTCCCTGCTGCAGCTGTCATATGAGAAAATAAACCAAGAAAAACTTCTAAATGGGTAAATCAGTTGTTCACCTTTATTAAAATATTGGAAAAAATAGATGCCGTGAAAGATACATAGAATGGCACCTCTTTCTATACACCTGTGGAAAATTGGGATATCTGTGTATGTTCTCTTACCCTCTCAATAGCCCTGAGATCCCCCCAGGAGCTCATTCTCCCGTAGGCAAAGAATAATCAGTGGAGAAAAGGGTCCTCATACTGAAGACCGTCCCGCTAGTGGGGAACGCGTCACTCCTCAAATTCCTGTAAACTGGGATTTCTCTTCTCCTGCCAGCTCTGGGGGTGTTCAAGGGAGCGTTTTGCATCCATTGCTCTATCCCTCACTTAGACGAGGGGAATTTCTCTGGTTATATTAAGGACAGTCTATCAGCCACTGGGTCACACCTGGGTGGGTAATTTGTCCTCAAAAGTGGCCTAAAGCCACATCATCCCCTCCCTGATGCTGCCTGCCTCGGGCTTTCTGGAGGGGGAGAAGAACCAGGGCTCCCCCTTGGTTAACCTGCAGTCTATCTGTCTGGGGACACCCACACTCTTCCCTTTCTGGACTCAGCCTGTGGCCCATCCTTTTCCTCCCTTGCGCTCTCTGGCACTCTCTAGTCATCCAGCGACTGTGTTTCTGGCTGGGATCTTCCAAGAAGGGTGCTAATTAAGGGTACTGGGTCAGCTTTACACACCCAATCATGTCACACATGGGGGTTGCGTTCTAGATGCTGGGGGACAGCCCTCATGGCCACAGCTTCCAGCTGATTTCTCTAATTGGGCCTTCCCAGGAGTTGTCAGTCCTCCATTCCCAGAGTGGATCCTTTGGTCCCCATTAGACACCTCTGGTTAGAACCCAGGGCAGATTATGTTAAAGATCATCCATACTCAATCCCCAGGATGACTTGGAAGGATAATAAGGAAAGGCAGTGAAAATCCCCACCTTAAAACAACTTGTAATTTTATGTATGATGGCTTCCAAGTTTCACAAGGCACACAAGAGAAAGGTGAGAAGGCAGTTGCTCCGCTCTCTCCTGAGAAAGCTCAGCTGTAGGGGCCCAGGGGCTACAGCCCTGCTAGCCGAGAGGGAGGACCCTGACAGGGCAGGAAGAGCCCCTAGGAATAAAACCCCAGGGGCGCTAGGTGCAACCCCAGAGAAGTTACATAAAGTTCGGCACTTTCATTGGCTCTCCTAATACCCCTTCTTTTCTAGCCCCCCTTCAGCTCTGCACAGCTCACCAGAAAAGTCACCTGGGGACAGGAAATATAAATCTGTGCATAAATATAGACCCGTGTTTAAATATCACCTGTGCTTGAAGGGACGAGGCCAGAATTCTCTTCAACTAATTAGTAAGATGAAAGTCTGCCCCTTCAGATGTTCAATGTATTTAATAAGAAAAGATCACTATTAACATAAGAAAGGAATTTTACTTAAAATATCTCAGGAGCCCAGTTATTTAAAATATTTCCCAGACTCCACTAACCATTGTATGGTGTGGTGAATTAGGGAGCATGGCTCTCTCTCACAACCGAATGTCAAGATAATGGCCTCAGGATACTCACTGGGAGTAGAAACAGTGTGGTCTGGGCCACACACCCATTTATCACCCCCGGCTGTTATTTCCCCATAAGGGCCATCTTTGGACAGCCTTGAACTGGGGGAAGGGCTGTCAGGCGTCCCACTCCAGGGACCAGGAAGCAGCAGGCTGAAGGCAGTTATTAAAATGAGACACCTGCCAGGGATGGAATCGCTTGCTTTTTAAAGTAAACAGAAGGAGCAGAGCTTTGGCTGTGAATTTTTGCCCGTTATTTTTGTTGCTTTCCTCTGCCAACCCCTTGTGCCAACCTCTCGGTGCTCTTTGGATGACAGTCCTTTCTATCCCTGTGTAATCACCCAAAATCACTCAGCAAGGAGCCGGCAGAGAACAGGAGATTACATGAGAGTCTGCATACTGACCAGGGGGCTGCCAAGTGCCTTTCCCCTGCTTGGCAGCCAAAACCAGGCCGCAAGGCCCAACCCCCAGCTGTGAAACTGGAGAAGCTAAACGGCTCAAAAGAAAAATGTCCAGGAATTAACAGTTGGGGGATCGGCATCTGATCATTCATTCATTCAAATACCCAACAGATATTTCTCAGCGCCTACTCTGTGCAGGCAGTCTTCTTGATGCTGCAGATTCAGCAGTGAATCAAACCAACACACATCCCTGGCCTCAAGGGGCTTCCATTTTAGTGGTGAAGACAGACGGTAAACAAAATAAGTAAACTGTACAATATATTAGGGGATGAAAGCTGTAGAGGAAAATAAGGAGGAAGGATAGGGAATGCCAGGTGAAACTTTAACTAGGGTGATGTGGGAGGGCTTGCTGAGAAGGTGACGTTTGAACAAAGACTCTATGGTGAAGCCCACCGGTTGATAAGTCCAATCCATGCACGCAAGTCTTCCAAGCAGCTGTTGGTGCCGCCTTCTTAAATATTTACAGTCAGATCTCCAGACATATGAGGATGGCCTTCAAATGTAACGCAGAAACAGAAAATAGGGGCTCAGAGGGAAAAAAGATAACGCAGGAATCAGAAGACAGCTTTGCGAACAGCCCCAGCTATAATTAATATCCTTTGAGAGATGAAGGAAATGGTGGTATCCATAAAACAAGAACAAGAAAAACAAAGGAAACAATTGAGAACAAGAAAGAACTCTTAGAAATAAGAAAAAAATTGTAGTTGGAAACAATTCAGTAAAAAAGTTTGAAAAAAATCACAATAACCCCAGAGAGATAAGGTACTGCATCCAAGAAACAAAGATAATTCTATTAAAAAAGGAACATTCAGATAAATTGAAGAGCTACTGGAAATTAAGAACATGATATCAAAAACTCAATAGAAAGGTAGGAAGATAAAGATGAGTAAATCCCTCAGGGGAAAAAAAGAGATCAAAAATAAGAGAGAAAATATAACAAATTAAGAACAAGTTCAGGAAAGCCAATATCTGATTATTAGGAGTTCCAGAAAGAGAACGCAGAGAAAATGGAAGGGAGGAAAGTATCCATAAAATAATATAAAAAATTTCTAAGAACTGAAGGACAAGAGTTGTCAGGTTGAATGGACCCTCCAAACCTCCAAGGAGCCCCCCAAAATGTATGAAAATAGAGCCTCACCAAGGTACATCACTGTGTCATTTTAGAGCACTGGGCTCCAAGGGAGGACTTTGTAAGCTTCCAGAGTAGAAAACAAACAAACAAGCAAGAAAACCACACAGGTCATCCACAAAGTATCAGGAATCAGAATGGCTTCAGATTTCCTAAGAGCAACACCGAAAGCAGAAGACAATGAGCAGTGTCGTCAAACTTCCTGGAGGAAAATGATTTCTAACTAGGAGCTATATCTGGACAAACTATGAACCAAATATGAGGGTAGAAGAAGAATGTTTTCAGATAAGCAAGGTTTCAAAAAGCTTACTTCCTATTCTCTCTTTTTTAAAAACTCCAAAATGAAAAAAAAGACTAAAAAAGAGAACGACTTAATCTGCTAATTTTCCTTCAATATCCATTCTCCCCTTCTTTCCTTTGGTGCAGACCTCCCTGAGTTTTAGCTGGGCAAGGGGCTTCCCAGAAGGGACACCACTGTCCAGCCGCCCCTGCAGCTAAGTGGGGCCATGGACTAAGTTCTGGCCAGGGGGAGGGGAGCAGAAGTAGTGTATACAAGTCCTGGGTTGAGGCGACTCCATGGAGCAAAGGCCCCTGCCTACTTCTCGACTATATGAGAGAGAGAATTAAGCCTCTATCGTAATTTTATGTCTTTGTTACAGCAGTTTAGCTGTTACAGGAGTTTAGCTGTAACAAATACACATGGGGTGCAGGAAACAGGAGATCCAACCCAGGAGAGAAGGAAATGGAATCCCCAGGACGACAGTGAAGGGACATCTGAGGAGGAGAGCTGTGCCCCGACGTAGAGGGCAAGCAGTCCAGATCGGAGTGGTATAATTCTCCATATTGAGGGCTCTCCTGCTATATCTTTTTTAAGCTTGAGGACGGAGTGCTCAAATGAGCCTGAAGCAGATTCTTATCTGCACTTTGCTTGCCTCATGCTGACGACATTTCTGTTCTCCATGCCACACACTTGGCTAGTCGAGGGCGTACCACAATCCCACAGAAGTGATGTGCTTTGACCTGTTCCTGAGAGTGGGAGGTGGGCCATGGAAGCAGAAAATGCAGAGCAGCCCACTCCCATTGACCGTATTTCTGGGGGATGCCCGGTACTTGTTCATATAACTTGTTCAGGATGCCCTGACCACCAGGGACTCACTCAGGACCAGCACTCTGGTAAGCTCCTCAGCAAGCTGAAGCCAGTCTATGACTCAGAGCCTCTGTCCAGCACATCTTCTCCTGGGGTCCTTCATCTGATTGTCATAATATTGCCCTTTCTTTACACAGCGAGGTTGGTGTTTGCTGTTGATTTTCAAAGCTAAAATGTATTGCTTAGGGAGTAAAACTATAAAGAGAAGCCTCAGAATGATTACAACAAAAATGAGCTAGTGATTACCTCTGTGGAGGGAGGAAGGGGATACGCTGGGAAGGGGCACATGGGCCTCTGAGGTACTTTATCATGGGCTCTGCATACTGGTGCTTCATTTCTTAAACCCAGGAGGCAGATACGTGGGCGTTAATTTAAATAGAAGTAGGCATTCTATACGCTCTTCTGTATGTCTAATACATTTTACAATATTTATAAATAGGCTTAAATACCCATGAAACTCTGTGTGCCTAGGACTGGGGTTTGGGGAGGGGCAGAGTAGGAAAGACTTTTAGTATTGTTTGGCTTTTTAAACCACATGCATGTATCACTTTGATAAAATAGGACTTCTGTGCTAGACAGTGGGCGTACAAAGATGTTTAAGTGGAGGTTCTTGCCTTTGAGTGTTTCTACATCTGGCAAGAGCCCAGTACAGATGATTGACAACCACACAACCTGATGAGAATTGTAAAGTACCTCTACGCAGAGGGCTTTAGGATTACAGAAGAGTGGGCAATGGCTTTTTTTAATCAAAAGGCAGTGAGAAGAGAGGGTAGGTACAGGGGGGGATAGTCTGTAAGTCAGGCCTTGAAGGAGGAGTTTGAAAGTAAAACAAAGGCTAAGAAAGGGCATCTCAGGAGGAGGTAACGCAATGACCAAGAACAGAGAAGCATGAAAGAAAGTGCAGGCAAGCGAACTGGAGTGGATCAGGGACTGTGCGGGTTGCACACTACACAACCTCCAAGGGCGGCATTCATAGCATTGTGCAGTGCATAACCTGCACAATCATCCACAGCAGTCTGGTTGAAGGGAGTGGTAGGGCCCATAAGGGAAGGAAGAGGAAGCCAAAAGTACAAGGGTATTAAGTGAGAAATGGAAAATGGAATGTCAAATGAAAAAGGCTATTATTGAACCCTAAACATTAGTCAATAGGCTACTGTTGACATATATTCAAATTATTTGTCCTTTCAATATGAAATCGAAAAATCACATCAACCTTTTGTACTCAATGAGCGACAATAACATGTGCCTTTACAATGGTAGGGGAAAAACACAAATAAAGCTTTACATTGGTGTATTTTACATTAATACCATTCCTTAAGGTCTTGAGAACATAGAAAAGAATTGGACAAAGATCATTGTGTCATCTGTGGGTACTTCTTTATTAGAAAAGAAATTAACATTCACACTAGAGACTGCAGAAGGAAATTAATCTGGCAATGCTGGAACAAACTTCACAGTGAGGGATTCTTGTTTTCAAAGAGTAGGGGAAAAAAGGAGAGAGAAAATCATTTAGGACAGTGTTTCTCAAATTTGGCTACTTTCACAGACCTTCTTGGGAGAAGGAGTTGCAAGTTTCCTATGATAATGTTTTAAATTTTATGTTTTACTTTTGTTCATAATCTAAGCAAATTAACCCGCACTTGTTCAGGATTACCTGGACAACCATCTTATATAACAGTGTAGACACATGATCACAGCATCTGCACTTGGACCTCTGATCCCTGGGCACCAAGGGAAGGCCAACTGTGCTTAACTTTTCATTTGGAGTTTCTCATATGGTGTCCTCAGACCCTTCAGGGAATTGTTGAACATTTCCTATGAGATCAGTGAGTTTGTGAAGGTAGAGAACACTGGTTCAGAGCAGTGATTCTTGAGACAGGGGTAGGGTGGAGTGGGGATGGTGACCAGGGAGACACATGCAGTTTGAAAAAGCACATTCAAAATACTTAGTCATTTCATAATACAAACTCCATAAAGTCAAACTCAACAAAATCATTTTCAGGCAGTAGCAGAAAACCAACTATAGATTCATCCTAAGGGGCTTGGGATAAACTTGGTTGAGAAACACTGGCTTAGAGGTAGAGGAGTCCCAGCACATCATGTAGGACAGTCAGTAAGAAACACGTGCCAAAGAGAGAACATCGTTTGGGTCAGTGAGCAAATTATAAGCCATAACTTGTCATGGTCTTTTGGAACCCAAAGGACTGATCCAGAAGAAACCCAAGACATCCATCAACCTTCTCATACTTGTGGTTTGGGGCAAGTTGGGCCATTTTTAATACCGAGTCAAAAAAGAAAAAGCTGCTCCCCCCCCTTTTTTGGGGGTTAACATATTGCAGAATTTTAAGTCAACAGTTGCTGTCATTGGGTAAAGGTAGCCCCAGATCCATCCACCAGGAAGTGCGGTCATCATTTGCAATGCCTTTCAGCTCTCAAGGGGGACACATCAGCCTGGGGTCAGCTCTGCCAGGAAAAAACACAAAGAGTTGGATTTTCTTGGAAAGGTAAATTCCCCTCATTTCCCTTCATCACCAGAAAATTGACGCTTGCTATTTAAACACAATCTGTTACAGATGGCCTTGAGATGCAGTTGCCAGCAAAATACTGAGAGCATATAACGCAAATAAAGAAAACTTGTGAATATGGGGGACTCTAATGGCCACCCGAACATAGATAGTTGAGGAAATGGTATTTCCCATCTTCCCAGGAATGTCATTAGTTTTCTTCCATTCTTCATCTAAGCCTAAATTGCTAAAAAGTGTTTCAGAATAGAAAACATTTGGCACCACAGTTAAGTGGGTTTTGAGCTCTTTAGTGCATGGGGTGAGGCCAGGAAGCTGACCCAATCAGACACCATGCTCACCTGCTGTGAGGATGTTGTAGAATTGTGATTAGAAGGTTTGTAATATTAACTATTTTATTTCAAGGGCTTCAGTTGTATTTTTTCAGATCTTTTTTTTTTACTTCTCTTCTGTTGCTATTCTGAGTAACCACCAGAAATTATACATACTCATTGCTCAAGGGTGAGTTATTAATTAGTGGACAATAAATACTCCTCAAAGACCATTTTGGTTTAAAAACCATAAACTATTCCTTTGACTAAAAAAAACACTCGGTCTCTCTCCGCGTGTGAGCCAGTGGAATTGGCCGAGCTGGATGCTAGCTAGCACTAACAAGAGCTGGGGGAGAGGGGAGCTCATCAGACCCCACAGCATGCTGGTTCCTTTCTAACGAGTTCTTCACCCTACGGTTTTCCATTGAGCCAAGGATCTCCTTTAGGTTACAATTTTAGAAAACTTTGTTTTGGCGTTTGGGAAGCCAGTTAGATTGAAGTGATGTGCAGTGTGAACACGGGTAAAGCAAAAATTACCTTGATTTCACGTTGCACTTAGAATCATCCAGGTTGCTTACCAAGGCCTGTGTGCTCTGGCCCCTGCCCACGTGTTACTCCTCTTCTTCCTCACTGAGCTTCACTCGGGCTGCTCTTGCTTGCTTTCTGTTCCTTGAATATTCCACACTTGTCACCTCAGGGCCTCTGCACTTGCTCTTCCCTCTGCCTGAAAAGCTCTTCTGCCTCATCCTCACGTAGCTGTCTCCATCTCGTCAACCAGGTCTCAGCCTAACCAGCCCCTCTGAGAAAGGCCTTCCCTCACCATTTCAGCTAAATTTGCTCCCCACCCCCTACCATGTTCCATCACATTATTCGATTTATTTGTTTGAGGAATTATTTACTTACTTGTTTTGATGTCTACCTTTCCAGAATAAGTTCCATGTTATCTTTTTGTTCATCACTATATTCCCAGAGCCTAGTACAGAGTGTGGCACATGCTAAGTGCTTATTCGATATTTGTTAAATGAAGGTTGAGTGAGATTTCCTCCCATTGACACAATTAATCCCTTTGTAAAATGGGAAATCTCATACATGACCTCACAATTCCTCAAATCATGCCAAATCATTCTTTCCCCAGCCAGAATGCCTTCCTAGGTTATCATAAAACATGGCAGTAGAATTCTACTGTCTCCCAGTGTTCTGGGCCCAGCATCCCACCTGTCACTCACCTGTAATTATTCTAGAGCTCCAATTTGCTTTAGCCGCGGCAACAGTTCCCCCCTCTGTTGCATATTTGCTAGATCAGTCCATCCACCTATACAGTCTTTACCGATAAAGACCCGAGGTACCTAAAAAAGCAAACAAGCCAGGACTTAAGGAACTTAATTATTAGGTTAGAAAGAATGACACTTTATCCTTCCTCTCAATATTTCCCATGATCCAAACCTTTTCAAATTACTTTACAACCTCCTCATGTATTTACTTTCAGGTCAGAACTTTCTGTTATATGCATAAAATTATTCATTAAAGAATGTTTTCAAGCCAAGATGTTTTTCAAATTGGGTATGCTGTGCATGAGATTGTCCAACTTGTCGAAGTGATTTAAAAATTTCCCTCTACAGAAACACGTTTCAGGGAAAGAATTTTGGTTGGCTGCAGCTAGACCACCCGGGTTGAATTCTGGTTTCTCTGCAGCTGGGACCACACCTGAGCCCGTAAGCTGAGCCATGGCAACCAGGAAGGAGTTTGTTTCTAAATACAGTGGGAAAAGTATTTGTATTAGGCCTCCGTCCTCAATTTTTAGGTCCACAGTTTATTATAGTAGTCCTTCTCTGCTGTGAGCTCTGTGCTCAGCTGGGGAAGGCGTGATGGTGTCTGAGTCTCCTTCTTTGATCCCTGGCCCATCGAGAAATGTTTAAGTGCTGCAGCTCTGGGAGAGAAGGACATTCGTCTGCTTTGGTTGCACACCTGGCATGGGTGGGTCACCCAAGGCAAGCCAGACTGACCCAGTCGTTACAACCACTGGATGCGTTTATCTCCAGTCACACTGAGGCTCCCGCCCTGCTGCTAGGTACGTTCCAGAATTGGAATCCTGAAGGAGGAAGTCTTCTCACTGTGGCCCAGACAACTTCCAGGCCAAGAGTGTTACAGAAAGGCTGACAGGCAGTGAAGAAACACCAACAAGATAGGCCACCTGAGTGGTCAGGCAAGCAGGTCCTCTCTCTCAACTCTAGGAACATACCAGAAAGGCTGGGAGAGGTGAGAGATAGAAAGAGGTAAGAATATTTTCAAAGCTGTTGATTTTCTCAGAAGGCATAATAATTCAAGTGAATTTTTTTTTTTAAAGTAAGAGAGATGAGAAAAAGGGCTGAATTATTTTGGATAAGTCCTTACAGTATTTTATTAAGAAGGGGTCTGGGTGGAAGTGGGCTTTGAAAATTCAGGCCAAGATTAAAAGACTCCTGTGCCACATTTCTGTGGCTAGTTCCTGTGCCCCAGGAGTGGGAAAGCACACAGAGGACCACGTTCTGGGGAAGCCTGGTAACACTGTCCTCTTCAGTCACAGAAGGTGCAGCACGTGGCCCGGTGTGGGTTTTGCAGAGGGGAAGCACTATCAAGGCAACATTGTTTCAACAGCTGAAAGAATAGCGGCAGAAAGATGAAATCAGAAACCGAAGTTTTCCCCTGGGTCCTGGCTGTTACTTTAGAGAAAATAAAGCTCCCCCCCCACCCCACCGATTGTTGGGGGCTTTTTGGCTTTATCTCCCCAGAAACACTTGGCTGTGGTCAGTTGTACCAGTAAATTGAACAGAATCCTAATGTAATTCTGATATAATCATACTGCAGAGCTCCTTCTGCTGAAGGCATTGCCTGAGGAGATAAAAATCACCTGAGCTTTAAATACATAAGGATGTATTCATTCTGGAACTTCTATATTTTCAAAAAGAATTGAGCAATTGTCACTCCTACGGCTTGCCACAACTCCCCCTCCGCCCAGGGTGTTGGCAGAGGGTTGAGCTAAGCTAGTTGGTGAGAAGGCCCTGAGGAGCAAGGAGGCCTCTCCTCACACAGGGGTTCTCAGACCAGGACGAGCGTCAGAACCGCCGGGGGGCTTGTTACATCGATGTCTACTCACCTCCCCACATTTCTGATAGAGGATATCTGGGTTTGGGGCCCAAGAATTTGCGTTTCTGACAAGTTCTCAGGTGAAGCTGACACGGCTGCCCGAGGGATCACGTTTGTAAACCACTGGTTGACACTGAGCGGCCGATCCTTCCTCCCAGGGTAGCTGTGGCTTTGAAAACCCACAGCCCCATCGCCTGAGACAGGCGGTGAAACGTGATCACCCTGTCTCCAGGGTGGAGCTGTGTGCACACCATCTGGCAGAGGAGCCGGTTTGCCTGAAACTGAAAGGCCCCTTTGCCCTTACACACCCCGTCTAGTTGGGCAACAGCAAAACCACTTAAAGCCCACCAGTTACTGGCACCCCCAAAAGGAGCTGAACCACAGGCTGCACAGGACAGTGTGGGGGGCGGTGGTGACAAAATAGGAAACTGTTGATTCAGCTGAGGAAGGATGAGGAAATGCACCCTCTGTGCCTTCCCCTCCTGGCCCCAGCCCCCTCTTCAGAGGAACTTGCTAGTCTGTTACTGTCAAGAAGCAGAAAGAGAACTGCCACCATAAAAACAAGCGTGGTGGGCGGCCCCGTGGCTTAGCGGTTTGGATCCCGGGCGCGCACCGACGCACCGCTTCTCCGGCCATGCTGAGGCCGCGTCCCACATGCAGCAACTAGAAGGATGTGCAACTATGACATACAACTATCTACTGGGGCTTTGGGGAAAAAAAAAAGGAGGAGGATTGGCAATAGATGTTAGCTCAGAGCCGGTCTTCCTCAGCAAAAAGAGGAGGATTAGTATGGATGTTAGCTCAGGGCTGATCTTCCTCACACACACAAAAAACAAGCGTGGTAATACTAGGGCCCTTACTCTTCTGGAGGAGGTTCCTCCAGCCCCAGCCTCAGCAAGGCGGCATCTTCTGTGCTCTAAGGTTACTCAGGTGCAGCTACTCAAAGCTCCTTCTCAACATTCCTCACCACCTCCTTGGCTACGTTGCTGGTACAAGCCACCAGCATTTCTCATCTGAATTATAGCTGGAGCCTCCAGGTGTCTCCCAGCTTCAACTCTCACTCTGGCCTTCCCATAGTCTCTTTTCCCGACAGCCACCAGAGTGACCCTTTCAAAATGAAGCCAGATTCAAAACTAACTCCTCTGCTTGTCTCATATCACAAGCCACAGTTCTCATGATAGCTTGAAAGCCCTTCCCAACCCATACCCCATCATCTCTTCCTGCTCTCCTACCAGCTCACAATGCTCCAGCCACACAGGCCTCCTTGCCAGGCACACTTCTGCTGCAGGACCTTTGCACTTGCTGTTCCCACTGCCTTTATGCTCTGCCCCTAAATGTGTGCCTTGCTCCCTCACCTCCTTTAGAAATCTACTTCAATCACTAAGGCCCTGATGGCTCCACTTAAAACTGTACCTTGCTCCCTACTGCCTACTTCCCTGTCCTACTTAGCTTTTCTCCATAATGCATATCACTTACCACCTTCTAACATATTATTTATTGTACTTACTAGAATGTAAGTTCCACAAAGGCAGGAGGGTTTTTTTTGTTCTGTTCTTGGCGGTGTTTCCAATGTCTGGAAAAGTGCCTAGTAGGTAGTAGGTGCTTAAAAATGTGTTGTCCAAGTGCCTATTGACTGATGATTGGATAAAGAAGATGTGGTATATATATATACAATGGAATACTACTCAGCCATAAAAAAAGACAAAATTGTCCCATTTGCAACAACATAGATGGACCTTGAGGATATTATGTTAAGCGAAATAAGCCAAAGACAAACACTGTATGATTTCAGTCATATGTGGAAGATAAACTAACACATGGACAAAGAGAACAGACTAGTGATTACCAGAGGGGAAGGAGGTTGGGGGCTGGGCATAAGGGGTAAAGGGGCACATTTATATGGTGACCGACAAATAATAATATACAACTGAAATTTCACAATGTTATAAGCTATTTTGACCTCAATAAAATTTTTAAAAATGTGTTGTATCCAGCAAAATTATCCTTTGAAAGTGAAGGAGAAATAAAGACTTCCACGCAATCAAAAATTGAGGGAATTTGTTGCCCATAGACCTGCCTTGCAAAAAATGTTCAAAGAAGTTCTTCAAGGAGAAGGGAAATGGTAGAGGTCAGAGACTGGGATCTACATAAAGAAAGGAAGAGCTTTAGAGAAGGAATAAATGAAGGCACTGATCTAGGAGCTGTGGCTATAGCAAAACCAAAACAGGTTTCTCCATGTACACAGCTAATGGAAGGCCTGAGTGTCTGTAATCAGTCAAGTCCAACTGGCCTCCTACTGTATGCACAGCAGCACAGTCAGCAAGGAGGAGTAAGATAGCAACCGTTCTCAAGTTTTCAGTCTTTTCGAATATAAACTCTTCACTGTCAGGGATCATGAGGCATACAACTTCAAAGGATTTATTCTTCCCCTTGGAGGAATGCATTTAGGACTCAAGAACCCACGAAAAATATTTTTAAAAATTCAAAAACTTAAATGACCACTAGAAGAAAAATTGTTGCTTTACAAATGAAAAAAAAATTTGTTGAATGAATGCATGAAGAGGTTTGTTTTTCCTGCTGGAGAATAGAGGCTGCCTAGCTGAGAGCCATAGCTCCCAAAACTTGTGGCAAATTGGAATTACCTGGGGATCTTTCTTTTGATAGGAAATAAATTTTTTTCCTAGCTTTATTGAGGTATAATTGACAAATTTGTATATATTTAAGGTGTACAATGTCATGGTTTGATGTATGTATGTTATGAAATATTACCACAGTCAAGTTAATTAACATATTCATCACCTCACATGGTTACCATTTTTGTGTATGCAGTGAGTACACTTAAGATCTACTCTCCACAAATTTCAAGCATACAATACAGTATCACTATCATTAACTATAATCATGCTGTACATTGGATCCCCAGAACTTATCCATCTTATAGCTGAAAGTTTCTACCCTTTGATCTAGGGAGCTTTACAACTACTGAGGCCTGGCTCCCACCTCTGACACGGTGATTGGTATGGGGTATGACTTGGGATTGGGATTTTTTTTAAAAAGCTCCTCAGGTGATTCTAATGTGCAGCAACACTCGAGAACCAGTGGCCGAGAGGGGTCCATGGCAGTGCTTGTACTGCCCTTTCTCAGGACCTGGGCAGCCTGTACAGCTGGTGGTCCAGCTTAGCAGCAAGAGTCTCTCTCACCATTGTCTCCTCTGCTCCAGGACCTCCCAGAGGCAAGAGTCCTCAACTCACAGCTGGGGCCCTGGGAGCAATAGGGTAACAGGTTTAGCCTCTTTCTGCTCCAAAATGCTGATTGCTGACTGGAGAGGCGGGGAGAAACAGCCTCCCTGCTTGACACTGAGAACCCAGAGAAAACCCTGGAAGTCAAACTAAAACTGAACTAGGATATGAACCTCTGCAAACACTATGTCCTAGAACGTGCATCCTGAAAGGGAACTTGGGTGAGCTGGGGGCCATCACTCACCCCAGCCAGCACCAGAACTGTTACAGGCAATCTGGCTGGCTGGGCATCCCACAGGAAGCCATGGACACAGAGGAAGAGGAAGCCTTTTCAGATAAAGGAGAGCTGTGCTTAGAGGGTCTCTCCTTCTATTCACGGCAAAGGGGATGTAGAGGTCGCCTACTCTAGTCTGGTCTTGCAGCCAAGGAGGTCCTTGAGGATCAGAGAGGTGGTGACTTGCCCAGGCTCACACAGCAAGCCACTGTGAGAGCCAGGCGGGAACTCTGGCCTCTGGACTTCCTATTGTGGCAGGCCTGGAAACATCCCGTCATTTAGAACAAGGGGCAAAGAACAAGCCGTTAGATTTTGCCAGTGGGAGGAGTTAGATAGGATAAGGAAGAAGGAGCGAATTAAAGAGAGCCTAAAGACTGAAGGTCAGCGAATCCCGCTCGGCTGTGTGACAACAGAAGAAAGAGTGCGCACGATTCCCCTGTTCACTAACAGAAAGGTTCAGATCACACTGGGCCCCTCCACCCGCCTTCCACCCCCAGCCCTGCAAGCTGCAAACTGTCATGCCGCGGCAGTGCCTAAAACAAAGACTCCAGATAACTCCTCCACGA
Source organism: Ceratotherium simum simum (assembly GCF_057802395.1). NCBI lineage: Eukaryota > Metazoa > Chordata > Mammalia > Perissodactyla > Rhinocerotidae > Ceratotherium > Ceratotherium simum. Next base: position 73,258,508 of record NC_141903.1, on the reverse strand, counting down.
CGCCCGGACAGCCGCCGGGCCACTGACCCTGACGCAGTCAGCGGTGCCCCTCCTCTGAGCCGAGGGGACCCTTGGCTGCGGTCCAGCCGCCCGTTCACCGGAGCCTCTCGCTCAGGCGCCCTCCCCCACCCCGCACAGCCCTCCCGCCGCCTTGAGTGACGGAGCCCTAGCGGTGTCCTAGAGAAAGGCACCGGCGGACCCTGCTCACAGCCCAGACAAGCAAAAGGAATCCGGGAGCCTTTTTTCCAGCCTTTTAGAGCGAAACCCCAGGCTCACCGTTCTGGCTCCTGTGAGCTCTTGAAAATAATCTTGGATCTCGCTTGCGTCGTCCCCGGTGGCTGTGATATCGACAAATTCCAAAGACCCTTGTTTGAAGGGCAGTTGGCTGAGGAGCTCGCGGGTCCTCCTGCAGAAGGGGCAGGTGGGCTTGATGAACACAACCACCTTCCCAGGCTGGATTTTGCTCTTCACAAACTCTTGAGCCATGCTGACAGGTTGCTGCCTCCCAGGAGGAATCCTCAATTGCAGGTATTGCTCCGAGCGTAAAGCGGAGGCCCAGCCAGCTGGCTCTCATTTAAAGGAACCTCCCTGGAGGTGGAGTTTGTCGGGTAGCGTGCTCGAGTTTTAAAGGGACATTCCCCAAGTCGTTTTAGTCTGGCGAAATTCACCAGCTAGAAATGCTGAGGAATGCACACTTGTATTTAATCATCGATAGCTAAGCCCTGTGCGTCATTGTCCTCAGATCTTTCAGGAGTGCCTGCCCGTTGGCAGAGAGCAGAGTCAAATAACCCTCTGGGGAAGCACAAAGTGCACAGACCAGCCCCAGGGAGGGGGTCGAGCAGGCAGTGACCTGGTAGAGTAAAATCTTTATTTCCTTCTCAGAGACACAGGTTTTTGAAACACACCCAAACAGAATCATTCAAGAAACCCAACGCATTGAAATCTCTTTAGAAGTGAAATTGAAGTTGTGACTTTGCGTTCCATCTTGAGGTTGCTCCCAGGGCGTTTTGTTTGGCTTGCACAGTGGGTGTTTGCTATTGTGATTGTTTTAATGGCATTAGTTCTCAACATTTAAAAATCTAGACATTTCACAAAAGAATCTGGACTTGCAACCTCTCTGAAATTCAGGTCACATTGCTCTGTGGCAGCAGCCGGGGCTGAGTAACTGTTGTCTCCTCCGGACAGGCAGACCGTGGCTCAGTTTACCACAAGCCCCCTGGCTAGCTCCTGCCTTCCAGACACCTGCCTCTTCACCCCATAAGCCTTTGCGTTTGTGACCCTTGAACAGCAGTTTAGCATGGAAGCAAATTCCAATACAACCCTGTGATTTCAAACTACAGATTCCATGAGGGTCTTTTTCTCAGTTTGTGACCCTTTGTTTCCACTGTGGGGGAGTGGAAGTGGTGTAATAACTCAGCTACCACATTCGCCTCAAGTGTTCGAAGACCTGAAGCAGGGGCTTGTAGAACTAGAAAACCTGATGCTCTTCCTGTGGTGCCCACGCTCCCTAGTGGGGGAAGCAAAGTCTTCTGTTCAAGGTTCTAGATAAGATATCTTATCCCCCTCTTGCCGTACACCACTTTGTGTGCAGTAAGTTCAATAAACAATAAAGGAAAATTCCAATAAAGGAAAAACCACCTCCTTTAAAAGTGAGTCATCCTTTTCCTGACAAAGTTTTACGCTGAAACTGGAGTATCTCCTGAGAGGTGGGGCCCAGGCCAGAGCTGGACGCCTCCATTTGTTGTCATGTGGGTGGAATCCCCAGTGTAGTGTGATTGAGAGAAGGAAAGAAAATTGACTCCTGGCCGGCCCAGTGTCTTAGCGGTTAAGTGCTTAAGTGCGCGCGCTCCACTACTGGCGGCCCAGGTTCGGATCCCAGGCGCACACCCATGCACCACTTCTCCAGCCATGCTGAGGCCACGTCCCACATACAGCAACTAGAAAGATGTGCAACTATGACATACAACTGTCTACTGGGGCTTTAGGGGAAAAACAAAAGGAGGAGGATTGGCAATAGATGTTAGCTCAGAGCCGGTCTTCCTCAGCAAAAAGAGGAGGATTAGCATAGATGTTAGCTCAGGGCTGATCTTCCTCACAAAAAAAGAAAGAAAATTGACTCCTGGAAGTAGCTGTAATTATTACTAAAATTAGATGGCAAAATGAGAAACCCAGATTCTGAGTCACAGAGAGGGAGCTAATAAGTGAGATCTCTGTCAACAAAAAGAATGTTATAAAGCCAGGAGGCCTGAGCCAACTGGTCCTGGTCAGGGCTTGGGACTTCCCAACCCATAGCTTCACTTTCTTCCTGAATAAGCTCATGGCAGAGTTCATGTCACCTCTCTTCATTTTCTTCCTTTATCCTGGACTCCCCTGGCCAGGCCCCACCTGAGGCCCAGGGTCTCTTCGGCGCCCTCAGAGCTGCCGCCTTCTGTTCACCAGGCCCAAGGTTCATCAGCACACCTGGTACCTGGCTCTTCCCTCAGAGGCTTTCTCTTCTTAGGGCCTGGGGTTCACCTCTCCCTCTCTGCTGGCTCTTTTTCCTCAGCGTGTGACAATGTTCCCCACTCTCCCTTGATAAAAATCACCAGCACCTTCCATCTCCTTTTCCCTGTTTTCCTACCTTTGCCCTTTCCTTAACAGCCACGTTTCACGAAAGCCGCTGTTCTGTTTGCTCTGTGCACTTCACTCACCTCCCACTCTCCTCACTTCATTGCAGTCTGACCTGCTTATCACCTGTTCTGCTGCAAGTCCTTTGGCCAACATCAACTACGACTTCTACATTGCTGAATCACCCTGCAGCCAGGTGTCCTGCCGGAGACTAACTCAGAAGTGTGGGTGTGGAGTTTTTGGTAAAGTGGTGGAGTGAACCTCCTACAGGACCTGTTTGCAGAGAGGCCCCTGGGGGTTTGGGTACCTGGGGTAGAGACTGGGGTACTGGGGGACTCTCTCGTCTGCCCTACAGCTCAGCCCCCGGGACTGGTGTCTGCAGCCTTAGGACAGATGGCCGCAGGACACAAGCTGAAGAGGATATTTTCATGAGGGACTATGTGAGACATGGCACACAAACAGATGGCAGAGAGGAGGCATCTGCTGCATTTCTCAGAAAATGCCGTGGCTTCAGCTCAGTGAAGAATTCAGAGCATAGAATACCCTGCTTCAGCGACATTGTGAAGGTTTGTAGTTTTGGCCCACCAGGAGACGGAAACCACGGATCTGAGGGGCATTTCAGGGGGGTTGGAGGGAGGCCCTGTCCTCAAGTGCTGTGGACATCAAGAGGGCTGTGTCTGGAAGAGCACGTGAGGACTCTTCCTGGGCTTGTGCCTGACACCCTCAGGCACTCCCAGAAATAAAGGGAAGCAAGGACTTTTTTTTAAGGGAGTGGAGATTCTGCTATGCAGGCAACAAGCTTGTGATATGTGTGAAATATAGGTTATTACTATTAATGTAATCTCATTTGTACCCACATGCTGATGAGGGCTGGGAAAATTTGGCCACAAATGAAGCTTTTTCAGGCTTTTTCTTGCCCCCTTGGCAGGATTTCTGTAGAAATCCACTGTGCAGATCCACTGTAGATCACTGTCCCCCTCTTGAAGCTCTCTTCTTCTAAACATCATCTGCAGCTTGATCTTCTAATTCTTCCCGTATCTCTGGGTATTCTGTCTCAGCCTCTTTCTCAGGAATTTTGCCTACGTACATGGTATATCCTAGGGCTTGATCCTCTTCTCACTATGCACACACCTCCTTGAAAGATTTTATCTGCATATGTGGCCCCAGCTATCACCTTTTTCTTGATGAGTACATATTTATATGTCTTGTCTAGACCTCTTTCCTAAGCCCCATGGATGGCTAGTTCACTGCCTACTGAGAAGACCCGCCTGATGGTTCCTCAGGCATCTCAGCCTCAGTGTGACCAAAACTGAAGCCACCCCCCTCTCTCTTCCATACCTGCTCATCCTCCCATGAGTACTGTCATCTACCCTGTCTGCCAGGGCGGAAACCTAGGAGGCATCTTTACTGCCCCTTCCTCCCCTGCCCCCTGCTGTTATTTATGCAGAGTGACCAAACTCTAACACTTCTGCCTCCTAAGTACCTCCGCAGTCTGAACACCCTTTCCATCCTGACTGTCTGTCTTGGCGTAGCTCTCAGCAGCTCTCCGCTAGATCTTGTTAGAACCTCCATCCTGGCCTCACTGCCTGGCCCTACACTGCTGCTGGGGGCATCTTTATGTATGCAAATCCTGTCGTGGTCTCTCTTTTTCTTAGAAGCCTTCCATTTTTCGCTAGGATGAACTCCAGATTCCCTAGTGGGGATGTGGCCCCCATGATCGGTCCTCCCTTCCTCCTTAGCCATATCACCACCTTTTATATTCCATATAAAAGCTGGAATATATTTATTCCAGCTGTATGGAGTCTGAGTGGTGCCACACTCCGGCTGCTCGTACCTTCATTGCTTTGGACTTGCTGCTCTCTCTCCCTAGAGTGCCGCCCCCTCATTTCTGTGTGGCTGACTCCTGCTGATCCAGATCATGTGTTGACTCCTCCAGGAAGTACCCCTGAACACGTACCTCTTTTCCCCACTGGAGTGGGTGCCCTCAGCTGAGCTCACACAGCATGCTGTGCCTTGACTCATCCCATTTCATTGTTCTTTTTTATTCTTTTTCTGTCATCTACAGTGAGCCCCTTGAAGGCAGGGATAGGGCTTTCATCCCTGTATTGCCAGAGCCCAGATGCACACTGGTCCTTATCCATCCACCTATGCATCCATCCTACAAACATTTATTAATCGACTACTCTGAGCCAGACACAGGGATCAGTCACATGCAGCCCCAGTCCTTAGGAGTTTACAGTCTACTGGGGGATGCAGACATGGAAAATGGACACAGTGTTATAGTGTTTTCTAGGTAGTATAATAGAAGTGCATATGGGCACTAGAGGAACCCAAAGAGAGTGCTCATTCCCACCTGGAGGCTGCTTAGGGAAAGGCTGACAAAGGTGAGCTAGGCCGAGTCTTGAGAAATGAGATGTTTGTGAGTCCACAAAGTGGGGAAGGGCACTGCAGGCAGAGGGGACAGGAAAAGCAGGGATGGCATAAACGGCGTGTGGTGTTGAGTGTAGTTGCGTGTGGATAGGGAGAGGGGAGAGAGCGAGCTGGAGAGCAGGCAGATCCGTGGTGTCCTTTACCAAGCTAAAGAGTGAGGACTTGATGCACAGGCAGGGAGGAACCATAATAGGTATATCTGAAGGATGAGTAGATTTGCAGGTAAATATTTGATGAATTAAGGACTTTATCACACCTCCCAAGTAACACAAGGCGTGCCTAAACGCAGTTTGCCCAGAGAAGGGCTCTAAGGAGTGGTAGCAATGCTTTGGAGCAGGCAAACCTTTCAGTGTCCTTCAAGGCTCACCCTGGGACCAGTCCTGGCTTCCACAAGGCTTGAAATGGTGCAAAGGGGCAGCTCAGTGGGTGGTGGGGTCTGAGCTGCCCTCAAGACTTCCCAGACTACTTACAGCCACCCTTACCCCTGTAGATGTGCTGCTGTAGGGGGTCACGGGAACGGGCCACGTTACAGCAGCCCTTTCCAACCACAGTCATGTGAAGATTCTGGTTTGTGGCTGGGCCTGTTTTCAGAGTCTGATCCTGTCTGATGCTTTCTCTGGATCTCTATGGATTTGACCACAGAGGACCACTGACTCTGACTCTAGCTGTAGTCCTTCTGGTCGGACTGTTTTCTCCCCTTCCACTCTAGGCTGGGCTGCTCCATGCTGAACTTGGTAAGACTGACAGCTGCCAGTTACTATGTACCTACTGTGTGGCGGGCTTGGCACTAGGAGCTTTACATACATCATCTCTAATCCTCACAGCAACTCTGAAAGACAGATTCTTTGGATCCCCAAAGACTAGAGAAATAAAGAGAGGGTCCCTGATTTGGAGGACTTGAAGTTCAACCAAGGTCAGAAATATAGGCTGCTTTCCAACAGGCTCCACCATGTATTTGGAATGTCTCTCTTGGTGCTTCTTTTTCTAAGATCCAAGCTCAGTTTAGGTATGGTGTGTCACCTACTGAAACTGGTGACCTGAGAATGCCTGGGTCCCACTGAGGTTTCTTGCTGTCATTTAAGCTCAAGACTGTGTCCTTGAACTTTCCACGTGTTCCACCACATGTGGATCTTACTATTGGCCTCTTGGGAGGGAGTAACCCCTCTTCCTCTCCTCTCCTTAACCTAATCGTGTCAGGCAAACCAAACTAAGCCCATTTTTAGGAGTCTCTTTATTCGGGGCCCCAAGAAGGAAGCAGCATCATGTCTCTCTCTTTTCCCAGCCCTTGATGCCAAGGTAACACCTCTCACAGGACATCATACCTGTCTCCTTTGGGGTGGGTGTGGTGGTGACAGAGGAAGGGTTAATGACTCCCCTTGGGCTGTGACTTGGACTCCCTCAAAGGGGTTCTAGGGTATGTGGAGGCAAAGCAGATCGATTTAGATTTCAGAGCATCACCTGAACAAGCAGAATATAATACCCCAGCTTTTGTAGCCCCAGACTCTAACCAGGTTTATCAAGTCGGATATTTTAGGTGGAAAGTAACAGAATACCCAATTAAAAGTGGTTTTGATTAGAGGGGTCCATTTTCTTGGCTATTGGGTGGTAGGGAGGTAGGAAGTTGGCTCAGAGGCTCAGTGATCCAGGGCTGCAGGCAGGTGTTTCTGAGATTCTTCTGGGCCTCCCCTCATGACTGCAGGTTGGCTGCAGCTGGTCCAAGCATCCATCCCCGCACAATTGTGTTCAAAGTTAGGAGGCAGAGGGTGGCAGAGACAAGGCGTTCCTCCTTCCATGCTTCTCCCCCAGCAGACTTCCCTTATCTCCTGGGCTGGAACTGGTTCACATGCTCACCCCAAGGTCAGGGTCCCTCTTCCCTAAGCACATTGATGTACAGTTGACAGCTGAGGTCTCTGGGCCAGCAAGCACAGTTGTTGGATAATCAGCCTGACTTTGTGCCACATGTGCACTCTGATTTTATTGTCTAGCACCTTCTTTCACCATCAAGAGTAGGGGTCTGCTTTTCACTGGTGCATCCTTCCCACGGTAGCTACATCAGAGGGAAAGGGGTTTTCTGTACTAATCACTCCTGTATCTGTAGGGATGCCTTTGGCTGCAAGGAACAGAAATCCCACTCAAATTGGCTTAAATAATAATATTCAAAAGAACATAAGTCCACAAGTGGGGCCAGCTTCGGGGCTGGCATAATTCAGTGGCCTCAGCTCCGTCTCCTTGCCCTTGTCCTGGTGATGGGTTCACCCTCAGCCTGGTGGTGGGCTACCTCATCTTAAACAGCAATGTCCAGAGGAAGCGAGAGGGTCACTTGCAAAGTTTTCCCACAGCAAACCTCACCTCATGTTATTGGTCCAGATTGCCTCACAGGCTCATTCCTGACCCAAAGATTAGCAAAAGGAATGGAATGAACTCACTTTTGGAGAAAGTCAGGCCCATGTCTAGAGTGGAGATGGGTTAGCTTCTCCAGAGGGAAGGGACTACGTCGGGGAGGAGAGGATTCCTGAGTAACGCTGAGTTCTCTAGGAAGGAGGAAGAGGAAAATGGAAGTGGGGGCGGCAACCAACAGACTTCACCACCAACTCCTAGGACAAAGTTATTAGAAGCAGTCAGCCGCCAATAGGAACTTTATCTTGCTTAGTCAAACAAGGCTGAAAACACTGAAGTAAAAGATAGCAGCTTCTGCGGTTCAGTAGAACATTTTATCTACTTCTTTGATACAATTCAATGCCGTCCATGCCTAAATGTTTTCAGCAATTTCATCCCTGTCACTTCCTCTTTTCCCAAGGCAGGTTATCAAAATGATATTTATTTAGTAAATAAATATCCCCCTAAAGTAGGTAGCAGTCCCTGCCATTTGCAGATAGGGAAGCAGACCCGGGCAGGTGTGGAGACTTGCGAGGCTCCCGGGGAGGAAGCGGAAGTGGTAGAGGGGGGATTCGAGCCCAGGTGTGTCTGAGCCTAAATCAGGCTCTCTCTCTGCTGCTCCCCCCAACAACGTCCACGGTCTTAGGCGGAGGCTGGTGCAAGGCTGGAAGGGGTCTCAAAGGCCATCTACTCTAGCCCCATTGTGCCCTTGCATCCCTGCCCGGACATTATTCTGCTGGGTGCCTGCCCAGCCTGCCCTTGAGCCCCTCCGCGGAACAGGCAGGAATTCCAACCAATGAGAGGAAAGCGAGTGGCCCTCAAGGAGGGTGGAGCCGGCCCCTGAGGGAACCGAATGCCCGCACCCAGCACAAACACGTCTTTCAAGAGGGACCAATTATACTTTCATTCAGGATTATGGTTCCAGGATGAGGAGGAAAACAGCGCATGTGTGCAAAGACATTGTATGAGATACAACCACAGCCTTGCTTGTGAGAAAGAAAAAAGTGCTCCCGAATGGGGGACAGGATAAAATCGCATGGCCGAGCTTTTCTGAAACTACACCTGAGCATGTTTCTGCTTGAAATCTATCAGTGACGTTTCTCCTGGCTGATGGTATATCTGAGTGCCCACTCCCTCCTTGAAGCTAGGCTTTACCCCACAGAGTTGATAAAGGCTGGGAAAGCTTAGCTAGACCTTGATGAACTCACCCTACAACTCAGATTAGACATTCCTGTTATCATCTTATTTATAGTCTTTTACCTGAATGCCCCTTTTTGTTTACAGACATCCACTCACCTAAACAGTCTATGAATTGGCTTTAGTTCTTGCGAATTCCCTCGTTGGAAATACAAAATAAAATATTGACAAGTAAGTGTTCAACTTAAATTCTCTCAGAGGGCACTAGTTTAGCAATGCTGTGTTAATATGATGGAATACTATGAAATGTTTTTAAAAAGAGGCAGACCTCTGTGAACTGGTATGGAACAATCTCTAGGATATGTTATTAAGCTGCAGCACAATGGCAGCACTACACTACCATCTGTGTAAAAAGAGATGGTATGCTGAGTGGGACTTTCTTGTGGCAGTGGAATTGGGAGGCCAAAGCTGGGGATGAAGAAGGGTAAATACTGCACCTTTTATAGAAAGCCACTAACAACTGCAGAGACTTCTTTTCTAGGGCTTTCTGAAAGATGATAGAACTGACCCTATGATCATCCACAAGCACTCCCCACCGCCTCACCCCACCCTGGTTGGCCTAGAAAGGAGTGTTGGAGTTTTTCCTTTTCCTCCCCTAAGCCAAGTGAGAAGGGCTCCAAGAGAAACATCCTTAAAGATTGGAGTACCCCTGCAAGAAGGGAGATTGGGATCTTACGTGCCAGTCGGTCAGCTGCTCAGGTTGTCCATACATTGATCTGCCCTGTGTGAAGAGCCATGGGAGAGATGTCAGAGTCTGGCTTGGAAGAGATGTGTGGTTTCCCATGGGGCGAATGGACACCATGGAGAGTGACAGCATTGAGCTATTTTGTTGCCTGTCACAGGGTGAGGAGACCCTGGCAGCAGGTGGATGAGGAGATTGGAAGAGGTCAACCCACAGCTGGATCTGCCACACTGGAGAAACTGTGTGGGAGAGCCCCTCTCTGAAGAACTTAGCTGTGAGCCCCAAAAAGCCTGCGTTAGGATGCCAGCCACTCAGAGAGCATCACCAGATGACGAGTGTTGGCCAGGAAGCTGTGACCATTCACAGAGAGAGGACCACGATGTGAGCAGTTAAGAGACATTGGCCCTTCCTCTTTGTTTTCCCTCCCAGCCTCCAGCCTTGAAAAAGGAGGGGGAGAGAGATCAGAGAACTGATCATATGCCTCCCCTCTCCACTCCAAGAGCTGTACTGGGGACAGGAGTGAAGGAGCGGGTGTGCCCACTGTGTTACTGCCCAACGTGGGGCCTTCTGCTCGCCGCAAGACATGCCAATAGTCAAGAGGCAAAGTGGTAGGAAAAAAAGGAATTTTTTATTACAGCTTGCTAGCAAGAGGGAAGATGGCCGACTCATGTCCAAAGGAACCATCATAAGGGGGCACGAAATCTTACAGCAGTTATATAGGCCATTGTGTTATTGGGGAGGGGGTTAGGAATGTTGACCTTCTGGTGTTACAGACTGGGAGTGCCACACCTGGTCTTTCAGTTTTCACTAATGATGGCTATCAGCATAGATTTTCTGTTCAGGGGTCATCACATCCCTAAGGATCTCAAAAAGCAAAGTTATCATCTTATCGCAGCTGGGAGGTACATGCACAAGCAGGGGTCGTAAAATCTACAGAGCAGTTGGATCTCCTGGAGGGTGCAGATCCAGCTGGGTTAGTTTGTCAGAGGTCATTCAGAGTTACAATAGAGTTTTTCTTTTCTACAATATGGCTTCCCTTATGTCAACCTTGTCTTGAGCTGGTATCAACTGCAGGTGCCCCCAGCCGGTGATGGGGTGGGGTTTGGGTTGATACAAGGTTGGAGTTTTAAACTAGATTAGACAAGACCCTTAATAACTAAAGGTGAGCAGAAAGCTATGGAATCTGTTCATCTTCTGCCCATCCAGTAGAGAAGGGAGATTGCACAGAGCACAGTTGTAAGTCATAATCAGTGAGAAATTAAATCAGTCCAGGTTAGTTTCCTGCGGCTTCATATAATTGGATATGTGTAGACCATCTCCAGAAGGACACGCAAGAAACAAGGAGCTGACTCTTGGGGGATAACTCGGGGACTGAATGCAGGTCAGGGACGAGAGAGAAACCTCCTTCCTGCATACCTTTTGTGCTGGTTTTTGTTTGCTTGTTACTGTATACATATATGACACAAAATAGACAGAAGCCATGCCAAAAACAGTGAGATGGAACAGGAGTGGTGGAAGAAGTGGAGACAGGGCCCTTAGGTCTCAGAAAAAGTCGGCCAAGTTCACCTCTTTAAGGTAGTGGGTTCACACTGAGGTGCAAAACCCAAACCCCCTTTTTGCCCCAGCAGGAGTGGGATGCAGGGACGGTGGGGGCTACCCTGCACCCAGTTTGCCCCTGAGAAGCAGAGAAGGTAAGGAAGAATCAGGACACTCACAGACAAGCCACTTGCTGGAACCATCCTGTCCCGGTGCACACAGCCCTCCACCTGCCCGTCCTGCTGCCTAAAGGAATCTCTCATGCACATCTGGGCTCATGAGGACATTCCAGAAGACTTGTAACTTGACTTTGGTCTTCTCCGCAAATGGACTTCCTGCAAATGCTTGTCCAGGAAAACTCACCTCATTCAAGGATGAGTAGTCAAAGAGGAGCCATCACGAGATCTGTGTGCAGATAGTTCAAGAGGAAAGGTCTGGGAGCAGGAAGAGGCGAAGCATCACCAAAACATTACAAGGTGTACGTGAGAGGATTCTTGTGGCATTGTTTGTAATAATAATAATAACCCAAAACCTGAGAATGACCCAAACACCCATGGATAAGGAATTAATTGCAAAAGTCATAGTCATCTGTATAACTGACCACTTTGAAGTCATTAAAAATAACGAGTTTTATCTGGATGTGCTAACATGGAAAGATCTTCAAGATATGTAATTCTAAGTGATTTAATTATTAAATAGGCAATGTGTGGACATATTACAAAATTCTAATAATACAAAATAATATACAGTGAAAGGGAAGTTGCTCCTTCACCTCTTTCTCCCAGCTGTTCAGATCCTCTCACCGGGAGCAACCACTGTTCCCAGATTCTTGTGCAAGGATATATTATTGATTTTTTTTTTTAAAAAGTAAGGTCAAAACAGTGTGTGATTCTACTTGAGTAAAACTGTAAAGTGTATATATATATGCAGTTGTGTGTTTATATGTGTGTGTATAATATACATAACATATATACACACACACAACCACATGCACGATACAACATATAAAAGCAACTTACATTGTTTTTCTGAAAAGTGACTCAGGAACCTATTAATTAATTTCTCCAATCGTCTTTAGGGAAAATGACTAGCAGTCAGATGGGGATAGGGTAACTCGATCAAATTGGCAGTATTTTGTTTTGAAAATAAATTATAAAATACATTCTCACTGCAAAAGTTTTAAACAATATAAAAGTACAGTCATGCGCTGCATAGCGATGTTTCGATCAACAACGGACTGCATATACAATGGTGGTCTGATAAGATTAGTACCGTATAGCCTAGTTGTGTAGTAGGCTATACCATCTAGGTTTGTGTTAGTACACTCTATGATGTTCACACAATGACAAAATCGCCTAACGAAACATTTCTTAGAATGTATCCCCATCGTTAAGCAATGCATGACTGTATTTAAAGTCACAAGAGATCACTGTTCAGGTGGCAGTTTGAGGCCTACCAGGCAGAACTAGGATGTCAGCCAAGAACCAGCAAGGACTGGTGGGACACTAGGCACCAGGCAGATGTGCAGTTGTAAGCCTGCGGGAGCCAGTGTCCAAGCTGGCCCCCAGTGATACTGTCCTCCTGGACTTCATGCCCTGTGTAGTTCCCTCTCACAGTGAATAGGGTTGTATGAACCAACAGGATGTTGTGGAAATGATGTGCATGACTTCTGAGGGTAGGTCATAAAAGACATTGTGGCCTCTGCCTTGCTTTTTCTTGGATCACTCACTCTAGGGGAAGCCAGCAGCAATGTTGTGAGGACACTCAAGCAGCCCCATGTAGAAGTCCATGTGGCAAAGAACCGATGCCTCCAGTCAACAGCCATTGAGTGAGTCATCACGGAAGTGGATCCTGCAGCCTCAGTCAAGCCTTCAGATGACTGCAGCCACAGCCAACATCCTGACTGCAACCTCATGACAGACCGTGAACCACCCAGTTGTCCCTGGGTTCCTGACCCTCAAAAACTGCATGAAATAATAAATGCCTGCTGTTTTAGGCAGATAAATTTGGGGGTAATTTGTTGCACTACAATGGAGAACTAAGACAAAGGCCTAGGCACCCTAGGCCTCACCCCGGATACCACAGGGGGCTTGAAAGTCTACTACTCCAGCACCATTTGCAGGTGGGGAGAGGACTTCTGCTAAGTGCTCACTCAGGGTCAACTTAGGGTGTAGTCAGCCTTCACCCTAAAGGTCCTCAGAGCATACACCTGGGAAGGGAAGGTATGGGGCAGTTTGGGATGTGTGTGTGTGTGTGTGTGCATGCACGTGCATGAGCAGACACGTATGGAGTGTGTATATGTGGACATGTGAATCAGTATTGTTCCTTTGTGCACTCCATAAGGTAAAAAAGGACTGTTTGCTGTGCCCTCTGCCCACAGGGTGACTGTGAGCCCTACTTCAGTTATGATACCACTTCAGTTCTTTTTAACTGTCTTTATTTTTTAGAGCAGTTTTAGGTTCACAGAAAAAATTGAGTGGAAGATGTAGAGATTTCCCATATACCTGCTGCCTCCACACATGCACAACCTCCCCCATTATCAACATTGCCATCACATTGGCACATTAGTTACAATTGACGAACCTAGGTTGACACATCATAATCACACAAAGTCCATAGTTTACTGTGGGGTTCTCTCTCGGTGGTGTACATTCTATGGGTCTGAAGAAGTGTATAATGACATGTATCCACCATAGAGAAGTTTCACTGCCTTAAGAATCCTCTGTGGTCTGCTTATTCATCGCTCCCTCCCAAGTAGGGGCTTTTTATTTTCCATTTTACACCTTCATTTTCCATTTTTATACCTTCTTCATTGAATCTTTACCATATGCATATATTACTTTTATGTTTAATTTTTTACTTATTTAAAGTAGTGACTGGACAAGGACCAGATGGCTTCTCTGGAGAATTTTACCAAACATTCAAAGAAGATTTAAGCTATCCTTCTCAAACAATTCCAAAAAATAGAGGAAGATGGAACACTTCCTAACGCATTCTACGAGGCCAACATCACCCTGATACCAAAGCTAGACAAGGAGAATACAAAGAAGGAAAATTACAGGCCAAAATCACTGATGAACATAGACGCAAAAATCCTCAACAAAATATTGGCAAACCGAATACAGCAATACATTAAAAAGATCATACACCATGATCAAGTGAGATTTATGCCAGAGACACAGGGATGGTTCAACATCTGCAAATCAATCAATGTGATACACCACATTAATAGAATGAGGAATAAAAACCACATGATCATCTCAATAGATGCAGAGAAAGCACTTGACAAGATCCAACATCCATTTATGATAATAACTCTCAACAAAATGGGTATAGAAGGAAAGTACCTCAACATAATAAAGGCCATATATGACAAATCCACAGCCAACATCATAGTCAATGGGGAAAAACTGAAAGCCATCCCTCTGAGAACAGGAACAAGACAAGGGTGCCCACTCTCACCACTCTTATTCAACGTAGTACTGGAGGTTTCGGCCAGAGCAATTAGGCAAGAAAAAAGAATAGAAGAAATCCAAATAAGCAACAAAGAAGTGAAACTCTCACTGTTTGCAGACGACATGATTTTATATATGGAAAACCCTAAGGAATCCATTGCAAAACTATTGCAACAGCAAAGTTTCAGGGTACAAAATCAACTTACAAAAATCAGTTGCATTTCTATACTCTAATAATGAACTAACAAAAAGAGAACTCAAGAAGACAATCCCATTTACAATTGCAACAAAAAGAATAAAATATCGAGGAATAAATTTAAGCAAGGAGGTGAAAGACCTATACGATGAAAACTATAAGACATTCTTGAAAGAAATCGATGACGACGTAAAGAAATGGAACTATATCCCATGCACATGGATTGGGAGAATAAACATAGTTAAAATGTCCATACTAACTAAAGCAATCCACAGATTCAATGCAATTCCAATCGGAATCCCAATGACATTCTTCATGGAAATAGAACATAGAATCCTAAAATTCATATGGGGCAACAAAAGACCCTGAATAGCTACAGCAATCCTGAGAAAAAAGAACAAAGCTGGAGGCATCACAATCCCTGACTTCACAATATACTACAAAGCTATAATAATCAAAACAGCATGGTACTGGTACAAAAATAGACAAGCAGATCAATGGAACAGAATTGAAAGCCCAGAAATAAAACTACACATCTACGGACAGCAAATCTTCGACAAAGGAGCTAAGAACATACAATGGAGAAAGGAAAGTCAATAAATGGTGCTGGGAAACCGGACAGCCACATCCACAAGGATGAAAGATGATTTTCTTTCACCATACACAAAATTAACTCAAAATGGATCAAAGACTTTAAGGTAAGAACTGAAACTATATAACTCCTGGAAGAAAACATAGGCAGTACACTCTTTGACACTGGTCATAAAGGGACCTTTTCGAACTCCATGTCTACTCAGACAAGGGAAGCAAAAGAAAAAATAAACAAGTGGGACTTCATCAGACTAAAGAGCTTCTGCAAGGCAAATGAAACCAGGATCAAAATGAAAAGACAACCTACCAGCTGGGAGAAAATATTTGAAAATCATACATCCAACAAGGGGCTAATCTCCATAATATGTAAAGAACTCACACAACTGAACGACAAAAAAACAAACAACCTGATCAAAAAATGGGCAGAGAATATGAACAGACATTATACAGATCGCCAGTAGGCATATGAAAAGATGTTCAACATCACTAATCATCAGGGAAATACAAATCAAAACTACACTAAGATATCAGCTTACACCCATTAGGATGGCTATAATCACCAGACAAAAAATAACAGATGTTGGAGAGGTTGTGGAGAAAAGGGAACTCTAATTCACCACTGGAGAAAATGCAAACTGGTATAGCCTCTGTGGAAAACGGTATGGAGATTCCTCAAAAATTAAAAATAGAAATACCTTATGATCCAGCTATCCCACTACTGGGTATCTACCCAACCAACCTGAAATCAACAATCCAAAGAGGCTTATGCACCCCTATGTTCATTGTAGCATTATTCATAATAGCTAAGATGTGGAAGCAACCCAAGAGTCCCTTGACTGACGATCGGATAAAGAAGATGTGGTGTGTGTGTGTATATATATATATATATATATATATATGTATATACAATGGAATACTACTCAGCCATAAAAAAAGACAAAATCGTCCCATTTACAATAGCATGGATGGACCTGGAGGGTATTATGTTAAGCGAAATAAGCCAGACACAGAAAGACAAACACCGTGTGATTTCACTCATGTGTGGAAGATAAACTAACACAGTCAGAGAGAACAGTTTGGTGGTTACCAAGGGGAAGGCGGTTGAGGGGTGGGCACAATGGGTGAAGGGATGCATTTATATGATGACTGACAAACACTAATGTACAACTAAAATTTCACAATGTTATAAACTATTATGACATTGATAAAAAAAAAAGTAGTGACTGGACAGTAAGGAGGTGGAGAAAACCAGTGCAGAGTAGTGTTTAAAGAACTTTGGCAGAAGGAGAAGTGATAGAGCAATAGCTTACGGAAATAACAGGGCTGAGAAAAAGTGTCTTTAGTGTGAGGGAGCTTGAGTAGGTTTTTTTTGTTTTTGCAGAGGAAGCAACAAGTTGAAGGAGGAAAATATGAGTGGGTGAGTGAGTGAGAGGATGCTTGATGGAGCAAGGTCACAGACAGAGCTGAGGGTGGGGGACAGAGGGCCAGGCAGTGGGGTTAACCTTGGTGAGAAAGAGGGGCATATCTTCAGGGGCAGTGCTGGGGTGGAGGGGACAGATGAGGGGGCTTCCGGGGCTGAGGATGGGCAAACCAAGTGCCACAGTGAGAGCCCAAGGGGCAAGGGATTCTAGACTCTGCCACATGCCTGAAGTATCCAATCACAGGTTCCAGACTAAAGAGGGGCAAGTGGGGTCAGGAGAAGATGAGGAAAGAGCAGGACAGGGAGGGGTTAATGTCAAAATGAAGATGAAAAACTGGTTCAGTGGCAGGGATTAAAAAACAATAATAATATAAAAGAGAAATTATGCTCAGTGGCAGGAAATTCAGGCTCATACGCAAGCGCTCAGTGGATGCTTGACTGCATGACTAAATACGAGCAACAGTGTCAGAAATACTGAAACAAAACAAGAAAAGTTTTTTAAAAAGCAGTTTCAAGCCTTTCTTGGGATACACAGCTTTGCTTTGGCTAAAGTGACTCCACAACTAAATGAGGTCTCTATGACCGGGGAGGCAGAACTAGAGGAAAGCAAACCCCCGAGGCCAATTAGTTACCAATGCTTCAGAACATTAAGTTAATATGTTCAGATTGTCAGATGAACAGCACCTGCCTTATATAGAAGTAGAAGCTACATTCATGCACAACTGGTTGTGAAAAAAATTCCTTACACCTGAGCTGAGATGCTCAAAGGAAATGAATCATTTGGGGACAGAGCATCTTTAATGGGAAAGGACAGCTTGTCCCACCCAGAGACAATCCCTGGGTACATGTGTATGGAGCTGTCATTTGGAATGACTTGTCCAAAGCGCTTGAGGTAAAACTAAAAGAAGCTGAAACTGGAAAATAAAGATCTGAGCTGACAGTAACTATTGAACAACATCACCAGAAGGGTTAGGAGATGAATCAAGAGGAAACACCAGCCTCTTAGCTCTTCCTCGCCCAGGAATCCTCTTTCATTTCTTTCTGTCCAGCATCCTTTCCCCACATGACAACTCTCAGGTTTCATGATTCCTCCATAGAATATGAGGTTCAATTAAAGACAGATGAGAAGTACACTTGTAACAAAAATGTTCTGCAGTGTGCTTCTGGTTAATAAATTTTGGCACACCCAAATGATGGAAGGGGATGCAGTTGTTAATAATCAGGTAGGTATGTATGTGCTGAGTTTTCTAGAGTCTAAAATTCAAAGTGAAAAATCATGTGTATAGAGCAATCTCTTTTGTATGAATATAAAAATGTAGAGTATGAGAGTGCATATGTATATATATGCGAGATATATCTATATATCCTAACATGAAAGATTTCCAAGTGAAAAACATATCAGATTTTAAAGTTGCAAAATAATATCTATATCTTAAAAAAAGAGAAATAAAAAAATGAGATGTGTGCATGGATCCATGGACTGTGTCTGATGTAAGTGCCCAGAAAGGAGGCCGGAAGGTTACCCAGCCAACTGTGGGCAGTGTGGCCTCCGAGGGGGAGAGTGGCTGTGGGAAGGATGGTGAAGGTTTTCAGCTTTGCTCTGTAGACTTCTATATTATATGAAACTTGTACAATGAAGATATATTCATGTTTTACTTATGTAAGAAGAAAAGAAAAAATAAAGACCAAAAATGAAAACTATGTGATCAACCCTTGATAACCACATGGGAAATTAGAGACCAAGAAATGTGGTAATTCAGACCTGAAGTGACACCTCCCAGGTTTATTCAGCACAACCATTCTGAGAGCTGCCCAGCAGAGAGGGTTGTAAAAGAGAGGGAACAGAGAGTTAGGTAGTCATCCCAGGCCAAGTCCCCCACTTCTGCAGATTGGGAACCACCAGAGAACTGTGAAGAGACTGGGCTTGAAAGTCCATCCCAAAAGTTGTAACCCCTCAGTGGCTACACGGCAGTGGGGACGGGAGAAGACACAAACTACAGCCTGTTGAGGATGCTGACGAGTAATTTCTCTACAATTTTCAGGAGAATATGGAATTTTAGGGCTTCTCCTTTGGACTCTGAATTACTAAATAATGGAACAATTTCTGGAGAAGAGATTGTCACCCTGTGGCTGGTGATGCCTGAGTGCTGGAGCATGAGACCACCCTGTGGCTCTGTGCCGTGAGCCAACATGTAGGTACAGGTGGCCATGAAGGCCAGTCTGCATATGATAGAAACAGCAGATGATCAGAAACTGAGGGTATTTTCTGAGAATGAAACTGTCATCCCAGATGAGGAACATCTGAATCTCTGCTCAAACTAAGATGTGGCAAGAGTGGCTGTCTTGGGGTGAAACAACAGCCCCTGATGGAATGTCTTAGAGACCCAGCCTTTGAGGTCCTTCTTGTGCTCAAGGTGAGCATTGTCTAACCCTAACAGGATTCCTGAGAGCCCTCAGGCACATGGCAAGCTGAGAACTGGGGAGAGCTACAAGTCAGACTTCTGAACCCCCTACCAAAATTCAGGGAACAGATGCTAAGCACAAAAGTTAGAAATATTGGTGCAGAGGATTCTCATTAGGGGAGGTTAGAGGGCCAATCGTGCGACCAGGTCTATCCACCTACAATAGGATCGACAGGGCCACCTTGAGTGACATCTCCATTCTCAACCAGCCTGACTGACCTTGAGCCATTCCTCGGCCTTCACTGCTCCGAGAGTAACCAGTCACGTTGTCTTGACAGCAGGAAAGCAGTTGGACTCACAGCTAGTGAGGCGAGTGAAGAAAGGGGAGAGATGAAGTTCTTTTCTATCTCCATGGGTGAGGGGAGTGCAGCACGAAGTGAGGGTCTAGGCCCTGCCAGCTAGGCAGATGGGGGTGTACAATGGCACTGTAGAAACCCTGGACCACCAATTTGCAGCTTTCCCAAAGCCTGCTGTGGCACTTGATTGCTGTCTTGCTCGCTCACAACCCTTCTGGCTACCAAGGCAAAAGGGCTCAGCTTTCCTCTTGCTCTAATGCCTAGTGAGGAGGACTGGGGGGTTCCACTTCCAACATCCAGGAACCACAAGGGAGACCCAGGAGGAGGAAAGGCCCTAACAGGAGAAGGGGAATCGGCATCCAAATGTGTTGACCCAGAGACTGTGTGGAGTATGAAAACATGGAGAACACACAGGGGGGTTTATCTGAGGACGCATGATGGGGAGATGGAGATTGGGTAGGAAACCAACCCATAGCATCGGTGAGCTGGAAAGCCTTAGGCTTATATGTAATCAGTTTTCAATCCTGTCTACAGGAGATGCACCTAGGGAGCTTTAAAAATACCTGCTTGGGCCACACCTGGGACCAACTGAATCAGAACCCTTTGGGTTCATGCTCCCACCAAAGACCTTCCATTCTCTTCCTTCCATTTGGGTGGGAGGAAGACCCACCCAAAGATGTCCTCTCGGTCCTTGCCAGGAGGCAGGAAATTCCCTTCATGCTCAGGCTTACCTGCCAAACCCAGGGAAGCTCATCTACCCTGTGAGGTGTCACTTTACTGTGAAAGTTCCTCTCCTGTGACATTAAGTCCACAAAACTGGGTTTCAGCTACGCTGGCTGAGAAGTGCCCTTGCCTCCCTTTGAAGTATTCCCATTTATTCATGGAAAGTATTTCCCCTGATAAAGCACAAAGATTTATTAGGAGGAGGGTGTAACAGTACTGGGTTGATAATTCCTGTGTGGAGTTTTTCTGTGTTGCAGGTAACCTCTCCTTCCCCCTTCCAGGAAAGATAAACAGGACTCTGTGTTCGGAATTCTGGATTCCCTCATCCTGGATGGGGAAGGGCCAATGGCACGCTCTTTTGCATTTTAGAATGGAAACATTCAAAGTTTTGAAATGAAAGGAGGAGCTGGAGAGAGGAGGGGATGGGAAGTGGGCTTTGAGGGGAAGAAGGGAGTAGCCTGGCTCCGATGGCAAAGAGAGGGTGGCAGGTCTTGAGTAGCGGGGACTTGTTTGCCTCACCATCCAGCACCCTGAGCTGTGATACACTTGAGGTGAATTGAGTGAATGAGGCTGTGGAGACTGAGGGTGAGCACTGAGTCTCAGGACCCGGAGGCCAAGGGAGGGTGCCCTGGGCTGGCCTGGCCTGGCCTGGAGGAGGTGGAGGAGCCTGCAGGTAGAGCCGAGGGCCAGACGATGAGCAGCTTGCTGGCTCCCGTGATGCACCCAAGGCCCCTGCTCAATGTTCCTGGATCCTGGAAACTTTAGAGCTCTTGAGTTCTTGGACGATCCCAAAGAAGGGGCAAGGGCAGGGTGACTGGGGACTGAGCCAGATTTCATTTTCTTTAGAGAAATTAAGAAATGTGGCAATTCTTATGCTCCAGGGTAGTGGAGTGATTCCCACCACACACAGAAATTTGTTGGTAGATCATTGAGGAAGGGAGTTTCCTCCATTGTCTGTAAAGAAGGGGGTAGAATTGAAGTCTGGTGTGTGGAGAATGGAGGACGCATGAAGAGAGCCAGTGGAGCCCAAAGGTGTGATGGGGGGAGGCCAGCAGAGGAGCTCCTTAGTAGCAGGTGTTCAAAAGGGGACTGTGGGGCCAGAAATCACTGCAGTTTGCTGTGGGCTGTGGATATGAAGCCCTCCTCCGCCTCCTCCAGGACATCTTCAGTGAAGCAGAAACTTATTTCCTAATGCTTTTGTGCGGGTGGCTTCTCCTCCTCCTCCCTCCTCGTTAGAAATGTTTTAAAGTAACTCTTGTTCATTGTTACAAAAAATCATATGAAAAGACTTACTTCATCTTTTCCTGACCACTTGCCTCAAGTTCCTCTCTCCAAATGCAACCATGGTTACCCGGTTACCTGTGTAGCCAGTTCTTGTTTCTGGTGATGGTTGTTTACGTATTTTTTCTTCAACAGTAGCCTATCTGCCCCCTGTTCTACCTTTGGTCACGTGACAATTTGTCTAGAGTATACATAGCTCCAACTCATTGTTATAATGCTACTTAGTATTCCATTTTATGAATGTCCTCTAATACATTTAACTTGTTTCCTATTGTTGGGGTGTTGGGTTGTTTTGGTCTACAGTAATGCTACAATGAATTTCCTGTGTGAGTGTATTCTTTGCGGGAACTCAGAGAGGGATGGGAGCCATGGTGTTGCACAGATAGCCGGAGGGGACTCAGGAGCTTGAAGTCAGAGGACCAAGAGAGATGAAATCCCAGGGAAGTGTCAATAGTGGGGAACTTTGGGGCTTCTTCAGCCCAGGACTGGAGATTTGAGGTGACCTAAAGAGATCTCAAGGGCTGATGGTTCACTTTCTCGCTCCTCAGAATCCCAGAAATACCTTGACTAAGCTCCCTAATGCACTTGCAGTAGGGCCTCGAGGAGGGAAATTCACCCTTCCATCACCTGCCACACTTACCATAGGCCCTCCACAAAACTGGATTGGATTGAACGTATCTTACCTTTTGTGAATAAAAACATTGCATCTTTTTCATTGTTGTTTTTTTCCCTCCGGATCTTCCAGGGGAAAACTTTTTTGTTTTTGCAGTCCTTGCAAAAAAAGACCTTCCAATTATTTCTGGGAATCAACAGAGGGTGTTTTACATGCACTTAATAATAAGTCCTTTCAGCGACTGTGTGATGGCCCTGATACTTTTTACCTTCCTCCTTGCATGTCACCAGGTTCCTCTTCTAATGCAGGCAAAAGCAGAAATGTTCAAGTTTGAGTGTTGGCTTCTTCCAGGGCTGGGTCAATGTTCAAGGATTATGAAACCAAGCGCCTCACCCCCTCGTGACCTGAACAGCACATAGAAATAATAATTCCTTACTTGGGAGGAATAAGTAGGTGGCTGCTGTTGAGACACCTGCTGAGTTTCCTAATAGTTGAATATCAAGATGAGCTGTAGGGTGATGCCACCTGGTAGCAAGTTAATAGACTGTAGGGCCTCATTCTGACACAGGGTAACACACCTGGCTGTTGTTACTCATCTTGGGTAATTCCATCCCTTTTCCAAGAAGACATTGGTTAGGTAGGAAGGTTTATGTAAAAAGAGAAGAATTATGCAATCTCCATTTTCGTTTCTTCCTCACCTAGTGGAGTTCTATGGCAACTTAGCAGAAACACTAGGACCTACTTCAATTATTTGTTCTCAGTTGTGGAGGTGGGAGAGATGCCCTCAGGAAGTACTGCAGGACCCTGGCTGGGGTGCATGCAGGACTGATGTTCTGCTTGGATTCACCAGTAGGCTGTAAGGACCAGCAGTGGTTCTGATTGGTTGGAGCCCAAGCCATAAAGGTGGTAAATATTTTAAATATGTCTGCGTGTATTCTGAAAATCATATTCAATACTATAGGATAATTTTGTATAATGGAAATGGAAATAGAAAATAAAAAAGGGTATTTCTTTTGTAATTCAAACTACAGGAAGTGAAGTTCAGGAAAATCTTTTGGCTGGTGAGATGGGGAAATGCAAAAGATAGAATGGGAGAGAAGAAACCACTGGGGACCATGCTAGAATTTGGGATGGTGGTAGTCAGAATTTTGAACTTATCAGAAGGGTACATGGATGAAATAAGGTCGAGAAACACTCAACTACGTAAAATAGAGGTGATTCTGGTAGGTACCAGCTGGGGTAACACGTGAAGAAAACCCCTATTATAATGTCTTCTGTGTATGTTGGTTGGAGACGGTGCGTCATCAGACGTTGAGATTGAAATCACTCAGCCCTGTGGTCATGAGTTGCCAATGGCCTTCCTGAGTCTTAGGGAGCTCCTGAGTGGTCTTCCAGTACACTCTTGTTTGTTCTTGGAATTCTGTGCTTTCAGGCACGGAAAAGGGCTTCCTGAAGCAGAGGTCCTCAGAGGACAGTGTGTACTGGTCAAGAGCATGGCTTCAGGGTCAGGCCGACCTAGTTCTTTGGCTGCCACTGACTGGTCATATGAATTCAGGCAAGTGGCTTCATCTCTCCAGCCCCCAGATTCTTCTTTGGTGGACAGTATTAGATTGGATGGTATTGGAACCTCCCTCAGAGGTGAGGTGAGGATGACGTGAGATAATACACTGAAGTATTTCCCATAGTGCCTGGCCTAGAGTGAGGCTCAGTCAGTGGCAGCTGGTACTGCTGACCCACAGGGGCGGGAGAGAGATTCCAGGAGTTCCACTGCATGCGTGGAAGAGGAGACAGAAATGTTATGAAGGTTCAGGGACCCCCTAAGCTTAGGAACCTGAAAAGGATGATCAGGAATAATGACCATAAGAAAACTGTAAGACTTCTGAATCTTTGAAATTTTCCCAGTCCTCAGTGTATCTCCAGTTCTAATGAAGAAGAAAATCTTGATCCTTGTTTTCTAGAGTGTCAAAGGTAGCTGGAAAGACATGTCCTAGGCCTAGCTGAAGTTAGGAGAAGAGAAACTCCTAGGAAACAGAGTGGACAGAAAAAGAAAAAAGGCTGGTACCCTGGGATCTTTAGGAAGAAAGAAAAAGTACCTGGCAACCAACCAAGTGCCAAAATACAGGGCAGGGCTCTTGGCCTGCGGTATTTCCTGACACTCTCTTGGAAGCCAGTTTACCCAGTAACACTCCCTGCGTGTGCTCAGTCCATGTTCATGGCTTACTACAAATAGACATTTGTTTAATGAACACAGAATTGAGTCGGCAGGCTGGCTTAGCTAATAGTTTCTGTTATTTAGCTGCTCCCCAGCTCTCCGAAGGCATCAGGTATGCGCTATCTGATCAGCACAGAGAGCAGCAGAGCTGGGCAGATGAAGGGAGTACACAGCTGTGGGTTTTGCCCACTCAACATTCCTTCTTCCAGCAACAGAACTTATCTTTTCCTTTTGGGGAAAGGAAACCATGCTTAGCCCTTGGTTTGGGTTCCATCTTTTTTTGTGTGTGTGTGAGGAGATCAGCCCTGTGCTAACATCTGCCAATCCCCCTCTCTCTCTTTTTTTTTTTTTTTTGCTGAGGAAGACTGGCCCCAGGCTAACATCCGTGCCCATCTTCCTCCACTTTATATGGGACACCGCCAGAGCACGGCTTGCCAAGCAGTGTGTAGGTGTGTGCCCAGGATCCGAACGGGTGAACCCCAGGCCACCGCAGCAGAGTGCGCGCACTTAACTGCTTGCGCCACCGGGCCGGCCCCTGGGTTCCATCTTTTAAGACTCAGTTCTAGCAAGAAGTGACCTCTGGTAAGTTCTCAGTTCCCAATGCCAGGGGTGGGTATGTGACACAGGCTGACCAATCAGAATCAAACCCATATCTTCGGGGGGGCACATGATACAATCTGAGCCAATGAGATGCAACTCCTCCTACCTAGAGCTATGGGGACACAGGTGCTCTCTTCCTGGAGGGCTTTGTCTCTGCATGCCTGCACCTGTTGGAATTTTGTCTTCCCTTCAGAGCCTGAGTAAGGATGAAGTCAATCAGAATACAGCAGAGGCAAGGGAGGAAGCAATAGATGCCCGATGACACCATTTGAGCACCTGCGTCTGGTTAAGTGTGACGCGCCCCTACACTTTGCCATTGCCTGCACTTGTAAATTCTCTTTTTTGGTTAAGCTGTTGGAGTTGGGCTTCTTTCACCTGAATACAGCAGGAAACTGAGGGGGCACCTTCTGTTTTCTCTTCACCAGTGGAGTAGAAAAGCAAGAGGGTTCTTTTCCTTGTGACCTGAATTATAGATTTCCCACCACTTTTTAAGAGTTAATCTCTTTGTGCTAACCCTTGGATTTCCCAACTCATGTCGTGACTCCAGCTCTTGAAGCTAGTCTGAAATTAATTCCACATTTTGTAAAATGAGGGGAAACACAAGTTGGTGAGAAAGAGTAAATATTTTACAATGAGAGGGTTTTTTGCCGAATGTCTCCCAGTGTATTTACTGCCAAGCCTGGATCGGAGTCAGTGACTTCGCCCCAGGAGGGAGTGCTGCCTTTTCTTAATTGTATTTTGACAGAGTAGTCAATAGCTTTAAGACAGTAAGTGAAAAGATGGAAAAGAGAATAAAATTCATCTGAACAATGGATATGAGTATTGTATTCCTTTTCAAGTTCTGTGGACATGGATTTGGGTTTAGTCAGTATTAAATATGTGTTGCATCTAAGGCTCCATGTCTGTGTCTCTGGTCAGAGAAATTGGATCCCTTAACAGAACCTGAGAGATAATATAAACCGCCTTTAGATTCACATGGTTGGACAGACGTGCTTTTCTAACCTGTGGGTGAGAGGAGATGTGGTTCTTTCTTGTCCCCACGCGGACACCGTGTTTTCCCTTCTTCAGCATATCCAAAACGCTCCCCACCATGGTGACTTTGGGCAGGTCCCCAGTGTGCTTCAATGTTCTCATCTGTAAAACGAGCAGTTTGGACTAGATCAGTGGTTCCAACTTTAAAGAAAAGAAAGGAAAAAGCAGTGGGATTCTTTGTTCAAACATAGCTTGTGCAGAAGCCCCCAAACTGGAGCTGTTTGGGCTGAACCGGGGTTGGGGGGGGGAGTGGTGCGGGCTGGGACTCCTCCTTGCTTGGCCCCCAGGGTGGTTCCGGAGGTACCTCCCTGCACCCCTAGAACTCTGAGAGATGGTTTGAAACACCCTGCCCAGATGTTCTCCAGGGCCCTTTCCAGCTCCAAACATTCCAGTTCCCCTTTCTCAGTGTTGCCTTTTCCATGAAACCTTTCTAGTACCCTGGCTTACACGGAGTGCTGCTTTTTCTGTGCCACTGTAGCATTTGTGAGTATACTACACACTCAGCCCATGTTTGTAAACTGACCTAGTTGTGGAGATTTGTCTTCCTTTGAAGCTGGCACCTCCACTGTTTCTTTGGGGGCGGCTCAGAACTTACTTGGGAAACTGAAGGTAACTGAAAGAACTCCGGGAAATGGAGAGAAGCTTTGTTCACAGATTGGGGAAATCTGGATCTTCACCTCCTGGGGCAAGTCACCCGTGCTGGCCGAAGCTGAGCTGCCAGCCGAGGGCACATTCCAGGGCAGAGCAGGGCCAGCACAGACCTAAGACCCCCACAGTGGTCCTCCTCTAGACCTTCTTTCCCCAGTGTGCACGTTGGCCAGGCTGTGGTAGTTGGAAGATATCTGTGTGAGCTGGGTCGTAGCCTCAGCTTTCAGCATCACTGGGCCAGCCCCTGGAGTGGGTGATGAAGTTACTATCGAAGGTATCACCAGGAGGAAAAGACTGGGCCTGTCCCTCCAGCCACACCTGCCTTAGTCATCTCCTTAGCATTGTGAGTAGAGTTCTGCTTTCCCGAATAGAGTGCTTTACCTTTGTCATCCTTACTCTGGGGTTCTGTGTAAACTTGAGTGGGCTTAGAAACATACTTCACATGTGCGATTTCATTCAAGACTGGCCTTGTCCAGTGTGGGGCCTAAGCTAGGACCGTGTGTAGCGAACAGGTTTCTGAGGCTCAGGCAGCGACATTATGGTTGGACCACCACCTAGTGGCAGTGAAGAATAGTGCGTGTGATGAATGACAGAACTCTTTCCAATGAGTGGATAGGAAGATAATAGCATTCAGGGATCCTTGATCTCCAAAAACAACTCCACTGAAAATATGCTTTAAAGCAAAGTTATACTGAACACAAATTGTGGTCTTTTCTTAATATTCCAAAGACATGCCAGTGTCATCATAATGAACACTAGTTATTATTATAGAGTGCTATAAATGTAAGAGATTGGAAAAAATCTATAAGAAAATTTCCATCTCATTTAAGTTTCTATTTTTAAAAATTTGGTACATCCAGAAATAATATACCATGTAACCATTAAAAAGAAAGAGGCATATATATAGAACTGGCTAAGAGATATTAAAAGAAAGAAGTAGCATGTACAACAGTATCAACAGAATGTTACAATTTATGTGAGAAACACATTAGTAAGATATATACGTGTATGTGGGTAAGGCTTCGGTGGGTGGAGGGGACGAAAATGAGGAAGTCTTTAAAATGGGGAATCCCACTCACTCTTTTAGGATGATTTTATTAAAAAGTGTATGACTGTAGAGAGACTAACTTGGTTCCTATGAAAACAGAGGATGTAAAAATTAAGAGGCAACTATATCCTTTTATTTTCTTCATAAAGTATCCAACATTTACAAAGCAGTTCACAAAGTTTAAAGTCAGATTGCAAGTTAAACCTAGTGTTTAACTTAGTCATACTACTAATCATAGTACTCTTTGAATTAATATTTGTTCATTTAATTCAGTTGAAATGAAAGAAATAATATGCATAAATATAATTTTAATAACTTAAATTATTTTAAATAAGCAACTACATCAATAACTGGTTTTAGATCTGTGCTTGGTGGTTGAGAAGAGGGTTAGGACTGTGAGCTCTGACCCCCCAGGTCTGACTTCTCTCTTGATTTTGGGCAAATTACTTAACATCTCTGTGCCTTGTCTCCTGCTCTGTAAAATGGGGATGATAATAATTGCACCCCCTTAAAAGGCTGTGGTGACAGCAGCACCTGCCTAGGAGAGATCACAGCTGATGGTGTGTTTCGCACAGCTCTCCGATCAGCTGAAGCTGATAAAGGACCATGAACTTGCAGTGACTCTGGGACCCCAGACTCCTACTGGTCCTAAGTGGAGACTCTTTCCTAAACAGCGAGCAATGTGGTTTGTTTTAGCCAGCTGTGTTAGACCTGTGGCATCATTCTGGCCTCTCCAGAGTGCTGGATTTCAATCCTTAGTTAACAATAACCACATGAACCCCTCACCCCCCACCTCCCGCCCCTGCTATCACTTTGAAAACTGACTTTTCCCTCTCAGTGAATTCCTACTTAGTGAATTTCTTCACTAGCTTGTGTTCCTTTGCCTGGCAAGTTAATAGACTCAGCTTTTTATTTCTAACCATCCATCCATCCATCCATTTTTCCATCATCCATCTCTTATTTATTTATTTGTTTATTAGCTTATTATTTATTTATTAGCTCTGGTGGTCTTTGTTTTATTTGTTGCCAGGCATAAATAAATTAATATATGTAAAGCATTGATATGTGATAACTTATTATCTTACTCACTGGTATCTTGTGTATATTATAAGGACAATATGTCACTGAAATATTTTAATTATATCCCTATAAAAGTATACATGAATGATAATACATCGACTTCAGTTGATAGGGTGTTTCTAACCCAAGTTTGTAAGTAATGGTGCGGTGTTCGGAAACACATCATTTGGCATCTAGAGTGATGGCTGGGAAGATTTTGAGCCTGTTCAGTGGGAAAGAGGCTGACGTATTCAGGTCTAAGTTGAGGGTCAGACATTTGAAAACTATTCATTCTGATTCTCTCAAACTTATGGACTTTTGAAAATTATAACTCTGAGCTCTTTAGGGAAACAGGGTTAAAAGGTGATTTGTTGGTATATGAACATCTGCAAGGCCTGCTTCGTAAGCTCAGCGTGTGCACACACGTGCACACATGCACACAGCCTTGGCCTTGTGCTGTGAACTCCCAGTACAGCTCACAAGGATGGGCCTTTGTTACCAAGGAAATGGCTCTGTTTCTCAAAGAGGTATCAAGGACGATTCTCAGTAAGTGACACAGAACAAGGCCCTATTGTTTCCTAGACCTGTGTAACCTGAAGCTCTGGGTCCCGGCCCTGCTCACCTGGTCCACCACTGCTCCAGTGGCAGCAGCCAATCCAGGCTTTCCCCAGGGAAGTCCAGCCCGTAGCTGACATCCACTGTCCCTTCCTACTTGCTTGGGCAATCATGACACATGTTTGAACTGAGCAATGAAGAAAGGTCTTGGGCAATTTTGAATCAGCCTCCAAATGCCACAGAAATGGATGAGGTCACTGAGGTCAGGACTGTAGATGCCACTGCCTTGTGGTCAGAGCACGTGCTTCTGCAGGGCAGGTGAAAGACCACTGGGGGCTACATGACAAAGACGATAGTAGGGTAACTCAGATAGAGCCGACAGTCCAGGCCATCACAAGCTGGGAACCAGCTCTGCTTCACGTGTGAGTTATTCCTCTTCTAATTGTCCTTTTAGTTGAAATTAATTATTTGCTTGGACTCTCCATTTCTGCCAATTGTCCAACTGACATGGCTGCAGCTCCTTTCTCCAAACCAACACTCAAGAAACTATAGAAGTAAGAAAGAAACATGGATTCTAAAAATTAATGACGGACAATCTACCCCCATTGTGCTCCTCCCTAAGGTTAATGGCTTGAGCTCTCATCTTACTCTCAAGAGAATGTTCAGATGTCCTTTCCTCCCTTAGAATTTCTCCCTCCTGTGATGAGTCCAAGGAGCCCCCAAGGCCACTTGGTCCAGGCATGACCCATGACTGGTCCAGCAGAGGTTGCTTGTGATGTAGGGGTGGGAGAAAAAGCCCTTCTCCCCAGCTTTTTACTGGTGTTACAGCTTTTTATTAACATCTCTTTGCTGTGCGTGCACGTGCACACGCACACACACACCCACCCACCCACACACAGAGCTGTTGCCCCCAAGGCATCCCCATAGTTCAGGATGACTAGTTCTAGCCCCACACATACCGGGACAACCCCTCCCTGAGAAGGCCCTGTCCTAGTAGTTGAGCCTGGTCACCAGTCCAGACTCCGTCACCCCTCATGGGCCTTTGTCCTGATGGGGCCGCTAGTCTGCTGGCCTCATACAGGGCTGCTGCGACCCACTGAGGTGTTCTAGTACCATTGAACCTCAAAGGGAAGGGGTCAGGGCCTCCATCTGTACACGTTTGAGATAAGAAAATCTAGATGAACATCGATGGGCAGGCTTTGTGACCTCTCTCCCTCTATGTCCTGTTTCAGTCTTCAATTACAACAAACCTTAACTAGGAGGAACCCCTGGAGATTTCTGCTCTGGAACAAGGATCATCTGTTTCAAGGGCTCACTGTGAATTTTAAGTGACCATTTCTCTTCATTAATTTTTTTTCTTCATCAAACAATCTATTGTGTGGATTATCAACTTATATGTGTCTGTGGTCATTTTCAAACTTACTTTTTAGGAACAGAACTATTTTTCCAAAGAAAATTTAAAGAGGATCACAGAATTAACAATGTCGAAGTGGGACTGTTTTGGCAGAAGAGTGTGGGGGATGAGGGCCCGAGCTCCACTCTCTTGCCTTCCTGCTTTCCCCTTGCCGAACCCCTGTGCTCTGAGGACACCATTTGAAGAGTATTTACGTAGTCTATAGGATCTAGAATAAGAAACCTAAGTATGTGACCATCAGTCCGGGCTCCTGGCTATAAGCAGAAAAGGAATTTATTAAAAAAAACAGTGGGCAGCTCACCACACCCCCAGGAGGACATCCCTGGGAGGGGAAAAGAGGCTTCCAGGCAGGAACAATGGCCCCAAATCACAACATAGTAAAGATGCTGCTGTGGCTTGGCACAGGGACAGGTTCGCCCCACTGACCCCACTGAGCCTGGACAGAGGACCCTGCTGCTGGGGCTGCGGCCGTGGGGCCTCTGGAGGGTCATGGTGTTCAAGTTCTTGCTGCTGCTGTCCCATCTCACTGGAATGGAGCCTGAGAAGTCCTTGCTTCTTCCCTCCACCAGTTTCCAATTCACAGTCTGGGGCAGGAGTGTAATTGGAGGCCCTTGTATCATATGCCTGCACTTAGCTTTGAGGAAGCCTCTATAATATGAGATGAATCTATTTTATGAGGTAGGGAATACTCCAAAAGGAGAAAGAGGTTCAGCTGCTGGGAGAGGTAGGAGAATGACAAATGTCCACTATGGTAGCTTTGACAAGTTGCTTTACCTCTCTGAGCATCATTCTTCTAGGAAAGACAATGGCCCTTCTAAGTCATCCATCCCTCCCTCCATCCCTCCATCCATCCATCCATCCATAAGCAAACATTTATTGAGAGCTGTTCTAGTTATCTATCGTTTCATAACAAACTACCCCAAAGCTTAGCAGCTGAAACAGTGATTTTATTAAATTTAATGATTCTGTGAGTCAGGAATTTAGGAAGGGCTTAGCTGAATGATTCTTCTGCTCCATGTGAAGTCAACTGGAGTCAAACCTCCTTTGGGACATTCAGATAGTAACTGATCTGACCTGGAGGATTCAAAATGGCTTCACCTGTTTGTCTGCTTCTCTGGCGAAGATGGCTGGAAGGCTGGGCTCAGCTGGGCTCATGTCCCTCTCCATGTGCTCTCAGGCCTCTCCATATGGAGTCTCCAGCAGGGTAGCTGGACTTCTTACGTGAAAGCTCAAGGCTCTAAGAGACCAAGTTCTCCTAAAGGCTAGACTTGGAGCTGGCATAATATCACTTCCACTGTACTCAATTGGTCAAAGCAGTCACAGCCCAGCCCAGATTCCAAAGGAACAGAAACAGACTCCACCTTTTGATGGGAAGTGTCCAAGAATTTGCAGTCATGTTTAATCCACCATAAGAACCAACTATGGACCAGGCATACACGGGAGCAGGGCATACAAAAATAAATAAGACATGGCCCTATCTTCATGATGCTCAAATTCATATAAGGTTACATGACAAGCAAACAAATGAAAGCCGTAAATAAGATCAATGCGAAGATGCATTGTAAAGCGCAAAACAACTAACTCTAATAGGAAGGATTAGCTCTAAAACTAGGGTGTAACAAACTCCTCTAACGCTCTTAAATATGAGAAATCATTCCTCAACTGGTTTGCCAAGAATCGGGAACTCAGCTAAGAGTTTTCCTGGCGTAATCATCCCCATTTCTCAAACCACCTCTACTGCTGCATCTTTCACTTAGCAGAACACAGTAGAATCAATGCTTCTTGTTTAATTACGCAGCATCTTGGGATCTTGTTTTATATCAGCACCCATCACTCTCTGTTCATCGATGCCACTTAACAGATGCTTCTCAAGATGCCCACACAGGACTCTGGCTACTTAAGAAGAAATTTTCAATGTACAATGACCCACCCAGCTAATCCTTGAAGGCTGCTTCCTTCCTCTCACAATTATTACTTTAATCTGCTGCCCTCTCCTGAGCCATGAGGCAACAAATTTTCAAGCTACAACAAATTTTCAAGAGTTGAGGACATATTTAAAGATGCTTATGTTTTATTAGCAACATGTATTAAGTTCCTACTGTGTGCAGAGAACTAGACAACAGACTACTTTGAGCAAATACAGTTTCTGCCTCAGAGAATAGTCCCCCAGATAAGATTTTAAAACCGTACAATTTGTTTTACCCGATCGATAAAGTGACACATAAATAAAGATAGACAATTAGAAATTAGAAACGTAGAAAATTTGAAAAGTAAAAACAAAAAACAAATTAGTCAGAATCTCATCATCTAAAAACAGTACTATTAGCATTTTGATTTATTTCCTTCTGGTTTTTTATTTATTTATTTTTAGTTTGTTATCAAAAGTAATAGACTTCATTTTTTTCGAACAGTTTTAGGTTTGTAGAAAAATTGAGCAGATAGTATAAATATTTCTCATATTTTTTCCTTCCCCGCACACAGCTTCCCTTATTATTAATACCCTGCACTAGTTGGTACAGTTGTTACAGTTGATGAACCACTATTATTAACTGAAGTCCATCATTTACATTAAGGTTTATCTTCGTGTCATATAGTTCCATGGGTTTTCACAAATGCATAAGGTCATGTATCCATCATTACAGTATCGTACTGATTAGCTTCACCAGTTATCTTTCATATGTCAGTTCCTACCATGATACACTTCCGCATGCAGCTTTTTCCTCCACTTTTCATGTCGGAGCCTAACGCAAGCCTTCCTTTGTGTTATGGCACTCCTCCTCTACATGCTGATAAACTCATGAACATCGTAGAATACACCAGCCTCTCCTTAATCACTCCCCCAATGGGAGACACGCATGCTGCTGACAATTTTTCACTTATCATAGAGGATATTTTAAAATCAGTTCATGGAAATAACTTTGCAAGATCTAGATAACATTCAGAAAAAAAATCTAGGAAGAAGTGTGCTGTGTGGCATCCCCCAGCACCTCCCAGACAAAAGGCTCTGTCTGAAGGCCTGAGCCACCTAGCAGTGCCAGTTTCCCTGGGGAATGGGCCCCTCTGGAGGCCAGGGAGGGGAGAGGCTGGCCTGGGTCTCAGCTTCCCTGATCCCCCAGGAAGGACTGGGCTTGAGCATTCCCTCTCCTCTCACTCTCATCTGTCTGGGGCTCCTCAGGGCCTTTAGATGTAAACCTGGCACCATTTTCTTTTGCCCTTAGGACTGGTTGGCTTAATGGGGAAGATAGCTCTGGTGCTGGTGGAAGTGAACTCGGGCTTTGATGGACATGTCCTCTGATTACCCAGCCAGGTCAAACCGCCTTCCGGAAACTTCAAACTATGTAACTCGGTCCAGAAAGCTTTCACCAGAGGGCAAAAGACTGTGAGGATAATGGCCCTCTGCCATTTCTTGTATAAGTACGTGCTGGAATTAATGAGAACAACAGTACTGTTTTTTTGCTGTGGAACTACTAACCATAAAACTCTATTTCTACAGAGCCCTGGAGCATAACCGCACTTTCTCCTACATTGGCTCACGTTACCCTACAGCAGTTCAGCGCGTGGGTGCCATTATTGCCATTATATGTTGAAAAGCCATGCAATCTCTGACGTTCTCAGAGATGCTGCTGCCATATGCTGCTCTTTGCTTCTGTCCCACTGGTTCCACAGCTGGTATGTGACAGGACCGGAAGTTGAAGCCAGGACAGTGCTTTCGCCATCCGCCCCAACAGCCTAAGAACGGGCCAGGCTGCCCTTCAGACCTGGTCCATCCCATTTGTAGAACTGTGTGCAAGCCCCAGCCTGTGGGTCCCCACATGGCACCCAGAGCCTCTGTGAGAGGCCTTGTTTGTTTTTGCTGTCAGAGTCCAGTCTGCCCTTGACCTCTGACCCAGAACTATTTGTTCCAACTATTTCCAGTCTGTTGCCCTGGCTCAAAACAACGTGAACGAAAGCTCTTTCCTCAAGCCCTGCTTTCATATTGAGGGAGTCAGTGAAAATGAGCAGTGTGGTCATGTGGCTGATGAGTCATTTTGTCCCTGACATAAACAGTAAAATGTGCTAGAGTTCAGGGCCTACGGGGCCTAACAGCTGGGAAGCAGTAGAGTAAACATTAGGAGCATTAGTCTTTGGGCCAGAGAGACCTGGCCTGGAGTCCTACCTTTACTCCTCTGAGCTGTGTAACCTTAGGCAGGCCATTTAACTTCTCTGGGCCTCAGTTTCCTCAACTGTAAAACAGGGCTGATCATAGTGCTTATCTTATAGAGCAGTTGTGAGGATTACATGAAAAAAAAAAAAAAAAACCCTAAGGTAAAGTGCATAGCCTACTGCCTGGCATAAGTAAGCCCTCAGGATATTGTGGTTTCTATTATTCAGTCACCAGGAAAATCCAGAAGATTCAATCTGCTGGGTCACTGGTGTTCCTAGGACTGTCAGCAAACACCTCCACATTGCCAAAGCAGCAGCGCCCCTCACTGAATACCCTTGCTCTGTCTTTCAGGCCTTCTGCTTCCACAAATGTCCATGGTTTTCAGTCAGTGACCTCTTAGGCAGGGACAGTCCCCTCATGATTGTGGCCTACATGAACACATCTCTCAAGAGCCACAGAGGTTCTGGCAAAAACCTACACACTCAGACTTGCCTGAGTTTTCTGATGTACCCACCAGCAGCTGCATGGAAGCAGTTAAGGGCTGACTTCAGATGTCTCCCTGACGGCAGCAGGCTGGAGTTTACTTCCTCTGTTAGCCCTTGATCTCCTCCACGTCGAGGGCCAGTCCTCCTGGCTGGGGGATTAGGACAGACTTTGGTTCCACGTTGGCACAGTCTTTTGAAAAGGGGAAAGCTCATTAGTTAGCTGTCGTCCTCAGACGTGGTTAGGGTATGAGTAATTCTACTAGGAGAGCCAGGGTGCTGGCAGTTTATTAGGCTGGAACTATTTTATCTACTTGTACAGAGTAATGGGAGATTAAATGGGATAATTGATGTAAAAGTTTCTGTCAACTGTAGAATTCCTTACAAATCCATCAAGGAGGAGGAGGATGATGTCACTTTCCCTACTTTGGAGAGGTCACATACAGACACACCCAAATGTGCAACCACAATACACCTCCACACACGTGCGCGTGTACACACACCACACCACATTCTGTAGAGAGGAAAGGATCGCATGTGGCCTTGAGGATTGGTTTGAATAAAGGATGTATATTTCTGCTAGTGTTTTTCTTCTCCTTCCAGTCAGGCCTGGCTGTTGCGTCAAAGCAAACAGGTCACCACAAGACTTGTTGGTCTCCGCGGTCCAGTCCAGTCTGCTGCTCTCTCACCGGCTTCCAGCAGGTGGCGCTGCACCCCGCCTGGACCGGACGGCCTGGCTGCGCTCCCGAGGAGGCAGTTACTGGGAAGCCGGGAAGTGGGTCGTCGCGCACACCTATCGAGCTGCGGCCGTGGCAAACGCAAACGATGACACACTGGATTGACGAGGGCCTTTGTCAGAAGCACTGGGCATCTGGTGTCGCCGCACAATGGAAAACAAAGTGCCTCTGCCTGCCTGGCCAGAGTTCACGTTTGCTCACTGTTGATTCCAGGGCATTTACAGGCAGAGTGAGTTCGTGCGAAATTTCAGGACCTTGCCATGACTCAGATTCACTTTCTGTAAACCGGAGTCAACATTACATACACTTCCCCTCACTCTGGACCATTGCTTGAACTTTTAGGTCACCAAGTGTATTTGTGCCAACTGAAGAGATTCGAGTATTTCATAAGCACTTTTTTTAAGGGCAAAATCAACTGGCACAGATTTGGAGTTGGAGATTTTTTGTCACTCTTAGCTCCCCAAATAGGTTGGCCTTGTATATTATTTACATGTTCAAAACTATGCCCTGTATAAATTCAAGTGAAACTTGCCAACTATCTTTCTGGCAGGAAGCCCGGGAGGGTCTTGTTGAGGGAGACAATGATGATGGAAACGCAGGTGAGGAGGGAGGGGACTGAGACCCGCCCCGGAGCTTTGTTTTCTCACCTAGGAAGGAACGCGGACGACTGAAGTCGATCTGTTCTGAGGATTCGGGCAGAATTTTGATATTGGGGGAAAGAGACAAGATGCGGTTAGAACTGGAGAGAAACAACAGACCTGGGAGGGTTTGAAAGGCTTTGAGCAAGTCAACAAGAAGGAGCCCGAGTAACACCCTGGATTTACATCAGGGGAAGCACCTGAAGAGAATTAACTCGGGAGGGGGAGATGGGAGGGAGGGAACGCCTTTCATCTGGAGGAGAGGGCCGGCAACAGCTGCTGGCCTGAACGTGAAAGTACACCACGTAGCGTCCCCGGGCCCTGCAAAGGTGATTCTCTTACCTGCCTCTCTCCATGGCGCTGTTCCTGACTCTTCTCTACCACATTTAGAGGGAAACACATCCCCGAGACGTTCCCCGCATCCCCATCCCTAGTTTCGGCTAATTGTTCCCCCAGGATTTTTTTCTACTGAAATCCAATCCCCTTGCTCACCTTGTGAAATCTCAAATTTCATTGTCCCCTAAAAGTTCTCCTACAGAAATCTCTATGCCTGGTTCAATTTTTTGTGCTTTTATTTGTAATTAGGTTTTTGCTGAGAAGAAGGATCTTGGGGGACCAGAGAAGGTAGGAAACCGTCTGTGGCCTCTCTCGAGCTTCCTTTTCCTGTCAGGCCTCACTGGGCGGGTGGGGGCGCTCTCCAGCTGATCTCTCGCTTTAGGGGACTTGGGTGGGGGCTGACGGGAGGGGCGTGAGTACTTGGACTGAGGACCGTTCAGGCACAAGGATATGGACGTTTCAGGTGAGTGAGCAAGCAAACAAACAAACAAAAAAACCCCAACACTTTGAAAACCAAGTCCAGCAGAGTTTAGCTTTGTCCAACTAAACTCACCCCCATCCCCACCCCTCAGGGCACACAGGAAGAATGATGCTCCGATGTGTAATATATTCTCTTGAGTGGATGCAACATTATGAGTAATTCTTGGCTTATAACGTAAATTCCATCCCTTTCTTCCTCAC
This sequence comes from Ceratotherium simum simum, assembly GCF_057802395.1. Taxonomy (NCBI): domain Eukaryota; kingdom Metazoa; phylum Chordata; class Mammalia; order Perissodactyla; family Rhinocerotidae; genus Ceratotherium; species Ceratotherium simum. The sequence goes on along the minus strand of NC_141903.1, from coordinate 73,221,057 downwards.
TCAGAGAAACACTGGGGTTAAAAAAAGGAATTCTGATTCTTTATGAGTGTGTGTTTGTATGTGTTTTATGTAAGAGAGGAAACAAGTGCAAACTGAAACTTGGCTAAGTAATAGATTATGACTGATCCCAATGCGTCAGGGTAATAGCAGTAAGGCCAAAAAGACCCCCCAAAATTAGTATCCATACACACACACACTCAAGCATAAAGATCCATGCTTTGGTGCGGCATTTTTAATACCCGACTTCTGTAGAATAGGTAAGGGGGACTCAAATCATTTTGGAGATGGGGAAACTGAGACTTAAAGGGCTTAAGAGAATTCCCTGAGCCCACGATAAGTCAGAGGTGCAACCAAGTCTTTTTTTTTTTTTTTTTTTTTTTTTTTGTTTATTGCAGTAACATTGGTTTATAATATACAACCAAGTCTTTTGACTTGCAATTCAAGCCTTTGAACTCCTGCCTCAGCTGCTTTGCAAGGTGACTGGGCAGACCAGGTGCAGGTCCGATAGGAGCCGCATTCCATTTTCAGAGGAGCTGAGGTCAGGCGCCTCCTACAATTGGAGAAGGCTGGCCAAGCCCCCGGCCCGTCGCGTTCCCCAGCGCTCAGGTGGGTGTTCCCCCGGGGGGCCCTGCCTGCTGAAGCCGGCACTCGTGAAACACGCAGGCGGAGAGACTGTTTCTCAATAGTCTCTCAGGTTGACAGCGTGGGCTTTCTGTAATTTGAGAGGCATGTGGCACGTCAGCCAGGCTTTTATCATGAACCCCTCTTCCCTTCCTGAGAATTGTGTTGTGGAGATTTCCTGTCTGTATTTTTAGTGTCTGATTCTCCATGGTTGCCCAAGCATCTGTGGCTGTGTTTTACTGACTCACGCTGATGCCCTGATGTCCCTGATAGAAATGATGACTGTTGAAGGGAAAGCAGTCAGCGTGGAAAGTCCAGGAATTGTCCCATAGCTTGCCTTACTGGTTTCAGCTGATTTTTTCACAAGTTTTACAGATAGCTTACCTTCCAGAATTACAGAATTTCATTAGTTACCCTTCTTCATGCTGAATTGGAAAAAGAATATATTCTGGGGTAAAGCAAAAGGGAATCAGTGCAGCAAATATTCATACACTGTTTTTTGGGTGGTCCCTCTCCCTGCTGCCTTTTTTCATGGCAGCTGGCTTTCCCAAAGCCCCGTGTCTGTGGGCACCACTACGTGGTGAAAACGCTGAGTCACGGCTTTGCTGTTTCCCTATAATTACAAATTTTATCACCTCATCTGACATAGAAAGGGTGTTGGTTGGAAATGAAATACACATTAGAAATAAGCTCTTTAGAAACAGCAAAAAAAAAAAAAAAAAAAAGCAAAAACAGCAAAAAACGGCTTTCATAATGTGAAGGCTTTTTTCCAAAAGTCTGGAGCTAGAGTTATGAAGAGACAGGAGACATCTCCCTTTCCCACCCATACAATCATGAAAATAAAACATCAAAATAAACACTATACATTTCTCATTCTATCAACACATCTTCTAGTTATTTTGTTTTGTGTCCTCAGCACATGCATCTGGCTAACCTAGCATGCCAGCCACCCCCACCTTGTCTTTTCTCCCATCTTCTTGACTGTTCTCACTGTCTCTCAAGACCTTATTCAAAATCACCTTCACTATGAAATCTTGTCTCCCTCGTAGATATTTCTTCATGGTATATTATTTTGCTTCTGCAACTTAAAAAGAAAGTTGTTCTCAGGTCATTCTCTGTGTCCATCCCATCTCCAACAGATTCAAGTTCTTCCAGAGTAGAGGCCATGCCTTCTAAGCCTTTTTATTCCCCTTGTGCTTCATCCTTCCACGGGTAGTCTTCCGTATGAGTAGCATCCGATCTCAGATCTCTCATTTCCAACTTACACCAACCAAGTGCTTTCCCAGCCGAGTTAAGAACAAAGTCCCCTTCCAAAGCACATGTCAGTAGCCCCCCAAAATAGCCAGGACATGCAGACTAAGCTTCCTATTCCTCCTCTACTCAAATATGACCTTGCCAATACTGTCTCCTATTGACAGATCCGGATGTTTCTATTGCATGGTTGCTATTTGCCACATGCTTCCTGGACAGGTTTCCAGGTAACCTTAATGGCTGTGCTTCTGGGGAAGGAGGAGTAGAAAATAATTCACCTCTTCTGTAAGTGGTTTTTAAAATATAAGTGCATTTAAAAGCTTTTAAAGAGCAGCTCTCTCCTTCCGGCCGCTCGGGACCTGTTTGCTTTGCGATAGGAGCCCCTGTAATGCTTCGCGCTTGGCAACCTCTGACTGGGACAGAAGGCAGATTTAAAGGCCAGAGATTGATTTTTCCATGGAGGGCTTTCCTCGAGGGGCGTGGGGGAGAAGTCACTTGGGGAAGCAGTGGTCAGTGATGCTTGCTTCTCCATATGCTCTTCATTCATGTGTAAGGCTGAACAAGCTCTTTGTCTCGATAAGTGAATTCCAAACCACAGAGGCGGGCAGTGTGTCCTGGAGGTCCTATGGCGACTGGGGACCTGGAGGGTAAAAGGTTGGGGCCAGTCACAGCCTGTCCTCCCACTTGCATTTCCATCCAAAGCTTCAGGGAAAGTGTCCCCAAATTGCTTGTGTGTTTTGCTTTAATGTGGCCACAGTGGCCACCCAGATTTACTCCGGTGCAGCTGGATCACATGGTTCAAACTAGGTCTGACTGTCCAGTTTTGGAAACTGGGAGGCGTTTTCCCCTTTGCCAGGGCTTGGGTTTAGCTTCCCTAGAGCATTAAGCAAGAACCTCATGTTTACAAAATCCCAGGCCCCATGGTTGCTTCCCGTCAGGGCAGGAGGAGAAGGAGGAGGCACATAACGTCAAGTAGACCTTGCAACTTCTGTCCCTCCGTTCTTGCCCAGCACAAAGTTACCAGAGAAAGGAAAGTCGTGGGTGGGGTGCTGGGGGTGAGGGATGTACCAGTTGTTTGAGTTCAGAAAATATAATTTTAAAATTCTCACTGCCAATCAAATCACTAGATCTTCTGCATATAATTTTTTTTTTTCCAAAACTGTTTCTAAAAGCTGTATATAAATTGAAAAACCTACACTATATTTTAAATGCTCTGGGCAATGTAGTTTGTTTATCCTAAGAAGTGCTGTTCTGAGTCCTCTAAAAGATGTACACTCTCCACCTCGTTTATTTTTTGTGCAAATTTATATTTTTTTAATATATCAAAGTCTTTTGAAGACAAGCACTCATATGGTATTTGATGATATCTAACAGCTGCTAAATCACCCCCGAATCTTCTGCAGGTTCTTTTACCCTTTGGTGTTGCCTTGAGCAGAAAACCACTACGCACAGTGGCTTCGTGCCCATCTAGGTTGACTCTCATGGACTATCGATGGTGGGCTTTTCCACGGTGGTGTGCAAACTGCTTCTCATGGTTTATGGAGTGCTTGGTTACATAGCACCTCCTAGGCCTTAAAATAAAAAAAAAAAATCATTGTCCATTTAAATAGTGGGTCTTGTGGGACCTAATTAAAATATACAATAAGTCTTTTAGAAGACATGAGAGGTGGGGGTCATGCAATATTTTATTTGTATGAAGAGATAACCATATGTATTTTGGTGCTCATCAACTCCGTGAAAATAAAGATTCCAAACTACTACCAAGACATCATTTGGCTTTAAAGACGGAAAGTACTGGGTTTCTACAACTTCCTTAGGTAATCGGGGCCTTGCAAGGGTAGAACAACAGGAGCTAAAAAGTGCTTGTTAAGGCAGACTGAGGCTCCACAAGCCCCAGATTTCCAGAAGGATTGAACTCTGAGTCACATCAGCTTTGGGTGGAAGATTCACTGGGGAGCAGGGAGGGGCAAAAACGAATCTGTAGGCCACTAGGAAGCAGGGCCTGATGTGAACTTTGATTCATCACCACAAATGAAAAATATTAAGATGCATTTTCCCCCACCCCACAATATATATTTCAAAATACAGACTAGTCAAAGCCACAACATAGATGGAAAAAAAATATCCCATGGTAACTACCTGGTTGATTAAAATATTTTTAATTTTTCCTTTCTCTCTGAATTGCTGCCGCCCTAGGCATGTGCGTGGTCTGCCTGTTAGCTACCTTAGCAAACCTAGCACGGTGGGGAGAGGTGGGGAAGGGCAGCTGTGGAGGTGGTCATTGAGAGAATGTGGGTGCGAGGCTGGGGTCAGCTCTAGCTACAGGGTCGTGCTCTTGCCCAGGCATGGGGCCACCAGAAGAAAGAGACAGCCTCAGCTAGAGCTCTAGAGTGGCTGGATTTCAAGATGTGTAGAACAGCTCCTTGTAGGTCCCAAGTGCTGGGTACTTAGTTTATGATTTGCACACATTCATTTTCTGGCTGGAAGGCTGGAGGCAAACAGACAGCTCGTTAGGAAAATAACCAAAGAGCTAAATATAATGGAGGAAGTAGGCAGCAGATCCCAGACAGATGAGCATGGCTCACAGTCCTTCATGGGAGATCAGAGGCCAAGCCAAACCAATGTGTCTGTCCCCTAAAGGTCAGTCATCCAGGGCTTTGTCACACCAGGAAGGGAAAGGAGTTTCAAAGGGCCTTTTGTGGAACACACACAGCTCTGGCCCCTGAGATTCAAGTCAGGATCTGGAAACTTGTGTAGCAACCGCTTACACGCACAATGCTTAGAGACCAGCCAGGGCCCTCCATCCTCCTTATTTTTTCTTTTTCTGCTTATGAGCACTAAGGTTTCCCTGTAGTTGGGAAAGAGATCCTTAAAAAACAAAACAAAACAAAAATAACCAAAAGCTGAAGTTATTTACTCATTTTTGAATAAAAACCAAAGAATGTTACATAATATTTTTTGTTGGACATTATTCAGAAAACTATATAGGAAATATACTAAAAAACCATTTAAGACATTATTATTTGCATTATAGATCATACTGCCTAGTGGGTAATGCAATATATATATTATATTTCAATATATATATCAAAATATACCAAACCTATGAATAGACCAGCATTAAACTTGTTAAAAATTGAAATATAACTTAGATTCTCAATTGTTTTTGACTTCCAGTTTCTTTTGCTAGATCCTGTCTTCTATGTATATTATCATTTTTTTCTTTGGCTTAGGATGGCCAATAATGCTTCCCTGTTCTTTTCTATCTTCGGTGAGTGTTATAAACATTAGAACTCTCTCCCTCAGAAAATCTGGAATTGTGCCTATGTTTACTATTTTGCTCCTGAGTCTTATTAGTTTTCAATCAGCACACAGTGTTTGTTTGTTTCTTTTGTTTACCTAATTTTCCTAAGAGCAGCACCCTCAAGGGCTCGGGGCTCCTCAGATTTTGTGTTGAGGATTAGCCCACTTCCTGAGAACGGAAGGCCTAGCCCCTGGCCCTGGCTGCTGCCCCACTTTCTGATCTGGGGCCTCTGCCTGGTCCTTTAGGTTCTCTGCGATTCAGCTTTTGTAACTGCTTACAGAGTTGTTAAGGACACTGAACAAAAATAATGACTATAAAAGAACTACTCAAATGTAAATTATGTGTTACCATTAGTAAAGTTTCTATTTTATTCCAAGACAAAAGAACACGGTAGTCATTCATTTGGTATGTTTTCTTTTTATTCCTATCATTCATTTTATATATTTTCCCCTTCTATTTCTGTCCATGGTTCTCTTCAGATTTTATAAGCTTAAAATGATGTCGTCATTATTGAGTCATGACTCTGAGTCAGCCGTAGAGAATATGAATCAGCTGAAATTAAGGGAAGAATCATCTCAAGTCTAGCAAGAGATGATTCTATGGAGTCAACTTCTGTTGAAGACAAAGAACTTTCCATATAAAGTGCTAATGGAACCCTAAGTCAAAGTAATAAGCTAGAACTGCTAGGGCAAAGAACCAGAGAAGTCAACAGGCGATAAATAAAGAGTCAGAGGAATTAACAAATAGCTGCAGAGGGCAATTTTGAACCTGCAGGCCTAGTAACTTATAATCATCCTTGAAGACAAGAATATCATAATCTCAGCAAGCTGAAGAAAGGAGGCCAACCAGTGAATCAAGCCTATGGTTGTGCAATGGCTTGCCTTGCAGTTCTGAAAGCTTGCTGACAATAGGTTCTTTTTCTCTCCACCCTTTCATTGAAGTTTCTTGACCCAGGAGGGTTGAACACCTGTTAGAAGCCCATGCCTAATGCAAATTCCTTAAGCATTGGTCATTATTATCTGCCATGTTTCTGTTGTGATTGATATATTCACAAAGCAACAATTCAAGCTTGTCTTGTGAAACCCTAGTGCAGGGCGTCTCAATCTTTGATTTTGAGCCATAGACCCCTTTGGAAGTCTGGTTAGAGCTTATGGACTGCTTCTCAGAATGATGTTCTTGAAAGTATAAAACAAAATACATAGGATACTAAGGAAACCAATTATATTGACGCATAGTTATCAAACTATTTTTTTTTTTTTTGGTGAGGAAGATTGGCCCTGAGCTAACATCTGTGCCAATCTTCCTCCACTTTATAGGTGGGATGCCGCCATAGCATGGCTTGATGAGCAGTGTGTAGGTCTGCACCCAGGATCTGACCCATGAACCCTGGGCCGCCAAAGAAATGGAGTGCATGAACTTAACCACTAGGCCACTGGGCTGGCCCCTCAAACACATTTTTAAAAATACTTGATATATAACATAGATGTTTCTTTATTAACACATTAAATAAGATCTACTGGTGGGTTTAGTAGGTATTGTACCTTCAAAGTAGTGATGAATGTTAATGATATTTACCTATCTTCATAACTGAAATAAATGCTAAATTTCAGTTACAGGTTAGTGAAAATAAATAAGTGGGTCTTTTCCCCATCTAAATTTACAGACCCCTAGAATTCTGTCCAAGAGCCCCTTGGGTGTCTGAGGACCCCAGGGTAAGCACCCCTGCCAGAGTGGCTTCTTTGCCACTGGCCCAAAGGATAGACACATGGACCACGAAGAACAGTATTACTTGTATCTTCTTGGTATCTACTTATAAAACCCAATTTTCACAGCTCTTCTCCAAATGGCATACTTCTGTTTAATGGCAAGAAATGAAGGTAAAATTCATTTGGGGACAAGAGTCAATGTACACTTGTTTAGTGTTTTTGCTAAGGTGACCAGATATCCCTACAATAGGTAGTCAATGTTTTAGAGTACATGTCAAAATAAACCCTTAGTCATCTTGACTTTATTTCAGGGCTTCCAGGCCCCTTAGGGAAGCTGAGAAGGCTAGTACAAAAGTGGGCTAACAGCCAGATGGAGGTGAACTAAGGCCCACATTAAGATGTGACATGAGAGTGGGAGCAAAAAGAGGCAAGAAATGTTTGGGCTCAGGCACTGAAATGAGCCCAGGCTGGGCAGAGGTTTGCACAAGTTCATCCTCAAGCCCCAGGCCTGGCGCAGCCACAGAGTATGGGCCAAACAAGGCATTTTTACCAATTTCACAGTGAACTCATTTGCAATCACTTCCACAGCATGAACTGAGATACCACATGAGTGGTATTACTGAGTTACCCACCAGTAGTAACTGAGATACCTACCATTTTTTGGTTTGGGGGAACTGGTTTTATTTTAGGGGCTAGAAGGAGGAAAAGAATATACTGCTGTCCACAGTTAGGCAATATCCGTATAGAATGTGTGTTCAAGGAAGCAAAAGGACTTAATCTTAGAAATAATAAGCTTTATTTAACCTTTTCAGTGACATGGTTTTTAATTCAGCATCATATTTTTAGATGTTGCTACAATGTTTTTCTTTTAATATGTACAACTTTTGCAGTAAATTATATTAGCATCAGCCAAAGTTTATATATTTAGGTATGTATATAAAATATGTATTACCTATGCACGTATGTATATACATGTGCATATGCACAGTTTTGTTTTTGTACGTGTCATTAGCTAATACCTGGATAAAGGTACCACTTTATTATTATTATTTATTAGCATCACTTTTCGAAAATAAAGGATAGTAAACAAGGGATGACACTGAATGTTCACATTTACTTACTTGTTTGTTCCTGAGTCACATACACAGTGTTTCCAGACAAATGTCTGAGGGAGCGACACATGCTTTGATAAAGGTTGAGTCGAAACTGGATGAGGGAACTGCTATGAATAGAAAAAAGGGAATTCAAGTTGTGTGGTAGGTTTGGGAAGGGTAGAAATGAGATCACATTCAGAGAACAACAAATTTAATTTTGAAAATAACCACTTTTCTGAAATGGTAAATAGCGTGTTGCCTAGCTGGTGGACAATACTGAGGGTGATGGAGAGACATGTACTTGGTTGGCCTCTGCTGAAGGCAGAGATTTGGGAGCAGCTCTTGGTCCTCATGAGAAGTGGGAGTGCGAAGGGAGCAAGGAGCCGCTTTCCAGGTGAGCCTCGCTGTTATCGTGCGTTGTTCAATGCCATGTCTTTCCTAGCAGGCTGAGTGTGCCCCATGGCATTCTCAGAGTTTCTTTTGAGTTCTGTGTTTCTGAGAAGCAGTGTAGTCTCACTTTGGTCCCAGCTTGGGGTCACTGGGTTTAGTGGAAACTCTCCAGCCACGCTTAATACCATCCTCTGCCCTCGTGTGTGGTGACACTGGCCTGTGGAATCCTCTCATTTTCCATTCTCTTTCACAGAAGGTTAATGGTTACAGTCCCAGCCATGGTTCTATCCAAAGATGTAGTTTCAAAGTTTAACTGTAGGAAAACTACCACCACGAAGTTTCCCTAGAATTCATCTTTGCAGTGTTTTAAATGGAATTGTGAACCATTTGGGGTCCCTTGCTCCCATGAAGAATTTGTTCCCTGCTCTTCTTTATGGAAGCCATTTGCTTCCTGGAACATTTTAAAAACCACTGCACACAGTGTTCTGGGAGCCGTAGGAGGATTAAGAATGACCTTTAGCTGAGGAACCAGGCGGCGCAACTACAGGAGATTATGACCTCTTTTTCTTTCTATGGGTATAATGTTGCACCTCTATGGAAAATACTGGCAAGTTCCCAAGCCAGCCTCAAGAAAACTCTAAATATTCTCAGAGAAATGGACTTCAATCGGTAGAGAAATTTTCTGAATACAGAATAAAACCCAGTTCAAATCTGCTAAAGGCGTCTCTCATTCAAAGGGGGGGCTGAGATTTCTTTTTAAAGGATGGAACGTAAGGTATACCTTAGGATAATACCATTTCCTTCAGCTGGTTATTACTTGAAATTTTACAGAGCACTTTCATGATTGTCTCATTTGATTTCTTAGAGATAAGGTTAATAGAGCAATGATGTAGTAAAGAATTATACAATTATATAACATAATTAACAAGCGGTAAGAACACTCATCTGTTAAAAAGAAAATCTTCCTATGTATTAAATAGTTAATACAACAGATATGGCAACTAAGGGATGAAGCATGATAAATGAATAGAATTAATTCGGAAAAAAATAAACATTTATGAAACACCTACTACGAGCCAGGCACTGTGCAGGGATCTTGACATGGATTATTCCACTTGATCCTTATAACAGGTTGGTAGTATCAGATATTTTACCAAAGGCAAAACTGATTGTCAGAGAGGAGTGGTGTCACTGAGGGCACATGGTAATTGTACGATCTGAGAGGTGGGTGCATGTCTGTGTAAGGTCAAACCCCATTGTCTTGCCATCATACCACCCTATCTCAAGTTACTTAGGATGAATGTTGCCCATCATTTCTTCTCTTTCCCTTTGACTTTTGTCATCCCTTCAACTGGATGTGAACACACTCTCTATAGCTCATTTCATCATCACGATCACCATCATAATAATGGTGATCGTTCATTGACTCCATTTACTGCATCTTACTATTGTTACTTATAGATTTCTCTTCTTACTCATGTTATAACATATGTTCCTTGAAAGTAGGTCTCAAGTCTTACTCACTTTTATATCTTAAGCAGCATTTTACATACTGTTCTGCATCTAATATCTACTCAATAATTTTTTTTGAATGACACTAAGTGAAGCAAAGTGCTCATAATCCAGGGAGCCTATTAACTAGAGAGTTTGAAAAAAATAATGACGTCTTACTTGGGCGATCCACTTACTCAAGAGGTCAGAGAATGTGGCAGATATGGCTAAAAACCATGGTGAGCAATCAGACCCAATGTGAAGCTTGCAGCTGCCTCAGCTTTCCCCCGACTCCTCTCCATAATTTGTAAACTGTATAAACCAGGAGAGAACCGCATTCCCTCCAGAGCAGAGTCCATGTTTTCACATAGACTTAGGCATGTTAATAACACAAAGCAAATAAACAAAAACAAAGGAGGAAAGAAACTCAACAGTGAAAAGGCAGATGAAGAATAATACTCTTAAGAAGAATTATTCCAGCAAACCAAAAAATTTCAGATGCATATTTATCTATACTTTCAAAAAAATTTAAAAAAAATACACAAGACCTTTGTGAAAATAAAATAATTGTAAAATGAAATATAAGAACTCAAAGAAAAATGGGAAAAGAAGATAAAGTAAGCTAAGAGTGATGAAAGAAGTTGAAGATAATAAAACCATCATAGAATGAAAATCATATTAGAACAGATATTGTTGAAAACATATTCAATGATGCAGAGGTTAGACTAAAGAGAATAAAATAGCATTTACAGGAAAAAAAAAACCCAAATAAATGAAATTAAGCAGAGAGAAGATGACAACTATTAATGTTAAAGACAGCCAACAGTCAGCATATGGGTTTAATGGTGTCCTTGAAGTAGAGAACGGAACAAATGGAGTCGGAAATAAAAATGCAAAAATAAAATTAAAGAAAACTCCACTGAAATAAAGTATGATCCGATTCTGTTGATTGAAAGAGATTTATTTCAGGGAAAAAGAACTGATAACAGAATAACCAACATGAAGACACATAGTAAGTCAAGTTACTGAACTTTAAGGACAATATAAGAATTCCATGGGCATCTAGGTAGAAAAAGCAAGTTTCCTATAAGGGGGAAAAGAGCCGGTTGACCTCAGATTTTTCACAGAGACATTCAATGAGAGAAAAAAGTGGACAATAAAATCTAGTTATCTATTTTGAGATGAATCAAAATAAAGTCTCAGGAAAGAGGAAGGCTTAGTGTCAAAGGACTAGGTAGAGTCTTGAATCCATTTAGATATAGAACTAAACCAAATGCATGCAAAATTATGGTTAAAGAACGGACTGTGTAACTACTGTAAATCCTAAACATATAAATATATAATATAAACATAAAATATATAATAGTCTAAAATTCTCAGTACGGAAGCTAGCTTTTTTTCCTTCTCTTCTCATTCACAGCATGGAGCTATAGCCACCATCGAAGGTTGCTGAATTCAAGAAACAAAATGTACTTGATCACTTCTAGAAATTGACATACAATACTTTAAATTTTTGTGTTTGTACAATACAAAACATCCTGAACATCCTTTAGACAGTCTTTAAATTTTACGGTTTTCTCATGCTTCAGGAGGATTTGGTGAGTAAGGCAAGGTAAGGTAGAGACTGTCAGCAGGGATAGTGACTAAAATGTTAAACCATTTAATTAAAAGAGAGATTTATCTGGCCATTGTTGGTGATTTCAGTTTTTCGCTATTAGGAATAATCTGAATCTTAATCAGGAGTGGTTAAATTATGAAATTATGATATAAGGAATGGAATACCACATAGCTGTTAAAAAGAATGAAATAAGTCAACAGGGACTAACATGGAATGATGTTCAAGCAATGTTGTTCAGTAAAAAATTAAGTTGCACACGTATAGTTTGATATCCTATTTGAACAAAAGAGAAAATTGTGTACTCTTAGTGGCTACCTCTGGAGCCTGAGGTAGGTGAGTGAGAACAGGGGGCTTCTGCTTTGTATTTTATTTACTATGTAATATTTGAAATTTTTGCAGAGCAGAAATGACCCTTTTTTTTTTTTTTTCTTTTTACAACAGATTAAGAAAAAGACAAAGGACGAACTAATCTGACCATAGCAGTCATGGTCAGGGAGTTAGAAAGATAATCTGGTGAAATTGATTTGCTTAGGAGTGTCCTTTAAGATTCTGTTCCCACTGCCAGGTAGAAACTTAGTCTGGTCAGGATGGAGCACATCCCGTCTCCGGGCAGAATACAGGAGGAGGGGGTGGTTACAATAGTGGATGGGAGCCTGGGAAGGCCGTCAGTGATCTGTGGAATGGCCGGAACTCAAGGATGGTGGTAGCAGAAAGGGAGGCATTTTCACAGCAGACGGAGGGGTTTACCTGGTTGAAGCAGCAGGGGCAAAGAGGAACACCTGGCCCAGAGTGCTGGTGGGGAATGGAAATTTTACTTCCTGTAAATAGGAGTTTATTTCAACATTCTTAGAAGAAATACTGAATTTCAAGGAGGCAGAACACGAGTGGGCTGTGAGGAGACGTTGCTGGGTCCCTTAGTCACCAGGTAAATCTTGGGGATCAGCACCAAGTCTGAGAGGGTAAGCTCCTGGGGCATGCTGGCAGGAAGTGGAGTACAGTAGAGTGATAAGATCTCTGTTCTTTTCCTAGCACTGATGTCACATGACCCCTCTGGGCCTGTTCTCTGTGGGAGGTCCCACCTCATGTAAAAAGGGCTTAAAGAGAGGCTCGCTTGAGCACTTGAGCACTGTTGGCGAAAAGGCACAAAGCATTGTATCTTGTAAAGTGGTCTATAAGAAAATATCCCCCTTGCTTCCCTGCTTGTGCTCATTTTCACTCCCAGAAGTGCGCTTTTCAGCGTCTCTGACCTTTGGGCATCCTTCTCCATCCCCTCTTGTTTCAGTTTCCTGCTTGTCCACCAATTACCTTGTTAGAATCACACCCCACAGATGGTTTGCCTGGTGCTGACCAGAGAGAATTGGTTGGCAGCTTTAACAGTACAGATGTTATTTTTTTCTCAGAGAAACTGCTTCTGACTGATAGGGCTCTATCACTGTGGCCAAGACTTCTTGCTATAACCCCAGAAACCTCCACCAATGGAGGGCACCTGCCAATCTTAGCTCTCTGTGCGCTCATTCTGCACCAGCCTCCGACCTCAGGGAAGACGGCAGGCTCGCCAGTTCCTGGGAAAGGCAGTCACTGTTCTTCCCCAGCTCAGGTTTTCCCATGTGAAAGTTCACGGACTGGTTTGAGATCCACAGGCTACTAAACTGATATCTATTTTGGAAACTTTCCTCAGAACTTACTAGCAACATGAGAGGGCCACTAGATATGAACCTCAAGTACCAAAACGCCTCCGATAAGGCAATAACCTGAAGTGCCTGGACCCCAGGAAGGAATCATGTGTGGGCTTCATCTCCCCAGAAATGCTTAGTAAGGGCAAAGCAGGATGGAGGGAACAAGTTCAACAACAAAAAGGTAGATCCTAAATGGCTTTTGTTAATGAGAAGCGATTTGGATAAACATGCATTCAGTGAGTGCTAAAGGCCTTCTTCCTAAGCCCTTTCCAACATGTTCTCTTTCTGGTACACTCTCATCTCATCCAACTCCTACTCATCCGTCATCCACCTACCCATCCATTAGCTTCCATGCCACTTTCCCAGGGAAGCCTTGCCCCATTCCCTCATTGCCCTTGTCCCCTTATTATTCAGTCTCATGGCTACCCTTTTATTTTGCAGCATTTACCACAAGTGGAATCAAGTAATTTGTGTAATTCGCATTTGTCTTGTTCAATGGTGTATTCCCACCACCAAGCACAGTGCCTGGGTGCACATAAATATTGTTGGATGACTCCACGAATGCTAGCACTGAAAATTCACAAACATATGTGACAGGGTTTAACACAGGACTCTTTCTGACAGCTTTAGTTGGAGTCACAAGACAATAGATGCTGTCTCCTCCCACAATATAAAGCAAGATGTCAGACCACATATGCACGAGGTTATCAAAAAACCCAGTTTTGCTACCCTTAGCTTCTTGCTCCTCTCATTGGCATAAGGCATTGAAGTTGACAAGTCAGTGGATGTGGGAAATCAGAGGGTTTCTACAGAGAGTGAGTGTGTGCTTCCCCTCACCATAGGCTAATGAGAGCGGCTTCATGAAGACCACTTAGATGTTGGTGAGGATGTGGAAAAACGGGAACCTGGTGCACTGTTGGTGGGAATTACACTGGAGCAGCCACTGTGGGAAACAGTATGGAAGTTCCTTAAAAAATTAAAAATAGAACTACCATATGATCTAGCAATTCCACTTCTGAGTATTTATCCAAAGGAACTGAAATTCATTTCTCAAAGAGATACCTGTATTCCCATGCTCACTGCAACACTATTCACAATAACCAAAATATGGAAACAACCTAGATGTCCATTGATGGATGAATGGATAAAGAAATGTGGTATATAGATATACAGTGGACTATTATTCAGCCTAAAAAAGAAATCCTGCCATCTGCAACAACACAAATAGACCTGGAGGACATTATGATAAATGAAATAAGCCACGGAAAGACAAATACTGTATTTTCTTATGTATGAAATCTAAAATAGTCAAACTCATAGAAGCAGAGTAGAATGGTGATCACCAGGGGCTGGGGGAGGGTACATGGGGAGACAATGGTCAAAGGGTATAAAGTTCAGTTATGCAGGATTAAGTTCTGAAGGTCCACGATACAGCATGGTGCCTATACCTAATAATATTGTATTGTATACTTAAAATTTGCTAAGAGGGTAGATCTTATGTTAAGTATTCTTATTACACACACAAAAATAATAAAGGAGGCGAGAGGAAACTGGGAGGTGATATGTTTGTGGCCTTGACGGTGGTGATGGTTTCATGGATATGTACTTATCCTCAAACTTATTAAGTTGTATACATTAAATATGTACATCTTTTTACATGTCAATCATACCTCAATAAAAATGTTTTTTTTAAAAAAAGAAAACCTGATTTGTGACTCCTCAAGCTTGGGGGAGACAGAGGTCTGGTATCTGATTCACGTCTGAAAAAAAACCAAACCTACAACGGAGTTGAGGATACATTTAGGAGGTCACTACATTCTCACAGGTGGCAGGCCCCAAGTGCTCCTTTTTATTTATGGCTGGGGTGGGAGGGTGGATGAGAGACCAGAAATATCACCTCTAGATGGCATGTTGGCATGGGCCTTGAGAAAGGGGCCCTAAGCTACTAGCTTCCTGTCTGAAGCGGGGGTGGTGTGCTACTGGAGAGCTGGCCAAAGGAGAGGCCCTGCAACATTCTGAGAGGCTCGAGAAGCTCAGCGGGGCGCCCGTCCAAGGCCCCCAGGACTCAGCGGGGCGCCCGTCCAAGGCCCCCAGGACGGGCTCTGACAAGGCCCCGAGGATGTCCAGGCGGGATTTCAGAGGTGCCGTCAAATAAGGCCTCTCCTGCCCCTTATCTCTCCTCCCTACCTTCTGCTCCTTCAGCCCTGGGGGATGCTGAGTGGTGGGAGGAGGGGGGAGAATGGCAAAAAACACTTGGCTTCCGCCCTAAAGCAGGCTTAAGCTGAAAGAGAGGAACTTTAATTTTAAATGCATTTCCAAGTTTTAGCTACTATACAAGACTAGACTTATTAGTTACTGAAATGAGACCTGTGCTAAAAGTGACCTAAGGACTTACCATCTAGGAGTAGCTGTCCTGGAGGAATTATGAGAACTGCCAGAGATTCCATCGCTGAGGGCAGAGAAACAGTCACCAAAGCGGGTTTGCAGGGGCACACAGGAGAACAAATGGCGGGGCCCTGGCTTTATGACTGCCCCACCCAGTCCCTCTGGTTGAATGCAACAATCTCTGTTTAATCCTCACATAACCATGGTACGTAGGTCCTATCCTCATTTATGAGAGATGATGAAAGAACATCCAGGGGTTTAGGCAAACAGCCCTGAGGCACAGGGGGTAACTCTCAGAACGAGGACTCAGAGCCATGTTCCATTCTTTGCTCTCTACGCCACAAAGCATCTTCAACTTTACTTCCCAAACTCTTCATGCCTAGCTTGCAGATTCCTGGTTCTGAACTAGTCTTCTCACTGCCTATAAGCCAAGTCATTTTTAATCAAAGACAGAGCAAAAATATAAGATGTGCACCCTAACAGAAGGGAGGAGCCATCATAATTCACCCAGGCGAGAACAGTGAGTTAAAAGAAGGGAGGAGCAGGTGGGGTGGGGATAATTGGCTACCACAGCAATAAAGACTTGTCAACAGGGGCAGAGAGAGAGGAACGAAGGCTGAGGGTAGATAGGAGGTGGCTTTGCCAACAGTCCCCAGTGTCTCCTTACAGCTGTTCTCAGCTGCAGAGTTCTGTAGCTCAGGTGGCCACGAGACCCCTGGAGACCCTCCTGCACCCCTTTGACAAGGCTGACTTAAATGAACTCTATCCTTGAGAGAAGGAAAAGCTTACAGGTGCAAGAGAGAGTCATTTTCATAGCAGACTTTTTCCCAAAGCATCTTACCTGAAATGAACTATGTCAACCCCCTCTAGTAACTAGGTGGCAAGAAGCACTTAGGCTGACAGACAAGGCTTTTTTTTTTTAAAAACTCTCCATTGTGAAAACAACTGGAAAAGAGAATTAATAGAATATGAAA
Organism: Ceratotherium simum simum; assembly: GCF_057802395.1. Taxonomy (NCBI): domain Eukaryota; kingdom Metazoa; phylum Chordata; class Mammalia; order Perissodactyla; family Rhinocerotidae; genus Ceratotherium; species Ceratotherium simum. Next base: position 73,204,547 of record NC_141903.1, on the reverse strand, counting down.
AGTTAAGCTCAAGTTTAGAACAAACGCATCAGCACTATATCTAAGTTACTGGTAGCCATGATGTTGAGAAGCTAATGTGGTACCTGAAAAGATTCATAGAGAAAACTTATTTCACGGAGCAATTGAGAGCAGGGACTTTAAAATGTCCTGGGTTGTGTTTATCTACCATAGGGGCTCAATCACTGTTATGCAAAAATCTAAATTAACCCAATAGGGTTTTCAGTTCTGGCTGGCTGCTTGTTTGGTATATTGCTACAAAACTCTCCAAGTTGAAATAAAGGATGGAAAGAAAGAATTAGAAAATAAACGATAAAAATACATATAGAAGACTTACTAGGTGCCATGCACCACTCTACATATATGTTATCACAACAACCTTCTGAGGCAGGTACTGTCCCAGTCAAGGGGAAACTGAGGCTGGAGGGCTTATAAACTTGCCCATGGTCTGTAGCTTGTGAGTGGCAGAACCAGGACTCTAAGCCAGGCTCTCTGGCTTGACTCTGTGCTCTGAACCACTTGTGTTTGGCACATCTTATCTGGCACTTGACCAGTCCCTGTCTTTGTACCACTTTCCAGTAGTGGCTGCTAGGCTGTTTTCAGCCCCTCCCTAGGAAGAGTGTAAGCTCTTGGGGTCTCAATCCTGCTCTGCTGTGGGCTGGCATTTAAACATCTTCATTTCATCATCTATGAAATGAAGGCATTTGTTCTAGAAGCTGTTGATGGGCTCTGCTAGCTCAATCATTACAAGAATCCCCAAGTCCTTTGATTATTGTCAAAATGTCTACAGCTTGGAAGGTTACAGAAGTGCTAGGCAGAAAATAAATGTCAATAAAAGCACATGTCGAATTTATTTATTTTTTTTGTGAGGAAGATCAGCCCTGTGCTAACATCTGCCAATCCTCCTCTTTTTTTGCTGAGGAAGACTGGCCCTGGGGTAACATTCGTGCCCATCTTCCTCCACTTTATATGGGATGCCGCCACAGCATGGCTTGCCAAGCAGTGAGTGGGTGCGCGCCTGAGATCCGAACTGGCAAACCCCGGGCCACCGCAGCGGAGCGCGTGGACTTAACCACTTGTGCCACCGGGCCGGCCCCCACATGTCGAATTTAAAGAAAGGAACATGGGAGTCCCACAGAGATGCTTAATGAAGATGGAGAAACGATATACAACACTATCTTTAGATTGCTGTCCTCTATCACGCCCTTGAGAAGTGAGAGAAAAGCTATTGAAAAAATATATTAGGAAATGAAATCGGAACCTGTCAGTTATGATAAAACAGTAACTTTTTAAACCATTTCATTTCATATTCCAAACCATTATAGGCCAATATAGATGCTCATATTCCAGAGGTGACTAGAGGGGGTAAATGCCAGTGTTGGAAAGAGCTGTCCCCTTTGAAGGTGTCCAGTTAATCATGGCAAAAGCATTCCCAAAGTAAAGAAGTCAGTCTGCCATAGGTAATTCCCAAATCATGACTTTGGGAAGATAAAGTGGTAAAGCACACAAACCAGAATGATATAGTGGACTCTTGGGGTAATCCAAATCCTCTGGCCACATGAATTTTAAACATCTATGAATGGCTTGCCTCATTCATTCTTTCAATAAATTATCTTTGAGTACCTTCTATATGCCAGGCACTAGGCTAGGCGCTGGGGACATCCTAGTGAACAAGACAGTTTCTACTCTCATGGAACTTATTTAATTAATAATACAATTAGCATTTGATTATAATTGTGATAAATACCACCAAGGAGACATATAAGATCAAAGAGAGCATATACCATGGTGACCCGAGTTAATTGGAGAGGTTAGGGAAGGCTTCCTGGAAGAAGTGATGTTTAAGCCGAGATCTTAAGGGTAAGGAGGACTTAGCTAAGTGAGGAAGGGGCAGTGGGTGGAGCTGGTGGTGCAAAGGGGACAGTGAGCCCTAAGTAAGGCTTTGGGATAGGAAGAGCAAAAGGAGTCTAGACTGGCCAGGTAGATCACGCGGCCCATCTACACCACAGTGGAAATTCGTAATCCCAGCGGAATCCATGACTGGAGAAAGGCAGTCGGCCATTTAGAAGCCCCAGATTTAGAACTCAAACGTGGTGGCTAGCTTTGTGGGCTCATCTTTAGGAAGCACTCACCTACATCTCATAGACCCAGATGTAGAATTCTTATCATCCATCTACAAATTCCCTCATTGTACCAAGTATTTAATTACAGTAAGACAAACCAGCCTGGCTGGCTAGTTGAATTAAGCAGGCAGGAATTGAAAATGACACATCACCGTCATTTTCATCTGACCCCATCTTGAGAATTAAGCAATCATAAAAATATCAGAGCCACCTACTGCTGCTGCCAGCCTCCCGTCTCAATCTCAGAAAGGTAAAATCAGTGGAGCAGATACGTGTAGGTCTAGCATTCAATAAAACAAACCCCAAACACCCCATCTTGAAACCTCATGCCTCTCTCTGCCTATGCCCCTTTGCAATCAGTCAAAATGGACTCATTCTCACCCGGAAAATAATGCTCCAACAAACTCTCCCTACTGCATGCAGCAGAATATCCGCAATTTAGGTAGCTGTTTTTCATGAACTCCAGAGTGCTTTAAAAACAATAATGGAACCTCTTCCATAACCCAGTAAGAAGGCATATTTTCACTAAACAGCTGAGGAAAGGAGTTAAGGTAAAAGACAAGTACAATGTCAGATGTCCGGGGGGGGAGGGCTACTGACACAATTATAACATTAGGAACCTCATTCATCCTTGAGGCTCCTTGTAAACCTAACCAGAATCACTGCTGGCACTGAACAGTCTAGGTTTTTAGTACCAATGCTTAATTGAGGTTTCTTTCCTTTCTTCCTCCATTTTCCTTCAGAAAACTTGCAGAAACTAGAGGTTAAAGATCCAGCTAAGAGAATGTCCTTATGTCTAATTCAGACTGGATACTCTCTAGGGCTGAAGTCTGTTACGGAGACAGCCTTTCAATATGAAAAGAAGACAGTGTGATTTCAAGACTGTTACCCCTGCCTCCTATCTCTACCTGCACTGCCCCAATCTCCTTCAAACAGCCCACTGCTATGACTGCACACATTCAAAAATAAGAGAAACATACTTTTTCTGAAAAAGTACTTTGGCCTCTAATTTTATCATTTCTGATAAAGTCAACTCACTGAGAATAATCCAGTAGAGATCACCCTGACTCCCACATTCTAGCCTCCTTTGAATCAGAAGGGTTTGTCAGCCTGTGTGGTGTCAGTGGATTTGTCACTTTGTGAAGATTACTCCAACCCTAAATAGGTACCAACAAATGAGAGGCAGTATGGAGAAGTGGTTAAGAACACAGACACTGGGGCCAGGCTTCTGAGGCTCCACTGGTCACTTGCTGTGTGATGGGCAAGTGTTTCAATTTCTCTAAGTCTCAGTTTACTCACCTATAAAATGGGGATAACACGCTTGTGGTGAGGAGAAATGGGACAATGCATGCAAAAAGTGTGTAACACATAGGAAACCCTCAATAGATAGTAACTATGATTATTGTTCCCCTAGCAGATGTCGCCCCTGGAGAGCATGTCCTTATAAAACAGGCAGGACCTGGAGCAAATACCCTGCTCCTATTTCCTAGAGTCACCAGCGGTAATATCTCTGTCCCGGGAGGATCTCTTACATTAGGGCATCAGAGAGCACTTTGTTGCAGGGTTTTTTTTTTCTTTTTTTAAGACAAAGTTAAGAGCCTTGAAATGAGACAAAGGAAAAACAAGTACCAGAATTGCAAAGTTAACATTTTTATTGAATTGGAATTGTGGTAGAACAACAGGGGCCACCACAGCTGCTGAGCTCGTAACAACTGAGAAGTCCCTGTGACACTTCACCTTTGAGAGTCCTGACACGGTTGGGATGGAACAACTGAGAAACAGCGTAAATATATATATATTTTTAACACTTCAAAATATTTTGAAATGAGCCTCACGGCCTTGTTCAGTTTTCGGGTTACAAAGTACACTGATAACATCTTCTGTTGCCTTCATTTAGTAGTGTCAGTTAATATCCTTTCCCCAAAGGTTCCTCTCCAAGTGCTAGCTATAATTTTTCCCTCATCCAGTACATATAAGAAAAGGATTTAGTAACATTTAGGCAAGTAATAAACTGTAAGAACTTCAAAAGTAGTAAAGGCATATACCAAACATACGTGACTCAACACTCACACTGCCAGAAAGACAATGAACTGGCTAAAGAGTTTCAGCCAAGTTCCAGAAGCAAAGACTGTACTAACGGAAGGGGTAAGGCAACCAATCAGAGTGTTGGAACTGATGGACCATTGGTGTCTAAACCTCATTTCAACATCTTGCTTCTAAGACGCAAGTATGCGTTTGTTTTACATAATGTGAAATACTTTAAGGGAAAAGAAAATTCCTGTAAAGGTTAAAAGATCAATCAGAGATGAAGGAAAATTAATACTGAATTTTTATAATCAATGCATGGAGCAATGACATAAACTGACTACACCAATTACTTTTAGGAGAGCAAGTACTGAACATCTATCACCATTCAGAGCTGAAAGTTAACCCCTCTGAATTATTCCAAGGGAAATAAATAACCAACAAGATAGGAAATGAAATCCCCACATAAAAAACAAAACCACATCTAGTTAATGTTCTTTTTGGTTTGTATTAAATCAGCTGTTCATGCAATCTGGAGTTAATTTATGGGTGTTGGTAAAACTCTTCAAGAGTGCTTCAAATTATTTTAGATGAAATGTGATGAAAAAATAACACAACTCATTCTCTCATCTTGACAGTGCTGTTTTATACTTACTGTTTCTCTCTCTCTCAAAAAAAAACACCCCTAAATAAATTCTTCCACCATAGTAACTAATACTAAGTGGCCACCCATTCCTGCAGCAATTATTTGAGAGAATCTAAAAATCTTACAGTAGGAGATGAAGAATGATTATAAATATTTTAACAAGCTCATCCCCATCTTCAAACAGGATGCAGCCACCACGGGTGATAGCAGATTCAGAGATTTACAACTCTCAAATTTGCGACTGACCAGACAGATACATATTTTGCAAGGATCTGCCCAATGTACACAACAGACATCTAAATTAAGGCTTTTATAGGTAAGTGGTCAAGTCTATGGGTGTGAAATGCTGGATTTTCATAAAGCATCTCCAGCTTCCATTATTACCCTATTTGTAAACCAGAAGATGTGCTGATGTAGGTGGATGGAGCTCCAAGGGCTGACGATTAACCAACTGGAAGGCTTGTTTGTAAACAAGTTCTGAAATAAGAATTGGCAGTGAAACAATTGAGAGGGTGCCTCATATCATGTAGAGGGGAAAAGTGATTTGCACCTGCTGATAGGGCTAGGCTTAAAAAAAAAAGTCAGTAGTTGAACTTCAGTTCAAGACTTGGAGATTTAGGGACCTAAAGGTTTAGCGCTACATCCAAGGCAATGGTTCTCCCCCTTTAGCTTGCAAAAGTTACCTGGAGGATATTTATGAAAATGTGGATACATGGGCCTTATACCCCGGGTATAGCTCGGGTGATGGAAGTGGTCCAAGCACCTTGCTTTTGAGAAACACCGCTCATAGCAAATAGCAGCACACAATCTTTGATTAAAAGGCCAAGATGTCCAAGAAATGACACCAACGAGGTCATCACCTACAGACAAATCCCTCAGAGACTCCACCATACGAGGAGGACCAAATTTATCCCCAATTAGGTTTCCTTTCCTATCTTTTTTCCACTGAAAGTTTGAAATCAATGAACATTTAAAAATGATTGTACCAATTCTGAGGTAAAAGGAAGAGCACCAGGGATCTCAATGCTAAAAGAAATCTAATGCCCTAGGAGGTCCAAACTACACAGAAATCAAATTTCCGTAGTAACGTTACAGAGTTATAGTGCACAGGGTCTTGTTTCAGTCTTTGTATAGTTTGTACACTTTTCCTATATTATCTACTCTTTCCAGTTAATGTTTTAGGAGAACTCCAAAGAGAAAAGTTCATCTACATGCTCTCTCAGGTTTTCTAGACACCAACATTTTCTGGTTTACAGCCATACACAAGAAAGTTATTTATTTAGTTTTTTGGATGCTGGAGACAAACATCTTTATTAAAGATACTACCAAAATTTTGGCAAACATTTCAAAACAGATTTGTAAACATAATGCTTCCCTTTTCAACTGGCAGCACTTTGAAAAGACAATACAATAAGACAACACAACTTGAATCAACATAAGTTCAAAGTCCTTATACTTTTGACCACATAACTTATGTTCCCACATGATAAAACAAGTGATAGTTTAAACCAGCGTCAACAGATAAACTCCATGAAATGAAAGTTTGTGCTGTTGGATGAATCACAGTATGTTATGGTAAATATATCTGCTCTTTTTTATACTCCTGGTACCCAGGATGGAAAAAAAATCTTTAAATATACATTTCATGTAGGTAATAGCTTCTTTGCATATCTCTCTTCAAAAAATACTTTATAGCAGTATATAAATAGATTACCTACATGTTTAATTTTATAATTTTGCCCCAAAACTATAGATCTGTTTCATTTTTATAACATATCGATTTTGCCCAACATTAATAAAGCTGACAAACTGTTGAAATGGAAATGCTTTTGTCTTCTACAATAGAAGTAGCAATCTGACAGAAGAAAAAAAACAAAAAACCTACAGTAACACTCGTCAGTTGTTGAACCTGAGCGTTTGGCCTACTGAGAGTAGCAGCTTTTTTTCCTTCAAGCACGCTCACATCCACACCACCTCTGCACACAGACAGGTTGAGCACACTCGTTCAGACGCTGGTAGGCCACAGTGTGCTTCCCATTGCTGTAATCAGTTGGGAAGCAGTGTAGCTAATGATTAACCACACTATGTACACACAACTAGCAAACACCTTAAGGCAACCATTGCAATGGGGGGTTAACTTGCAGGGCAGGTTCACTGTTCTAGATCAAGTCAGGCTGTATATACATATGTGTATGTATATCTATACACATACATGGACACATATACCTTTCGATTTCTTAACCCTCCAAAACAATGTTTTAATTTTTTTTGTATTTTGTGCAAATTTCTAAATATTCTACCATTTAAGGCAAAGAGTTTGCATTAAGAAAGGTCAGAAAATAGGCTTATGTTTATCCAAAAGCATTTCACCTTGTACATTACTGTTTTTGTTTTTTTTTAAACACATATAACTTTGAGGTGTGGACATTGGATCCCCAATATCTAAAAAGATCATTTCTAATGACAAACACAAGTTTTTAAGGAAAAAAAACTGATTTGAAGTATAGACACTGGATCCCCAATATCTAAAAAAAATTATTTCTATTGACAAACACAAGTCTTGAGGGGAAAAAAAAGAACCAGAAAAAGCAGCTTCAAAAATGCAGGGAAGCAAAGTAAAATGAAAAAAAAAGTAACTCAAGTTTACTAATACTGAAACTTTCAATAGGCAAAGTTTCATTTTTTTAGAATCTTAGAGCAATTCATTTGGAATTTTAAATAAATAAGCTTAAGTTTATTCACATCTTCTGGTCCAAGCAGAGCTCTAGTGCCATGACTCTGCTTGCTGTTGGTCAAATTCACCTATTAGTCTTTTGATGTGTGCCAGCTTGTTATGAAGATACTCGCATCTGTATTTTTCTTCGTGGTAATTGGGACTAGACTGTAGATGAGAAAAACAGTGAGGAATTAGGCTGTGGAATTTATAACACTTCCCAACTACAGGTCAGAAAACCAACAGTGATGATAACTACCTGCTTGATCTTCTGATATTCTTGTAAGACTTCTTCATGAACATTCTACAAAATTAAAAATTAGAAATCAGAAGAGAACAACTTTTTTTTTTTTTTTTGGCAATATAAACAGCTAACATACACACTCAGCAAGGGTGTGGGAAATACTGATGATGGAAATGTAAATTGGTACAATCTTTAAGGAAGGCAATTTTGCAACTGCTATCAAAATAGCAGATGGAAAACCGACTCAGCACTTACACTTCTCTTTCAGATTTACTTGTGCCTGAGTAAAATGATGCATATACAAGGTTACTCGCTGCAGCACTGTTTGTAAGGCAAAAGACAGTAAACAAAATCTAAATGTCCATTAATTCATACACAGGAATACTAAGGAACCATTAGAAAAGGAGGAAGTGCTTTATGTACTCATATAAAAAATCCTCTAAGATGCATTATACTGTTTAGTGAAAAAAGCAAAGTAATCTGATAAAAACTAGACTATTGGTTGTGAACATGATGCAGTCTACACAGAAACTGAAATATAATAATGTATACCTGAAATTACACAATCTTAGAAGCCAATATGGCCTCAATAAAAACAATAAAAAAAGACATTATAACACAACACAAAACAAAAAGCAAAGTGCAGAACGATTTATACAGTTTGATATCATTTGTTTAAAATGGGGAAATAAAGGGGCCAGCCCAGTGGCGTAGCAGTTAAGTTCGCTCGGTCCGCTTTGGCGGCACGGGGTTTGCTGGTTCAGATCCTGGGCACGGACCTACTCACTGCTCATCAAGCCATGCTGAAGTGGCATCCCACACAGAAGAGCTACAACTCTACAACTAAGATACATGACTACGTACTGGGGCTTTGGGGAGAAAAAAAGAAAAAAAACGGGGGGAGGAAGATTGGCAACAGATGTTAGCGCATGGCCAATCTTGCTCAAAAAAATAAATAAATAAATAAAAGGTGGAAATAAAATAATATTTTAAGAATTTCATTACTTCTAAGAAGCACATTTTAATCAGATTAAATAATGTATCAAAGTTTAACATACTGGAACATAAGACAATGGTGCATCTTATAATTGATGACATCTTAGATTCAATTAAATATGGTATATATGTGAATTTGCTTGTGTATATACATCTTATACACACACACACACACACACACACACACACACCCCCAGACCTGTGAAAGAATACACTGGAAACCAGTACTACTTGATTGTCTCTAGGGAGGGAAACTGGGTGGCTGGGGAAAATGGCTAGCCCTCATGTACCATATAACCTGATGTACTATGGATCTAAGATGTTTCCAAATGCTTACATTTATTCTGCACAAGTCTATAACTACCTCCTTTTATGGATGGGGATTTTTGAGGATTTTGCGGCAAGTTAAGTAACTTGCCCAAGGTCATACAAATACTAAATGGTACAGCTGGGAATCAAACCCAGGCCGTCTGGCTCCAGAGCTGCTCCTAACCACTAAGCCATCTTTGGAATTACATTTTAGTTTAAATACAATCATAGTACACTAGTAAATAACTATGCAGAAAAAAAAACCCTCCAAACCACCATGTCACCAACCTCTTATACCCCCCAACATCAACTCCTCTGGCAAAGTCTTCTATAACTAACTCTAGGCAGCTTATTTAAAGACCACTAATAGAAGACATAATGAATCTCTGGGGTACAGACGCTATCAGGCTGTGTTTTCCAGTGAGGTAAAACCCATCCATCCTCTCACGTAGGTTCCTGTTAGAACAATGGTAGTGGGCCAGGATCGGGGCTCCATCTACGGTTGTGAAGTGTGACAGAGTTATCTGGCCTATACAAGGAGGGAAAGATTCATTTTCTCAATCCTTTTGCTAAGAACTATGAGAACAATCCGTAGACAGGTCAGGCTTCTACTGCTCTTTGTCTGCTGTAGTAACAGTACCAATCAAAGTAGGGAAGTGAAAACAGATTAATACCTGTTAACAAATGTCAGTCTCTGGAACGGCTGGAGGCACCAAGCTTTTCTCCACTTACAGCAAACTTCTGTGGTATTAAGCCCCCTTTATATTCTATGTCTCTATCTTCCCTATTCTATGCTAGATTGAGGTTTTTTAAAAAAATAAATTTACTTGCAATAGCAGTTTTGGTGGAATAGCAGCAGACCTAGAAGCTGTAGCCTGAGTCGAGTTGGCTATGCAATCAAATATTTCGATGAATCAAATTCAATGTTATTTCCTATTTAGTTGTGTTCAGTAGTTTTCTCAACATACTATACATTATGTTATAGAAAATATGTAAGTATATGTTACATATTTTATACATACTGCTAAATAAAAAATATACTTATTTTTTCCACTGGTGGAAATACAGGTTCATTGTGTTTACGTAGTTTCAAGAACTATTTCAAATATTTAGTTTCCTAGCAAATTTTAAATGAAGAGAGGCCAGTCTGCAAGAGGACTTGCTCTGAAAGCTAGCAGGACACCTGGGGATGGGTGGGGCAGAGAAAGAAAGAAAAGTAAAATATGAAAGTCAGCCCACTTAGAAACAAACGTGTTTACCTGATACTCTTTTGAGCCCGGAGAAAGGCGCTTTCGTTGCGCATCCAGTTTGATAAACCTTCTAGCTACTGTCTCCATTCTGGCATGCAAGGCCCTGTACTCATCGTACTCCGCATTGAAGTCATCCTTGTAATTCTGGCGTTGCTCATAGGAGACGATAGCAATATATTTACTAACAAGAAACAAAGAAAAAAGATAAATGGAGAGTAGCTACAGAAAGCTTTAGAAACTATATCCATGCATGTTTCCCTGGCTTGAATGTTGCTCTGCCACTGTTTGCTGCCATGTCACTCCTTCAAAGACCTTCCAGGTGAAATTATCCCACACGGGAGCTTAAGAGCTTCAATGAAGGAGAGTAAATGTGAAAAAGACATGGTGGCAACGGAATTAAAGTGCAACTGTGTAAAATACTCATGCAGACATAGCTCCTTAAACCTTTCTCTACCCAAAATAATTCACTACCACACTGGCGGCAGCGGCCAACCCATCTGTTACGAGTCACATGGAGACAGGACTCGAGGGTAATGTGAAACCAGGAAGACTGTGACACAGTCCCTAAGTGCTGACGTCTGGCTCCCTCCAGACCTGCTGCTCCATGAGAGGGAGGCTGTCTTTTGGCCTTTCACACCTGCTGCCAGCAAGGTGCCTCCGGCCGTTTCCTCGATCCCTCTCCTCCCTGCTCTGATTAGGCAAACAGATAAAATACAAAGGGGGAACTGTTTATCATTTTTTTAAAATGAGAGACCAGAGGAAAAAAAAGAAAAAAAGGTATATTTCTTTAGTTCTTTTCTAACACTTAGATGTCATACTATGTATAACAGAATGGCAGTGCTGTATTACTGGTCTAATTTACTTTCTTAATAAAAATGACACAAATCTGTTTTACTTTGGGGTGTGAATACTTCTAGGGAGCTGGTGAGTAAAGGCCATTTTCCCAGAGTGCCAGTTTATTCAGTGTTAAGTAAAGTAAAATAGAATTTTCATATTAAAACAGAGTTAATATTATTTGTGGATCAGGGAACTGGGATCACACCAGGGTCTGGCCTGGGTCTTTGCACTCTCTGCTTCTGTCATGGAATGCAAACTTCCCTTGACTGTTTGAGATAAAAATTAGAGATTTCAAAGCAATTTCAGGCAAGTGGCAGGAGCTTCCAAATGCCTGTGGGGGGTACACATATATACTTCATGTGGAAAAACCTTGGAGTTCAGTCTTTTCCAAATGGTTTTAGATAATCTTACCAGTTTTATTTAAAATGTGATAGCACAGATGTCTAGTTGGAATCGTGAGAAAAGTGATACAGTGAGCAACCTTAATGTCCTCATAAATATTTTTATTCATGCTGAGTTAGTGTGGAGGTTTAATTGTCTAGGTATAATTGAGACAGCAGTAGTATGCTGATTTAAAGCTGCTCTGCTGGAGTCTTTACTGTGACAGGAACACCGCCAGCCAAGCTGAGAGGGAGTCCTCTCCAGACACGAGCTGTCCTGACCACACAGCAGAGGGAGCCAGGGGGGAGAAAGGTTCCCAGGATAAGCAGACGTAAGCAAAATGGCTAAATGGATCGTGAAACTCAGGTTCAATTTGTTACATAAAATATTCATCCTGCTTTCTCAAAATCACACCCGAGGCCACACCCTCGGTATTTTATTTAATAATTTCCTTAGGGAAAAATACCAAACTGGCCAACGGTTGTGTTGCTATTATAGAAGATTATTTGTTTACACTGGCATTTTAATGAAAAGCATTCACTATTTTTAACAAAAATTGTTATGGTTCTACAGTTGGCTCTTAATGCAGTGATGGAGTAAAATTTTAAACAGTTGGGATAATTCACAACCACAAGTAACAGAAGTATTCTTATTATATAAAAGTTAGGAATATTGTGGTTAAGTATGAATTATTCAGAGGCTGAGCATTAAGGTTTTATAATATGTCCTTTTGGTTTTCTTATGAAGCAACTTAAGTTCTATATGTCTGGTGATTTTTATAAAATTTGCTGTCTTTATATAAGACTTAATTTTTGGTTAAAATAAATTGCTTTTACTTAAATTAAGCAAACCATCACATAGGTTATATACTTTCATGATTTTTAAAAGAGCTAGAAACATGAAAAACACACAGAAATGCACTGAGGCAGATGCAGCAACCATTCTTAGATCAGTAACTTGAAAACAAGTTTTTAAATATAGAATTAACTGAGTGACAAAACATGGCAACACCCTGAATCCAGGGGGAAATGGTTAGAACTATTTTTCAGTCTCCCCATATGATTTTGTCATATGTAACAAGTATACATCACTATTACAAAAAAGAGGAATTCAAAATCCATCACAAGCGAATGAGAGCACACTCAGTTTATTTGAGCGGGCTGACTTCCACGAGACTTTTAAGAAGTGGGCTTGCAGTTGGAGAGGTAAACCTCCTCATCAGTGGAGCCAGGCGCCGTCCCCCAACCAACCCTTCCTGGGCCAACTCGGTGATGGCTGCTTTTCAAAGCTCCCGCACAGAACTCTAAAACCATACACTACCTTAGATGAGAGAGTACTCAGCATGGTTTCTTGGGTTCCTTTTAGTTAAGAGATGATAACCAGCATTATGGTTTCACGCTGTATCATTTCCCAATAAGTATAGCTTTCACATGACCGTTAAGCAAAAGTAACACATTTTAAGTATAAAATGTTCTCTACTCTGGAAAGGAGCATCTCATGGGACATGGAGGGCTAAACAGCATAGTTTAACTTTGTCCACCAGGAGATGCTACTAAAAGAGAACAAATGTCCATACAGCTCAGATTCCATTTTCCATTCTACACTCAAGCTACTCTGCACATTTGTTCATTTTCAAAGCTATCTGCAGTCAGATCTGTTTAGCTCTTTCACTCTCGATTTTTCCAGGCTCTTGCAACTTAATTATTTTCTTCTTACAGAAGGCTTGGAGTCCGTAAAAAAGCTAGAATTATGTGTCCAAGTTATAATTTATGTGATAACCAGTTACAAAAATGTCCCCAGCTCAGCATATAGCAACTTGTTGTCATAACAAGAAAAACATTATAGCCAGTACTAAAGTGAAATGATCCAATTTTACTATTCTCTCTTAAAATTAATTTGATGGCACAGCTTTATTTAAATAAAAATCATCCTATTTCTACTTTGTATTAACTGCAGAGGTTTAAGCACTTTATTGGTAATAAACTATCCCTTTGGGGGGGCCCCAAGTGAATGTCTGTGCATTGACAGACTGTCAGCTTTGAAGAGTCAGATCCCTGAAATCTTCCATAATCAAATGCTGGGGCTGGCCCCAGAACAAAGGACAGGCGTCTCTATACTTAAAGGCCGTGGAGCAGAGCTCAGAGCAGGGGGAGGCACAACCTGCTCAAGCAGACAAGGGTGGATTTGGGACAAGCAGGCTTAATGGCAGTCTTTCAATTGCAGGGGTGGCTCCAGGACTCTATTTCTGGAACTTCTTACTTTTCTCATTTGCAAATTATGGGAAAAGAATTTGCAAACTTTCTAAAATTAAACAGTTCTTTCCCATTGGCAGACATCTGAACTTACATCAAATAATCTGGGAGTTCAATTGTTGAAGAAGGCTCCGTGGAGGCAGTGCAACCCTCTTTAACTCCTACAACAAAAAAAAATTCAAGCATTCACCAAACAGTATGGTTATAAAATGTCTATAATTCTAAAATAGATCAGAAACATCTGGAACGCTTTTCCTCAAATTCTATTCTTCCATCTCAATAAGCAACAGTGAGCAAGGAATACAATTGAACACAAACAATAGAGGCCCTGTGACCAGCGCCAGCAGAACTGACGCCAGGCATTGAAAGCACCCTGGCTACTGCAGTGTCTGCGCAATAAAGGAATTCCATCTTAACCCCAGGTCACTCTCCTATTCTGTCAACAACAGTTGTGGCATCTGCCCAGCAATGCAAAGACTGTGGTGGCAGATGCAGCCAGACAATGGGAGACACAAATTTTACATCAACATCTACTTTTCATAGGATTCAAACGAGGCATGAGACAATGAAGTCAGGTAGCAGACTGCTTCGGTCACTGTATTTTTACTGGTACCCTTTCTGTATGCAGACAGTGGAATAAGTTTTCCCATCAGTTTAAAGTAATTTAAAATAAGTTATTATTGAATGCCGATTTACACTCCTCTAATCTCTAATCTTCATAACACTACACAGATTTGTTTTTAAAAAAGACAAATAAATAGATCAAGTGCCAGCCACTCGGGACTATGCTGTGAAAGTGTGTAAAATCCCTCAGTATTTCATTTGTTTGAATGCACCATTTCCAGAGAGTATGTTTAGACTTTTTATTAGGGTCATTTTTTATCATTCAAAGTAGAATTAAACTTATAACTCAAACCCTAATCCTGCCTACTGGCAAAACTTACATGTTCAATACAAAACAAAAGTGAATATTTGATAATTTCTTGGTTTAGTATTTTAAATGACAAAGCACACTAAACGAATTATGCAGACTCTGTGGGCTCATTGTTCATGTTCATGTGCATATGCGCATATATATATATAATATACATACGAGTCAGGCTTGGGTAAAAGAGCTTGTTTTTATGATAGCCTGAGTCTTAAATGAAATGGCATCAGGTGCAGGTCACCTGGCTTCCCCTTTGCCACAGACAGCAGATAAGTTCCAACAGATGAAAGGGATGTGGGTCTGGATCTATCCTCAGTTTGTGATCATCTCAATTGGTTTTGAAAGGTACTACATCCTTAGTGAAGGATTCAAAAAGACGAGGTCTGCTTCTTTAGGCCTCCAACTCTGAGAACATTCAAACTCTGCTGTAAGTCTCAATGTACTGGGATCCAGGCCTCCCAGCACTAGCCTGACTCAGGATAAGGGTAGGAAGTATGGAGAGTGGGGTATTCCCAGGAACCTGGCTTACTAACTCTGAACATGAGGTTTTATTACTTCTTGCCTTTTGCTGACCTGGCAAATTCAAGTACGATAGTGTTTGAGGGAAAAAGCTTACACTTATCTCTTGGGCCACTATAGAGTACCATATTGATCTAAACATTTCAACAGATATACTTTGATATGCAATATACTCAATCCAGGTCAATAAAAGGCACTGTATCATACTATTCTATAATCAAAGCTTCTCTCACATGATAAAAATTGTCAGTTAAATCTAAGGATTACAGACTTGCAGTGTTATAGGCAAATTACATAAGACAACACTCAAACTCTATTCATTAAAGTAACTTCTAAAGTTGTATTTTCCTGGGGAATTTTGCCTTGGTTATGCTAGGTTTAAAATTGGCCTCAATGGGGTGGGCCCTGTGGTGTATTGGTTAAGTTTAAGCACTCCCCTTTGGCGGCCCCGGTCTGCAGGTTCGGATCCTGGGCGAGGACCTACACACTGCTCATCAAACTATGCTGTGGTGGCATCCCACATACAAAATACAGGAAGATTGGCAGAGATGTTAGCTCAGCGACAATCTTTCTCAAGCAAAAAGAGGAAGATTGGCAACAGATGTTAGCTCAGGGCCAATCTTCACCAAAAAAAAAAAAAAATTGGCAGCAATGCTAAATGATAGACTTGAATCTTCTATGTGCTGGCATGCAAGATACTAAGTTTTAGAGGACTTTTTTTTTTAAAATAAGAAAAATCTAATTTTGTCATTAGGTTTTAAAGATCACCACACCTGAGGTAAACAGTCTTTCTACTGATTAGCTTTTCTTTAGAGGTAAAGCATTATTTTAAGCTTCTTTAGGTTTCTGGATATTTGGCTTTTAAAGCTTCCAAAAGCTTGAAATGGTTAATTTTACTAATAACGATCAATGTTAGTTTACTACAACAGTGTTCTCAAAATTGAAAAACATTCTTAAGATCTATCAAGCTAATCGCCAACAGCCTTGCACAAGACAAATTGCTTTCACTCTGAATGTTGATAATGTTATGGATCTGCAAATGTAATTTTACCTGGCCTGTTTTTTATAAAGATTTTGACATTTCCCCTGTGCTAATATTAATTAAAACAGGGGTGACCCTGTTTCTTTGGCAAAGAAGGAAATGAATATTTTTATTGCTAATTGTTTATCTGGTTAAACCAGTTCAAGAATAGCATATAATAGGTCATTCTGAGGTTGCACAATACCATGACAGGGAAAAGAGCAACAAGGTCCATCTTCTAAAAGGGGGTCTCTGGACAACGACAGGGTCATTTCCAAATGTCATCATCTTATTAACAAATACATAAACCATGTTTAATAGCTCTCTTTTTAAGAGACCAAAAATGACTGATGCAAAATGCAAGAAAAAATCTGCTCAAAAGCACAACACTAAGATTAATAACTAAACGGAAGTTCATTTGATAAAAAAGCATTACTGATTCTAAACGGCATAATTTTATACTCATGATAGTCCACTCTTCCTGTTCATCTAACACGTGTAGTCGGTTTTTACAAACATAGAAATACCTTCATTGGAATCTGGACTGGAGTTGTTCAGCTTGGCAATTCCCTCTTCTCTTGTAAGGTCCTCTTCCTTTTCTTCAGTCATCTCCATGTCATGCTTTTTTATTTGGTCCTTTTCCTTATGTTTTTTAGACTTCTTTTTGGACTTTTTGTGAGACATTGAATGGTTTTCTTCCATAGGCTTTGGACACTTTAGTAGAACTGAACTAGGGGGTAAGGTTTCCAGAGAAGTCCTAGAGGTATATTTGTCTTGCTGGTCCTCATAGATACTACCATTTTGACTAAAACTGTCAACAGGTAGGTCTTGAGTCCCCCGGCCTTCTGGAGTGCTAGGGGAATTGGAGTTAGAGTTTACAGTCTGAGGAGGATGGGAGACGGGCAGGTGGGTTGAAGGCGGCGGTGGAGGGGTGGAGATGGCGGCAGCTGCAGGGGGTGGCGGGAGGCCTGCAGCCGACTTTTCACTGGTGGGATTCAAATGACCATTTAATGTTGGTGGCACTTTATTTGTTAGGTGAGATATTCGAGCTTTTTTATTCATTAAAGGATCAATGAAGTCTGAATCTAAAAGTCGTTTCTGGAGGGAAAAAACAAGAAAAAAAATGAGCCAGTTGTCACTAAAATTCAATACATGTGTGACTGGTTACCATATGAACAACTGAGTAATTTTATTCATACTTAAGTTTATCACTGGTATTGTGTTAACTTTTCTCCAAGCTTAAGCAAAAACAAGAACCAAACAATTCACTAAAACAAAAGTGAAATAAATTTTCATGTCTAATGTGAAAAAGCAGAATCTGGCAAATATATGTTTCTTGGAGTACTTATACTTTCTGATCATACAGCCCCACCCTAAGTTCCTCAAAAGACTAGGCCAATTTATGTGGATTATACCACTGAGGAGAGTACTGAACAGAGGTGACCTCCTTCCTCTGCTGGCCAGGAGGAAGCAGTTTGTGCCATTTCACTCTGTCAGAACTAACAAGGGCAGCTAAAGGGCATTAAGCCTACATTTATTTAATCTCCTCTAATATGCTAAGATGCTCCACTTATGAATATTTTGGCTGTCGTTTATTATTTCACCTGTCTTAAGATGGGAACAGCCAGCATGTTCAGAGTAATTTCTCTGAATATCTCTATCAATGCTGAAATACCATACAATTTTTTCCCTCCTTACATATATCTCTTCACCAGATTGGAAGATAAGTCTTAATAACCGGTCCATAAAAATGATATGGAATTACTGTTTCAAAAATTTAAAAAATCATGCTAATATTAGCCCAATCCAGCAACAACAATAAAAGTATTTAAATTAAAAATTCAGACAGTTGAAAAGTACAAAGCATCCATCCAATATAATACTGTGGCTTAAATTTCAGCTTGAAAGAAAATAATGGTTAATCATCCCATTAATTTATCCTGTTTTCAATTTAGCACCATTGATTTGGCACCCAGTATATAATTAGATCAGAGTATAAGCAGCTTCCTAGTGGTTGGCATTGAGAGTGAGGCTTCAATAGACAATGTACATGCAAGGACAGAATTGCTTTTATTTTGTTCCTCACAATAGGTTTCTAACATTTTCTGACGTGTGAATAGCCTTTTGCCCAGGGCATGCTTACTGTTCACACATCTGTCGGGTCTCCCTAATCCTTGGGAGGAGGGTCCAGAGAAAGGAGCACTCTGTCAGCAGCACTAGGGTGGAGAGGTCTGTCCCACTGTCAGTCCCAAAGCCCAGGGAAACTGAGAGAGTTCACGGCTGGCTGGGTCATCTGAGAACCAGGTGGAACACTAATACTGCCCCTGATCTCCCCACCTTTTTGCAGGATGGGCTGAATCTCTTGGTGGGGGAACTCTAAGGTGGAATGGAGTCTAATTGGAGTATTCTGACTAGGATCCAACTGAAAAGTGTTTTAAGAAAATGTATGAGAATGGCAGAATTTTTTATTTGTTTATTATAAAAACAGTTTTTCCCAAGAATATTTTATTGGAACATGTCTCAGATAAAATTAAATATCTTCAATTTTCTGTATAATCTAAGACTGGATAGGGGACTGGACAAGTCTTCTAGTTAGTGACCAAATGGAAAAGTAGATAATCTTATAACAAAATGTAGACTTTAAAAATGGAAAAGCAAGGTAGACATCAAGTACTTTGACAAGCAGTGCTGTGTGGTGGAAAAGAGTTCTGGGTTCCCAGGACCTGAATTCTAGACCAAGCTCTGCCATGGACTAGCTATGTGACTTTGGGTAGGCAAGCTGTGCGGCTTCTCTGGGCCTCATTTCTCTCACATGTCAATCAGAGGACCTGAACTAGAGGGCCCCTAAGGTCCATTTCAGGGCTATCATTATATAATTTTATGAAATACCTGAGGAGAAGATGCAGTGTCTCTACTAGAACATACTGGAGACTCTGAACGGCTGGTGCTGGCAGCATTCTGAGATGGATTTAGTTTTCTGTAAAGGATATATATGTTCCAGTTATGGAGAGAAGTTTTAAATGTTCATGATAGAAGGCTTACCCTTGCTTCTGTTTTCCCAGCTCAACACTAAAATAACAATGACTAAAATACTTATTTGCATCATTTTTTAAAGGAAAATAAAATAAAAAAAGAACTTACCTAGAGAGAACTGACTCTAATGACCGTCTGTCTATTTCATTGTATCCAGGCCAGTCTCTTTGAAGCTCTTTAAAAACATAATCCTTTAAGGTATATGAGAGGTCTTTAGGATTCAGATTGGCTACCTGGTACATGATGTGAAAACCAAGCATTAGATCTTTTTGTTATTTCCTAACTTGAAACAGGCAACATTTGGATTTATACTGAAAATAACTATACCAACTGGCCCAAAAGGGACAGCTAGTTTTGTATATGCCAGATCTTCATAAATGCTGCTCGATTTCTTTTGGGGAATTAAAACATTATATACACAGCTAAATATTTTTTTCCCTGAATGTCCACTGCATTTGTCATATTTCTAATCAAATAGTAAGCCCACATTGGGCAAAAAGTGAGAAAGATTTTTTTAAATCAATTTTTTTCTAGTCAAAGGAATCCAAAACCAGTTTATGTTAACAACTTCATTATTTACTTCTGGCCATTAACTCCATCACTTTTGAGTCACAGTAAAAACTCTTGATCAGTTGTATTAAGTAGAAACCAAACAGTGCCCAAATGTTGGGTTATAAACTTTCCCTTCAGTAATCAACAGAAATGATCTCCATAAATTCTGATAACCCTGTCTGCCATTTTCTTGGCTTGCTAAGCTTGCTCCTTGTAGCTGACAGTTCTCCTGAAGAACCACTTACTCAAAGTCCTTGAAATACCCCAAAACCAATAAATGGAACCATAAAACAAAATAACCCCCAAATTACTGTTATTAGTCAGCCAGTTTATTCCCAAATATAATCTTTTCTTATCCCTTAACTACAATTCCTAGAGTATCCAGGCCTAGATTCCATTAACACCACAAATGTACGGATTCATGTCCAAACCAAGAATGTTTTTTTTTTCTTGAGGAAGATTGGCCCGCAGCTAACATCTATTGCCAATCTTCCTCTTTTTCTTTTTGCTCCCCAAAGTCCCAGTACATAGCTGTATATCCTAGTTGTAGGTCCTTCTAGTTCTTCTATGTGGGATGACGCCTCAGCATGGCTTGATAAGTGGTGAGTAGGTCGATGCACAGGATCTGAACCGGCAAATCCCGGGCCCCCAAAGCGGAAACTTAACTGCTATGCCACCGGGCTGGCCCCCCAAGAGTCATTTTTAAAGCTGACAGAAAGGTATTCCTCCTGTCATTTCCTACTGGAATGGTCTTTTTAATAACTTGACTTCTTTCTGTGTCTTTTAAAAGTACTATCAAATATATTATGACAGCTTATGCTTTTCTCACAGCTCAGCTGAATACTAATTTAATGTTAATGTTATTATAAAATAGAAAATGGTAGGCTTATCTTAAAATTCAAATTTGCAAATAAGTTAACATGAGATACAACCAGATTTCTCAGAGTGAAATAAATACAACAGTCCTTAGATTTCCTATCATCCCCGGCACTACACATACCAACACCCCACCCCTTCTCCAGGCTTCTGTAATTGCACCTTCTCCTAGTTTCTTCCTCTTCTCTTCAGGATCTTTTTGTCTCAAGTCTCCTTTGCTCACTTCCCTTTATGCTGGAGTGCTAAGGACTCATCTTCTGCCTTGTTTTCTTCATTATCCCCATCTCCTAAGATTATTTCATTCAGCTCTAAGGTTTTCAATACCCAAACTATGTGCTGCTGTCTCCTAAATTATAACTTCAGCTCCAACTGTCCTCCAACACCGCACTTTTATATGTAACTACCTACTGAACATCTATCTCCACTGGGATATGTGTAACAGACATCTTCCGAATAGAATGTATGAAAGACAGAATTCCTGATTCCCCTTCATACCCTTGTTCCTTTGCATCTCTCACCATCTCAGTCAATGACTCAATATCCATTCAGTTGCTCC
Organism: Ceratotherium simum simum; assembly: GCF_057802395.1. Lineage (NCBI taxonomy): Eukaryota > Metazoa > Chordata > Mammalia > Perissodactyla > Rhinocerotidae > Ceratotherium > Ceratotherium simum. The sequence goes on along the minus strand of NC_141903.1, from coordinate 73,183,289 downwards.
ATTTAGTTGGTCTGGGGTGGAGTCCAGGCACTGGCATTTTTAAAAAGCTCCCTAGGGGATTCTAATATGCAGCTATGATGACAGTATGCTCTAGATTGTACCAAATGATCAACACTAATGATACTCATGTCCCACTTCCTTAGGAGTTAAGTATACCTACATTTTAAAATATGTATGTCTATATACATAATCACACAACTACTGATATATATCAATAGTAGCCCTCTGTATGAACTGCCTCTGCCATCATTTTGCCCTCTCATCCTCTAACCCAGAAGGTAATTTACAACCTTTCTGGAGAGTCAGTCACCAAATACCTTGTGATTTGTAACCTGAACCTCCCGACTTGCCCAAATAAAAAAATGAACACACCCGCCCTCAGCCTCATTCATTCCTTCATCCTGTCTCTTGAGCTCTTAAAACTATGTGACATATGAATTTAAATTGTTTCCAAAAAGTGCTCAAATGATTTAATAAAATCTTTGCCTAAGATACCTTGGGGATCGTTTAACCCAGAACTGGAGATTATGGTTTTACTCTTTCATAACATTTAGTATCATGTCTTGAATCTAAGAGAGAATGGATGAAAAAATAAACTTACAAGTGTTATTCTTTGAATAACAGATGAAAATCTGTAGGGTTTTTTTTAAATTTTAAAATGCTTTTTAAAATTTAAATTTTTTAAAATTTAAAATGATAAAATTTAAAATGATAAAATTTAAGAATGACTTTGAAAATGTTAACTGCTTTAGAAAAAAATAAAGAAAACAGATGGACTACTATTTATGATAGATTTAAATGCTAATCAACATTTATGACCCCGAGTCAGTATGAAAAATATAGCTAGTTAAAGTCTGACAAACCATTGACTTTAACAAAATTAATGATCTACTTTTATACTTAAGCCTGTGATTATAAGGAACTGATCAGAGCTAATAACTTCATACTTCATATCCTTTAATGAAGACAAGTGACTGATCTCAGCATACCCAATGGTAGAAAAAGGCAGAGTCATACAGGCAGCAAAGAGTATGCAGGGAAAGACATATTCTAAACTATTAATAGGTAAAAATATTCTAGCTTCTACCAATCAAAGACTGATAAAAATACACTGCACAACTTCACCTATCTAAACCACTAAAAATTAGTTTAGGTGATTCAAGACTAAAAACAGACAACAAAGACGTCTTGCTTACTTTTTTTATGGAATTTCAGGGCAAAATTTGTTTAACCCAAATGAAAAGAATGACTCAAAACTTTAATTTTTTTATTAACAATTCAGAGGCCTCTGACTTATAAAACCTAGTATAAATGCTCACATTTAAATTAGTTTTTAATTAAATGTTTAAAACAAGATGATTTAACTTAATATTCAGGAGTTATATTTCATATACCATTGATCAAAATCATCCTGAAATTTCCCTACCTCACTAATAATGATAAAAACAACTCCACCAATCCTTAAGTGAACTTCTCAACAAGAAGGTAAGCGGAAGGACTCTCTCCAGCTGTCCTCACCTGCTGCAGAATTGCTCCCAGGGAGTTCTTGTCTTTTTGATTGACACCATCTTTCTGCAGTCGAGCCAGCAGCTCAGGTTTCTTGTAGGCCTTCAGTGCCAGCAAGTGAATCACCCTGTCCCTGTATGGCCGCTGAGAAACACTGCTGCTGCTGTGTGTCTTTCGAATCGTATTTGCAGGGTTCATGGGGGTTGACCTTTTCCTCTCAGGCACTGCATCTGAAACAGCTTGAGGTGCTTTCCGAATTTGCACTCTCTTCCCTAAAGTACAGTGGAAATGATATTGTTACACATTTGTGGGTAATAATAAAATGAGCATCTCAGTTTCCACAATTCTGATTTAGGTACCTCTTCATTTCTGGAGGGAATAAAGATCACTTTATTTCAGTTTTTACTTTAAAGAGATAAGTGAACAGAAAGTATTCTGAATAAATGGCCTAAATATGAATTAGGAATTTTTTGACAGAATCATTTATTGGAATAAATATGTATTCTAGAAGTATTTTGGCCACTTAGCTACACATGGATAATAATTAGTGACACACACTATAGCAACAGACTGGAAAATTTAAGGTTGTAGGTATTTGATGTTAAATGGAAATAAAGTAATTTCCATGCTCACCTGTGCTATTTACAGAACTTAAATCTACATATTATATGTCATTTCTTTGGCAGACATGAATACAGTCAAGATGTGGAATGTGAGAAATACCTGTTGTACGTCACTGAGAACACACTCGTGGCTTAGCTAGGGCATTACCTTAATAATTTCATAGATTCAGAAGCCACAAAGAGGGGAGTCAACATCCACAAGGGAATCCACAAGTGATATATTCCTTTTCAACAGGCCATAATGAATTTTAGGAGCCAAAAAGGAAAAACAGACAAAACCAACCAACCAACAAAACAATCTCAAAGGCCCAGACAAGCAGATCTCTCCTCTGCGGCGCTGAGACCACCCAGGCGAGTTCGAGGAATGGAAAACGGTAAACAGGAGGCCCTCACATCGTTCCCACACAGGCCAGTGCCATTCACATAATTAATTCACTTTCTGCTTAGTCTTAATACAGACAAGTGTTGGCAAGTGGCTACTTCCAGAAAATATTGTGGGCTGAAGTGACCTGGATACTATGTGGATGTGTGAAGCCACCAGAATATGGCTGGTCACTGACAACACCTAGTAACCATCCCTTGTTGAAGCAAGAGAAATTAGAATAAAACTCTCATTTTCTGATTTCTGAGGTGGAAGGTTATAGGTCACTTAGTTCGCTCTAAGCCCTTCCCTCTAAGTCCTCTGGTTAAAGACGGGGAAGAACAGGTAATGACATACAATGTGGCGCGACTGCATTAGGGACAAGACCAGCAACTAGAAACAATGGATGCGTAAAAGCAGTGTCTTACGTGCTGTGGTCTGGGGTAAAAAGAGCTTAATGCAGGGAGCTTTACTGAATAGTAATTCTATCCCTGCTGGGCTCCCGAGGCCTGGCCAGAGGGGCTGTTTGACACCATCCTAGCTAGAGTAAAGGAGAAAGGATGAATGATCTCACTGCTCTTATATTTCTTTATTATCCGGACACAGCTAACTGCAAATATCAGATCAAAATATTGCACAATAAAGGAAGTCAACATTAAAGGGCCACTGTCCAATGACAAGAGAAGCTACTAAATGAAGGTACAATTAGAGTTAAAGAGAGAGATTTAGATCTGGTTTCTGTATTTTTCTTAGAGACAGCTAGATCAGTGTCAGATGGGCAGGGAACTAATATTTATCACGCACCAATTATGTGCTGGGAGAACACTGTGTTAACAGCTTTACACACTAAGTCTCACAGTAACCTGATGAGGTAGGCATTGGTCCCATTTCACATATGAGAAAACTGAGGCTTTCAATGGGATAAGCTCAAATGGTAAAGTGCTCACTCAGCATTTGGAAAGTTCTGTGGTTAATATCCAAGTTTTCCTACTTGTGGTACTTCTTTGTGGGAAAGGTTTTATAAACAAATGCCTAACGTCTGCTGTTGCTTCTTGGTAGGCTGCAAGCTCCACGTGGATAGGGCTGTGGCTGCTTTGTCCATCAGCAGACTCTGAATCAGTATTTGATGACTAGCAAAGTGTCAAAGTGAATAACAGCAAGACAGTAAGTAGATAGCAGAGGAGTAGAATCAACACAGCCCATATTTTTCCACACTGCTGGGCTGCCAGAGTCTGAAGACACATTGAAATTTCTAATGTGGCAAATGAACACCTTCCTATCCACCATTTCTCAGTTGCAATAGTTTTAACAAACAGTACTATTCCTTGAAATTTTAATGGGAATTTGTAGGGGGAAAAAACAGGGTCAGGGTCCCAGAAGTTCAAGAAATGCTATCACTTCCACACTCCCCTCCCTCTTGAAACGTGTTTAACTCACTGTTCCCCAATCAAGCTGACTGTGGAGTACTTCCCCCACCCACTTTCTGGGAAAGGGGATGGGCAGAGAATGTTTTTTAGCTAAGCTCACACACACCACGACTGGTCATTTAGAATTCAAGCCAGCAAGGAAGGCAAATAAAAATAAAACCAGAAAGGGACACTATTACCACTGTGTTCCAGGCTGCCCTACCTCTTCTGTATGTCTGACTCACCTCTGATTCTCAGTCTTAGGAAAGCGACAAGGTCTCCTGAGTTTACCCCCACCCCTTCCTGAAGTAGGCACAGGGCAGACAAATAATGGAGGCTCACTTTGCCCTTCAGAGGAATGTAAATATGATGTTTGACAAGAAACTAGAATTTGGTCAGGGATATGGCAGTGCTAGAGTCTTACCTGGGGCCTAATGCTAGCCTGTCATCAGTCCCTGAACCTCCTACGCCCAGTACTCACTTCGTCTTTACCTCATTTTTCTTTTACACAGCCAGGCATGGGGTAACCCATTTCTTTCAAATGCTGAAAGAACAACCTGGCCACACTGGGCCACTGAGTTTTATGCAAAGATCACTTGCTCATTGGCTCCCCATCAATTTGTGCCTATTCAACCAGGAAGGAGTCCTCTAGTTTAAAGTAAGACAGCTTATAGATGAAGAAAACATCAGTGCTAAATATGCAGTTACACAATTGAGATGCTAAAGAAAAAAAGTAAAGCAGGAAAATGTCAGGTTCAAAGTGGGCAGAAGAAAGGCTTTATTTTTATTTTTTACATTTGTCTCAGAAAAGCCCTTTTAATAAAGCCTGTGGGAGAACCTAATTCTCCTCCCAGACCCAACTGCTAATCAATTCCCTGGGCTCCTTATATAAACAGCAGCAGTGGGTTCGATAGTGTTGAGTAATCGGGGACTATATCTGAACCGTTGTTTCCTAACAAGGAGTCCGCTTCTAGCTTCTCCATTTAATATGACGTGGTAAAAGTGCTTATCCCTCCATCTAATGGCTCTGAGTAAACAATCCGAAAGGCAGGTGTTAAGACAGTACACCAGACAGAGAGCAGGGACTGCAGCCATCTTCTCTAGTTGTTTTTCTGTTCTGTGGAACCTGACCAAGAAGCCCTGGCAACACTGACCTGAGGCTTTAAAAACAGTGTCAGGACCTTGATGATGGTGTGACTCCGTCATGGTTTAAATACATAACCCACTGCAGTGGAATCCATCACCATCATTTGGCATTTGTGATCACTTCTTCAGAAAATTTACTATCAAAATATATAATTTATTAGCAAAAACAGTCAAAAAAATGTTAGAACTACAAAGGATTTTAGATGTTATCCAGTTCAAATATGCCTTATTTAATATTTGAGAAAATTAAGGTCCACAGATGCTAAATGATTTGTCCAAGGTCACTCAAACATGTATTAACTCATCAGAAATAAGGAGGATGGGGGCCGAAGTTGGGAAAACTGGGACTAGAATCCTAGAAATTAGATTGGTTGGGTTATTTTATATACCCAAATAAATATTAGCATGTATAAAAATGTGCAATTCAATAAAATTCCAGAATTTAGGTAGGAGTCAGTGAGGTAAACTGGAAGCAGTGGTGAATGGTGATTTTTTTTTTTTAATACAAAGGAAGGATTATAACAACACAATAATGCTCACCACTGATATAAATGCCATGACTAGAAGTGGAAAAATTGCTGAAGAAATAATAATAATGTTTTCTAGGTTAAAGCCTCTCCTGCTCTTCTCCAGGCAAAATAGATTTTGTTTTTTTTTTTCAGCCCACAAGAGGATTACAAAAGCTCATATTCCTGGGTGACTTGGCCAGGTGACCCTTAGGAGCATAGTCTCCATCCTCTTAAACTGGGCTTGTGCCCTAAATTCAACTGTCGGTGGCCTGGCCTGGCATTATGCCACCACAATCCCACAGTGGGACCAGCATTATTCTTACTTGTCCTCTGCCCAGGCTGACACTGTTGGAAGAAATCTTGTTCTGCAGCTACCTCTAAGCTGGCACAGGTGAGCTTTTGGTATCATTTTACAAGATATATTCAGTTATGAACTAAAGAGGTATCTCCTATTGTCTTAAGAAAATAACACAACTTGTTAGTGAGGCCAAACCCATATCATTTGCTATTTGCTGATACCAACAACTTGATATGTAAAATGGAGAGGTACTCATAACCTACCTCACACAGTGATTGTGAGATTTAGATGAGTAACTACAGGTAAAGTGCTAACCAGTGCCTCATGCATGGGAAGCTCTCAGTAAGCGCTGGGTAATATTAGCATTGAAGGGTGGCTGACTAGCATTTTAAAGAACTGAATGAGTCAGATAGTTCTGAGATACTGAAAAAAGCTGGAAAGTACACACTGAGCTGCACAGAAGGAAAGCAACATGGTAAAGGACTGGCAATGGGTAAGGATAAAAGAAAAAGATCAAAACAGGCCATAACAAAGAAGAGGAAAAATCAAACACAAACAGAAAAGCCAATCAGGATACTAGTCTTTTGCTCCCCTGTACTCAAAATTGATCAGACTTTCCTAAGAGTAAGCATGTCCAGTTTTGAATTTTTTGAGGTGAAGAATGGAGGCAGTCCAGAGGAGAGCAATAAAAACAATTAAAGGGTTGGGATACAGGCCATGTTAAGAAAAGTTAAAAGAAGCTGGGGTTATTTGACCTAGAGAATAAAGGCTGAGGAGGTTGATGACAAGATTTAAGACCACAGAAGAACACTGCTGTGATGGTGAGTGGCCAGGGCACTGAGGACATAGCACAGAGGAAAAGGCTAAACAGAGAGGAGGGCTGGCAGAGATCACCACAAGGCCCCGAGGCGGGAACATATGTGTGCGGAGAGGGTGGCCAGCTCTTCTTAGAATGGCGTAGAGGTAATCTGGTTCAGATTTAAACTTAGATAACCTCAAATTTTATGTGGTCACTCCCAAAAATGTATACAAATTATATGTAGTACCTATGGAAACCCTGCAAGTTCTAAAATTCCCTTGCCATTAGGGAGTGTATAGTATATCGGATTCTGGATGTTGCAAAGTCTGTTGTGTAAGCTGCAAATGAACTGTACCTGACCCTATCAAAACAAACAAAAGTACATGAACAGAGAGGACACCCAACGATCATTCAATGGAAAAGTACAGTAATCATTGCTGATTTTCAAGCTTTGGAATAAATCAAGGTAAGTGTTTTCAGCTAGTTATAGTGGGAAGAAAAAAAATCATTTTGATGGCTTGAATCTTCTATTCCTTTGTCAAACACACCAAATTGTCTCAGCATTTATAAAATGGTGGTACTGGACAGAGTCAAAAGAAAACACTTTAAAGCAACAGGGACAGCAAATTCATAGTTTGTACTTAAATTTAAATGTGGCAGATCCTGTGCATTTTAAAACCAATTTGAGATTTAGCCTACTAGCACAGAAAGTTAATTAAGTTACTTGTGAGGAAAAAGGAAGGAGGTTGGAAGTTGTTACCTCACTCAGCAGGAAAGGCAAGGTGAAAAATCTCACTGTTGGTTACTTACTGGGAACTAGGCCCCGTGGGTACAGATACCTGGGGAAACCATGAATTGTTGTTAAACCAAACTAAATGTATCTAAGCTAAGCACTAAGTCCCAGGAGCATTGGCTTTGTTCCAAAGAAATACTTATTAAAGATACTAGTGGAGCTTCTCAAAGCTGAATGTATTGTAGCTGGGTCAACAATGGGAAAATACAGAAGTAGAATTACACCAAACCACAGAAAGATGTTGATTAACGATTTGATTCTTCAAGAGATCGTTTTTGTGAGCATTTATATTTCCAAATAAGTATCCTTTCATCATTTATTATCCAGTGACTTGTATTATTAAACTGACCAAGGCCTCAAAAAGCTCATTTTCACTCTTGATAATTCTCTCTATAACAGTCACGCGCTGCATCATAACCGTCAATGACAAACCGCATAAGATGGTCCCATAAGATTAGTACCATGTAGCCTAGGTGTGTAGTAGGCAATACCATCTAAGTTTGTGTAAGTACACTCTATGATGTATGCACAATGAGGAAATCACCTAAGGGTGCATTTCTCAGAACATAGCCCTGTCGTTAAATGACACATGACTGTACTGTTAATAGTCACCATGAATCGACTCTAAAATTATTAGGGTCACTGCTCATAAAGGAGAAACTCATCTTGCTGGTCTGGTCTTCCTTCCCTTCAATCTGATGGATATTTGAGTGAGCTGATGATAAAGATGAGGGGGGTGGGGCAGGCTCTTAATTAATGAATAGAGAAGGATGAGGATCCATAAATGACATCACAGTAGAGATACCAAAGAGGCATCACCCTAATGCTTTGCTATAAGCACATTTTATAGTTTTGCAATAAAAATTCCTTGTTGTGCAAAGTTCCTCTGAAAATGTAAGCAAAACCTACAACAATGAAGTTATCAACTCATAAATTCTACTAATAGATTTTACTGTAAAAATAACCCTACAAAAGTGCAAAACAAGAACCATACTGTCCATCATTGAAATTACATCATCCAGTGACCAAGAAAACACAATGGTACCAATATTACAACCTCACAAGTAAAGTAACTTGACCAGATCCTAGTCTGGTCGAAAAAAGTAAAAATTTTAAATCTGTTTTTCAATTAACCAGCAGTCTGAAGAGAATAAATGACTTTTGAACATATTATCCAAATGTTCCGAAAACTAATTTCCGTGTTTTCATTAAGTTAATATTACCGATATTTACCTATAATGATCTTGAATTATTCCAATCAATCAGAGAGAAGGTAAAAGATATCTATACAAACCTACATATGGTCCACCGGGTTTGATAACTTTTGTGCTTCGGTTGCGGGATTCCTCCTCTGCCTGGGTCATTCTTTCTCGTGTCATCTGATACGAGTCGTTTGTTGCACACACTGTAATTTTATCTTGTATAAATCCCAGGCAATTGAGCTGGGAGGCTCCAGAGCTGACAAGTAAGATGGTGGCTTTGTTAGAGATGCCTTTCATTTTGCACAATAAAGGCAAGCAAGAATTATATAATCCTAAAATCAGAGGCCCAAATAATAACTTTGCAATCCTAAAATAACTAATATTAGTAATTTTTAAATGTAAAGATTATTTCAAATATTTAACTTCCTCCTCTTTATTTCATATCACACCTTTTTTTCATATTCTGAATAGAATGGGTGAAATGAGCTCTCAGAGACCAAATCCATAAAATTTTGAAAAAAATTAGTATTTGGAGTGAAGACCAAACTCCTGATGGGCACTGTAACTCCACTTTCATTTAACAGTCAACTATTTTTAAGAATTATCTACCACTGATAAAAGAAATATTAAAAGTTTACTTTTAGTGGAAACATAATATGTATGTTTTAGAACTGACTAGATGAAACAGATCTACCACAATTTTTTAAATTTTTAATAAGATATTAATTTTAAGGCTAAAATACTGCCAAACATTAAAGCTTACTTTATTATTATTAGCCCAAAGATCCTAAACATTTGTAGAATTTATATTTACCACTTTGTTAAGTCTCTATGTAAGATGACCTATTTATACAGCAAATATTGAAGAAAATACTAGACAACATTTCGGCAGAAATATTTTAAAAACTTTTATTTAAACAACGATGAATATTAAGATTGGCCCAGAAGACGGCTCTGTTTCAAAGTATTATGCTAATGTTAGGGGATCACAGTAACAGTTATACTGGTATTTTAAAAAGAGAATACTATGGCCTTAAAACAGACTGGAATACAAAAGTAATGAAAATGCCATCACAGCTCTGATATTTCTATTTCCAAACTCAATTGGAAGTAGCTTTGTTAGGATGCTAAGAAATACGAGTTGATAAAATTTTTGTAAATTGCTAACAACTAGCTGTACAAACGTTATTTTTAAAAAATCAGTTCATTAATTTCATAAATATTTATTGGGCAAGGACTGCATGCCAGGCAATGTGTGAGGTACACAGGCTGTGACAAGGACTAAGACAGATGTGGTCCCTCCTTCAAGGAGCTCTCTACTGGGTGACAAGGATGAGCAAACTGCAAATTAAGACACAGTGTGACAAATGCCAAGGGAGCAGGGAACCCCCAGGAAGGTACTTCCCCTGGACTTGTAGGTGCGGCAAAGGCTTCCTAGAGGAAGTGATGCCCGAGCTCATCTAGAAGAATGACTAGACAACGGGGAAGAAGGACAGAGGTTCTAGGAGGATAACCAACCTGTGCAGGCCCAGGGGGGCAGCAAGGAGGAGGCTTTCAGTTTGGCGAAAGAGAGTTAGAAAGGACAATTAGAGATGAGGCTGAAGAGGACACGAGAAGTACATCACATAGGGCTTTGGAGGTCATGGTACAGATTTTGGACTTTATCCCCAGAATAACAGAGGCTGAAAACAAGGGAGACAAAACATCTCACCTGTATTATAGAAAGATCAGGCTAGATGGAGAACAGATTAGGAGGAAGGGATACACAAGAGTAAAAGCAGACCAGTTAGGAGAATGCTGAAGGATTACAGGCAAGAAGTGATGGCTTGAACCAGTGTAGGGCAGTGTGAATGCAGAACAGTAGACAGATTCCAGAGATAGGGAGGAGGCAGAATTGACAGAATTAGGTCAGTGATTAGCTGCAAGGGGAGAGAGAGGGGGAGAAGTTAAAGATTGTGCCCAGGTTATTAGGCAGGTGGAGCTGCCTTTTATTGAGGCACTGGGGTAAGGTTAGAAGAGAGAAAAAGAATTCAGTGTTGTACACAGTGACTTTGAAGAAATGAAGAGAGGTCTCAGGAGGGAAGCAACTGAGAAGAACACTAATATTTAAAAGAAGCAATAGGAAGACAAAAAGAAGACCACAGGAGACTTAAAAGGCATAGCCAAAGAGGTAGAGGGAAATCAGAAGAGCAGTGTGTCATGGAAGCCATTGGCCTCAGAGTGGTCAACAGTGTGAAATGCTGGCAAGAAGTCCAGCATAATAAGAAACTAATAAGCATCTACTGGATGCTTCAAGGGCAAGGAGGTCAAGGCCCCCTTGGGGGAGCAGTTTCACTGGCATGGTGGAGACTGAAGCCAGACCTCAGGTGCAGAAGTGAGTGTAAGGGAGGTTGTTTTTGTTTTTATTTTATTTTTTAATAAGACACATTTGAGCATGTATGAATGCTGAAAAACCAGTGATTGGAGCGCAAGGAGGAAAAGAGTGAGGGAGGAAGGTTTAACCCTCAGGGGAAGCGGGATGGAGGAGGAAGAGTGGCAAGAAGAGACTGCAGTAGAGAACAGACTGCAGTATGAAGTCTGTGCAGGAAGTTTGAATTTCAACATGTCCTTCTATTATTTACTAAGTAATTTACATAGTGAGACTAAGCTGAAGCTATTGCCAATCATGGATGAAGTTACAGCTTACACTATTCAAGGTCAAGAAACAGATCTTTACATGAAAACAAACTAGAGCTAAATCCTGCAGGCAGGAAGGTATTCTCTAGAATTCTCCACTCATCCCTTTTCAACTGAGTTACCTTAAAAGTTTAAAAACATTGACATATGCATATAAACGTTCCTGTAGTCTTTCTCTAGCCTCCCTCAGTTTCCCACACTTGAGTGTGCATTACTGTAGAGGGCTGTATGCCTCAAACTATAGATTTTCACTAGGCCTGTGAATGGGCAGATACAAGGAATTTTTGAAAGGTAATTTTGACTTTGGGATTTCCTCCATTTTACATATGAGAAGAATGATGTACAAGGAGATTTAAAAAGCAAGATAAGAAAGGAGACTAGTTAAAATGTTTCTGAACATCTATTTATTGAGCATCTAGTTTGAGTTCAGCCAGCCAGTTGGAGATCTAAGAGTAGAAAAAGGGCGTCAGAAAGCCCTTGCCCTTGAGGAGCTTGCACAACTGCAGGAAAGACAAGATAAATAAAATTCAATTACATAGAAAAGGTGGTGCCAGATTATGAAAAGGTTTGCTTGCCAGGGTGAGAACTGCAAGTTTGAGTGCTTTTGTTTTTATAGTGGCAAATTTCAATTTATACCCATACCACACCATTTAATTAAGCACCTTGGATCATTAATGCATTTGCCCCAATTTTCTCACAATAACTGTTTCTTTTATGTTGCTGCATCATGCATAGTTTTGTGAATGATCTTAATTCCTTCTCTAAACAAGCAAGGTAGAAACAAACACACAAGGTATTTCTGATGCAAGGGAGAAACTGTATTACCTATGATGACATGACTGGTTTTGAAGAGGGGATTAAGTTCCTTAATAAAATTCCTAATGGGACATGGTTCAATTTGATGTCAAAATGTTCTCACTATAATAAAATAACTATCTAAAGATAAGCATTACAGGTGATGGCACCACAACTAGAAATCAGTGTGCCCTGTGGTGTGTAAAGAACTCTGGACTGGGAGTTAGTAGAACTCCGTTCTCAGTCAGCCCAGTTACTAACCAACTAACAACTGTAGGTAAGTCATCTGTGAAATGAAGGGGTTGAACTACACAATCACCAAGCACCCTTATACTTGGTGATTCTATAATCTATTGCAATGCTGTTCCATAGAACTTTTACAATGTTGAAAATGTTCTGTATCTGTGCTGTCCACTATGATAGCCACTAGCCATATGGCTGTAATATGTGGTTAGTGTGAATGAAGAACTAAATTTTTAATTTTATTTCATTTTTATCAATTGAAATGTAAATGGCCTCATGTGGCCAATGGCTATCACAGTGGACAATGTGTAAATTATATATAATCCATAACATATGCAATTTATACCAAAAATATAAGTTTGGGGGTGAGCAATTTTTAGAAAGCAAAATTAACATACACTCAGGGAAAATGAGAGATTAAGATAAAACAAAGTTACTTAGTCACCTTAAACGGGAACAGAACTTTAGCACTCTTTCAGTAAAGCGTCTTATTTTGTATCTCTGCCTCCTGTGCTAACTTGAAACAGCTTTCCTTTCCTCTCTCTCCCACGCATAGCAAGGCTTACACAGTTTCAAGTACTGCACAGATGAGAGATAGGGATGGATGGCCCAGGTGCTTTGGGCCAATGTCAGTGTCTCTGCAGAAGCTGGGGGCTCTAAGGGCTTGTCTTTTATCCACAGGCAGAACAAACAGAACAAACTCCCCCTACTCAAGGGGCCCATTCTTTAATCAGAAACAACCACAGCAAAGAAGAGTGAAACAAGTAGCTTATTGTTTGCAGAGGACCTAAGTAGATAAGGGTTCCATGGTACCCTGGGATGTGGGTGTGTATTCTTGTCTTCCTCCCTCCTTTTTTTGTTTTAAAATCAGAAGTGACTGCTATATTAGGGTTAATTTCTAGTTTCCATTCTGCTGCAGAATAAAGATTTTTAAAAATCTATCTTAAAACAAGGCTTGCACAGGGAAGAAGGAAGTGGATATACAAGATATATATATTTTTCCTCCTTTGCCCTTAAGTGTGAGCCTTGAGTATACTATAAGGTACTCTTATTTGAATACAGTGAATAAAAACTTTTAAAAGAACCCTCAAACTTGTCTTTAATTAAAACACACAAACCATGTTTTATAGGTAAAAAGTGTACCTTAAAAATCCCTCGAGGGCAAGAATCTTAAAATTTTTGTGATTGTATCCCACAGTGACAAATATAATTTCTAGCACATAGTAGTTGCTCGATATTTCTCAAATAAATGAGCTCTGCAATTCAATGCAATCAATATTTATGGAATGACTACTATGTATTTTTTTGCTTAATTTTTTAAAAACCCTCAAAGAAAAATTATTTTCCCTTCAGTATACCTTGAAATGTACTTACCTAGAGAACGTTTGCTGGACACAGTCAAAGCTGCCCTGAGGGTTGTCTTTACCCACATTTGACAAATAGAAGTTAAAGGTATGCACTTCATTGGGGGGATCATTTTTGGGAATTTTGACAAGCTAAAAGGAGGGAAAAAGAGAGAAACACCTCAAATTATAAATTTGCCATAGAATTATCTTATGACTCACTTTCTGTTTTTCAAGTGACATTCCTTTTATACCCAAGCTCTCTTCAGCATTTAAATTACCAAGTCATTCAAGGAATCTGGCAAGCATGCCTATAACTCACCACATTCTTATTTCCATTTTCTACCCTTAAGTGTCAGTAATCAGTAATTACTTTACAGGAGGAACCCTCTTCATGCCATCTAGTACATGATTACAGTTCATGTGGAAGAGTTACTAGTGAATTTAAGCTGTTCCTCTTTTGAGCTGTACAGGCTCTGTCTTTGGCTGACATGACCCTTTGCTGAATAGCTTCCAGATATTTCAATGGTCTCTGAGATAGAGCCCATATCCCAATCTTTTGTTCTCTTATTATATACATTTCATTTTAATTCTTGCTTCTTTGTGTAAAATTTTGAAGAATAACTAGCAGCATAAGGTGAATGTCATAAATACATTCACACCGGAACGCAGCTGGGTGTTTCTCCCTGCCCTATGAATCTCTTCCTCATCCTCCTGTGTACAGAACAGAGTCAGCGCCTACAGAAAGGATTCTGCAGGGCACTCCAAGGCTGAGCCCCAGGTAACACTGTGGAACACACAGATGTTTTCTATGCTCTTCTCGATCAAGGTCTGGTTTCTCTACTAGATGGGAAGCCCCAGAAGCGAAGGGACAGGGTCACTCTAGATGACTGAGCCCCTATACCGGTTACATTTTCCTGGTACATGGTAGAAGCTCAATAAATGTGTGTGAACAAATGAACTGGAAACTTCTCACTGTCTTTCAACTGCTCCACCCTTCCCAGCTCCCAAGACCTTTCTTCCCTTGGGTCTGCAGAGGCCACTATAGTATTAGGTGATAATGCCAGCCCGGTGGCATGGTGGTTAAGTTCACACATTCCGCTTCAGCAGCCTGGGGTTCGCTGGTTCAGATCCTGGGCGTGGACCCACTCATCGATCGTCAAGCCCTGCTGAGGCAGCGTCCCACACAGAAGAGCTACAACTCTACAATTATGATACACAACTATGTACTGAGGCTTTGGGGAGAAAAAAGAAAAAGAGGAAGATTGGCAACAGATGTTAGCGCAGGGCCAATCTTCCTCAAAAAAAAAAGAAAAAAGAAAAAAGAAAACGATTCATTGGCAAGAATGTAAAATATGACTTCTGGCTCTCCAGCCCCCAAACACACAGAGTCTTAGCAATTTAGTAGACAAGTAGGGAGGGAGAAAGTGTTTTCTAATTCTCATTCTTCTCCCCTAAATCTGCTCTTTCCATTATTAGAAGAGTAAGACTCAGAGCTAACTGGCTGCCATATATATATATTTTTTTTTTTTCATGAATGTGCTAGTAAGCATAAGCATGTATGACCTTCTGCTTGGCCCTGCAGGACAACCTGCAACTCTGACTTGCTCACTCTATAAGACTCCTAACCTTTGACCTACAGAAAAGAATTTGGAGTCACCAATTCCAACCCACACCCCTCCCCCTAAAAAAGTAAAGAAAGTTAAGAAGAGAGACAATCTGCAGTGTCTGGCGCATAGTAGACATGCAATAAATGTCTGTTGAAGGAATGAATGAACAAGGAGAAGAAATAATAAGTCAAAGAAAAACATCTTTTCAAAGGAGATTCAGAAGACGTGTACAGCTTGAAAGGCCAAATTTCACCAAAGATTTTAAGTATTAGATAACTCCACAGTGCCTCCACCATCCATGAATTTAAACTACCTTTAACTCCCTATTTTAAATTAGTTCCAATTGCTAGAGTAACAAGCTTCTATATTTATCACCTACTTTATAAATTATATCTTTTTTGGGCCCTGAAGTTATACTCTTTTATTTCCCCTAGTTCTACAACGTTGGAACTTTGTGAACAAGTCTTAATTTACTCTGTCTATAAGTACTCATCAGGCTGTCTTACTGGGTGTGCAAACTGAACACCTAGTCGGTCCACATACATGGGTGAAATAAAATGGAACATTTTACTTCTTAATCCTACAGAGGTGGAGGAGAGCAGGAGCCAAAGGAGTGCTTGTGTGAGACACAAAGTCCATCCGCAGGCTGGTCTAACAGCACTCAATGTTCTTCTGAGAACAGCAGGGCTCTGCTGCAGAGAAGGGATGTATATTGTAGCCTAAAGTCTCCTTAAGGCCTAGGAGAGAAGGTGCAGGTGAGGAAGGTGTGAACATTCGAATGAAATCCCTTCCCCAGCCATGACTCACTTAACTTCCATTCACCTCCCCCTCAACCCCCCTTGCAGATCTGCACAACCTGGTTGGGGAGATTTTCCTAGTGGCTGTGCACTCATCTCCAGGCCAGGCTCTGGTTTCAGTTTAAGCCTAAGGTCTTCCTTCCTGTGCAGCTCAGGTCTGGGAACGCAGAAACACTTTACCCATCAGAGTATGGAAGACTGTCCCTTTTGGGAGATTCTAAATTGCATTTTTAAAAAGTAGAATCATATAGGTTTTCTATTTTTCAAGAGTGACTAGAGTTTGTACTCAAATTCTACAAATGTTCAGTATTCTTTCACTGGAAACTTTTAACCTAATTACTGGAATCTTTAAGCTCAGACATCTACTAAACAGCATTTCAGGAAAGCTCTTAACAAACCTTTATAGAACTTAAATGTAGATTTCTCCTTTTGCATCCTCTAAACTGTGATTCTTAACTAACATTTACACTTTTTAAGGTGAAAAATATCTTCCTATACATTTTTTCATTTTTTAAAACACACACAGACACACACAGGGTCTTGTGTAAATCTGGAGGGTTCAATAACAAAAATTTCCTGTATGAATTAATTGCTGTGCACACCCCTCAAAGTATTAGGGTCTTCTGGCCTGATGGTGGGCACAGAAGGCTTTCATATCCTTGTACTTTAAAAGTCTCTTGAATAGGAAAAAATCTATAGTCATTTGAAACATATGATCATGAACAGAAAAGGAAAAAATCAGACTAAAAAGAAACAAAGTTAAGAAAAGAAAAAGCATACAGGACCCATGCTATGTACTCACTGAAGTGTTTGGAAGCATGTGTTCCCCACAGATTAAAACAGCTGTTCTCAACAAGGGGCAATTTTGACCCCCAGGGGACAATTGGTCTGGCAGAGTGCCATTGACATCTACTGGAGACTAGAGATAGTGCCCAACACCCTATAGAGCACAGCACAGCCCCCACAACAAAGGATTACCCAGTCTAAAATGTCAGGAGGGCTGAGGTTAAGAAACTATGGATTAGAAATAGAGGTAGGTCAGTCCCTTAGAAAAGAAGTCAGAGAATTCCAACTTCACTGACTCCTGAAAATTAATGAAGAAGTGGAGGGAAAAACGGTATCTTTAAAGAAATAAAAGTACCCCTTCTTTTTTTTTTTTTTTTTGCTGATCAAGATTCGCCCTGAGCTAACATCTGTTGCCAATCTTCCTCTTTTTGTACGTGAGCCTCTGCCACAGCATGGCCAAGTGGTGTAAGTCTGCACCTGGGAACGGAACCTGGGCCGCCAAAGTGGAGTGTGCCAAATTTAGCCACTAGGCCACCAGAGCTGGCCCAAAAGTACCCATTTTATATCAAATAAAAGAAGCCATTTTAACTTCTTTGAAGCACTTATTCCAGTTTTATAATTTCCTATTGAAAGGTAAATAAATGCACCCGAGCCAAATGTATATTTAAAGTGTATTTAGCCACAGAGAGAATGTGAAGATTAAGTACTTAATGCAAATTAACTTCTGCACCTTCTCCTAAACATCACAAAGCCAGCAAATAAACAAATGGCTTAATAGGAGTTATAAAAAAGTATTCTTTTGGAATGCCTTCTCTAGATATCATTAAAAAAAAGGAGGTCTTGAAGAGATACTAATTTACTAAGAACAAACTCTCGAAATGAGAAAGAATCATTTCAGGATAAAGAAAGTGAATCTTTGTAGGGACAGTCTCTGAGAATCTGTTCTCTTAGTAAGTTCCAAAAACCTCATTGGCAATAACAACTAGAAAAGACCAGTATAGTTTTCAACTAAAAAAAAAAACAAACAAAAACAGAGTAACATCTGGAGAGTGCTTGTAATCCCTACCGTTCCTCCTTATTCTCACACATACCACATGTGTTGATTAAGGTGCTCAGGCTGCTAACCATCAGTGACAAGCAAGCTTTGTCCTCAGTTCTTTGGAAGAAAGGTAGTGTGATGGAGAATGACAGCAGGGCTTCTCTACAACCTCTCCTCCCACTGTCCCACTCTGGGAGAAGTGTGCAGATGGGGTCAGGGGGCAGGCATCAGGGCAAAGCACATTCATTTTGAGACCCAAGAGTGAATCTTGATGCATATCATGGTATTTCTTCCAGCTGTGGAGCTGGGCTGGGGGTTGGAGGTTAAGGAATGATGAGGGAACATGAAGTTCTGAGTTTCTATATCACTTTTCCTCAGTGGTTTTCAGAGCAGCAGCAATGCAGATGGTACCGCCTGACCTAATTTCAGGCTTTTCCTGTAAAAGATCTAAGAGCAAGATATTGCCAAGCAATCTTTATATCTTTAAAATTTCAAAAGCTTAAATTACATTGTCTATAGATTTAGTATATCTAATTTCCTGAAGAAGATGATACAAATTGGATACAGAGTTTATTTGTATCAATATCTAAATATACTCTTAAGAATGAAATGGATGTATAAAGGATCACTTATATTTATAGCTGGTAAGTCTGCATAACAGTTTGGCCCCATAGGCAGCAGAGCAGGAGACTTAATGGAAAGAGCAGGTTGCCTGTGACAATTAGGGCAGGCAAAGGGGCAGGGGAGTGGAGGCTTCAGAACTAAACTATGGTGACCTCAGAGTGGACCAGAGCCTGTGGGGACTGCTGAAGGCCACAGCTAAGGTGGGATTTGAGACCTTGTCTAATCTGGAACCATTTCAGAGATTAGACTTTCAGAGGAACTTGCAGATTCTCATCACTCCTCTCTCTGATATATAAGAGCCTATACCACAGCTTGTCTAGATAGTGAAATAGGAGTCCTTTCTTTCAAATGGTTATTAAGCATTTTCTTATAAACTGGCTTTTGAATTTATGGAATATGAAGAGAGGAGATGAAAATGAATTGAGTGTTATTTGCAGGCATAGGGTCAGCTTTTGGGGACTGGGCTAACTACCATGGGAGAAGAAATTCTGAGGTCTGATTTAGAAACAATCTTGGAAGAGCTTCCCCTTGTGTAATAGGAACTTCTCAATTTTAGTTATAGCATTTTAAGCTCTTCCTATAGGTCAGTGGAAATACCTTTATATTTAGGGACTCATGGTCTACTTGAAATTTTTAGCTAAATGCCTTAAGAATGAGATATTATTTAAAAAGTATGAAAGACTATGATTCCAAAAAGTTTCTTATTCAAGATGAAGAATATAAAAATACACTACCATGTTTTGGGCAACTGGAAAAGTAGATTTTAATTTTCATTCCAAAAATGAGAGACTGAAAATCAAAGGCTTAGGACCGCAGTCCACAACCCTCCCCCCAAACTCTAGACTGTCTTTGATAAAAACCTATGAAGAAAAAGTTTCAGGAAACTTTCAGACATTTATAATTAACGTAAACACTGTATACCAAGATGTGTAAGTCAAAGATTCTAATTATTCTAAGATACAAGCTCAGGCATGTGGCAATGGAATACTGTCTGCAAGGTCATTTCAACATCAAGTCATGGACCTCCTATTTACATAAGGATGTGGGGCAGCAGCACAATATGCACACTGCTGAAAATTTCTCATATGGGCATGCTAACAAAGTCACTGGTACCTTTACTGCAGAGGTTTCCTACCCTTAAATCAAATACTTTCTACTCGATATTGGATTGAGGTACATGCTAGATTAAAAACAGGACCATCCAAGGTTTCTTTTCTTCATTTATTTAAAATAAATGCTTTGTTCTTTTGTGGGTATTACAAATTATTTAAACTTACATAAGCTTTTCTTTGACAGTAATTCTATGAGTTATCCAACCTTTTCTGCTAAGCTGATTGTAAACACTCAATGAGATGCTCATGACTCAGTAGTACTACAGGTGGATATGACAACTCTTGGTCCTTAAAGCAGACCCCTAGTGTTGGCAGGGCCTTTGAGATCACCTAGTTGAATGTCTTCATTTTACAGATTAGGAACAGAGAGAGGCTAAGTGACTTGCTCAAGGTTACAACTCCATTTAAAATTGCAACCCCTTTACTCCCGACCCCCGACCCTGCTCCACATTTGTCGAAAACACTTAGTACCTGTACTACTTACAGATTATGTTCATCTTCTTTCTCCGCTGACTAGAATATAACCCTTGGAAGGACACAGGCTTTTGTCTGGTTTGTTCCCTGAATATATCACCAGCATCTCAAATAGCGTGTGGCACAAAGCAGTCACTCCAAAGACGTTTGTTGAATGAATGAAAATGTTGATTACTGCTTTAGCCAGCTCTAGAACTGAAGTGTCTGCTTTTTTCCACCAATATTTCCAAAGCATGTCGAAAAGTTTCCATATAGGAAAAAGGGGTTCTACCCTCAAATATATTTGGGAAATGCCAGGTGAAACAAAATGGACTTCTTTGCTGTAGGTCCTTTCATACGGAATAGTAGTTTCCCAGTTTGTAAGACCTCAGAACCCACCTCCTCTATTCCACCAATGTCTCAGGGAGGCCAGCCTGTCTCTTAATATTATTTGACTAAAATATTATTTTGCTATATACAAACTATATATCTTAGCTTGGATATAAAAATTGCTACAAATATTTAAACATTAGCATTCTCTGTTTTTCTCAAATCCTTTCCAGATTCTTAAGAATTCTGTGATTTCCTAATAATCTAGAAAACTCAGTTTAGTTAAAGAAATGTATTTGCATGTACTGTTCAGGTTCCAGAATTTAGGGGCAGAATAAATAATGTAGAATCAGAACAGAAAATAGAAACCTCAACCTGAAAGCCACAAGTCCTATTTTTCAAACTAGAGCTGCAGTTATGATTTTAGGCCTAACATTATGGGCTTAGGGAAGAAAAAAAAGCTTCTCAGATCAGCCCAGATGTGGAAACCAATGCTGGGTGGGTGTGGGTGAGTAGGGAGGGGAGACTATCTTTTACCGACAACAGAAAAAGTTAAGTATTAGAGAAACCAGTAAGAGCTAAATATTCCTACTCCCAAAGAATGGCAGGAGGTGGAGAGGATCCCACACATAGTAGAAACATCTGAAATTTCCACACAATAGATACTTTACTGAGGAGAGTAGTGCAAAATGCTAAATTTATCTAGCAGGAAGAGAAATATTGGCAGTTACCCAAAAAATTCAGGCCATGTAGCAATTAATATGAATAATTCAGGACAAAATAAGTCAACTTATTTCCTTGCATTCTTCTTCTTTAGCAAGATGTATATTAAGAAAAAAAGTAAAGTAGAATAGCTTTCCCTATTATTCTTCATATAGCTCCTTTAGATCCAGTATTAGAATTTCTTAAAAAGGTCTCGATGAAAGGGAAGAGTAGGCCAATACTGAACTTCCTGGTTCTGTTACTTCCATGGGATATAGTCTTATTAGAAAAATCATTCTTGAGAATTGCATTTTCATCCCTAATGTAGTCTTTTAAGTTTATGGCCATTTTGGGGAAAACATCATTGATGGTAACATTTCAAAACGAATTTTAATTGGTTACAAGTAAGCAATAACATCTATGGAAGTAAAGTGCTGATTTTTGAAAGTCAAGTAAAGCCAAGTTGCTATATAACTGAAACTGAAAAAAACTGCCTTGAGTAATTTTTGGCTCTCTTAATATGGTTTCTCTTAATATGAAACCAGCCTTCTAAATGTTGGCGTGTCCAGTAAGATGACAGTGATAGCTTTATTCATTTAATTCATTTATTCTACAAATATTAACTGACTACCTACTGTGTCAAGAACTGTTCTAGGTTTCTGTGACACATTAATGAATAAAACCGAGAAAGATTTCTGCCATTGTGGCATATATATATGGAAATCTAAGAGTGAGATGATGGTGGCTTGGACCAGGAGATGGGGACAAGTGGAGGATTTGCGATATATTTTTGCAGGTAGGGGCAGCAAGATTCCTAGACAAATTGAATGTGAGGAATGAAAGAGAGAAATCAAGAATGATACCAGCTGTCTTCCCCTGGAAGAACGGAGTTGAGTGTGTGTGTACACATATACATATATACATGTATATACACATTTACATATACAGACACATATATGTGTGTGCACACATATACATATATACATGTACAAATACATACATATACTATCTTGGATATGATGATGAGTACCTTAATGTAACTGAATCCATACTAAGTGCACTAAAATACAACTGACCAATGCTGGTTTCACCAGCTAAAAAGGAGCTTCAAAGTAAGTTTTGTTATGACTCATTTTGTAGCTTCATGGCTAAAAATTATTTAGAAGAGACCAGGTGGCTGGGTGTAGCTGGTTGGTAGCTGGGTATTTCCAGGAAAACAGGGGGGATGACAGTTATTGGCAGGGGAAAGATGCAAATAGCAGATACTAGAGACACTGTATCAGGGAAAACGTATACAGATTATGGAGCATGACAGAATAGAAAAATGTGTATTTAAAAATGACTGCAAAATTGAGCTAAATGTCAAACAGGCTTTTAGAAAAAAAGTGCAAGAGCCACCGAGAGAATCTGAAAAGCTTATTCAACTTCATAGCTGGAAAAATCCACAGTCTTTCTTTGTTGGCAAAAGCTAAAACCTCCCATTGAATTCCATAACTCTTATCATAAAACTGCTTTTCATTTTCATTTTGTTAACCAGTCCTTTCCAAAATTTAAATATATTCCATAGAATCCACGCTTATATGAAAAGAATTCTCATCATATCCCTAAATCTGCCCACCCTCCCACATTGTCTATGGTAAACCACCATCCATCTAGTTACTGAGGTTATTGGCATCCTGGGGAGTTAACTTTGACTCTTCTCTCTCTCACAGCACCCTACACCTCTCAACATCCAGACAATCACAAGTCCTACTGTTCTTATTTCCTAAATTCTCTCTCAAATATATCTCATCTCCCTCCTCTGTTTTGGCTCAGTATCACCTTTTGCTTGGACAACTTGTCTTTCCGCCTCCACTTTTGTCTGTTCTCGATCCCATCCTTTAAACCATTCAGTCACCAAAACTAGTTTCATAAAATGCCAATCTGACTACATCAGTCCCAAGTGTCATTTCTTTCTTCATGTTTGCCTACTACTTATCTACAGTAGAGTCTAAGCTCCTTAATAGGACATATGAGGTTCCTTCCCAAGAGACCTGGGCTTCAACTCTCCACCTTGAATTTACTGTCCCCACTTCTTGTCTTGGTTTGTGATAACTCATCCTTTATGTAAGACTCACAGCTCAGGAGCCCTTCCCTCAGGGATCATTTCCTTCCCCAGCGAGGTGGGTTTAGAAGCCACTTTTCTGGGTCCCCACAGACCCTTGGGCTCAACTCTACTGCTATCTTCACTGTACTGCACACTAAGTACTTGTTTATATGTCTTCCTCCCCCACTAGACTGTGAGTTCTCTGGGGGCAAGGACAATGGTCTTCATTTATCTGGAACACAGTAGATACCAAATACATGTTTGTTGGATTCATCTAAAGAAACTTGGGACTAGATTAAATTTACTCAGGAGAAGCTTTATGCCAGGGATACTAAAAAATTAGAGATCTATCTGAATTAGATCACTTAAGAGTCTGTGGAAAATGAAGGCTCCCCAGAGCAGGCAAAAATAAATATCAAAATGAAAGGAAGAAAAAAAAAATCCCACACAGCTGCCAGCTGTGTGGTACAACGTCATGATGAGAGTTTCTGACCTCTCCTGTGCTATGTTTGGTCCCCAAACCTAGCTGCCTGGGTTTGTGGAACTTAAATTTATATTACACATTTTTCTTTTTTAAAAGTATCTTCATCTTTATTAAAATACTCACAGAATACTCTGGCCTCACAAAATTCCATTTGAAAATATGATCTAGTATCTTTAAAACCACTTTGCATTTTAAAGGACTTAGGGAGACCACACTAAGTAATTCTAAATTTAGTAATTCTCCTGGTTGAATAGGAAGCAGAATTTTGTTTAAAAAAAAAAATGATTTGTTTCTCAGAAACAAAGCCCAAAGCAGAATTCTACAAGAAAAAAAAAATCTTAAATATGAATGTCAATTTCCAAATTCCTTGCCAATCTTCTCTCCTGGAGTCTTGAGGAAAGCTCTTTTTGTGTTATACCAGGAGGAACTGCTGGCGAAACATGGGTGGGAAGAGAATTCATGCATGGCAGTCAGCAACAGTTGTGTTAACCTAGGAGAGAGACTGGTACTTAACAGATGTGAATCCTCAAGATTAACAAAAGTTGTTAAAAGTGGTCTAGGGGCCCTAGATTTTGCAAAATACATGGTTTCACCCCAACCTAATCAATGTTACCATGAAAACTTGTAAGTCCAATAACATAAACAATATTTAAGTCTTAAAAATATTCTCAGGGGCCGGCCCGGTGGCGCAAGGAGTTAAGTGCGTGTGCTTGGCTGCGGCCCGGGGTTCGCCAGTTTGGATCCTGGGCGCGCACCGACGCACTGCTTGGCAAGCCATGCTGTGGAGGCGTCCCATATAAAGTGGAGGAAGATAGGCACGGATGTTAGCCCACAGCCGGTCTTCCTCAGCAAAAAGAGGAGGATTGGCAGATGTTCGCTCAGGGCCGATCTTCCTCACAAAAAAAAAAAAAGAAAAAAAATTTTCATATAGATTAGGAAGTATATTCAACTCAATTCTCTGTTCTTCAATATCAACAATATTCAAACTTTCTTTTCTTTTTTTTTTTAAAGCTATAGAATGCCTTTTTCAAAATAAATCTTATGGGAAACCCACCATGTATTACAAACAGAGTTAAAGCTGCTCTGGTTGAGGAAAGGGATGATGAGGGACTGGGATTGCTGAGGCAGCCACTGTGGTAACGTCACAGAATCCTCAGGCTCTAGGGACCAAAGACACAAAGCCATGGCTCTACACTAAGGAAAGAGAAACAGCAACACCACATACAATAGTTGGGAGATATAATTACATTAATTAGATTTTAGTCACATCTTAAATGACAATTACAAAAGAATGTGTACAGAATATGAACTCTTATGTGCCATTTTTGCATGGGGATTAGTGCCAAATATTTGAAGGATACCGATGATAGGAAATGGTGTCCTGCTGCCTTGTTTTCTTTCCTTTTTAAAATGCTTTCTTTACCACTGGATCCCTTTGTATTTCCAGTTCTAAGTTGGGTCTCCCTCAATGGTTTGAGAAGAAAAAAGTGAGAACTTCTCGTTTACACACAGATGAAAAGGGAGCAGAGCAAACAGACCATATCTAGTGTGCTGGATTACGGACCCTGGAGCAAACTGCCCAGTTTCCAACTCCAGCTCCAGAATCTACCATCTGTGTTACCTTGGGCAAGTAACTTAATTTCATTAATCCTCAGTTTCTGCATCAGTAAAATGTGGATAATGATATTATTCACCTCATATGATTCTTGTGAAGTTTAAAGAGATAACCCATCTAAGGTGCTTGACACAATGTTCATATGGGACCAAAAACGTTTGCTCTGATGATGTAAAGACAATACTGGGGAACTCCTACTCTGATTTCACCTGTTTGATTCAAAAGAACCCATGCATTCCTTAGCATAATGATGTGCTTGATTTTTAATGTAATTTTCAAATGGTAATGGACTGGTAATAGGCGTCTTGTGGATAATCAGAAATTGACAATACTTATTCTGAATCCTCAGTATTTACAAAAGTAAGGGGCTAGAAACCTTCAAGGTCAAAACTTAAGTGTTAGCTTAAATAGAAGCTATCTGGGAAAACAAACAACCAAAAAGACTAGCACTATTTCTAACTGTTCCAAACTCAAAGGACAGAGAGATAAGGTACAAGAACGAATCAGCCACAACAGGTGTACATGGAAAGCTGAAAAATTACAGATGCCTGCTCTTGCTGTAGAAGGGGAGCAAACACTGCTTCCCAAGTGCCTTATCCATAAAAAAAATACGCCGCCTTCAGAGCCCCAGAGAGCCCCAGATACTAGCTACAGCACAACAAAGAAACAAAGAAAATAGAATTAAGGGTTCTCATGGGAACCACACTTTGTGACTTTAAAGTATTCAATCTTCATAAATGCGCACAATATTTTAGAGTTTGTGGTGTTTTTGTGTCAAAGCTATAGGTAGCCCTAAAAATAAATAAAGTCTCTACTATTTTAAATTTTATAGATCTTTTTCCAAACATCTACCCTGAAAATACATTCCTGAGGTAGGGTCCATTTCATAAAATTTATTTCTAATCAGTTTTCATAAGTCAAATTCACTTGCTCATTTCCTTCAAGCCTGTAAAGCAAGTACTAAAACTATTTCCGATTTTACATGTATAAAGCTGTTGATATGCCTAGTGCATGAAGAGCTAAACAAGAAACTGCAGTTCTGATTTCTAAGAGACTTGGTAACTTGGATGTAAATAGGAGGGCCTGTCGTCTTTTAGATCAACTAATTTATGATGGTAAGAAATCACAATCATCTAAAAAGATTCATTTTTAAAGATGGTATGCTTGGGCTGTTGGCAAAACCATCAAACTTTTGCCTTCAAATAGAGAAAGAGATATGTTGGCAAAGAAAAGGCAAAGATTTACATATGAACAACTAAGGTAATTAATGTATTTGGATAATTCATATCACAAAACTGTTGCTTATCTTCTAGGTGGTTATTTGATTCTGCTAGGAGGCAGAACCACAGACCACAGGTCCCTCTAGAACAATGAAACTATATGAGGTAGCAAAACATTTTATCCCCTTGCCAATAATTCACTGCATTGCCCCATAAAAATGATATCCAGATCACTAGGCTTCATGAGAAGTTTGTAATGTTCTTTTAAAGAAGACAGGCATCTAAGGATGAGGGTACAACTCAAAAGCACTAAATTATTAGGACCATAAACAACGGTAAAGAGAAATGGCAACACAGCAAAATACATAAAAAGGTAGAGAACTAGAGTAATTATTTTATAAAGTTAGAGACATAATTATTTCAAAGAAAGTCCATTAATTACTAAAATAAAAACTTCTCCGCACTATATTGAGAGAAACAAATAATATAAAGGAATGGAAACTCAAAACCACTCCTAGCGATATCAGATGGAGACAGTAAAATATTTGTTGATACTTCATGATGTCTTAAAATATTGTAATATTTTACCTGTGCCAGATATTATCAAGCAAATCACACTGTCAAACAGTTTTTAAACTTTATCAAATGATTAACTTTGAAATTTAAAAAACATGTCTTCAATATTGGCCAGGGGAGGGCCAGCCCCGTGGCTTAGCAGTTAAGTGCGCGCACTCTGCTGCTGGCGGCCCGGGTTCGGATCCCGGGCGCGCACCGACACATCGCTTGTCCAGCCATGCTGAGGCCGCATCCCACATACAGCAACTAGAAGGATGTGCAGCTATGATATACAACTATCTACTGGGGCTTTGGGGGGAAAAAAAATATATTGGCCAGGGGAAACACCTTGTGACAG
Source organism: Ceratotherium simum simum (assembly GCF_057802395.1). Classification (NCBI taxonomy): domain Eukaryota; kingdom Metazoa; phylum Chordata; class Mammalia; order Perissodactyla; family Rhinocerotidae; genus Ceratotherium; species Ceratotherium simum. Next base: position 73,155,818 of record NC_141903.1, on the reverse strand, counting down.
GCACTTTCAAACAGCTGTGGAAAAATAAGCAGCAGCTTTCTAGGGGTGCTAGTTGGGGTGGGGGTGGCGGGGTAATTTGGTGACGGTTATCAAAAACTTTAAAAGCATTCATACCTTCTGACCTAGTAATTCCACACCTAGGAATCTAGCCTGAGGAAACCGTTAGAAATGGGAATAAAGATTTACACAAAGGGATGTTCATTATACCATTACTGTTATATAGAAACTATATATGTAGTGGTTAAGTTCACGTGCTCCGCTTCAGTGGCCAGGGGTTCACAGGTTCGGATCTAGGGCGCGGACCTATGCACCGCTTATCAAGCCATTCTGTGGTGGCATCCCATATAAAGTAGAGGAAGATGGGCACAGATGTTAGCCCAGGGCCAGTCTTCCTCAGCAAAAAGAGGAGGATTGGCATGGATGTTAGCTCAGGGCTGATCTTCCTCACCAAAAATAAATAAATAAATAAAATAAAATTATAAAGTGTGTATTCATCTGTTTTTCAGTTAGAAAATAAAGGCTGCTTTAAAAAATAATAATTAGATTTTAAGTTATCACTATGACATTTGCCCTTCATGACTCAATCACCTAAAATAGTTTTCAAAAAAATTAGAGATTTTTTTTGCAGAACCAGAAATTGTGAAATGTAAGACTTTATTCAAAATTAATCCTGGATTCAAAATTACCTTATTCTTCAAGTTTTCTAAGGAAGGAACAGAATGCTATCTTCCTTTAAAAACAAAACACAACACCAAGAATCCACAGGACAAAGTTTTTGTTTATAGCCGAATAAAACAACTTTTAAACAGCTTTGGAAATATAAGTCAGCATCTTACTGTTCAGTGGAAACGGAATCATCCTTCCTTCCTAGTCTGTGAAGACCGATTTTAATGAACTACAAACACTAGATTAAGAGAACACTAAAAAGCATTCAGATTAGCCATAAGAATGAATTTCTTAGTATTGATTAGTAATTACTACATTCAGATATATGGCTATGCCTTATATTCTCACTCTAAAATAAGATATCCTCAACATAACTTATTGAGTAGTTATTAAACACTCTAAGCTTTTCAAATGTTATAAAAGACTGCACTTTTCCTATGGCTGCTTAAGTACAACCCTCTACTACTGTGGGCCCAACTTAGTTATCCTTCATCAGTTCTCTACTGCATTCTGAGTTTTATGACCTGACTCCCTAAGAGTCTTTTCTTTTTAAATTCGACTGACTACTACTTTTCATTCCCATAATCTGTTCTTTCTAGACTGGATCCATTCCTAGGACAGTTCACAATACCATTGCTCCAAAATGCCAACTGTTAACTCAGAAAGGAAAGTAGCTTCTCCTCCCACCCCTTGATAACACCAGCAACTCTGCCTATACCTTCCTTCCACTGGGGAGAAAGATCACAGACAGAGAGAAAACTTTTTTTCTCCACTGATAGATGACAAAGCAACTCTATTAAGTAGTTGACTAGCAAGATAGTTAGCTGGTGCCTAGCTATAGATAACTTCTCAAGACCTGCCTTCTCTATGTTCCTTGTCAACCTGTTTTTTAAACCTTGAATATTCAGCCTTTCTCCCACATTCTTGACATATTTAAACTTGACATCTCAAAACATTTCTTTTATGTTTATAGAACAATTAGGAAATATAAACAAATATATAAAATACATATATAACTACATATTTATATATATTATATATATAAATATATATATATCTCATTAGTAAATCACCAGCAATGATATTTTGATGTGTGGTATTTAATATTTTCTTAGTAGGTTTATATTTGTGTTTGTGTATTTATTTTTTTTAAAAATTGGTATAATGGTATGTATGATGTCTTATTATTTATTAATTAGGGAGAAGAAATGACAACTTCAAAAGTTTCTAACCTAAATACATGGAGTGTCTTGCCATTTACCACTTACGTATTCTCTTATACCCATCAGGAAAGTATAATAGTTTTTTAGATAGGTCTAGAATAACAGAACTAGACTTAATCTTTGGTACTTTATAATTTTTTCTTGCTACCATAAATGAGATCATTTTTACATTGAAATTTCTAATTGATAGTGCTTAGGAAGGCCAGTGATTTTTTAAAATTATATTTATCATTTATTGGATACTTTCTATGCACCAAACACTTTGCTAGGCTCTAATATTATAAGACTTTGGCCTATGTGTTTTGACTTTAGATTGGAGATATGGCTAAAGAAATGGTCTAACAAACAACAGGCATTTCAAAATCTGCACCCATATACATGCCTTCCCACTAGCTACCACACATGAACTTTCTTTGCTCCTATCTAAAGCCAATCTCTCCTCTGAGCTACCAGACCCCATCTCTTTAACCTATTAGAGGACATTGCTCAAGCAAGTCTTCCTCTCTCTCCTACATCATCAACGTTTGCTTTCTACTGGATCATTCCCATCAGTTTATGAACATTCTGCTATTTCTCCCAATTTAAAAGAAACTTCTGTTCACTCCACCCTCCCACTATTAGGCCAGTGATTTTTAAACAGTTATTTCTGAACTGACCCCCTTAGTGAAGGGAATCCTATACATGTTCACAGATTTTTACTTGGTGTACTTGGATTAACTGCAGATATCGGCAAATTTGCCCCCACTTATCTATTATCTATAGTTTTTATTTCATCTTCTTTTCCATTACATTACCGAGCATTCTCAGAACAATGTTAAACTATAGAGATGATAGTAGGCATGTGTATTTTATTGCTAACATTAATAAGGATATTTCTATTGTCTTATCACTAAGTATGGTAACTGGCTATAAGTTTGACAAAGATATTTTTCATCATGTTAAGGATCAAATGTCTTTTTGACATCTACTGAAATACGTTCTGGTTTTTCTCAAAGAACCCATGAAAATGACAGATTATATTTCAAGTTAATGATAATGAGAACAAACTTTAATTTATGTAACAATTGTTCCTACAAAATAAATACAGCTTGATAGTTATGAAGCTTGAGGATATATCGAACACCTGTGAACTCACTGCCCAATTTAAGAAACACAACATTAGCAATAATATATCTACCCATCTGCTCCTCTCCTATCCCTTCTGCCTGCCTTTCTCTACCAGCTGCCAGAGGTAACAACTATTCTAACTTTTGTGATTATCATTCCTTTGTTTGTTTTTAATAATTTATCATGTATGTATACCTACACAACATACTGTTTGATTTTGCCTGCAATTAAACTTTATAAAATCGGTGACATACCATATGTAATCTTCTGCTCATTTAGAGTTTTCACTGTGATGTTGTATAGAGCTCTAAGTCACTGCCTTCCACTGTTGTGTACTCTTCCACTGAATCAATATGCCATAGTTTATCTCTATTAGCCTGCCACTGTTCTTTATTAGAGTGAACAAAATTTGGCAAAAGGAGCTTCAAATTCCTTAAATGTTAGTAATTAAAAGTAATAACACTCATAAGTTTTCATAAGTAAACCAGTGTTCTTAACAGTTGAAAAAAATAACTCTTTAAATATAGCTTTATACTAGAATTCCATCTGCAAATATACCTTTTTTTCCTCTCACTACTGGACTTTTATGTTTAATTAAATCCTATAAAATATCCTTTGGAGTTGCTTCTTTAAAATACTTTTGTTCCAAATCCCCAAATGCCAATGCCTCCTGGGCAGCTCCATCCTCATAGAATGAGGTGCTGAGTATTACCTGAACACATCATGTACAGCTTGTCCCAAACCAAACACAGCCCATGTCTCCTGCCTCAATCTGGTCTTTCACGTGTTTCAGATCTTGAGTAAGGGCCTTACCATCCAACCAAATGCTTGTCATAAATAGGGAGCCATCCTTGACTCCTCCCTTTTCTTCCTTCCCATACATAAGGAACAAGTCAAGGTAACTACTGGATAAGCATGTTAAAATGCAAATCTGACCATGTGACTCCCTGGCTAAAATTTTTTAAATAGATGATAATCTCCTGCAGTGTTTTTTTTTTTTTCCTCCCCTGAGGAAGATCTGCCCTGAGCTAACATCTGTGCCAATATTCCTCTATTTTTTCCTCTGTGGGACAACTCCACAGCGTGGCTGGTCTGCACCCAAAATCTGAACCCCCAAACCAGGGCCTCCGAAGCAAAGTATGCAGAACGTAAACCACTCGGCCATGGGGCCGGGCCCTCCTGCGGTGTTTTTTAAACCATAGATTGTGGGCTGGTCCAGTGGCTTAGCGGTTAAGTGCGTGAGCTCCGCTACCGGGGGCCCGGGTTTGGATCCCGGGCGCGCACCGACACACTGCTTGTCTGGCCATGCTGAGGCAGTGTCCCACATACAGCAACTAGAAGGATGTGCAACTATGACATACAACTATCTACTGGGGCTTTGGGGAGAAAAAGGGGAAAAAAGGAGGAGGATTGGCAATAGATGTTAGCTCAGGGCCAGTCTTCCTCAGCAAGAAGAGGAGGATTGGCATGGATGTTAGCTCAGGGCTGATCTTCCTCACAAAAAAAAAATAAAATAAATAAACCATAGATTGTGACCCACTAGATGGTCATGACATTAATTTAGTGGATTGTGACCAGGATTCTTTTAAAATGAAATAGAATAGAAAATATCAAAGTACACTGTGAAGGATAAATACTGTGCTGTGAAACTTGTTTTAGCTGTGTGAATGTGTACACCTATAGGTATAAGGGATCACAAGGTAAAATGTTTTTTCTTACTAGGAATTGTTTCTAAATGTGTTTGAAACATCGACTGTAGTAGTTTTCTCCTGTTGCGAGGTCAGAGGTCCCATCAGAAAATGATGAAAGTCATGAACCTTCTCGTGAGAATGCGTACATATTCATACATGTGCATATCCTTATCACATTCTTAACCACAGTGAACCTGGCAATCATAAGAAAATCTAGGGGAAAAAATTTTAAAGCCAGATTTCCAGCCCTCATCATAGCCCCCCAGGGAGATTTTATAGATAAGAAGCACTGATAATCAAGGTGAAATTCAAACTCCTTAAGAAGGTGGGAACATTTGCCACACCTGTTTACCACTTTGCTCATGCTGAACTACAGGCCTAAAAGGCATTTTCCTCTTCTGACCAGCCAACTCCTGGTAATCCTTCAAAGCTCAGCTCACATATGACCTCTCCTCTCAGATCTTCCTGACTGCCCCTCTTCCCCTTGCTAGTTGGGGAGGTGCTCAATAAATGTTTATGTGAGAGTGAGAATGAGTAAATGCTCATTGAACGTCTATCTTAGGCAGCTGATCAGTGGAGTGATGAGAAGAGGCTCGTGAATCAGATGCCTAGATTTGAGTGTAGGCTCCTTTACTCACTAATTGTGTGAGCTTCAACAAGTAATTTAACTTCAGAGCCCTAGTTTACACATCAGCAAAATGGAAGTATCTGCTTTATAGCATTACCATAAAGACTAAATGAGAATAATATATGTAAAGTGCTTAGCATAGGGTTCTTAGCATGTAATAAATATTCAATCAATTTTAGCTGGAATTATTGAAAAATAATTGGAATCTATAAACAAAATAATAGAATAGATAACTATACATTATGCTAAATATAGTACAAAATTATAAGGCTAGTTAGAGAGATTTGAAAATTCTTAGTGTGATAAGGGCAAATTCATTAGCCTCAAAGCCTGTCTGTGGCCTTTTTAAGTCTTTAAGTCAGTACAACTCTTTTCTTCTAAATTTGTTTTCAGAACAACTTACTTTTATAAGTAAAGATTTTTAACATAAAAACAAATTTGAGAACAATTTTATTTCATACTCTTGTTCCTTCCAGTTTAAATCACAATTGAAGAATGGTTATAAAAACATACCTATCCTGTAAATTCTCCACATTATCTAACATATCAAGTAAACAAGCAAGATAGTCAAGGGTGGGGTCAGGAAAGAAAACTTTTGAAAAGATTCTATATAGATAAAATCTTATTGCAGAACTCAGAACTCTCTAAATACTTTTACTGCATTGCTGTAGTTCACTGAATCTAAGATGCCAGCAATTTTAAGACTATTCATGATTGTATACACCACTGCATAATACAGAATGCTGACAAACTATGACATAATACTAAGATGCCATTAATAATGAGATGCATTCCCATTCCAAAGATGTTGAATGTTAAAAAGAAAATATAGCTTGAAATCAATGACATATAGTATTGTTTTGTTGTGTTAAATATTGTTTGAAATAAGATCTAGGGCTTGGACATATTCTAAGTTGTTTTTCCCGCTTTAAATTTTAACTTTTCTTTTTAATAAAGCTCTTATAAGCTAATCTTATATGCCTAGGATAGGACCTTGCACAGAGTAAGAGATAAAAATATATTTAAATAATACTCATGGTTTCAAGTTTCGGGGTAGTTTAGCTATAAGAACCAAAAGGTGTTGCAGAATGGTAAAAGATTATTATTTCCCAAGCTTAAATAAGTGAGTGCTATTAAAGTGACAACGTCTGTAACACAGAGGACTCAATTTCACAAGATTCAGTTTTTGGTGGGAAACAAAAAGGCAAAGCCATCAGTGGCAGATTCTATTGACAAATAGATGATGTCAGTTAGGAACAAGAGCTGGCATTTCAAGGTCCTGTTTACCTCTGTCTACACAGTGTCTACCGTGGTGCCTGGTACACAGTGAGTAGTCATAAATGCTTGTTGAATGAAGACAGGAAGCTTAACTCACTGCTAAGAATGCATGCAACTATGGTATCTGTGGCAGCTTCAGATTTCAATCATAGTGCCAATCTCTGCTTTCCAAAGTGACTGCAGTTTGGTGAAGAACACAACAGGATGGTTTTGCCTTCAACTCCTGCTCGTGATCATGTTTTGGGAGGCTCGTCCTGCTGTAGCCCACACTGGAGCCTGTGTGAGGCCGTGGTCAGCGAGTACTTTGAGATAGCTTCCACAGACACCATAAACACACAATCAAAGTCAACCTCCCTCCCTCCGCCATTCTGCATTCTTCCAGGGCAGGGGATGGGCTGGGTCCTTTATGTCACTGGTGCCTGTAGTGGTACCTGGCCGTGGTGTAAAGACATGGATGGTGAATTTAACTCACCGCTCTCCTTAATTAGAAACCCCACAGGGCTGGCCCCGTGGCTTGGCGGTTAAATGTGCGCACTCTGCTACTGGTGGCCCTGGTTCGTATCCCGGGTGCACACCGACGCACCGCTTCTCCAGCCATGCTGAGGCCGTGTCCCACATACAGCAACTAGAAGAATGTACAATTATGACATACAACTATCTACTGGGGCTTTGGGGAAAAAAAGGAGGAGGACTGGCAATAGATGTTGGCTCAGAGCCAGTCTTCCTCAGCAAAAAGAGGATTGGCACAGATGTTAGCTCAGGGCTGATCTTCCTCACCAAAAAAAAAAAAAAAAAGAAAAAAGAAACCCCACAGCTAGTTCTCATCCAGAAAGAAAAGGAGGGCAGAGGTGTGTGGCAACATAAAATAGAGAAGTTGGTCAATTTACAATAGCTTCCAACTATGATGCAGTTATTGTTTGAGATAATATGAGTTTCTAGAATGTCAGCCCACACCCCTGGCCAAATATAAGATTTTCATACATAATTATATATGTTATATATTATATATTGTACATAAAATTATATATAATATAATCTTTGATATATATCAAAGTTAAATATTTCTTTCAAATCAGGTAATTTACTATTTTAGTACCTTAGTAAATTAACATGTGGTTAAAGAGTTATAATTCAATACGAATATTAAAATGTTATCTACATGTCAATCACTGTAATATTAAAAAAATTAAAACAGAACTGCCATTACAAAAGGATATAATTTTAACATCCTTCTGGTATTAATTACGTTCAGAGCTGAGAGTATAGAGGTAACCGTTAGTCAGCAACCTTTGAGCAGACTGACTAAACACAACTGTTGGCAAAACCAGTTGGCTAGCCAAACTAAAAACAGCAGGGGAAAGCAGTCAGAGCGCAGGCATATCATCTAAGAAGGAATGGCAGTGTTGGGGATTTATTTTTATCTCTGCTGCTGTTTCAAGCTGATAGTTATCTTTGCTTCCCAGGTATCAACTAGGTTAGAGAAGGGTGGTCTTTGGGAAGCATTTGCAGATGGGTTGAAACTGCCTACTAATTTCAATATTGTATAATTTAGTTTTTCAAACCCAATCTCCTCTCCAGCCCCTCAAAGGAAAATAAATAATTAACAAAATATTTCTGAATGCTTTGCTAAGTTTGGAAGTTACAAAAAAAAAAAAGAAAAGAAAAATCCAAGTCTCTGTTCTTTAATGACACTACTGCAAGGGTTTTACAGCACTAATCAAGCTTTTAAAGTTTGCAGTTAAATGCTGATTTAATCTTCAGAAGGTCGCTATGCCTTTTTGGAAGGCATACATTTAAAACTTGTTTGGTTGGCTATTTCTTGTTCATTCTTGGAAAACTGTGTGTGACTCAGTATTTGACAGGAGACATTGCATGGTACTTATAGAAAATATTTTTATTTTCAGTCCTCTTAAAAATAATTTCTAAACTATATATGCAAAACTAACTTCTATTTTCTAAATTTTCTGGGACTGCTAAGTCTGAAATAAGCAATTAAACTAGAAAGAATTTTGGAAAAACATTCTCATAACAAATATGGAGTTAAAACTGGGGCCTGGAATCCTATTTACTGTGACAAAGCGAACATTATTTCTTACTGCCCTGGGGCAATCGTTCCCTGGACATGAGTCCTTCAGGCCGCAGGCAGGTCCACTCTGCAAGGCTACCACATGCCAGCAGATGTGGCCATTATTTGCTGTTAAAAACCCTGCCATTTCAGATTTTATCTGAATTATAAACATACCACAGACCTACCTTTTCGTGTTTGAGTGTATACACAGATTTTAATAGGACTTCTGGAATTTTACATACCTATCTCCAGGATATAACATTTTGCATCTACTGAAACCTTTGTTTAAAACGCTGATTCATACCAATCAGAAATACACACATAAGCCTTGTTCCTGGCAGTCCCATTTCTATAGAAGTTCCGAGCACAGGGTTCTGGATAAGTCCTACATTAGTAATTCTTTCCTGAGTATTAGTCTGTATGTCTTTGTCAGACTCTGCATTCCCTGAGGGCAGAGCCCATGTCTTACCCATTCTGGTATCTTTGCACACTAAGCACTTAGCAAAGTATTTGGCACCAGTAAGGGCTGAAAGAATGTTTGGGCAATAAATAAGAAACAAACAGAACAATAAACTTATTAGTACATCCATTGATTAGGCACCTATTTATAGTTTATTGTGAAGAACAATTATGTTAGCAGATAACTGCATCAGTGACAACTGCCATTACTTGAAAATACTGAGTTAACTTGCTTCCAGCACTTCTCCTTTTAAAGCTGTACAGTCCAGTGGGGAGAACTTGCCCCTGGCGGTGTGAAGACCAAGACTGTAGTTATAGCTCTGCCTCCATCAGCTGTGTGTCTTTAGACACGAAACTTTCCACAAACATAAAAATACAGAGTTTAGTTTTTAAAACTTCACTGGAACACAGAGTTTTGGAAATTTTTCACCTGCCACATTTTCAGTACCCAGTTAAAACATAAGAGACAGAAATGTCCGGATTTGTATACAGCTTACCTGACAATAAAGATGTAGATTTTGAAAACTGGGTGCATTGTATACCAACGCACCCCTTTGACAGTTGTGACTTGAACACCCCAATACTGTAGCCTATATGAATCTTGCCAGCTACCTTTTCTTTCAATTAGAATGGTCTATAGAAATTTATAATCCTAGTAAACCTTTAGTTATGAGTATCCTAGGTATGGATTAGAACTGTGAGGATAAATGGTTGACCCGTACTCTTCAGAATCAACAAGGCATTTTTGGCTGATTTATTCAGCTGCTGATATTCATGAGTTTAGAAATCACAGTCAACTGCTCCCATAGATATTTCCTTGCCTTTCTGAAACCAGAAAATGCCTTCAACGACCATTCGGTTTCCTGAGCACCCTCTTCCACTAAGGGAAAGTGGTGAGACGAATAGTAAAAAGACACAATTTACATTTTTTATGCTATAAAAGCTGCTGCCCAACTGTGATGATAAAAATCCAGGTAACCAATGGATTTGAAATTTCACTCTTTAACAGCATACTGCTATATTCTGTTTAATGTTCTAATTTGCATTTATTCAGAGAAAACTTCAACATAAGAGAACATGCTCAGGCACAAAAGTAAATATGTTTAAAAGCTAACCTGGAGCCGGCCCCGTGGCTTAGCGGTTAAGTGCATACGCTCCGCTACTGGCGGCCCGGGTTCGGATCCCAGGTGCGCACCTACGCACCGCTTCTCCGGCCATGCTGAGGCCGCGTCCCACATACAGCAACTAGAAGGATGTGCAGCTATGACATACAACTATTTACTGGGGCTTTGGGGGAAAAAAAAAAAAGGAGGAGGATTGGCAATAGATGTTAACTCAGGGCCGGTCTTCTCAGCAAAAAGAGGAGGAGTGGCATGGATGTTAGCTCAGGGTTGATCTTCCTCACACACAAACAAAAAAAGCTAACCTGCCAAGACCCAAATTCTGACCTTCTAAAGACATTACTGAGTTGAAAAAAATCCTGTAATTAGTAACAAGAAACAGCATAACCCTGCAGTGCTTCACATCAGGGAAACAAGATATAATCTTAACACTAAATGTTCACTTCTAAAATATTTTAACAATACTTCAGTTATGCTTCAAATATGCCTACATATGACACTATCATGATAGTTAATGAATATTTTTAATCACATTTGATGTAAAAAGACTGTAAATTTGTTAGATTTGCCAAATCCTTTCTAGAAAAACTTTCCAAGTTTCAGAAACAGTGTATTAAAGACGAATTTCTCATTAAGTATCTTTTGTGGGAAATCTAAATTGAAACCTTCCAATTTAAAGTTCTAAACATTTTCCACATAGGAAAACGCTGTAAGCTGACTTCTTCAGAGTTTTTAAAGCAATCAGCACAGGCAATGTTAACTTATCATGGCTCTCGAGAAAAACAGAGGAGCACTCTACAGAAGACCCTCACATTGGTGGCTCTGCGTATTCCCTGTGGGCTGTGCCAACCCACTCTCTCCCCTGTAATGATTCTTTGTTTTTACTAAGTCCCAAAGGGCTGGTGAGAGCTCTGCAAAGAGAAGGGGGGGAGGGGTGGATGGAATGCAGCTGCAGGCTCTGAAACAATGCTGAGTCCATATATTTTGTTCCCAGTTAGAATAATAAAAAAGGGATTGCGGTGGGGGTGGGGGTGGGGTCGTGGAGACAGAACCCAGAATGAGCAAGGTAGGGCCAAGTATCCCACAGATCCGTCTGCGGCCTCCTCCCCCCACCCCCCACTTCTACTCTACCACATCCAATAACCATTCATTTGGGTTAAAACGCTTATCTGTTAAAATTCAAATACTCATTAAGATTTAAACCTATCAGTCATTTACATCTAAGTTACTTTTATCAATGAACTGTACATTCAGGCAAGTAATGGTGTAGGAAGAGAGAGTGGAGCTTGCCAAGATAAACTGGGGATGCTTGGACACAACGGACAGGAAAGCTTTGGGGGAGGTAGGTAGGAGAATTCAGAAAAGGAGATCCAAGGTCTCAACTATAAACTGTCTGCTTTGCAATGGTGCCTGGGGCCTGGGGGCAACTGGTATGCCAGAGAAAACCATATTCCTTGTAAGACTGCCAAAAGCTGCATGTGTTTGAATCAAGACTTTGAAAGCCTGCACATGTTGGTTCCTCATTATTCAGTCTAAGGTGATGCTTCCTAAGAAAAACGTCCTTCACAGGCATTTCCCTGGCCTCCGTGTCTCGACTGGGAGAATGAGAGAATTAAGGGAAGAAGCACATCCCAAACAAGGTGACAGCTGCTAGTGAGGGAAAAGCAGCTCCAACCTTACTCTCTGCTCCTAGGTCTTGCCCTCTCCTCCCATATAACCCTTTACTGAAAATCCATGGAGCCCTCCAGGGCTCCTGGACTCAGGTCTGCCTTCGGAACATCCCTTCAGATATTACTGATGCTACTAAAATTTGTGAGAAAACTCAAGAAACCTTAAATAAACAACTGAAAACCAATACCTCAAAAATAGAATCAGCATGCGCTAAAGACTACCTAAAAAGCTGAAAAACAGAATTCAGAAGAATGTTTGTTCCAATTAGGATCCCATTCAAGAACACTCAGTTACTGAGGGAGAAAAAAAAAAAAGGACTTCATTATAAAGCTATCGTGTAGAGGCAAAGCTCTGACATCCACACATAAACATTTCGTTCAAGTTAGCATGACACAAGGTTTACAACTCTTAGTTGCTGTTGAATGATGTAATTAATCTCTCGACTCTTGAAAAATGTTTTCAAGTTATAAAGTTTAGAAAGATTTTATTGATTTACATTGAATTTCTGCATTTTGTGACAATAAAAATTCACAAGTATGTAGATTTATAATAAGCAGGAACAGGATCGTCCCCCTTCAGCTTGCCTTTTTTCTACAACTATAAAATTCATTTAGAGATATTCCAAATCTCCATACTATAGCCAGTATATAGAGACAAATTCAGAAATGCATATTAAGTGAAGAAATGATTGAGTCTACTGTTTACTTTATTAATACTATTAATAATAATAATTAAAAAATACTGACACTACTTCTGTAAAGCTTATCATCTATTATAAACACAAAATTATAGGTGCATTTTATTAGGAGTTATCATTTATTATGCTTTTAAATGCAGCAACAAAATAGACACCACACTTGTTTATTCTGTGTACTGGAAAAACTCAATTTTCTATTTATACATTCCTAGTATGTACAATCAAAGAAATTAAGTCTACAGACAGCAAAAATTTGTTAATAGTAACAACAGTCACATAATCATAACTAGCCTGAAATTAATAATTCCTTACAGTTGCTTAATTGTGGTAAACAAAATATATTCTCATAATACTTTGATGTATGTTACATACTCCCATAAAAAGGTTAAAAAATGCAATTATCCATGATTTGGGAAAAAGCTATGCTCAATAAGTATATCTGAATCATTTTTTTAAATAAATCAAGAGAAGATAATTCAAGCGTCTTAAAGGTGTCAGAAATTTACATTTAGTCACAAAGTTCACAAGAGTGACATTATATTAAGAGGCACAGGTGAAAACAAATTTTAAGAGTTAAATATAACAGTGCGTAAGAAGACTATTAGATTTTCTTGCTAAATCAATAAGAGTACTTACCCCTTGGAGCCCTTGGAACTGAATCGAAGGTCGAAAAGGAATTAAATTCTATTAAAAGAAACATAAGAAACAAACAGGTCAACTTCGGTTACTGTGACACAGAACTAAACGTTTCAACTTTAAATCTGTGCATTTGGTCAGGGCTATAGTGTGTGAAAATATCTTTTCATTGTATACTTAACATTTATATGTCATTATATTAAGATGCCTTGATGAACAACATCACACTGTTGACACTTCCCTAAATCATACAACAAAAGGTATCTTTTGGCAGTGTAGCTAATCAGGTCTTTGAAAAGGACTGACATGACTTGGAAAAAATGAGTAGTATACTAATTCAACGTTTAAAAATATATATTCTTGCTTAGTTTCTTGATTGTTTTTAAAAGGGGTTGGGAGAGGGAAAAGATAATTGGAGGAACTTTGTAAAACTCTAACAGGATGCTAGAAATACAAAATTAAAGTATTTGAGAATAAACTGCAGTTTTCATTTTCTCACATTTTACCAGAGATTAGTTTTTAGTTGAGGGTCAAACAAGTTACCAATTTTCTCACAAGATTCTCACCAGGAGAATATAATTTCTAGAACAATCTTTTGCTTTATCATGAGCTTTGTGCTCCTAACTTTAATATTTTATCATAGAGTTGTGTATTTAAAAGAAAAGCTGTAACTGTAAACATCTACCATAGTCTCAGACATGATTTCCTATTCTATGGGAACATTTTTCCAAATCGCTGACAGAAATTCATGGGGCAATCAGATTTGGGTAACGTTTAATAGTAATGCATCAGCCTGTAAACGATTCTTCACACCCTCATATACAAATCCAATGCACAAAAACAAAAACAGTAGTTTCTTGTATCATCTCTAGCTCAAAGAAAAATACAGGGACACCCATGTGCCCCTCTCCTCAGCCACTGTACATTACCTACTACTTCCTGTTACTTCCCAAAACTTCTCTGCAGATTCAAAAGTTTATTAATCAGGATTACAATAAACTAAAGGGGAATAAGGAAAGGATGAGTACTTCTTTAAAAGGCAGATCATCTGAATACAAAATCAAGTGGTAGCATTAACCATTCTATTATTATTTTAAAAATGGATAAACATCTTATTGGAGAAAATATTATAATAGATACTATTATCATTGTTCTACCATCATGAAAAGATCATTTAACTTTAGACTTAGCAGCAGAATCAAAGTACTACTGGATGACCAATTCATTTCTTGGTGTGGGAGAAGTGGGTTTTTAAAAAAGGAAATGATAAAAAGGTAATGCTGGAAATTTTAAAACAATTTTTAGTAGTGATTCATTCTAATTCATGGTCTTTTATGAAAATATAAAATATAGATTAATGCTAACCTGAATTTCCTTAGAAGGCGAAAACCCCACCCAAACCTACCTTCCATAGCTAAACCTCTTCCTGAAGTAATGGCAGCATGCCTGCAGAAGCCCTGGGGAGCCCCTCATAGTGTGGAAGTTAAGGTGGCCCTACAACTTAGGTAACAGGTCCAGGTTCCAGTTTTCACAATATTTCAGTCAATCCTAGCCCCTGACTCTCCCTTCAAATTACAAACACTGAACTTCTCCTCTGAGGCTGGTTACACTTCCCTCCCTGACTCCTTGCAACCCAGGAGCTGTCTTCAGCTCACCACTAGAATTTCAAATTCTCTATCAAGTTCATTAATTCTTTTTGGTCAAATAAATGCTAACTTTCCTCAATTCAAATTGCTCACTTCTCCACTGGACATCAGAACTTCCTTACACTCAGAGATACCAGTCCTCCTAGCTCTTTGATCATGCCTTTCATTTCAAAAGCCATGCCCTTCCCTTTCCTCTTTCTAGATTCACTCCCTCCTGGAGGCTCACCTCGCCTATTTGGTGATGACTCTGAATCTCTTCTCTATTCCTCAACTGGCATCTGTCTACAACCTGCTGCTTATCACTGCCAAGGACATTTTGCATTCGAAACCCTCATTGACAGCAAAACCGGCAAACACTAAACTAACTCCCCTGCCCCACCCCCTCATCTCCCCCAACCAAACTGGCATCTCTTTCCTACTTTTCTGGCAAGGGTATTTCTTTTTGGTTCTCCAGGCTCACACCTTAAACTTTAAATTGTCTCTTCTCCCCCTTTCCTCACCATATTCTCTTAGGCAATTACACACCGCTAGAATCACCGAATTCCAAATCCAGAGATAATACAGTTGACGCCCACCCCCCACAGGCCGTGTGTCCCATTAATAACAGCTGGGACCAGAACCTAGGACTCAATCCTGCTATGTTGCCATGCTGCTTTTCTTCTACCACCTTGTGCTCCACACACATGTGCCATGGGAGATTTAAGAGTGTGGGGGCCTACTCCTTCATGCCAGGGAGTTCACATTTTAGCTTGGGAACATTTGAGAATGATTAACTACTAGGCTATGTACTACCGGGAGGTGCAGTAAGAATTCTCAAAAAGGAGAGAAGAGGGGCCGGCCCCCATGGCATAGTGGTTAAGTTTGCACGCCCTCTGCTTTGGGTGGCCCGGGCGGCCCAAGGTTCATGGGTTCATATCCTGGGTGTGGACATACACACTGCTCATCAAGCCAGGCTGTCGCGTCATCCAATATACAAAATAGAGGAAGATGGGCACAGATGTTAGCTCAGGGCTAATCTTCCTCAGCACAAAAAAAAAAGCGGGGGGGAGAGAAGGGTATGGGTTAGAAGAGATACTAGAGGGGGCTGGCCCGGTTAAGTGCATGTACTCCGCTGCAGCAGCCCAGGGTTCGCAGGTTCTGGTCCCGGGTGCACACCGACGCACCGCTTATCAAGCCATGCTCTGGCGGCGTCCCATATGAAGTAGAGGAAGATGGGCACGGATGGTAGCCCAGGGCCAATCTTCCTCAGCAAAAAGAGGAGGACTGGCATCAGATGTTAGCTCAGGGCTAATCTTCCTCACAAAAAAAAAAAAAAAAGAAGAAGAGATACTAGAAAAGCCAAAGGATTTATGGAAAAGATGGATCTTGGATAGCAATTTTGAAAAGACAAACTCCAGGGAGAGGGAGTGCCCTAAGCAAAGAAGCAAGGAGACAGGAATGGGTGCTATGTGGGCAGAGGGCAGGTCTCTGGGTGTGTACAGAGTTCTTTCACACTTGAAACACAACACAAAGGATAAGAATTGGACCTGGCTATCCCTGCCTAGTCTTTCCTTGACCTCAAAATTTGTGTTCCGCTTTAGCTTCTATCCACTACAGAATAAACAGGACAGTAATTTAAATTTCAGACCTCAGGATTTCAAAAGGTTTATCACCCTGTGAAATAACCCTGCCCTAATCCCCTCCATTACCCCCTCAGGATGGCCTTTAAGTCTTGCCTTGGATGTGATAAACAATTGCAGGCTCTTCTAATTTTGGAATAAGAACGAGAGTTGCTGAAAGAAGTGTTTCGGGAAAGCAGCTCTTTCAGCCATGTGTAAGAAAGATGGAAAGAGGTGGATTGGGGCTAGGGAAAAGGATTAGAGATCAGCTCCAAGGGATGCTTTATTTAGAAATACTCTGATGATAAAGGCTGAAATTAGTATGACTTCATCTGGAACAAACAGAAGATGGTGGAATGAACAGACATTCTCAAGGATGAATGATAAAATGTGCTGAAAGCTTGAATATCAGGTACCAAAGAAAAATGAAGCCCCGGACCCCCTCAAATTAAGCTCTTCGTCTCTACTTTGAAAGCCTCTGGCCTGTTTCAGGCCCTATCACCAAGTACCTAGATAAAGGCCTTCCTGCCTTCCTTCAATTCCTTCCAAATGCTGCTCATCATTCAAACAGCTATCGGAAGCTCTCTCAGACAGCACTCAGCATGTCACACAGCCTGCAGTGGGTTCCCTCCCAGTGGGTTCTATCAAAGCAAAGCATTCCTCCACACGGAAAACAGACCCTCCAACCATAGGACCAACCAGTTTCATCTTCCACTTCCTCCTAACTGTGGCTCAGCTGTGTTAACCCTTTTTGTTTTGTAAACATTTTCCTCTCTAGTTCTACCTCCTTCTTGTTCCTTCAACCTGGCATAACTTCCCAAACACTAATTTGCTATCCATGCTAATCACTTACTTAACATTCAAGTTTAAGATTAATTTCCTCAGCAGGACCTCCCCTTGGATAAATCAGGAATCAAAGACTCCATGTGTTTAAGGACCCAAGGCAGGTAAATGTGAAAGAGACTGGGTAAAGGAGTGGCGAGTACCTGGAGAATGAATGCCCAACCGAGAAAGGATTCAAATTTAAAAATGTTAAACCTTTTTCCAGTCAAACAAAACACTGCTGCCACCATTTTGCTAACTCTGAACTATGCCCACTTTGAGTTTACTCATGTTAGCTATTGTTTTTCCAGATGCCTGTGTCTACAGTTCCAGTACATTGGGGGTGTATTTTTTCCTAGGTTGTCTTACTCTTAGTTGTTGTGATACAGAGGAGTCTAACACATATTAAACTTACAAGTATTTATCTACGTTACGCTCAGCTTAAAAAAAGAAGTATCGTAAAATCACTTTGGCCATGTTCTCTTTATATAGGCGGTACACTACTATACATAGTATACACTTTACAGATTACTATTCAGGGTTGTATAAACAAAACAATACAACTATTCTTTACATCAATTCAGGAACTTTCAAGAGTAATTCTGACATTATCCAATTTTTTGCCTCATGACCTGAGTTTAGAACCTAACCTCCTGATATGCTTCCAGTTCTGTCGGTATTGCTTGATACTTCAAACAAAAATGATATTTTACATAGTTTTGTAATGTACAGAGCATTTTTATACCCCTTGTCTCAAGTGAGCTTCCTAAAACCAGCCCCAGGTGGTAGGAAGGCATCATCATCTCCCATTTCTGAGGGAGATAAATGAGTCTTCGACAGGTAAAGTGCAAGTGCATTGCTCAAAATCACCAAGCTCGTGATTAGCAGAGCTGGACCTCAAATCCAGCCCTCTGAATTCCAAAAACAGACCCCTTTCCTTCTCTTGCCTCTGTAACAGGTTACCTCCTAGTGCTGAACACTTAAAAGCTCTTAAATGTTCATTCAGTTCTTTTGGCATTTTGTTTCCAAGGAAAATGAACTTCATAAAATCATTACAATTTCCAAAGTTCAGTTTCTGATTAAATAAAAACTAAAAAATATTTTTTTTGCTATGAGGACCATGTATAATAAAGACCATACATAAATATCTGTTACCATTTTTCATTTAAAAAATAACAAAACTCTCATCTATGGGATAGTTGTGGGTGCTTATCCAAACAGGAAAAACTAAGAGCACTGTTACTAAAAAACTCCTTTAAGATATCTGACCACCCAGAAGAGAAAAATACATAAGAGAACCTCAAATGCTTTATTGATTTTAATCCCAATTTTAAAAGAAGATGTTACTAGGCTATAGTTGTTGAATGTTTTAAAAAATGCAACAGAGGAGACAGCTAGATATGCATAGATGCATAATATACAACTTATTATGCATATTACCACTGTGTTAATCGCACAGCTACAGGAATAAGTTCTAAAAGTCAATACCTTTATAAGCAAATGTATCAAGCATGTTAGTTTTTTGTCTAAATGTTTTTTTAGCCTAACTTTAACTGCATAAACATGACCTCACAACTTGTATATTTTTTACAATGCAATTCAATTTGAAGAGATAATGTAATTACAGGTGATCAAATATGATATAGCATGTTTTAATATAATGTGTAACTTACTAAGTGCATTCCAATTACAAATGAGTTTCAATAGGGCTTCAACATTTGATTTTTAGTTTTAATTAAATATTTGCACACTAAGTAGCTCTTCTGAAAATCAAGTAATTCGAGGGTTTAAGTGAATAGTAGTTGAGCTATAAGTAAGATAGTGATCTGGTATCTTCATTCAGCCAAGAAACACACTGCAGACTGGCACTGGCTAGGGAAACCCCTTTTGACAAATGCTTCAATAACCTGATAAAGGTGATGGTTTGCAGTCAAAACGTTCTGTTAAACTTCAGTCGTTTCACTGTTTTTAGAGCTCCTTGAATTAACTGTTTATATCTCTGGGAATGTAGGGCATTCTTAAGCATAGAATCGAAGTGTAGGCAATAGTAAAATGCTCAAAAGTCTGTTATACTCTTGACATCTGCCATTACAAGCCAATTTTACTGCAACAAAAATTGCTCTATGACCAAAGAAATCTACGTCCACTTATTTTCAGGGATTATTCCTCACAATATATCAGGACTATAAAAGTAATATGTAATTTACTAAGTAATTTTACTAAGTAATCTTAATTTTACTGAGTAACATTAATTTCTAACATGATTCTTTTAGGATGGGAGAGAAGGAGTATGCTCAGGTTTCTTTGGAGTTGAATTAAAAAAAGCTACTTATACTATAAAAGTTGTTATAACCATTTCTTGATTATTTACATATTGTTTATCCATGTAGACAATGGGTACTTTTACTCTATCAACCACTATTGGTTTGGTCCGTACACAAACATAAGAAATAGCGTTCTGGGCCCAGAAAAGAGTGATTTCTCTAAGAAACACATTATAGAAATCTTTCTAACTTTATTCCCTAAGGTTAGGAATGTACTTGAAACAGCTTCAGCTCCCCTTCTGAACCCATCATGGAATTCTGACTTAACTCAAAGGTAACTCGTGAATTATTTAATTCAAGAATTCTTTAAAATCAACCAACAAGCATTTATTAAATACTTTGTATTTACCTGAGTACCTAAGCTGCAATATGTCATAATAAAGACAGTACAAAAAAAAATTCCAAAGTCAAATATAATTTTGGAACTTTGCCCAAACCAGAAAACTTTCTATAAATGGTGATGGGTCAAGTGATTGCTTTAAGTGGGACTCTTTTAAGAAACAATTATAGTTACCTAGTTACTATTTATTGGGTGCTTAAAATGTGTCAGGCTCTATAATCATTTTTACCGTCACCTCCCAGAATCCTCAGAACACCCTATGGGGTAGATACTATGATTTCCACTTCTCAGGTAAAGTCCTCTGAATTACCTAAGGTTGCACAGCTAATAAGTGACCCGGGACTCAAACCCTGGCCTGTCTCACTTTAAGAACTGGGCTCTTACCCACCACTTCAAAAAATCTAGTATTTTGCTTTGTTAGTCAATCCAACCTTATAAGTAGGAGAAACTCCCTCTCTGCAGACTTAGAAGAACCAGATTAAAGACCATAAGGAATAAACAATAATTTCTTTCTAGTCATTATAGCATAGAAAAGAGCGAAATATACAAGGGATTACCAAAACAGTAGTGAGAAGATTAAAAACTTAATCTATTTAACACAATCTTTGTTTTGAAAGATAGCTTCTGGAAAACTATAGCTATCTAATGCAGGTCAAATACAAAAAAAATTATTTTCTTAAATCTTATTATTTCAAAGGAAGCTCTTAAAGGAACATGGAAGGCAAAAATTTTAAATGAACAACCGGCTAAAAAGTTAGTTACGATGAACCAGCCTTTAAACTAGCAACACTTGAAGCATAATATCTCATCATTTTTTCCAAGAGAGAGCTTAATGTAGGCTTTATAATCATATAATAAGCTTACATGTCAAATGTGACTATAAATGCAAACGATTTGTTCTTTGAGATCATGATCTCCAGAGCAGAAGTATAAGAAGAAGTAAATTAAACTTGGATTGGAAGATGGAGATTATTTTTAAAATACTAGAAATTGATAAAATGGAACATCTAACACACTTTTACAAAGGAAGACATTAGAAAGCTTGAGCTTGAAACTGGGAAATTACATGATCATACTTAATGTTTTAAAAAGAGCACTCTGGGGGGCCCGCCTGGTGGCGCAAGCGGTTAAGTGCACGAGCTCCGCTGCGGCGGCCCAGGGTTCGCCTGTTCGGATCCCGGGCGTGCACCAACGCACAGCTTGTCAAGCCATGCTGTGGCGGCGTCCCACATAAAGCGGAGGAAGATGGGCACGGATGTTAGCCCAGGGCTAGTCTTCCTCAGCAAAAAAAAAAAAAGAGGAGGATTGGCAGATGTTAGCACAGGGCTGATCTCCTCACAAAAAAAAAAAAAGGGGGCCGGCCCCGTGGCTTAGCGGTTAAGTGCTCGCACTCCGATGTTGGCGGCCCGGGCCCGGATCCCGGGCACGCACAGACGCACCGCTTCTCCGGCCATGCTGAGGCCGCGTCCCACATACAGCAACTAGAAGGATGTGCAACTATGACAGACAACTATCTACTGGGGCTTTGGGGGAAAAATAAATAAAATTATAAAAAAATAAAAATAAAAAGAGCACTGCTGTGTAGAGAATGGATGACGGAGGGAAGAGCAGAAGTCTGGGGGCTAGCTGGAAGTCCACGGCAGTGGTCCTCAAGAGAGATGATGGTGGCTGGGACTCGAGTGGTGCTGATGGATGGCGTTAGATTTCAGATGTTTGAAGATTGACAGGACTTGATGATGGATCAAATAGTCAAGAAAAGAGGAGACAAATAAAGGATGACTAACCAATTACTAGGCAACTGGTGAAGACCAGTTACTAAGATGGGGGACACTCAGGAAGATATAGGTTTGAGGAGTGAAATTAAGAATTGTGTATGAATCTGTTAAGTTTGAGATACATATTAAACTTGATAAGATGAGGTGCTGGAAATAAGTGTCTGGAGTTGGAGGAACGTCAGAGCTGGAGATAAATATTTGGAAGTCATTACCATATAGATAGCATTTAAATCCATATAGGACTAGATGAGATCACCTAGGGAGAGTAACAGATAAAAGAGAAAGGAGTTGGGATCTCTAACATTCAGAGGCCAGTCAAGCAGAGGATAGTCAGCAGACGAGACTGAGAAAGAAGGGGCAAGGAGGTAGGAGGAAAATCAGAAGTGTGTTTCCAACAGGAAGGAGTGGTCAACGGGATAGAATGCTGCTGAGGTCAGGTAAGACAGGAACACAGAGATGACCACTGGACTTGGCAACAAGGACCTACTCAGGTGCAATCTCAGGGGTGTGGGGGAGATAACCCAACTGGAATGGGCTGAGCAGAGGATGGGAGGTGAAAAAGCAGACACAGCTTCTCAGACACATCATCACACATAATCCTTCTCTCTTTAGGAGTCCCCCTTGAACACAGGCTTTATTGCATTTATTTTTTCATGTCTGCCTGTTTCTACTAAAGCGCAAGCACTTTGTTGTGCTTATATTTCCAATGCATAGTTCTGTGCCTGGCACATGTCAGAAGATTAATAAATGTTTGCTAAATGAATATTCGGTAGTTATAATTCTGACTTCTACCTCTTAATCTTTTATAAAGAAAAAATATCTTAGGACATTCACCTGAGTTTTTACTACATGGATATGTTTTCTGGTTCTTTGAGACATAATGGTTTCTAATAATGGAAACCAAAAGCAATGATAATAAGTAAATGTTACTTTAAAATATTCTGAGACTTAAGTTCCCAAGTAAACATATTTAGATCCTAAAGTATTTCAGTGAATCTTATTAGAAAGTTCAAGCCTAGCTCCACTCTTGAATAAGCTCATTGTTCAGTGAAAAAGTCTTCTAGCCAAGGTTATCTCCATGGACCATGAACCAAGCACCCATAACTAGTTTATGACAATGTATATGTATAACACAAGCTTTATGTACTCGTGATTATTTCTTGTTTTGTTTTTCACAATGAAACTGTCAAACAAAAAAGAAAGAGGAGAATCAAAACACCAAAACAGAAATGGAGGTAATCTGGAAGAAGTGAAAATATTGACCTTTTCAAGGCCTTTAGGAATCATTTCAAAATGATGCTTGCAATGTAAATCCAGGCACATTACAGAGTTACTTAATGTTTCAATAATCACTAGAGACAGAAACTGCAGAAGGTCTGATCTTCACGTTAAAATCAAATTTAATTTTCATATTATCTGAGCTCTATGATGGTCTTAAGTGCAATTTATAGAGAAAGTTATTGAATAAAGGAAGTCCATAAAAATACAAACAAAATAAAATCCCTGCTCAAAACCAAAATTTCTTCCACCTAGTAATTTCAATTTCCCCCAAAACATCACCAATCCCCCAAATTTCCATCCAAACAGAAAGAAGTTTATATAAGACATGTAAACAATATAGCATTGTTCTAGTCTAGCCTCAGACCCTCAAATATACTCCTCAAATATAAAACATCTAATCAAACCTAAGTTTCTTGGTCACCATACAAAAGACTGAATGAATATTCACTAAAATGGTACTCATCAGCCCCCCTCACCCCCCCCACCCCACTCTCCCGACTACTTCTGATTTCCTTTTTTCTACTAAGGGTACCCCTCCTAGTGCTGATCGCTAGAAATCTCAATTCAATCCTATTCCTTTAAACCCTGTTGTTAAATTTTATAGATTCTATTCACCTCTAATGTCTCCCACAAGCATCCTAACTTAGATCTCAATCGTCTCTGGCCTGGACCACATACTTCTTCCTAACTTGTCTACTTCCTTCCAGATTCACCTTATCTTCATCATGTACCAAGGCCAGAATAATCCTAAAGCATAGCTCCAATAATCTTAAATTTCTACTCAGTTTCTCCCCAGTGTTGACAGAAAAAAATCCAACCTGCTCCAAACTGCCTTTCGTCTCTTAAATCAAACTACGTCTTTCTCCTGCACTCCAGGTTAAGTGGAACAGGGTCTTCCTTTCCACTCTCAGAGCCTACCCTAGCTCTTCTACTGCTGTCCTTTCCTTGCTTCTGCCATTCCTTCTGTTAGAGATGTGGTGGTCCCCCATCTAGTCTCTGCCTGCTAAAATCTTTTAAGACCCAAGGATGTTTTTTAGACCAATCACATATAGGATCCCCAATAAGACAAGAAACTTATGCCATTTGTCTAACAGTCTAGTTACTAGGAAACTAGTAGCCAAATGCTCTTGACTGTAGAGTTCAATGCAACGTGCTAATCTGATTCAGGAATCTTTAAGGAGCATATCACCTAATTAATAAGATTCTCTCTTCTTATATCCTATATTAAACTGGGAAATGCTAGGTTTGGCCTTTGCTGGCAAAGTATTAGGCCCTTAAACCAGTTTTTCCTAAAGATTTAACATGGTTCTCAAGAGCCATAATGCCACAACAGAAATCATAGATAGATAGAAAAGCCGGAAGGGAGGGAAAGAAAAGAAAGAGTAATTCTTCCTGGTAAGTCTGACCTGAGTTATGCCATGTTTTTCAGTTTCAATTTGGCTATGGAGACACGGTCACTAATTTACTGTATTCTACTCCAACCTGCTTTTCTAGATGTTTACATAAGTCATGGTAAATGTTGTACGGAGCTGAGGTATGCAGGAGAGTCAAATGTGGGGTTATATACATGCGATTTTCTTTATTCTAAAACTTAGCTCATCTTAAATGCAGAAATATCCATAACACCACATTTTAGGGACATCTCAAATACTCCAAATACATTTGGCCCAAACTGGCAAATAAGTGGGCTGGACTCGGATGCCAGCCTCCTAAGCTTCCCTGTGGTCACCACAAAGTGTTAAAAATGACCCAGCAATGGTTCAGCTGAAATTCTCATTTTCCTCCCTAGGCTGGCTTTATCACAAGTTACCTAATAAGTGCTATGAGCACAGCTTCCATAGTTTTTTACAAGTGCAAATGGAGCAGCTGATCTGGTGATTGTCCTCGGTAAGCTTTCCTGTAAATCATTCCAAAAATTTTACGCCCCTTTCCTTTTAAATCCTTCCAATCCTTCACATATGTTCTTTCTTTTTCCTCCCAATTCTGGTGCCAAGGTTCCCTGTCTATCTTTTTAGGCAGTCTGGCTACTGCTTTTCACTGGGAGGAGCACCCTCCTTTGCACTGAGCACCTGATCATCTGAATAAACTTTTCAAACAGTTACTGCAACATGCAGCACAAACTTGACATTACTCAATAAAAAGCATTTTAAGATCAAGTTCAGCCTGAAGATGAGCCTAAGTTAAAAGTCAGTGAGATTAACTTATTTATATTAAACCTGGCTACATGTAAAAAGCACAACAAAAGGAGTGTGCTAATGCAAACCTCATTGTATTAATAAACATGTTCGCTGGCAGTGGTAGCTCTGCGCTGGCAGGTCTGGATGCTTGAGTGGTACTTTAAGGAGAAAAGGGTTATCTGTATTTATAAGGCAGATTACTGGACATACACACACACATACACTCCAAGTTATTTGACGGCAGGCAGAAAAAGGAAGTGATAAGATATAACTAAGGTATGAGACTTCTCCGTGCCTTAAACCACATGAATCAAATGCTGAAAAGTTTACCTGTTAGAAAGAAAGGCTAAGGAGATGAAATCACCCACTCCATGCCCTGGGGGATCAGTGATTTTAAAAGATCAAGGAACACTTTAAAGGGAGCTATCATGAAGGACAGTAACTTTGGAGGTTTAAATAAGACTTTATGCTTTGATTGGAAATAATACTATCTGGTAATACTGAGAGAGACTGAGTTCCTCATGTAAAATTAAATTTAAGTATATTTTTACAAATTTTCAAAACACTATCCTTTTCCTAGAAGACAGTAATCAAGGCAGGAAAATTTATTTAAAGCCAATAATTAGAATTGACAAGAGAATTGTGTTAACAGAATCCTTCTTAAAGGCATTGGCTTTCCGATCTTCAGGCATAGAGAATGAACAGCCCCTGACCCCAAAGGCATCTATGCAAGACTTTTTATCTAATTGGTGGATAAACATGATAATATTATTCGAGCCACCACCTTTGAAACTTTAAGTAAACATTTAAAAAAATAAATTGACAGGCTCAACAATGACAGAATCTGAAAACAATATTTTGGTAAGATTTTTGTTCAAGTTGTCCTCGGTATCTGTGGGGGATTGGTTCCAGGACCCCCCCAGGATACCAAAATCCAAGGATGCTCAAGTCCCTTATATAAAATGGCATAGTATTTGCATATTTAAATAATCTCTAGATTACTTATAATATCTAATACAATGTAAATGCTATGTAAATAGTTGTTATACCCTATTGTTTAGGGAATAATGACAAGAAAAAAAAGTCTGTACATGTTCAGTACAGATACAACCACTGTAGGTAGCCTTTTCAATCAAAAGAGCCACGGATACTGAGGGCCGACTGTACTACAAAGGAGTTACTCAGATATCAAAATAAAGCCAGCTACATTACTGAAGAAATTAGCTAAAATATATTTTATAATTTTGGGTTTTAATTTTAAATATAGTTTTAGGATACATTTGGGAGAAATATGTAATTACAGTAATATATGCTCATTTAAAATATGTAGAGCTTATACAGACCACCTAATCATAGGCATCAATTTAGAATGACTATAAAGTTGTAATTTGTGATTTTATTTATTTATTTAGTAACTTGTCCCCTCATTCAAAATAATTCATCGACAGTAAAAAAAGAAAAAGTAGCTTTGCAGTATGTCCTAGATATCTATATTAGTATGTCTAATTTTATTCTGCAAACTACGAAAATAACTTTCCAATTAACATCTTTTTATAATAATCAATTTGAAACTGTTTCTGTATTCAAACTGAGTGGAAAACAACTTTTAAGAGATATTTACTCCATCCATAACCCCATTCCTGGACTCACAACGTCTCTCTTCCCCATCCCAGTCTCTGTTTAGAAAGCTTCCCAAGTTAGCATTCTTCATTTCTTCTCTAAAAATAGAAAACTTGAATTGTCTGTCTTTTGAAACAGTGAGGAATTGTTTCCAATTAAAGATTCTGTTTCCATGAACCTTAATAATTTTGTATACTTGCTTAATTATATCTAAAGAACTGTATTCTGCCTAAATCATAGTTTCCTAAAATTCCTAAATTTTCCTCCCTGAAGCTTAGGTCCAGTGGATTAATTTAGAAAAGTAAATACAATGGATAAAATAATCTAGATAAAAATAGCTCTCTGATGCTTAATTTGGGAAAGTAACCTGTTGAAATTTCTGGCTCTTAGAAAGTTATTAGAAGAGGAGGAGTAATAGTCATAACCTTGCACAGGCCAAAGCCACTTGGAGGGCACTTACTAAGCATCAAGCACCTTCCTATCTGAGCACAGGAATGGCAGGGCAGTTTTATGTGAGAAATTAAAGGCATTTTCTTCCCAGAGAGAATAGGCTTGATCACCAGAAACTTCTTTCCAATTAGCCAACGCATGCCAACATATTTCCAAAGAGCAGCTACAATTTAAAGTCACAAGCCCTACTTACGATAAGGGTGGAAGGTGTAAAAGACCAAATAAGCATCTTTCTACTGGAAGATAAAAGCTCAGCCAGACGCCGACTGCTGGCAACTGTTACTGTGCTGATGGGGAGGCCTGGCCTGGCCTGAGCCAAGAGGAGGGGCACTGAGGACACATGCATTCCTGGCAGGCTTAACTGAACATGCCAGACCATCCTGCAGTAAGTACCAACAGCGTGTACAGTCACCCTACGGGTCCCTCATTTCTTTTTCTTTAGTCTCTTCCCACTTGTCACCCATCTGGGGGTAACAGTCTCACCTCAATTCCCGCTTTTCCAAGCCCCTTAATAACTGTTTCCGTGGCTAAAGAGACAGTGATGCCTGGGGATAGGAGATGGTTAAGTCAGAAACAAGGCAGTGTCCAATTGCAAAGGCCAAGTCAGCTTATTTCTTCCTCCTCTCCCTGCACGCCATTGCTTCTACCACCAGCTTTTCAAGAGAAAAGGAACCCTAGGATTAACTCAATCTACCTGGCTCCACACTCAGAAAGGTGAAGGAACTTGGAAAAGCCTTCTTCCTTTCCCTTTTCTGCCTCTGTACATATTGACCAGACGCATTAATTTGCATGCACAGAGATGGAAAAAGACAGTAATGATATTAATAGACAATAGAAGTAGTCAGGAGCAAAGAAAGCCATTGACTTTGGTACCTTTGACTACAAAAAAATAAAAAATCAAGAACTAAGTAGTGGGTTGGGAGAGAAAGAATTTTTGTTCTCCTGTCTCCTGGAAGACACTGGTATATAAATATGGGGGCTTTTGGAGTCAAAGCACTCCAACCTTAATCCCAAGCATGTAAACACTAAGGTATAGGAGGCAGAAATGATGGTAGGAAAACAAACAGCAAGCATGCCCTTCCTGGGCCCCAGCTGTCAAGCAGATCAGTGAGCCTGGGGAGCCTCTCCGTCACCTCACTTTCCCTGGGTACCATCCCTTCCCCATGTGGGCCTCCTCACCCACCTCTTCCCTGCCAAGCGTACAGTGGCTGTCAATCTCGCTGTAATCAACTGTACAGTTTGCCTGTTGTTCCCCCCAGGTGGCTGGCTGACCTACTGTCCCCAGAGATGCCTCTTCCCATCCTGTGTGTCAGTCTTTCTTTGCTCCCGGGGTCTGTTTCTGACTGAAGGTTGGCCTCCTCCTGCTGGCTTCTCTGGTCTCTGTGTGTTTTTCTCTTCACATCCCCTGACCTACCTTCTTCCCACTGTCATTCCTTCCCACACTCTCCCCTTAGAACAGGCAAGCTTATCTCTCTATCTTGCAGGGCTGAGTTTCTCTCCAGGATCTGCCTCTGTCCCTCTGCCTGCCTGTCTTGCTTCCCCCATATGGGCCTCCCACTCCATGCTGGTGCTGGCCTCCTCCCTGCAGGTGCACCTGCTTGGGAGTAGTTACCGACACACCCAGTTTTGTATTTCTTCTATCTCCTTCCATTCCTATTTCTGGGTGTACACTGACCTCCCAGTCATACATGAGACTCTTTTTCCTTGGGATTTCATGGTGTGTAGGAAAGTATCTTTCTCCCTGTGCATGCACTCCTCCCTCTCCTCCCAAGTCTGAGTGTTTCTCACCATATGCTTCTGAGTGGGTAACACATGTGCCCTGGAGCGTACATCCATGTGTCCACTCAATTCTGTGAATGCTCTCCAGAGAGCATGCTCACCTCTGTGAGTCTCCTGCTGTTTACATGTACACTATCATGGGAGTTCATGTACTTCCCAAGCTGTGCCTCCTCCTGTGTGCATGCATATGTAGGGGGCCTCTCTGAACTTGAGCGTCCCTTGGCCCAGGTTCACACATCCTCCGTGAACCAGGGTTCACACCTCTCCTGTGACTCTGCCTGCAACTCTTGTCTCTTCCTTGTATGCATTTAAAGCGCCTGGCACTAGTGGGAGCTCAAAAGATGTTAATTCTTTTCTCCACTTCTATCTGAATAACTATGTGAGTCTTTTTCTAAGTGTCCCTCTGGCCCTCTGTGTCTGTTTCACGAGACCAGTTAATTGGAGCATGTTTCCTTGATGGACCGGGCTGTCAGGAAGCCCCGTGGGTTCTATTTCCCTCCGACTGTCTCTCAGAGTAAACGTTACTCGTCCCTCATACAGTATACCCCTCCCCTTATGCAGCATGTCCACTCCTGTCTCCCTCATCCACACACAGTACTGCATGTCCATAAACGGCTTCCTCATGCACCCGAGTTGCGGCGTCTCCTCTGTGTGCCTCTCTTTTTTTTTTTCAATGTCAAAACGCGTTCCTGGGTTTGTACTCCAATTGTGGTGTATGTGCGTCTGTACGAGCCTCCGCTGTACGCGAGTTGTGTATCTAGGGGTCTCTCTGCGGAAGGTGGTGCGGGGTAAGCGACAGGAGTCTCTGCCCGGGATGCAGTGTGTCTTCCCCCCACCCTCACCCTCGCTCCTCGTCTCTCCGTCCAAACTCTCTCTGTCCCTCAGTCCGCCCGAGACACGGCGCGTCTTTCGGGTACGAGGAGCCTCCGCGAATCTCTCTCCCCCGTACCCACTGTCTTGTTCCCAGCGAGCGCTGAGCTCTGGGTGTGTATGGCTCGTCGGTACGCGGTGCTGGTGCGTCTCCGGGAACACGAAGCGCCTGTGTCCCCGAGTCCCTGGGATTGCAAGGTATGTCCTCTTTCCCCCTCGTACACGGAGCGCCTGTGTGCCAGCCTTTGCAAGTACACGGTGTGCCTCCCCATATGCGGAGTGTCTGTATCCCCAAGTCCCTGAGAGTATAAGCTGTGCCCCACCTCCAGACGCGGAGCGCCTGTGTCCCCGTCTCTGCGGTCCATGGTGCCTAGGTGTTACCCCCCAAACGCGGACGGCTTGCGTCCGCAGGTCCTCCCGGGTTCGTTATCCATACGCAACGCGCGCCCCCCGCCCCCGCCGTAGAGAGCGTGGTCATCTCACTTGTCTCCCTGGAGCCTCTCTCCCTCACTGGCACGGAAAAAGCCAGGAAACCTGCGGGCGCCGTCGGAAAGCCCCGCAGCGGCAGCGCAGCCGAGCCAGGGCTGCGGCTGCCTCGGCCCCACCGCCAGGGGCCGCCCGCCCGCCCGCCTCACAACGCCCGGGCGCTCGGCCGGCTCGGGACCGCGGCGTCAGCGACCCTGCCCGGCCCTGCCCAGCCCTGAGCCGCGGGCGCTGACGGCAGCGGCGGCGAGCCACGGCTCCACCGGCCCCGCGCCGGGTGCCCGGGGCCCAGGGAGGTGCGGCCGGGCGGCCCTCTCCTTGCCCGAGCCCGGCCGCTCGGCCGGCCGGCCCGCTCACCTTGTGGCTCTGGTAGGTCTCGAGCGCTCGGATCGCCGTCTCGGTGAGCTTCACATGCAGTACGGTGATGTTGTCCTGCCCCAGCCGTCCGCACGACAGCCCATAGCGCTGCTCCTCCCGCAGGCCCGCCGCCCCCCCTGCCGCCATCTTAAATTCCCCGGGGTGCCGTCGCCGACGCCGCTCTGGCTTTAGCCTCCACTGCGGCCGCGGCTGCTCGGGCTTCTGCAGCCGCCGCCACAGCTACGGCCATCCCGCTGCTGACGTACTGTCATATACTGCGCGCAGCCAGACCTCGGGCTGCCACCGCCGCCACCCGCCCCACCCTCCGACCCCGCGCCCCGCCCCGGGCCCTCTCATTGGCCCCGTTCCCTCCCAGAACCGCCCCCATTGGCCGCCTTTCACTCTCACGGAGGCGGAGCCCAAAGTCGCTGGAGTTTTGCTCCCGGGACGGGACGTCCGAGAGGCGAGAGGCTGACGTCGAGGTGACGCGCCAAGTTAATCACATCTGACGTCACGTCTGGTCGTCTTGGATCGCCGGCCGTGATTGGCCAGGCTGGCTTGGGGGATCCCCTGCTAATTGGGTGTCCCGGTTGCCTGGTCTGATTACCTGGAGTCGGAGCCCCGCGCCTTGGGGGATAGTAGTGGAGAGTAAGGGAGAGTCTCTTCCTGCGCTGGTGGTCCTCGGAGAGGAGGACCCCCGCCTCAAGTGTGTGGCTAAGTAAGGACTTCATCCCCCGACGGCTGTGGAAGCTTGTGGAACTTGGTGTGTGCGTGTGAGGGACGGCGCAGTAGATGGAGTCACTGGCGAGCTTCTCCTCAAAACTCAGTTTAGCGCCGTTTTTGAGCAGGTGGAATTGAGGAGGACGCTCTTCTTCGTCCTTTCACCCTAAACTTGTGAAATTAGTGAGTCGACCCTAGGCTTTAGAAGTTGTACTGGATTGTGTGGAGCATCTTAAGTACAACATCAGGCCTAAGGCTGAAATGCCTTTGGTGGGCATAGTACTATAGAAAATTGAACTTGAGGGTCTTGCCCGGTCGTCATCCCAGAGGAACGTATTCCATTCTTCTGGAGTTCGCCAGAGGGGCAGCGTTGTGCCTTTTTATGGGACGTGGAGTGGCTCTCCTGGTGGGGGTGGTATCTCAAAGGACCGCAGAAGAGTAAACTGGCCTTGACCTAAATTAAAAGAAACATCGACACCTCTCATTCTCCGGTTCTGTTTGAGGTCTGTCCATTTTATTTGACCGGGATGAGGGAAAACCTAGCTAGAGTTTAAGCTGCTGAGTTAAGTGGAGGAGACGGGGGTGTCGGGGCGTGCGAGACCTGGCATACTTTCCGTTCCTCGCGATGCTCCGTGTGTGGGCGTGGCTAAAGGAGGGTACCTAATCAAGAGCCCTCTTCAGGCTGTGTGGATAGATTGACAGATAGGCTTCCCATCAGGGAGGATGAATTCACCGGGTGATCAGAAACGTCAGATAAAAACAAACCGTTGAAAGGCTTGAAACTGCTGAAAGGCTGTTTAAAAAGATTCCTTTTTTTGGCGAAGTTTGAGACGCTTGTTTGTTTTCCTCAGATTGTAAAACCTTGTTGCGTTTTACAGGGATTCCCCAGAAAAAAATGATAGGCATTTCA
The DNA here is from genome assembly GCF_057802395.1 of Ceratotherium simum simum. Classification (NCBI taxonomy): domain Eukaryota; kingdom Metazoa; phylum Chordata; class Mammalia; order Perissodactyla; family Rhinocerotidae; genus Ceratotherium; species Ceratotherium simum. The sequence continues at coordinate 73,123,421 of NC_141903.1, read as the reverse complement.
TCAGTATTTCCCATCCTTTTAAATTGGATAGGGCTATGATTTTCCAGAAAGGTCCAGGTGGGAGTTTTTCGTGATTCACCCCTCCCTGCACTTGAATAAATCCATTCCCCAGCCTACAGGTACACTACCTCTTGATTCAGACCCTCAAGCATTTTGTGTGTGTAATATGAATTACAGAACTAATTCTTCTTCCATAGAGTATGGGTTAAGTGAAAACACCTGTATTAAGTGTTGGTTCCATCACAGGAGAGCATTTTTTAAATTGACTAATTTCAAACCACTAGAATTGGCTAGCTGTTAAGACATGATTAACACTTGTTAATTTAGTTTACTAGAGGGTTAATTATCTTAAATTCATTGAATAGAGAAACTAAGGCAATCACAAAAAAATTCAAAAAATAATTTTTACTTGAATTTTCTTTTCTTGTGTTTGCTTTGCTTTGACGGGGGAAGAACTGACCACATATCTAAAACCTTAATTATTTGGGGGGTGTGTGTGGGGGGATGTTTGACCAGAACAAGTAAAACCTGTATCCCACTGCTTTTCCGGTGAAGGTGGGTAAATCCCCGCCCACATGGCATCTTAATTTGGCCTCCTCTTACTCAGAACTTCTGATGACATCCAAGGGGTGGGGGAGGAGCAAGGGTGGTTTTCATGTACTTTTCAAATGTCTGACCTGCAGCCCTTTACTAGTAATTGATTTTCTTTTTTTAATCGTGGTAGGAAATTTTTTCTCATGCCCTATTTTCGTGGGTAACAATCTTTCAGTGGATAATATATTATTGTAGTGAGTTATTGTTTGTATTTTTCCCTTTTTGAGCTTTTTGGCTGTGGAAGGAAGCAATGACCATGTACATACAAAGTGATATGGTAATCTAGTAGTGTGTCTCTTCATTGCAAACTACACATTATGCCTGCCTGAATCAGAGGGGCAAGTTTCGATGCTGATAAGGGTAATTTATTTTGAGGAGGCTGATGAAAGCTGCTCTTTGGGAAGTTTGCCATTTTATAGATATTTTCTGTATCATTATTAAGTTTAAATAATTAACAAATTATTGAATGCCAATTAAGTGTCAAATGTTGTGGAGGATTTAAAAATTAAATGGTATAGTCTCTTATTTAAAGGAATTTTCTGTTTAAATATGGCGAATGAATCAACACTCAAAGCAAAGCACTTAGAGGATTAATAAATGTGAATTTGGGTGGTGGTGGTGATAAGCTCAAAAATTCAGAGAAAGGAGAAGTCTGGAGAGGTTTTGTGGGGGCGGTAGAACTTGAATATTTCTTGAGGGCTGAGTAGATTCTAGATAAGTGGAGGTGGTATAGATGGGGAGAGGCCAACTAAAAATGATCTTAATCATTCTAGCTGAACCCATCCATTTTATGAATGAGGAAACTGAAACTCTGTTAATTAACCTGATGCGGGGCCTGCTCTATCTCTGATGCCTGGTGTTTGATGCAGGCAGAGGATGTGTGAACGTCAAGGCCCTTGCTGGCCTTCAAATGCTGGGCCACCCCTCATTCCTGGTTGCCACATATTTAATGACCGTTTCTCACTTTTCCTTTGGAGCTGAGCTCACCAATTCGGGTGCCTTCCGGGACCATTAGGTACCCAAAATGAGTGGAGCAGGCTGGACACAATGCCACAGGGACTGAAGGTGCTGGACTGTGGTGAGCTGGGCATGTTAAAGGGCTCAGTGGTTTCCTGGTCCAGCTGATTGTTGCCAGGTGAACATGCAGGGGCCCAGTGTTGTCCAATCTTCTAATTTTTCAAGAAAAACTGGAAATCGCAGACTTTTACGTGGGCTTTTTGATTTTTATTTTTTGGCACCTAACTAAAAATTTCAGTAAACATTTTGTGGACATTAAAAAAGTCTTTGGGCCTGAGTTAGCCCACAGCTTTCTAGTTTTCAACCTCTGTTTTAGTGATTTCCTGTGCAGAAGGCCGTTGTCTTATACCTGTCGTAGTAGTTTTGTGAGTTATTTCTTAAAGCCACCTAAAAAAATTTCTTACTAATGTCAATATAAGGCAATGGCTTATGTTAGGAAGACAACACACAACCTTATAGAGTTATAGCAGAGAAGCTCTCCGGAAGAAGAATTTCCCGGTAGAAATTCTTTCCTCTTGGAATTCCTACTCCCTGAAGCCTCCTGCCCCCATTGTGTTTGACCCTGCATGGTTACACTGCTCTCCTTTCAAGACTTTGCCCAGTCCTATGCAAAAATCTCCTCCTTTCCTCAGCCACAACTGAAGTAGGAGCTTGATGATTTTGAAAGAACTTCACTAAATGTTTATAGAGAATAAAAGTCAAATACTTGTAGGAGAGACATAAGTGTTTGTTGCCTAAACACAGATTGTAAGCTGAACGATTATTGTATCATGTGTGGTTATTTTTTATTCCATTCCATTTAAGTGTAAGAAATGTCACATTGCATTATTTATCATCACCATTATTGCCAAATCAGGCTCTGAGCCCTGCATCTCACTGCGTGGTAGTACAGTAAATCCACAGGTCTTACAAAGGTCCCAGCATATATGGAGAGGGCCCTCTGGTTTATTTCCATCACTGCTGGTACCCATTAGAAGCTCAAGAATTTCCCTTTAGGAAGGGTTTGGGATTGGGTGCAACCTAGATGGAAGGAATGAGGGGACCTGAATTGAAATTAGGTTCACGTAGCAAACATACTAATTTTATTTAGATTGTGTATTTATTTGGCAGTGGAGTTGGGGGTGGCACCGATGGGGATTATGAGAAGGGAGGCTGAAACTCTCCCTAGCTACTATTTGGCACCAAAACATATATGATGATGGTCTACATGATTTCCTGAGAGGTATAGCTCATCTGGGAACTTTGCTGAGACTGGCAGCATTGGGGTACCAAGTCCAACCTGCCTCTCCAGATGTGCACTTTTCTGGGGAGCTGAAAGGACAGTGGACTTGGGCTGTACCCTTCCTGGGATTGGCAGCCTCTGCCCCTTCCCAGTCTCACTGGAAGCTATCCCAGCTCTAGACTTTCACCTCTACGCTTTGTCAGCCTCTGAAGTTCTTTCCTCCTCCTAGGACAGTCTGATTCTTTTCAAAAATTGTGATCTGGGAGTAAGGAAAGTCCCCCCCAGCCTCCTGACATCCTCCTCTCCAGTTCAAATCCCTTCTTTACGCTTGGTGGGGCTGCGTAGAAGGCTAAGTGCGCAGGGCTCTCTCTCATTCATTCAGATATATGGAAAATACAACTCTGGCTTCCTAAGACTGAGATACTCAATCTTCACTAACATCTTTCTGGGCTTCTTTCCCTCTTTGTTTCTTGCCTTTCCCCACTTGAAAAGCAGTCTCTGGGAAGTAGTGTGTACTTTGTAAGCAAAAAGACTCAGGTTCATAATTTTCCTGCACACCAAGAAAACTCCCTTCTTCTGTACTGATTGAGAAAAATGTTCTGTCCACAGAATTGCACAATATAGTGACCAAACTGTCTCTTTCTCTCACATGATAATTGTTTTTACGGCTTTTCAGCATAGTGCAAACTGCTCTGAAAGGTGTCAGATAAGCTCTGAGAATGAGAAGGTGGTAAAGAGTGACCTCAAAACTCTTACTATTTCCGTGCTGTTTTGTACTGAAAAGGAGCACGTGTATTTCTGAATAAACTGAGAAGTTAGGAAGACTAGAGGGGGCAAAATGCCTGTTCAACTTTTCAGCTTTAAACATGCTAATAGTGGGCCAAATGCCATCGACATCAAGAACAGTATTGATAATTAATAATAGCTTATTTTTGTGTGTGTGTGTGCGCGGAAGATTAGCCCTGAGCTAACATCTGTTGCCAATCCTCCTCTTTTTGCTGAGGAAGATTGGCCCTGGGCCAACATCTGTGCCCATCTTCCTCTACTTCATATGGGACGCTGCCACAGAATGGCTTGACAAGTGGTGCGTCAGTCCGCACCCAGGATCCGAACCTGCAAATCCCAGGGGAAGCAGAACATGTGAACTTGAACCGCTACGCCACTGGGCCGGCCCCAATAATAGCTTATTCTTGATGGGACTTTGCAGTTTAAAAGCAATTAACTTACGTTATCTCTGAATTTTCTCTCTGTTCTGTGAGGTAGCCGTTGTTTTATATTCATTTTACCTTTGAGGTAACTGAGGTTCAAAGAGGCTGTGTAAATGACGGAGCCTGGTCAGAACCTAAGATTTCCTTTTCCAAATCTGGCACTTGTATCTATGAGCATGGCTCTAAAGTCTGAGGAATTATACTGAATGTGTCAGGTTGTCATAGTAAAATTAATAAAGAGGAACTGGTTGGTTCTACTTTTTTGGGGCAGCTTGGGAGTTGGCTTTTTTGTTGGTCTTGAAAGCAAGACTTAAGTCATTTGAATCACTCCCTCTATACAAACACCAAATATCCTATTAAATAGTAAGAAGGCAAATAAAATGATCTATTCAGCTTTGGTATATTATAGCTAGCATATTGACTTTAGTGAGATTTATGAAAGCTAATTCTATTTTTATGTGTGGCATAGAAAATTTGTGATATATTGGAGCTCTTGGTATAACAAATAAGCGCATTTGAAAATGTTCATATTATAATTTTAAATTATAAGGATTTACAGTTGTTACATGTTTGCTTTTATTGCCTATTCGTATCTATGATTTATTTGATGATGAGTCATTGGTCAAAAGCACAATCCCCAATGGTATCACTTGTTCTCATGGGAAAATGCCACTCACTTTATAACGTGGTTTCCAGAACATATTATGGCAAAAAGTAGAGATTAAATACATCACACATACAAACACGGAAGACTTTTCTGTTTCCACTTAGAGAGTTAGAGTTGCAGTCCCTCTGATCCCATTTTGTTTTCAATCAGCCTTTTATTCAAGTATCATATTTATCATCTTTGATCTATTGATCTGTTATGGCCTACAATTTGGGTGCTTTTCCTGTTGCTTTGGATTTTGGAAATTTAAAAACCAGTGTGACCCTTATAGGTTAGAATATTTACAGAATTAGAAACATGGCAGTATAGTCTAGTAAGGGAGATAAGATATGAGGATAAGGGATATTAGATGAGAAGCACCATACAGGCGCTAATTCAGTGATGTAGGAGTTCTGGATCACTAGAACATATTCAGCTCAGGGCACTAGGAAAAGCTTCATGGAAGAGTTAGCATTGGAACATCAAAGGTTTGTAGCTGTGATAATGGGAGTATTGAAACATTCTACGTGTAGGAATCTTATAAGCAGTGGTTTGCTGTTACATGGTGTTTTGGGGGAAAGACAGTGATCTCGTTTAACTGGCATATGGGGCACATGAAGGTGGTTGTGACAGATGGAGCCAGAAAGATGGGTTGGGGACAGACTGTGAAGAGAACTTTCAGTATTGGATTAAGGAGTATGGACTTTTATCTCTGAACAATGGGGAACTTGTGGAAGCTTCTGACCAGGAAGTAGCATCATCTCATCCATATGTTAGGACTGTCCTGGTGATAGCAGTATGAGTAATGGATTGGAATGGAGGGATACTGGAAAAAGGAAGCTGAATTAGGAGGCAAAAGGTAATAAGGCCTGTGCTAGGGTATTGATAATGGGAATGGAGAAGAGGAGGAGGATATGAAAGGCTCTGTGAAGGTAGACTTGATTGATTTGGGCAGCTTTATTTGGGTGTGAGAGGTGAGTGAGCATGAGGAACCAAAAATAACTAGTAGCTTCAAGTTTGGTTTACTAGAAGATAGTATTGATATGAAAAGAAATAAGGAAATCAGGGGAAGGAGCTGGTTTAGGTTAGAGGTAGTGGTAGAACATATGAGTGAAAATGTTGGGCAGTCTTTTGGAAACGTGGGTCTTAGGTCTCAGAGTCAATCCCGTTGAGATAATAGTAGTACTCGTGGAACTAGACAGGTTTTCTGAGGGAGATTATGAGGAATGAAGAGGAGAAGGGAAAGAACTGGGGAGTATTCCCAAACCATGCCCACCATAAACGCTGTACGCCTCCTTCCCATTTAGAATCATGGCTACGGTGGGCCACACTACTCACAGAGGGTATCTCTGTGTGTGTGTGTGTGTGTGTGTGTGTGTGTGTGTGTATTTCCCTGCATGTATTTCCAAGATTTTCCCAATAGTGACATCATGCTCAGTCACTTGCATTCAAAAGTGTGTTTTGGAGTGGGAGAAAAAGGAAGTGGAATTAACGCTGCTCCTTAGGCATTGCACTTATTCAGTGCACACCCATGGAGAGGTGTTGACTTGCATACCTCATCCATTGGGTATGTTATGACAGAAAGGAGGTATTGTAGGCAGTAATGGGGTGCCTGAAGGCACTTTATTCTGAATTGTACAGGGAGCAACAGATTATTGGGGAGAGAGTAAGCAGGGAGACCAATGATCAGAGGAAGCTCTATATCATTTAGAAGTTCGAAATAGGATACTATCAGTGGAAATAATGAACAGTGCGCAGCTGTTCGTCAATAAGTGATTATTTGCAAAAAGCATTTAAGAGTAAGAGATCATTGCTACTGGTAGTAGTCACATACTTACTGAGTGAAGTTTGCTGGGTGTACGTTGAATATTGTCCATCCTAAATGGATCAAAATTTCAGTTCAGTGATAGGAAATATTATACAACTGGAAAAGGAAAGGAATACGTTTGTCTTTAAGGGCTGATATTGTTGCATAGTACTTAAAGCGGTAATGCCACCTTCAAATTGTTATAGCAAATTAATTTTAATGATGACTAATTAACAGAAATATGTTTGCTAGTCTGTAATCTGATCTTGGAAGCAGGGCCGTTAACTGAGAATAAGGAGAACTCCTCTCTGTTTCTGATTTGGTCCGTCTAATCTCTGCCTTGAATAAATCACTTCTCTTATGTGTAAAATGATTTTAGGTGATTTAAATACTCTAGTTATTTGAATTGTGATATTTCTCTTCAATATTTCTCAACTGAGCCAACATAAAAAATATAAAAAGTATAAAGTATGATTTGATTTACCTGCAAAAAAGTATTAGTCTCATATTGCAGTATAAATGTATCAAATCAATATGTTGTACACCGTAAACTTACACAATGTTATATGTCAATTATGTCTCTAAAAAAAAATAATATTAGCCTCTAACAGGGATATTCATATTCATTGAAAACAACAGTTCACAATGTTAATGATCTGTTATGACTCTGACCCCTGGTGAAAAAATGGTACTGCAGTCAGCAGATTGTATTAAACTTCAATAGCATAGAAAGCCAAGCAGCATGATTTAGCTTTGTCCAGTGTTGACAAATCTTGTATTTGGCATGAAGGAATGGCTCTGTTCTATGTAGATTTTGAATTGATCAGTATCTTTGCTTCATTTTTAGTTTCCTGAATCTTTAAAAAAAAAAGTTTCTATCTTGTGGTTATAAAATTAACCTGCTTTTTACACACTCATCCTAAGCATATAGGTTTGAATAGATTGATTGAATGTTATTATTGAATATTTTCCAAAACGGAAAATGGCATTAGAAGTTTACTTCAGGGGCCGGCTGGTGGCTTAGCGGTTAAGTGTGCGCGTTCCGCTGCTGGCGGCCTGGGTTCAGATCCCGGGCGCGCACTGACGCAGGGCTTCTTCGGCCATGCTGAGGCCGTGTCCCACATACAGCAACTAGAAGGATGTGCAACTATGACATACAACTATCTACTGGGGCTTTGGGGGGAAAAAAGGAGGAGGGCTGGCAATAGATGTTAGCTCAGGGCTGGTCTTCCTCAGCAAAAAGAGGAGGATTAGCATGTGTGTTAGCTCAGGGCTGATCTTCCTCACAAAAAAAGAAAGAAAAAAAAAAGAAATTTACTTTAAAAATAGAAAATTTGGGGGCTGGCCCTGTGGCCTAGTGGTTAAGTTCAGTGTGCTCCACTTGGGTGGCCCAGGTTTGGTTCCCGGGTGCAGACCTGCACCACTTGGCGGCGGCCAAATGTGGCCATGTTGTATGTGGGCCATTTGTATGTGGGCCATGTTGTGGTGGTGGCGCACATACAAAATAGGGGAAGATTGGCACAGATGTTAGCTCAGGGTGAATCCTCAGCAAAAAAAAAAAAGAACGAAAGAAAGAAAGAAAATTTGAAAGCCCCTTTTGGTTTGCAATGACAATTATTCCAGAAAGTGTACTGTAAGATATTTAAGTGTTAGCTCAGAATAAACTTTTTAAAATTTATCTTTAATTTACATACAGTAAAATTTGCTCTTTTTGTTTTATACATTTGACACACAGAACGCTTCCATCATCCCCCCAAAAATCTGCCTTGTGCTGTTCCTTTGTAGTCAGACCCTCTGCCCACCACTGTTAACCCCTGGCAGCCACTAATCTGTTCTCTATCCCTATAGTTTTGCTTTTCCAGAATGTCATGTACATGGAATCACACAGTACCGTAGCCTTGTCAGTCTGGCTTCTTCCACTTAGCATAATACATGTGAGATTCATCCATGTTGTTGCATGTATCTGTAGTTTGTTCCTTTTTATTGCTGAATGGTATTTCATTGTATGGATGCTCCACAGTTTGTTTAGTCACCAGTTGAAGGACATTTGCATTATATCCAATTTTTGGTGATTCTGAATAAAGCTGCTATAAACATTCACACATGGTTTTATGTGAACATAAGTCTTAATCTCGATTGGGCATGTACGTGAGAGTAGGATTAACTGCATATAGTAAGTGTATATATAACTTTATAATAAACTGCCAAACTATTTACAGAATGGCTGTACCATTTTTCATTTGAGAGTACGGATTTCTCTGCATACTTATCAGCACTTCGTATTGTCAATTTTTGGTTTTTGTTTTTTTTTTTGAGGAAGATCAGCCCTGAGCTAACATCTGCCAATCCTCCTTTGTTTTTTGCTGAGGAAGACTGGCCCTGGGCGAACATCCTTGCCCATCTTCCTCCACTTTATATGGGATGCCACCACAGCATGGTTTGCCAAGCGGTGCATCGGTGCATGCCTGGGATCCAAACCAGCAAACCCCGGGCGCCACAGTGGATCTCTAGCACTTAACCGCTTGTGCCACCGGACCAGCCCCATGTTTTTGTTTTTAATTTTAGTCATTCTAGAGGGTGCATATTATTATCTCATTGTGGTTTTAATTTGAATTTCCTTAATGACCAGTGATGGAGAGCATCTTTTCGTTGTGCTTATTTGCTATCCTTATATCTTCTTTTTTTAACTGTCTTTTCAGATCTTTTGTCCATTTTTAAAATTGAGTTGTTTGGATATTGTTGAGTTTTGAAAATTCTTTAAATAATCTAGATACAAAATTTTTGTCAGATTCTGTCAGATACAAATCACAAATATTTGTGATTTGTAAATATTTTCCCCCAGTCTGTGGCTTGTTTTTTAATTCTCTTAATGTGTCTTTTGCAGAGCGAAATGTGTCATTTTGTAGAGCAAAAAAAGTTTTTTAATTTTGATGAGGTCCAATTTATCAATTTTTTTTTATTGACAGTGCTTTTGGTGTTATATCTAAGGACTCTTTTCTTAGCTCAAAGTCACAAAAATTTTCCCTTATGTTTCCCTAAATGTTTTATAGTTTTACATTGGCATTTAAGTCTATTGTCCATTTTGAGTTAATCTTTGTATAAAGTGTGAGATATGTGTCTAGGTTCATTTTTTTGCGTATAGACTTGCACCATTTGTTAAAAAGACAGTCTTTTCTCCATTGACTTGCCTTTGCACCTGTGTCAAAAATCAATTGACCGTAGTATTTATGTGGGTCTATTTTTGGACTCTATTCTTTATTGATCCATGTGTCTATCCTTTTGCTAGTACCACACATTAACATGATTATTGTAGCTTTATAGTTGGATTAACTTTAAACATCTCTGCTAGAAAGAAACAAGTTTTCTATAGGACTCTAGTCAATTTTCTTTTCAATCTTCTTATCCAAGCAAAATGGATTATTTCTCAACAATTTTAATTTCTGTCTTCATTCAGTTTATATATTGATTATAAACGTGGGCTATAGCCATACTTATATCCCTGCCCTGGATAGAAAAAGACCCCTGTGGACTATGGCATTTAAGTAGAGCTTTCTCTGCAAAATGCAAAAATTTGCAAAAGAATACTAAGCCACTATCTGCAGAAGTTCCCTTGATGGGCTTCCCCTCCTCTTACAGCCCCCCCTCCTCCCCCACCCAGCCGGAGCTGCTTGGACAGTGGTGACACCCTACCACCCATTGACAACCAGCTTCCTGTGTGGTGGAGTGGCAGTTGGTGGAAACCAGCTGTTATGATTCATCCCATTTAAGATTTCTGCCTTTTGAGAAGTGACGCTAATGGGGCCAGGCTGAATGGTGTCTGATTGGCAGAATTTTCTTTATGAAAGAGGTTTGATTTCTAGTGCCTCAGCAATTGAAGTCTTTATTTTTTAACAGGTACATTCTGATTTCCAGTTTTTGTGTGAGCTCAGTTAGATAGATAAATGTTGTTTTCATCAATTGTTTGTACTGGCTGTTATTTCTTCCTGAAAAAACAAACAAGCATGGAAACTTCTGTAAAAAAGGTTCTTGCATTACCAATTCTTTAATAGTTTTACAAGCTTTCAGGCTTCTGATATTCTCCAAAAGGCAAAAAATTCTCTGCTCAAGATATGACCTATTACATTTTGGATTCAGTGAAAGAAGTTTCAAGTGCCTGAGGAGATAGCTTCACGTCCCTTGAGGACATGGCGTTTCTCTGCGGCTGCTGAAGCCAATTTCATCCCGATTTTTCGGTTATTTTGTTAGCTCAGGTACACTTATGAATTTTATTTATCTATCTATCAATCAATCTATCTATCTATTTATTTATTTATTTTTGTTGAGGGAGATTGGCCCTGAGCTAACATCTGTTGCCAATCTTCCTTTTTTTGCTGAGGAAGATTGGCCCTGCGCTAACATCCCTGCCCATGCTCCTTTATTTTGTATGTGGGGCACCGCCACAGCATGGCTTGATGAGTAGTGTGTAGGTCTGTACCCAGGATCCGAACCTGTGAACCCTGGGCCGCCGAAGTGGAGTGCGAGAACTTAACCACTACGCCATCGGGCCAGCCCCTGAATATTATTTAAAAGCCGAATATTTGTTAGGAGGTTGAAGAAATTTGCAATCATAGGAACAAGTTTTTTTGCCAGTCAGTCAGTAAATACCCTGAAAAGAACAATATAAGAAAAATAAATGTTAAAACATTGGTAAGAGAAAAGCATACTGGTTTTTATAAAAGTTACCCCAAATTAACTGCATCCTTACTTTAGAGAAGAGCATGATGATGAAGGAGAAAGATAGTGATTAAGTTCAGGACATACCAATCATGGAACCAGTCGTGTGCATGGGGGAGGGAGGGATCCTGTTAGCAGCAGCCTTGTATAGGATGGGCCAGATTTCTATAGTGATGCTGTGTAGCATCTTTGCTACATGCTGAATCATGCTCCTGAATTTGAGAGTGTCAAATTGTGGCTGGAATTTTTGTAATACTAAGAAGCGCTGGTTTCCTACAGCCAATTAAAGTTGTGCTAGAGGTTCAACATTTTATAACATTTGGAAGTAACAAGTGATTTTTAGCTTTGGATTAGTGATACCCTAGGGCAGAAGTTCTCAAACTTTAAAGTAGATAAGAATCCCCTGGGGAGCTTGTTAAAAATTTAGGTCCCTGGGCTCTAGCCCTCAAAGGTTTGGATTTAGGAGGTCTGGGGAGTGGCCAAGAATCTGCATTTTAACAACAACCTCGCTCCTTTTAGCACTCTGAGTCATCTCTCAAGAAGCTGCAAAATCCTCCTAACAAAAACTATTGTCCTTCAACTGAATTTTTAAAATACTATTTCACTTAGCACAAGTAGGTGTTATGAAACCTAATGATGATTGAGCTTCAGAGTTCCAAAGAGGTTAGCAATAACTAGTTAAGATTCCCTAGGTGTGAACTAAGATATAACAGGCAATGAGCAGTATACAGAGACTTAAGTTAGATTTCTTTCAATTAGAAGTTATTAGTTACACAATTTCCATTTCCAGGTCATCTGTGCATCCACAGATGGTATTAGAAAAGGGAGGTAGACCAGGCATAAATACCTAGGGAATTTCACGAGGTTCTTTATAATCATTTATTGCCTGCTGTGCCGTTAATGATGTTACTCAGGATCCCATTAGGTTAGCTGTGAATATAGTAATTGGTCCCTTGACAAGAGCCAGGGGTGTCGAATCCTGTGGCTCCACCTCATTCTGGTCATGTTGGAGACAAGATAGAAACTGTTGCCTGTAATCTTCAAGGGCACTTTCATTTCTGGGGACAAGGCACCTGTGCTCCAAAGTACATTTCTTAAAACACAGCAGGAGTCCCTAGAGAGTCCTCCTCTAATTCAGGCAGGCACTTATGACCTACTTTTAAAAGTAATTTGAAAATCCCATCAAACACAAGCAATCAAAATCCAGATTCTCCACCAGGTATTCTGTAGACTTAGCATTGCATCATTTCTATCTTCCCACACCAACAGCTTAAATGTATTTTGGACAGGGTTTTCCCCTCTGTTTGTTGATACCTGGGTAAGGTGGAGAATTTCTAGTTTCTGGACTCAAAGCAACTGCACAAATGAATATAATACGATATAAATTGGTTCTCCCTGTGCATAACAAAGGGAATCAAATTTGCTGACCTGGTGTTCAAATTCAAAGTTCTGCAGCTTGCAGAATTAGAATACCCAAGCCAGAGGTTATTTCTCCCCCTTGGAAGACCTATGCTTTCGGTCATGTATGTACCTTATGAAACTTTCCTAACTTTTCAAAGCAAAACTTTGACAAGGCAAAGAGATTCATGTAACTTCTAGGGTTGTAACATCCAATCCCATCTCTTACCTAATTTTTGAATCTCATTTTGCTTCTACTTTAACTCTCCTGCTTAATTGTCAGCTTCTTATGGGAGAAGTTTCTATCTTACTCATATGTATTTTTAATCACCAGGAGGTTATATTAATAATCAAGCTCAGCTTCTTGAGGAAGATGGCTTCATTTTGCACAGTTGGCTGAAATAAGTATTTGTGAATTTGATCATTGAGTTGGCAGATGTCTTTTCTCATTCTCTGTTTTCCAGTTGCGTGGGTTTGGCTGCCACATCTCAATTCAGATCCTTGCCTTGTCACTTGCTAGTTGTGTGACCCTGGGCAAGTTACTTAAGCACTCTGTGCCTTAGTTTTCTTTTCTGCAAAATGGCACTCCATAAATGATAGCATGATCCTGATGATCACCAGGCAGACTGTACTGTCTTAATTTTAATCATTTCATGGTGTGTTGTACAAGATTTCTGTCATTTCTCCTATTTGCACTGGTGCCTTACTTCTTCCTAAAAGTCTACATTTTCTGCATTTATTCATTTCTGGTTATATCTTGTCCAATAAAATTCTGCAATATCAAGAATTGTAAGGCAGCACTCCAGGCTCTGGGAAGGTGGTTTGAAGCATTGTGAGATTGTTTAGCATAATACAGGCTGTGTTACAGCCTGGTGTGATCCTGGATCTGCCACTTACTTCAATTTGCCTCCATAAGCCTCAATTCCTTACAAGTAAAACGGAGATGATGATAGTACCTATGTCATAAGGTGTGGTATTAAGTGATTTAACATATGTAAAAGCACTCAGAAGGATGACTAGTACATAAAATAGATACCAGGCCCAAGCCCCACCCCAAGATTCTGATTAAATTAATCTGGGGTGGGGCTCAGGTATCTGTGTATTTAAAACGCCCTGTAGGTGACTCGAATGTGCAGTGAGGATTGAGAACCACTGGACTAGATGATTCTCAAAGTATAGCCTAATTAGCAGTGGTACAGGCTTTCATGCTTATGCTTCCTGTCCTTTCTTTTTATAGGTTTAAAGTTCTATCTAGAAAATACTGTGGGAAGACAGAAATTACTTGAAAGCTGTTGAAAGGATGACAGATTAACAGTTACAATTATTTAGTATGTACATACTGTATACACTTTGTTATGGTAGCTTCCCCATGATTCTAAGTCAAGCAATTTTTCAATTAAAAATATAATGAGTTTTTAGGCTAAGTCAAGCAATTTTTCAATTAAAAATATAATAAGGAGTTTTTAGGCTGCTTCAACTCACTGTCCTACAACATAATATAGAAATCACTGGTTTTAAAAAAAACTTCATAATTGAGTTAACAATGTCAGGATATGTATGCTCATGTAAAACAGAAGAGTAAATTAATTGGGTGTTTGGAGTCTGGTATGTTGTAATGAATTGGGTTATCAGGGGTGACTTAATTGGGCTACTGAATGAATTAACACCCCTTAAATGTGGGAAGTTCACACTTCACTTCATCATTCCTGTCAGTGGACTGGTGGCAGTATCCAAAAGATCAAAGTACATTTCTGAAAAAAATCCAAGTAGTTCATATTAAAGAATAATCAGTGTCAGAGGCATTAAGGCCCTATCATGTAATGTTGCTAATGTCTCCTATTACATTCACTGCACACAAGCTGGGAAAATACAGAGAAATAGAAAGAATAAAACTAAAATCACCTGTAACTCCATACCCTGAAACAACTATTACTAAGAACTTTATATACCAGCACCTCCCAGCCACAATTATATATATTCATGAGATTAAAATTGGGGTCATACTACAGATAAAATTTTGCATTTATCTCATTAAACTCACTGGCAGCACCTTGCAAGACAAAATAACTTTTTTTTTCTTTAACATTTTTTTTGTTTGTTTTGGGGGGGAGGGAAGGCACAGAGGGGCTCTGGGCTGTTTTTTTTGGTGAGTAAGATTGGCCCTGAGCTAACACCTGTTGCCAATCTTCCTCTTTTTGCTTGAGGAAGAGTGGCCTTGAGCTAACATCTGTGCCCATCTTCCTCTATTTTGTATGTGGGTTGCTGCCACAGCATGGCTTGATGAGTGGTGTAGGTCCACACCCGGGATCCAAACCAGCGAACCTGGGCCACCGAAGCTGAGCATGCTGAACTTAACCAATACACCACTGGGCCGGCCCCCTAGACAAAATAACTTTTAAGCTTTTATTTTCTTCTCAGGTATACATGAGATATGCTAAATAATAATATTATAGTATTTAATATTCAAGATAAAGGATGTAAGTTAAAGAAAGATTGATACAACCTCAGGTAGAGACACAAGACAATGAAGAATAAATAATGTGTGTTATTTCTGAATATCACGTTTTTGTTCATCAATAAATTACAGTCACACATCGCTTATCGATGATGATATGTTCTGAGAAATGCATCATTAGGCAATTTCGTCATTGTGTGAACATCATAGTGTACTTACAGAAACCTAGATAGTATAGCCTACTATACACCTAGGCTATCTGGTACTAATCTTATGGGACCACTGTTGTATATGTGGTCGTTTGTTGCCAAAATGTTGTTACGCAGCACATGACTGTATTTATGGGGAAGAGTTGAAAAAGGCAGAAATTTATAATTATCTATAGAAAAAGTGCAGGATCTCAAAAATACTTCAGAGAGAGTTGGTTTAATTTCATTAGTGATCTTTTAGGCAGTGGCTCAATGAGTAATTATTTTATGAATGAATTAAGGGAGAACTAAACATATAGGAATATAAATATAGTCCCTAAAACCTTAACTCTTTTCTCTCTCTCTCTCTCTTCCCAGACTTATTCCAAAATCCCACTTTTTTTTCTATATTCTGCCTCTTAGGAATTTTAATTTTTAAAAGTGAAAAAAGAGTTACTGCTAATTATATCTTTTTTAAAATGTAGAAAATATGCAAGCACATCTGGGGCCTAGTAGGTATAATTATACACAAAGAATTGGGAGATCTGTGCTTACAATTCTTGGTACTGGCTTATATTTTCCATGGTGGAAAGTCTCCCTTGAGAGGGACCAGAAAACCTTATGTTGCTGAAGGATTCCTGGAGCCATCTTGCAATGAAGGCTGCTTTTGGTACCCATTAGAGTTCACCATTGGGCCCATGCACTTGCCATGCAGGTGCTGGGCGTCCATCTTTTGATTCCCAGTGGCCTCTGCAGCACTGACTACATAATTTGCCAGGCCAAGTACAAAATGAAAACGTGGAGACCCTTGTTCAAAATGCAAGGAAGTTAAAATATAAAACTTTTTCCTTTCTTCTACAGTCTTTCTCTTGTCAACTTAAAAAGAAAATTCACCTGTTATTTTGTTCTCAAATTGGGTTTATTTAGGAATAGCCAAAAGAATTGCAATTTGGGATGTGCATGCTATGGTGAACCATAGGCAAATCCAGAAAACAAAGGAGGGAAGCTTGCTTTTATAGAGCAAAAGAGGGAGTAGGGAGAGGCTTTTCTAAAGGAAAGTCCCTTGGGGGAAGTAACAGTTCAGGGTGGCAACAGCCTCTCATTGGCTGAGCTAGGGCATTTCTCATTGGCTGAGCTAGGGCATTTCTCATTGGCTGAGCTGTTGCTGGGTGGGGAGAGAAATCTTCCTTCAGTAGTAAAGTCATTTTACTTCCTGTGGAAGATGCAAGCCTACTTCTCTTCCTGTTTGGTGTAATTGATAAGGTATGATAGGGCATGAGAGTTCCCCCTATAGTCCTTCTAGACTCCAATTTATTTAAGGTTTCTTTTCTTTTTTTTTTCTTTTTATTTTTTTAAAGATTTTATTTATTTATTTTCCCCCCAAAGCCCCAGTAGATAGTTCTATGTCATAGCTGCACATCCTTCTAGTTGCTGCATGTGGGACACGGCCTCAGCATGGCCGGAGAAGCGGCGCGTCAGTGCACGCCCGGGATCCGAACCCGGGCTGCCAGCAGCGGAGCGTGCGCACTTAACCGCTAAGCCACAGGGCTGGCCCAAGGTTTCTTTTATTAATGTCCATGCTCTCAATCTGAAATTGTGTTTTTATTTACTCTTTAATATTTCCCATCTTCAGGCATGGAGAGATTTGCCAGGCAAATACAGATTCTCACAGTGCCCCATCCTGTGACTAAGCACATATGCCACTCACTGGCTGCTGGGTTCCCCCTTCCACGAGCCACTGGACAGACCCATGTCCTGGCAGGAGGCAGAGAAGTCATGCCAGGCCTCTCTGCTTCCCCTGGACCTACTGCCTGTGGGAACCCACAGTGGACAGGGTACCTCTGGGGGTAGTGCAACCTCCATGCTGGAACAAGCTAAGTACTTGGATTGGAGGTGGGCGAGAGGCTCTTTTCCACCCATCAGTTGCCTGTGAACACCCCATGGGGCTGCCCTTCTGGGACAGGGATGGCTGCCACCACGCTTTGCCCTGGGATGTCTCAGGAAGCAACACAACCCTTCCGTCTATGCCCACACCCCTGTTGGGGCAGGAAGTCAGCAGCAATTGCTGGGTGAGGACCAGGAGGAGGAGGTTGAGGGGTCCCACAGTGCTAGGGCAGCTGAGAACTCATAGCAACGAGGCAGAGAAGTGGGCTGGTGGGTAAGCAGAGGCTCCAAGCTCCTAGTGCTTGCTCTGTGGTCTCATAGGACTTCACTTATAAAACACAAAGGCAAAGATAAAATTAAGAATTTCAAGACAGAGTGTTAAACTTCATCGGGGAGGGAAGTCTTTCCAGCCAGTACCCTGTGTGACTGAACTGGCTGCATACCAATGAAGCAGGCCCTGGGCCTCTGGAATAACCTTTCTTACAGTGAAATGAAGAAACTTTTTTTGCAAGAATGAGAAATACTTGAATATCACTTTTATTTCTTGTATGGTAATGCTTTTAAACTGTAATGTACATATGAATCATCTAAGGTTCTTGTTAAAATGCAGATTCTAATTTAGTAGGTCTGGAGTGGGGCATGAGATTCTGTATTTCTAACAAGTTCCCAGCTAATGCCAAAGCCTCAACCCCAACCCCCTTAAAAACATTTTATTTGGAAATTATAGAGTCACAAAAAGTTGCAAAAACAAAACATAGACTCTCATGTACCCTTCACCCAACTCCCAATGGTGACATCTTAGGGGCCGGCCTGGTGGCATAGTGGTTAAGTGCGCGCGCTCCACTGCGGCGGCCCAAGGTTCCCAGGTTCGGGTCCCGAGCGTGCACCGACGCACCACTCGTGAAGCCATGGTGTGGCGGCGTGCCATATAAAGTAGAGGAAGATGGGCACAGATGATAGCCCAGGGCCAATCTTCCTCGGCAAAAAGAGAAGGATTAGCATTGGATGTTAGCTCAGGGCTGATCTTCCTCACACACACAAAAAAAATGGTGACATCTTATATGTCATACAATACACTATGTAATATGAATATAATATAATATCAAAACCAGGAAATTGATATTGATACAATACTGCTAACTAGATTCCATTTTCAGCATTTTTTACTTACATACATTTGTGTGTGTGTGTGTAGTTATATGTAATTTCATCACATGTATAGATTTGTGTAACTACCACCACAATCAAGATATGGAACTGTTCTGTCACCCCAGAGGAACTTCCTCATGCTACCCGTTTAATTCGTGCCCCTGATGGATGTATAAAATACATTGGAAATTCTCAATAATTTATATAATAACAATGCCTACTCTTTTCTCGCAGTGGGAATTATCTCTGGAATGCAGAAAACCATGAGCTTGACTATTTGAAGTGTACTAAAGCAGTGAGGTGAGATGAAGCTTGGGGGGCAAAAATAACACTGGTCCCTGGAGGGAAACATAGTATCCCTTGTCCTAGTGCCATCTGCTCATCCTGGAGTGCACCAAAGTCAAATGCAAATTAGGGGGAATCATTTTACTTAACAGAGGCATGACGAAAATAAGAACCAGATACACCCAGTAGATCTCCAGGACTCAGTGTGGAAATTGGTAAATGTTAATTGATAGTGATGCAGTAAGATGTTTGTCATCCTAGTGTTCAGAGGGCTTCCTAATTGCTTTATCTGTGCATCAGACAACCTCCAAACTTCACACATAAAATAAGTCTTGTTATCTAAGAAATGCCCTGTAAAAAGGCAATATATCTCAGAACTTTGGTAAATATGACTCATAATTATCAACCTCTCTTTGGACTATGTCTGCCTCTCTTTGTATTTTGGTGGTATCACCTGGTGATTAAGCACATTACTCTTATCGGCTGTGTGACCTTGGCCAAGTGACTTATCTCTATGCCCCGTTTCCTTATCTGTAAACTGAAGATGATTATAGGATGTAACCCCCGTTTCTTTTTGTGAGGAAGATCAGCCCTGGGCTAACATCTGATGCCGATCCTTCTCTTTTTTGTTGAGGAAGATTGGCCCTGGGCTAACATCTGTGCCCATCTTCCTCTACTTTATATGGGACCCTGCCACAGCATGGCTTGACAAGCGGTGCGTTGGTATGCACCTGGGATCTGGGATCTGAACCCGAGAACCCTGGGCTGCCGAAGCAGAGTGTGTGCACTTAATCACTACGCCACCGGGCGGGCCCTAGGACATAACTCCTAACGTAACTCGTAGGGTTGTTGCACGGGTAAAGCACACAGAACAGTGCCTTGCAGATTGTAAGTGCCCAGTGTCAATTAACAGTATCATTAAACATTAGGACTGGGCCCTCTTTGGGTGCCTTCTACTAACAATTGCCCCAAATTTTGCTTCTTGATGTCCAAACTATTGATGTCAACAACTTTTATATTGAGCGTGTATAGATTTTTTTTTTTTTTGGTGAGGAAGATTGGCTCTGAGCTAACATCTAACATCTGACATCTGTGACCATCTTCCTCTGTTTTGTATGTAGGATGCCGCCAATCTATAAACAGGTAGATAGTAACAGTACTTACCTCATAAACTTGTTGTAAGTATTAAATGAAATCATATAAGGTGCTTGGCATATAATTAACACTTTATTCATATTATTGATCATTTTATTGATTCCTGGTGTTCCCAGTAAGTGTAGCTAGCACACAGAGTTCCAGGGGTACTTGGGAGAAGTGACATTAAACTAAATATAAAAGAGCTTCTCTCCAGCCCAGTGGCTGGACAAGACTCCCAGGTGCTGCAGAGACTATTAATTATCCCCCATACCTATCTTCTTCTTCCTTTTAGTAATTGAACCCTGCCTCCTGCCAGTTTTAGGAGGGCAATTGTCCAATAGAGCCAGAAACCACATGTTCCCAGCCTGCCTTGTAAATAGCTGTGGCCATGTTTTCTGCCAATGGAATGTGCACAACTTCTGCACTTCCTGACAATTTGCTTGCTCTCTACTTCTTTGCTTTCCCTTTCCCTCGGCTGAGAATGTGATAGTCCATAGACATGGTGGGGGACCAGCTTCTACCACGAAAGCAAGGCCTCACCCTGAGGATTGGTAGAGCAACAAGACAGCTTTAATTTGATTCCCTGGACAACTTTATGGAGTAGAGCTGCCTTCTCCACATTGGCCCGCCCATGTGGTACTGGACTGTTAAATGAGAAGGATGTAAACTTCTATCTTGTGGGTGCCACTGTAATTTGGAGTCTCTTGGTTATAGCAGTTTAGACTGTATCCTAACTAATTGATCAGGCCCATCTCCAAAGGTGTTGAATGTTGGGAAATATGCATTTTAATAAAGATCATCCAGTAACTGTGATGCCAGCAATCTAGGGACTATACTTTGAAAAACACAACACCAGTGTGCTCTAAAGATGTCTCCTTGCCTCTAAGCAAAATATAAGTTTTAGAAGGGGGCCTAGAATTTAGAAGATAGGATCATCCCTTGTTAAAATTTTGTTTTATTAGAACTGACATTTGTTCAAGAATTCTGAAATAATTAACATGCCACCTCATTTTACATTAGCAGTAGCGTTATTTTTTAAGTTAAAAAAAAATTGGTTTATGAAAATGAATGCCCAAGATGTTCTTTGTAACATTATTCATAATGACCAAAAAGAGTGAAAATAATTTGTTTTTTATCAGGCCGTTGGTTCAGTTCTCTACCATGGAGTTAACAAGATGAGGTAATTCAATATATATTGCCTAAGATGCTGAAGATGTTTGAAGCAAAAAATAAACAAATGAATATTGCAAATAACAGAAGCCACACACAAAAGAATACATATGGTAATACTCTATTTAAGATCTAAAAATGGGAAAAGTTATAGTGTTTAATGATGTGTGCTTAGGCAGTAAAATTAAAAAGAAAAACAAAGAACTGATTACTCTAAAAATCAGGATAGTGGAAACCTTTGAAAGGGAGGATGGGTGGGGGTGGTGCTTAGGAGGAGTCATGAGTGGGGCTTCTGAGGGGCCGGCAATGTTTTACTTTTCAATCTCAGTGACGATTGCAAGGGGGTTCACTTTGTTGTTTTGGACACTTATCTATGGGTATATGTATTGGATTTCACAATAAAAACCGTATTTCATAACTGCATTCAGCATGTATATATTCTCTATATATTTACATGTATGTTAGGCATATGTATATGTATATATTTATGTGTATGTATATATTCCTGTGTGTTCATAGACAATTTCACAAAGGATACACACACAGCAAAAAGAAAGAACTATGGGGGGCTGGCCCCGTGGCTTAGTGGTTAAGTGCGCGCGCTCTGCTACTGGCGGCCTGGGTTCGGATCCCGGGCGCGCACCGATGCACCGCTTCTCCAGCCATGCTGAGGCCGTGTCCCACATACAGCAACTAGAAGGATGTGCAGCTATGACATACCACTATCTACTGGGGCTCTGGGGGAATAAATAAATAAATAAAAATAATTATTAAAAAGAAAAAGAAAGAACTATGGGCATTTGTTATTAACTTTGGGTAGTGGAATGCGGGGTAGGGACAATTTCACTTTACATTTTACCATAATTTGCATTTTATCCATAATGATTTATTACTTTATTTTAAAATATCCCCTCAAAATTGTATGTGAATATAGATTATTCCATTTTTACATGCCTCTGTATTATTTGAATTTTCTTCATAATCACGTGTTACTTTAAAAATACTTTTTCAAAATTTGCATATGTATACATATGTGTATATGTATGTGTATATTGTATATAGATATCTACATATGCTTGGAGAATTCTGGGATGATACTCGTAAAACTCTTAACAGCGGTCACTTCTGAGGGGTGCATCTGAGGATAATGCATTGCGAGAAAAACTTTCACTTTTTACTTTATATACTTCTGATTAGTTTGAATATTTTCTTTTACACTGAACATGTGCTACTTTTAAATTTATAGCACATGCCAAAAGTGGAATATAGTGTACAGTATTTCAGCATATTTTATTTTATAGGCAGAATAGACTTGGAGGGATAGAAGGGGGTCTACTTAAAAATGTGTCCGATTTGGGGGGAAGGTTCATCTACAGGAAAAGATATCTTAGAATACAAACCTATACCCCTGCCCCAACACAAACATGCCAGAGCCTCTGATAATGGGCTTCTCTGATGGAATCTTTGAAATTAAACCACCAAGGCAGGAATCTTCAAAACCAAGCACAGGTCCTGGCCTATGGAAGGTATTCAAGAGTTATTTGTTGAATTTATTGGAAAACAGTACAGTGTTTAAAGAGTATTTCACCTACCAAATTTTCACTGCTTGTTGATGCTTTATGTTTTGTAATATGGTAGGTGTTTTTTTAGTGAGAGTGTTGAGAGGTGCAGAACATGATTGATAGGACGCAAGTGGGTGATTTAGTTGGCTTTTTCAGAGCATAGGATACTTTTCAAATTGTTAATTAACAGTGATACTATATCCTAATTGTTCTGTGAAGTTCAGGGTAAATGATCTAAAATTCAATAGCAATGACTCAGCCAGACAAGAAAAATTCACTTAAAGACTAAATGTATTATAGGGAAACAGCACCGGTCTTAATCAAAGCTCTGATGCTGAAACTCTATGAGAAATCTAAGTAGATTCAACACTTCGTTGCTGATAATTAGATATTTTGCCCACAAATGATGATCAATGATAATGTTTTGTTGGCAGCAGAGGCAATCAGGCATAGAGATGCAGAAGTGAGCTACTCACTGAAATAGAGTTTTTTTGGAATAATGTCTAGCACTGGTATAAAACTGTGTTGCTTAAAACAGTAGCGATTATCTACATGTGGCTACTAAGCACTTGAAATGTGGCTGAATTGAGATGTCTTGTGTCAAATGACACTATATTTTGAAGACTTAGTTTGAAAAATGGAAGGTAAACTTAATATTATTAAAATAATAATATTTTAATACTGATTACATGTGGAAATAATAATATTTTGAATATATTGGAATAAAAAAATATTGCTAAAATTAACTTCACCTGTTGCTTTTTTTTTTAATTAAAAAGTTTAAAATTACCAATGTGGCTGACATTTGTAGCTCACTTATGTTTCTGTTAGACAGTGCTAGTGTAGAAGGTTTGAATTAGAAGTGAACCAAGAATCAGCATTTTTACCTCCCTTACTTTCCAGATAGAGAAAAGAATTCCACAGAGGGAAGTGCTTTCCTCAGATGCACAAACATGGTTGGTAAGAAGTAAGGAGCAGAGCTTGCATCTTTTGAATCTGTCTTCTATTTTCTAGCTTACACAGGTGGCCTCTAATGGAAGATTCGAGGCAAGAGAAACAGACTTCCTTAGGACACTTATACACTGGACATGGTGTTTCTTTAACGTTTTAAGAGCTAGACAATGATAAAAAATTCTAGGGATTTGGAATAGGATTGAGAGTAGATAGGGGTTAGAAGACTAAGTTTCTATTTTGCATACCTCTGTGTTATTTTTAACCATGGGCATGTATTAGTATTAAGACAGAAAAAAAAGGCCTGGGGTGGGGTAGGGGGTGCAGCAGACAGATAAGATTCAAAAGAAATCATGACTTGAAATTCAAGTCTTGGAGATACTTGAAATGGCTTCTTCTACCACTATCTTCTTTCACATCTCTAAACACGCTTAGCTTATTTTTTCTACTCTCTTTGAGGTGTTTTACTTTTTACATTACTAAAGCAAAATTTACTGGTGCAAACTAATTTTTGGTGCAGCTGTAGTAGCTCGAAAAACTCATGTTTTCCCTACTTTTGTAAGCAGCAGGCGGTAAGAATGATTGGTGATTGTTTCAAGAGAATTTAAGTCCTGCTTTCTAAAGGGCACTTGCCAGCGCACTAGATGTTTCTATTTGAAGGCATTTGCTACAATCATCCTTGAGATTCTTTGCTCCTGGCTTTCAGAGCTGTTACTTCTAAAGGAAGATTCTTAGAATACATACACAGCCTCCTTATTGGAGCAGCTGTGCTGAGTTCCTGAATGGAGAGATGATTTCCACAGTGCATTTTATAGCTGCACGCCATTCCTGAGGATAATCTAAAACACAACTTATTTTTATTTTTACTCCTTTATTGTAGGAGAGAAAGGCATACTTGGCTAGTCTGAGGGGCCATGTTTACAGTAGCATTTTCTACTTTTGTGGCAGTTTTCTTTAAGCTCTTGTGTTGTTGACTTTCTCTCTCAACACCAGAATGATTTCGTGGTCTCCTAACCCAAGAAAATGTTGCTTCTGTTTAACAGGACATTTGGGGTATGTATGGGTATGGTGTAAATTCCTCTGTTTAACTTTTTGTCGATATTCTCATTTTCTCTTCTTATTTCATCACTTTCAAGCCTTTTCAGCCCTGGAAACAAAAAATAATCCTGTCCTGGAGGCTGATGTCATCTTCTCTAACCACTTTTGTGAGGCAAGGGCAAAGGTTCTGAAGAGACTTTTGGATTTGATTTTTTAAAAGTTATTTACCAAATACATACTCAGATATCTGAACCCTTGTAGAAGCTGAGTACTTTCAGTCTC
This sequence comes from Ceratotherium simum simum, assembly GCF_057802395.1. Taxonomy (NCBI): domain Eukaryota; kingdom Metazoa; phylum Chordata; class Mammalia; order Perissodactyla; family Rhinocerotidae; genus Ceratotherium; species Ceratotherium simum. Next base: position 73,098,715 of record NC_141903.1, on the reverse strand, counting down.
TTGAATCCCAAAATCTGCTTTATTTCACAGTCCTAATTTTAAGCACCTACTATGTGCCAGGATAGGGTTACATCCGTTAGAAGTAACCTTGGCAGCTTATCACAAGAAAAAAAAGAAATTTGTTAACTATGTATGGTGATGGATGTTAGCTACACTTATTGTGGTGATCATTTCCCAATATATACAAATACTACATCGTTATGTTTTATGCCTGAAACTAATATAGTGTTATATGTTAATTATATCTCAATTAAAAAAAAAAGGAACCTTGGCAGAGTGAAAAATGCTGCACAGAGGCCCTTGGACCACTCCTAAGGACCTTTGGAGTGGCAGAAAGAGGGGATGGAGAGGATGAAGCTGACAAGCCTGGGAGAGCAGAGCATTCCCACCTCTGGATATAGTCAGACACTACACGTGCCCAGCCTTTGTCTGCCCTTGAGTTTCTGAGTTGCTGCATAGGGCTTTGAATCCTGAGCTGAGCTTTCCTGACCTTTGCTTGTTTGCTGTCCCCACCGCTCCAGAAGCTGGCGCATTTACATATAAGTCATATCTGGGCCCTGGTCTCAGCTCTATCAAAACACTACCTATGTGACTTCACCCTAGCTAGGAGTAGCTACTCTTGGTTGCTTACTCTGTTCTGCAGAAGGAAGGAGTGAGACTCTTTTTAGCATTAAACTGTTAGCCATCCTTAAGAGAAGAGGTAGAGGTAGAACTTTATCCCAGTTCCCTTTTGGAAATGGTTGTCCACTACCAGGGGGCCTTGGTCACTCTGATGGTGCTGCACAGTGGCAGTTTCAGAGATATGCATGTGCCTGGGCTCTGCCCCAAACCAATTAAATAAAAATGTCTGGGGAGTGGGACCTGGGGACGAGTATTTTTGAAAAACACACTAGCTAATACGAGGCCAGTGTTCAAAACCACTGGTAGTGAAAGCATCAGGCCTTGAGAGGGATAGATGTGGGTGTAAAATCCAGAATTTACCACTTATTAGTTGTAAGTCCATGAGCAGGTCACTTAATCTCTTTGAGCCTCAGTTTCCTTTTCTGTAAAAGGGGGACAAAATTGTACCTTCCTCAAAGGTAGCTATGTAGCACATAGTAGATACTCAGTGAATGCTAGTTATTGAGAAAAATCTATAGCTGTTTTGTCCAGATGGTAATCATTAGCCATATGTGACTGTTTAAAATGAGATAAAGGTAAAAATTTTGTTCCCAAGTCCCACTAGCCACATTTCAAGTGCTCAGCAGCCACATGTGTCTAGTGGCGACCATATTGGACAGCAGAGATGTTAAACATTTCCTTCATTGCAGAAAGTTTTATAGACTAGAAAACGCTAGTATATAGGATCTGCTTCACTAAGAGCTAATTTTATTCAGAGAAAATTAACTTTTAACTCTGTTCTGGAAAACCCATGACATTTGTTTCTGTCAGGTAAACAGCAGACCTTTTGACTTGAGCAGAGAAGCGAAGGAAATCCAGGAACCACCTCTTCTGTGGAGACTTTTTTTCCTTGTTCTTATATACCTGTAAATGAGTTTACCTAGAAGTAAACAAACAAGTGGGAACATCCAATCAATTGTTCAAATAATGATCTCTCCACCCTTCCTCCCCACCCTACAAGTTCCGAGGCCATACTTACTATTTAGTTCATTTTGTGAAGTAGAACATTAACTTTTTCCTGCCCTATTTTCTGATACCACAGGCACTGTCAGTGAAGTTGCTGGTGTGTGTCTGTGTGCGTATGTGCGTTTGCTGGAAAGTGGAAGAGGAAGGGGCAGAAGGGGGAAGAAAGAGCTAGCATGGGTAAGGGAAATCAATAAATATCTGTCAGTGGGAAAAGAAAGGCCATAGATAGGATGTATTGTGTGATTTTATTATCAGTGATGTTTATTTCAGGTAGTTTGATATCTCTTCTATTTTAAAAATTCTTTAGTGTCTTTTTGATTTGCCCATAATGGGTAAGAGCACAGGCTCTGAAGTCAGACCTCCTGAGTTCAAACCATGCTCCAGTATTTACTGAGTGACCTTGGGCAGGTTACTTAACCTTTCTAAGTCTCAGTTTCTCCATCTGCAAAATGAAGATAAATGTTAGTATCTACACCTCAGAGGGTTGTTGCAAGGATTAAATGAGAGAATACATGTAAAGTCCTTAGTACAGTGTCTAACACCAGATAAATGCTCAATGAATTTTAAAAAATTATTTAGAGAAAAGAAAGGATATTTTATTGTCAGTAAACAAATAATGTGATACTTTTAACTACAACAAGTATAAGGTATATATATTCCTCACAGGAGTTTTAAAATGTAATGCTCTTATCCTTTTCTCATATCTTCTATGATGAGTAGGCCTCTTTGTTTCTCAGAGGACATTTATAGTTTCTATGTTACATAAATGTTCCACTTGCACTACTGTACTTGTTTAGTTAAGCACAGGCCTAGCAGCTGGGGAAGTGTCAAAGTCTGAAGAGCAAACGTATTGTTGATTTGAGCTACTGTGTGTTGAAAATTGCTAACATAACTAAGCAGTCTTAAAAACAAGGAGGGTAGTTGTTCTTGATGGAAAAGGGACCACAACCTACCTCTTAAATTCACTTTGTCTTTGTTTTGTCTTCCTGCAATGATGTTTTTGTTGGCAAAGTTACTTTATTATTTTTTTAAATCCGAAAACATGGCATGTCTTTTGGTTTTTTTTATTATTTAAACGTTTCACACTCTTTTGTTTTGTTATGCAGTGTGACAGTGTGACGTACCTAAAAACTAACTTCCCAGCAAGTGGAAAGTGCTATCATTTATTTTTAGTAAGGAAGCTTTATTGGTTCATATCGCTGCTTTCCCAGCTGAAATAACATAGCAGATTGATGCTGTTTGAACACTGTTAATTGCTGAAAGTTCTTAAACTAGTAAATAGGCCTGTTTACCTGGAATCCAAACTGTAACCCAAGCAGACCAGACCACTTTTGATAAGATAAACACTACTAACCTTAAGCATTCCCTTTGGATTATCTTCCAGTGGCATGAAATGTTAAACTAAAAATATTTTTTTCTATTCAGAAAAACTTCAGGAAAAATTGTTTGGAATATTTGAAACCAAGTTAAAGGTCATTATGTTCAGTGTATGATTTAATAGATAATTATCAACAATGCTGGTACTTACTATATCATTAGCTCATGAGAGTTGAACAGTAAAGGTAGACCAGTTCATAACAGAATGTCCTGATTTATAAGATCACACTGTACCCTGTCATTTCTGTTTGGGCAACTGCAAGCAAATAGTAATAACTCTACCAAGGGAACAATGAGCTTTTAATAAATAAGATGTGATATAGGTTCTTTATTAGGCATCTTAAATCTCAAAACTGGAAAGCTTTCTAGAATAAAACTCCACTTCTACTCAGCATTTGAAATATTCATTGAAAACATAACTCTAAAATTCCTTCCATTTTCTAGTAGAGCATTCATATTAAATTGTTTGTTTGAAGTGTTTCAGTTAATAGTTTAAAAATTATTTAAATTAAATATTGCTCATGTGAGCCATGTCCATTCCCTTAACCCTAAAAATGGAGGCTGGAACACAACAAAAATGACCAGAATGTGGTGTCGTATCCAAAGAGTCAGGAGATACCAGTTTTAGAGTACTACCAACTCACTTTGTGGACTTAGACAAATGTTTTCAACTCTCGGTGCCTCCTATTGATAAGGAAATTTCCTTCTCAATGAAGTACAGGGGGTAAACTACTTTTCTAAAGTTTTTTCCAGCTCAGAAATTCAATAATATGGTAAATTTTTATAAGATTAAAAAAAATCTTATTGTTTTCTTGGCTCACTGTTGAAAAATAGCATGCAGGAAGAAGAAAAAGAAAACATCTACAGGGCCACTATCCTCCATTAAGATTATGGTATATTAACTTCTAGTCTTTTGTTTTACACTTTTAAAAAAATTATAGTTGAGCTCATACAGCGTATACATATGTTTAATATTATAGTGTTGTTAAAAGCTTTTTATAAACATCATTTTAAATGGCTGGTGAATATAATAATTTCTTTTCCTATTGGACATTTATGTATTATCAGTTTTTTTTATGTTATAAATAATGCTTTAATGAAAATATTTGTGCATAAGGGTCACTCTGCCCTCTGACTCTATTTAGCATTATTTCCATAGGATAGAGTCTCAGAAGTGGAATTACTAGGTCAAAGATATGAATAATTTTAAGACTCTTGTGTATTTGCTTTCCAAAAGAGTTAACCAAACTGTACCACCATTAAAAATATATTACTCTACAGAATTATGCCCATTTTTACCACAACATGGATGGCATTGAATAATTTTACTAACATTTTAATATGATTTTCCCATGTTTGATCCTTTTGGATTTGAAATTTTAACCAAGCATGAAGGCATTAATTTCATATAGTCAAATTCATCTGACACAGAGAAAAGCTGTTTCATGATCACAGACTGTATGTCTATTTATTGTTGGTGAACTTTAACATTGAAGTTGGCTTAGCACAGATTATGATTATAAGGATATTTTAAGGATAATAATATAAATTTTTATATCTATTTTTTCCTGTCCACTTTTAAAAAGTATTTGAGGCAGTGTTAGATTCTGCTTTCAGTAATGGCTGAGTAAGGTCTTACTAAACTGACCTTCTCCGGATAACAACTATAGACTCTAGAACATGTCTATATTTTTATAACAATAAAAAGCAGCTACTTCAGAGTATAGGAGAGTGGACAGAAGCAGACAGATCCTGGTGAGAAATACATGTTTGGAGGAGGTAAGGGAAATTAAAGGCTTAAATAGGAAGAGAGATAAACCATGTTTATGGGTTGGAAGACTCCATGTTATTAAGATGGCAATTCTTCTAAAATTGATATATAGAGTCATTGCATAGAACCCCAATTAAAATCCTAGCAAGCTTTTTTTTTTTGTGAAGATCAGCCCTGAGCTAACATCTGTTGCCAATGCTCCTCGTTTTTTTTTTGCAGAGGAAGATTAGCCCTGGGCTAACATCTGTGCCCATCTTCCTCTACTTTATATGGGACTCCTCCCCAGCGTGGCTTGACAAGCGATGTGTCAGTGCACACACGGGATCCGAACCTGAGAACCCCGGGGCCACCAAAGCAGAGTGTGTGCACTTAACTGCTATGCCACCAGGCTGGCCCCCTAGCAAGCTTTTGAAAAGGAAATTGACTTCAAAGTTAACATCATTGGTGATGCCATGTGGATAGCAGTTATCCCCTGATATTATATGATAAGCGCACTGAACCTCCGTGGCATTCTTTCCGAAAATCCATGATCCCAGTCTAATCATGAGAAAAACATCAGGGAAACCAAATTAGGAGACATTTTACAAAATACCTAACCAGTATTCCTCAAGAGCGTTAAGGTCTGTCCGAGAGCTGTCACAGATCAGAGGAGAAGAGATAAGATGACTAAATGCAATGTGGTGTTCTAGATTGGATCCTAGAGCAGAAAGAGGATTCATGGAAAAACTAGTGAAATCCAATAGAGTCTTCACTTTAGTTAATAGCAATGTACGAAGCTTGGTTTCTTAGTTTTGACAGATGTGTCACAGTAAGGTAAGATGGTAACATTAGGAGAAACAGAAACTGGATGAGGGGTGTATGTCAACTCTCCATATTATCTTTGCACCATTTCTGCAAACTCCATACTATCTTTGCAACTTTTCTGCAAATCTAAGATTCTTCCAAAATAAAAAGTTTATTAAAGAAGTTGGCGAGCTTATTCTAAAATGTATGGAAAGGGAAAGGACCTAAAATAGCCAAGACAATTTTGAAAAACAAGAATGAGGTATTTAGACTACCCAATTTCATGACTTATTATAAAGCTACAATAATCAAGACTGTGTGGTATTGGCATAAGGATAGACATATAGAAATGGAACAGAATAGAGAGTTCAGAAATAGATCCCCATTTATGTGATCAATTGATTTTCTAATAAAGTGCCAAGGTAATCCAATGGAGGAAATATAGTCTTTTCAACAAATGGTGTTAGAACAATTGAATAGCGGTATGGAAAAAAAGAACTTTGATCCCTTCCTGAACCTTACACAGAAATGAACTTGACATGGATTGTAGACTTAACTGTAAGAGCTAAAGCTATAAAACTTCTAAGAAAAAAAGTAGGAGAAAAATCTTTGTGGCATTGGGTTAGGCTAGTGGTTCTCAACTGGGAGCAATTTTGTACTTCAAGGGACAGTTGGCAATGTCTGAAGATTGCTTTTTTTTTTTTGTGAGGAAGATTAGCCCTGAGCTAATATCTGGTGCCAGTTCTCCCCTTTTTGCTGAGGCAGATTGGCCCTGAGCTAACATCCATGCCCATCTTTTTTTTTTTTTTCTTTTGTGAGGAAGATCAGCCCTGAGCTAACATCTGATGCCAGTCCTCCTCTTTTTGCCCAGGAAGATTGGCCCTGGGCTAACATCTGTGCCCATCTTCCTTTACTTTATATGGGACACTGCCACAGCATGGCTTGACAAGTGGTGCGTCAGTGCACGCCTGGGATCCGAACCTGCAAACCCCGGGTCACCAAAGTGGAGCGCGTGCACTTGACTGCTACGCCACCGGGCTGGCCCCTCCATGCCCCTCTTCCTCTATTTTATATGTGGGACGACTGCCACAGCATGGCTTGATAAACGGTGCATAGGTCCATGCCCGGGATCCGATCCTGCAAACCCTGGGCCAGTGGAGTGGAGTGCGCAAACTTACCACGCCACTGGGCCAGCCCCCTGAAGATGTTTCTTAATTGTCACACTGGGGTGGGGAGCATGCTATTGGTATCTAATGAATAGAGGCCAGGCATGCTGGCACTGATAAACATCCTACAATGTACAGGGCAGCTCCCTACAACAAAGAATTATCCAATCCAAAATATCAATAGTACAGGGATTGAGAAAGCCTGCGTTAAACAAAGATTTCTTAAATAGATCACAAAAATCCTGAATCATAAAAGAAAACAATTGACAAAATGGACTTCATGAAAACTTAAAACTTTTCTCTGTGAAAGACAGTTAAGAAAATGAAAAGGCACCACAAACTGAGAGAAAGTATCTGCAAAACATGTATCTGACAAAAGGCTCAGATTCAGAATATATAAATAACTTTTATAACCAATAATAAGAAAACAACCTAATAAAAAAAATTGGCAAAGGATTTGAACAGACGCTTCAAAAAAGAACATACAAATATGACCAAAAAGCACCTGAAAAGATGCTCAACATCACTAGTCATCAGAGAAATACAAATTAAAATCATAATGAGATACCGCTACACACTGAGTAGAATGGCTACAGTTGAAAAGCCTGGCAACATCAAGTGTTGACAAAGATGGGGAGCAGCTGACGATCTCATATATTGGTGGTCAGATTGCAAAATGGTTCAGCTACTTTGGAAAACAACTTGGCACTGTCTTATACAATAAGCATATACTTACAGGACCTAGCATTCCTACTTCACAGGTATTTACCCAAGAAAAGTGAAAACATATGTCCATACAAAAACTTGTATGTGAATTTTTATAACCACGTTGTTCATAATAGCCTCAAATGAAACAATCCAATTATCCATCAACTGATTAATGGATAAACAAGTTGTGGTATAACCATGCTATGGAATTCTATTTGGCAATAAAGAAGGAACAAAATACTGATATTCAACAACATGGATGAATTTCAAAAACCTGATGCTAAGTGAAAGAAGTCACAAAATTATATTCTGTGTGATTCCATTCCTATAAAATTCTAAAAAAGGAAAAACTATGGTGACAGAAAGCAGATTAATGGTTGCCTGAGGTTGCCTGTGTCAAGGGAGGTGATCAATTGCAAAGAGGAAATTTTTCAGGGTGATAGAAATATTCTGTAACTTGATTGTGCTGATAGTTACATGATTATATACAACTGTGAAAACTCATCCAACTCTACATTTAAAGTGACTGACTTATGTTAAATTTAACCAATAGAAATACAAATTGAAAAAATAATTTGAGACTTTAAAATTAATAACACACTATTAAAAGAATATGAACCAAATAATAAAGGGAAAAAGTTAATTATATCTAAAAAACAGTTAAAGGTAATTATTGTAATTGAGCACTAAATTTAGCTTCAAGGTTCCTGGTAGATAATACAAAAATGAAAACTGCACGGGGTATATACTTTTCATTATGTCATAAAAGGAAGAATATTTGCCTGTCTGAAGACTATACATTTTTACAAGCAGGAAAGACTAATTTTCCATGGGAATCTTCTCGTAAGAACATTAAATACCACACTGGGCGATATTTTCTAAAGGACTGAAAAAAGTTGGAAATATTTTTCATATGGTTGACTCTTACACTGACCATGAATAAACCATTTTTTTCTAGGAGCAAAAGTAAAGTACATAGCTTCTCATTGTTCTACCCCTTGGAGCAGCTGTTCAGATGTCAGTGACCTGGCCAAGACAGTTGATGTGAGCTCAAGACAAAGGAGGTGTGGTTGAAGTCTGGAGAAGGGCAGAGGTATGATCTAAAAATGAAGCTTGTAGATGTTGACATTTTTATAAGAATCGAACACCCTGACCCCAGTGGAACTCATCCCCCGTGCATGGGGTTTTATCTGTTTAAATATTTAGACAAGCATTCTGTTGAATTCCTAATTTGTATATCACAAGCAGAGAACACAAATTCCATTGATAAGACTATTCCATTCAATAGTTACCTGCTTCTACTATAGAACTTTAATATGGATCATATACAATGTTTTGATTTGAGCCAGTCTGTAACCTGATAAGCCTACCAAGTTATCTTCAAGATATAACCTTAGATAATTACATTAGTTGGCCTGTTGAATTATTTAGTATTTTCCATCTGAGTGCTGCTGAAATTTGTATGTGGAAAATGAAGATTTGGGTCTTAGAATACTTGATATTGGAGGGAAGGATTCTTGCGTTCCCATCTGCTGTGCCAGGACCCAGTTCATGCTGTTTAAGTATGGGTATGGTTAAAGGGGAGGAGGCTTTGGAAACAGTTATATTAAATCCCTTTGGTGGTTAGACTATGCTCTGTGAAGTGCTCATCCCTTCCTATTCCAAACACCTCTGCAATGGACTGAATGTTTATGTCTCCCCAAAATTCATATGTTGAAATCCTAATCCTCAAGGTGATGGTATTAGGAGGCAGGGCCTTTGGGAAGTGAGTAGGTCTTGAGGGCACACCCTTCATGAATGGGATTAGTGCCCTTAAAAGGGAGACCACAGAGAGATCCATCAGCCATGTGAGGACACAGCAAAAAGACACAGTCTATGAACTGGGAAGCAAGCTCTCACCAGACACCAAATCTGCTGATGCCTTAATCTTGGACTTCTCAGCTCCCAGAACTGTGAGAAATAAAATTTCTGTTGTTTATAAGCCACCAGTTTGTGGTATTTTTGTTATAGCAGCCCTAAAGACAAAGACAACCTCCTATAGTCTATGTAAGACCCAGATCTGGGCAATGAGAGTACTGCTTACCCCTGGCTACAGTAAAAAGCAGTATAGCAGAGTGGCTAAAAGTCTAGGTTCTGGAGATAGACTGTGGTAGACATATGACATCATTCATAGAAGCTCAAAAGCTCTTGACCATCTGCCTCATGTTTTGATAGTTCCCAGCATTGTGAATTTCACCTTTCCAAGCTTGCATAAAAACAAAAACAACAAGCTACCTTTCCCAGTCTCCCCTGTAGCTAGTGTCTAGCTATGTGACCAGTTTGATGCACCAAGAAAGACCCTGACTCAGAAGTAAGCTATGGGGGGGGAACAGGCTGGTCACAAGGCATCAATTTGCTGGCTCTAGAATGGATGGCAGAAGCCAACCCTATTTAGGATCAGTGGTGGTGGCAACTTGATTCATCCAGTTCTTGAGTGTGATACCGACAGAATCCCGACTAAGACAAAGCCTTGAAGCTGGCCAACCCAGTTTAAAGCTCTAACTTTAAGATTCAACTCAAGTAGTTTTCTTTGACATGATAATTTTCTTTGGTGAGTTAATCTCATCCTCCTTTTTGCCCTCCTTTAAGAATGATAATTATTTTCATGATATTGATAATTTTATAGTAGTTTCTTTGGAGACTCTTTATTCTGGAAGCTTACATATAAAAATTATCAGTACTGAGAAGATTATATGAGGGCACTCCGGCACATAATTACCAGACCTAGTAGAGTTGTCAATTATTCTACTGTGTTACAGTTGTTGTGATGTGAGTCATCTCTAGGCCTCAGCGTAGCAATGATGCTCAAACTTCAGCGGACATAAAAATCACCTGTAGAGCTTGTTAAGATATATATTCCTGGGCTCTACCCATAGAGATTGTGATTCATTTGGCTGAGGTGGGGCCCAGGAATCTGATTTTTTAATAACTTTTCAGGTGATTCAGATGCAGGTGGTCCATAGACCATACTTTAATAAACATGGACTATACTTGAACTCCTTACACATCTTTCGTCCTTATTAATCCTCATTCCTCAATGTTAATCCAGTGTCCAGTACATGGTAAGTACACTGTAAGTATTTGCTTAATGGCTGAATTTGTTCATTGCATGATAAATAGTAAAGGACAGAAATATTGAAAACAATGACACTTATTACATATACGTGGTGCTCAAAAATCTAAGAGTGCTTTAGAACCAAAGAAGCAAATTGAGTAATATTTTCCTGTACAGTGATTCAACAGATTCTCTAAGGGTCAGATTTCTGGTTCAGTGGATTTCTCACTAAAGCCAAGACTCATTTTCCACGCATGGTCAAACATAAGACACTACATAGTGATTTATCACATATTTATTCACTTAAATTTCAGGGGAAATGGTACCTATATGTCTGACGTGTTTATCACTAAAGAAGGTGTCTTTTTCCAGAGCTTTAGTGCTTAATGATCTGTCATGACTTCCCCTCCTACTGCTCTTCTAGCCTTCCCCTCTCTGACACTATCTCTAGGTGTCAGGCATTTAAAATTGGAAAAAAACAACATTGGTGAAATAGTACCTTCTAAGATACAATTATGTATTGATGATGTGGAGATAACAATCACAGGGCTCAGATGAAAGCCCAGTTATTTCTCCAGCTTCTGCTCTTATCTGCCTGAGTTTGTTTGAGTAGTTAGGCATGATAACAGAGCTAACAGCAGGTGAACATGGTTTGGCAAGAGAAGAGAAAGATCGGGAACAAAGATCTGTAGCTCAAAGCACTCAGAATAGATGTACCCACCCATTGGCCCCAGTCAAGGAGGTCTTGTACTGCCAGTTTCCAGCTGTGGGAATTCTGACTGCCATGCAGTGTCTCATTCGGATGACCCCTCATACAGAAAGACTTTCTTGGGTTTCCCCCATTCACATCCAGTAGGATCTTGCCATCCTCAGAACCTCTATTTCAGTTATTTCTGTGAATCCGCTGTCTCTTCTATCAAACTGTTAGCATTCTGAGGGCAAGGTACCTGGACTAGATAAGGACTCCATAAAAATGTGAATAAGCTGCTGCCAAGGGCCCATGTTTCCATGCTGTGCATGGAAGAACTGGAACAAATATGCTAAAATGTACTAAGGGCTTTTGAGAGAGTTTTTGTGGGGGGTGGGGAGTAGGGGAGGGTGTGAATCTTAAAGATAAGGAGAGTAGAGAGCTGGAAATTGGTGGTATATCCCTATAATGGAATACTAAATGACAATGAAGAGAAGTATCTTTTTTTTTGCTGAGAAAGATTAGCCCTGACCTAACATCCGTGCCAATCTTCCTCTACTTTTTTATATGTGGGTTGCCACCACGGCATGGCTGACAAGTGGCATAGGTCTGTGCCCGGGATCCGAACCCACAAACCTGGGCTGCCAAAGCGGAATGTGCTGAACTTAACCACTACACCGCAGAGCCAGCCTGAGAAGGATCTTTTCAAGGGATATAAACCGGGCAATGATTCATGCACTTGTCTTTTTACAAAACAGCTTAGGTATAATTTACATATCATAAAATTCATCCATTACAAGTGTACAATTCAATGATTATGAGTAACTTTACTGAGTGGTGCAACCATCATCATAAATCGGTTTTAGAACATTTTCATCCTCCCAACAAGATTACTTAAGCCGACTTACAGTTATTCCCCTTCTCACTCCTAGGCCCAGGCCACTACTAGTCTATTTTCTGTCTGTAAGGTTGCCTTTTCTGGACACTTCATATAAATGGAATCATACAATATGTGGTTTCTTATGTCTGGCTTCTTTCTCTTTGCATTGTTTTTGAGTCTCATCTGTCTTGAAGCATATGTTGGTAGTTCCTTCATTTTTTATTGCCAAATAGTATTCCATTATATGGATATACCACATTTAGTATATCCATTCACTGGTTGATTGACATTCAGGTTGTTTCCAGTTTGGTCCTATTATGAATAGTTCTGCGACTGAACATTTCTCTGTCAATCTTGGTGTAGACATGTGTTTTGTTTTTATTTCTCTTGGGTAGATATCTAGGAGGAGAATTGCAGAATCATTGGTAGTTTCATGTTTAGCTTTTTGAGAAACTGTCAAACTGTTTTTCAAAGTGGCTACACCATTTTATATTCCCACTAGCAATGTATGAGGGGTCATTTCTCCACATCCTCACCAACATTTGTTATTTTCTGACTTATTTATTATAACCTTTTTAGTGAGGGTGAAAAGGTATCTCATTCTTGTTTTAATTTGCATTGCCCTAATGACTAAAGATGTTGATCATCTTTAATGTCTTTATTAGCCATTAACCATTTGCATATCTTCTTTAGTGAAATACCAGCTCATATATTTTGCCCATTTTTTAAAATTTAATTTAATTTTTTTTTGGTGAGGAAGATTAGCCCTGAGCTAACATCCGATGCCAATCCTCCTCCTTTTGCTGAGGAAGATTGGCCCTGGGCTAACATCCGTGCCCATCTTCCTCTACTTTATATGGGACGCCACCACAGCGTGGCTTGACAAGTGGTGTGTCAGTGCACACCCGGGATCCGAACCTGCGGACCCTGGGCTGCCAATGTGGAGTGCACACACTTACCCGCTACACTACTGGTCTGGCCCCCATTTTTTTTTAATTGTGAAATTTTGGTTGTACATTATTGTTTGTCAGTCACCATATAATTGCATCCCTTCACCCCTTGTGCCCACCCCCTTCCCCATTTTGCGCATTTTTTTTATTGGGTCATTTGTCTTTTTATTATTGAGTTGTAAGAGTTCTTTGTATATTTTGGATATAAATCCTTCATCAGATATGCAAATATTTTCTCACACTCTGTTGCTTGTCTTTTTATTTTCTTAATGGTGTCTTTTGTAGTGCAAAAGTTTTAAAGTTCGATGAGGTCCAATTTATCAATTTTTTCTTTAATGGAATGTGTTTTGGTGTCACATCTAGAAAAATATTTGCCTTACTTAAGGTCTCAAAGATTTTCTCCTATGTTTTTTTCTATTTAGCTCTTAGATTTCAGTCTATGATCCATGTGAGTTAATTTTTGTATATGGTGTGAAGTAAGGATCTAAGTTTATCATTTTGTGTGTGGATATCCAGTTGTTTTCACTTGTCTTATAAACTGACATCTGTTGAGTGCTTGGCTTTGAGATAGGCACTGGTTACACAAAGATGAATGCTGTAATTTCTAACTTCAAGTACAGTCTAGGGAGGTATATATCCATAACCAAGGATCGTAGAACAGACGGACACAGCAGCTCAAGATCTGGTGACTTCAAGAATGACTCTGAGGTTAAATCAAGCGGATGGCTTTGGTATCCTCAGGGAAAAGACTTGTACATGTTAGTCTAGTGTAATGGTTTCAGCTTCTTTGGTCTCTTAATATACTAGTTTGTCACTATTTGTTTTAAGGCATATCTCAAAATATTTATGATTAATGAAGAGTTAAAATACAAAAGTTTGCTAATGATTTTTTTTCCCAAAAACACTTGATATGCTTAGAGTGGGGGTTATAGTGATATCTTAGAATTGATCACATCCCAGGTTATACCCTGAGAATATCTCCCATGTGGACATTATAAAAAAATGGCTGAACACTCTGGTTTAGTGGATAAACATTAGATTATGAATCAAGAGACTTAGTTCTGGGACTACCACTAATGGCTTTGTGTTCTTGGAATATCATTTAACTTCTGAGACCCTCAGTTTGCTCCTAGTATAAAGTGGCAGTTCATTTCCAAGGTCATTTCCTTGGAATCTTCTATTTGTTCATTCAGTCTACATTTATTGAGTACTCACTTTGTGCCAGGTACTGTGAGGCACTATTAAGCAAAGATAAGACAAAGATGCCAGATGCTTTTATAGAGAGGGATGTGAAAACAAATCATTAAAAGATAATATCGCACATTTTATGCCAGTTCTATGATTCCCTTGGTCTAGAAATGCATATCTCTCTCACCCAGGAGTTAACTATGAGGGACGAAGCAAGAAGGAAAATGATCCCAAGGATCAACTTACAGAATGTGCCCTGCAGGAGAGAATTCACATGTCGGACATGTGACAAAGGAGTTCCAGCCTGTGTAGCTACGACCAACCTTTGGACAATGAGATTTTCTCACATTGTGGTAAAAAGGAATATTTATTTCCCTAAGAGAAAGGAAAGGTATATAACACTTGGGACTATATAAAGAACTTGGCGTATGTTAGATATCTAATTCTCTTTATTGTATTGAAAATTATAATGGATATTTCTTATATTTCAGGTTTCCCAAAGAGCAAACCTTCAGTATAAGACATTTTGTTAGGAAGTATGTTTTTAATTTATTGCAAGAACATGAATCTGATATAAATCAACTTCATGGCCCTGTTCCCAAGACTTGTCTTTCAGATTCTGAGTCACATTCTCTAATACATTTTATGAACTTCCTTTTATAACTACAGCACCTTCAGACTTGAACCTAAATTACCTAATAGTCTTTTGTGTAATGTACAGACACTAAGCCTCTGACTTTTGAAAGCTTTTCAGACTGGGGGTGTCTGTGCTCCTTTGGCTTGAGTTCCCCCTCCAATTCTCCCCTGTTACCTCCACACACATGTACATTTTCTCTTCTTGACAGTGGATAGTCTGGGGCTGCTTATATGTGAGTCGTGGAACTGTTTGCAAAGTTATAAGAAAACTAAGCTAACATTACATTACATTCATATGATTTTATAATCTTTATTTGGCAGGTGTACCATTTAGGAGCAACCATTGTTCAAGTGTACTTAGATATGGCTTAATTATAGATTGTGTTTTGAAAAGGCCTTGCCTTGGTCTATTAGTCAGGATGCTTGGTTGCAAGTGACAGAAATCCAACTCAAATTAACTCAAGCAAAAGGGAATTTATTGGCCCTTTTAACTAGAAAGTCCAAGTGTGGAACTGGCTTTAGCACAGTTGAATCCAGGGACTCAACACAATTATTGGCTCTCTCACCCTCTGTCACTCCATTCAGCATTCTGGGTATTGGCATCATTCTCAGGCAGATTCTCTGCATGTAGTAGTCAAAGATAGCTACTGGTACCTTCAGACTTATCTGGTCTTTATAAGTTGAGATCAGAGGAAGAGAGACTCTTTGGGGTCCATATACTAAATCTCATCTGACTGGTGCTATTTGGGTCATATGCACACCCCTTGCACCAGTCTCTGTGAACAGCAGAAGAAGGTATAAACTAGAAGGTATGACTAGCCCAGGAATTGTCCCAGCTCATGAACCCAAGGCAGAGTAAGGCCTTCTGATTGACAAATTCTCCAGATCCATAAGGTGAAGGAAGAGCAGGTCCCTAGTGGATACCAGGCAGACACAAGCAACAGATGTCCACTACATTTGGTAAGGTGTTATTAAACACTTTTAAGTGAAAGGAGCATTGGCTTTCGTTTGCCACAAACATGCGAAGGTGCTATTAATAATATGCAACATTTGTTTATCTTTGAAACCATCTCAAATGTTCTGGGGATCTGTTTAACTCATTCTTTCTTTATCTTACTTATGGTAAAATAATACTTTTTCACTAAATTGACATTCAGTATCAACTCTTAATATTAATTTTCAAATTTTATCAAGATTTTATAAATATTGTCATTGTGATTGCTTGCACAAACTATGTTTATTTCACAATAAAAATCACAAATATCATAGTTGAGAGAGATTATTTGAAAAGTAGTTTCTCTTTGATTCCTTAGATGTGTTGATGGTGTTTGGTTACCTAGATTTAAAAACATTTTTTTGAATGAAATTTGTTTCAAATCTTTGCTCAAGGCTAGAAAAGAGTTTTTAAGTGACCACAGTTATAAGCTTAAGGTAAACCACGTTTCCCTTGTATACAGCATTTTCAGTTCTCAGATCTTGACCCTGATAAGCTTTCTGATATGGGAAAAAAATTCCAAAACACGTATAAGGAGAGAATTATATTCAGGCATTTTAAATAGCAAGCCCAAATACAGTAATCTTTTTTTTTTCATGCTCATAAATTAGGACAGCTCCAGCTTTTAAAATAGAGTAAGAAGAAGGGGTGGCATACATATAGAACAAACCAACATTTAAATATAGCACATTAGAATTCTTTGCATATCAAAGACCAGTAATAAAATTTAAGTTGATTTTGGCTTTAGAAAACATGCTGGGTGTTGGCTGGTCATACTGTGTTGCCATACTCTAGAGCTTTAGGGGCCTCTGTCATAGGATGAAAGAAGAGGTGTAATCATTACAAAAAGGCCCTGTGGTATTGTTATCATTAAATGTCTTTGGACTATGTCCATTGTAGATACATTGTATACAGAAATCCTATATATATCGTTAATTTTAGCAGGAGCATATCTTGTTCCTTCAATCTAGGCATAAAATTAGAAGCATTATGTGACAGAGTGACTTATTCCTAGGAAATACACACTGAAATATTTAATGGTAAAGGGCATGATGTCTCCAACTTATTCTCAAATGGTTTAGAACAACAACAATAATAACATGATGTTCTATTACATAAATCTTTCATAATTTATTCACTCAGTCCTATCTGGGTAATTTTATGTGGAGGCAAAGGAGAAAACTGGATAACCTCAACTCAGGTGATTGAATTTTCTTCAAGTATCTCTATTATTTGGCTTGAAATGCTATACATTCCAAAATTTTAGACTGTGTCCCAAAGTCACTATACATGCCATTAAAGTTAATAATTGAGTTGACTATACACTTAAAATATTACCTCAAAGGACTTCTGGTAAAATGTGGAAATGGAGTCATTAATAGGTATGAGATTTCAACACCATTTTAGAAGATAGAAAGCAAAGAATAAAATGCTAGAACATGAGTCTCCAGTTTGAAAGGGCCCAGTGAGTGCGTAGCACAGTGAATGAAAAGACCTTGTAAAGCAAGTCTTCATAAAATTTTAGCACCCTAGGATTAAAGAGAAAATGCTGGAAGACCAGATCACATGCAATAGGTAATAGAATGGCATAGTACATCTCAGTGGAAATTTTGGTAGACAGAAGGCAATAAAGCAAAGCCACTAGAATTCTGAGGAAAAATGGTTTTCAACCTAGAATTCTATCCTCAGCCAAACAATTGTGAGGGTAGAATAAAGACAGTTTTAGTTAAACAAAGCTTAAAAAAATTACCTCCCTTGAGTTTTTTCTTAAGCAACTGGAAGATCTATCCCAAGAAAATGAGGGCACAACCCAAGAAAAATCAAGTCTCGAGGCCCAAGAAACAGTGGATCCAAATCAGGAGATTGGTGAAGGAAGTCTCAGCTTCGCATCAAGCCTGGAGAGCCACCAGTTGCAGACTGGAGCAAGATGTTGGAAGTTCCATAATGGAAATAGGGGGAAGAAATGAAATATTTGGGTTATCTGATAACTCTAGACTGCTCAGAAAGTAGTATCGATAGGTCTGTGACAATTCTCATGGAGCATTTGGAAAAATTTATCAAAATTTCTAATATTGATAAATTAAGGAATTTCAGTATAAATATGTTATTTAGAAGCACAGAGGTTTAATAACTGGAAGAAATAGCTATACAGATGAAAGTGATTACTCATGGGGAAGAATGAAGCAGGCACTGATGAATTTGATTATCAGCTTTTTAGTACTTTTGCTTATATTATCAAGTATATCAGTTATATTGATTAAAATCAAGTGGAAATAAAAGCAGTTCAAACTAAAATAAACCATTTATAGATGTTAATAATAGGGGAAACTGGGCATGGGTACATGGGAACTCTTCTTCACAATTTTTCTGTAGATCTAAAACTGTTCTAAAGAATAAAGTCTCTTCAAAAATTGAATTGGAAAAATAAGAAAGGTGAAACAAAGAAAAGAGTACAATGTAATACATAATATATCTTAAATATAGTGTAATAAAATTAATGAACATCAAAATATACAGAAAATAAAATCATTTTCTGTATTGATTTTCAAAACAATATAAATTATTAAAAATAAAATGTTGCATTATTAATAAATATTGTCTATACATATATGTCTTACGTTTTGAGTTATTCAATATTACCAGTCAATCTATTCTTCATGGAAACTTATAATTTTTAAAATAACAAGTGAATAACCGTGTTTAAGATTAAGTGGTTGACATTTTTTCCATCAGTGGATTAATATAGTTTTGGATTATGATTATTCGTTTACCTCTTCACCCCCATTTAAGTGTCCTAAACCGCTAAGAGAGACCACATTAGAGGTTGTGCAGGACTAGTCGGGGGTGGGGTGGTCAATGAGCCTGTCTGGCTAGGCCACATCTTTGAAATGTTGCACTATCTGTCACTGGGCATTATTGCTCTCCTGTTCCTCTCCATCAGTTTGGCTAAATGGTAGTCCTGTTTCATAGGAATTAAGCAATTTATCTGTAGAGTGGGGCTTAGAAATCAAGCCCTCTGATACCAGGGGCAAGAGTATAACTTTGTCCTGGGGCACCAATGATATGTGGTGTCTACTGTTGCTGTCATCATAATAGGCACTAAACTTGAAAGCATAAACCCCAGGACAGTGAGATTGACCTTGATGCAAAACCATGGTGAGCATATAGTCCTTGGATTGGGCTCTCTAGCATGTTTTAAGGCAGGTTTACTTATTTCTTTATTACTTTCTATACTTTTTAAATCCCATTTTATGTTCTAAGAACTAGACATTGCAGGAAACTCCTCTCATACCTTGTTTTCTCTCTAGATCCAAAAATGAAAATGACAGCCCTGCAGTAGCTAAATATCTAAGCTTTAAAAACATATTTTAAAAGCCCTAATTGGCATAATAACCTGTAATTTTCTTTTCTTTTTTGGCATCACCCATTTTACATCTTGTACTTCCAGTTTCCCTCGATCACATAATTATCAGATATTCTTGTCGAGTTTAAAAGGTGGTTTTGATGTCATATTCTGCAATTAATTGACCAGTTTGCTTCCATTAAGTGTAATCTCTTGTGCTTGAACTTTCTGTCTATGGGACATAGTTTAGTTCAGTAGTACCCTTTGAGGATTTTTCCTGATATGTTGACTTGAATACTAGTTCCTGGTCCAAGTGAGAAATCTTGGAGGTGGTACAGAGAGTGTTTTTCTCATTGTACGTGCATATTAAGCTTCCCTAAGATTATACTATTTCTGGGTGGAAGATTGGATTGACTATCTTTGGTTATGTTCATTTTCATTGTGTGAATAATGGTTAAATAAACTTCGTTCCTTTGGCCATTCTCTTGACTTTTGAACTTGGTTACAGCTCTTTTGCAGGCTGTATGTTTGTGTTGTCTGTTATAGACTGAACGTTTGTGTCCCTTCAAAATTCGTATATTGAATCCCTGCCCCCTCAATGCAGTAGTATTTGGAGGTGGGCCTTTGGGAGATATTTAGGTTTAGATAAAGTCATAAGTGTGGTGCCCTCATGATGGAATTAATACCCTTATAAGAAGAGGAAAAAACACAAGAGATATCTCTCTCCACGAGCATGCACTGAGGAAAGGCCACACAATGAGAAGGTGGCTCATTCTCTCACACAATGAGAAGAAGCCAGGAAGAGGGCCCTCACCAAGAACTGAATCTTCCAGCACCTTGATCTTGGACTTCCCAGCTTCCATAACTGTGAGAAATAAATTTAAGCCACAAATCAATCTATGGTATTTTGTTATAGCAGCCTGGCTCTCTAAGACACAGGCCTTCTCCAACTTCTTCAGTGTTTGGATTCAATATAAATAGAATAGGGCAATTAAACCTTAACCAGTATTAAGCATATGGAGGTGATATTCTCCTACTTCCTTTAGACCTAAGACCCATTCATTTTTCCTGGCACCATACTCTAAGACCAAATATAAAAATAGATTTTTTTTTGGAGACAATATCTTTATGTCTGTAAGCTTCTTATTTATGCTTTCATTTGGCCATACCTAGAATTTTTTTCAACAACCCAGATGAATGCTGCAGTGTAAATATCTCATTTTTCCTTTCTCCAGCATCCATTCCCCTACAACCTGGTTACAATGTCTTGTTTTCCTTGGAAAATCACTTTTCCCCATTCTCACTCCCCAGTCCATGTGGTTGAAGGGAGGCTTACCTCCCCATGGCTCCGTGAGTGTGTTATTCAGACTAGGACAATCAGAGAAATATATTCTCCTAGCCACATTGATTGGTTCTGAGATGGACATGTGACTCATTTCAAGCCAATGAGATATAGGTCCAAGTCTTTTGCTTAAATCATAGGGACAGAGGCTCAAATCCATACAGAGGAAAACAATGCTGAGAGATGGAGAGGGGGAGAGCACCCACGTGACATTATTTGATTACTTGGATGCAGTTGTATCTGAATTTACACTAGACTTTTTGATCATGTGAGCCAGTAAATTTCTTCTTTGGCTTAGGTCAGTTTTAATTGGATCTTTATTAATTACAACTGAAAGAGTGCTAAATAACTTGATTACCAAACAGCAAGAAGTATGAAGAGAGAGAAAATATATTAGATGACAGAGTCAGAAGCCAGAAAGATCTTGTCTATAGAGAAGAGCAACAACAATAAGATAAAATGTAGTAGTGATGAATGTAAAGTCCCATCTCTGCTCCAAATCATCAGCTGGGCAAAATGAGGCTGAGGCTGACATGGATAAATAGTTGCCCATATGAAAAAGATTTAGTGGTTTTACTGAATTGTCAGGTCAGTCACAATTATTAGTGTGATAAACTGTTAAGAATATGTTGTATTCTCTTAACCTGTTCGCCTATCCTTGTGCCCATGCAACACTGTGCCATACTGTCCTGATTACTATAGCTATATTTGTAAGTCTGAAAAATCGGGTAGTGTAACTTTGCCAACTTTGTTCTTCTAGACTGTTGGCTACTCTACGCCCTTTGCATTTCTATATAAATGAAATATTGTGAGTTTCCCCAGATCAAAAAGAATTAAGAACTGCGTAATTTTTCAAGTTGCTGGGCCTAGTGAGTTATAAATTGTTTTTAATGGCATTGCCACTTTAGCTGGTTAAAAAGAATAGTATTTGTTATTCCTTAACAGTCCTATGGGAAAATAATTATTGAATTATGCCAGGTCTTTAGAAATACATCCTTAAGATAAGATGCAAATGCCCTGTATTTTTATTTATAAACCTATAGTGCATAGTACATTTATTGAGTAATACATAAGAAACTACTAACAGTAGTTTGCTCTGAGGGGAAGGGTGGATTGGGTGTCTGGTAAAGGAGAGAGATTTACTTTTATGTAAACTCTTGAAATCTTTTAAATTAAAAAAATCTAATAAAATTTTTCAAAATAAAAATGTAATATACACTATTATTATTCATGTATGTTTGAGATCTATCTGTAAGTCACAATTCCTTTGTATGCATGAAATCTGTCCTGATTTATGACTGTGGGTGCTATTTGTAGTTAGTGGTACTGCAGTTCCCTCCTTTATTTCCTGGGTCAGCCCATCATCTGGACTCTAAAGAAACTTTAATCAATCTCTTACATCATGCATTTAACAAATTCTTTGATGTACCTCTTAAGCATTTTATGACTGCTCTTTACCCCAAATAAATAATTATACTTTAGGGCTTACAGCTCTTTTTCAGGGCTTCTTGTTCTTGCTCAACTTAACTTACAGTTTCTTGTGTATCCTAACTTTACTTAATTTATCCAGGCCTCAGTTGCCTTATCTGTAAAAGACATCGGGTAAAGTGTGATTCAAAATCCCTTCCAGTCCTGTGCGTTCATAAATCTGTTTTCCATTTCATTCCATTCTGTTCATGATCCAGATAGACAACAATGACACAATCTTGAAGACATGACATTTCATAGAGCGTTCAAGCTTCAGGAAAGTTATGCCTACTCTTTTGCTACTCCTTAGACCTGTGATTCACAGTTTTAATTTTAGAATATTCATTGTGTCTATAGGCATCAACAGATTTGATGGATTGAATCATTGGCCACTTCTTGCATCCACACTCTTGCCATGGCTTCGTTGTGGGCAAAATGTACTTCCTCAACCCTTGACTTTCTTTGACTAATGGCATATGGGCAGCATTGTGCCATTTTTCAGCCTAGGACTTAAGAGGCCTTGCATGGTTCCACTAGTCACTTTGTGCTTCAGTTTCTGCTAGTTCAAGGAGAATGAGAGACATGGGGAGCAGACCTAGAGATCTGAGTGAGAAACAGAGCTACCCCAGGCACTGAAACCTGAAGCAGAGCCTCTCAGTTGAGCCCAGCTTGGATCAGCTGAGTTTCAGTTGACCTATAGATCATCAAAAATAAATAATCATTAAGTCTTGGTGTGGTCTGTGACACAGCATTTTTGTGACAACTAATTGATACAACAGGCACTATTGGCTTCTATCAAAATGTATTTTTGGGGCCGGCCCCGTGGCATAGTGGTTAAGTGGGCGAGCTCTGCTGCTGGCGGCCTGGGTTCGCATCCGGGTGCGCACTGACGCACCGCTTGTCAGGCCATGCTGTGGCGGCGTCCCACATAAAATGGAGAAGATTGGCACGGATGTTAGCTCAGGGCCAGTCTTCCTCAGCAAAAAGAGGAGGATTGGCATGGATGTTAGCTCAGGGCTGATCTTCCTCACACACACACACAAAAAAAGTATTTTTAAAATAGGAAACACATTCACGTGGTTCAAAAATAAAAATATAAAAAGGCATACGGTGAAATGTTTTGCTCCATGACCTGTTCCCCATTCAGGTGGGTCTCATCCAATGTCCTACCACCACAGGTTGCCCAGTTTATTGGTTTATTTTGTATCCTTCTGGAGTTTCTTTATGTAAATGCAAACAGACATGAATATATAATCCTAGCCCTCATTCCTACCATTTTACACACAGTTTTATGATTTGCTTTTTTCATTTAATATATCTTGGATATATTTATCTATCAGTATATAGAAAACTTCCTTATTCCTTTTTACAGCTGCACTGTATACCATTATAAAAAAGAATACAATCTCCAATGATGGTCATTTGGTTTGTTTTCTATCTTTTACTGCGATGTAAGTATATCTGTAGGATAAATTCTCAGAAAGATGTATGCAGATGGAATTTTGATAGTTACTGCCAAAGTGTCCTTCACAGCGGAACAAATGAATTTTAATTTGGAAGAGATATTGTAAATATCTAACAGCCTTTTCCTTTAACTTGGAGGAGGAGGGTAATATTTCACACAGGAAGCCATTCCACTGACTTTCCTGGAGGACATGAAATGATCTTTTCAGAGAGCTGATACCTGTATACCAGGAGGTTCTCAGTACTTTACAGATATCAGCTTTTTAAATCCTCACAGCATCCTGTGAAGGAGTCACTGTTACTACTCATCTTAAAGATGAGGAGATTTATGTGGAGGGAAGCTGAGTGACTTGCCTGAGTTCACTCAGCTAGAAAGCAACGGAGCTAGGATTCTAACTTATATAGACTTACTTCAGGCTAAGATAGCTAAGCCATAACTTCTCTAAAATTACTTTTAAAATAAAGATATAATTAAACTAATATGAGTATAATATCCTAAAATATTTTTCCTAACATGTTCTGTTTTGATAATAGCTTTCCTTAAAAATAATCCATAAATTGTGTGTGTGTGTGTGTGTGTGTGTGTGTGTGTGTGTGTGTATTTGGATGCTATTTGACTGTACCTATAGGACTCTGGGGAATTTACACTTATAAAACTGAAGATATATTAAGATATATAAGAAACCATTATGAACTGGACTCACTTTTAAAATTCTGTGGTTATAATTGTTGGTTGAATTTTTAGAAAATGTGTTTTCTAAAATGTGTTTTGGAAAATGTGTAAAGTGTCTACAATTTGCTAAGTGGCTGACTCACCTTTGGACAATTAAAAAAAATCACCTCTAATATATATACATTTAATATTCATATCACTGCTGTGAATTGTAGGTGTCAATATTCTGATTTTACAGATGAGGAAATTGAAGCTCAGAGAAAGGGGTTGACTTGCCCAACATCACCCAGATAGTGAGGATGATGATGATGGGTATTAGTCACTGAATGTTTACTATATGCCAAGCACATTGCTAGGCCCACTTTACATGGATCTATTTAATCTTCACAATAATTCTATGAGTAGTTACTTTTACTATCTTCGTTTTACAGATGATAAAATAAGGATTTAAGAAATTTAGAAACTTTCTCAAGACCATATAGCTAGGAAGTTGTAGTGTTGGGCACTTAATCCAGGTTTGTTATCATGGTCAGTTTAATGTGTCAACTTGGCCAGACTACAGTCTGGGGTGTGATACTCAGTTAAACACTAGTGTAAGTGTTGCTGTGAAGGTATTTCGTAGATGTGATTAAAATTCATAATCAGGTGACTTTAAGTAAGGGAGATTATCCTAGATAATCTTCGTGCGCCTGACTCAATCTGTTAAAAGGCCATAAGAGCAGAGTTGAAGCTTCTCTGAAGAAGAAATTCTGCTTGCAGACTGCAGCTTCAGTTGCCTGAGAGTTCCAGCCTGCCCTTCCTGGTGGTCTACCCTGTGGATTTCAGACTTGCCCAGCCCCATAATCACATAAGCCAATTCTTTGCAATAAATCTCTTAATATAAATCTCCTACTGATTCTGTTTCTCTGGTTGAACTCTGACTGATACATTTGTCCAAATCCAAAGCTCAAGCACTAACCAGAATGCTATACTCATTCTTTATATATGGCAAATTAGTGTTTGAACCCAAGTCCAGAGTTCTGTGCTGCCTATGCATCAGAACCACACATTATGCTTATCATACCTTGCCTCATACTGTTAGTTTTTATATTTTGTACCCTCCAACTTGATGAGAATTTTGAAGAGACACCAAGTTTTGCTTATCTCATTTTTTGTAAACTGTATATCATGCATACAGGACCCACAGCTGTCACACCTGCACACAGCCATACGTCATTTGCCTTCTTGCTTTTGTACTCTCTCAAATTTTGTGGCCATCATTATTTTTCCTTTTCTAACTTTTCTTTCATCTTTCTGTTTTAATTCTTAATTCACAAGCTTTTTTTGGGGGGGGAGGAAGATCAGCCCTGAGCTAACATCCATGCTAATCCTCCTCTTTGTGCTGAGGAAGACCGGCCCTGAGCTAACATCTATTGCCAATCCTCCTCCATTTTCCCCCCAAAGCCCCAGTAGATAGTTGTATGTCATGGTTGCACATCCTTCTAGTTGCTGTATGTGGGTCGTGGCCTCAGCGTGGCCAGAGAAGTGGTGCGTCGGTGCGCGCCCAGGATCCGAACCCGGGCCGCCAGCAGCGGAGCACGCGCACTTAACCGCTAAGCCACGGGGCTGGCCCAATTCACAAGCTTTTAGAAGCTTAGCACTTTAGTCAATGTTGCTGTCCCCTGTCTTATCAATTATTAGAGATTGTCCTGGGTAATGTAAAACCTTAATGAGAGAAAGAGGTGATGCTCTCTCAGAGAGTTGGGTGGTGATTTGGTTTAGTTGTTTTAACCTGTGCTACAGTCCTTCCAGGGCTGGCCCCCTGACAAATATTGACAAGTAAAATTCAAAATTTTTTAGTTCCCTAATGAGTACAGTTGGAATGGGAGAAGCATGTTCCTTACTGTAGATAAGCCCTAATTCCAAGGTCAAATGTTATCAAAGAGCAGATTCCTAAGGGTTGATTAAATGATAGGTCCCAAAAGACACTTTTCTGTTTTCCTCCTTTATTTATATTTTATTGCTTAAGTAAAATCTTTCTTTAACATTTAGTCATCTCATGTTAATTAACCTCAAAGTAAATCTTTTGTTAAGAGAATAAGAAGCCCTCCTCAGACCTTCTTATAACTTATCAGGCCCATTTTCAATTATATTAAATTCAAGTTTAACTTTTACATACTATGGTCACACTTTTTTTCATAGTTCTTAAAGATATGGCTGATGTTAAAAATAATAACAATTGGTAGTTATATGACACTTAGTATTATTGTCATGAGTCAGTAAATCTTTGGGGGCACAAGAAAATATCTATATGTGTGTTGCTATTGTAAGGACTAAGAAAACAAGATATAAAAATAGTAGGCCCTCTCTTAGCATTTAGATGAAATCAGAATTAAGACTAGAACTTAAATTTTTTGACTCTGGTTAGAGATTGAGAAATTAATTTTATTTGTTTAGATGGATCGTAGACTCTGTGAGCTGAGCCACAAAATGTGGAATGTGTCTCACTTTCCTAAGGTTAGAAAAATTTACAATAAAGTTTATATAGGGTACATTTATTTTATATAGAAAACCACATACATTTTGTTTTGAAAATCCTGAAACCACTATAAAAGCTGAGACAGTTATTTGAGTTTACTCCAAGTCATTTAGCTGTTAGTACTGTGTTGTGTTGCTTACTTTGCCCTGTGGAAAAAATAGATATCTGTGTACTTAATTCCCTTGCTAATCCTTCTTTTCTTTTGCAAGAATTTTGTCAGGAATACTTGCCTACATTGGAGTCATGCAGAAGATATGTAAATATCCAACACACTTTTGCAAATTTGTGAAGTATAAAGTTGAACATGTTCAACTTTTCCCAATATAGGCTACCAAAGAAAATGTGCAGAGAAGCTATTTTGAAATCTAAACCAGTAAGGCTCAATGCAAGCTATCAAAAGAACAAAGTGGGAATCACACCTCTTTGTTTACTTCCAAGCACACAAATTACTTGATAAGGAGGCTTGTTTAGATTAAGTAAGCATAGACATGGTGCCAGGGATATCTGATTATTACTGTTGCGCATACAAGGTAATAGAACACTTCATTAATACTAAAACCAAATTCTGCTCTTAAAGGGGTTCCATTTGTGTTATCCCTACACAATGCAAAAGGGGCATTTGACCACAAGAAAGTGGATAGAAATGATTATTCTACATTGTTCCCATTGATATTAAACATATCTGCTAACCCTGTGACTTGTACAAAGGGCGAAGTTGCCTTGAAACTTTATAATTTCCTCGACATGACAGCATTTAAGCAAGACCTGTTAAAGAACACTTTTGCAAGGAGAGAATGGAACTCTCTAAAGGATGTGGCCCACTCCTGTCTTCTCCTAATCACTTTCCTTGGTAGGTACACAAAACTTAGAGACCTCTCTAGTCCTTACTCTAAACTCATTATTTTTAGGATGACTGAGTTTGAATTCTACTCCCTTACTTTCTAGTTATGTGATTGTGCCTAAGAACTTCAGGCCTGGTCATAAATATTCTAGTCTCCTCCTTTGGGCACATGGTAGGTTTACACTTCTTCTTGAAAGAGGTCATGGCCACATGACTTCTAGGGAGGAGTCAGGGCATAAATCACCACCTTTCTCTTCTGCCTGCATGGCTACCAGCTTCATTTCAAACAGCAGATGCTCCATATTTCTACAAAGAGCAGAGCCCTAGCCAAGCCACAATGGACAGATAGCACAAATGAAAAATAAAACCGTTGTCTTAAATCACTGAGATTTTGGGGTTGTTTATTGTTGTAATCTCACCCATCCTTACTAACAAAGTAACCTTGGGTAAGTACTTAACCTCTGTTAGAATTGTACCTGCCTTGGGGTTGGTGTAAGGACTAAATGGGATTATCCAGTTAAAGCACTTAGCACAGTGTCTGGCACGTGATACATCCTCAATCAATGTTGGCTGCTATTGTTACTATCATTATACAGAATCTTGGGGGCTAAAATATTATATATTTTTTAAATTCCTAAAGTTTATCGCCTTTATATGCAGGCTTTTTTAAGAATTATTTTTCTTCCACATCTTTCTAAAATGTATCACACCCTTTTCTACCTTAAATAGAGTTCTTAAGGACTTAGGGTCATCATTATAAATGTAATGTATGTAGTTCAGGACACTTTGAGGTGTGTAGGGCATCTGCTGTGATGTTTTCGGGTTTTGTGTATGTTTATAGCAGTTTTTGTTCTCTGTCGCTTCCTTGTTGTTCTCAGCGTACTTTTGACAAAATTTTCTTTCTAATCCCGTTGACCTCCTCATATTCTGCTTTTAATCTGCTGAAAATTTTGGAAGATGTTAACTAGTTTTGTTAGAATTATACATAACTTAAAAGAAATTAGCCTGAAGTAAGTGATCGCTTGGTAATTATGCATTGCTATAATTCCTTGTAGTAGCCTACTGATGTTTTTTTAAAAAGAACGAACCCCATTTAATCTTCTGTTACTATTGTAAAAGTTTCCACTTCACTGTAGTTGAGAAGCTAAACAGAGTCTAAACTGGATAGTGTTCGTATTCCATCAACTTTCCCATCCATCAGAAGTAGAAGTGAATCAGCATCACTAGTATATTTCCAGTGTAAACAAATGAGCGTGGGTGCTTATGGAGGTTCAAGGAGCTGCCATTATTCCCTGCCTCACACACCAATCCACACCGAAAGTTGGGACTGGAAGATGTTGCCACCATTCCTGCTACTTTCAGAAATGACGGTGGCGAAGACCTGTGAAGGTAGGAAAAGGGAATGGGGAAGGAGAGCAGATTTCCCCCAATGCACTCTTAATGTACAAGTGGAAATGGAAATTTGTCCCTACCCCTTCCAAGTGATGTCAGCTTATTTGAGAGTATTGCACGGTCACCCAGAATCCTAGGTTCTCTACTCTCATTGTTAGTGTGTGTGTGTTTTGGATGTTAAAGAAATAACATAGTTTCTGATCCTTATTATTTATTCAATACATGTGATTATGGTAGATTACTAGGACATATGATTCTGAAAAATGATAAAAGGCAATACTTCTGTACATATAGGGCATTTGTTTTCTCATTGGCATCCGTTTCTCCTTCCTCTGTAACAGGCCTTGGACTTTGCTTTAGGGGGGCAAAGCAAAGGTGAAGCTGGAAGAAGATCTACTTTCCCTCAATCTAGAAGACAGATATTATCTCTTGGAATTTGCATCTTGAGTGACAAAATTACTGAAGCAATTGGAATGGAATCATTGCAGCAGCAAAACCCTGAAGAGGAAGAAAAAGTCATTAGCTTCTGCTATCTAGAACCCCAGAACTGCCTGATTCCTAATCTTTCCCATTGCTTCTGGGAGTATCTCATAGCCTTTTTCTACTTTAGTCCATTTCTGTTGCTTGCATAACCAAAAAATTGCTACATGATAAACTTTTGTGTTTTATGTTTCACAGTGAGAATTAACATAGACACTCAAAATGTTAGTTTTTCAGTTTATTGAACAAGAAGATACATTTTCCTAGAACAGAACTTTAATGATTTTGAGTAAAGACAATTTCTAAAATAGGTTATCTTCTATTTATTAGAGCATGTGCTACTTGCCATGTATCATGCTAAATGCATACACATGCACACACGTGTGTATGTCGGTTTGTGTATGTATGGTTACTTGTTTTTAAATATATATGTATAAAACTTTATGATTACAATGACACAGCAAGTAAGATTACTATCCTCATTTTACATATTGAAGAAACTGAAGCCTAGAGTGGTTAATTTGGCAAAGTCACACTGCTAGAAACTGGTGGAGCTAGGATTTATGCCCAGGTCTGGTTGACTTAACTACCATGATATGTTGCCTCCCCTGTCAGAAATAATGTTATTTTTTGGACTCATTGTACGCCAATATCTGCTCAGAAATTAGGTATATTCTCTTTTTTCACTAGGGTCTGAGAGCAAAGCAGAATAAATGCTAACAAAAATGACCAGCAGATTTATAACACATTTCAAAAGTTAAAATGGTTGTAAATATCAGTCCTCTAGTTCAGTATTATTACTGCATTCATTTCACATTCTATTTTCAAAAGAAAGAGATTTAATTTAGTTACCCTAGATAATTCTAAGCTTAGTCAGAAGTTTATATTTAAAAATTTGTCATTTAAATTTTAATTGAATTAGAATTTCATTTCCTATTTTGTTAAGATCTGGTATTTTTCCCCCGTTTCTTTATATAAACTATTGCGAATCTAGAATGTGCATAATCCAATATAGAACAAAGAAGCAAGTGAGATTGTTCAATTAAGAATCATTAGTTACTCTAGTACCATGGAACGAATGGAGAGAGCTTTATCAGTTTGTGTGCTTTCTGAAGTTCCTAAACATTTTATGATGGAAAATTAGCTGAAATGATGGAACGTTTTCCACACAAAAGAATAATTAAAAAAAATTACTGATGCCAACCCAGTATTTAGGGTTCCAAAAGCACGCCACAAGAAACTAGCTTTGTGCCTAAAGAGCCCCATTGTTCAATTATTTCAAGTTAGCATTATTTACAAGATCCTTCTTGATAAGCATTTACCATTTTCAAAATTCAGTTAATTTTTGAAGTTTGTACAAAATTTTCTAGGAAATGGTTTCCTCATCTTCAAAGAATTACTGATTTTCAATTAACTTGAATGATCTAATTAAACATAAATATATCAAATACGTTTATACCTAAACACTATTGAAATGAAATACATAGATGCCAAAATATATGTCATATTTTCAAGGATTATGGGTTAATATAAAAAAAAATCTAATTTCTACCATAAATATTTGCCAAAAAATTGAGGCAGAATTGTGAGACCTTGCCTATAGTGCAAATACAGTTATATGTTTAAAATGAGGCAAAAAAAAAAAAAAAAAAGATATGGAAAAGGCATCTAGTGCAGTGGTCCCCCATGTATGCATAGCCAAACATGGGAGAGAGCTATGTTCCAGTTTTCTCCAGGAATCCTCCCAAGTATTAAGAGTAGTTCTTAGAACTGTGGTTCTCCAACATGAACAGGCTTGTCTATTCATGACTCCTTCTCTTAATTCACAGCATACAATCCCATTAGGAAAGAACAAGAATAGAATAAGGCTCTGTATCAGTCAAGGTTCTGCAGAGAAACAGAACCAATATGTATATTATACATATATAAAGAGATTTGTTTTAAGGAAGTGGCTTATGAGATTGTGGGGACTGACAAGTCAGACACCTGGGCCCGCAGGCCAGCAGGCTGGAAACTCAGGCAGGAGTTGATATTTCAGTCTTGGGGCAGAATTCCTTTTTCTCCAGGAACCCTCAGTTTTTGCTCTTAAGGCTTTCAACTGATTGATGAGGCCCATTCACATTATTGAGGGTAATCTCCTTTACTTAAAGTCAACTGATTGTAAATATTAACCACATCTACAAAAATACTTTCACAGCAACACGTAGATTAGTGTTTGGTTAAATAGCTGGAAACTATAGCATAGCCAAGTTGAATCATCACCAGGTCTCTATGTGGCAACCATGCTGGCAGAAGGAAGTCTCTGGAAATTTTTCAGACATAGGCCAACCTGTTCAAGGGTGGCTGGGGAAAGGAGGTAGAACAGGTGTCACCTCTTGCCCTTTCTTCCCTCCAGGCACCCACCACTCTACTTCCCCAGTGATTGTGCAGCCATGGTGATGAGCAGAGGGGAAGCTGTGATCTAGATAAGCTAGGAAATGATGGTTTAATCACTTCTGGGAAACTTGGGTGTAAGACGTCAAGATCTAGATGATTTTATGATGGTTCTTGACAAATAGCTCTTGTAGGGTCAGGGTGAAGGACATAATTTTTTGGTGAAAACAATGCCCTTTGTTTCACTTTGCTGATGAGAGTCTAAATAAGGTTTTACTTTGAAATGCCACTTATGGAAGCTGTTTGGGCCTCCCCTCTCCCCTTGGCACAAAATTATAGTATTCAATAATAAATTAATGCTATCAGACTAGTAGCTAGGCTCAAGACTAGTGGGGGGTTTGAGGTTTCCAAATCCCTTGCTTTCAGAACCTCTGAAATATGTCTTCTTCTTATGGCTGCTTTATGCTAAAAACCTGTGAACTTGGACACAGAGAACAGGGATAGTAATGGAAAGATTGGATCCTGGATAAGCATAAAGTTATTCACTATTTAAAAGTCTTGAAGGTATAATCCAAAATACGGGTCATGGAAAATTTTAAGGACATAGTAATGTTATGAGACAATCTTACAGTCCTATTTTGTGTAACAGGCCAGTTAAATAATGAAGGGTAGGAATGAAAAATAAGCCTTATGCAACATGATAAGGAGATGAAATTTTGTTTCCAACTTTAGCTTTAGAACCATGGATAGTTAATAAAATCCTGTGGCAATTACTTTCCTGTCATCCCCTAATAAAACCTGACCAATGAGAAAACGTAACATATAACCAGCTAATGAAATAGTTACAAAATAAACACAGACTTTCCTTTATTTCAGAGTAATTTCAGCTGAGAAATGAAACAGCTAACAAAAGCCACAGTTTTTATCATCCAGTGCAGGCAAAGCATTTAGTAAAACCATAATCCCCAAAATTGACGGTAACCGAAAATACTGCAGAAAGATTGTCCAGTATTTGCCCCAGTGATATTTTAGCAGTCTCTACCTCTAGGATACCATCAGAGTTTATGTTATTATTTTACAGGAAAAGATTTCAATTTACTCAAATTGTGTCAGGACTAGCACTTAGCAAGTTGAGTCATTTTTTTCTTTACCCGTGGTTAAAAAATCACCAAAAAACAAACAATCCAAAGGGGGGTGGGTGGGGAGAAAAACATACTTATATGATGCTTTTGTAAAGGCAAAAAGTTAAATCTTTTCTGTACTGAAAATTATTGAAAAATTTTAATAATCTTTCACTTCCCAGTTGAGGCCAAGTGGGAAGCAATGTGGCAGTGCTATTTGGACTCAGTAGGACTCCTTCCTTGGCTCCTCTTAACCACAAAGAAAAGTGCTTTGTTTGCTCTGAAGAGAACTTACACAGAGTCTCAGCAGAAACATCTGCAGTTTTACAGAAAATAAAACTACTGAGGTATGTCTTTTACAGCTAGAAGCAAGGTAATAAACAGCTATTAGGACCTCTACTTCCATTGTATTACCTGATAAAAACAGACGAATTAGGCTCTCTACTTCTAACGTATTACCATGCTAAAAACAGGTTAATGCTATTTTGTATGAAGTATAGACCTCAAAGGAATTTTGGCCTTGCTTTCATAGGAGTAGAAAATACTGTATATGTTTCCCTTCTCTGTTTATAAGGCCACAGAATCAGGGTGTCCAATGCTCACTTTCTCAGAACTTGATGGTACACTTTTTTTGCCAGGATAATCTCATTGATTCCAAATGGAGGTCAGGCCTTCTGGCATGGTTAAATGTCATAATCTAGGTCATATTTTTGCTAATTTATTTCTTAACACATTAAAAAGTTTTCCTGCTCCTGAGTCTTACTTAGTAAAGCTTCTGATTGAGCCAATGAACTAGTGCTTGATCCTTTGAATCTGAGTGTAATTAGTCTGATGCTTTCTCACATTTTTCACAACTGACTGAGTTGAATAAAATCCTTCTATTTTATTGGGACACTTTGGGTAGAAAGTTCAGTTGTTTCTGAACTTTGGACAAGTTTGGGTAGAACTTGTCTTGGGACAACTTGGGTAGAAGTTGGGGCACTTTGGGTAGAAAGTTCAATTGTTTGAGGCAAAGCTAGCCAGTCCCCCCAGGCCACATGGGCACTCAGAAACTCATGAGAGTGAGGTACCCTTTTGACTGTCTCCAACTTGACTTGCTAGTTCTGATTAATTATACTATTGCTTAAAATAGATGAAGACTCAAATGAGAAAAAAAAATCTACTGAAAAGCTTTCACTGCTGACTCAACATAACAACAGTTATTTTGTGGGTTGTGATGTCAGTGTCCAATTATTATGGTCCCATTTTGTTGTCTTTTCTTTTAAAGTACAAGGAAAATTGTGTGAAGAGGCAGGGACCAAATATCCTGCAAATGTGTATAGGAAAGCTGAAGCGGCAGGAAGATAAATTAAAGTTTGGTTTGTG
Source organism: Ceratotherium simum simum (assembly GCF_057802395.1). Taxonomy (NCBI): domain Eukaryota; kingdom Metazoa; phylum Chordata; class Mammalia; order Perissodactyla; family Rhinocerotidae; genus Ceratotherium; species Ceratotherium simum. The sequence continues at coordinate 73,064,475 of NC_141903.1, read as the reverse complement.
TCCACAAATATTGAGAGTAGTGGGAAAATGTAGGGACACTTTGTCATTTGTTGGTTCTTCTAGTTTTTCAAGTTCTCAGCAGAACCCAGGATGAAAGTCATTCTATAATAAACTAATGATTTCATGGTAATGTAGTTAAAACTTACAAAAACAGGAGTCAAAAAACTTTCTGGAAATATTTTTTTGTATTTCTCTGGCTGCGTAGTGTCTAGGTAAAACTGAATGCTGAGGATAAATCCTAAACTACTTCAAAAAATGTGATCCTATTAGAAAATGTACTTCCTAGTTCCCATGTCAATCAGTGTTCAAAATGCTTATTTGGAGAAAATAAACCTATTGCTAAAATTGACCATACTCTGGAGCCACACTTAAGATTTTGCTAAGCCAGTGAAAATATTTCTAAGATTGCTGTAATGCATGTGCTCACCATGAAACAGTCTTTTCAATATAGTATTTTCCATAACTTTGGGGAGAATTCACTAGAGCACAGGTGCTCAGGTGTAAGCACATGATGTGAAATCATGTCAGGAGGCCAAAAGGAGTTTTTGTTTTTTTCCAACCAAAAAAGACAAGGGGATTTGAATTAGTTAGAAAGCTTTCCCAAGAAGATACTATTAAGCTGAGATCTAAAAGACAAATAGATTTCCTTTAGCCATATGATTAACCAAAGTCTAAAAGCAAGGAAGAAAACAGAATGTACGATGCAGCTGAATGGCTTTATTAATTAATTAACTAATTAATTAATTAAATCTTGAGTGTCTTCTATGTGCACAACATGAGCTAAGCTCTGGGGATATAATGGTGAGCCAAAACACACTCAGACATGGTCCTTGTGTCAATTCCTTTCTGTGGAGGGAGACAAACACTGATCAAATTACAGAAACAAATGTAAAATCATAATGCTGTTAAATAGAACAAGATGCTATGAGAACATATACAAAGGGAATGTGAACTAATTGAAGCTGCCAAGGAAGGCTTTTCTGTGAAAGTTACAACTGAGCTGAGATCTGCATAAGAGTTAAGTAGCCAAAGAGAGGAGAGCACAGTGTTTCAGGCAGAGGGAGCAGCATGTACAATTTGACTGCCCATCTTTACTAGAGCAGCTTCTGCTCTCCTCACAAATAACACAACAGCGTTTTTTTTTTTTTTTTGAGGAGGGTTGGCCCTGAGCTAACACCTGTTGCCAATCTTCCCCCTTTTTTCCTCCCCAAAGCCCCAGTAGATAGTTGTATGTCATAGTTGGACATCCTTCTAGTTGTTCTATGTGGGATGCTGCCTCAGCATGGCTTGATGAGCAGTGCGTAGGTCTGCGCCCAGGATCCAAACTGGTGAACCCTGGGCCGCTGAAGCAGAGGGCACGGACTTAATCTCTATGCCACCGGGCTGGCCCCCACAACAGCGTTATACGACAGCGAGAGTCTGAAGAACTTTTTCAGTTCAAAGTCTAAATAAATCACAGAGTGGCTGAAAGAGTAAACTAATTACTCAGGGCCTTAAACTGGGTTATGGTGGGGATAGCGATTTTGATGTGCACTGAGGCAGTGGACTAAGAAAGGAGGAGAAGGAAATGTAGAAAGAAGATCTCAGTACCATCTGGGAAAGAGAGGCTCTGGGCCCTGTGCTTCAGAGGACCCTCATATCACAAATTTATGCAGCACATAAACAATAAATTATTTAAAAACCATAGACACTTCTGTCACTAAACATTCATGCTTGTGACTAACACTCATCAGGCTACAGGGAAATTCTTTTCCACATCTTTTACCCTACCTCCTGGAAATAAAAAGAAATTGCATCCGAATATGCTGTGACATATTGTGGGATATGTTATTTCCAACATGAGAAAAGGAGAATGCTTCAGACTCCAGGGAGGATTTGAATGGCAGAAGCACTTAAATAAGAGAAAAGATAAATTAAATAACTTGTCAAATCCTTCTTCTCATAGCATGAATTCAATAGGTACTTGCATAATGAAGTTTCATTTCCTACTAGTGCTAAGCATCCATTTTCTTGCTTCTCTCCATATAAACCAATTCATGGTTCTGGAATTACTCCAGATGTGCTTAGTATTTGCAAATTATTGCATATGATGGCTAAGGAATATTGTGCAATATTAAACAGTTCATATTGCTCTTAAATTTGTATGCATCTCTAGCTAGATGTAATATACTTAAAGTGTGATCCTGATTCTTAACATTGGCAACTAAATGGATGTTGAATGCTAGAAATGCAAATGTAGTTTTATTTCTATAAAAATATTTAATAAAATTAATTAAATTTTCAAATACTAAAAATTTCAGTTGTTTAATTTTGCTTTATGATTGGATATTCATTATAGTTTATACTTTGCCTCTTAATTTCAATAATTTTGTATATTTTAGAAGAAAAATAACTTGAAAAGTTTTCATTTTTCTGCATTTTAAATTTATATTTTTGATTAAAATACATTAAATTTTATACCCTTTATGCAACTACATTTTACTTTTTAATCTTTTAGATCGTTGAGAATGAAGGCCAATGAAGAATAGAGAATTGTGATAGAAATAGAGAATTCAAAAATAGAGATTAGGAAAAAAAAGCTGGAAAGAAAAAAAGAAATAGAAAATTTTTAAAGAGGAGTTCTACTTAAATTAAAAATAAAAGTGTGGGAACAATGAAAGTGAGCAGACTTCTGTTGAGCATGACCCTAATAGAATTTGCAAACGAGAAATTACAAGTCCTTATTTAATGAAGATTTAACTACTGATCAAAACAATGCAAATTAACAAGAACGTTATTCTCATCAAATCCACAACTTAAATAGGTCAGATGAAAAACTTTTGCAACTTTATGTTCTTTATTAAATGAAGATTTAATTACTAATTAATGAATGAAAAAGAGAATCAATTTTATATCAATTTCATAACCCAGAAACAACAAACGCAACTCTAGCCTGCCCTTTAGAAGACGGAGAAATGAATGGTCCTGAAGTCAGCAAATCTGGGAAGAAATCCTCCAGAGCATTGACTGGATAATGATCTTGGAAATGGTGATGCCACGTCCTTCTGACAGTGTGAGAATGTTGCTAGTAAAACACATTCAGGTTCAAATTAATGATTACGATTTTCCATTGCATGAACATGGCAGAATTTTTAATATTTCATTGTATTCCAAAATTCTTTCAAATAGAAGGAGATTATAGAAACTGGCTTTTGTATTCTCTGTTTAGAAACTATTTTGTTATCACTGTTAACATGTTTCACAACCAATCTTCATGATAGACTTCAGCCAATGCATGTATTTGTGATAGGAAACACTTAAATTCTCAATTAAAATGCCATGGAATGTCCTTTGCACACAAAAAAGTGCAGATATAATTACTAAAACTGAAAAAAGGGTCAAATAAACTGCAAACAGCTAATAATAATCCACAAATAAAAGTAAAATGTCCAATAGTACATGGGCATAACGTTCTTTGAAGACTAATATATTCAGCCAAGCTTAATGACGCCTTTCACGGCACAACAGCAACATAGTTATAGAACTTAATGGCAAATGTCTAGGATTTGTAGAAATGATTTTGAAATTTGATGGAAGAATGACCAAAAATTTAAGATGGATAAAAAGTAATGAAACAAATGATGACTCTTTCCTAAGGAGAATTAAAAATGAAATTCTTGATTTGAGACAATAAAGTGAGATAAGAAATCATCCCTAAAATTTTTAAAAAGCAAAAACTACTCAGTTCAACTTGATTGTATAGGATCCAAAGTAGTGCTATGTAAATAACCTTTATTTGTATACATATTGAACTACCAGGAAAGGAAAACAAGGAAGTTGAAATTAGTGAATATTTCATTGGTTTCATACCTGTTGTAAAAACTACAGGTTTTTACTTGAGGGAAGAGTTGAAAAAACAACTTCAATTTTAGGCTCTGATTTAAAAGATTGTTGAGGGAAAAACTATGATTCTGGTGCTGATGTGGTTGATAACAACAAAGGTGATTTGGGCAAAAAAATACAGAAGGATTCTTTGTGCCATGTATGGTACATAGTGTGAATTTGTTACTAAGAGACATGGTCTCAATACAGCTGATATTGTTGACGTTCCCTGGAAAAGTTTAAACATTATATATGGTATTTTCAAGATCTGTCCAAAGGTGGAATATCTTGAGAAAAACATTGAATTCGACCTAATAGATACTGGTGGATAAACAATGGGAGTGCTGATCAAATGCTACTAAAGCAATTAGATTTAAACAAGATTCAAAATGTACTAGAACAGTTAAGTAAAACAACAAAAAATTTCTCAAATATTGAGTTATGATTTTTGGCAGAAAATGAAATTAATTTTGAATATATCCACATATTTACTTGCTATTATAGTAATAATATTTAGCATAATATTTAGCAAAAGCTTAGGGAAAAAACAGATCTAAGTTTGGTTATTTCACTTTGAAAAGGATTGAAAACTCTTAAAATTAAAGAAAGTGGTTTTTATAAATAGAAACTACATGTGCAATATGCAACAAAAGTTACAATCTGAAAAAATATAAGAAAATTGAAATGAAGAAATAAAAATGTTCACATGACAATGAAGAAGAGTCACATACTAAAAAAAAAAAAGAAAAAAAAATCCCCAGACTAATTTCTGTAAAGGTTATTTTCTGGCTATTAGAAACCAAAGAAAGATTTAAACAAATTGAGCAACGTACTGCTATTTTTAATTTTTAACAATATTCCAGAATTGAAAAATGTGAAAGCAGAATTAAGAAATACTGTATGAATCTAGATATTGTCTTAAGAGATCCTGAATAATCACAATGTGATAGCAACCTATATGATGAAATTAAAATACTTTGTAATATTTTTTTGTGATAATTTATCATATGCAAACCCATTACAATATTTGAGCATGGTGTGTGAAATGAATATTCACTTCTGAACTTAGTATTGCTTTAAAAATTTGTTAGCAATTCCATTTGCCAGTGTCTCAGCAGAGGTAAGTTTCTCCAAATGGAATGAATAAAAACTGTGTAATAATTTCGACCCAAGAAAAGTTGTCTAATTTGGTATTTCCTGTGAGTGGAACTCAAATTAGGTGAAAAATCTTGATTTAAAAAGATAATTAGTAATTTTGGTGAGCCAAAGGCAAGAAAAATATATTTTATAAAATATATAATATTTTATGAATTATGGCTGTCTTTTATTATTACTTGTCCAAATATCACGCAGATAGGTGCAATAATAATTAAATTCAGCGGTCTTTGTTATTTTGCTACCTTTAGTCATATAAAACCCATAGCTTTGCATATATTTAAAAAATGTTGTTTTTATGAAGTTATATGTCAAGATGGGAAGATAAGACATATTTTAGCTAACAGTTTTGTTAGCCTGATTTGTAACTTGTAAATACGGGCCTTTGTTTGTATTCTTGCCCTAGTATTGCCCAGATAGAGGGCAATGGACCAGCCTGTTGGACAGTAGCCCGGAGGCCCAGGCTTGGTCAGCCTCATTTAGGTTAATGATTGGTAGGATAAGATTGTGGAAAGCTTGGAGTTAGACCGCATAAAGATAGACAACAAGCAACACTATTTGCAATCCCTTGAAAAATTTAGAGCAGGATAGAAAGAGCTTAAGAATGCCAGATGCCTGGGATGAGGGTAACGGGGAAGAGGTTACTTTTAAGTGGTATTCTTCATCACCTCTTTTCCCCTTCATCATTCACCTCCACTCTAGGACTTGCTACGCTGAAGACAAGTGCCCAAGAGCTAGATGGTATTACCTAGGCTTAGCCCTAATGCTTATAAAAACCACTTATGTGCTTAAATCTCACCTGTCTCAGTTTCCTCCTTTAGAAATTGTGAGTTAGAGTATTAACCTATTATACCATATTGCTATGATGGGTAGTAAGTAAAAATAATTATAGAATACTTGGCAAAGATAAAGCCTAAATGAGTGTGCCATGATAATATTTGCTATCCTTATAATGCATTGAAAAATTATCATGTAGTTATGACCTATTTGCTATATTTCCACTTAGTTGTTAATTACTTTCTTGGAAATATTTTTATATGGATAATCTATCAGAGATTTAAGTGAACTTTCTTCAGATCTAATTATAGGCTTCTTTTCCCTGAGCATGACCTTCTGCCTCCCCACTGCCCCCCGCCCCCCAAAAAAAGGGACAATACCTACCTTGGACAGAGGTAAACTCAGTCCCATTTATTTTCTCTCTTTAGGTCTTCTGGTGCTAATTAACAGATAGTCTTTGTTTTCTATTTGATAAACCAATGGCTAACATGTGCTTCCTCTTTAGCCTGTGGAAGTAGTTTGTCATCGGAGGCTGTATGTCAGAATCTGGCACAGCACTGAGCTGGATTTACAAACCACTTCTCCCATCCACTTGGTAAGTTATTTCATTTTTCAGTCATACTAGTTCAAACATCAAATTCATATAGGTACTTGCCCTCACGTTTCAGTTGAAGTCACTTTGCCCTGCTATTTTTATTCTATTTTCAAGACCAGTCCTTGATAAAACAAAGTAAAAACTTAACTGTGTTTGGAAAGTATAACAAAAATCTTCTTTAAAAAAAATATATATCAAAGTGATTTTATTTGTTATTATTTATTTTTGAGACAAAAATCTTGTTTTTTTTTTTCTCTTCCCTCAAGTGACTATGGTCTGTATCAATGTAGATCACAATAGAGGCAAATATCTACTGTGTTTTGTTTTTGCCATCCATATAATAGAAACCTGTACTAGTTATATATTGATGCATAACAGATTACTACAACAGTTAGTGGCTTAAAACAACAAACATGTATTATCTCACAGTTTCTGTGAGTCAGGAAGTAGGGAGCAGATTAGCTGGGGGGCTCTGACTCAGGGTGTCTCATGAAGTTGCAATCAAGATATCAGCTGGGACTGTAGTCATCAGAATGCTTGACTGGTGCTGAAGGAAGTGCTTCCAAGATGGCTCATTCCCAGGACGGTTGGCAATTTCCTACCATGTGGGCCTCTCCATAGGGTTGCTCAACCATCCTCACCATGTGGTAGCTAGATTCTCCCAGAGTGAGTGACCTAGCCTTTGAAGTCACATATCATTATGTCTGCTGTGTTATTGGTCATACAGACCAATCCTGATACAATGTGGGGAGGAGGAATATCAGAGCATGAATATTAAGAGGCAGGGTCACTGGGGGCCAGTTTGGAGACTGGCTACCACAAATAGGGTTGTGTTTGGAGCACTCAGCAACCAGCGTTGAAGCCAAAATGCATCCAGGAGAAGCTGTGACCTTTGAGTTCTTCTTGAAAATTTCTTAACCTTTGAGATACGTATTGGCTACCATTTGGGCAATGGTGAAAAAATGTTGGACGTGGGAGCCAGCAATCTCAGTTCAAATTCTAGCTCTTGACTCTACCTTTGGAAGAGGCTTGATCTAAATCTGACTATCTCAGTTTTGTTTTTCTATAAAATGGAGGAATTAATACGCATCCATCTGTGCTTAGTAGATTGTATGCAAGATTTAAGCCGTAGCTCTAAGTATAGCGCCAGGCGTACAAGAGCCAGTTTCCTTTCTCCTTCCCCTCAAGAGACTCTAAAGCAGAATTGCCCAAACATTGTGCTCTGAAATACCACTTTTCATCTTGCCATCCCTCCAAAGCCCCTGGGTCTGTCACTTCTGGCTGACAGTGGCCTCCTCCAGTGTGCCAAACAAGTATTAACATTGTATATGTTTATCATTGTGAAAACCTTTGGGAAACATTTCTCTAAAAGAGGATTTCCTTAAAATAGCCATTCAAAAAGACATCTAATAAGGTACTCAGGATAAATAAATATATACTAGTCCCTAAGAGAACTGTTTCATCATAGGCACGAGAACATATTTAGCAACATCTGAGAACTATCTTCCCAAACTTTCCCAATCTTAAAAGCAGAGATTCAGATGTAAATAAGCATCTCCAAGGGATGGGACTGGGAATCCATAGTTTTAACAAGGACTCTTAAAATTCTTGAGATTAGGCGTGTTTAGGAAACACCATATCTGGTGAATTTACCTGTAGAAAGTGGAATGTGGGGAGTTGGGGAGGGAGTGGTGGGCACCTAGAAAAAAGGGGAGCAAGTATTGAGATTTTCTCACTTAGAAATTCTGGCATAGTGACTGATTTAGCATTTGCAGGTCCGTGTGTGTGTGTGTGTGTGTGTATGTGTGTGTAAAGTGGGGTGTGGGACAGCTAACAATCTGTATGTTATGTATGTTGTATTTGCACTTCATTCAGTGTAACTAGAATATAGGAAGTGCTCACTATGTTTAAGACATCTTACTATGTAGTGACCTCCCCGTCTCTGCTCAGCTACTCTCGTGTGATGAACTAGGCAAAACATGTCTCCTCTCCCACTCTGCTTTTAATAGTATTACTCTAGCTGTAACTCAAATGCCTATCATGGCTGGGAATGAAATGCAATGAAGGAAACTGACTAGTTTGAGATGATAGAGAAAAAGACCTCCAAGAGTAATTTCAGTGAAAAAAGCAAGATAAAAAACAATGTCTATAATATACTACCTTTGTGTAAAAAAGGAGAAAGTAAGACTATGTGTATTTTCTTATAATTTGCCTAGAAAGACTATAGAGGAATGCAAAAGAAACTAATAAAAGTGGTTACCTTGAAGGAAGTTGGGGCAGATGGGTAGATAAGACAGGGAGTGAGACTTTTCACTATATATCATTTTAAAAAAGATTTTGAAATAAATGAATTTATTACCTTTTTATTTTCTTATTATTTTGGTGCCTTTTTTATTAAAGTATAATTGACATACAATATCCTATCAGTTTCAGGTGTACATCATAGTGATTCAATATTTATATGCATTACAAAATGATCACCATGATAAGTCTAGTTACCATCTGTCACCATACAAAGTTGTTACGATATTATTGACTGTATTCTCTATGCTGTACTTTACATCCCCATGACTTACTTATTTTATAACTAGAAGTTTGTACCTCTTAATCTTCTTCACCTATTTCACCTGTCCCTCAACGCCTCCCCCCTCTGATAACCACCAGTTTGTTTCCTGTATCTATGGGTCCATTTCTGTTTTGTTTTGTTTGTTCATTTATTTTGTTTTTTTAGATTCCACATATAAGTGAAAACATATGGTATTTGTCTTTCTCTGTCTGACTTAGTTCACTTAGCATAATACCCTCTAAGTCCATCCATGTTGTCGCAAATGGCAAGATTTCATTCTTTCTTATGGCTGTGTAATATTCCATTGTAAATATATATATATATATATTTACATTCTTTATACATTCATTCATCTATAGATAGACACTTTGGTTGCTTCCATATATTGGCTATTGTAAATAATGCTGCAGTGAATATAGTGGTGCATATGTCTCTTTGAATTAATATTTTTGTTTTCTTTGGATAAATATCCAGAAGTGGGATTGCTAGATCATGTGGTAGTTCTAGTTTTAATATTTTTTTATTGATGTTTTAATAGTTTTTAACATTGTGAAATTTTGAGTTGTACATTTTTTGTTTGTCCTTCACCATATATATGTCTCCCTTCACCACTTGTGCCCATCCCCCACCCCCATTGCCCCTGGTAACCACGATACAGTTTTCTCTGTCCATGTGTTGGTTTATATTCCACATATGAGTGAGATCATACAGTGTTTGTCTTTCTCTTTCTGGCTTACTTCACTTAACGTAATGCCCTCCAGGCCCATCCATGTTGTTGCAAATGGGACGATTTTATCTTTTTTTTAATGGCTGAGTAGTATTCCATTGTATATATACCACATTTTCTTGATCCAGTCGTCAGTCGAGGGACACTTAGGTTGCTTCCACTTCTTGGCTATAGTGAATAATCTAGTTTTAATTTTTTGAGGAACCTCCATATTGTTTTCCATAGTGGATGTACTGATTTACATTCCCACCAACAGTGTATGAGGGTGCCCTTTTCTCCACATCCTCTTCAACATGTTATTTTCTCTCTCTTTTTTTTTTTTTGTGAGGAGATCAGCCCTGTGCTAACATCTGCCAATCCTCCTCTTTTTTTGCTAAGGAAGACTGGCCCTGGGCTAACATCTGTGCCCATCTTCCTCCACTTTATATGGGATGCTGCCACAGCGTGGCTCGCCGAGCAGTGCGTCGGTGCGCGCCCGGGATCCGAACTGGTGAACCCAGGGCTGCCGCAGCAGAGCGCGTGCACTTAACCGCTTGTGCCACTGGGCTGTCCCCATATTTTTTCTCTTTTTGATAATAGCCATTCTGATAGGTGTGAGGTGATATCTCATTGTGGTTTTGATTTGCGTTTCCCTAATAATTAATGATGTTGAGCATCTTTTCATGTGCCTGTTGGCCGTCTGTATGTCGTCTTTGGGAAAATGTCTATTCAAATCCTCTGCCCATTTATTTTCTGTGAGGGAGATTAGCTCTGAGCTAACGTATGTTGCCAATCCTCCTCTTTTTTGCTGAGGAAGATTAGTCCTGGGCTAACATCCGTGTCCATCTTCCTCTACTTTATATGGGATGCTACCACAGCATGGTTTGATGAACAGTGTGTAGGTCCGCACTCAAGATCCGAACCGGCAAACCCTGGGCCACCAAAGCGGAACTCGAGAACTTAACCACTACACCACCAGGCCGGCTCCACTCTGCCCATTTTTTAATCAAGTTGTTTGTTTGTTTGTTTTGAGGAAGATTGGCTCTGAGCTAACATCTGTTGCCAATCTTCCTCCTTTTTTCCTTTTTTTTCTCCCTAAAGCCCCAGTAGTAGGTTGCATGTCGTAGTTGTTCATCCTTCTAGTTGCTCTATGTGGGACACTGCCTCAGCATGGCTTGATGTACAGTGTGTAGGTCCACGCCCAGGATCTGAACTGGCGAACCCCAGGCCACCAAAGTGGCACGCGCAAACTTAACCACTACGCCACTGGGATGGCCCCAAGTTGTTTGTTGTTTTGATATTAAGTTGTGTAACTTCTTTTTATAATTTGGATATAACCACTTATCAGATGTATGATTTGAAAATATCCTATCCCATTCAGTAGATTGCCTTTTTGTTTTTTTGATGTGCAAAGCTTTGTATTTGATGTAATCCCATTTGTTTATTTTTGCTTTTGTTTCCCTTGCCTGAAGAGATTGGTCCAAAAAAATATTGCTAAGACCAATGTCAAAGAAAACTGCCTATGTTTTCTTCTAGGAGTTTTATGGTTTCAAGTCTTACATTCCAGTCTTTAATCCATTTTGAATTTCTTTTTGTATATGATGTAAGATAGTGGTCTAATTTCATTCTTTTGCATGTAACTGTCCAGTTTTCCCAGCACCATTTATTGAAGAGACTGTCTTTTCCCCATTGTATATTCATTCCTCCTTTGTCATAGATTAATTAATCATATATGCATAGGTTTATTTCTGTGCTCTTTACTTTATTCCATTGATCTGTGTGTCTGTTTTTGTGCCAGTACTACACTATTTTTATTACTATAGCTTTGTAGTATAGTTTGAAATCAGGGAGCAGCTTTGTTCTTCTTTCTCAAGATTGCTTTGGTTATTTGGGATCTTTTGTGGTTCCATACAAATTTTAGGATTCTTTGTTCTAGTTTTATGAAAAATGCCATTGGTATTTTGATGGTGATTGCATTGACTCTGTAGATTGCTTTGGGTAGTATGGACATTTTAACAATATTAATTCTTCCAAACCATGAACATGCTATATCTTTCCATTTATTTGTCTCATCTTCAGTTTCTTTCATCAATGTCTTATAGTTTTCAGAGTACAAGTCTTTCACCTTCTTGGTTAAATTTATTCCTAAGTGTTTTATTCTTTTTGATGCAATTGTAAGTGGGATTATTTTCTTCATTTCTGTTTCTGATGGCTTGTTATTAGTGTATAGAAACACAACTGATTTCTGTATATTAATTTTATATCCTGCAACTTTATTGAATTTATTTATTAGTTCTGATAGTTTTCTGGTGGACTTTTTTAGGGTTTTCCATATTTGGTATCATGTTATCTGCAAATAGTGACAGTTTTACTTCTTCCTTTGCAATTTGGATGCCTTTTTTTTTTCTTTTTCTTGCCCAACTGCTGTGGCTAGGACTTCCAATACTATGTTGAATTAAAGTGGTGAGAGTGGGCATCCCTGTCTTGTTAATGATCTTAAAGGAAAAGCTTTCAGCTTTTCACCATTGAGCATGATGTTAGCTGTGGGCTTGTCATATATGGCCTTTATTATGTTGAGGTACATTCCTTCTATACTCACTTTATTGAGAGTTTTTATCATAAATGGATGTTGAATTTTGTCAAAATCTTTTTCTGCATCTATTGAGATGATCATATAATTTTTATCCTTCATTTTGTTAATGTAGTGTATCGCGTTGATTGATTTGTGGATGTTGAACCATCCTTCCATCCCTGGAATAAATCCCACTTGATTGTGGTGTATGATCCTTTTGATGTATTGTTGTATTTGGTTTGCTAATATTTTGTTGAGGATTTTTGCATCTATGTTCATCAGGGATATTGGCCTGAAGTTTTTTTTCTTGTAGTGTCCTTGTCTGGCTTTGGTATCAGGGTAATGCTGGCCTTGTAAAATGAGTTTGAAAGTATTTCTTTGTCTTCGATTTTTTGAAATACATTGAGAAGGATAGGTATTAACTCTTCTTTAAATATTTGGTAGAATTCACCTGTGAAGCTGTCAGGTCCTGGACTTTTGTTTTTTGGGAGTTTTAAAATTACTGATTCAGTTTCATTACTTGTAATTATTCTATTCATATTTTCTATTTCTTCATGATTCAGTCTTGGAAGGTTGTGTGTTTCCAGGAATTTATCCATTTCTTCTAGGTTTTCCAATTTGTTGGCATATATTTGTTCATAGTAGTCTTATGATCGTTTGTATCTGTAGCATCAGTTGTAATTGATTCTCTTTCATTTCTGATTTTATTTATTTGGATTCTATTTTTTTCCTGATGAGTCTGGCTAAAGGTTTATCAATTTTATTTATCTTTTTAAAGAACCAGCTTTTAGCTTCATTGATTTTTTCTGTGTTTTTTGGTGTCTGTTTCATTTATTTTCACTCTGATCTTTATTATTTCCTTCCTTATACTAACTTTGGGCTTTGTTTGTTCTTCTTGTTCTAATTCCTTTAGGTGTAAAGTTAGATTGTTTATTTGAGATTTTTTCTTGTTTTTTGAGGTAGGCCTGTATTGCTATGACTTCCCTCTTAGAACTGCTTTTGCTGCATCGCATAGATTTTGGAAAGTTATATTTCCATTTTCATTGGTCTCAAGACATTTGTGATTTCCTCTTTGATTTCTTCATTGACCCATTTGTTGTTTAGTAGCATATTGTTTAGTCTCCATGTTTTTGTATTTTTTCCAGTTTTCTTTTTGTAATTGATTTCTAGTTTTGTTTGGTTGTGGTTGGAAAAGATGCTTGATATGATTTCAGTCTTCTTAAAGTAAATGAGACTTGTTTTGTGGCCTAACATGTGGTCTTTCTTGGAGAATGTTTCATGTGCACTTGAAAAGAATGTGTATTCTGCAGTTTTTGGATGGAACATTCTGTTTATATCTATTAAGTCCGTCTGGTCTAATGTGTCATTTAAGGCCAATGTTTCCGTATTGATTTTCTGTCTAGATGAACTATCCATTGATGTAAGTGTGGTATTCAAGTCCCCTACTATTATTATATTACTGCCAATTTCTCCCTTTATGTCTGTTAATATTTGCTTTATACATTGAGATGCTCCTATGCTGGTTGTATAAATATTTATGAATGTTATATCCTCTTCTTAGATTGACCCCTTTGTCATTATGTAATGCCCTTCTTTGTCTTTTTTTACAGTCTTTGTTTTAAACTCTATTTTGTCTGATACGAATGTTGCTGCCCCAGCTTTCTTTCTGTTTCCATTTGCATGGATTATCTTTTCAATCCCTTCACTTTCAGTCTGTGTGTGTCTTTAGATCTGAAGTGAGTTTCTTGTAGGGAGCATATAGATGGGTCTTGTGTTTTTTTTCCATTCAGCCACCCTATGTCTTTTGATTGGAGCATTTAGTCCTTTTACATTTAAAGTAATTATTGATAGGTCTCTGCTTATTGCCATTTCGTTAATTGCTTTCTAGTTGGTTTTATAGTTCTTCTCTGTTCCTTTCTTACTCTCTTGGTTTCTTCCCTGTGGTTTGATGGTTTTCTTTAGTATTATATTTGGGTTCCTTTCTCTTTATTTTTTGTGTATCTATTGTAGGTTTTTAGTTTTTAGTTACCATGAGGTTCATATATATATCAACCTCTTTCTCTCTCTATATATATAACAGTCTATTTTAAGATGATGGTCACTTAAGTTTGAATGCATTCTAAAAGCACTACATTGTTACTCTCCCCCATGTTTTATGGTTTTTTGTTTTTCTGAGAAAGATTTGCTCTGAGCTAACATCTGTTGCCAATCTTCCTATTTTTTTTTCCTCCCCAAAGCCCCAGTACGTAGTTGTTTATTCTAGTTGTAAGTCCTTCTAGTTCTTCTATGTGAGCTGCCACCACAGCATGGCTACTGACAGACAAGTAGTGTGGTTCCATGCCAGGGAACTGAACCTAGGCCGCCAAAGTGGAACAGGCCGAACTTTAACCACTAGGCCATCAAGGCTGGCTCTATATTTTATTTTTTTTTGATATTATATTTTTACATCTTTTTATTTTGTGTATGCCTTAACTACTTATTATAGTTATAGTTGATTTTGCTGCTTTTTTCTTTTAACCTTTATACTAGCTTTTTAAGTGGCTGATCGTTGCCTTTATTAAATATTTGCCTTTACCAGTGAGATTTTTTTCTTTCATATATTTTCTTATTTCTTCTTATAGCTTTTTCTTTTCTACTTAAAGAAGACCCTTTAACATTTCCTGTAAGGCCGGTTTAGTGGTGATGAACTCCTTTAATTTTTGCTTGTCTGGGAAACTCTTTATCTTTCCTTCAATTCTGAATGATAACCTTGTTCGGTAGAGTATTCTTGGTTGTAAATTTTTCCTTTCAACACTTTAAATATATCATGCCACTCCCTTTTTGCCTGCAAAGTTTCTGCTGAAAAATCAGCTGATAGTCTTATGAGAGTTCCCTTGTATGTGTCTTGTTGTTTTTCTCTTGCTGCCTTTAAGATTCTCTCTTTACCTTTAACTTTTGCCATTTTAATTATAATATGTCTTAGTGTGAATCTCTTTGGGTTCATCTTGTTTGGAGCTCTCTGTGCTTCCTGGACCTGGATGTCTGTTTCCTTCCCCAGGTTAGGGGAGTTTACAGCCATTATTTCTTCAAATAATTTCTGCCCCTTTCTCTCTCTCTTCTGGGACACCTTTAATGGGAATGTTAGTATGCTTGATCTTGTCCTAGAAGTCCCTTAAACTATTTTCAATTTTTCAAAATTCTTTTTTCTTTTTGCTATTCTAATTGGGTGACATTCACTATTTTGTCTTCTACATCACTGATACATTCTGCATCACCTAATCTGCTGTTGATTCCCTCTAGCATATTTTTTATTGCAGTTATTGTATTCTTCATGTCTGAATGGTTCTTTCTTATATTTTCTAACTATTTGTTGAAATTCTTACTGTGTTCCTTATTCTTCTTCCAAGTTCGATGAGCATCTTTATGACCATTACTTTGAACTCTTTGTCAGAGAAATTACTTATCTCCATTTCATTAGGGTTTTTTTTTTTTTCCTGGGGTTTTGTCTTGTTCTTTCATTTGAAACAAATTCCTTTGTCTCTTAATTTTGTTTGACTTTCTCTGTTGTTTCTAAGAATTAGGCAAAATAGCCACCTCTCCCGGTTTCGAAGGAGTGGCCTTGTATAGGAGTGTCCCCTGTGTAGACTCCATGTGCCTGGCAGCTCTGGCAGGCCAGCTGGAGCTGGAGTAGGTGTGGGCCAAAGGGGTCAGTCCCAGGATGTGTTGTTCTGGGGCTACCTTGGTGGGATGGTTAGAGCTGGTATGGGCCAGGGATCCAGGGCATGCTTGGGCGACCTTAGCAGGCCAGCTAGAGCATCTGGGCTGTGTTCCCACTGTCCTATCAAGGTGGGGCGAGGAACACAAAAAATGGGGCTTGCTGGCACCTCTGACCCCAGAGAGAGTTCCAGCAGTTCCCTGCCTATTTGGCAGATGCTTTAGGATTAATAAGTGGATTTCCTGTATAGTCTAGGTGCTTTTTAAAGTCCTGTTTTTTTTTGTTGTACGCCAAGGTGAGCAAGCCTGCACCGGGGCCCCTCAGTGATATCCCTCCCTGCTGCAGGTCACTGCATTGGGGGTGGGGTTCCCGTGGATACTGTGACTCCATCTCTCCTACCCACTCTGTGTGGTTCCTCTATCGTTTGTTGTGTAGAAGCTGTTCAGTCAGCCCTTAGTTCTTCGGGAGGAATTGCTTTATATATAAGTGTAGATTTGGTGTGTCCATGGGAGGAAGTGAGTTCAGAGTCTTCCTATGCCAATACCTGTTTTTACAAAAAAAATATAACAATATGCAGGCCAAACCAGACAATACTGTGGACTGAATTTGGTCCATGAACTGCCTTTGAGATCTCTGTATTATACAAATCCCTAAACTTAAATCATTGAAGTCTGAATCATTGATTAATTCATTCAGTAAACATTTATTAAATGCCTCCTAAGGTCCAGTCTTCATGTTCAGGAGCCAGGGCACCATCTCTGGCCTCAAGGAACCTTCTTTCTCTAGATCTAGTGTCCCTTCTTGGTGAACATTTAAAAAGAAGTATCTTTTAATTGTTTTTTGCAATTTAAACTAATTAATAAGTGTTTCCAAGTTGAATCTCCAGTGAATAGGTAAGACTTGCTTGCAGAATTGCAATACATTTTTGTATATACACAATTAATGTTTAAGACTATAAAAATATTTTGATCTTAACTATTTTAAAATAAAACCTTCTTAGCCTTGTTTATTCTATTAATTTGTTAGGCAGATACCTTTTTCATTGTCTCGAGATAAACTTAAACCCAAGCCAAGTCAAATTATTTCAAAGTCTAGATAAAATGAATACGTATTAGTGAAGCTTAAATATATTTGCAAATAAAATGTTTGAGAGCAAACTGTTCTCAATGAGATGCAGGAAGTATGAATAAAGAGAGTAGAGGAAACAGGAATAAAATAGAAATCCAATCTATTTTCCCTTTTAGGAAAAAAAATAGATGTAACATAACCTCTTTGAATCTGGTAATCTAATCTTGACACTAATAATCTTATCTCTTTTGGAGGTGTATTTTGGCTTCTTTCCCCACCTTGCCCTTCCCATCCCCATTGACACCCGGAAATGTACTGTTCATGTAGAAAAGCAATGTGTTCTGCCCTCTGATAGAATGGAGACTTATGTTCCCCAAGGGCCTGTAAAGGTGCCCATAGAAGTTTAGATCGGCATAGGCATAAAAATATATTTGCCACCATGATACTGTGAAACATTTCAGGCTTCTGGATTCTTAAAGATTCTGCTGCCTGAAAATCCTATTCAGAATTCTCCTTTGCTATGACTAATTGTTAGGGAGGGAGCAGAGTTATTCAAGACTAATATTATTAGTTTTGAACTGACCTTAATACCTTTAGAAAGCCTAACTATCTGTATGGAGTAGTGTTTCTGATCATAATATTACCTTGAGAGACCCAGAGGTTAAATAACTTTATCTGAGAAGATAAGGATTCATTAACATTTTTCATGTATGTCCAGATAAATGATTTCTTCTGAGTGATAAAACAATAAAGCCATCATTATAGGCTATTTAGTAAAACTTGTTCTAGTTTTAGAATTAATACCATATCTAGTAGATTTTTGCATCTGTTTCAGTTATCTTTTGCTACATCACAAAGCACCCCAAAATTTAGTGGCTTAAAACAGCAATTCATTGCTATCACTCATGGTTCTGTAGGTTGACTGGGCTCAACTGAGCTTGGAGTTTTTCCTTGGTGCCTCTCATATGGCTGCAGTCAGATGGTGGTTGAGGCTAGAGTAATCTGAAACTCGACTGGGTTGGACATCTAAGATGGTTTCTTGGATCGCATATTTGGCTCCTCCGCTAGAATGGCTGGAAGAGATAGAGGCTGGTATTTCTCTTTTTCTCTTTCCACATGACCTCTTCACATAGATAGTATGGGATCCCTCACAGCATTACAGTCTCAGGGTAGTTAGAGTTCCTATATGGGGGCTGTTTCCCTCAGAGTAAGGATTTAAGAGACCCTGGCAGAATCTGCAAGGCTTTTTATGACCTAACTTCAGAAGTCATGCAGCATCACTTTTATTATTGGTCGAGAAGCTAGTCATATACAGGAGCCAACTGATAGAGCTCCCACTGGCCAAAGCAGGAACAATTTGAACAATAAAATAAATAAAATAGTATTGGATTATAACCCAGACTATAAGATAGGGATGCAGTGAGTCAATACTGATATCAATAAATGGTTGAATAAATAAATAAATGGGGGAAAAGAGACAAATCTTCCTTTTTGTCTCCTTTTGGAAGGAGAATTCCAAATAATTTATGTAGATACTCCACTCTCAGGGAGGAGAATCATAAATCCCTACTCCTTACATGTGGGTTGCTCATAATGACTTCCTTCTAAAGAGTACAGTATGGAAGGAGGGGAAAGAATATCTCAGCCATAAGATCAAGGTTGGGATCTACAGCAATAAATCATGTTGACAGTGTATATCCTTGATTTGATGGGATGAAAATGGCTCTTTACTCTTGTGGTCTTCCTTCCCAAAGCCCCAGTCTAATCACGAGAAAAACATCAGAAAATTTACAATAGAAGGACATCCTACAAAATACTTGATCAATGCTCCTCAAAACTGTCAAGGTCATCAAAAACAAGGAAAGTCTGAGAAACTGTCACAGCTAAGAGGAGCCTAAGGAGACAATGACTAGTAAATGTGATATGGTATCCTGGATAGGATCATGGAGCAGAAAAGGACATTAGGCAGAAACTAAGGAAATATAAATAAATTACTACAGACTTTAGTTAATAGTAATGTATTAGTATATGTTCACTAATTGTAACAAGTATACCACATAATATAAGATGTTAATAATAGGAGAAATTGGGTGAGAGGGTATGTGAGAACTCTCTGTACAATGGTCTCATCGTTTCTATAAATCTAAAACTCTTCTTGAAAATAAAGTCTATTAAAA
This sequence comes from Ceratotherium simum simum, assembly GCF_057802395.1. Lineage (NCBI taxonomy): Eukaryota > Metazoa > Chordata > Mammalia > Perissodactyla > Rhinocerotidae > Ceratotherium > Ceratotherium simum. The sequence goes on along the minus strand of NC_141903.1, from coordinate 73,045,304 downwards.
AAAAAGTTAGTCATAGGGCCCAGATTTGAAGGGAGAGGGCTACAAAAGGTGTGAATAGCAGGAGGTGTGGTTCTTTGGGGGACCGTCTACAATAGCATCCATTCCTCTGATTTTCTTCTGAGGGCTCACCTCTCTACCCCTATTCTCAGTTCAAATGGCTCACCCTCTGGTTCCTGAGGTAGAGCCTGTGACTCTGGCCTAAGGCAATCAGTTAGTTTCATCTCCCTCATCAGAATCAGGGGATTGCATCTCCTTTGCCACAGGATAGTTTCAGGAGTGGGCAGTGACTTAATCCAGGGCAATCAGAGTAATTCCAGTACTGTTAGAAAAGTCCTTCTGCCCTTGAACTTGGGTATATGTGAAGTGGGAGCTGCTGCCTCTTATCTTGCCATCAGGAGGGGAGAACTTGGAGGTACCAGGAATCACCAATGGATTCTGAGAAAGAAGCCAACAAAATGGGGGTAGCTGGGGGGGATAGAGCCAAAAGATGGGAAAAACAAGCTGTGGAACATGATGGAGCCTGGAATCCATCCCTGTTTGGGGAAGCTCTGCCGCTGGAGATTCTCAATTACACAATCCAATAGTCTCTTTTGTGGCTTAAGGCTGTTCGATTTGGGACTTTTTAGGTCTCTTACAATGGAAAACGTTCCCAAATGATACAATGAAACAATGAATTGTCCTCTAGTTTATTTGTATGTTAAATATGTTCAGAATATTAATTGATTTTTAGATTGCTGCTTTTTTTGAAGTGGTTTCTTCCCCAATAATTCAATATTTATCTGAAGATAAACTTGCTATAAATTTAAAGAGTAAATTGATTAATGTGCTTAAAACATTTAGAACGATTACATAGCACACAGGAAGTGCCCAACAAATGTTAGACATTACTTATTGTTTCAACTTATTTTAAAGGGATAAACCTTGTTATGGAACCTCTCATCTGGCCTTAAATGTACATGTAGTTATCACAGTAAGAGATTAGAGGAGTCATATGGTAAGTGGCTAAGGGTGTGTGTTTTATAATCTGATAGGTCTGGGTTCAAATTCCGGACCTGCTCCTCACTTGCTGTGTAACCTGCAAGTTACTTAACCTCTCTCATTTCATCCTCCTAAAAATTAGAATAAAAGTACTTCGTAGGAGTAAAATTAAATAATGCTTGCAAAGGACCAGTTTCAGTGCCTAACACAGAATAGATGTTCCATCAAGTGTAATTGTATTATTTTATATTGTGTGAAGATATAATACTGAAATTTTAATTAGCCTCTGAAAGACTGGTCAAATAAATCAAGACTTCATGTAAGTGACAGTGTATCTTATATTAATGTATATATCACCTGTCCAAAAATTAAAATTAATAGAACAAAGTTGCTCTAAAAATTTATGAAGTATGTTTATTATAAGAGACATGATTGCTAGTATATTTGAAAATTTTGGCTACATACTTTTTCTAAGATACAAGAAAAAAACACTAACTCAAAATGTATTATGCTATCCTTTAGTTAGCAGATTGTATTTATTCAAAGTCAACTATGTTCTTCTAAAATTATAAATGAACAAATTGCACAATGCTGAGCAGTAAGTTGAAAGAGATACCTACTTGTTAGATGATCTCAGTGTCATAAAATGAACCTCATAGTCAGTAAGGGACGTCAAATTAAAATTATTTAAAAACAAAGTAAAAGGACTGAGAAATATTGTTATATGAATCCATTTTAAATATGATAGCTTTTAAAAAAACGAGCTAATGCTAATGTTTTTAATTATTGTAATGGGACCATTTTGGTTGCAAGTAAGAAAATACAACTAAAATTATTTTCTCATCTAACAAGTGTGGGGGTAGGGCGGCTTGTTGCTTAGTGCTGTCACGATGGACCCAGAGTTTTTTATCTTTTGTCTAGCTCACTTTATGGTCACAAGATGACTGCAGCAGTTCTAGCTATCACAAACTCACATCAATGCCCAGAGGTAAGAAAAGAGGACCTCTCCTTATGTCTCTGTAGAAGAGCTAAGAAACCTTTTCAGAAGCAACTTCTCCACTGTCCCATCCTGCAGAGATGTCCCTTCAAGTCTCATTGGTCAGAACTGGGTCATAAGGGAAATAAAAGTACCGTGATTGGTTTAGATGATCTAAGAGTCACCTCTAGGGGCTTGGGCTGGAGCACTTAGCCATGTGGAGGAGCGCAGGTACTTGTATGGATGGAAGAAGAGGAGAATGGGTGCTGGGCAGGCAAACAAAAGCCCTGCTACACTGACAAGCACCAATCTAAAAAATCAGAAAAAGAATTCAATTGATGAAAGCATATTACCAAATGCTATGCTGTACTTAGAGGGAATAAGTGTACAGCAACATATGTAGATCTTAAAAGCATAGTATTCAGTGAAAACAGTAAGAAAGAGAATGAAATCTATTCTAAAATATTTATGTTACTTAAAAACACATGAACACTGGAACCTTCACACACTGCTGTTAGGAGTGTAAACTGGTGCAACCACTTGGGAAAACTGTTGGGAGGATCTATTAAAGCTAAATAAAAGCATGCCCTACTTCTCAGCAATTCATCTTCTCAGTGTGTACACATGTATGCCTGTGTGTACCAGACACATCTGAGAATATTCATAGCAGCACCATTCATAATAGTCCTAAACTGGGTACCAGCCACCCAAGTATCCGTCAACCAGAGAATGGACAAATAAATGTGGCATAGTCCCACACTGGAATACTGTAATGGAATACAGTATTCATTGAATACTGTACAGTGATGAGAATGAATGAAGTACTGCTACATCCTACAATTAAAGAAAGTAGTCATACTAAAGAGTACATATGGGCCGGCCCCGTGGCTTAGCGGTTAAGTGCGTGTGCTCCGCTGCTGATGGTCCGGGTTCGGGTCCCGGGAGTGCACCGATGCACCGCTTCTCCGGCCATGCTGAGGTCGTGTCCCACGTACAGCAACTGGAAGGATGTGCAGCTATGACATACAACTATCTACTGGGGCTTTCGGGGGAAAAATAAATAAATAAAAAATAAAAAAAAAAAAGAGTACATATTATATGATCCTATTTCTATAATGTTCAAAAATAGGCAAAATTAATCTATAATGATAGAAGTCAAGATAGTGGTTACCTTTGGGGGAGGCAGATAGTCATACTTACTGGGAGTGGGCTTCTGGTGGGCTGGGTGATGGTTGTATGGGTTTGTTTATTTGTGAAAATTCACGGAGCTATACAATTATGACTTGTGCATTTTTTATATGTATGTTACACTTAAAATTCTTTCTTTAAAAACCATGCACATGTACAATAGAATTCATTTAATTAATATTCAGGACCTATTGCCAGGAACTGTCTAGGCATTGGAAATACAAAGAAAACTCAGTCCCTGCCTTCATGGAGCTTAATTCTAGTGATAAAAGTAAATGTAATAATAATAACAAGTAATACTTAAAAAGTGTAGATTGCGTGCCAGGTAAAATTGTAACTATATGAGATAGATACTATCATCATCCCCATTTTAGAGCTAGGAAATTGAGGCACAGGGCTACCTGCTGAAGGTCACACAGTAAGTGATAGAGTCAGAATTTCAAGTCTTGTAACTCTAACTCTGGAGTCTGGCTTTTAACCAGGATGCTCTCTTGCCTCTTATTCTAGTGAGGGGAGACAGACAGAAAACAAAGATAGGTACAAAAATTAGATACAAAAATGCTTGGGTGGCAATAACTATAACTGAGAAAAACCACAATGTAGAGACATAAAAGTGACAAGAAGGATTACTATTTTTAATAAGATGATTAGGGAAGGTTTCCTCCATCCTCCTTTTTTTTAAAGAAAGCCATATTTGAACAAAGTGGGAAGTGAGTGAGCCATGTGGATATCTGAGTAATAAGCATTTTAGGCAGAAAAAACAGCAAGGATAAAGACCCTGAGGAGCTCTTAGTAAGTTCAAGAAATAGCTAGGAGGCCAGAGTAGCTAAAGAAGAATGAGATGGGGGAGAGTAGGAAGAGAGGAAGTTAGAGAGTTAGCAGGCACCATATCATGTATGGCCTTGTAGGCCACTGTTTGTACTTTATAAGAATATCTACGTATCCAAAGATATACATAGTAAATATGACTGAGTTCTTACCATAAGGAGGGGTATGGGTGAAGGGATCTTGAGTAAAAAAATAAAGACAACAAGGAGGGACCTAGCACCAACCTAATAAGCTAGAGTGTCATGAACTGAGTAGTATTAACTCAGTTCTACACCTGAGTTGTGGGTTGGGGGTCAGAACAACTCTGGTACAGTCTTTAACCAAAGTGGACTCTATACTCTATCTCCACTCCACTGTAAATTGTCCAAACATTTAAAACGATTGCATCAATCCCTATCAAAGTTCCAACAACATTTTTCACAGAAATAGAACAAAGAATTCTAAAATTTATATGGAACAACAAAAGACCCCGAATAGCTAAAGGAATCCTGAGAAAAAAGAACAAAGCTGGAGGTATCACACTTCCTGACTTCAAAATATACTACAAAGCTATAGTAACCAAAACAGCATGGTACTGGCACAAAAACAGACACACAGATCAGTGGAATAGAATCGAAAGCCCAGAAATAAACCCACACATCTATGGACAGCTAATCTTTGACAAAGGAGCCAAGAACATACAATGGGGAAAAGAAAGTCTCTTCAACAAATGGTGTTGGGAAAACTGGATAGCCATATGCAAAAAAATGAAAGTAGATCCTTACCTTACACCATACACAAAAATTAACTCCAAATGGATTAAAGACTTGAATGTAAGACCTGAAACTGTGAAAGTTCTAGAAGAAAACATAGGCAGTACGCTCTTCGACATCGGTCTTAGCAACATCTTTTCAAACACCACATCTGACCGGGCAAGAGAAACAATAGAAAAAATAAACAAATGGGACTACATCAAACTAAAAAGCTTCTGCACAGCAAAGGAAACCATCAACAAAACGAAAAGACAACCTAACAATTGGGAGAAGATATTTGCAAACCATACATCTGATAAGGGCTTAATCTCCAAAATATATAAAGAACTCATGCATCTCAACAACAAAAATCTACCAACCCAATTAAAAAATGGGCAAAAGACCTGAACAGACATTTCTCCAAAGAAGATATACAGATGGCCAACAGACACATGAAAAGATGTTCAAAATCACTAATTATCAGGGAAATGCAAATCAAAACTACAATGAGATATCACCTCACGCCCGTCAGAATGGCTATAATTAACAAGACAGGAAACAACATGTGTTGGAGAGGATGTGGAGAGAAGGGAACTCTCATACACTGCTGGTGGGAGTGCAAACTGGTGCAGCCACTATGGAAAACAGTATGGAGATTCCTCAAAAATCAAGGATAGAACTACCATATGATCCAGCTATTCCACTGTTGGGTATTTATCCAAAGAACTTGAAAACACCAATTTGCAAAGGTACATGCACCCCTGTGTTCATTGCAGCCTTATTCACGATAGCCAAGACTTGAAGCAACCTAAGTGCCCATCAAGGGACGAATGGATAAAGAAGCTGTGGTATATATACACAATGGAATACTACTCAGCCATAAGAAACGACGAAATCCAGCCATTTGTGACAACATGGATGGACATTGAGGGTATAATGCAAAGTGAAATAAGTCAGAGGGAGAAGGTCAAATACCGTATGATTTCCTTCATTAAGTAGTAGATAGTGACAACAATGGACGGATACATAGGGACAGAGATTGGATTGGTGGTTGCCAGAGGGGAGGGGGGAGGGAGGAGGGTGAAAGGGATAATTCGGTGCATGTGTGTGGTGATGGGTTGTAATTAGTATTTTGGTGGTGAACATGATGTGGTCCATGCAGAAATAGAAGTACAATGATGTACACCTGAAATTTTTACAATGTTATAAACCAATGTTACTGCAATAAACAAAAAATTAAAAAATAAATAAATAAATAAAAACAGCTATAAAAGAAAAAAAAATAAAAAAAAAAAAATAAAATAAAACGATTGCATCAAACCTCCAATTCGAGGAAGAGAGACATGCCCTAAGTGGGTTAGGCTTCTCCATTTCTGATGATTCATTCCTATGGGGGCAGCAGTATCTGCAACAGACAGCACTGCCTCTGGCCTGCAATATGATGAGACACTTCTTTTCCTTTTGGCAAAGCATCTTACCAAAAGAGTAATGAGACGGTTCCTAAAAATATATATATATATATCTACATCAATCTTTTAAAAGCTATATAGCCTAATGGTTTGATTTTTCCTAGGAATGTTAGGCATGTTGACAAACTACATGCATTGATGCTTAAAACATTGCGATTTCTTCAAAATAAACATCCTGCGTGCACACTGATAAACTCTAAGAAACAGCAAGCCTTATTATTTGTAGGCTATTTTTTGCCCAGGAACAAAAAAAAAAAAAGTCTACACTTAATTGGTAGTAAGAGAGATCTTGCTTTAGGTTAGAGAGGTTTTGACTTCAGGCTAATTATTGCAAATTCTGCCTCCTCCTTTATTTTTGCGTTCTCAAGACCCAGAAAAGTGTCCTTTTTTTGGTGAGGAAGATTGGCCCTGAGCTATCATCTGTTGCCAATCTTCCTCCTTTTGCTTAAGGAAGATTGGCCCTGAGCTAACATCTATGCCAATCTTCCTCTATTTTTTGTATGTGGGACGCCGCCACAGCATGACTTAATGAGTGGTGTAGATACTCGCCTGGGATCCGAACCTGCGAACCCTGGGCTGCTGAAGCGGAGTGTGCAAACTTAACCGCTATGCCACCAGGCCTGCCCCCAGAAAAATGTCTTTTAATAAAGGACAATTGTCCTGTAACAATTCAGATGAAATAATATCTAAAAGCATTGTATCCTGGGAGTTCAGAAATTGTACTTTAGACTTCATCAAAGACTTTCAAAGAAAAAAGAAAAGTAGAAAGAGAACCCTCTTTTGTGATTTGACTCTCAAGTGAGCTTCCAGGTTTCAGGTCTACATTAAATTGGAACTGTAAGAGGAGTGGGCTTTCTGCACATTAACTTACAATGCATTCATTCATCTGTTCACTATTTATTGAATGTCTCCTGAATATCAAAACACTGTGCCAAGTATCTGGGATATATTGATGAGGGAAAACAGACATAGTCTTGCCTTTATTGTGCTACAGGCTAGCAGGGCAGTGGACATCAGTTAAGCAGTCACACAGGTACATATAAAGCTGCAAGTGTGACAAGCATTGTGGAGAAGAGGCTCATGGTGTAATGAGAGCCTGTAAGGAGGACTTTGGACTGGTCAGGTTGGATAGGGAAGACTGCTCTGGAGACATGAAGATTAAGTTCAGATCCAGAGGAATAAGGTAGGAATTAATTTGGTGAAGGAGGAAAGGAAGAGGGTATAAAATAGAGGGAAAAGCCAAGTGATTAGAGGGAACATAGAACTGAAAGAAAGTCAAGAGGGCTGGAATTCTTGGTTAGAGAAATGAGGAGTATGAATGAAGGTCATATTCATTTATTTGTTTAATCAAAATTTATTGAGTGCCTTCTGTGTGCCAAATCTTGTTCTAGGTGCTGGGAATGTTAGAGAGTGTTGCCTTTGTTGTAAAAGGAAAGAAAAGAGATTTAAAAGTTTTAAGCATGTGGGGATGGGGATATGATCATATTCGTGTTTCACAAAGATAACTAGCTCCCATGTGGAGAATGGATGAGAAGAGGCCAGAATGGATTCTGTGGACCAGTTAAGAGGCTATCACAGTAGTTCAGCTGAGAGACAATGAGAGCTTGGATGAGGAGAGTGATTCCGGAGATGATGAGAAGTGGGTGGCTTCAAGAGATAATTTAGGAAGCCAAATAGGACATTGTGATAGGTTGAGAGGGCAGCAAAGGAAATGCCAAGGATGTGTCTGAGGTTTCTAGTTTGCACAACTGGATGAGTCACATAAAATAATGGCAATAATAATCAGTGTTACCAGTCGCTTTGACCTGAGTTTTGGGGTAGTGAGGGGCTGTGGGTGGGAATTACTGAGGTATGGTCTTTAGCCAAAGTAGAGTCCATCCTCCAACTCACCATAAATAACCGAAAACGATTGCCTCAAATCTCTACCTCTTTTTTTTTGACAAAGTAGACATGTTCTAAGTATGGTAGAACTTCACCATTTCTGATTCTCCATGTGAACAGGGAAGCCTTTCATGAACTGTGTTGCTTTGGCCATGCAATGTTGCCAAGAATCCTTTATGCCTTTAGACACAGCATCTTCTGAAAAGAGCAATAAGACATAGTTCTCGAACACCAAAGTAAGTATCCAGTGGAGAGGGTTAAGCAAGGGATGGAGAAGAATACATACCACATTCTCAGTTGGGAGCCAGATAAGATCAAAGCCCAGAGCATGGAGATGCAGCCTGTGAGGCTGGAGTGTAGGATGAGCCATCTGGCCTGGCTGGAGACAAGGCTGAAGGAACATGAGGCTGAGGTGACATCCTGGAGGACCCTTTGCACTTTGCTAGGGTTTGACTTTACCCAAAGGACAGTGGGGAGACTTTGAAAAGGTTAAAAAACTGTCAAGAATGAGATTAGATTTGCATTTTAGAAAGATGACTTTATAATAACTTGAGCTGTTCTTATTATGCACTTTTTCTGTATATGTGTTGTTTTCACAATAAAAATTATTTTTAAAAAAGGAAAGCTCATTTTGTCTGCAGTGTAGATTGGATTAGACTCAGAATCTGAGACAAGAGGCAGGGAGTCCAGTTAGGAAGCTATTGCAACAGAAAGGTGCTAAAATGAAGGAGAGGATTTGACCTTTGGAGCCAGCAAGACTTAAATTTGAATGGACCCTAGCTCTGCCATTTCTGGACCGTGTGAGCTTGAGCAGCTATTTTTCCTCTTTTAGTCTCAGTTTTTTCATCTGTAAAAATATGAGTCACAATACCTCTGTATGTTATTCTCCATTGTGAGAATTAAGTATGTTAAGTTCCCCACATATAGTACTCTCAATAAACATAGTTCTTATTAATTTTAACAATGAAAAGAGTCTAAATTAAGGCAGAAGCATTGGGATTGGAGAAGGGGGAACAGACGGCAGTGATGTTAAGGAGTAGATTGTACAAGCCTCAGGGACTGATTGAATGAATGTGGGGGAGCTGCCATACTTCCCAGGGGTCCCACTTGGGTGGGATTAGGCAGATGGTGATTCCAGTCACTTAGAAAGAGAAAACAGGAAGAAGGTTAGGGTTATTGGTTTGAGGAGGGGCGTTGAGAATGAGGAGAATTATGAACTCAGTGTGGGACTCGTTACACTTGAGATGCCCCAAAGACAGTTGGCCCTATGGGTCTATAGCTCTATGGGAGAGTTGGGGTTCCAGGATAGACATTGGGGAGGTGGTACTTTCTAAGAAAAATGTGCCCAATGTAATGAGTAGAGGGCCAAGGTTAGAGCCGTAGGCATGAGCATTTTAAGAGGATGACAACAGAACAGGAGGCAAAAACAGGATGAGAATAGAAAATGGACCTATATGTCAAGAGGAGAAGCAGGAGTTAAAGGCCAAGAGAGAAGAAAATTTCAAAAGGAAGGGAGTGGTTAATATTGTCAACTGCCACAGGCAGGTCAGCTAAGGTTTGCACTGAAAAAAAAATGTGTTGGATTTAGCAACTGGGTGTGGGGGGTGAGGGTTGTGTCACAGTTTTTATTTGTTTATTTATTTTTGTGAGAGAGATTGACCCTGAGCTGACATCTGTTGCCAATCCTCCACTTTTTGCTGAGGAAGATTGCTCTGAGCTAATATCTGTGCCCATCTTCCTCTACTTTGTATATGAGACGCCATCATAGCATGGCTTGATGAGAGGTGAGTTGGTCGGTGCCTGGGATTTGAACCTGTGAACCCCAGGCTGCTGAAGCAGAGCGTGTGAACCTAACCACTATGCCACCAGGCCCCATGGCGTTACAGTCTGTGGAAGAGTGCACAGGAGGTAAGAAGTAGACCTGGGGTGGAATTGACCTCTGTTCTTTCTGTGAGGAGAAAGAGAAAAATAGGGATAGTAGAGTTTTGTTTGTTGGTTTTAAGAAGTGAACTCTTGGGTATGTGAGGAAGTAGCCAAACTAGAGAGAGAAAGAATAAGGGTGATTCTGAACTATGTGGGAGGGGGTGGAATTTGCTGGCACAGGTGAAGGAATTAGCCAGAAACTAGAAAAGGGAGGTCACTTCCTCTGGAATGAGAGGAAAGCTGGCACCGATGGGTACAGATAAAAATAGATAAAAATGTGGATTGGGGAGGTGTGAGATGTTGAGGAAGTTCAAGCTGTTGATCTCAGTAGTCTTTGTGAAGAGGCCTGTGGAGAAAACGGCACTGGCCACAGGGCATGACGGTTAGGAAGAGTAGACTTGGTTTTGTTAAGCTGTTTGGGGGCCAGGAGCAGTTGCTCACAAGTGGGTTCCGGAAGGGATTGTTGGGTGGTGCTCCAGTCCCTGCTGGTGTTGAAGGTAGTTCCCTGGCTGGGTGTCCTCCATCGGTGTTCCCTGTTGCAGCTGCAGAACTGAGGAAGGAGCTCACAGAAGCCAAGGGGCTGAGGGGAGATGGAAGGGCAGGGGCTGAGTGCGTGGAGGTGCTGACTGGGAGGTGAGAGTCGAAGGGTGTTCCTGGATCCGAGGATTTAGGCCATAGTGGATAGCAGGACTGGTGAGTGTGTGTTTAGGAATTTGAGGCCATGGTTTTAGCAAAGTGGCCTCTCTTCTTTCTCCCCCTAACACCTGTAATCTGAACAGAAAGGCACTGGGTGGGGCACATGGTTATCTGCAAGGCTGTTTTTAGTTAGAAGGCCCCTAATTGGTGGTCCCTGTTGTTTTTTCTTTCCTGAGAGGAGGCGACAACTTTAAAAAAACCTAACTAAAAAGAAATGATCTATGTAGTTTGAGCTCTTTGGACAATGAGAACACATAAAGGATCTTAAAATACTTGTGAGACAAAAGCAATATTTACAGAGGCATTACAAACAACTTGGGCCCTATTCTAAATTAAATAAAAAAATCATTAAAAGACAATGCATGGGTTATTCTTTCTTCTTTTCCTAAGTTGTCCTTAATCTTTTATGTCTCATCTTAGTGAGAGGAAATAAAATGGTTTATAAGTAGCTATTATACTGGATTTTTCATTCAAGCTATTTGTTGTGTATGTGTGCATGTGTGTGTGCATGTGTGCCAATCAAAGATTCCCTCTCTGCATTTTGTGGCATTAGATGTCAAGTACAAGTGCTAAACAAGAATATCAGTGGGAGTTAATATCAGTAGCTAAAATCCTCTTTGCAGTTAATTTTTTCAAATGATAGGAATGAAGTATTGAAATCAAACTGTTCAGGAATTTGTCTTTCAAATAAAAATATTTTTAAAATTCTGGCAGGAGGTGGGCAAAATAAGCAGCCCATCTAGGGTTGGATGTAACAGGATAGTTCTGGAAGGGGCCAGTTGTGCCAATAAATGTTTGCTGCCAAGGGCTACCTTTCTAAAGGAGTGCTTCCTGTTTTATGGGTTCCCTCCTTAGGGTGCCTTGAGCTGGTCTGGTTTGGGGAGGGAGTGAGGAGAGAAATTAAGCCTTTTACAGGAGTATACCAGTGACTTTTGTAGGTGATGGGGTTAGTGTAATGGCATCCAGATTTCCTGCCAGAAGTTGACCTGGTGCTATAAAAATGTCAGGAAGAGTGTTCATAGTTCCACTAGCCCCAAAATGGAAACACAAAAATGCCAACTATAGGAAGATGGATAAATACATTATAGTTAATTCTCACAATGGAATATTTACTTGCAATTAATGAAAGTACAGATATACACAACACCCAGATGAACCTGTCACAAAATGTTGAGTGAAAAAGAAAATACCAGAATACTGTATGTAGTACAATACCATTATTGTAATGTTTAAAATTAGGCAAAGGAATAATAAACACAAAGTTCCGGATTGTGGTTACCCCTGAGGTGGTGAGGGTGGAGGGTACACAGAGGATGGTGTGGGGAGAGCATATAAATAGATATGTTATTGTTAACAACGTTGTTTGGGTTAGATGATGTATTCATGGGTGTTTATATATTATTTAAAATAAAATACATAAAATAAAGAGAGCCACGAATTGATTGATGGAGATAGTGCATCAGAAATCAAAGAAATATACATTTCAAGCAACATGACGTTGTCTGCAGCAAATATGACCATAACGTGGGCTCTGTTGGCAAGCCCAGCCCTTCTCACCTGGTGAGCAAGACTGAAGAGACTCTTCCTGCAGGGGTTTACCTTGTAGTATTGAAGATGGACTGCAAAGAAAGAATTTCAGAAAGTCATAAGTGCCATAAAAAAAACCCAAAAACATAACAATATCTCTTTGGGTAGGTATGTCTTTAGGCTAGGTGCCCAGAAATAAATTAGTTGGATGGAAGAGTATGTACATTTAAATTTTTGATAAACACTGTCAAATTACTCTCCAAAAAAGTTTGTACCAATTTACATTTCCACAACCTTGTTTTTCCACATGCTTGCCACCAATGGTGATTATCAATGATTATCAATCTTTTGGTTTAGCCAACTGGCAAAAAAATAGTATCTCATTTTTGCTTCAAACAACCAATTTTTAGATGAGATTTTGGCATGATAGTCATTAGTAAATTGAAGACTCTGTGCACATTTCTGCTCCATTATTGGTGAAAGAATGGCTGTAGTTATATTTGCCTAAAAATTCTTTGTGAGGGCCAGCCCCCGTGGCCTAGTGGTTAAGTTCGGCACACTCTGCTTCAGCGTCCTGGGTTCAGTTCTCCGGCGTGGACATACACCACTCGTCTGTCAGTGGCCATGCTGTGGTGATGGCTCACATACAAAAAGAGGAAGATTGGCCAACAGATGTTAGCTCAGGGCGTATCTTCCTCAGCAAAATCAATCGATCAATCAATCAGTCAATCTTTGGGAATAAGTGTGCCCTGTGATTAGATCTATAACTCTCTAGTCCATTTAGTCAGGAAGTAGTACTTACCTAAAACACTTGGCGGGAGAAGGGGAGGGAAGGGAGAGTTATTTGGTGCTTTAATGTGCCAAGTGGTGGTCTTTCTACATGGTCTCTCATTTAGTTTCTTCATGGCAGCCCTCTGAGGAATTCTGAAACTCAGAGAATTGAAGACCTTGCCTTAGTCATACAGTTAGGAAGTGGTTCAACCAGCTCTCATTTCATTTCCCATACTTTTTTTTCCTTAAGCCTAACAGAAGACAGCACCATCTTAAGGATTTAGTCTTTTAATGGGTCTGTTCCAGTGGTTCTCAATCTTGGCTGTACATTGAAATCTCCTGGGGAACCTGAAAAAATACTGTCGCCTGGGTTCTACTCCCAGAGATTCGGATGTAATTGGTCTGAGGTGCAGCCTGGACTTTAGGATTTTAGTAAACTCCCAGGGGATTCTACTGTTCAGCTGAGGTTGAGAGCCACTGGTCTAATTCAATGATCTCCAGATTTTTTTTAGACTTGCATTACCTATAATTCGATTTTGTGACACTTTTTTGCCACCTTATCTCCTAAAAGTTTTGTGACTTTTTTCTTTGCTTTATTTTGAGACTTTTGGAAAAATTCCATGATAGGCTTTGGGATAATTGCAGATATCCTGGTGTGAGATGGGTGGAAAGACTGCATTACTAAATTGAGGTCAGGAATTGCTGAGCTAATTATTTCTCAGATCTTTATTCCAGTTTTAAAAATCTGTAAACCAACTGCAGCATGACATAAGCAGTCTTCTTCTTGACGAAGAGTATCAGCAAAATATTAGTATCACTTGTCACTTTTCACAAATACATTTTCATCTGTTATTGGACATCAAAAAGGGCAGGACAGGGAGCTCAAAAGAGGAAATATGTCAGCTGTAATAAATGAAATCTTATTCAAATATTACTCAGTTTTCTGGGAATATTTACCCACTGCCCTACAGAAGTAAAACACCTTCTTATTGTCTCCCACATACACGTGATGAGCTTAGTTGGTGAAAATATTTCTCCCATCTATGGTATGAAGATGCCTTTCCCCACTCACAGTGCAGCTTTAGAAAAACTAGACACAATTATGTTAGCAGCTCAAATGAGGATCATAATGCTTTTTACCTATTCAGTTGTTGTGATTTACTCATAATATACGTTGATCTTTGATATTGCATTTCTTGGTGGTTGGGCAACAGTTATAGGAGAGTGTGGTGATTCTAGCAGAGACCTTGTTCTTTCCTTTCCAAGTACTTGTTGTTGTTGTTAACATTTTAACTTATAGGTGTTTTCATACCAGTTTAATGTAACTCTGACTATGGGTCCTAATTTATTTCTCTGTGTTCTGGGAGCTTTTCCATTTTCCTGGTCTTCTTTTCTATAAAAGTCTCATTCATCATGGCTTAGTCCTGAGATCTGCTTAGCAAAAACCATGCACAGAGAAAGGGACCTAGTGTGGTGGCATAGGAAAAGCCAGACTTGGTAGATTTTGCTTTTAATTCTGCATCAATGATTTCCTGTAGAATTTTGAGTTATTCTATGTCATAATTTCCTTCCTCTAGACAATGGAGATAATAGTTCACGAGGAGCAAACAATAGATTATATGTGAAAACACTTTGAAATATGTAAAGTGTGGTGTAGTTCAGTATTATTTATTTTTAACTAGTTCATTTTACTTCTAATATCTACAAAGTCAGTAAAATAAACCAAAAACCATCCTGAAGCTGCACTGTGGTGTGTGTTGAGTGTGTGAGATTAGAAGTAGAGGCCTGGTGTGAATCATTTCATCTCAACTTAGTTTACATTTTTAAAATGAGGATAATAGATAGAAGCCATCTCAGAGGGTGAATGGATTAAATACTATCATGAATATGAAAGTACTTTGAAAATAGCAAAGCACCTCACAAACATTTGCTAATTATTCATTTAAATTTGGGTGCATGACCCATCCTTGAAGTCATTAAGATTTGTCCTTCAAGTCAGGCATCTTTTCCCTCAGCCCCCAAGGCCCAGAATCTCAGTGCTACTTTCAGAATTCCCACTTTCTTCCATTTTGCTGCTCCTTTACCAGGTCCTCCCATCTGGACATCTCTACCTTCTGGCCTTTCCTTCTTTCACCTTCTTTACTCCCACCCCTCCCCCAAATTACATTGACATTTTCTATCCTGGGTTTTATTTTCTTACTTATGAAGTTATACTTCTATTAATATAGATTAAGATATCATTAGCTTTTTAGCAGCTGTTTTATAGCTGCTTGTGGCTATCATTTTAGGTGACTAGTTAATTTGTCAAATTAATCCAAAAACATTACTAGATTGCCTTGTTCCTTCAGAGAGTATATTGTATTTCAGCAGTGACCCAGAGTACCAGAACCCAGAGTAATGACGAATGTAAGTATTTCAGGTCTGTGTTAGGTTTGAGGTAAACGTTTAAGGAAGAATGTGCCTTTTGTTACAACCCAAAGTATATCTTCTAGTCAGCTCCTCACTCTACTAAACTATAGTGCTGCTTCTAGATGGCAAAAATAAACAAACAAAATAAAAATCACATTTTTTGGATTTAGATGAAAAGTTATTTAATAATATCTTGATTATATTTTAAACTACCTTAAAAACATCATCTAATAATATATGTTTTAATTCTTTTGTTGATCTTTCATTCAAATATAAGATGATAAGCTTAAAATATTATACAAATCCTCTGAAGCACATGTGTAACATGTCATCCAGTCCTGTTCCTACTTTAATAGTATTCTACAACATTTTCTACTAAAAAAAAAATTCACAATGTCCTCTTTTTTTTTTTTAAAAAAAAAACAAACATTATTTTAAGGAGGATATTCTTTTTGAGCACAGAGTTTCTAAAATCAGCTGGCTTGTCCCTAGTCATATATACCTAACATAGAGCAGTTGATTTTTGAAACTTTTCTGAAAATGCACAGGAAAAAATAAAAACAACTGAAAAGCCAAACCAAAAAAACATCTATGACGATTCTAGAGATTTTCCTTCCTGGAAGTTATCTTTTGCTTTCTTCCAGCTGTTTACCAAGTCATAAATTTCAACAATGGATAAATCTTCCACAACTACTTTTGTATAGTCCCCCAAAATGTTGCTTCTCCTGGATAACTAATGACTTTTAAGGCAATCTTAGTAACAACAATGCCTCCTTTTCATGGGCCATGAGACTGTTTGGGCTGAAATAGACTGAAAGGTTATGTAGCCCCAATTCCTGTATTTATTCTCAGATGTGGAAACTGGGCCCCAATGAGGTCACAATTTACTTGAGCTCATACAGACGATTCACTTTATTGGGGAGTTCTTCAACAAGAGTACAGATGGGAGTATCTAGATGTGAGATAAGAAATATCTGAGTTGTATTGGTTTGTTAATGAGCTATTTGCCATTTCATCTTTCAGATGTTATTCATGCTTCTGTTTTCTTGGCAGGGTGGAATAACAGAAGCAGGATTCCTGCACTAGTGCTGAGCTTGGAAGAGTTTT
Source organism: Ceratotherium simum simum (assembly GCF_057802395.1). Lineage (NCBI taxonomy): Eukaryota > Metazoa > Chordata > Mammalia > Perissodactyla > Rhinocerotidae > Ceratotherium > Ceratotherium simum. The sequence continues at coordinate 73,028,820 of NC_141903.1, read as the reverse complement.
ATGTATAATACAGACGTTCAATGAGGAGTAACGAAAAAGTAGCCTCTATTTTGAAATTTGCTCCTTCCCTGGCCTGGGATAATCTTAGTTCTTAGAAAAATAAGATTTTAAAGTGTGTTTTTTGGGAGGACCCCTTGCATCCCTGAGGGGAAGCTCTGTTTGGACACTTTCAGGGCTGGGCCATCACTGCTGGCTCCATTGGCTCTAATTGTTTGAAAGTGTTTCATTATGTTGAGTTGAAATCTTTTCTCTATAATTTCTACCCACAAATCCTAGTCCTTCATTCAGGAGAAACACAGACCCAATATATTCAATCGACTCCCTTCTTCCTCATGGAGGCCTCTCCTTTCTGGAGTAACTACCCCCAGACCCTTCAGCTTTTCTCCATAGGCCATTATTTTCAGACCTCTGATTGCTACTCTTAGAATTCAGTTTGGTTTTGAATTGTGTTTTTAATATGTGAGGCTGAGAACTGAGTATCTCTTCAGATGTGGTTGTCCATTACGGGATATATGGCAGAACAGTAACATCTGCTGGCTATGTTAATAGAGACTAAATGTGTTTGCTTTCTTGGTATTTGACGCATATTAAGCTTGGAAACAACTAACCCTCCTGGATATTTTCTGCATGAAATGTTATCATATCAGTTCTCCTCTAGTCTATGTTTGTGCAATTAAATATTTTGAACTGACATTTATCTATGTTAGATGATATATTTTGGTTTCATTGCAGCAAGAGTATTTTAATTCTTGACCTTGTCCTTCACTGAAATCATTTGTGTACTTTCCTTGTGGTAGAACAGTCTTCAGTATTTTGAAAGGTGGGGTACCTTATTTTTCTTAGAACTATCTAGCAAAAGAAGCACTGTTTCTTGACCTTATCCTAGGTCTCATTAAAAAACAAAAGAGTGTGTGTGTGTGTGTGTGTGTGTGTGTGTAGTGTGTTTATACTACACGGTAGATACTATAGTATACTACCCAGATCTCCCCTCAGAACCAAGTCACTAATTCCCCTAGTAACTGGGAAAGTTGGAGGCTGAGGGCCCTAAGGGCCCTAAGTCCTTCTCTGGGGATTGCCCTCAGCCAAAGAGTAGTCTCACACTAGATCACACCCCCCTTCCTGGGGGCAGTCTACATATAATGACTGGTCAGGCAGGGGAATAAAGGCTCAATCTCATTGCTTTGAGGAAGGGCCAGCCCAGCTCCAGAGCTTCCCAGTGTGGCAGCTGAATCCTTTGTTGTGACTGCACTAAGTTCAACTCTTCTCTCTATCCACACTTACTTCCTTTGCTCCCTCACAGGTGCCCATCCCAAGGACCCTCCTCAGTAAACTTTCTGCACTCAAATCTCCTTCAGAATCTGTTTCCCAGGGAAACTGACCTAAGAGATTTGGTACCAAAAGTGCTCCGAGGAAGCTGAATCTAAAATGGGATTTTGGAGCTGAGTTATTGCAGCTCGTTGGCAATGGTGGATAATCCCTATCATGAAGTAGCCATTCAGTTGTTTACACTTTCACTGGTGATGAACTGGGACAGGATACCTATGGAAAAGAGTGAACAGGTTGGCGCAACATCTCAGACTTTTGAGAGGTGAAAATACTAATTATAGGAACAATAGAATTGGATAGCTCTTGCCGAGTGTCATTAATGCATAGGAGAAAGACAATGATTAATTACTAACCAAAGAGGAAGTATGAAAGGCCGGGGGGCCTCCTTAGCAACAAATAAAGAAACTCATCTCCTACAGCCTGAAAACAGAAAACACTGAGAACCACAATCCGAATTTATTTATTTTTTTTTGTGAGGAAGATCAGCCCTGAGCTAACATCCATGCTAATCCTCCTCTTTTTGCTGAGGAAGACCGGCTCTGAGCTAACATCTATTGCCAATTCTCCTCCTTTTTCTCTCCCCAAAGCCCCAGTAGATAGTTGTGTGTCATAGTTGCACATCCTTCTAGTTGCTGTATGTGGAACGCGGCCTCAGCATGGCGGGAGAAGCAGTGCATCGGTGCGTGCCCGAGATCCGAACCTGGCCCGCCAGTAGCGGAGCGCGCGCACTTAACAGCCAAGCCATGGGGCTGGCCCCCGAATTTAATTTTAAGAGTAGCACATTTACTGAAAAGGTTAAATATTCATCCCCAGCAAATTTACTATGCCAAGGCCCTATGACAAATTTTGCTATGCCAAATTTTCCCAGATTGGGAAAAGAATAAGACCCTAAACCTTGAGATGGGAACATCTGGGTCAAGGCACCTAGTTCTCCCTGAACCTTCTAGTCTTGCAAAGTAGCTTTTTCTTTCTGTTAGAGACTCCACCCCTTACCTGAAGGCAATGCTTGAAGTTATTATGCTGAGTGAAATAATCAGACAGAGAAAGACAAATACTGTATGATTTCACTCATGTGTGGAAGATAAAAAACAAGCCATAGATAAGGAGAACAGATTGGTGGTTGCCAGAGGGGAAGGGGATAGGTGAAAGGGGTAAAGCGGCACATAGGTATGGTGATGGATAACAACTAAACTGTTGGTGTTGAACATGATGCAGTCTATACAGAAGCTGAAATATAATAATGTACTCCTGAAATTTACACAATGTTATATATGTAAATATGACCTCAATAAAATAATTAAAATGTGAGGAAAAAAAAATAACCACATAGGTCCCCCTCAGATCCCGACCAATAGCTAGCTTCAAGTCAAACTTAACTTGGCCAGGGTAGTGCTAAGCTTGCTAACAATGAAAGAGACTCAACCCTAAAGGAGCTTCAGGACCCAAGAGGATGGATAATCAGGAAGCTGAGGGCAACTGCCTTAATAAAAAGCCACAATCCTTTGCTCAGGTTTTGGACCTGAGCCAGTTTTCAGACTTAGAAGCCATAAATTGAAGGAAAGGCTAGGTCCTCAGGAAGAAGCACCTGCAACAGCATGGCAAATGTCTATTAACCTAAAAGGAGAGAGTCAAAATGAGAGACAGAGAGGCATTTATTTTGGAATCAGAGAATTGCAGTTCAGGGAGGACAGATTCAGGTAGAAACCCAAATAGTGTCCTGATTACAGGAGAAGGGCTTGGGTTTTTATAGAAAAAAGGGAGGAAGATAAGGTAAGTTGTATTAAAGAACAGTTCGTTGGTGTTGGATGAGGTAAGGCTAGGTTTGTATTTCATAGATTGGCTAGAGATTTGGTCATCAGGCAAAAGGCTAGACTTGTCCTTCATTGATTGGTTATCCATTTGGTCATCAGCAAAGTCCAATTTTATCAGTCCCTACAAACAGGATATTCTTGTCCTTACTGATTTCTTGGAACGTTGGCAGTTTGGTCCAGTTTGGAAGATGAAGAAAACAAGATGTGCAAGGCAATTCCTCTGAAATGGCTGCTCTAGCTCTATTTTAATATGGGTCCACTCATGTCATCTTTCATATGTACATGGTAATGTTTCTTCCAGTCCTTCCCCAAAGGACCTAAGGCCGTTGACTCAGGTAACTGTATACTGGGAAAAGGGGAATACTCAAACATTTTGTGGATGGTTGGAGACAGGGTCCAAGTTGACATTGATACCTAGAGACCTATGGTCCTCTGCTGTGGGAGCAGGGTAGGGTGTATGAAGGCCAGTATAAATGGAATCCTGGCTCAGGTCTGGCTTTCTATGGGTCCAGTGGGTTTACAGATCCACTCTGTGGTCACTTTCTTGGGCTCTGAATGTGTAATTGGAATGGGTATATAGGTATTTGGTAGGACTTCCACATTGGTTCTTTGTCCTATGGGGTAAGAGTTATCATATTGAGAAAGGCCAAGTGGAAGCCTCTGAAATTACCACTCAGCCCTAGCCAAGAGAATAAATCAACAACAGTATCATATCCTGGAGGCAATGAATGGAGATTAGTGCCACCTTTAAAGACCTAAAGGGTATAGGTGATCCCTACCATATCCACATTTCATTTACCAGTCTTGTCTTGGATCTTCAAAAACCATACAGATCCTGGAGGAGTAGAGTGGACTGCTGCAAACTCCATCAAGTAATAGCCCAATTGCAGCTGCTGTGCCAGATATGGTATTTTGCTAGAACAGATTAACGCAGCCTCAAGTACATAGTACATGAGCATCAGTCTGGTGTCTGTGTTCTTTTCCATTCCTAACAGGAAGGAGGATCAGAAACAGTTTGCGTTCACTAGAATGATAATAGTCCTAGGGTTTTATTAATTCTCCCACTTCTAACATAATATAGTCCAAAAGGACATGCACCATCTGAACATTCTCTAGTATATTGCTTTCATACTCTATATCAATAGCACCACATTAATCAGACTGGTTGAACAAAAATGGCAAGTATACTGGAAGTGTTGGTAGATAGTACACGTGCTTTAGATGGTGGAAGATAAACCCTATGAAGATTCAGACACTTGCCACAATAGTGAAGTTTTTTGGAGTCCATTGATTTGGGTCATGCTGGAATATCTGTCCAAAATAAATAAAGAACAAATTCTTGTATTTCAAGCCTCCTATCACTAAGAAGTAAGTACAACATCTGCTAGGCCTCTTAAGTTCTGGAGGCAGTATATTCTGTACTTGGGAACATTTCTTCAACACAGGTTCTGAATGATATAAAAGGCTGCCATCTTTGGGTAAGACCCATATCAGAAAAGTAGTCTGCACTAGTTCTAGGCTGTGGTGCAGGTGGCCTTACTGCTTAGGTCGTATAACCAAGCAGACTCTATGAAAAAAGAGCTATTGGTGGTGGGAAAAGATACTGTGTGGAGTTTGTGGAAAGCTCCCTGTATTAGTCTGCTCAGGCTGCCATAACAAAATACCAGAGGCTGGATGGCTTAACAGAAATTTATTTTCTCACAGATCTGAAGGCCAGCAGTTCCAGATCAGGGTCCAGCAGGATCAGTTTCTGGTGAGAGCTCACTTCCTGGCTTGCACATGCCTGCCTTCTCACTGTGTCCTCATACGGCCTTTCTTCAGTACATGGGCAGAGAGAGAGAGAGCTCTTTTGTGGCTCTTATAAGGACATTAATCCTATTGGATCAGGGCTCTATCCTTATAACCTCATTTAACCTTAATTAATTCCTTAAAGAACCCATCTCCAAATTACAGCCCCACTGGGGGGTTAGGGCTTCAACATGAATTTTGTGGCACACAAACATTCAGTCTTTAACACCTCCAAAGGAGAATCACAATGCAGACCCACGCACATGCCATGTAGAGATTTATACACCATTTAATAAACAGCTCCTGGGGTGCTACAGGGACCTAGACTATGGGATACCAAATGACCATGCAGCCAGCATTGCCTATCGTGAACTGGGTTGGGTCACACCACCAAGTCTAAAGTCTGGTGAGCCCAGCAACAACCAATTGTAAATAAAAGTTGTACATTAATGAAGCCCATACCATTCACCATTGTTGCCCTGACACTTCTTTCTCAGCTCACACAGAGGACTGCAGGGACAAAGGGTCCTATGACTATCTAACAGAGGAGAAAAAAAGCCTGAGCTCGAGTCCAAGATGAGTGGGTGTAAGCCAAAAATAGACTGTTGCATTACTGCCCCTCAAAGGTGGCCCTGAAAGAGAGTGGTGAGGGGAAATCCTCCCAATGGGTAGAGTTTTGGACGATTCCCTTGCTGTCCATTGTATGTGGAAAGAGACTTAGCCTGAAGTAAGAATATTTATAAACTCATAGCTATGGAAAATGGTTTGTCTGGTTGGTCAGGGAAGGAAGGAGAAAGATTAGAAGATAAGGGATAAAGAGGTCTAGAGAGAAGCATATAGATGGACACATGGGAGTAGGCACATAGTGTGAAGATATTTATATCACATATTAATCTCCACCTCAGAGCATCCATCATGGAAGAGGCACTAAACAACCAAGTAGACCAAATGACTTACCTGACATCAGCCAATCTCTGTCGTTGGCTATCTCAGTACTGAGATAATGGGAACATAAGTGGAATTGGTGTGGTGGCAGTGATGGAGGCTATGCATGGGCCCAACAGCATGAGCTCTCCCTTATGGGGTTCATCTAGTTACTGCTGCTGCTGAATGCCCAAATTCCAGCAATAAATACTGTTTTAGTCAGTTCAGGCTGCTATAAAAAAGGTTGAAAGTCTGAGATCAGGTTGTCAGCATAGTCAAGTTCTGGTGAGGGCCTTCTTCCAGGTTGCAGACTGCCAACTTCTCATTGTATCCTCACATGGTGGAGAGCAGAAAAGAGAAGCAAGCTCTCTTGTGATTCTTATAAGGCCTCTAATCCCATTCTTGAGGGCTATACTCTCATGACCTCATCTAATCCTAATCACCTTCCAAAGGCCCCACCTTTGGGGGTAGGGAAGGGTTTCAACATATGAATACTGGGGGGACACAAACATTTAATTCATAACAGAGGCCAATGCTGAGTCCCCTGTATGGCACCATCCCTCGAGAAGACCAACCAGCAATTGGTGACAGCTTGATTATATTGGATCCTTTTCACCCTGGAATCAGCATGTTTTGAGTGTGGGTTTGCCTTATCTTCCTGCAGGGCATCAATCAGCACCACTATCCTACAGCTTAGAGAGCGTTTGATCCGTCAGCACAGGATCTGTATAACATTGTGTCAAACTAAGGAACCCTTTTTGCAGCAAAGGAGGTGTGGAAGTGGATACATGATCATAGGATCCACTGGCCTTATCAAATACCAGACCACCCAGAAGCTGCCTGCTAGTAGAGTGATAGACTGACCTTGTGAAAGCACAAATGAGATGCCAGCTTGGAGACAATAACCTGTAAGGATAGGGTGTAAGTGCAGTATGTCCCCTCACTCAACCATCACTATATAGTTCTGTGTGTCCAAGAGGTGGAATACATGGATCCAGGGACCAAGGGTTGGAGGTAGAAACAGTCCCATTTACCAACTCTCTCAGTGGTCCATTTGGACAATTTGGGCTTCTTGTCCCCACAACTTTAGAGGTCCTGTTCCCAGAAGAGGAACACTTCCATCAAGGGACAGTATAACAGTCTTATTAAATTTTAAGCTATTTTGACACCCCATCACTTGTGGTTCCTCAGGCCAAGAGACCAGCAGTCAAGAAAAGGAGTCACCATCTTGGCAGGGGTAATTGACCCTGAAGAGAAAGTAGTAAGGCTGCTGCTACACAGTGGGGTATGGAAAAATCTGTTTGGCACTTAGGTAATCCACTGGGGAATTTCTTAGTATTCCTTTGCCCAATTTTAAGAGTAAATGGAAAAATACATCAGTCATGGCCTGAGAAGAGCATGATGACTAGGGACACAGTCCCCTGAGGGATGAGATCTGGGTCACCCCACAAATTAAACTACCTACACCAGACGAGGTGCTAGCTGAGGGTAAGAATAATCTAGAAGGGGTAATAGAGGAGGGAGACAGTGAGTATCAGCTATAGCCTTGAGACCAGCTGCAGTGAGTTTGTCCCACTAACCTCTTTCTCATAAACTTCTCCAGGAGAAGAGGCCAATTAGAATCTTGGAGGACTTTTCCCCAGAACTTATTATATGAAGCAAGTGGATAGAAGTGGTGCAAATGCTGGGCTGTAGTGGATATGGTGCGCTGCTGAGATCCTCCCCTTCAGTACTGAAGCACTCAGTTGCTGGACTGTTGATGGCTGATAATTCTCAGCAAAATCCCTCCCTGGGCATTACCTTCAGCTGAAGGGAGTCACTGCACCCAAGGTTATGCCTCTCCCTGGGGGATAGCCCACATTGAATGGCTAGTCAATGTGGGGTTATAAAGCTCAGTCCCTTGACTTAAGTGGTACAATGCAGAAGGACCATCCAGCTCCGGAGAACCCTGTGGGATTGCCGAGATGTTTGTTGCAATTGCAGTACAGTTCAACTCCTCCCTGTGTCCATTCCTATTTCCTTTACTCTTCCACAATTGTTGATTCTGAAGGCATTTCTCAAGAACTTTCCTGCATAGAAACATCCATCTCAGAGTCCGTTTCCCAGGGAACACAACTGAAGTCATACCGTTTCTTATTCTGGTAGGTCAGCAAAGATCAGAGACCCCATCCACGCTCATTACACACAGATGTACAACTGTACTTCAATATACAATCCTGATGGGTGGTCTCATTTAGTTGGAGCTGTCATAGATGCTCTCCATGCCTTATTTTATTTAATACTTTCAACAACCCTGGGAGGTAGCTACCTGCCATTCCCAATTTGCAGTTGAAGAAACTGAGGCACAGAGTAGTTAGGTGTGTTGCTGAATTCACACAAGTAATGCCAAAGCTGGGATTTGAAGTTCATAATTCTGCCTCCTGCTATACTATGCTGTTACAAAAGCTTTTGGAACACAAGATAGTACGTGTTTGCTGGAGGCTCCTAATCCATCCTTAGTTTGAACTGAGTATGTGAAACTGTGGGTGAGAGCCTCCCAAGCGTACGTGATCCATTCATAAGTTTACCTGTGGGAAAGCTAGTCTGGTGGTCATTGTGGCTTATCCTCAGATGGAGACAGGGGGGTAATTTAACTTGGTAACTTCTTCAGGATGATATAGCTATTAAAGAGTTTTAAGTGACCTAGATTTGTGTATCCTATTTGGCCACAAGAATGAGAAAGAAAATGGTAGCAAAGGGACAGTATTTGTTTTCTGCTTTGACTCCACTATTCTTGATGCTGTTGACTAGGTGGTGGTTGGAAACCAGGCTTGGTTCTTTTGCCTCTTGTTGCCATAGACAATAGTGAATGTTGAATAGAGATTATGTCAGGGAGTGGAGAAAGTTAGAGACGCTCATAAACCCAGAGTCTCAAGCCGTTATCTAAGTTGCTTTGCTCAAAGCTAACTTTGGTCATATCATGTTGCAAATAAAGTTGGCATTAGAGTACTGCAGACAGCTGTTGAGTGATGGGCAAAAGTATGGAATTGCAGCTCTCATCAAGATTTCATTTTTGTACTTTCAGTAAATTGATGATGATTAAATTTAAAGACTTCAGCCTTTACTAATTACAGAATGTGCTTCGAACCCTGACCATGAGGGTAGTTATTGTGGTGAAGTCTCTTGGTGCTGTCTGTCTATAGTTTACTGCATTTGTGAAGCTTCTCTTCATTCTGCCTGATTTTCACATGTGATATTTATTGTCTCTGGTTTGTGTTATGTGACCTGCAAGGGAAAAAAGTCACCTGCTTAACTATTTAAATAGTCATAAGTCTATAGTTTCCTGAAATAACCCAGTCTAACTTTCTCGGAAAAGTGTGAAATTCCCTTTTCTGGGAATTGTTTTTTGCTTCCGATTCTTGCCATCAGTGACATCCGTGCTGGTATCTTATTTCCATGCTAAGCGAGATAAAGTTAAAAGCATAAAAATTAACAAAAGACTTCTCAGAAAAATAGCCAAGCCAGAAGTACCCCCTGCTCAACTCCCTTTATCCTCTTTCCACTGAGCTCACATGTTGGTAATGGCTATATACTGAGGTGTATTTCTGGATTAAACTTTTTAAAGGCTATTAATTGTCTTCTGGCACTTGTTATTCCTGTTAGCAATATATCTTAGATATGATTTTTCTTCTAAAAGTCTTTTAAAAATATCCCTAATGAGTGAATTCAAAAGGCTGGGGTTTGATGAGAGGGATAGTACATTTTTTCTTGGTGTAAACCATGGACACAGGTAATTTTTTTGCTTTATTCCATCCTATTTCTTGAAACTGAAAGGACATCAATGAATCAAATCAGCTTCCCCAAACATCAGTGGATTAAGCATAGCTGAGAGTTGTCTCTAACTTTAACTTTTATTTTAAAAAAAGCTAATGCTATGAAGAAAAAAATTATTGAGGGGAGGAGCACAAGAGAGCCTTTTAGGGCGCTGGAAATGCTTTATATCCTGATCTGGAGTAGTAGTTAATGTGGGAATACATATGTTTGTGTGTATGTGTGTGTGTATTTGTATATATATATGTAGAAATTTGTCAAGCTGTATGCTTAAGACTTGTGCTTTATACTGTGTATATGTTAAACCTCAATAAAGCAAATTAATACTTTCTAGTTTTAAAGGGTCTTTTATTTTAAAACATTTAGAACATGAGACAAGGTAAGGGAAATAATTTTTAAAGTGTAAAGTGCTATGCAACCAGAAGATATCATGATCTAGATATAACTAGCATTTTTGGTATATGAAGTAGATTGTCCTCCACCCTGTAGCCCTGGATCTTTTAAACTCTGCTTCAGTTCCCTCAGCCTGGTGCCAGAGAAGGAGTTCTCTTTGTACCAGGATGACTCTGACCTCTGCCCTGCTGTGGAACTTAAAGGTTTAATTCTAGGGCAATCAACCTGTAGATGTTTTTCAAAATCTGTCACCTTACTATGATTTAATAAAATAGCACATATTGTCCCTAGGATGATCCTGGACAAAGCTTCCAACAGTTGGAAGGGAATTCAATGGAGTCAGGGGCTGCATTAAGGAAATCTCTTATAGAGGTAGAGAGAACACATCATAAGAGTATAATGAGCATGAGAACAGGTTAGAACACTTACATTCCTTTTAGCACTTTGGTAAGCATTTTGTAGCAGAAAACTGCTAGTGCTGGCAGATTAATGAAGAGAGAAGAAGAAAAACTGTTCTGTGAGTTCCGAACTAGGTCTATCATTAAAATAGGTTTAAATAACACTTGGACACTGTCAAGTTATAGTATATCCTCTTAGTGTGAATTTGGCTGTTGGAGTCAGCCTGAACAATAGGGTCCTGAGAGCCAGCCTGGCTGCCGTTTGCTATTGTGGCCTTTGATCTCTTATGATTTTGGACTCCGTTTTCCCCTCTCACTCTGTACTGTTCCATTCGTTCCCACTGCTTGCTATTTGATGATAGCTTCTCTAACTACTTCCGTCTCTTTTTTTGTATCTCTGCGCTCTCCACCTTTTTCCTCCCATTTTAAAGTCCTTTCCTGGACTTGTTTTAAGCCAGCTTGGGTACAAATTCTTGCTGTTCTTCCTCTCATTTATCTCTTCAACAGCTAGCTCAAGTTTCACATCTCTCACCACTTCAGCCCATATTGGTCTCTCCTTTTCTGTTGTACTTGCTGTTTGTGACTTTCAACGTGGCACTATATAATTTCTAACCTCATTTCTTAAGTGGTTCATATGAATGGGTTATTTCTCCAATTTTCTTGGAGGGAAAACATTACCTTCATTTTGTATCCACTTTGGGGGATAGCACAGTGCTTTTAGAGGTATTAGTTATCAAAATATACCTGTGTAATGAACAAATTATGTATGCAAGTCTTCTGTAACATCAGGTACTCAATCTTCTGTTTAAAGTTAATGCCATGTAAAAATGGGTATGTAAGGATATTATTTTGAATCTCAAGTAATCTGATTCTTAAGGTTGTATTCTTTATTTATGTTTAATTTTCCTTTTATGATTCAATCTGACAAGAGGGGCCATTTGTATATGGGTAGGAAATCCTTTGCCCAATATAGGCTTCCAGTAAATACAGGTTTTAAATAATGCAATGTGGATACGGCTCATTATAGTCTCTAAATAATTACTGGGACCCTTCAATAAGGGAAATACTTTTCTGATGGATCATTAGAAACACATTTGTGGTAGACTTTTAAACCGTTAATAATCATAAAGACTCTCTTAATTGCTTTTGGAGTGAAGAATTCTTTTGTAATATGAAGAACCACTTGCTAATTCATCTGTTTTGCTAGACTGGATTTTCTTAAATTGGGTTGCTTTAAAATGGGCATACTTGTGCTTTAAAAAACTCCAGAGACCTTCCGTCTATCTACAAATACAAAAATAGCAATGATGACTGACAGTCACCCCCCTTCCCCCTGTCAGTTATGGGGACTATTTAAGGTTCTATCTTCTTCATGCTCTAGAAATAATATGGGGTTTAAATTCAACTCCCTTTAATCTGAAACACTGACTGAGCTCCAAACCACTTAGCAGCCTGCCATTTTTCAATGGGAGGGGAAAACAGCGATGTAATTTACTGTCCGCATTTTATAGTTTTCCCTTTAAAAAATCTGCTTACACAGTTCCTGTATTTGTAGAGACTAGAGTGAGATGGATTTTAAATATGGCCCTGGCTTGGCAGTGTCAGGAAGCCCGAAGCAGCTGACAGGCTACCCTAGTTGGTGCAAGGTGATGAGAGATAAGGGGCTCTGGGAATAAAAGTGTCAGGGAGAGTGTGAGGGAAGATGTAGGCTACACAACAAGTTTGACAAGCCAAAGGGGGAGCACACTATGGGAGGGACAGAGGCTCATGGCTGGCCTGCGCTACTGAACATAGGTGCACACCTAGATAACAGTTGTGTCATTGTTTCCGTCAAGCAGCAGCATTTACTGGGGACTGACTCACTGCTTGGGAGTTTCTTCACCATTACCCTCTCTGAACCCTTGTCTCTTAGAGATTCAGCCAAAAGAACCTCTGGCCTCACATATTGTCTTTATTACTGAACAGGCAGTGTCTGCCCTGGGCCTTGTCTAGGAAGACTGGAAAAGAGGTCAGGTTGCTGAGGCCTAGCCCTCGGGGTGATATTCTGACCTACCAGGACTTTCCCTGCACTCATTGTCCCTGTGCTTGATTGCCTCACGTTCTTCAGCAGTTTTCATCTTCTCCTGTTCACTTCCAACTCCATCCATTCATGCAGCATGAATGGATGCTCTACCATGGGAAGGCACATACTGGAGAGACACTATATTAGCCAGGGTTCTCAGAATCAATAGATATAGGATATATATATATGATACAGGATATATATATCTACATCCCCTCCCCATAGGGTCAATCAATCTATCTTTCCATCTATCTATCTATCTATCTATCTATCTATCTATCTATCTATCTATTTATCTATCATCTATCTACATTTATTTTAAAGAATTGGATTGTGGAGGATTACAAGTCCAAAATATGCAGGGTAGGCCAGCAGGCTGCAGACCCAGGGAAGAGTTGATGTTGCAGCTCAAGTCTGAAGGCAGTCTGGAGGCTGCCTTCCCTCTTCCTTGGGGGAGGTCAGCCTCTTTTCTATTAAGGCCTTCAACTGATTGGATGAGACCCATCCAATTATGAAGAGTAATCTGCTTTGCTAAAAATTTACTAATTTAAATGTTAATCTCATCTAAAAAATACCTTTACCACAACATCTAGACTAGTGTTTGACCAAATATCTGGGTACAATGGCGTAGTCAAGTTGACATGTAAAATTAACCATCACAGGTACTATGACTTTACAAAAGAAAGTAATGTAGGTCCTTGTCCTCAATAAATATACATTTAATTAGAGAGATGCTCACATGAATAACTATAAATCAATTCATGAGCCTTGTGATGAGTGCTGTTTCAGCTATAAACAAAGAGCTTTGGGAATCCAGAGGAAAGAATGATTAATTCTGACTGAGAAGAGTAAGAAAGGCTTTGGAAAAGGGGTGCAATTTGTGGGATGTTGAAACCTAAGGAGGATTTTGCTAAGGGAAGAAAGGTAAGGACTAGGGGAGAGGAAGACGTCCCAGGTCCAGTAAAAACAGAATTTGTTCATAAATTCATGTATTCTCTAAAATTTTATCAATTGTAATTTCCATGCCTCTTATTGTTCCAGGTGCTGATGGAATGCAAAGAGGATGCATCTCTGCTCGGAATGAGTAATGATAGTGGTTACTATTTGTTGAGTGCTGCTTGCCATGTGTCAGTACTATGCCAAATGTTTACACTCATTATCTCAATTATTGTCCTACTACCCTGTGGGAAAGGTTCTTAGTGGTGAAGCTCAGCCAGTACAATATGGTATCAGTGGACTGTGAGGGGTCTCCTGAGCATACTCCTCGGGCACAGAAGGACAAGGAGTTCCTGGGGCAGGGAGGCTGGGGCTAAAGGGCACAGCTTTTTCATCACTAGGCTTGGCCTGGAGCAGGCAGGACTTGAGCCCAGCCTTAGCTCACACCCCACGTGATTCTGTAGCAGATCTGTATAGATGGAGGCTTGTGTGACATTACCCAGGGGAATAGAATCTATAATAGTCCTGTCTTTGTTTCTTTGCTAAATTTGCTTCCACTAAAGTAATCACGCTCATTATCTGAAGGAAACTGAGAATTAGAGAAGTTAAGTGAATTTCTCCGAATTCCACAGCTAGTAAGTTGAGGTTCAACCTACGGCTGCCTGATATCAAAACTTCTGCACTTTCCACTAAGTCACACTGCCTTAACTCCCAGGCTGATGGGTAAAACAGTGATTGCTATGGTCTGAATGTTTGTGCCCCCCTACCTTGAATTCATATGTTGGAGTCCTAATGTTCAATGTGATGTGGTATTAGGAGGTGGGGCCTTTGGGAGCTGATTAGGTCATGAGGGTGGAACCCTCTTGAATGGGATTAGTGCTCTTTTTTATAAAAGAGATCCCATAGAGCTCCTTCCACCTTCCCTCAGCCCTTCCACCATGGGAGGATGCAATGAGATGTCTGCAACCTGGAAGATGGCACCAACCACGTTGGTACCCTGATCTCAGACTTCTAGTCTCCAGAACTATGAGAAATAAATTTCTGTTGTTTATAAGCTATCCAGTCTGTGGTATTTTTTTAATAGCAAATCGACTGACTAAGACAGTGATGTAAACAAAGGACTTCAAAGGACTGGGGTCAGTGCTATAAAGGAGGTATCTTTAAGGTGCAGGTGATGGAGCAATGAATTCTATACACACATTGCAAGGTGTGCTGAAGCAAGGGGGCCTGGGAGCCTAGGCAGCCAATGAAGCCAGAACCAAGATGGAGGCAATGGGAATGGAAAGGAGGGACTTGATATTAGAATATTCTGTAAGTCTGGAAGACAAAACTTAGTAACTGATTTTGGGAAAGTGGAGCAACTTAGATGTCAGGGCACTTAGTTGCAAGCAAGGGAACACCGTCTGCTAATTGAAGTAGAAGAAGGATTATGGAAGGGCATTTCTTAGGTCACAGGATTTCCAGGAGATCCAGAGAGTCAGACTTGGGGGCCATGCAGCCAGGAACCATGCTGACACCACATCATGGGGCCCCTCTGGTGAAGAGTCCACTGTTGGTACCACTGGACACTGCATATCACACTGCAGGTAACCACTGATGCTGGGCATGGGATGCCAGAACTTCCACCACTGCTTGCCCCAAATTGCACACCTCTACTTCCAACCTCGTGAAAGTGGATACTCTACAGCTCTGGCTTCCTCACTGGGTCAAAAGCCTATACTGGATGCAAGGAAGACTGGGAAAGGGAGGGTCTGGATTTTACTATTGAGGGTTTGAGGAATTTCTCAAATATAGAATAGATGTTCACAAAATGCTGGTGGCCACAAACATGCCTGCTCCAGGTGATGAAGGAGAGGGAGGAATAAAAACTAATTCCAAGGTTTCTCAGATGGGTGATTGGAGATGCTGTGACCAAGGTAAGGAAACGGGAGCAGGAATAGATTTGTGGGGCTAAAAAAATGAGTTTGTTTTTGAATACAGTGAGTTTAAGATATCTGCAGCACATCGGTGTGGAGACAGTTGTAAAATAGGCAGTTAGAAATTTGGGTTCCAGGCTCAAGATGGCAGGTAGGGCTAGAGATGTAGATTTGGGAACCAATATATAAGTGTGGGAATAGATAACGTTGATCAGGAAGTACATAACTGGTGAACGTTGCCTCTGAAGGGCAAATGTAAGAGGAGGAAGACCCACTCAAGGATTTTGAGGGGAAGAAGTTGGAGAGGTGGAATGAGAATGCAAAGACAGAAAACTGGAGTGTCATGGAAATCAAAGATGTGAAGGAAGGACATGGTGATTAAGAGAGTGAAATACTGCAGAGAAATAAGTAGAGTGAGGGCTAAGGTCACTGGGTCTTACAGTTAGGAACTCATTGATGGTGTGCAGAAGTCCTTTTGCCTTATGCCAAGATCATGATCCATTTAGGGTGGACGCTCACATACCCTATACCTCTCCTCAGCCCCCACCCAATATACAGGTTTCATCCCTTTGTCCCTGCCATGTACTCAGCTTACTTTTTCTTAATCCTCCCAGTGTTCCTTCTCAAGACCACCTTACCCTACATTTCCTAACAACAAACTCTTCCCCAAACCAGCACCCCATTTTAATTCAGTTCCCAGCTATGCCTTTCCCAGCCTCACTGTTCCCTCAGCTCCCATCTTCTTCTTCTTCTCAGGCCCTACCCTTTCTCAGTCTCTTTGTTGTTTCTCCAAATGTGGAGTCTCTTATCTAGCACCCCATATCAGTCCCCAGGCCCAAACCAGCTCTCTAAGTTCCATCCTTCCCATCCCTATTTCTGGATGTACTTCCCACCCACCAGTGGCACTCCTGTTTTCCCCAAAGTTCTGCCAGTACTTCATGTACCAGAGCCCTCACCTGTACCCACCATTTTCCTGGCACTGGGACTGTTCTCAGTCTTTGGAGACTTTGCTGGCCAGCCTTTCTCCTACTTTTCTCTGCCTGTCTCCCACATTTCTAGTCACTTCTGTCACTTTGGATGCTGTTTTTCTCTCTGGCCTATGGTCCTTCCTTACTTTTATACCTGTCCTTTTTCCTTCTCTGCTAATTAAAAAAAAGTTATGTCTAAAAAGGTTCTTATCTTTCAGAGACACATACTGAAATATTTATTGATGCAATGATATGGTAACTGGGATTTGATTCAAAATGTTTGGGATGGGGGCAAGTGGGTGGGTATAAATGGAGAAATGACTGGTTATGAGTTGTAATTGTTGAAACTGATGAATACATGGGGGCTCCTTGTATTAGTCTATTTTTGTATATGTTTAAAATTTTCCATAAAAAAGGTTTTAATGAAAAAAGTTTAAAGGTATGTAAGTAAACAAAATGAATTGATATAAAGAAAACTGTTAAGTAGTGCTAGTACAGATATGGCAAAAATATGATATGGCAAAAATCATAGAGGTGATACCTGAATGCCTGAAGTGGGGAAAACACTAAGATAACAGAGGAGGAACTCGCAATGAGTAAGGATACAGAGCGTTAGAGCCAGCTTGAGGGACGAGGAAAGGAGTCTTAGCAATTCCATTGTTTAGGCCTGACCCTCTTGGTGAAGGAGTCCATATGCTTTCCAGAGAGTGCGGGGCTGGGGAGCAGGTGGGACTGGAGTGAAGAATTTTGAGGCAGCCATTGTGGGGAAGGGGAAGGAAGCCAGCTGGAGGTAAGCTGCTGCTGAGGCTGGAGAAGACAAATCTGCAGTAGGACTGCTCAGCATTATCTTAGCAGTCTAGATGGTCTTCCAAGTGACTCTAGGGACCCTCTTGGGTGCTTCAGGTTTTCTGCAAAACATAAGAAGTCTTTTCTGTAAATCAATGAAGACATAAACTGCCTGTAGAACCTATTTGTGTAGAAAATCTGTTTTACATACGGGGTTTCAGGGAGAATTTTTATTGAAAAAAATTCCACTGCTAAAATATTGGACTAAATAAGCATTATCCCTGGTTTAGCTGTTTCTGATGTGTTATGCATTTGCTGCTACTTTTGTTGTAGATGTTAGTGGGATACACTGTATGATGATGGATATCGAGTCCGTCTCAAAGGGAGGAGAAATTTGAAAGTGGCTGTTGCTCTTTGGAGTGGCTCATAGGGGTTATCTGCCTTCGGTTTGGTTAAGGCAGTGATTTTCAATCTATGGGCATGTGCATGCACGCGCATGCGTGCACACGCACACAATTTTGCATGTAATTTCAAGGGATTCAAAGACCAGAGATCCCAGTTAAAGTCCCAGATCTGAGCCATGTGGCAGGAAACCTTAATGGGGAACATGTCCATGTGTGTTTAGCAAACAGAAGGCTCATTTTTGGCTCTTAGAAATGATAACCAGTATTGTCACAGAGAAGGTATATTCTCCAAGCCTCTAATGTCAAAATTTGACCTTCTTACCTTGGTCCAGGAAAATTTACCAAAAGTTATTCATTTAAGTCTAACTCAAAGTCTGTTATCCTGTTGATGTGAGATAATTGCCTAACATATAAAACACTTAAAACAGTATAACGTGTCCTCATAGTACAGGTTATATTTTATTTTATATTTTAAAAGTAAACTCCGTGAGTGCACAGACTTAATTCAGTGAATCAGCAGCTGTCCTGCCACATTTAAGAAGGAGAAGGGAGGGAACTACCATTTATAGAGCATTTAGGACACATTAGGTGCTCTGTGTGTAACTTATTTCATCAACACAGTGTTGCCATTAGACAGATAGTACTTTTCCTATTTGAACAATGCAAAAACTGAGGTTCAAAAAGTCTAATAAATTCACCCAAGATGGCCAGTTAATGAGTGGCTGAGCCAGCATTGAAATCCAGGTTTCTTCTAAGTCTTTGCTTAACAGAGAACACTGGATATTTGTTGTTTTTTGGCTACTTTGTATCCATTTTTCTCTTTTTTGGAGAATTTTTCCCTCTGTTCCCCACACCCCCAACCCCATTCTCTGATGTGCCCTTGAAACTATTAATCAAGTAACCCTGCCTCATGACTCTGGCTAGGATAATCACATTCTTTTTCAGTTATTTGAATCTTGTGTGAAGAGACTCAAAGATTGCAAAGTTTGTTGGAACTAATTCTTTCTACTATTAACATCATGAATGAACCTACTGTTGGTTCCTGCTACCTAGCCCCCCTCAGCTGCCCTCCTGGTTCCCTAGATTTCTCTTGGATTTTGTGAGCTATTCAATATCCTTTAATAAACTTATTTCTTGTGTAGGTTATGTAGTGCTATGGACTGAATTGTGACACCCCACCCCCACCCCCGCATTCATATGTTGATGCCTTAATCTCTAATGTGATAGTGTTTGGAGATGGGGCCTTTGGGAGGTAATCTGATTTCAATGAAGTTATGAAAGTGAGGCCCTCATGATGAGATTAGTGTTATTATAAGAAGAGACACCAGAGAACTTGCTTCCTCTCTCTGCCATGTGAGGACACAGCAAGAAGGTAGCTGTCTGCAGGCCAGGAAGAGAGCCCTCCCTGGGGAACCGATCTTGGACTTCTCAGACTCTGTAACTGTAAGAAATAAATAACTGTTGTTTAAGCCACCCAGTGTATGGTATTTTGTCATGGCAGCTGGAGCTGACTAATACAGATAGTTTCTGTTGTTTGCTACCAAAGAATTGACTATTATACAAAATGAGTAGTGAGAAGACATAGTTTAGCTTTTAGTTCCCTGGTTCTGAGACAAGAAAGAAAGAAGGACAAAGGTCAAGCCAGCAAATTTAGTGACTTTCTATCATCTCCAGGAGGAAAAGTTTTGTGAATAAGGAGGGAGTTGAAACTATTTCATAGCATGGGATTTGGGAATTATTTATGGATTATACTTATTCTTACTCTCCTGTATCTTGGCTGTACATTCTTCATTCCTAATTTGATTGTGATTTAGCTCTACATGGTGATAAACCAGTGCAGAGTTAGAAAATAAATTGGCTCAGGGTAACTTTTCCTTCAGGCTGCAGAACTGGCGAGATGCAAGCTAATCCCTAGAAAGTGATCTGCCAGGAAGAAAAGCTGCCCTGAACTGGGCACCTAAATTTTTCCTTCCTACTTGCTTGCTTTGGTCTTAAAGAATGTACGAAATTCATACTGCAGGGATTTCTTCACTGGCTCCCAGTCACCTATTCCTAACGTAGGTTCGTCTTTTATTTTTAGAGCTTTGTTGTGATCTATATGTCATTGGCTCTGAGTAGTGCGTTCCATGAGATGATTCAGTTCTGAGAAATCAAGCCAGGTGAAGATGAAATATAAGGTTTTACCACCTGTACAATACTTTTCATCTGCTTTTAAAGATGTATACCTTCCCACCAGTATTCCTTGGCACCATCTGTATTTTTTCCTGTTGGTTACAGAATATTTTGAGTTTGATGGTATCCTAGCAATCATGCAGTTCACCCTTCTTAACTTGCAGGTGAGGAAGTAGAGGCCTAGGGAAGTATCTGGCTTGTCAATAATTATGTAGTTAGTTAGTGATTGAATGCGGACTTGTACACAGTTTTTCAGATTTCCAGTTCAGCATGCATTCTGCTTCCACAAGCTGCCAACTAACTGGCCAAGCCAAGAGAATAAAACCAAATCCCATTCAACCCAAACTAAAGAAAAATATGGAAAAGAAGAATAAATAGAGTTTTCAAAGTATAGAGTTTCACTGAGCAAAAGGGGAAGATTTTGAGCCATGTGGAAGAAAGACTCAGAGGAGTAATGCTTTTTGGAAGGATTGCTTTCAAGCCTACTGCCAGATTGCTTTATTCTCTGGGCAAGGGCCTGCATGTTTATTTCATGGGTTAAATGATCCCTTTAAGGTGAAAGAAATGCTGTCTCCTTTCCTGGTGAACAAAAATTTGAAAAAGAATTTTTTTTTCCCTTGGGAAAAGTTTGTCACATTAAATCCACTTGGTTGGAGCATCTATGTTGAAAACAGGCTAAGGGGAACTGGGACTTCATTTTATTTCTCTAATTGGCTTCTGTGCCTTCCTGTCTTGCGAAAAGTGAGTGTTGTCTGGGCACCCCAGTGCCCATTCCTTTTCCAGCTCTAGAGTGAACAGCCGGTGTCTACTTGGTAGCTCGTCTCTTTCTGGACAACTATGCCCTAGGTCAGGATAGTTTGTTTTCAGTACAGGGCCAGCTGTTCCAGGATTACTTTTCAGGGTTGGAAACCATAAGTTTGGACCCTGAGGCAAAAGGCTGAGAATAAAAATGTAAAGAAAAAGATCAAATAACAACATTTTGTTGGATTGTCAACTTTCTGTTTGAAATGGAGTCTATCTTTAGTGTTCTTCAGTATCCCTGCTCTGAACATATTGCTGTAAAGCGCATGTGATGAAAAGTCATAAATATTAAGTGAAAACACACGTCTCTCTCCTTTCCTCTTGGGAACAAAAGCAAATATTAAAAAGGAGTAAGACAGTTGAAATTTATAGTCTTCCTTCTGAATAAAGAGGTGTTTCTTGATAACACAAAGGGCTTGGGTTCTGGGCCTGGTTCCCCAAGTCCCTCTGTGTGTAAATAAAAGACAATGATCAAAGCAAACATTTTGGTGAGGAAAACTACTTTGGAGCCATCCTTACCATAATGGGCTACTGAAGTTGAGTAATTAGTAGATACGGAATTTAGAGTAGGGTTTTAGGAAGTCAGTCTCTGTAGTTGAAAGCATGTGCCGTGTCATAAGGATTTGCTGTGTTGTAAGAATATTCAGTGAATTCTTTGAAACAAAGAAAAAGGAAAGTAATAAATGTCAAGTTCAATAATTGTATTTTGTAAAGTTGGTTATTTTTTCCCTTGTATTTAGATTATACTTACAAACCTTTGAATCCTAAAACCCTATGATTTTTAATAAAGGTCAACAACAATATAAACAAACATTTAAAACAATTCATAATCATATGTCCCCATACAATAATACATATTTGTGCACAATAGTTTCTAGTTCTTTTCATAGGCCTCTGTGTTTTATAATATTTACAACCATACTATTTTATATTATGCTTTTGTTCACGGAATATTCTGTCTATCTCATACCATTAAAACTTCCCTTGGTTTTATATCATATAAACAATAGCTATTTTAAATGAGTGCATAATATTTTATATTATCTATCTTAATTTGCTAACTTCATTGGCCATTTAGATAACTTTAACTGATTAAATTATATTATAGAAATATAGTTGTATATTATAGATAACATTGTTTTGAGCATCTTCATGTCTATAGCTTTTTATTTTATTAGTATTCAGTTGAATTACTATCTCATAATTAAATTCCCCAAAATGATATAAAGGTTAAAGATTATGAACATCTTTATGGTTCTTGCTGTATACCGACTTATTGCTTTCTAAAGTGTTTATGTAATATGACCATCTGACTTCCTCTGCAGTGTGATGTACATTGGGTATTATCATTTGTTTTAATTTGCGTTTCTTTGATTATTACTGGAATGAATATTTTTCTTTGTGGATTTTGTTTTATTGTTTTTGCTAGTTGTATTTATTTGAATGTGAATTGTGACAGTTTAACAACTTACTTTTTCCTGTTTAATAGTTTCTCTTAGGAACAGTACACTTTGACTTCTGGACACTTGACTGTCTATTCTAAAGTGATCTTCAGGTCAGGAACATTAGAACAATTTTATCTTAGGTGAGATTTGTCTGAACTGTCTCACTACATTGTAGCTGAAATAACCAATTCTACCATGAGGAAACTGTCCCACCTTTCACTGTGTCCTCACATGGCAGAGAGAGAGACCTCTCTGGTGTCACTTTTTGTAAGGGCATTAATCCCGTCATAGGACTCCACTCTTACGACCTCATCCAACCCTAATTACCTCCTAAAGGCCCCATCTCCAAATAGTATCACATTGGAGGTTAGGGCTTCAAGATGTGAATTTTGGGGGACACAAACATTCAGTCTATAACACTCCTTTTCTCCCTGAGGTCACTCCAGCCTCTACCCAAGTACACACCTCCTAATTAAGGGGAACTTGGTGAGTGTTAAAGACAGAGGTAAAATTTCATGATCACCTGATTGTTTTAAAAAAAATCTAATCAGTGGATATGGAACAAAATGAAACAAACAAAAGAACAATGTGGAGAGAAAGTAGTTGGAACATTTTATGTCAGGGCCAATCACTAAGCATGATTTGTCTTTTGGGCATCGATGGTGGCATGTGTGTGTTGGTATTTAAGAGTCCAAAATGCATTCTGAATTTTGAGGCCCTGTCTTGAACAATAGGGATGGAGCTTCTTAATGCAGTTATCCTAGCAGCACTAGGAATTACCTCTTTGGTACCTTCTCTCTTCCCCCTCCTGTCCTTTCCTTCAGTTCATTCACTACCCACATCCCTTGCCCTAAGCTCCCAGGTACCAACTGGCATCAGGCTAGTTACACATCTGGCTATTTCTTTATTTTCTTTTGTGAGTCAGACATGAATCAATATCCTGGCAGGGAGTTAAGAAGGCTGGTCTTTTCAAAGAGCTGTTTTGTAGGTAAATATAAACATGATAACTTGAATGTTTAAGAATACTTTTAAGTAATTATGTTCTTTAATTATATGATTCTTAAGCTTGAATAGTTATTTTAAGATTAAAAAAATCCCATTAGTTGATAATTTAAAAACTATAACTAGTTTGTAGAATCTGAATGTCTTATTTGCACATGGTAAAAAATAGAAACATTACAAAAGGGTATACAGTGAAAAAGAAATTTCCTTCCAATCTCACATTCCCATTTCCTTTGTCTCTTTTCTTCTCCTCAAAGGCAGAAACTACAATTTCTTGTTAGTGCCCTTTAGAAATACTGTCTATATAATCAAACTTAAATATTATATATATAGCCCCCTTTTAAAAAACCCAAATAGGAAATACTATATACGCCTTGTTTTTATTTTTATTTTTTGTAATTTTAACTTGACAATGTCTTGTTTCTTGGAGATTGGTCCATATCAGCACGTATAGCTTTATTCCATTCTTTTTGTTGGCTGTATGATGAGGACATCCCATAATTTATTAGATTAGCCCCCTATTAATAGGAATTTAGGTTATTTCTAGTCTTTTACAAAACAAACCCCAGTGCAATGAAAAGCCTTGTATGTATGTATTTGTGCATTTGTACTAGTATATTTGTAATACATTTATAGGTTGAATAACAGTGTGAAGAGAAACGTGGTGTTGTAGTGGTTAAAACCATGAATATTAGACTTTTACTATCCACTACCTGCCTACCACTTACTAGCCATATAACACAAGGACAAGTTACTTAACTTTCTGTGCCTTAGTTTCCTCATTTGTAAAATGGGTATAAATAATATTACATACCAGAGATGTATTATGAGTATTAAGGGAGCTAACATAAGTACAGCATTCTCATATCAGCATATAATATGTTCTCCACAAAGTATCTTATTAGGATAATTTCCTAGAAGCAAGGACCTTCTCTTTTAGAAATATCAGTGCTATTATTGGAGAGTAACTTTTTTCCCCCAACCTGTTAAAGAAGAACTCACTGCTGAACTCATTACAAGTATTGATATAATTGATGCTTGATGTTGGCTCAAAGGAGATGGGTGGAAGGGTAAATTGAGAATAGGAGTTTTTGCTGTAGGTAGAAGTAGGAGACTGAATTTAGTCTCATTTGTTTTTGAATGTTGGATTAAAGGTCATCATTTTGGGCTTTAATGTCCTTGTCTGTTATATGCAGGGATTAGATTATGATTCTTAAAGTAACCTTCCAGTTCAAACAATTATGTCTGTGCTTATTCCATTCTCAAAATGAGATGTGATTTATATGGCTTAGACAATTGTAAGAGGTAAATTTAAATCCTGACTCATGTAACAGTGTCACTTTGCACATGTTGTTCCCTCTGCGTGGAATGACCTTTCCCATTGTCTGACTATGTAACTGAGCTCTGACTCATCCTCAGAGACTTAGCTTTGGCTGGACCTTCACTGTGAAGCCTTCCCTGAGTGCCCCAGCTGATTTAGGCACCTTCTGCTTTTGAGCTGTCTTAGGCTCAGTGTTATGTGGGGGGATAAGAGTTTTCAAATATTAACTGATAGTTTTTATTTGTCACCCCAGACTCAGCTTTGGTATTGTATTTTTGATGCATCAAGGAAAAGATGACACAGTCTTTTCTTGTATTTTAAGTTTCAAAAGTCTGGGCCCTTCAGGGAATGAGAAAGCACATGTGCATAGATAAACTGATCGCTGGGAGAAGACATGCTGAGCAAGTAAAGCTTCCATGCTCTAGAAGAGAGAAAATGCTCCAGACAGGAGAAAGCAAGAGGTGAGTAGACATTGTGGGTCTGTGACAAGGAGTGAGGCTCTCTGCCTGGTCCTTTCGCCAAGCTTAGCACAGGGATAAGGAGAATTACAGAAACCCCCCAGAGGTGGGCAGAATCTAAGCACAGAGGGAACCCAGGTTTCCTTTGCTGGATAAAGACCAGGGAGGTGAGAAGAACCCAGAGTAGAAATGGCTGCACAGGGTGCCCAGGTGGACAGGCCTGACAGAGCTTGCAGAGGTTCCAGAGAGCCCAGCATGGCATGGGTGCAGAGGATGATATTCCTGTACTCTGAGAGGAACATGGAAGTGGTAAAGGGCTGAGGATGGTCCTGCTGCGTTTCCTGGGCCCATTGTGGTGTGCAAGACACAGAATGGTCCCATCTACCTTAAAGGGGCAAAGGAATTGAAGAGAGTTGGGCCCCAAGGTACTTTTTATAGGGAACACGAACAGAATCAGCAGTGATCTGCATGGACCAACTACTGAAGACAGTTGGAGGACATCTTAGCAAATACCCTGGGCTGGATGCTCACCCACTCCCAGCCTGCCCTAGAGAAATGGAGGAATCCCAGTTCAACTGAGATTCAGTTTCTACAACCTGGAGAAATAGGAACTCCATGGTAGAACTTAAATTTGTTGGAATTTTTAAAAATTTAAATAAAGATTCTTAGCACCTCTGATACTTCTCCATTGCATTGTAAATATTAGATTCCTTGTCTGCTTCTCTGGTTCACAAGCTCTTTGAAGGAAGGCACTAAGTCTTTATTTTGCAAGTGCTGACACAGAAGAGGCCTGTAGTAAGCTTTTTGAATGAGTGAATGGACATTTGTTGGATAGCTATTCTGTGCCACAACCTATTGTGGGGCTTTCACAGCCCTGTGAACTAGGTGTTGTCATCTCCCTTTTGCAGATGAGAATACTAAGGCGCAGACAACTGATAGAACTCGTTCATGGGCAGTAAGAGGCAGATCTATCACTCGCCGTCTAGGCCCTCTGACAACAAACTGCCTTCCTAGGTGAAAGTGATTCTTTTCTCTTACTGTCTGAATATAATGTGGAATAAGGATGAAAATTAATGTTTCAATTTGGGTAAATTTTTACATATTTCTTGCTTTACTACTTTCAAAATAAAGAGCAGAGTGTTCTGCTCATTTTACTTTTTTATTAATTATAAATTAGAAAAAAGTACCTAGTACTTTGTACCATGATATCACAAGTATAATAAAGGTACAGATAAATTTTAATATTCTTGCTAATACTGCCTTGTTTATTTATAAAAGAATATATGTCCTGTGTAGATGGTAAGTTAAATCGGAAAAGTATAAGTTAAAATTCACTTATAATTCCACCTTCAATAGATACCTACTATTAACCTTCGGTTACGTTTCATGCTGATTTAAGAAAATTAGAAAATTGATATCAATACTTTGTTTATATGTCATTATATCACGAGTTTTCTGCAAGGCACAGGGTGTTTAGTGTTTATGGAACCAAATCTATTGAGACTGTAATGCTCTGTGGGAGAAGTTATTGGAGTTAGGGCTTATTGCATATTTAGAGATACTCAATATGCAAATTCGTGCTTTAAATACTCTTCCAGAAAACTTTTAAAGATTCAAGGAAAGTAAAAATATACATATAATCCAATAAGACTATCATGACTATAATAAACTTAATTGCAATTTGTAATACCACGAAGACAATAAAAATCATCTTAAGCATGGTTTATAAATGGCTGAACAATCCTGCTGGAGAGAGAAGGGGCCTCATGTCCAGGAAGGATTTGACCACCTGACCTTGGTGTACCATCCATACTCATGGACAGATCTGTCACTTCATTTGTTTTCTTGAACTAAAGAGAGAGAAGTAAGAAAGTCAGCCATGGTGCACAACAGTAATTGAATTAGTGTAGCAACATCCTCTGCCCACCCCCTCCCTCAGAGGTGGTGAAACACTGGGCTACAATAAGGAATGTAAGTTTAGCACTAGATTTACATTTCAAACTTTCTAAAAAATTAACCTGTCTGTTTCAGGCCAATTAAAGAAGAAAGGCACCTTCCACCCAAGGCATTAGAATCTTCTCAATGTGAATGGAAACCACTGTAGAATTGTTTTGGCTTGTTTCCATGATGTTTAAGAAAGAAGAAGACCTGGAGGGCGCACAAAATTGACTTGATGTTCTTAGGTTTTTGACATGTGGGGACTAAGCTTATTTCCATGTCAGTGTACCCTGTCAGCTGCTGCAGATCAAAATATGATTAGCCCTTCCCTTTAATTGGCCATGTAATAAATCCATCATCTCAAAACCATGGCTTGGTGGTTCAGAGCACAGACTTGGAGCCAGACTGCTTGCATTTGAATCCTGATTCTGCTCTTACTGGGCTTTGAAACTTTGGGCAAGCTACTAAAGATCTTTATGCCTCATTTTCCTCATTTGTTCTTATCTCAGGGGGTTTTATAAGGATTAAATGCGTTAAAATATGTAAAAAACTTTGAATAATGCCTAGTGCAGGGTAAGAACTATGAAAGTGTTAAATAAAAAGTAATGTAATTAGGCTCCCCATTTGTGATTGCTGGTGAACCAGAGGTAAAACAACTAACTGAGAATGGGCTAATGACATAGGGCTGACTTGGAAATCTCATAATAATGAAAAAGTGCCAATGTTTTTGTGGCAGAGTGGATGGGTGGTTAAGCAAGAAATAAGCAGGTTAGGGCTGAATACTACAGGGGTCTTCAAGCTCACTGGGTTGCTTCACTAGGCAAGGTATGTTGGGGCTGACCTGAGGAATGAATGGGAAAACTGGGTTACTTTGGGAACAGGATGAAGATTCGAAGGGGGATTGGAATTTCTCAGATTACTTACCTGGACTATGGGTGAGTTTGTTAAAAGAGGTAAACTGAGGCTGGGAATAGATTGGAGATATCCAGAGTTATTCCTTCTTGCTAGGCTGTTGTATAAATCAGATAGAATTTTAATCTTTAATTCACTGTTTCTATCAGTTACCATTTGTTGGTTGGTAGCACATAAACCACTTCTGGCTAATTGAATCAGAGAAGTAATTCATTGGAAGTAGGGAAGCTCAAACAACCAAGAGGCAAGGCAAGGCAAGAGACTTAGAAGGACCAAGAAGTACAGCCCCTAGGGGCACTGAGAAACAGAGACTGCTGAATGGTCACTTCAGGGTCAGTCAGCCTCTTGTCCCTTGTTCATATTCCAGAGAGAGGAATCTGATCGCCTTAGCTTGAGTCAGGTGCCCATCCTTTGGCTAGAGGAGGGCAGGGCATTTAAATTGGCAGCCACACCTGACTGTATCTGATGGAGGAGTTCCTCCAAAGCAAAATCAAGGTGCTATTACCAGAAGAAGGAAGAAAGGAAGCAGAGTGGACAAAAACAACAAATGTCCACCGCACTACTCTATATTGCTTCAAGCAGCCAAGGAGGAAGATGAAAGGCATAAAGAATTAAGGAGACCCTGAAAACTTTGATTTTTAATCTTTCTCCCCTATTCCAGGCACTATTCCAGGTGCCTTCTCTGACTTTGAAGCTAGACTGCAAAGCCTGGACTTACACCAGAAGGAATCCTCAGAACTCAGATGGAACTTTCTCCAGATCCTACAACACTCTGATTTCAAGAAAACAGCTCAAAACACTGTATGGATTTTTATCAAAATGATAATAGTTATTCTTCCATCAAATACTTACTGGGTGTCTACTATCTATCAATAAAAGACAAGCGCTATTTCCTGCCTTTCAGAAATTTGTAGTCAGGGAAGCAAGACAGACATATAAACAAATGAATTACCTGATTACAATGTAGTGTGGACAGTAGTATAACAGAGAAACAAAAAAAGCCAGCTGAATCTGCCTGGGGCTTTCAGTGGAGGTGGTATTTGAACTAGGTCTGGAAAAATGAATGAGCATTTATAATCTTAAATTGAGACGTTTAAGTATAAAAACAAAATTGCGATCCCAAATTATAAACATTATTTGCCCCACCGTCAGTGCACCGATTTTATCTACTGGCATCATAAATATTGTTCTTTGGTCTTTTAAGGCTAAGAAGTGAGCTCATAAATATTGCCTTGAAAGTCAAAAGCTGAAGAATAAATAAACTGTCACATTCCTAAATTACAACAATTTGTAAACAAAGCCCCCTTCCTAATAACTGTAGTTTTATGAACTTAACTAGATGTGAAATGCACTGTCCCTCTAGGACTTCTGGAACCCCTCAGCAGCTGTCATTCATTGGCAGGGCAGCTTGAAGGTCAGAGCCTCTCCTGGATAGGGCAGGGGTCTTGGGTCAGTTACTGACTTTTTAGGACAGGGGCTACTTATGCATTTAACATTCATATCTTGACTAGAACTCATTTATAGTATGCCTTTGGGTTAGTAATGTGTCTGGATTTCAATCTTCTCTAGAAACTGTAAAATGAGAGACAGGAATATAGTGGTAACAAAGAACTCAAAATTAGTGTGGATAAGAAGAATCTCATAACAAAATAGGGATGATAAAACCTCACCAATTAGCAGATTATTCTCAATTAATAAAAATGTCAGGGGCTGGCCCCGTGGCATAGTGGTTAAGTTTGGTATGCTCTGCTTTGGTGGCCTGGGTTTGTGGGTTCAGATCCCAGGCATGGACCTACACCACAGTCAGCCATGCCGAGGCGGTGACCTGCATACAAAATAGAGGCAGATTGGCACAGATGTTAATTCAGGGCTAATCTTCAAGCTAAAACAGAGGAATACTGGCAACAGATGTTAGCTCAGGGTGAATCTTCCTCACCAAAAAATAAATAAATGAATAATAAGAATGTCAGAATTTCTTATAATGGGAGTGTATTTTCATGTGGCAAATGAATATTTCTAAAGTGTTGGAAAATATTTTTTCTCTTATGTTGATAGGCATGCTTTACCTTGTTGCATGGCATGTATCTCTTTAAACTGCCTCAGATCATTTTTAGACCAAGGTGGGAAAGCAAAGAGGAAATGAATGAGTGAATGAGCTCTATAAAATAAGGTAAAATACTAGGATGACCCTGATGGATTAATTGACCTCTGAGGGAATTTCTACCTGAGGTGGTTAGCCCTACCCTTCTGAAATCCCTTCAAGTCACTTATCAGTTTACCTTAACTATTACCATTACTTAAAATAAATCAATCAAAATCATATAATTTGTGAAATAGTGCAAACATATTTGGTTGAGGTCCACTTTTCGTTTTAGTAAATATTCCTACTATCTGTTTTGGTTAAAACCTCTCTGATATAAAATTTAATTTAAAGGACATGCAGGCAATAATAGCACCTCTAAAGGCTATTGGTGGGCAGGGATAGATTCTAGGTTACCCATAGATTTCCCATTTGTAGGAACTTAGAAGAACTTGCTCAATAGTTACATGATTAGCTTTCATATAACTGCCATAATAGATGGTGTTTCCTAAATGTTGGTGGGGAGAAATCCTTAAGCATAACATTTTGATAGGTTCAATTTATGTATTGGATTATTTTATCATCAGAGGTTTCATTTACGTTTTCCCAGAGTCATCTCAAGGTCTGTAACATAGGAGAGCTAAGAGTGTACATGCATTTATTTATTTATTTTTCACATATTACACCTAAAAGGTAGAAGACCAGTATCTTAGGTAAATTTTGAATTTCAATTTAATTATTTCCTTTTTTTTAGGACTCTAAATTTTCTTCGTCTTTCTCTTTTTTCATAGATTCTTGTTCATTCTTGCTCATGAAACCTTTCTCGATACTGGAAGTACATAATAGAGAAAAGTCTCAGTGGCATAGAGGAAGAGAGATAATCGTAGAAACCCACACTGAGCTAAATGACCCCTGGAATGCAATTTGAAGATGAATGTCCCAAATTATTTTTTCTCTGTCCAGATGACAGACTAATAAAGGAATCAATCCATCAATCAAACTCTGTCAATGAGAACGGAGCGAAGCTCATCTGAGTGGTGATGGATGGTACTTGAAAGTGAATTAGTGACTGATTTGGAGAGATTTCAGAGGAGTAGAACTAACAATGGCAAATCAGGTTAACTTGTACATATTGCTGACAGGATCTGGGCTGGGCGACAGCAAATTCTATCCAACAGCCTCCAACTGGCTGTGAAGCTGACCCAGAGGCTGCTTCAGATCCGATGGATGAAACAAGTCCATCTGAAATCATTTTTTCAGCCATGTAATTTTTATAATAATATGTATCAAGCCTAGAGACCTACATTTGAGTATCTGAATACATCTGCAGAGAGCCAAACAACTCCCAACAATGCCTCCATGACAATATGCTGTTGGTTGCTAATTGGAAAAATGCACAAGTAATCATTAGAAGGCATTTTGTTGCTTGCTGGGGGGCCCCTTCCCTAAGTGGTTAAAATATTCAGCTCTATAGGGCAACCACCTAGTTTAAAAATCTTTGACAAGTGGTGTTAGTAATGCATATTTATCTGTTCTTTTAGTCGTGTAATATCTGTGCACAAGCCTAAAAATCAAGCCAAGCTACAATTTATGTAGCTACAAGCTACATAAATATAACCACTACTGGACCTCATCACCACCTCTAGAGACAAAGTCCCTCTCATGTCAATTCACTCTCAACCTCTGCCCTTCCTCTCTGTCCTCTTCAGGCCAGGTGAGCAGGGTCTTTTCCCTAGGTGTTGACAATCAATACCTCAGCAAGGTGATTGCCCAATAGAAGAGGAACATTTTGTAATGCATCTTGAAAGGATGTTTGCAGATTCTAGTAAACAAAGTTAAGGCAAAGAGTGTGTGGCTCACATTCTCTTAGCCTTTGAAGCCCAGGATTCTTGCCTGGATCCTACGGTTTTGACTAGACTGCACCACTGGATGGAGATATTAGTGTTGCAAAGCCATTAGGGGTTTATTCACTCTGGAAAGTTTTTATATTGGAAAATATAACTATAGGGTGTTTCATTTTCTACTATATCCATTTCCCCCTCATTTTAGTACAGTTAGAAAACACTGTTCAATACTTGGCAGTCTCTCTTCAGTCTTAAGCTCTGATATAGTGTCCCTCCCCCATGCTCTTTTTCCCCAACCAGCAGGGGCAGGCAGTAGGTTGAGTGCTGTGGCAGGCATCCTCCTGTGTCTCAGCCTGCCCTGGCCTTGTTATGCAGCAGGCTGGTGGGGTTACTAGGATACCCAGGGGTGACTGTGTGGCTCTGACAGTACCCTGGTGGATTGATCTGATTAGTCACAGCCAACTGCTTATTTTCAGGGATTTATTCCATTTTCCTACTTTGCTGGCATCATCTAATTGAGAACCAGATGCTTTTAGTCAGCATCTTCTGCAGTTCAAAGAGCTCTAAAAATCTTCCTTTATTCCAGGAATCTAATGCCCAGGCCTGAATAAATAGATTTCCCCTGTTCACTTTGAAGGAAGTTTGTGACTTTTAAAGAACCAGTTGAACATATGGATGCTTCTCTTTTCAACACAGAATAGGGTACTGTTTGGAGACAGTGGGGGAAGCAGGCATGAGTATATATTTTAAGGATTGTAAATTGGTGCACACTTTTCTGGAGGCAATTTGTTTCTATCTATCAGGATTTAA
This sequence comes from Ceratotherium simum simum, assembly GCF_057802395.1. Lineage (NCBI taxonomy): Eukaryota > Metazoa > Chordata > Mammalia > Perissodactyla > Rhinocerotidae > Ceratotherium > Ceratotherium simum. The sequence continues at coordinate 72,996,515 of NC_141903.1, read as the reverse complement.
AATGCACATACTCTTGACTGAGGAATTTTGCTTCTAACTGTGTATTCCCAAAGTATACTAGCATATGTGTTCAGGGAAGAATGTATAAGGATATTTATACAGCATTGTTTACAATAGCAAAAGATTGGAAGCAATCTAAGTGTCCATTTAATACGGAACTAGTTAAATTATCGCACATCCGTACAATAGATTCTTTTTAACATTGTTAAAGGAATGAGGCAGGTCTATATGTACCAATGTGGAAAATTTCCGTGATATACTAGATATCTAAGAAGAGACAGACAGTGCTGCCATTTATGGAGAAAAAGGCTATATGTACACACGTATGTGTAGCCTAGCTTGACATACTACTATCAGCAGTTGCCTCTGATGAAGGGAACTGGGGAGCCGTGAGAGAGAGGTAGAAAGAATCTTAACGTTTCACTGTATGCCTTTTTATAAAGCTTAAAATGTTTTCCTTGTGCATATAATTCCTACTCAAATAAGGAGGTAATTAAGCAAACAATAAATAAAGATGTTAATTTTTCATCTTCTCTTCAGGATTTCTTCTTACTGCTTGCTTTCCACAGAAAGGATTCTTTTCCTGGCCTTGGGATCAAATAGATGTTTAGTTCTGGCACCTACTACTGACTAGCTGTGTGATACTCAGCAAATTATTTAGTGTTGTCCAGAGCCTCACCTTTTTTTTCTCCTGTAAAAGAGATTAACAATTTCTTGAGACTTATTGTGAGGCTTAAATAAGACAGAGTCCCTCGCATGATGCCTAGGACACAATCTTTAATGGGGCCTTGATAAAAGCTAATGTCCTCCCCTCTTTTGAGGCTTCAGGAGGTAATGCTGGTGGGATAGGAGTCTCTGGCACCCCATTGCAGCCCGAAATCTTTCTTTTGCCCTTCTTAGAAGGCAAGTCTTCCCCTCACAGTCCTCTGCAAGTTTTGTAGTTTACTAGATTAAAACAAACAAAAATAGACACAACGATACCATAAAGGAAATAAACAAAAGCGCTTCTCCACCAGTGTTATGATTCAAAACAGGTCTCCGATGAGGACCTCAGGCTGGCGTTAGAGCAGGTGGGGCCTTCGTCCCTCTGAGCTCACAGCATCCTCCCCAGGGCCCCTGAAGCTTTGTGGTTCTTTGTGGCTGTGACCCTTGGGTCCCTCTGGGGTCCTCTTAGTTCTGGCAGCTGCTCAGCCCAGGAGGATCAAACAGCCACCAAGCTACCCAGAGTCTTCTTTTCCCCAGTCTCCTGTGGCTTTTACTTTCAGGAAGAAGTTGTTTTTTTTTTTTTTCAATTTTTTTATTTTTAGTTTTCAAACATGTATAAAAAGTCATTTCTGTTTTGGTGGGAAGAAGAGGGTACTTTTTGAATCAACTACTCTCTGGGGAAACAGCTGTGACAATGGAGTGTGTGTGCCTGTGTGTGCGCATGTGTGTGCGTTTCTTTTTGGAGATCAGCAGAGAATCTGAAGTAACTGAAGTATTTTGCTTTGGTTCCCCAGTGGCCTTGGTCTAGTTGCAGTCTACCACATCCTGGGTAGTTTTACATACACCAACTTCAGATGCTGCTGAAGCCAGAGGCCATGGCCTTGAAGCAGAGGCGGATGCAGTTCTTTTGAGCTCTAGTGAGAGGCCAGATGCCCATCCATTCCCAGCTTTTGGAATTGGTTCTGGGGTGCAGGTTCACAGGAACACCTCGGTGAGGATGGATATGTCTGTGAGTAGCAGAGGACGCAGTACTTTGCACCTGTCTCCATTAGCACTTATCACATTGCACTGTCCACGCCAGTTTGTAGTGAAGGGTTGGGGTGGAGGGTGCTGGCTCTGGAGCCAGACAGACCTGGGTTTGAAAGCCAGCCTTGCTCCTTTCTACCTGGGTAACCTTGGTGTCTTAATTTGTTTGGGTTGCTGTAACAGAATACCATAAACTGGGTGGCTTATAAAAACAACAGAAATTTATTTCTCACAGCTCTGAAGGCTGAGAAGTTGAAGATCAACCCACTGGCAGATTTGGTGTTTGGTGAGGGCTCACTTCCTCATAGACTGTGTTTTCTGGCTTGTAACCTCACATGGCAGAGGAAAGGGCAAGGGATTTCTCTGAGATCTCTTATATAAGGGCACTAATCCCTCAGGCTCCATCCTCATGACCTAACCACAATCCCTACCTCCTAATATCATCACATGGGGAGTTAGGATTTCAACATACGAATTTTGAGGGGACACAAACATTCAAGTCATAGCACTTGGGTAAGTTACTGAATCCCCCAAAGCTTTAGTTTTTTCGTCTGTGATACAGGGATAATAATGGTACCTGCCTCGTGGGGCTAGTGTGCTCAGCACAGTTGGGGCGGTGCTAACTCGGACCCTGGTTGTCTTTTCACACCATAGTGAGTTCTTGTAGGGCAGACACTGTGTCTTCCCTTTATTATATTCCAAGTACCTAGCTCATTACCCAAGCACTTGATGAATAAATGAATGACAAGTGAATGAATGAATGATATCCCCCAAGCAGAATTGCAGTGTGACTGATTTTGTGACACATTTACCCTTCTTATTTGACTGGCATCCTTGGAAGAACCCCTGTTAATGTCATTTCCTTCTTGACTATTCCTCTCCCCCTAGAAAACTCTCCTGCTTCTATGTATTGTTTTATAAATTATCTTTCGCAGGTGCCTGATTATACCTTATTTTCTCCTTGTTTTGTCTTAAAGAAATTCTCTCATCCTCAAGACAAATAGAAAAGAAAAGGAAAGAAAAAAAAGATCTCAGAGATTTATAGCAGATTTTGTTAGTATTTCTTGTTACTTAATATATACATTTGGCTAGAAAGTAGGAGAAATATATTTTTTCAGGATTTTATGTATAAGATTCTCTTAGGTCTATGCTGTGGCATTCAGTATGTATCCTTAGACTTTTTCCTGTCGAAACTTGAGTTGGGCCCTTTTAAATTTTCATGTAGTTTCATGACACCCAAATTCAAGATAGGCCACTTTGGAGCTGGTTCAAAATATACATGATAACTTTCAAAAAGTGAAAACTAACCAGTTACCTCTTTTGTATTTGCCCTAGAAGATTACTATATCATCTAATAAATGAGAATAATTTGATACCAGCTTTCCCCCAAAATATTAATACTGTGATTATAAAGAGAAGGCACTGGAGCTTTTCTATTTCCTGGAGAGAAACTTCTTCACTTCTGCTTTGTAGACAGGCCCAAACTAGCCTCTGATGCCTTGTTGGCAGTTTTAGAATCATAGAAAGAGTTGGGAGAGACCATAGAGGTCACCCGGTCCAACTCCTTCATTTTGTAGAGACACTGCATGGCTTAACCAGGATCACAGAGCTAGTTAGTGGCAGGGTGGTACCAAGAAGCTGGATCTCCTAAATCATTGTTCAGTGATTTTTCTAATTCACCCACTGCCTTTTCTATTACATCTAAGGCTTAGAGATTTTACTGATGCATATTTTGATATTGTTATTCTTAATTTAAGTAATTTAAGGATTGATGTCAGAAGATTGGTTTCTTTGAGGAAGTTCCATAGGCGACGGTGAGGGTGTGCCAAATTATTCACATGAAAGAAAACAAAAGTGAGGTATCAAACAAAATGTGTTTCGGATCATATTTGGCATGAGGAGCAGCATTTTTGTGACCTAATTTATTATCCAGTTATGGAGAGGAGTCTAGTGCACCTGAAATGAGTGATGAACACTATACAGATGTTTTGTGAAATGGTAGATTATATGGTACAGAGAAAATGTTTATTGAGGAGTGCAGGAGTGAGAGAAGGCTTCATGGAAGAGTTGAGACTAAAACTAGGCGCTAAGGAATGAGTGGGGTTTGGATATGTAGTTGGAGCAGCAGAGCATTCCATACAAGAGCAAGCAGCATGGGTGAGGTAACGGAAGGGGCAATGGAGCAGCATGGGTGAGGTAACGGAAGGGGCAATGGAGCAGCATGGGTGAGGTAATGGAAGGGGCAATGGAGCAGCATGGGTGAGGTAATGGAAGGGGCAATGGAGCAGTGTGGGTGAGGTAATGGAAGGGGCAATGGAGCAGTGTGGGTGAGGTAACGGAAGGGGCAATGGAGCAGCATGGGTGAGGTAACGGAAGGGGCAATGGAGCAGCGTGGGTGAGGTAACGGAAGGGGCAATGGAGCAGCATGGGTGAGGTAACGGAAGGGGCAATGGAGCAGCATGGGTGAGGTAACGGAAGGGGCAATGGAGCAGCGTGGGTGAGGTAACGGAAGGGGCAATGGAGCAGCGTGGGTGAGGTAACGGNAGGGGCAATGGAGCAGCGTGGGTGAGGTAACGGAAGGGGCAATGGAGCAGCGTGGGTGAGGTAACGGAAGGGGCAATGGAGCAGCGTGGGGGAGGTAACGGAAGCGGCAATGGAGCAGCGGGGGTGAGGTAACGGAAGGGGCAATGGAGCAGCGTGGGTGAGGTAACGGAAGGGGCAATGGAGCAGCGTGGGTGAGGTAACGGAAGGGGCAATGGAGCAGCGTGGGTGAGGTAACGGAAGGGGCAATGGAGCAGCGTGGGTGAGGTAACGGAAGGGGGAAGGGAGCAGCATGGGTGAGGTAACGGAAGGGGCAATGGAGCAGCAGGGGGGAGGTGACGGAAGGGGCAATGGAGCAGCGTGGGTGAGGTAACGGAAGGGGCAATGGAGCAGCATGGGTGAGGTAACGGAAGGGGCAATGGAGCAGCATGGGTGAGGTAACGGAAGGGGCAATGGAGCAGCATGGGTGAGGTAACGGAAGGGGCAATGGAGCAGCATGGGTGAGGTAACGGAAGGGGCAATGGAGCAGCGTGGGTGAGGTAATGGAAGGGGCAATGGAGCAGCATGGGGGAGGGAACGGAAGGGGCGATGGAGCAGGGTGGGTGAGGTAACGGAAGGGGCAATGGAGCAGCCTGGGTGAGGTAACGGAAGGGGCAATGGAGCAGCGTGGGTGAGGTAATGGAAGGGGCAATGGAGCAGCATGGGTGAGGTAACGGAAGGGGCAATGGAGCAACATGGGTGAGGTAACGGAAGGGGCAATGGAGCAGCATGGGTGAGGTAACGGAAGGGGCAATGGAGCAGTGTGGGTGAGGTAATGGAAGGGGCAATGGAGCAGTGTGGGTGTGTGTCTTGTGTGTTCATGAGAGATTGGTGAGGAAGCCAGTCTGACTGGAAAATAAGGCCACATTGGTAGGGTGGAGTCAGATTATGGAGGATTTTGAAAGTCAGGTAGAAGAGGTTATACTTGCAGACCACAGGGAGCTCACCTTGCATTTTGAGCCAAAGTGTGACTCTACAGAGACCTGTTTGAGACTGTCACTTGGATTTGGAGAGTTTGGATGACTAGTTATGAGGCACTTGAGTATCTAGACAGGAGATGGTAAGATGGCAGAGAAGAGTAGAGATGGAAAAGGAGGAGAGGATATAAAGACATTTCGAAGGAATAATCACTGGGGTAACTGGTGAGATTTGGTAGATTGAGAGAAGAAACTGTTCAAAGTTGGGTCCAACCAAGCACTTTAACCTGGGTGACCAAGCTCAAAGAAGTTTGTCTGTGTCCCTGAACTTCATTTGCTGCCAAGACTAGAGTTTGAGCTGATTGCTTTAATAGAACCTATTCCTGGTTGGCATTCTTTCTCTTCCCACATCTCTTTTCTTCTTGTTTCAAGTTACAGAGCTGTTGTATTAAAGGTGTGTCTTATTTCTCTTAAGGGAAAAAAATATTTGTAAAAATGTTCCTTTGTTCCTTGAACCTGCTCTCTGATTATTGTTGACTTTGCCACTTAGTTATCTCATTGTTAAATATATAGGGAAAGATCCCTGGAGCCCATTAGTCTCTGTAGGTGAGAATGTATTTAATCTATGGGAGAAAACGAAATTACTTACCTGGATTGTTTGTTCTCTGACTAATAATGTAGTCACATTGATCCACCCTCTATGCCCAATGAGTTCCTGAAGGTTTTTGTATTGAGAGGGGGGCATTATAAATGGTTTAATTCACATATATAACCAAAGGAGCCAGTTGGGGATCTTGGGTTATGCTCAGGGGGAGACTGATGAAATTTAAAAAGATTCTAGAAGACAGAGCCCCATAGATCTTGTACAACAGAGTGACCTTTTTTTCTGGTCCAATGGACATCCCTTTCTATCACTGCCATATTTCTCCTTCAACCTGAGAGAGGCTGAGAAGAAGATACACTAGAAGAGGGCTGTGTTGCAAGTTTTCCTAATGATAGCAAACATTTATGTATTAAAAATATTTTATTATTATGATTATTGTTATTGTTTAATCCTCACAGTAATCTTGTGAAGTAGATATAATTATCATTCTCATTTTACAGATAATGATACTGAGAAAGGCTGAGAGAGGTAAAATGAGCTGAGAGGTAAAAAGCCATCTGACTTTAAATCATGAATTTTTCTCACTCTACTCTGGACAGCATGGGCAAGAAGTCAGGCTCAGAGACTGCCAACTTGTTTACATATTTTATTTTTCAATTATGTGACATGGGCTCTTTATGGATTGTTTGGACTTGTCTATTACAACAAGCAATTCAGAGTGTTGTATATTTCTTTCCATTGGCTACTTGCTCCTGTAAACTAATTATGCTACAGAAGTCATCCTTACAGCTGTTTAAATTATCCAGCAAATCCAAATTCTTGTTTTGCTTCTTATAAAGTCCTGCTTGACTTGGAAAAAAATGGGTGTTCCATTTCTCTCACTATATTTAGCTGCCTGGAATGGTAACTTCTACATGCTCTTTGGGACTTTGGCTCAAAGCCAAGGTAGTTGTGTAAGGGAAGGGTGAAGGCTGGGTTTAGGCTGTATCTTGTGTCACCATTTTTAAAAGGGCAGCATTTTGAGAAAAATGTAGCCACATGGCTGAAGGACATGCTGGTTTGCAAACACACTTAGTGAGGTTTGCTATGATTTTACTCATTTTTCTTCCCATTAGGCTTTCTTGATCAGCTTGTCTTTGGGCCACTTGTCACTCTAAAATAGAGTTCTGTGAAAGATTCTCTGCTTGAACCTGTGGCAAATTATCAACATTAGCTCCTCCTTTTAAATTCCAAGAAGATATGCTAGGCACCAAGGAGAAATTGGCTGGCATTTCTTCTGCGTGTGATACAATCATTGCATTCTTTGATTGGAAGAGACTTTGAGAGGCCAGCTTGTTCTTTCTTCCTTGCCCCTATCTTCTTGACATGGATCCATTAAAAACATCCTCAGAGGGGGATGGCCCAGTGCCATAGTAGTTAAGTTTGCGAACTCTGCTTCGGCAGCCCGGGGTTCGCAGGTTTGGATCCCAGGTGTGGACCTGTGCAACGCTTATCAAGCCATGCTGTGGTAGGCCTCCCACATATAAAGGAGAGGAAGATGGGCACGGATGTTGGCCCAGGGCCAATCTTCCTCAGGCCCCCTCCCCGCCAAAAAAGAGGTAGATTGGCAACAGATGTTAGCTCAGAGCTAGTCTTCCTCACCAAAAAAAAAAAAAAAAAAAATCCTCAGAAAAGGCATCACATTTTATTAAACCCCTAAAGAGAGTCCAACTTCTTTTTATTATTAATTCTAGTGTTTAGCAATTTAGACTGTATTTAAATAACAGAAAAAAGCAGATGATGACAAGGTTGACCAACTCTGTAGCCATCTGCCTGTTGACCAATACACAGCCAGTTGAATTGATTATATAAACATCAGCTATTCATATGGAAGAAGACACTGGATTATGTGACACTCAGGTCACAATGAAAGAATTAACCTCATTGTCAGTAAATTCATCCTTTACCTAATCTCAATCCCCAAGGGTATAATTCAAGTAAACTTCCTCTGAAGCGCCCTAAATGAAGGTGGAAATAGCTTCTCGCCATTACTACGTAAGAAACCTCCATATATGCTGGAGGATAAGCACAAGAAACTTTGGGTCCTTAGAATAAATTATCAGAGACCTCTTTGCTGCTCAAGTCATCCTAGGGACCTAAAGCTGCTCGTTAAGTGAAACTGCTTATAAATAGTTTAGGACAAAGCCTAACAGTTCTAAGGATTTGGTAAAAATTAGCTATTATTCTTATTTAGAGAAACCAGTCCCAGAGCTTACAATGAGCCCTGCACACAGAGAAAGGCAAAAAAAGGTGATAGAACAACACCAAGGTGATGGGAGCAGAACCAAGCCATTGGCCTAAACATTCACCCTGAACAACTGTCATGACTTTAGGGAAGAGACATTCTCAGTCACTACCCACACACCTCTGTGCAGTACTGCAGTGTTGCTTCCATTTCATTTAACCACTTAGTGATCTGTTTCCTACTTATCTCTAGTTGACCTTGTCATTCTCAAATCCTTTTATTTGAAGGCCCTGGTTTAAGACCCTATTCTATTACCATCTGCAGCAGAAGTGTCTGAATCTAGATGGCCTCTGCCATCTGAGTGAAGGGCAGTTCCTGGTTGGGTCCAGCAGATCCCTAAAGTACCTGATCAGATGAAATGAGGTGAGAGCCCCACACTATTGTTCTGAGCAAGGCAGTGGCATTGACCCCTATCGGAGCTGGTAAAAAGATGCAGCTCTTGGAGAATATTCCCACTAATGGACTCCTATTGGCAATCTTTTGCATGTGTTCATGCAGATGAGTCACACAGATCACCAAAATTATCCAGGACACCAAAAACATACAATTTCCTGTGCTCTGCCACCTGAAATTCTGATCCTGTAAGTTTGAGATAGGACCCAGGAAAAGTTTTTAAAAGCTTCGTAATGGTTCTAGGAGCAGTTGATCTAAGTAATTGAGCTTTTCCAAAGGAATGATTTATCCTGAATGAATGGGGAAGCACTTTGAGCTTTAACAGTTTGCCTACCTATCTAAAAATGTAATATCTTATAGGGCTTTGAAGGGCTCTGATTTAATTCTGTTATTAGCCCTTATTGAATTAGTTGTACCTGCTACAAAGTTCATGGGCGACGCCCAGGTCTTTATTAAGATTTCAAGGTAGGACAGGATCGTCTTAAGTTACCTTCAGTTTCTGAAACGTGGGCTGGTGGGCTGCATGAGGGGTAGCAGTGCCTGGTCAGCTCCTATTCCCAGGCCCTCCGCTGCAGGATCATCCTCTTCTTTGCCACAGTCTTGCCCAGGCCTAGAAGTAGATCGATGGCCTTAGTCTTTATTCTCTTGGGCCTGGCATGAGTCCTACCACACACAGGTTGTATCTGCTGTGCCAGATGTGAGTACTGTGTGACCTCTCTGTTGGAGCCTCTCCTTCTCCTGACATACTGGTTTCTGCCTCAGTTTACAAGCCTACCTTTCCAGTTCATGAGATCTGCAGCCTAGAGTCCTAGCCCACTGCCTCAGCTCCCTGCCTTGCTGCCTGGCTCTTGCCTCTTCTCTCTGGACTCTCTACCAACTGATCCTACAGCATAGAGAGTGGGGTGTCCTGTGGGGCCAACAGTGCAGCTCTAGACTTAAACTACCTGGGTTGGAAGCTGGCTGGCACCTTCTAGCTGGGTGAGCTTGCACAAGTGACCTAAGCACTCCTTAGTGGTTTTTTCATCCTACTTTCTTCATCTTTCTTACCTTAGTTTCTTCATCTGTAAAACAGAGAAATAATATTATCTACCTCACAGAATTGTAAGAATTAAATGAGACAACACATGTAAAATACTTAGAAAGTGCTTAATAAGTGTAAGATACTCTTGTTGTAATTATTACTAACTTACTCAGAGCCATGAACCCACTGCCTGCTGGATTACAAATTTTGTCTGCTACATGGAGTTGAGTTCACCACATCCTTTAGACGTTGTCCATTGTGCTACCCAGCACATGAGTTGCCGGCTGCTTGTCCTTCCCCCTGGCCCCACAATGTCAGCTGTGTTTCTGGGGACCCTGTAATCTCTTGCCCAACCAGCCTCATTTATGACAATTCAGTCTCTTCAATTTTCTTGCTTTTTTTCTGACTGAATTGACCAAGTTCCTTCAACTTCATAGGCTTTAATTTCTGATCACTCAATCATCTTTCTGCCTCCACTTTCAACCTTTTCCAAATTCTTTTCTCATTTAGTTGCTTAAACCAAATGCAGTTTAAAAAGGCTACAAACTAGACTGAGGCTAGTGGAAAGATTATCTTGGGGTTTCTATATGCTCATCCTGATTCTACATTCTGCATCATGCTAATGTGATGAACCTCAGAATGCACCTGTTCTTCAGCTGCTTGCATGCTCTCACTTGCATCCAAGAACTTTCTGTGTTTTGTTACAATATTTACAAAAATAAATAAGATGTCTTCAAGAAACTGCCAATCTAATATGGGAGATTTAGTGGTAGGCTGCTTTTTTTTGCAATGGTGACGGTAAGGAAATAATGATGGACAAGAAGATAAAGAGTATTGCTATTTATTTAGTAAATATTTAATTTGTACCTATTTTGTGTCAGGCATTGGTCTAGGTGCTTAGGAGGATATGAATGAATAAAACAGGGAAAGATCCATGTCATGAAAATTCTTCATCAAAGGTGGACACCAAATCAATAGTTTTTAAATAAAAAATATTTGATTAAAAATTTGGAGGGCAGAAATATTTTAAGATGTGTTAAAGTTTAAACAGGTCTTCAAGGATTAGGAGTTATGACATTTTATAACATTCTCGGCAAAATATAGATATTAGTAATATTTGAATTAATTAACAATAAATATAATAAATAATAAATGTAATCAGGTTTTACCTTGATATTTTTTACATTTTCAAAAGCTAAACTGAATAATGAAAGTCATACAATTTTATCCTGGTAATCTGGAATCCTAGAAAATGTTGACGAGGCTATAAGAATCTACGGTAAATTGTGTATGGTAAAATTTACAAATACTGTTTGATGATGATCACTCATCCATCCTCTAAGAGGGACTGGCAATCTTTTGGATTAAGAAAATCAGATCTTGAGGCTGGCCCGGTGGCATAGTGGTTCAAGTTCGTGTGCTCCAATTTGGCGGCCCGGGGTTCGCAGGTTTGGATCCTGGGCGCGAACCTACACACTAGTCATCAAGCCATGCTGTGGTGGTGTCCCACGTACAAAATAGAGGAAGATGGGCACAGACATTAGCTCAGGGACAATCTTCCTCAAGCAAAAAGAAGTTTGGCAATAGATATTAGCTCAGGGACAATCTTCCACAGCAACAACAACAACAACAAAAATAAAAATCAGATCTTCCCTTATTATGATTTTCTGAGTAGTAGCAGGGATGATGTCTCTGAGAAGAGTTAAGGGTGATGGTGGCAAGAGTGGTGGGAGGGCAGGTGTGACATTGGCTTAAAGATCATGTTCCCCACAAGTCTGTGTGGTAAGGTTGTCTGGTAGGTGTAGGGGTTATTTCAGGACATTCTGGGGGCAGCAAAACTGACAGAAGATACAGAAAAGGGAGGGTAGTTTCCCCCCAGCCTTTAAAAATACAATTGCTCCAGGAAGTCACATCTTAATTCTTTATAAACTAACATCTTAATATCATGGGAAAGAAAACCACTTAAAACTACTTTTTAAAATGGTTCTGATATTTTAGCATATTTAAATTACATGTTAAAATATTAAATAGAAAAAAAGCACAGCTCTTAAAGGAAATAGAGGGGAAATTTAGAAATTCAGAGCAAGTTCAACAAACTGTTATTGAAAATCCAGCCTATATCCAGCGTTTTGCCAAGGCCCTGTAAATACAGAAGTTGGCTAAGACATATCTCTAGTTCTCAAAGAACTCATGATATAGTAGAGGGTGAGAGTGAAAGGTACAACACCAAATAAATACTATTCAGTGTTGTAAATGGTTTATCAGGCTAGATTTCCTCAAATTACAATGGGATGGAGGGTGGACTGGTTCTGGAAAGTTTTATTATCAGGTTTTCTCTCTTTCTCTTTTTACCGTTGTGTATTTTGTGATCTCATGGTTTAATTGTATATGTGGCTTTTTGTGCAAGTCATCTCAAATCCTTTTGAGAAGTAGAAAATGTCCTTTGACAATCAATCAATAAAGATAATTCTCTGATAAAGTAAAATTTAAATGCACGAATCATGGTTAGAGTAATCTTAAACCATTATATATAACACCCCTCATACAAATAGGCTGTTCAGAAAGTCTCAGAGTGAATTAGCTGGAGGGCTTGTCAAAGGTCATGGCTTTTCATGATTCAAAGAGATTATCACTGGGTAATTTCTTTACATTCATATAGTGTCAGTCTCCGTTCTTTTTACTCAAACTGAGATGATGAATCTGGCCAAGATTGGCAAGAGAGGACAACTGTGAAGAAGGAGGATTCTCCAGATGGGAAGGCTGGTGAAACTATAGTTCTGGGGGATTACCGGAGGGGGAAACGGGGCCTGCCTAGGTAATTAGGAAGGAGACGGTTAAAAACGGGGATTCCGTGTCTGATCCCAGGGAGTGGGTTGAAGAAGTAAGCTTTCAGTCAATAGCTCCAAAGCACAGAGGAGTTTAGCCTAAATGCCCAATTCTAAAAATTAAGTCAGGGAGAAATTTTGTTTGGGCCTGAGAAGCAACACTGCGTTAAATTAAACAGGTAGTGACAGGAGTTAAAGAGTCTTGTGACAGAAGGCACCAATTTATTTGTATGGGTTTGCATTTCTTTAAATCTTATGTAGTTTTAAAACTATGTTTTATATTGTTTACAATTCACAATGTTAATGAGTAGTTTTCTATTTATATTCTGTTTAGTAAAAACTTCTTTTATACGAAAAGAAAAACTGACTCAATTGTATGCTAAATATTCTGACAGGCTTGTAGCAAAGCCAGCTGGAATACATGACATAATCTAGGACTCCATTGTGTCCCCTAGTGGCAACAACACCAATTGCAGACATAGTAATCCTGCCCAGGAAGAATTAATGAGTCATGCAAATCCAAACCTATTGAGTGGCAGTAAACATCAGATCATGGCAGGGATTGGTTGGTATCCACTTTAAATCAAGAATGGAGCATACTGTATTGTCATTGCTTATTCCTATATCCCCCATTGGGTGATAAATTTTGTGAGAGCAGGGACTATATTTGACTTATTTCAAGTTACATCTCTAGAGACTAACAGTGTGTAATGCATAGTTGGTATTTGACAGGTTATTAAATGAACGAGAAACTAGAGTAAGGGGTGAGGAGGGAAGCAGAAAAAGAGATGTAGGAAGACCTTGAAATTAAACTGTATTTATTTCCCAAATTAGCCAAGATTCCTCCGTGGCTTTTCCCATGAGCCATAGATAGAAGGGCTTATTAAGTACCAAAGAGAGTCTTAATTTTAGTTTGCAAAGTATAGATTTGTCTTTCCATCCACAGCATGTTTCTTAAAAACAATGTTAGTAATTTGATTGATGGATTCTAAGACTTCAGGGCAAAGATGTGAGATTTCAGACTAAAATATATTTTCCATCACCTAAAACGCACCAAATCAAATAAGACTACTGTCTCTAGGGAATCCTTGGCGTGCATGTGGGCCTGTCCATTTTATAGAGAGTGGGTAATGTAGCCCCTTTATGAAAGTGCCTATTTAATTCATCTGAATTAAGTGGGAACAACAAACAGAAGAGTTTTAACCACCGAGATAAAGTAACCGTCTGAATTGCAAAGCGAAGAATGAGTCCAAGTTAATGGACACACATTAGGAAAAGCTTAGGAGAGCCCATTAGAACAGGCACTGGAAAAATACCAAGTGGGGTCTTGCAAAAGATTCTTCTCCATGAGGATTAAGGATTAGTGCTTTGAAAATATGATAGCACGTAGAAAAATAGCATTAGGAACTGAAAAAGCCATTTTCTAAGGCAGCCATTCTCACCCAGAGTGCAAAAGACGCCTTTCAGCTGGAGTGGCTTTTGCCATTGCCTGGTGCCAGGGAGCTGCAGCATTGGCAGACAGCTTCACACAGCTCCTTCCCTGCAGGAGTGCCAGCAAGGAGAGGCTTCCAGAGCATGTCTGCACAGGAGACCAGAAAGCTCAGGTTCCTTAAGGTCTAAATAAGGAGATTCATTCTAAGACTCCTCCTTAGTCAATCCTTGATGACTCCAGAGACAGTAGCCCTGTTGCTTTCATTATGTTATTTAAAAGAATGTGTTGAATGTGAAGAAAATGTTAATAGGACCCCCTGACTGACTGTATACATTATAGCACAAGATAAGTTCAATTTTTCACAACTTTTGTCATCACCAGTCTCTCTATTTAATACACTACTGGCCAGACATCTTAGGCCCTCCTAGAATTCAGTGAAACATTTTTTATAAAAGTACTATTTCTCAATCATGAGCATATGAAAATAAAAACAGTTTGACTATCACCTCTTGGCAAAGGTAAAATGTTTTTAGACAGTAAGTAAACAGAAGGTTGTGTTAAGCTGCAGTAAACCTGGGCAAGGAGAAGTAGTCTGAAGATGAATGCAAGAGCAGGAGGGATGGTAGAGAGGGAGGTGAAATCTGAGTGGGATATTCTGCAACATTGTGACTCCAAGCATCGTCTGTGGACCAGTGACATCTGCAGAACCTCAGGCCCCTCTGCCCCGCACCGACTGAATCAGAATCTCATTGTTAAAAGGATTTCCAGGTGATTTGTATGCACTTTGAAGTTTGCAGCTCAGCTCTAGGAGTCCAGAAAGGCAGGGTTCTGAGTAAATCTACAATTGTTAGGGCTGTCAAACTTTTGTATGTATGAGAAACACTGGGCGAAGTTGTTAAAGAGGCAAGTTCAGGGCCCAGGTCAAAGAGGTTCTGACTCCGTAGGCTTGTGTGGTACCTGGAAAATTGGCATTTCTAACAAATTTTCCAGGGGTTCTGCCACAGGTGGTCATTAGAGTACACTTTAAGAAATCTCTGCCGCTGATATCAAGATCTGGCCAAGGCAGACTATGCTTACCAAATACAATCTGTAGAAGCGGTAGGCCATAAAAAGCTTCCTGTCTGGGAATAGCGTAATGGAGTTCCCTGCCCGAGACATGAAAATTGGTTTCAGGACCCCAAGCGCTCATCTTCTAGTTTTAGCTGTGTTCTAATCATACTGAGCTCTTTGCTCTTTCCCCAAACACACTGTGTGTTCCAACACCTTAGTCTTTGCTATGCTGGTTTTCTCTGCACAGGTTTCAGAGCCTGAAAGGCTGTGTTTGGATTCTAGCTTAAGGCAGGTACTAGTTTGGTGACCTCAGGGGGGTGATTCACAATCTCTGACACTGTTTCCTTATGTGTAAAATGGGTACTGTAGTACCTCTTATGGGGTTATTGCAACAATTACAAGAGAAATGGCCTGTGTAAAATATATAGCACAGTGCAAAGCATTTAGCAGACATTCAGTTCATGATCACAACTACTGTTCATGCCCTTTTTTGTCTGGAGAACTCCCTTTTTCCTTCCAAGACTTAGTTGCTCTTTGTAGCATTCCTTGTCGGTTCTCCTTACCGCCACCATGAAATGCTCACACATCGGCACTCTCATAAAACTTAACTATTTCTCTCTGTGTCCCTTTCTGACATGTGTTATTAATTTTCTCTGTCTCTCCAATGAACTGTGAGCTCATCGAAACAAACAAACAACAACAACAAAAACAAACCCTGTCTTATCCCTCTTTTTAGTTCTAGCACCTCGCACATAATAATAGTTGAGGCAAGGTGATTGTTTACCTGCTATGCACTGTTCTAAGCACTTTTAATGTATTAACTCATTTAATTCTCAGAACAACTGCTGTTATCTCCATTTTATAGATGGGACCCTGAGACCCAGTGAGGTTAAGTAACTTGTCCAAGGTCGCACTGCTAAGTGGTAGACTTCTAATTTCAACCCACGCAGTCTGGTCCCAGAATTCAAAACTTAGCAGACTCTCAGTGAATGCTTGTTGAATTGCATTACACTGTGAATACATCGACTTCAGGTGAAGTCTTTCCTGTTCCGAAAATGGTGTTCTGAAGATGACAAAGGAGCAAGTCAAATCATTGTTCAGTTTTCTGATGTATCTTATTAACTTGAAACAATATCAGAACAAATCACAGATATGAAATGTTTAGTGGGTTCCTCCTGAAAGGAAATCTCAAATCTGCTATGAAATTGTGATGATAAGTATTCAGATTGTTTTATTTATTTTGTGAGGAAGATCAGCCCTGAGCTAACATCCATGCTAATCCTCCTCTTTTTTGCTGAGGAAGACCGACTCTGAGCTAACATCTATTGCCAATCCTCCTCCTTTTTTTTTTTTTCCCCCAAAGCCCCAGTAGATAGTTGTATCTCATAGTTGCACATCCTTCTAGTTGCTGTATGTGGGACATGGCCTCAGCATGGCTGGAGAAGCGGTGCGTCGGTACGCACCCGGGATCCGAACCCAGGCCGCTAGCAGCGGAGAGTGCACACTTGACTGCTAAGCCACGGGACTGACGCTCAGATTATTTTAAAGGGCAAGATTTTGTAGAATAGCAGGAGTAAATAAGGGCTTCTTGACATTGAGACTTCTTTTTTTAGCTTTATTCAGGTATAATTTACATATAATAAACTTGCTCACTTAAGTGTACAGTTTGGTGAATTTGGTAATATGTATAGTTGCATAACCTCCCCCACAATCAAGATATGGAAAAATTCCATCACCCTAGAAAGTACCCTTGTGCTCCTTTGCAGTAAATCCTCTCCTCTGACCCCTGGCCCGAGGCAACCATTGATCTGCTTTCTGTCACTACAGTTTTGCCTTTTCCAGATGTCATATAAATGGAATCATACAATATGGTAGACTTTTGTGTCTGGATTGTTTTGCTTAGCATAAAGCTTTTGAGATTTATCTGTTGTTGTTTTTATCAGTAGTTTTTCTTTCTTCGTTTTTTTTTTTTGGTGAGGAAGATTGACCCTGAGCTAACATCCATTGCCAATCTTCCTCTTTTTGCTGAGGAAGATTAGCCCTGAGCTAACACCTGTGCCCATCTGCCTCTATTTTGTATATGGGACACCACACAGCATGGCTTGACAAGCGGTGTGTAGATACATGTGTAGATCTGAACCAGCAAACCCTGGGCCACCGAAGCGGAGCTCGTGAACTTAACCACTACGCCCTGGGGCCGGCCCCAGTAGTTTTTCTTTCTTATTGATAAGTAGTGTTTCATATTATAGATATGATTTGTTTATCTGTTCACTAGTTGATGGGCATTTGGGTTGTTTCCAGTTTTTGGTTTTTTTTTTTAATTTTTGTTTATTGCAGTAACATTGGTTTATAACATTGTATAAATTTCAGGTGTACATCATTATACTTCTATTTCTGCATAGATTACATCATGTTCACCACCCAAATACTAATTACAACCCATCACCACACACCGGTGCCGAATTATCCCTTTTGCCCTCCTCCCTCCCCCCTTCCCCTCTGGTAACCACCAATCCAATCTCTGTCTCTATGTGTTTGTTTATTGTTGTTGTTATCTACTACTTAATGAAGGAAATCATATGGTATTTGACCTTCTCCCTCTGACCTATTTCACTCCACATAACACCCTCAATGTCCATCCAAGTTGTCACAAATGGCTGGATTTCATCGTTTCTTACGGCTGAGTAGTATTCCATTGTGCATATATACCACATCTTCTTTATCCATTCATGCCTTGATGGGCACTTAGGTTGCTTCCAAGTCTTGGCTATTGTGAATAACGCTGCAGTGAAAACAGGAGTGCATGTATCTTTATGCATTGGTGTTTTCAAGTTCTTTGGATAAATACCCAGCAGTGGAATAGCTGGATCATATGGTAGTTCTGAATAATGCTGCTATGAACATTCATGTACAAGTCTGTGTAGAAATAGGCTTTCATTTCTCTTGGGTAAATACCTATGAGTGGGTTTGCTGGATCATATGGTAAATCTATGTTTAACTTTGTAAGATACTGCCACACTGTTTTCCAAAGTGGCTGTTCTCATTTGCATTTCCCCAGCAATGTACTAGAGTTCTGGTTGCTTCTATCTTTGACAACACTTGATGTTGTCAGTCTTATTAACTTTAGCTATTCTAGTGGAAGTTTAGTGCTAACTCATGGTTTTAATTTGCATTTTCTTGGTGACTAATGATGTTAAACATCTTTCCTGGGCCTGTTGGCCATTTGCATATCTTATTTTGTAATTGTTTAAATCTTTTGTTCATTTAAAAAAGTGGATTGTTTATCTTCTTATTGAGTTGTATATATGTTTTCTAAAAAATATGCTCTGAATATAAACCTTTTGTTAAACTTATGGTTTGCAAATATTTTTTTAGAGCCTGTGGCTTGCATTTTCGTTTTCCTCATTGTCTTTTGAAGAGCAAACATTTAAAATTTTAAGTTCATTTTATCCAGTTTTTCTTTTTTGTGTTTTTTGTGTCTTGCTTAAGAAATCTTTGCAAGAACAGCCTAACTCAATGTCACAAATGTTTTCTTCTAGAAGTTTAATTGTTTTTTACATTTAGGTCTACCATCATTTCAAGTTAATTTTGAGTCTGACATAGAGTTTTTTTTTTTTTTTTTTTTAAGATTTTTTTTATTTATTTATTTTTTCCCCCAAAGCCCCAGTAGATAGCTGTGTGTCATAGCTGCACATCCTTCTAGTTGCTGTATGTGGGTTGCGGCCTCAGCATGGCCGGAGAAGCGGTGCGTCGGTGCGAGCCCGGGATCCGAACCCGGGTCGCCAGCAGTGGAGCGCGCTCACTCAACCACCAAGCCACGGGGCCGGCCCCTGACATAGAGTTTTAAATCCTGCTTTCACTAGAGTCCTCTTTTTTTTTTTTGTGAGGAAGATCAGCCCTGAGCTAACATCCGTGCTAATCCTCGTCTTTTTGCTGAGGAAGACTGGCTCTGAGCTAACATCTACTGCCAATCCTCCTCCTTTTTTTTCCCCAAAGCCCCAGTAGATAGTTGTATGTCATAGTTGCACATCCTTCTAGTTGCTGTATGTGGGATGTGGCCTCAGCATGGCCGGAGAAGCGGTGCGTTGGTGGGCGCCTGGGATCCGAACCTGGGCCACCAGCAGCGGAGCGAGCGCACTTAACCGCTAAGCCACGGGGCCGGCCCCTAGAGTCCTCTCTTCTTGCTGATGTACCACATAGCTCATCATGTAACCACGTCAGGTTAAACATGGCCATGTGAAAACGCGTATAAGAGAAGGTGTGGGTGTGAGACTCAGGGAAACCTTTTAAAGCTGGTAGCTGTTCAACTTAAGTCCCACAGTAAATGGTATCGTTTAAATTAGGCTTGTCGTTTTTTGTGGGGTGTGCAGAAAGAATAAGAGGAAAATATCTCATGGTAGATACAGAGTTCAAGTAACTTTTGAAGTCATTAAAATTTGGGCAGATGGATATGTTCGAATCCAAGTTAACTGGATAGAACAAAGTATGACTGTAATGCCTACTTATGATTCGAAGTTTTGTTGAATCTTCTAAATATTAGGGTAAGTGATATTGTTTTGCTTGGTTTTTACTTTTCTGCCCATTTCCAGGAAGCACAAAGTTCTTGTTTGAAGAAAACAAACACTTTTCTTATTGCTACAAACCTGTTTGAAACAGGGAAGGATCAATCTTGGGAAAAATTTTCAGCCTGATATCTTTTTTCCTAGGCTGCCTTTTGCCGGTAACCACTCTCACATGCTCTGCTCCTAAGATAGTCTGAAGTTTCAAAATGCCAACAAAAAATTCTCTGTATTTAGGTTGTTTTGGATTGTTAATTATTGGTGGCAATGGATGAGTGTCCAGCACCTTGGAACTTTTGCAAAAGAAACTTAATAAGGATACGTTTGCTGTAGTTGGAAAAGTATTTGATGAACAGCTGACCTTTCAAATGTTTACATGAGTTGAATCTCTGAACTGCTAACGTTAGGAAGGTCCAAGTTCTAATTCAGACTCAGACACTGAATCCCTTTGTAAGGAAAGCTTTTAAATATCTTCAGTTTTTTCATTTGTTTTTAAAAAAGGGGTTGACTACCCACCAATTAATTGGTTAATGTTTGTGAATGTTTTGAGAGGATGAAAAGCAATTTCCCAGGGCAGTGCCCTATCTTTTCCTCTCATGATTGTGGTTTGTGTTTCACCTAAAGTAAGTGGGTAAGTCATGTGCCCAGTTTGCATTATAGAAAGGAAATGATTCTACAGATCCTTAACCATGGGATGGAAAAATATGTTTCTTTCACGTGGAACTTGTGAATAAAACTTCTAATGTTCTGAGGAAAAAAATGCAAAAGGAAGCCTGGTTGTCTGGATTAGATCACTTGTAAATACCTTTAAAAATATTTATGTAAATCTCCACTGACTAACCAATTCTCTGAGCACATTCCATAAAAATTTCTTCTCAAATAATTACTTTTGGAAATTCATCATATTTTTTTTTTTTGTCCATTGTGTCTTGCATGTGACTTTGTGTTCACCGTGCTCAGCAGACCTAAAGAAACCAGTCAGTGCATCTAAAAGAACTGGGGAGATGAGCTGAAGAAGAAAGTTGGGGTTGAAGAATTTGGAAGGGCCTCCTTTAAGTTGTGGATTTTTTTTTTCCTGAGGTCCTGTTTCAGCATATTTTTATCTTAGATTCAATTCCTTTGTTGCTTGAGTTAGTCTTTTAGATGAGTTTCTGATCCCTCAGCAGCTGGCTTAGGCCCCATGGCTGGCTCACCCTAAGCTGTTCCACAGCTCTCCCTTTGTGGTTCTGGACATTATACAGGGAGCAGCAAGCCAGGGGACTTCCATATCTTTGCTGGAAAATGTCATTTTGAAATTGTTCTACAAGCATTGATCATTTTGGTTGCAGTTGGAATACGAAGGGAATTCTCAGGGAATTACATGTCTTTGCCATGAATGTCATCTGGTTCCCATGAAGGGAAGATGGGATTATGTTGTTATTATTGGAAACAGGAAAAAGAAATCAAGGCATCTGATCATCTCTGTTGAGATGCAGTCACACCTTGAAGGTATCTGGGATAGAGAACAGAGATCGTACTTAGGTGTTTTATTTGACCCATATAGTGTTCAAAAATTGATTTTTTGAAATTGAAAATAAACTCCAAATCAAAATTTCCATCATTTAAAATCTATAGATTTCACAAAAAAATCTAGAATCTCAGTTTCTTTGGAAAATCTGGTGTCTTTGGATCTGCATTCTGATGTGGCAAAATTGACTAGATCGGAGCATCAGCTGCCCCTTTGGAAGGTCTGAAGGCTCACACCACCAGCTTGTCCTCTGGAGATATGATCTGTATGTTTTACATACTCAGAATAAAGGTCCAAATATATCATCTTAAATCATTCTTTTCACTCTTTCTAGATAGTTCCTATCTTTTGAACAGGAAATAGACATGGGAAAGTATGTACAAGAATGAGTGACTCTTATCATGTTTTCCCATGTCTATTTCTTCTTCAAAGGACAGGAACTACCTAGAGAGAGTGAAAAAAATGACTTAAGATGACACATTTGGACCTTTATTCAGTTGTTTATAGTCAGCAATTCACTAGGTTATCCACATAATTCAAATATACTGATTCAAATATACTTCCTTTGATTCTTCTGAGGGTAAGGAATATATGTGTTATGTGTTATGTAGGCTTAAAAATAAAATTAAATATTTTTTCAAAATGGTTTATCTAGATATTTAGGGACTTTTAAGCAAAAACTTTGTAAATGTGACCATTTGACAGCAAAATAAACTAATCTCCACTGTTGTCTGATGAGTACAAGGATTATATTTATATCTGGAGAGAGGTAAAATGACAATCAGACACTACCATACTTTTTTTACTGAAAAGTATGGGTCAATTTATGAGACCACTTTTATTCTGAGATGTCTTTTCTTTATAATTCTGCCTTTATCCACTAGACATAAGTTGCTTCCTAGACTAGGCTGCCTGGCATTCATTCTTCCTTTCTAACAGCATCTCGATTTTCTTTTGTGGTGTTATCTCTCCCCCATCTAATGCAGTTATGGGGATCTGGAGGTTGGTGGTGGTAAATCAAGCCACCTTGGACTCCCACTAGAGAAGCTCTTGGTTCTTACTCTTTACTGCTGGGTATGGGCCAATAAATGGGCATGTGACTCAATCTTGGAAAGCTAGACTCTCCTGGTTGTTTGAATCTTGAGAGGAGTGGTGCAAAGTCAAAAGCAACAGTTGAAGCTCGTACATTCCAGGGATATTGCTCTAATGATCAGGTAGTTCCCGGCCTTGTTCCTATCCTGTTCCCAAGTCTAGTTCTCCAGGCTCTCTGTTGATTTCATGAGATTCCCCAATATTCTGTTTAATTTTCTCTTCTTTCTTTCTTTTTTTGGTATAGTGGTTTTCTCTTGCATGTAATCAGAGAGCTCTAACTGATATACCCAAGCTCTGACTCTGTCTTGCCACTGCCCCTGCTACTACCCTGGTCTGTTCCCCACCATCTCTTGGAAAACCAAAATAGCCTCCTCACCAATCAAAGCAGATAAATATATATATCTGCTAAAGCATAAGTCAAATCAAGTCACTCCTCTGCTCAAAACCTTCCAATGGTTCCCCAGTTTACTCTGGGTTAAGGCCAAGATTTTTATAATGCCTAGGAAGGCCCACCATGATCTGGCCCCTATTGTTTTTGTGACTTCATCTCCTACTGCTCTCTCCCTCCTTGCTACGCTGGCTATAACTGTTAAAGAGGAGAGAGTCATCAGGATCTATTCCTCTCATGGTTTCACTCATGTTGATAAGTGGTTTGTAATAATTATAAGGACTAACTCCACCCAGTATTTGAGCTCATATTCATTTTGGTGGGAAAAAAAAAAGGAAACCTGATCAGGATAGAACTTGCTTAAAGAAAGGCTCAAATTAGTTTCAGCAAGTTTACATAGTCAGCATTTTGGAGGTGAAGCTCTGAGGTTGGATCAAGCCAAGAAATACACTTGATCATCCTAGTCTGCAAATTTCATTTGCAAGTTCAATTCAAGTGTAAGTGGAATGGGATCATGTTATTAGTTCTCTTAGAGGCACAGATTTCCAGGATAGGAAAATGTGTGTATGCTTGCCTGGTCAGTCAGACATGGGCTGTCAATGCTGTGTTCCCAGGGACACTCCTTGGAGGGAAAGAAAGGGCATAAAAGGGACTAGTATTACTAAGCAAGATGTTTTGATGCCTCCACTGTCTTCTCCACACCCCTCCCTCCCTAACACACACCAATTAAACCAAATGGTTGTGGTATTATGACAAAAAGATAAATATAATTCTAATCTAAATTTAGTCCATTCTTTCAGTCAGAGTATTTCTTTTCTTCCTTTTGCAATTAAGCAATCTAATTTTCTTTTCCCACTCCAAAATTGTTTCTTTTAGGTTGGCAGGGCTTCAAATGGTATTAGTCATAATTTCTAATTATTTAAGCTATTTCAATGATTGAAGAGAGCTTCTATGATTATAGGATATTGTTGAATAATGGGATCCTTTCTAAATCTTATTGATCAATTTCAGTTTAGTTAGGAAAAAAGTCACAAAGGCAAAAATATAAGTTTTGAGAAACTATCTTTTTTAGCTTCTGACACTAGCTTGTGTTCTTATCAAAGTGAAGGAAAGGTTTTGCTGCTGACTTGGGAGAATACTGCTGAAGTTAAACTTCTTTATAACATGATGAGAACTTTTCCGTCCCGAGTTTCGGCAATTTTGAAATGCTGAGCTACTTTCATTTTTCCTTTATAACTCAACTCTGGAACTCGGAGTTTCTTCCTTGGATTGTGAATTCCCAACACCCAAGAGCATTTTGAATCTTTCTTTCTTTTTAATAAAAATGATAAATGGCACTGGCAATATCTGAGTTAGATAAATCCCAGTTAAGGTCAAGTCTGCCTTGTTTGAGACCTGCTGTTCAAATCAAAACCACCTGGGGCCGGAGGTGGTTCTGTTGCATCCACGTATCTAAGGAAACGAGTAAGGAGCCCCTTTAAGGGAGTAGAGAGTTGACTGTCAGATTTCATGTGCACGTATCAGTTGAAGAAATAAGATAATTATCCAAAACCTCCAAGCAAGAATTCACTGGTTTTTTGTTTTTTTTGAAGTGGGGGTTATTTGTTTTTTGTTTTAATCAAGTTTACACATTTATGGAAGTGGAATTTGTTATGTGAGTTTTTAATGGATATTCAGATGGCATCATCAGTTTTCGATTTTTATTTTATTTTGTGTCTCCCTTGATAAATATTCTTGTATGTGTGAGGTCGAATAAAGTAACTGTCTGGCTCAGACAGTGTTATCATTTTCAATATTTATAAGATAATATGCTTTGTAGTCAGTGGAGCAATTGTAAGTTCCAGATGGCAGGGGCCATTCTTATTAATTTTTCTATCCCCAGGGCCTAGCACGATGCCCAGCACACAGTAGGTGCTCTATACCTGCTTGATGTGAATCAACCGAACTAATGGGATAATTTGTTACCGTGATCTAGTTTTTTGACCTATAGAAATGACATCAGCTATCTCTTTGATATGTTCTATTCTCATTGTTCTGCCATTTAGAAGTTCCTAGGATATACATATTAGGCTTATAATAACAGTTCCTTGAATCTGAGTAACTTTATGAGAAACATTCATATCTATTGTTTTAGTGAGTTCTCACCACTTCTCTGTGAAGTCAATAGGCATGGAAGCCTAGAGGCTAAGAGATTGTTCATCATTCTTTATTCTAACCCCTAAGCCGGTTCTCTGTTTTTTACTAACCATGTGGTAGGCTTAATTAACACATTATTAACTTCTAATAAAAATTTTCCTTCCTAAAGGCTTGTTGGTTGATAGTGTTAAAATCATGATAGGGAATTCAGAAATCAAGCTTCTGACACCTTTACATTTTTGGCATGAGTTTTAGGGTTTTATTTTAAGTAGCTATTTTCCAAATTGAAGTTCAGCATGGTAGAAAAATCAACTCTGGGCTATCTGTTTGAGGATTGTTTACTTGGTGGATTAGTAAAACAGTTGTTGGCTTATTCCAAGGTTGGCTTCTCACTGGGGAACCCTGAAGGTTGGTTTGTGCCCACAGACTACAAAATAGTTTTAATAGCAAAGTCAACATAATGGAAATGTCTTCTGAATTGTTAGACTAATGCACCTATTGTTCAACTCCACAGTGGTGAGAATTGAGAGATGATTTTGTGAATACTTTTACATTAATAACTTTATTTAAGGTTTGCAAACATGTTAGAAAAAAAGACCTGTCTTTTTGTAAATTGCTTAATTTTTTTCCTCTGCTTTGCCTATATCATGGTCTTTTATATTCTTTTCTCCTCAGAGTCCCAAGGCCTGAGGTTCTTTAGTCAGTTGCTTCTTTCTATAAAAAATTTTTCCAGTTGGTTCTGTCAATAAGACAGGCAATACTTATTTGGTTGATTAATTGATTTTTCTGATTTTAGATATGGAAAAGTATTAAGTTTTCTCACCAAAATTCAATCATCCTAATCATCAAGGTTGTCCTCAGACCAAACTTTCCCCCTTTCCTAAAATTTTTTGTAAGGGTAAAACTAGTTAATGCTGCCAGAACTTTTATTAAGGAAGTTAAATTGGCCTTTTGTTTTTCTCCAAATGATCTAATCCCAAATCTTTAAACATTTTTATTCCTCTTCCTTTTTAATAATCTCTGATTCTAAATATCTTCAAACATACACCCAACTAAATGATTGACTCAGATTTAACTGTAATTCTTTATAACTTTAAAATTTTTAACGTAAATATGTAAATCCCTTAAGGGCAGAAATCTTACTTTGTTCCATATTCGTCTTTATATTCCTAACATATAGGAAGTGCCTGGTACCTTCACAGGAGGAGCGTCATACACAGTTATTTGCTTAATGAGCACATTGATAGTAGTCCATACTTGTGTTTCTTAATAGTGACAATAAGCACTTTCAACATTGATCTCATGTAAATGTTAAGTTAGTAAGAATGGTAACAAAACAATGCAAATTGTTGTGCAAAACTGAGGGTTACAGCAGCTATTAATGCATAATAATGTATACTGGAGATATTGGTAAGGTTATCTCAATCTCATTTTATTTTATATCCTATCACCTTGTTTACCTGGTCCTTTGATGTGTGAATAGGACATCAATTGACTTTAATGACTAGTCTTACATAGTTATTTTTTCCCCCTTGATTAAATTTTTAAAAGACTATCCTCATTCTTAGAACAAAACATCACAGTGGGGGCAAAGATGGGACATTTTATGTGTATCCCAGCTGCCCATATTTTACCAAATCAGGCTCTGATTCTGTGCAGATTATTCTGAGCCTGTTATTTAACTAGGAGGATTTTGCAGCCTTTAAGAGCAAAGCAATCATCGAATGTATTCTCCAAAATTGATGATAGGTTTTTGCTTAACATTTTACACGATATCTAAAGTGCCCTTAAATTTAAAGTGTGAACTTTTGGGTTGCTAGCCCAGTGATTAAGAGCTCTGTAAATGTTATATTTTATGGATAGATATGAGTAATTGTAACTTCTTATTTATGGTGACCTCAGTGATTTCTCTCAGCAGTGGGCAGGCATCTAAAGGTTAGCTCTTCAAAGTTCAAAGCTGACAGATCATGAGCCACTGGATCAGTCATGTGAGTGGAGTTTTCATCTGATGTGGAGCTTTGTGAGAGAGCTTTGGAGTTCGACCTCCTGCCTTTGAATACTGGCTCTGCCATTTGCAAGCCCTGTGAATGTGCTAGTAAATGATTTCACTTTTTTGTATCTGTTTTCTTATTGGCAAAAAGACAATAATAATAGTACTTCCCTCATAAGGTTGTTATGAGCTTGAAATGAGATACTTAGCTTAAAGTGCTCAGTTAGCATGTAATAAAGGTCAGATATTATTATTATTCCCTTTGTATGAGATAGTTGTACTTTTTTTTTTTTTTGGCCTCTATGTGACTTTGGCCAGGAATTACCTGACCCTGAGGACTATTTCAGAGTCTACTCCGAGGACTTCCCTTCTCTTCCCTTTCTCCTCTTTCCTCCTTTCCAGACTGGCAGTGATGTGGAATGCAGTCTTCGTAAATTGCTATCCCTTTCATTTTCAGAGTTTTGATGTTATTTCCTAAGATAAGACAGAATTTAACAAGCATAGAGGTGATAAAGCTTAAATTCTCCAAAGTTGTTAGTTACGATCTCTAATATGATTCTTGCCTCCCTTACGGGGGTGTTGTCCGTTCGTTCAAACTATTTAAAAGCAAAAAGTACCTCCTTTCTCCTTCCTCCACAAACACCTTCTTCTAGAAGGATCAGTACAGAGGGTGGTGGGCTTGTTTGATCAGGAGATGACATCTATCTATTATAGATTTCTACTTCATGCAGGAATAGGCCCTTTGGAGAATTCTTTGCAAGCACAGCATAAAGTCTATTATATTATTAATTTCTCAAATTCAAAAAGTGCATTTGGTTGCTTAGTATGGGATTTCTGATTTTATTAAAAAAAGTGTTACTGTGGGGCCAGCCCGGTGGCATAGTGGTTAAGTTCCCATGCTCTGCTTTGGTGGCCCAGGGTTCAGCGATTCAGATCCTGGGCGCGGACCAATGCACCGCTCATCAAGCCATGCTGAGGCGGCATCCCACATAGAGCAACTGGAGGATGTACAACTGTGACATATAACTATCTACTGGGGTTTTGGGGAGAAAAAAGGAAAAAAACAGGAAGATTGGCAGCAGATGTTAGCTCAGGACCAATCTTCCTCAAAAAAAGAAAAAGAAAAAGAAAAAAATGTTTAAAAGAAAAGTGTCACTGCAGTTTGGTGGGGTGTCTGTATTGAGAAAGTCTGTGAAATTTATCCTTTTTTTTTTTTAGAACTTTTTTTTGTTTTTGTGAGGAAGATCAGTCCTGAGCTAACATCCGTGCTAATCCTTCTCTTTTTGCTGAGGAAGACCAGCTCTGAGCTAACATCTATTGCCAATCCTCCTCCCTTTTTTTTCCCCCAAAGCCCTCATAGATAGTTGTATGTCATAGCTGCACATCCTTCTAGTTGCTGTATGTGGGACGCAGCCTCAGCATGGCCGGAGAAGCGGTGCGACGGTGCGCACCTGGGATCCGAACCTGGGCCGCCGGGAGCGGAGCGTGCGCACTTAACCGCTAAGCTACAGGGCCAGCCCTGTGAAATTTATCTTTTGTAAGAATATTGTTGAAGATGTTTTCTATTCCATTTGTTGTCCTCTTTTGAAAGACTCTTGGAAAAATTCCTTTCTTGCTTTTTAGTGTCAATTATTTATTGATTTATTTTCCCAAGGAATTGTTCTTTTTTATCTTAGGAATCATACTGTATATAACTGCTGAAGCTCATCTTTTCTGACATTTTGCCTTTTTAAAACTAACCTCATCTTTTTTGCGTTTACATTTTCACTTAGTGACTTTGTATTTTAAATATTTTTGTAAACTACCTTAAAGATGTCCTGAAACCCGAGTAATGTATCAAAGCTGTTATGTTTGTAAGTATTCAAACTATGGCATTCTAAACATCCTTCATTTCCTCACAATAATTACAAATGTCATTTGTTAATCTCTATATGCCACAAACTGAGCAAAACACTTTGTAAGTTATCTCTTTTAATCCCCACAACAGCACTATGCAGAGGATATTTTTGCCTTTTTATAGATGAGAAAACTAAAGTATGGAGAGGTTAAGGTCATAAAATTAGTAAATTAGGAAGTCGGATTTTGAATTCAGTTGGACCCAAAGCTTGAACTCTAATCTCTACCATTTCTAATTACTTGAAAAAGTTGTGTCCATCCTCCATGTTTTGAAGGCTTATTGATTTACATCTTTTGTATGTTAGAGGAATAAATATGTTGGCTATCCAAATCTTCATTGGCAATGGCATTTGAATAATTCAATGTCCTCGGCCTTTAACATATGTTGAAATAATTTAGTGTTATTATCAAATGTCAAATTACAGATAAAGGAGGGCGTAGTAGACATTTTTATTCATAATCGCCTCCAAGATAATTTTACCTGAGCTGATTTAAAATTTGTAGAGAGTAGTCAGAGGAGATCACTAGATACATTACTACAAATTATGATTTTTGTGAAATTGTGAAAGCCAATAATTGCTTGTGTGAAGACAGACACTCTTAGGGATCGGCTTTTATTGTTGTTGTTGGTTTTAAAAATGAATTGTAAATTCATCTGAAAATGAGCTAATAGGCTTGAGTGTTGCCACTTGCTGTGCCTGAAAGCTGGAGTGATTTATCTCAGCCACACCTCCTGGCTGTACTGATGAATTGTAAAGGAGAGGAAGAAAGGGCAGCTTGCTTTCTTCCGCTCCTGACTGAGAAGTCCAAAGATCTGTTTTCCTTATTTTCAAGTACCCGTTATGGTCTTGCTAAAGAATATTAAGTGACAAGAAGGTGTGTTTTTCTCTTTTTGTTCCCAATTCCTTTTATTTTTTTTTCTTTTTCCTAACAATTTTGGAAGGCATGCTCCTTCCAGGCATTTAAAAGCTTTTTTGGCGTCTGATGCTGCCAGTGTTAACACTGGCAATTGGTGCAATTTACAATAGTGTGTTAAATATAGATCCCGTTTTTACATCACTTGCTTAAAGTTGATTTGTGATAAACCTTGCTGGTAATGATAGATGTATATTCTGAATTATTGCATGCTTAGTCCGTACAGTTGAACTATATGGAGGTAAGCCATTACATGTTTATTTAAGAAGTATTAATGCATCTTTACAACTTAATTTTTGTCAGCTTTGAAAAAGGCCATGATGAGTTTCTACGTCCTCGAGTTAGGTAATTTCTGTTCTGGGAAAGAGACACAGAGAAATTAGAATAAATGATTTTAAGTCCTTTTTAGGATTTTAAATTAACTTCTGCCATAAACCTTTCTTGTCTGGGTAGCTTCTCAGCCCTGAGAGTTTTTGGTGGTTTTTCCTTTTGTGTGATTAGAACATCTTTTGTAGAATATGTGAGCATGTAGCAATTTATCTCAAATATTTTGGGGCCCTCTGAGAAGTACAGAAAAGCATAATATTTTCTAAGTTTTTCTGGTCTGTCTCTTTCCTTGAATGGGGGCACTGTATTTGGTTTTCCTCTAACTGGTCTTTCCTTGGCTCTGGCCCTGCACAGTTCTGTTTTCCTTAGAGCACTCACCTTCAGTGAGTCTAACTTTTCTCTTTGAGTCCTTAGTTCTCTAGAGACTTTCTGGCTTCTGGTTGATTTTTTATTGTTGTTCTAAGGTCTGCGCCTTTACCAAATTAGATCTTTCCCCCAACTTAACCTTGCTTTATAAAATAGAAGGTGAAAGTGATACTGTCCTCCAACCTTCCTTCACTTCAGCTGAGGTTTATGTGAGAGAAGTAAGCCTTACTTAAAATGATATGAGTGGTTGTTTTCTCAAGTCTCCCAAGAGTGGTACTTAGGGAGTACCCTTCTGGATGCAGAGCAGATAAATTAATTCATTACATCCAATGGTTGCCTTTGGGCATTAGGGCTTAATTCTCTTGCAGAACCCCAGTTTAGAAGGACAATAAGACTTGCTTTAAATGTACATCAAACAAAGGAAGGGGCAAGATGAGCGACATTCAGTGCCTACATTGCACCAGGTAGTGTGTGGGGACTTTTAAATGTATTATCTCATTTAATATGAGACGTGACTTGACAAGTTGAGAAAACAGTTCGAGCTACTGATAGCATTTCTTTTTGTGAAGAAGAAGATCAGCCCTGAGCTAACTTCCGATGCCAAGCCTCCTCTTTTTGCCGAGGAAGATTGGCCCTGGGCTAACATCTGTGCCCATCTTCCTCTGCTTTATATGGGACGCCGCCACAGCATGGCTTGACAAGCTGTGCGCTGGTACAGGCCCGGGATCTGGGCCTGCGAACCCGAGGCGGTCAAAGTGGAGTGCGCGCACTGAACCGCTACGCCACCGGGCTGGCCCCCTGATAGCATTTCTATTAGACTTTTCCTTATCTCTTTTTTTTTTAAGGCTTACAGGAGACTCAGGCTAAGTTGAGTATATTTGATTCCGCTTGCAGCTGGAATGATCAAGACCCTGAGACCCTTGAGCTGCCTGATGGTAGGGATTGTATCCATTTGTATTCTTCTCTATCCTTTGCACCTGGAGCTTCTGGCCTATCACAGGTGTACAATATTTTTTGGTAGAAGCAAAATGTAATCGGGATCAGATATACTGCACATATTTATTCTTAATCTCCTCCAAATTAGTTTTACATACTTTTATTTTAAATTTGTAGAGATTTTAAACAGGTTATGAGTCTGGTTATGGGCTCACTGAGCCCTCAGATCTTCGTTATAGTAAGTAAAGATTTAGAGAATGCTAGATGTGAGTGGATTAGTTTTGTGAACTTGTGGGTGAGAGAGGCAGTTATCAATAGGAGCACATGTTTTTCACCAGAAGTCTGGTGCGAGAAGCTGGGATGTCCTGGTTCCTGGGCCTCTGGCTGATGCTGCACAAGATGAGACAAAGCAGAAATTATAACAGGAGATGCTCCCCATCAGGAACTGTCATGAATCACTGCTTTTATTGGGAAGAAATTGTTCACAGTAATATGAAGACCTTGATACAAGAGTGACCATCGCTGGCATAAGAATGCATAAAATAAAGAACTTGTTACTATTTCTAGTCCCATTTAAAAATAATTAGGTTTAGAATGGCATCAGAGATGTTTTCCTACGTTATATGTACTAAGAACAATGTGACTTCGGTGACAGAGACACCAGTGAAAACATGAAATCATTTAGAAAATGAAACAAGGCTTTGACAAGCATAAAAATTTATATAATTTCAAATATTAGGAGGCTGTTTCTAAAAGTATTAATTATAGTAGTATTGCCTTGATTACCGTTTTCTTCCTCCAGAGTATGTTATTGTAAGGCATCCCTTACAATTAATTGTGCTTTGTTGAAATCAGTACGCCAACCCTGTGACATTACATACAGTGCCATTAGTTTTGTTATGAATAAATGTACCAAATAAAGAAACAAACACATATTTTAAAAATGAAAGAAGAAAAAAGAAAATGGTTGAAGGGTTGACAGGGATGAATGGAGGTAGGAGGTGAGGACACAGGAGGCAGAAACACAAGATAAAGATGAAATCTTAAGCCCTTGGGAAAAAAGAGAAATCTTGGGGAGATCTAGTTCTGCCCCGGCTGGAAAGCTGAGGGTTCAAGGATGTCCTACCTAGATCTCAAGAATTAGGGAACCTCTGGCTGATATCTGGGTGACATTAGTCAGCATCTCGAGTTACTCTCCCAATATTGCAGCAACTCTGCCCCCCTCCCTATCCAAACTCACTCCATATATCCAATGACTTACACCAAAACCTAGGAGTCATTCTTGACTCTGCTTTTTCCCTTACCTCCCATAACGAATCCATCAGCAATTCTGCAACTCTATTTCCAAAATAAACTTTGAAACTATTTACTTGTCTCCTATTCCACTGCCACTCCTGGTCCCAGGACAACATCATTTCCTTCCTGGACAACTGCAAGAGAATTCTAATTTCGATTCTCACCACTCTTCCCACACTTGCTCTCTATGCTCCTTTCTTCCACAGCAGAGTGATATTTGAAAACAATAATTAAAATCAAGTCTCTTCTTTGTTTAAGATTTTCCACTGAGTTCCCAAAACTCTGAAGATAGACTGCAAACCCCTGCAGTACTGGGGGGAAGCTGGACCCTCACCCTATATCACTCACTCTGAATAGACTCCAGCTACACTGCCCGCCTTGTGTTCCCGGAGGTGCCAAGCTTTCTCCTGCCTTAGGGCTTTTGTTCTTGCTGCCTCCTGGTTATGTCTTTCTCCTCATCTGATCCCCATTTTCTCATCCTTCCATGTTGGTTCAAATGTCCCTCCTTGTGGAGATCTTCTTTTTCTATCATATTGAAAGTTGTCCCCATTTACCACATTGCTTTATTTCTAAGCACTTGTTAAGATCTATAATGTACTATTTCTCTTCTACCAGAGGTCGGAACCTGTGGCTTTTCACTGCTGTATTCTCATTTCCATTGTACAGGAAGCACTCCATAAATATTGGTTGAGTGAAAGAATTCTTTATTTAGATGTCCTCCTCTGCCTTTGGGAACCATTGGCTTACCACTTCTCTCTCTCTATGGCTCAGAGAAATCCATAGGCCTTTCTGTCCCATATTTCAACTTTCATATAGCTCTTTTCTGCTCCCCACACCAAACAAAAACTCCTACAAATCGACTCATGCAAATAGGCCTCAGGTGCAGTTGGGACCAATCCTCTGGTTGTCATAGGGCCCAGCCACAGGTGAGTCCCAGTAAGGGCACAGATTGGGCTGAAACTGGAACTCCTGATATATATGTCATTAAAATCTGTACTGTTTCTCCATTCTTCACCTCCAAAGTAAAGTGCCTTTTCAAAGAAGTGAAACATATCTTAGAGTCTTCTGGGAGGGAAATTGAGACTGCATTGCCCTTCCTGAAACCAGTTTTAATCAAAGTGGGGTTAGAAGAACTCTAGGGGGTGAAAGGCATATTCTCATAGATGTGCAATTCTAATAGTTTTTTCTAATCTTTTTTTAAAAAAATGAGGTATAATTGAAGAATAAAAATAAGATATTTAAAGTGTACAATGTGAGCCAGCGCCAGTGGCCCGGTAGTTAAGTTCAATGTGCTCTGCTTCGGCAGCCCAGGTTCAGTTCCCAGGTGTGGACCTGCACCACTTGTCTGTTAGTGGCCATGCTGTGGCGGAGGCTCACATACAAAAAGAGGAAGATTGGCAACAGATGTTAGCTCAGAGTGAATCTTCCTCAGGAAAAAAAAAAAGTGTACAATGTGATGATTTGATATACATACACATTGTGAAAGAATTCCCCTCATTGAGTTAATTAGCATTTCCATCCCCTCACATATTTACCTTTTTTTTTTTTTTTGGTGACGTTCTATTCTTTTAGTCAATTCCAATTATACAGTACAGTGTTAGCACTATAATCACCATGTTACACATTAGATACTCAGACATTATTCATCTTAACAGCTGAAAGTTCGTACTCTTTTATCAACCTCTCTATATTTCCCCCATCTCCTAGCCCTGGCAACTACTTTTCTACTGTCTATTCCTGTCAGTTTGAATTTTTTTTTTTTACATTCACATGTAAGTGATACCATGCAGTATTTGTCTTTCTCTGTCTGGCTTATTTCACTTAGCATAATGCTCTCCAGGTTCATCCATGTTGTTGCAAATGGCAGGAATTCTTTCTTTTTTAAGGCTGAATAATATTCTATTGTATGTATATATCACATTTTCTGTATCCATTCATCCATTGACAAACACCTAGATTGATTCCATACCTTGGTAATGCTTCAATGACCATGGAAGTACAAATTATCTCTTTGAAATAATGGTTTTGTTTCCTTTGGATATATACTCAGAAGTGGGATTGCTGGGTCATATGGTAGTTCTATTTTTAATTTTTGAGGAACCTCCATACTGTTTTCCATAGTGGCTGTACCAGTTTACATTCCCATTAACAGTGCACAAGGGTTCCATTTTCTCCACATCCTCACCAGCATTTGTTATCTCTTGTCTTTTTGATAATAGACATCCTAACAGGTGTGAGGTGATAATCTCATTGTGGGTTTGATTTGCATTTCCCTGATGATTGGTCACGTTGAGCACCCTTTCATGTACCTGTTAGCCATTTCTATGTCTTTGGAAAAATAACCATTGAGGTTCTTTGCCCATTTTTTAAATTGGGTTATTTGTTTTGTTGCTATTGAGTTGTATGTGTTCCTAGTATATTTTGAATATTAGCCCATTATTGGATATGTGATTAGCAAATATTTTTTCCCATTCCATATGTTGCCCTTTCATTTTGTTGATAGTTTCCTTTGCTGTGCAGAAGCATTCTAGTTTGATGTAATCACACATTTATTTTTGTTTTTGTTGTCTTTGCTTGTGGTGTCAAGTCCAAAAAAATCACTGCCAAGACCAAAGTCAAGGAGCTTATCCCCTATGTTTTCTTCTAGAAGTTTTATGGTTTCAAGTGTTATATTCAAATCTTTAATCCATTTTGAGTTAATTTATGTGTATGGTGTAAGAAAGTGGTCCAGTTTAATTCTTTGGCATGTGGCTTCCAGTTTTCCCAGCAGCATTTATTGAAGAGACTGTCCTTTCCCCATTGTATATTCTTGGCTCCTTTGTCATAAATTAGTTGACCATTTATGCATGGGTTTATTTCTGAGCTCTCTATTCTGTTCCATTGTTCTCTGTTCCTGTTTTTACACCAATACTGTACTGTTTTCATTATTGTAGATTTTTAATATAGTTTTAAATCAGGAAGTGTGATGCCTCCAACTTTGTTCTTCTTTCTCAGGATTGCTTTGGCTATTCAGGGTCTTTTGCAGTTACATACAAATTTTAGGATTACTTTTTCTATTTCTGTGAAAAATGCCATTGAAATTTTGATAGAGATTTCATTGAATCTGTAGATTGCTTTGGGTAGAATGGACATTTTTAACGATATTAATTCTTCCAATCCATGAGCACAGGTTATCTTTTCATTTATTTGTGTCTTCAATTTCTTTCATCAAAGTCTTATAGTTTTCAGTGTACAGGTCTTTCACCTCCTTGGTTAAATTTACTCCTAGATATTTTATTCTTTATGATGCAATTATAAATGAGATGGTTTTCTTAATTTCTCTTTCTGATAATTTGTCATTAGTGTATAGAAATACAATTGATTTTTGTATATTGATTTCGTATTCTGCAACTTGACTGAATTCATTTATCAGTTTTAACAGTTTTTGGTAGAGTCTTTAGGGTTTTCTATATATAATATCATGTCATCTGCAAATAGAGAAAGTTTTACTTCCTTTCTGATTTGGATGCATTTTATTTATGTTTCTTGCCTAATTGCTCTGGCTAGGACTTCCAGTACTATGTTGAATAAAAGTGGTGAGAGTGGGCATCCCTGTCTTGTTCCTAATCTTAGAGGAAAAGCTTTCAGCTTTTTGCTGTTGAGAATAATGTTAGCTGTGGGCTTGTCATATATGGCCTTTATTATATTGAGGTATGTTCCCTCTATACCCAGTTTGTTGAGAGTTTTTATCATGAAAGGATGTTGAATTTGTCAACTGCGTTTTCTGCATCTATCGAGATGATCATATGATTTTTATACTTCATTTTGTTAATGTGGTGTATCATGTTGATTGATTTTGGATGTTGTATCAGCCTTGTATCCCTGGAATAAATCCCAGTTGATCATGGTGTATGATCATTTTAATATATTGTTAATTCGGTTTCCTAATATTTTGTTGAGGATTTTTGCATCTATGTTCATCAGGGATATTGGCCTGAAGTTTTTTTTCTTGTAGTGTCCTTGTCTGGCTTTGGTATCAGGGTAATGCTGGCCTTGTAAAATAAGTTTGGAAGTGTTCCTTCCTGTTCTATTCTTTGGAAGAATTTGAGAAGGATTGGTATTGTTTCTTCTTTAACTATTTGGTAACATTCACCAGTGAAGCCATCTGATCCTGGACTTTTCTTTTTTGGGAGTTTTCAATTACTGATTCATACTCCCTACTAGTAATTGGTGTGATCAGATTTTCTATTTCTTCATGATTCAGTCTTGGTAGGTGGTATAATTCTAGGAATTTATTTATTTCCTCTATGTTTTCCAATGTTGTCATATAATTGTTCCTAGTAGGCTCTTATAAGCCTTTGTATTTCTGTGGTGTCAGTTGTAATGTCTCCTCTTTAATTTCTGATTTTATTTATTTGAGTCCTCTCTCTTTTTTTCTCGTTAAGTCTAGCTAAAGGTTTGTCTATTTTGTTTATCTTAAGAAAAGAAAAACTTAAGCATCCCATAAATTTTGGTATATTATGTTTCCATTTTCATTTTTCTCAAAATATTTTTTGATCTCTTTTATTTCTTCTTTGACCCCTTGGTTTTTCAGTAGCATGTTGTTTAATCTCCACATATTTGTGAATTTTCCAGCTTTCTTCTTGTGATTGATTTCTTACCAGTTTCATACCAGCATGGTTGGAAAAGATGCTTGATATGATTTCAGCCTTCTTAAATTTATTAAGACTTGTTTTGGGGCCAGCCCAGCGGCGCAGCAGTTGGGTGCACATGCTCCACTTCGGCGGCCTGGGGTTCGCAGGTTCGGATCCCGGGCACGCACGGGCACACAGCTTGTCAAGCCATGCTGTGGCAGAGTCCCACATAAAGTAGAGGAAGATGCACATGGATGTTAGCCCAGGGCCAATCTTCTTCAGCAAAAAGAGGAGGATTGCATTGGATGTTGGCTTAGGGCTGATCTTCCTCAAAAAAAAAAAAAAGAGAAAACCATGTGGCCTAACATATGGTCTTTCCTGGAGAATGTTTCATGTGCACTTGAGACGAATGCGTATTCTGCTGCTGTTGGATGAAATGTTCTCTATATGTCTGTTATGTCCATCTGGTCTAACATATAGTTTAAATCCATTGTTTCCTGATTGATTTTCTGTCTGGAGGATCTATCTGATGTTAAAGTGGGGTATTGAAGTCCCCTTCTATTATTACACTACTGTCTGTTCCTCCCTTCAGATCTGTTAATATTTGCTTTATATATTTAGGTGCCCCTCTGTTGGGTGCATAAATATATACAAGTGTTATATCCTTTTGGTGAACTGACCCCTTTATTCTTATATAATGACCTTCTTTGTCTCTAGTTACAGTCTTTGGCTTAAAGTCTATTTTGTCTGATATAAATATAGCTACCCCTGCTTTCTTTTGCTTTTCATTTGCATGAAATACCTTTTTCCATCCCTTTACTTTCAGTCTATGTGCATCCTTAAAGCTGAGGTAAGTCTCTTATAGACAGCAAATTGTTGGGTCTTATTTTTTTTTTTTTTTTAAATCCATTCAACCAGTCTATGTCTTTTGATTGGAGAATTTAGTCCATTTACATTTAAGGTAATTATTGTTAGGTATGGGCTTACTATTGCCATTTTGTTAATCATTTTCTGGTTGTTTTGTAATTCCTTTGTTCCTTTCTTCCTCTCTTATTCTCTTCATTTGTGATTTGATGATTTTTGTAGTGGTGTGCTTTGATTCCTTTCTCTTTATCTTTTATGTATCTACTATAGGTTTTTGCTTTGTGGTTATCATAAGGCTTATATAAAACATCTTATAACAGTCTATCGTAGGCTAATAACAACTGAACTTCTAATGCACACGAAAACTCTACATTTTTTAAATTACCCCCATTTTGTTTTTGATGTTACAGTTTACCTCTTTTGACATTGTATATCCATTAACAAATTATTGTAGTTATAATTATTTTTAATGCTTTTGTCTTTTAACCTTTATACAAGAATTATAAGTGATTTACCCACCACCATTACAATATTAGAGTATTCTGAATTTAATTATATATTTACCTTTACCTATGAGTTTTATTCTTTCATCCTTCTAACAACTATACTAATAACTATACTAGTTAACATACTAACTAGTAACTATACTAGTTAGCATCCTTCTAATACAATTTTGGTTTTATGTTTGTATTTTCATTTTGATAGTATTCTAGAAAAAATCACATGAGTATATTTTGGATCACCTGGAAACCCACTTTATAACAGAGGACTGTAGCAGCCTTTCAGTGCCTTCACTTGCATTTGTGTTTGTGATTAATTCACACCAAGTGAAGGCCAAATGTGTTAGTTTCCCCACTGTAGAAGCAGAGGTTTTACAGCAGTTTAAAGTTTTGTTCCTCAAGCCTTGTTTCCAAATGTGTATGCCTACGTTACTCCTTTGTGATAAGCTGTCACAGAAGATTGACTTTTTTGGGGTTTCAGGCAGTTTTCAGGGGCCCCTGGAAAAGCACAATGGGGAAGTGAAGTGAGCAGAACTCTACTCTTCCTCCCCTTCAGTTCTCATCCTCCCCTCCTCCCTTGTCTTCAACAAAGCACTCTCCTTTTCTATTTTGTACATCAGCCTGCTTTGGAACAAGCCTGTTGACCAATGAGTCATTATCTCAAAACAAGTTTTTAAATCACTGGCCTAAACCATTGCAGTTCCAGGTGAGAATTTAAAATATTACAAGAGTGTGACTTAAAAACAATTAGCTAAAATTTGACTATAGCCTTATTTTTAGAAGCAAAATATGGGAAACTGGCTCAAAGTCAGAACCGTAAGCACAAGTAAGTTTCCATTTAAAGCAAAACAAAACACCTTTCAGTGATATAGTCCATGAAGTATCGGAGTGGGATACTTCACTTCTCTCATGTTACAGAGAATGTTGCAGAATACTCTGGGGTCCCGTAATAAGTCAGAAGCAGAGCCAAGACTAGAACCCAAGGTTCCTGACTCCTGTTCCAGCACTCTTTCCATTATTCTGCCTCTTCCTCACACTCTTCTTTCAAAATTACCTAAGGGAGACTTAAAATTTCTAGGAAAAATATGTTTTTCCCGGAGTGTTTTGAGACGTCTATGACAAGAACCAAAACTGTCCTTGGAACCAGAAGAGACACATTTGCAAATCTCTAAAGGGTAATTTTTCTTTTCTTTGGTCACAGCTTATTCTTTTTTATTCTTTCTTCTTTTTGCTGCAGCAAATGCCTTGAGCATAAGTAAGACTTTTAAAACATTTTGTGTTCCTTCATGAGATCCTTCAGAGTTAAGATATACTCCTTATGTGACAGACATGGTTACAAAAGAAATCACTATAATTTTGCTGTGTCAGGGGCCTGACACGTGCCGGCCGTCTTCTTATTTCTGAAGCTTTAATCTGAAATACACTGATATCCTTGTTTGGTATGTAGACTCCTCTGTGGCTTGTCCTTGTAGTATGTTATCTTTGGTCCACTTTTCTACAAAACTCACTCTAAAGCCAGTGTGTGTGCTTCAAGCTTTCTCATAAAACTCACATTTTGGTGATTTACTTGACTGGGACATCTTTTCCTTCCATTTGCAAGATCAGTGCTAACCAGGTTGGCTATAAAACTGTAGTTTTATTTCTGTTTGTTCTTTCAGTCCACAGAAACTCTAGAAGTTCTTCCCTTTTATGTTCATAGTCTTTCAAATTTAAGGCTAGCTATTTCTCTATTGAAGACTTTCATCATTCTCTTTAATTACTTTACTTCTAATTGCCTTCCTCTATCTCTCTCTCCTTCCTACAGAGCACATTTATTGACAGTACTGTGTGTCAGTGTATGATTATAACTGTAGCCAAATGTTTAATGATTAAATTGAGTAGCTTCAGATGCCATCTTTCATCTGTGTTGCTGAATGAAGCTTTGACTGTGTTGAGTGCAGAAGAAACAGCAGTTTCCAAATGTTCTTCTAGTTTTTCTCTTTTCTGGCTTTTTTTTTTCTAGATTTACTCAGTTGGGTTTGTGTCTATTCATTATACCCTGCAACTCTTGCTGTCTAGACTTCTGGTTTCAGACATTGCCATGGTTGTTGATGTCACCTGAATTGATTTATTGTTTTTAGTTCTCTTATGTATGATTTGATACTTATATACACTGGACTTTATTTTATTTTTGAAAATGCTGTTTCTCTGAATTGTAACAGTCAATTTGAACTCTTTTCCCAACTTCTGTGAAGTTAACAATTGCACCTACATGGAGGCAAATACAGACTTACTGGGCTCATTTCTCTCATGTAGGTCAATGACAAAAATAAACAACT
The DNA here is from genome assembly GCF_057802395.1 of Ceratotherium simum simum. Lineage (NCBI taxonomy): Eukaryota > Metazoa > Chordata > Mammalia > Perissodactyla > Rhinocerotidae > Ceratotherium > Ceratotherium simum. Next base: position 72,955,975 of record NC_141903.1, on the reverse strand, counting down.
TGGTGCTTTTTCTTTTGATGCAGAAAGTAGGTTACTCTGGTCCCATGGAGAATATCTCCTCATTTTACTGTTACAATGTTGTTTCTAGACAGTGATCATGTGAGTCATTGCTGCAGGTCTGGGATTCATTTTTTTTGAGCACCTCACAGCTAAATGTAACATATGACAATCATGCTTGAGGTTTTATTTTATTTTATTACTTTAGTATATGTGTATATGAGGAGTAATAAGAGATTAAATCTAAAGCTGCATCCCACTGTCCTATGGTAACTGGTGTTAACAGCCAGGTGTGTAGTCTTCCAAAAATATTTAAACATAGAGGCACATACAGAGAGTCTTAAAAATACTTTCACGCTATACATATCATTCTGTAATTTTCTTTTACCGCTTAAAATTACATCATAACATCTCTCCAGGTTAATAGATATACATCGTACTCTTTTTAATAACTGCATAATATTGTACAGTATGGATATACTATAATTTATTTAATCATTACCCTGTTGATGGACATTAGGGTTGTTTCTAATTTTTTGCCACTCAAAATATTGTTTTACAACCTTGCAATTTTACAGTGAGAACTCTTATGCACATATCTTTTCATTCTGGTGATTTCATTGCTATAGGATAGATTCCTCAAAGTACAACTGCTAGGTCAGGGGGTATATCTGCTTGTTATTGCAATAGACATTGCTGCATTACTTTTCAAAAGATTGTAGCAATTCACCCTTTCATCAGCAATGTGGGAGAGCCTCCATTTTTCTGCCTCCTTGTAAACACAGATGTTTTTACTCTTTTAAACCTAGGCCAAACTGATGGTTAAAAAATAGTATCATGTTTTAATTTCTATTTCTCTTGGTCCACTGATAAGGTCAATGTCTTTTTTTGGTTTGTTTGTTTAAGTTTTATGGCCATTTGAATTTCCTCCCCTGAGTATCCTGTTCATAGCCTTTGCGCATTCTTATTTTGAGTTGTTTGTTTTCTTCTTTTCAATTTGTAGTTCTTTGTATTTTAGAACTAGTAATCTTGTATTTGTATTTTTTAAAATAAACTTTTAATTTTAGAACAGTTTTAGATTTACAGAACAATTGCAAAGATAGTACAGAAAGTTCCTGTATTACCCTCATCCTCTCTGTCCCTGTTTTCCCTATTACTAACATATTACATTAGTATGGCACATTTGTCATAATTAATGACCCCGTATTGATACATTATTAAATAAAGCCCATACTTTATTCAGATAGCTTTAGTTATTTTCTCTAATGTCCTTTTTCTGTTCCAGGATATCATCTAGGAGACCATGTTACATTTAATCATCATATCTCTTTAGGCTCCTCTGTAATGTGAAGGTTTCTCAGACTTTCCTAGTTTTTGATGGCCGTGACAATTTTCAGGAGTACTGGTCAGGTATTTTGTAGAAAGCCCCTCAGTTGGGATTTGTCTGTTTTTCTCATGATAGATGGGGTTATCGGTATGTGGGAGGAAGATCACAGAGGTAAAATGTGATTTTCATTGCATCATCTCAAGGGTACCTTCCATCAACATGACTTATTGTTGTTGGTGATCACCCTAATCACTTGGCTGAGGTAGTGGTGTGTTTCTCCACTGTAAAGTTACTCTTCCCTTGCCACCCCCATTTTCCATACTTTCTGTACTCTGGAAGGAAGTTACTACATGTAGCCTGAACACTTAAGAGTGAAGAGTTATGTTCCACCTCTTTTGAGGGTGCAGTAGCTACATAAATTATTTGTAATTCTTCTGCAAGGGAAATTTATTTCCCTCCCCCATTTATTTATTCATACTCCTTACTCCTGTCATTGTGCCTTCTTGTTTGAGTACTTCCTTACTGGTGCTACAAGATGCTCCAGGCTTATCTTGTATATTTCCTGCCGTAGTCCTAGAATCAGCCACTTCTCCAGGGGACCCTGGTTCCTTTTACTGGACAATAATATTAGAAAATAACATCTGGCACTAACTATGCTGTTGTTAAGGGATCAGCTGGCAGAGCAAGGAAATGTTTGTGTGTATACTTATATGAATAATTTTTTCTATATACAACCATCTTTATCTATATTACACCAAAATAAGTTCACACTGATGTCTCCAACTCTAATCCATTATCACATGGATCATTCTCGTCTCCTCCCCTTATTTATATGTAACCTTCCACTCTAACAATGAGAAACCTGGCTCCCCCCAACTGCCATTCATTTTCTTAATTGTACCATTATGTATGTTTGTATCAGAATTGTTAACCTGTACTTACCCCTGGAGGAGACAACTTGATTAGCAAGAGTTCAGTACTTACGCCAGTTTTTTTGCTTTTAGCCTTACGGATTCTACTCATTTCCAGTTATTTAGGTTAGCACCTTTTGCCCCCGTTCCCTTCTGTTAGGTTGTTTCAGACAATTATAGTACAATTCGATTGTTTTGCCACATTCTGCATTCCATCCTGACATCCCCTGACTTCCTAAATTATGTTTTTAAAACTTGCATACATTGAGGTCCACTCTTCGTGCTGTAAAAGGCTATGGGTTTGGATAAATTCATAGTGTCATGTATCTACCATTACACTAGCATCTAGAATAGTTTTAATACCCAGAAATATCCCTTGTGCTTCATTTATTCAACCTTTTCTCCCTCCATAACCACTGATCTTTTTACTATCTCACCAGTTTTTCATTTTCTTGAATGTGATACAATTGGAATGATAGAGTAAATAGCCTTCTTAGACTGATTTCTTTTCCTTAGCAATATGTATTTAAGATTAGCACATGTCTTTTCATAGTTTTATAGATAATCTTTTTTTATCACGAATAGTATTTCATTATATGGATTGTATCATAGCTTACTTATCCACTCACTTATTGGAGAATTTTTTGGTTGCTTCCAGTTTTTGGTGATTATGAATACAGCTGCTGTAAACTTTCATGTGCAGGTTTTTGTGTGAATGTAAGTTTTCAGTTAGGTAAATACCTAGGAGTGCAATTATTGGATCGTAAAACTAGGTTTAGCTTTGTAAGGAGCTGCCAAAGTGTCTTTCAAAAAAGTGGCTGTAACCAACAGCGATGAGTGAGAGTTCCTGTTGCTTTGCATCCTTGTCAGCAAATAGTATTGTCAGTTTTTTTGATTTTTTTTTATGTTAACATCAGCTTTATTCATAACTGCCCAAACATGCCCTTCCATAGGCGAAATGATACATAAAATGGGGTATATCCGGGCAATGGAATGTTAGTCAGTGATTAAAAAAAAGAGCTATGGAGCCATGATGAGACATGCGGGGAGATTTAAGTGCATATTACTAACTAAAATAAGCTATCTGAAAAGGTTACCTACTGAATGATTCCAACTACATAGGACATTCTGGAGAAGACAAAACTATGGACACAGTAAAAAGATCAGTGGGTGGCCAGGGGTCAGGGTGGAGATAGGGAAGAACCCAGATGTTTCTCATCCCAGGACTCCTCTGCTAGCCCAGTAAAACTCCCCAGATCCCACGAGATCTGGCTTCTTCTGGGAAGAGTGGTCTCCGTGCAGCAGAGCCTCAGGCCTGATTCCACCATTTTCTGAGCCACCCCTCATGCTCAGCCCAAGTTTTTTGGATTTTAACCATTTTGATAGGTATGTAGAGGTATCTCTTTTTTGTTTTAATTTGTAATTCCCTAATGATAAATAATGTTGAGCAGCTTTTCATGTATTTTTTTTGCCTTCTTTGGTGAGATGTCTGTTCAAATAAATCTTTTGCCATTTTTTTTTTAGTTGGGTTGTTTGTTTTCTCCTATTGATGATTTTTAAGTTTTTTTTTGTATATTTTGGGTATCAGTCCTTTATCAAATACATATTTTGCAAGTATTTTCTCCCAGTCTGTGGCTTGTCTTTTCATTCTCTTAACAGTGTCCTTTGCAGAGCAGAACTTTTAAATTTTAATAAAGTCCAACTTATAAATTTCTTCTTTCATATATTGTGCTTTTGGTGTTAGTAAAATTCATCATCACACCCAAGAACACAGATATTCTCCTAAGTTTTCTTTTAGAAGTTTTATAGTTTTGCATTTTGCATTTAGGTCTGTGATTCATTTTGAGTTAACTATTGTTAAAGGTGTAAGGTCTATATCTAGGGTGTTTTTTAATTTTTTTTTGTATATGGACATCAAATTGTTCCAGCACCGTTTGTTGAAAAGACTATCCTTTTTTTCACTGAATTGCCTTTGCTTGTTCATCAAAGATTAGATGATTGTATTTGTGTGGGCCTATTTCTGCACTCTCTATTCTGACCCATTGTCTATTATTTTGCCAATACCACACTGTCTTGATTACTGTAGCTTTATATTAAGGCTTGAAATTGGGCAGTATGAGTCCTCCAACTTTGTTCTTCTTTAGTATTGTATTGGCAATTCTAGGTCTTTTGCCTTTCCATATACAGTTTGGAATCAGTTTTTAGAAGACTCATAGATTCAATTTAGAATCTATGAAATAGCTTGCTAAGAGTTTGACTGAGATTGCATTAAAGCCATTAAAGACTAAGTTGGGACGAATTGACATCTTGACAATGTTGAATGTTTCATCCATGAACACAGAATGTTTCTCCATTTACTTGTATTTTTAAAAATTTCTTTCATCAGAATTTTTGTAGTTTTCTACATATAGATTTTGTACATATACATATGTATTTTATTTCTTGGTGCTATTGTAAATGGTATTGTTTTTTAAATTTCAAATTCCAATTGTTCATTACTGATGTATAGGAAAGCAATTGATTTTTATATATTAACCTAATATCCTGTGACCTTGCTATACTCACTTATTAGTTCCAGTGGCTTTTTGTTGTTGCTATTGATTTTTTGGGATTTTTTTACATAGGGGATCATGCCATCTGCAAATAATACAATTTTATTTCCTCCTTTCCAATCTGTTTCCATTTTATTTCCTCTTCTTGTCTTATTTCACTAATAGGACTTCTAGTACAATGATCAATAGGAGTGGTGAGAGGGGCCGTCCTTGTCTTTTTCTGGATCTAAGGGAGAAAACATCCATTTTCTTCCCAGTAAGTATGATGTTAGTTGCAGGTCTTTTGTAGATATTCTTTATTAATCTGAGGAAGTTCCCTTCTGTTCCTATTTTGCTGTTTGTCATAGATTTTGAAAATATTATCCTCATTCTATAATTTGTCCTTATATTTTGTTCTCTCTTGCCACATATACATTTTATGCTTGTTTCCCAAGATCGGCATACATAAGGTCTCAGATAAACCTTGAGCTTCTTTATTTCTTCCATTCTTCCTTTATTTCTTTCTCTAATGCCTAAGACTTCTTAGTGGTCAAGCATATGGACTTAGGAATCAGATTTTTCTAGGTTCAATTCCTAGATTTCCACTTACTTCCACCTGTTTGACCTTGGAAAACTTCTACCTTTCTGAGCCTCAGTTTCTTTCTCTGAGAAAGTTGGCATGTTATATCTTCCTCAAAGGATCTTTGTAACACATTAATAAGTGCTCAACAAGTGGTTGCTGTTGTTATCTTTTATGGAGAAAGTTACTGTATTTTTTTCATTCTGGAAAGCATTAAGATTACACTCTCCAGCGTGTGAAATATTTGGGGAACAAAAGTGACCAGAATATAGGTCCTTTTATGTAACTATTTTCCTCTGTGAGCAGAGAAATGTCTTGATCATATTCTAGGTCCAGCCATGTTGTATCACTGTTATAAATAAGTAATCTCCTTCTAACTATTATTTTTTTTTTATTTTATAATTTTATTTATTTATTTATTTTCCCCCCCAAAACCCCAGTAGATAGTTGTATGTCACAGTTGCACATCCTTCTAGTTGCTGTATGTGGGACGCGGCCTCAGCATGGCCGGAGAAGCAGTGCCTCAGTGCGCGCCGGGGATCCGAACCCGGGGCTCCACCAGCAGAGCGCGCGCACTTAACCGCTAAGCCACGGGGCCGGCCCATCTCCTTCTAATTATTAACCTTGATCTGAACAATAGAAGTGGTATTAAATTTTTGTTGCAGAGAAACTTGATGGGGACAAACTTTCACAAATATGAATAAAATGTTGTGGCTATAACTTGGAAAGTTGAATGCTTAAATGCTTTACAGTAATTATAAGTCAAGAAAGGAATGTTATTGATGAGTTACTAGTACACAAAAGAAAATTCTTAGTACACTATTGTTTCATTATTGATATTCAAATGGGATTTGTGGTTCCTGTATGCACAGTTGGTGAGGGGGAAGAAGTTGGTGACTGCTGTCCTTCTTTGTCACGGTAGTTATTTTGTATTTCTCAGATTGACGTCACAAATTAGGAACGACTTGGCTAGAAATAGCTAAGGTTCTGCTGGGAAGAGGATTTAATTGGGAATGTGCTCTTGGAATTTCTGAATTTGAAGAAGCATGATTGTTGAAAGCATATCAGATGTTTGGAAAGTAATATTTGCCAACCATGTAAAATTATCATGAGTCCTGGGCTAGAAATTGAGCCATTTGGGTGCTAGGAGCCCATTGTTTCCCTTGCTTTCTTTAAATTGCTTAACCTTTCTTGATTTCTCCAGATATAAAACTGTAATCATACTTTCCATTATTTAACTCACAGAATGTTGTAAGAATAGAATAGAATAATGTGGGTCTAAGATTCTTCATTTGTTTTCCATTACTAATAGGCTGAAATCCAAATTCCTTAGCAATATCATAGTGGCTGAAAGCACAGGTTTTGGAGTCAGACAGATGTTGTGAGCCCAGATTCTGACTCTGCCACACACAGCCATGTCCTTGAAGGTTTCCTTGACCTTTCTAAGCTTCAGTTTCCTCATCTATAAAATGGAGATAGTAATAGTCCCTTCCTCATAAGGGTTGGTGTGAGAATTAAATTGCGTCATGCATGTACAGTGCAAGCACAGGGTTTGGTGTATTTTATGTGTTCAGTAAACAGTAGCTGCTGGTATCCACATCATCATGGTATGCAAGGCCTTGGCTAGCTGGTCTTTCCAACCTCATCTGCCATCATTAACCTCCTAAATTCACTCCTATTTATTCTGAATACACTCCTCTATTACAACATACCCCATTTATCTCCTCACTTTTCTCTACTGCTAGACCGTATCTCTCTGATATCAGAAATGGTAGCCTATTCATAGTTGGATCCTTTTTAATTAACACATAGTGGGACTATAGCCTGTTGACTCAAGAAAATTGTATAGAATCAACCTAATATAAAGATAATCATAAATATGTAAGAATTGGTCAGAAAAATATATATTCAGTGCATTAATAATAAAGTGAACGAAAATCCCTGTATATATAAGACATGTTAAACCAGTGGTCAATGGGCCAAACTAAGAACAGACCTGTTTTGTTTGGTCTCTTGATGTTAAAATAAATCAGGAGACTTTACAACAAAAGTTTGAATTTCTGGTTTCTGTTGAAAAGATTGGGGATCTAGCAACTGAACCTCCATTGCTGTATAGAAATGTTTAGGGTTCTCCAATTAGACCCACTCTCCACTCAAATGATTAGCAATGTAGACAGTCCATGATAGTGGCTCTTTATGTAGCTACCAGCAGAAGTTTCATCTTTCCCTCCAGAAAAGGTGATTTGATTAATGCAGAATAGGGAAGACTACTGCTCCATACTCATTCCCAGGAAGATAGGGTATAACTGATCTACCCAAAGAAGCAACAGCAGCCACCCACACCACATCCTAGTTTGCCTAACCAAATGTTCTTAAAAATATTTGATCTTGGTAAACGCTATATCTCTATTGTTATGTATAGTCTTACTATTGAAGATCCTATTCAAAATTGCTATTGTTGATTTTGTTCTGTACTCTTCTGAGAAGCCCTACAGTTTGTGAAGATGAATTTGAGTTATTTATGGAGATGGTGGCTTGTGTTAGACAAGCTCTTTTCTCTTACTCACAGCCCTATGACCCAGGAGCATGGGGCATCAGCCACAAGGCAACAGAGGGGTGGGCCATGTGCACTCATGTTAGGAGGCTGTGTAGGGGAGTATTTGACATGGGCATCAGGCCAGTTTACAAGTTGGGTTTTTTGGGGAGTTTACATTCAAATTTTGACCACTAGAGTAATTAAATGTTTGTTATCTCTTATGGCAACAAGAGCATCCCATAAATTCCCATGCTAAGGCAAATACCCACAAATAACAAAGGGAAATGACTTAGCAATAATCTAGTTAATTTGGTCAATGTAGACACCCCAATTGGCTATATCATATTTTATTTTGAAACTTGAATTGTGCACTTTTTATTGTTTACACTGACTAAATTGAGCATAAAATTGCTGGATCACTTTATGTTTTACAGATACAGCATAAAAGCCAGATTAGGCAGAGACAGTATTTTTCTCTGATTAGAGTGTGGGAATTTGAGGTTCTTATCAGACTCTGAAACCTGTGAATGTTAAATTAGACTAGGTTGGTATTTCCTGTTTTTTCTTGTCATTGAATTTATTTTTTTCTTCTGAAGCCCAAAGTGAGCTTTTGACTGTATATCCTTTAATGCACTGACATGGGGAGAGATGTGGTAAAGTTGCAGCTGGGAAAATATTTAAAAATTTACTCAAGAAAATTTTGTATCATTCAGCTCAAGTACAGGAACAAACATGACTTGTGTGACATTTGGCAACCTCTCATTCCTCTTTCAAAATGAAGCACATCCAAAACACCTTCGTGAGGCATGTACTTAATTGGCTCTTGCTGCTTGCTAGTTATTGTGTTATTACATAATCTTATCCAATCAGATATCTAAAAGGAGACCCATTTCCAAGAGACAATGTGATTCAGTGGACTAAGTACAGACCCTGAAGTTTGACACTCTCGTGCTGCTGACTTACTTGCCAGATTCTTGGGAATGTTGGTCAACATTACAATATCTGAGTTTCCGTAAGAGACATAAAGGTCTTCTTTTCCCTACTTCCAACATAAAGATATTGTAATGACTTAAAGGTAAATTGCTGTAAAAGAAAATAATACAATTCACTGAATACAATAGGAAGTAATTGAATATGTATATAGACAACATTTATAAGAGAATGTAATAACAGAGTGACTCAGTTTTCCTCCCCACATGACTCAACCACGTTCATAAACTTTCTTATATAAGCAGTAACTCTACACAAACACTCTTTACTTGTTTGGCTTGTGAAATGGGCTTGATGGGTTAACTTAAACTCCACTGAGGTGGAAATAGTGTCTCATAGGTATGCACTTTTAATATCTGGCTAAAATCTTCTATAAGAAGCCTTCTCCAATTAATCTCCCCTCTCTAATCCCCTCACTTGGTTGAATTTGCTCTCTTGTTGGTGATACCACTTAACTTTTCTTACAGAAGCTGTGACCCAAATTGCATTTTTCAGTTTTGTGGTGGGTCTATCCCTAAACAGAGTGCCTTGAGAGTGGGACCCAACTTCTTCATCCTTGTTATCCCTAGGGCAGGTACAGTGCCAGGTCCTCAGCTGCCTGCTCAATGCATGATTATTACATAGATGAATCTATCCATTAACAATGGTGCTTTGGTAACCAATTACTCTAAACTAACAAGGCTAAATTACTTCAACTCTATAGACCTCAGATTTTTCTATCTATGAGTTGAAGATTTGGATTAGCTAGTAAAAAAAATTTCCTTACAGATCCAAAATTTGACTCTATGATTTTATGTATTGTAAAACATAGCAAATATACATGACCTAAAGTGTTTTTGGGGCCTTGGTTTGGATGATGTAGGAAAACAGAAAGATTTTGAGTTTGACTTATTGAAATATTGTTGTCTAATTTTTATTTCTTGGTGTATGTATACTCATTTGTATTTCAGAAAGTATTATGAAATAATTAGGTGATCAGACATTTAGGGGGCTGTTTATTTATATGCACATACTTGATAGGATGGCCTCTGAGGATTATAGTAAGAAAATGAACAATGATTTAAATAATGTACTTACATAAAATTAAGTAATGAAAAGAAATGAAAAACAGTAAAACATAATTAGGTGTCTTAATGGCCAGCAAACATCAACCATGACTGTTAGCATATGACTATTATTCTAAGTGAAAATTTGTCCCTTTTAGTGGAAATTTTAATGTTTGAAAGTTATTGTCAAGAGCTGTGGTGTATTTAAAACTCCAGGTGGAGAGAGGCTTCTGAACATATGGAATTGACTTTCTCTTAAATCCAGGTGACCCCTCTTATTATGACATGACTACTGACTACCTTCTCTTAAAGATGTGAAGGACTGGCCAGGAAGGACTGTGAGACCTTCCCTTTCTTTAGGTCCTTTTAAGGTGCTGAAAGCCTTGTTTCTCCTCTGCCCAGGCCTGACTTGCCTTGGGGAGCTCAAAGCTGCAGGACCTGTTTAGCTGCTGCTATTTACATGTGCTGACCATGGTTTATATCCCAATTGCTTATGTATGTATCAGAACTCTGTAGTTAAGACAGCACCTTTGAAAAATTCAGTGATGCCTGTTCCTGGAGGGACTTATATTTGAAATTCTTGCATATCACTCCTTCCTCTTCATTTTGGTCTCTTTTGCTTCTTCCTTTGTCATGATTCTCCATTCATTCATTCATTTGTTCATAAACACATACTGGACACTTTCTACATATCGAACACTGTGTTGGATCCTGAGGATAGAGAGCTAAAGATATGTTCCTCACCGTCTGAGGGCTTACTGCCCAGCATCATTTTTTGGGTGCAAGGTCCTTGCAAGATTGGTCCTTTGCTATTTATAACCTCTGGGCATATACTTATTCTTTGAATGCTTAGCTTTTGACTCTAAGCTTTAAATAATTTTTTTTTTCTTTTTTATAATTTTTATTTATTTATTTTTCCCCCAAAGCCCCAGTAGATAGCTGTATGTCATAGCTGCACATCCTTCCAGCTGCTGCATGTGGGACACGGCCCCAGCATGGTCGGAGAAGCAGTGCGTCGGTGCGCGCCCGGGATCCGAACCCAGGCCGCCAGCAGCACAGCGCGCGCACTTAACCGCTAAGCCACGGGGCCGGCCCAGGCTTTAAATAATTGATTCCTAAATTCTGTTAGCTATCTGTGAAAGTCAACCAGCCAAAGCTGCTTTAGTTATCAGTTAATAGATATGACCACTTAATATTAGTTTTCTTTCATTTTGCAAATGTCTCTTTTTCAGAAAGAATGCTTTTGCAGCTTTAAGCTTTCTGGTAACTAGGTTGTCTTCTTGTTTGATTACTACATTTGGGGGTGAATGTGGAAAGAAAAATTTTATTTAGGTTGCCAAATCTGACTAAACTAAACTCAAGTAAACTTTATTGAAGTCCTTTGATGAGGCTATGACCTTCCTGCTTCCATTTCCTTTTCTTTCTCTTTAACAGTTATGAATATGGGAGACAAAAGACTCAGATCTCCATTTGAAACTTATGGGATCGTTAGTAGAGAAATTATTGTAAGCTTTCAGAGTTGAGGTTGGACAAGCTACTTAAGGCTATTACTGTAGCTAAGCCAAGGGAAAGGAAAATATTAGGAAAAGGACATTATAAGAAGCCATAGGAGTCAGTTTTTTTGAGCCAAAGAGTAATTTTTGGGTAAACAGAACCTCTTGAAATTTGACTTTGATTGTATTTTTCAAAAACAATGAAAGTGAATGTTTTGATTCTTTATCGCTTCATAACTGTCCTCTTCCCCCAACCTTGGTGATTTTAAACAACCATTTTATTATATCTCCTAATTCTCTGGGCTGATTGTGTTCAGCTGAGTGATTCTTCTACTTGACATGAAGTCATCCGGGGCTGCAGCTACCTTGGAGTTCAACTGCGCCAGAGCATCCACTACGGCCTGCTTAGATAGTGGACAGTCACTGCTGGGACTGTCAGCCGGGGGCCTGGATTCTCCTCGAGGCCTCCTATGCTCCATGCTTAGGCTTCTGTATAGCGTGGTGGATTTCAAGAGGCAGAAAGGGGAAGCTGCCAGTCCTCTTAAAGGCTGGGCCTGGAAGTGGCACAGCTTCACTTCTCCTATATTCATTCTATTGGTCAAAAGGGTCACAGACCCAACTTACATCTGAGGGGGTGAAGAAGTAGACTTCATTTCTCAGTGGGGGCAGTGACAGAGAATTCGCAGTTATCTTTAGTCTACTATAGTAAATCTGTGTGTAACTAACCAATATAAAAGCTGATATTTGAAAAAAAGAGAGGGGCATCAAAAAGGCTGGGAATTTCTGCATTAGGTATCTCCTGAATGCATGTGATAAAAGGGGGAAATTAGCTGCATGATAATCACATGCAGGTGTGCTCAAAGAAAGGTTACCTTAGACTATTGGTTCTCAAACTTGAGTGTTCATCAGAATTACTAGGAGGGCATGTTAGAACACAGATTGCTGGGCCCCACCCCCAGAGTTTCTGATTAAGCAGGCCTGGGGCAGGTCCTTGGAATTTGCATTTCTAACAAACCTCTAAATGATGTTGATGCTACTGGTCTTGGGAACCACATGTTGAGAACCACTGCCTTAGACTGTGCAGGGCCAGAAAAAGCGAGTAAATAAAAAAAAAGAGAAAAGAAAGAAATTTATTATTTTTCTTCTAATGATGTTTTGAAAAGCCTAGTATTGGTAGTATAAATTTAAGTTTCAGGCCACTATGAACACGTTAACATAGGGCCTTTATGTTTGTCGGGGTAATTAATCCTAGTGCTGTAACATCAACCCCTGAAAGCTCATTAGCTTAACACAACAAAGGTTTATTCTTACTTATGTGAAGTCCAATGTGAGTGAGTAGCTTTCTTCTGTATGGCACTAAATCATCTGGAACATGTGGCCCTCAATGTTGCCGAGGCAAGAGGAAGAGAGGAGACAGAGGTGAACAGGGTATGCTGGCTCTTAACTGCCTCAGCCTGGAAGTGACACAGGTTACCTTCTCCCAGAGTCCATTGATTAGGACTAGTCACATGATATCAACCTAAGTGCAAAGGAAGTTGGGAAGTGTAGGGGAGCACATGGATAGTTAGCAATCCCTAACTATCCCTGCTATAGCACCCAACTGACTTTAAGGTCCCCTATTCTGGGCTGGCCCCGTGGCTTAGCGGTTAAGTGCACGGGCTCCGCTGCTGGTGGCCCGGGTTCGGATCCCGGGCGTGTACCGATGCACCAAATCTCCGGCCATGCTGCGGTCGCGTCCCACGTACAGCAACTAGAAGGATGTGTGCTATGACATACAACTATCTACTGGGGCTTTGGGGGTAAAAAAATAAGTAAATAAAATTATAAAAAAAAAAAATAAGGTCCCCTATTCTGTGATTAGACATAGCTGGAAGTGGAAAGAGTCCCTTGAGCCCTCAAAACCATATGTACACCTCTGCTTACAATTATTCAAACATTATTGTTATTACTTTAAGCATATTTATTCTCTCCTATGAATAATTTATGGTTTTATTCCTAATTTTCTGTGTTGCATTAAACAGAGTGCCTAATGACACCATAATCTCAAAAGAAAAAATCTTTTGTGAAAACTCTTTTTCCCCTGTTACAAATAATTTGGTAAGCCCTTGTTATCAGGCCATTTTAGTTGTTCTGTTGAAGACTGATTAAATAAAACATGGTCTCCTTTTCTTTGCTGATTTGGCCAAGCACATAATTCTTTAGGTAATTGTTGAAGTGATTACTTATGCTGCTGGAGTCTAGAGAGCGTTTGCTGATCGGCAACAGGGCATTATCAGGTCTTTAAAATGATTTTGTGGACATTTTTGAAAACAAAAGCATGAAATTTATTTTTATCCCATCCATACAAATCCCACTGTCAGCTAAGTATTAGATAATATGGTACAGAATATTGTCAGTGAGAAACAAAGCACAGTTTTGGTTTAATTTCTTCATGCGATTCCCTCTTGCTGCTGTTGCCTACTTTTGTCTGGAATTCTTTTCTTATGGTGCCTCCACAAAAATTGATACTGGTCAGCAGGACTCCCAGCCACATAGGGACTCTTTGGTCATGGGAAAACTGTTCCTGTTTCCCTCTGCTGATGAGAAGACCTTATTTGGCAGATAAAACCTTAGCAACATGTGACACACCCAGTCTCAGTGGCTTTGAGGCAAATTTACATTTCAATTTTGTTTCTGAAATTCTTCAGGCTTAATTAACACCTCTGATATATTGAAACAACATCATGATAAGACGTTTTCTGTAGAAACACGCTTGACTGGTAGCGGTCACCTGTTCTTGTTTGGTAAACTAAAATACTGTATCATGATTATTAGAAAGCATCCAAGTTATGTACTTTGATGCCTTAGTTATATGGTCTCAGTTTATATTTAGAGTCTTTATAGGATTATTTTTCCCACAATTATTTAGTAGCTACTAGATGGGTAGCTTCTTTAAATTAACAAGTGACAGATCAGCATTACTCTTCCCACTGAACAGATGAAGAAATTGAGACAATTTTGTGACTAGCCCAAAGCGTCTTAGTGAGTCAGGGGCAGAGTTAGGATTAAACTTTAGTTTATATGCTCAGGCCAAAGCACCTTGTGTAACTCTGAAGTTAAATTCATGGAGGCAGGGACACTCTGTTATTTTAATATTTGCTAGAACAATAGAATGATGTGCAGTTATAAAAATTGGATACTATTTAAATCAAGTTATCTGATCCATCTCAGAAGTGTGGCTACAATCCCCTACCCGAGATGGTTAAAGAAAGGCTTGAGTATACACAGAAGGCTGCCTAATGTAGTAGAAAGAGCAAGACACTATAGTTGGAAGAAGCAGGTTCCGGTAAGGGCTGTGTGACCTAGGTCATGTCACCTGACCTTCTCAAGAACCTCGGTGTTTTTATTTGTAAAATGTGAGGCATCAGAGTAGATGTTTCCTAAGGTCTAAATTTCTATTGCACAATTTTGAAATTGTTATAGTTGTGTTAGGAAAGATCCTCTTAAGGTGAATCTTAGTTCAACCACAATTCCCATTCTTTTAAAGATTTATTTTTAAGTGCAATTGCTATGAGAGACAGTTTCCTTGGCTCTGACTTGGCATCTACAATCTTCTCTCTGTCCTCGGCTCTGCTGAAGAGCACAGAAGGGAATTTGGGAATGAGGCTTGGCTCTGAGGAGGCTGAGTGTGCAGAGCAGGCACAAACTTGTAAGGCCAGGCTCTCTCCACAATCCTGCTTTGCATTCTTCCTAGAGTTGGAGGCTAAACTCTAAACCTACAGCACCTTACTGAGGGATAGAAGAAATCTTTGCGTGGGGAGGGTGTTTGCTAGGCTATTTTGGTAACAGCTCTTGTATCCACCCTCACCCGCATGCACTTGGTTGGTTTGCCGTGGAATGAGTCTGGGGGAATTTTCTTTTTCAAGTTTTTCTCTCTTCCCATGCTTTTGCCAAGTGAGAAGAAGAATGTGGCATCAGACTCATTGAAATAGAATGGTGCTTCCCTATTTCTCTGCATGCCTCTGTGGAAGGGAGCTTGGTGAGACTCATCAAGGGCAGAGCGTGGAGGTTAGAGTCCCTTTGAAGGATTTTCCCTGCAGAAGTCCAGGCTTATATCTGAATATCACTGACCCAGAGGCCAGTTTCACATCCTGCAAAAAAGCTCTGAGAGAATGTGTCAGCAGAACTGGCATTGCATGTCTAGACAAAGAATTGATATTAGCATCAATCTGTTAACTCTTGTGTAAGCATTTGCTGTCTGGGCCTCAGGCATTTTTTGGCTTAAAATGAAAACTGCAGCTCTAAGATTTAGACTTAGGTCTTTCAGGAGGTTCTGTCAAGGAAAAGAATCACAAGTTACTTATTTCAAGATCAGGTATTTTATTTATTAATATGAAAGTTTCTTCATCTATTTTTCTTCTTCTTTAGTAAAATGGTGGCTGCATCATCATCATCTTCATTCTATTATATATTCATTATTTCAAGAAATATTTAGGGGCCGGCCCCGTGGCTTAGCGGTTAAGTGCGCGCACTCCGCTACTGGTGGCCCGAGTTCGGATCCCATGCGCGCACCGACATACCGCTTCTCTGGCCATGCTGAGGCCGTGTCCCACATACAGCAACTAGAAGGATGTACAACTATGACATGCAACTATCTACTGGGGCTTTGGGGAAAATAAGGAGGAGGATTGGCAATAAATGTTAGCTCAGAGCCAGTCTTCCTCACCAAAAAGAGGAGAATTGGCATGGATGTTAGCTCAGGGCTGATCTTCCTCCCAAAAAAAAAGAAAAAGAAGAAATATTTATTAAGTACCCATTTGGGAACCTATTCAAGGCATTCTGCTAGGCTCTGCTGATACATTGGTGAATAAAACAGCTAAGGTCCCTGCCTTCCCTGGAGTTTATAGCTTATTGGGGGAAACCAACCACAAACAAGAGTAACAGGATATTTCTGTCTTAGTTTCGGCTAAGGCACCGAAGAACAAAGCAGTAGGTGTCAGGTTTCTTGGCTTTCTAAATTGAGGTGCTAGACTACTTCTGCAGGATTTGCAGAAAGAGTACCTCAGAACTGGTTCTGCCAGCCTGAACCCATCTCCACCTCCAGGGCACTGAAGAGAAGGCTTAGTGTTCTTTAAGGCTTAAGTGCTGGTAGGGAAGATTTCTTTGAGGAGAGTTGTCGCTGTGCTGTGTGGCTCTCCTCACCTCAGGGAGGGGCTGTGTGTCCCTTCACTCAAACCTAGTTGGGAGGAGGCTTCTAGGGAACTACTGAGAGAGAGCACTGTCCTGTGTTTCCTGGAGTTTGGGGACCTGGCGACTGACATCTGAGGCATCTCAAGGCAGAGGTGGCGTGGGGGTAGGGGAGGAATGTGTGTGGGGGCAACAGAGAGAAGAGGTGGCTGGATTGGGAGTGGCTGGCACTTTCAGAGTTGACCTGGCAAGAATTGACTCTGAAGAAAGAGCAGATTGGGTCATCTTGAAAGCAACTTGACAAGGAGGACCATATGGAGGGGTGAGGTGACTCTGGAAAAAAGATGGGCCTCTGGAATGGGGCAGCTGAGTGGGAATGAAAGGGAAATTCTTAAGGGACCAAACAGAAAGAGCCTTGCCCAGCAAAGCAGCTGTGGGTAAGACATCTGTCATGAGAGGAGTCTCTGAAAACCCCATAAAGAGCGGGCTTGGGAAGCTTGGTTGTCTGCCAAGTGCAGAGCCACCAACCCAAGATTACAGCCATATCTGACAAGTTAGATCTATCTTCGCCTATTCTCCTCTGTCTCCTGCCCCAACCTGGAAGGGCCCAAATCTATAGCTAGCAAGATGGGAGGAGGTGGAAGGAGGAGAAAGCTGACAAAGCTTCCCCCGGACAAGCTTCTAAGCCTGAAACAGATCTGAGCTGGGAGAGAAGAGAAATTGTAGGTTAACTTAGGTCTGGATATTAAAATCACCAGGAAGTGACTAGGATGGCTATGAGACCTGTGGGAGATTTTCATCTAGCAACACGGAAGAACATATGAAGGGAGCAGATTTGAAGGAGCAGAAGTAGGAGGGGATAAATCGCTTTCGGTTCACGTCGTACTGGCGCTGGTTCCTTTAATAACCTGGTTAGGGTAGTAAATGAATAAAATGTAGAATTATGAAACTATGTTCGTAAAGGATAGTGGGGAGGGGTGGTGGTGATGGGGAGCCTATTTAGATAGCTCAACAAAGATGACCTCTCAAGAAATGATAATTAATGAATGAGAAGGAGCCAGCCATGTTGTGTTTAGTGGGAGTTGGGGGAAGGAGGTGCTTGCAGGGTCCAGGCGTAGGGAACAGCATGTGTAAGGTTTATGTGGAGTCACATGATCGGCATCCTGTAAACATTTGGGTGGCTTCAACCAATGATATTTTCATTCTTTGTGCAGGGCACTGAGTTAAATGCCAGGTCTACAAACAGGAGAAATGCATTCTTCACTGAAGTTTAAGGCTTAATTGATCAACATTGGAAAAAACCACTTTGATAAAAGGTAAGATCTAAAGGCTATAAAGAATGAAGAGGCTCCTGCCCTCTGCCCTCAAGCTCCTGATGGCCCCAGATGACACTCTACTTTTCTGAGAATTGCCAAGATAAGCAGCCTCTCCTAGTGCACTGGCAATCTTTTATGGAGTGTAGGGACAGCTGGATAAAGAAACACAGAGCTCCCTTGACAGTCCCAGGAGGGAGAGAAAACCTCTTAACTTGCTCTAGTGCTCTGTTTATGTGTAAGGCTTAGAAAAGACTACTTGTTATAAGCGTGCCATCAAAAATAATTGAGGTAAGATGTCAAGAACTCCATCAAGTAGGGGCAGATATAACTCCTTGCATTGAAACAATGATTGGAAAAGTGGCTCACCTTCGCTGGTGTAAGTTTAATCACTCAGGAAGTAAAAAGAGCAGAACCCAGACAGATGCGCTGGTGGCCTGGTGAAGGCCTGGGGAGAGTCTCTGCAGGAATGTGAACTCATGCATTTAAAGCTTAGATCCCAGGCAGACAGTGACCTCAGCGGGTGCCTGTGCGGGTGGCACTTTCCCAGCCTCGTAGGGGTTCCAGCTGGCACTCGTGTCCACCAGGAGATGGAGCATTTCGGGACAGGGAGCAACGCACCAAGGCCTGTGGGGGCTCCCACGAGACGAGGACTTACTGACAGCCCCTGCTTTCAAGGAATTCTCTGGTTGGGAGACAGAGCCTACGTGGCCAACACATCTGGTGGTCACATGTGCAGAGGCAACCCAAGGAGGTGAAGAGAGAGGTAAAATATGCTTCCTGTGAATACCAAGAAAAGACAGTGCAAACTAAGTTACCAGAGTTTTCCATGTGTCTAGCTTTTAATTTTATCTATTCACTTTCCTCATAACATGTGCTCAACAGAGAAACTGGCAAGGGCAGTGTAAGAAATCAGCTATTTTCATTTTTAAAGACTATTTTGTAAATAGAGAAGGGACTTCTGAATTTCAGAGGAAAGAGTTTGTGCTATGTCTTTCCTCTTTTCCCATCGGTGGGGAGAAGTAATTTGTCCCATTAGAACCTGTGCCCCTTACCAGCCCCGTGGCTTAGCGGTTGAGTGCACGCGCTCCGCTGCTGGCGGCCCGGGTTCGGATCCCCGGCGCGCACCGACGCACCGCTTCTCTGGCCATGCTGAGGCCGCGACCCACATACAGCAACTAGAAGGACGTGCAGCTATGACATACAACTCTCTCCTGGGGCTTTGGGGAAAAAATAAATAAATAAAAATTATTAAAAAAAAAAAAGAAACTGTGCCCCTTAGAGAGGAGCCAGTCCCCAAACAGGCTGCCTGGTATGCAGAATGTTCTCAATAAATGTGTTTAAACATCAAACCTGAGGGATTTAGGGATCTAAGAATTTCAAATCTATTTTTTAAAAATTTTGAATTAGAGTGCTTTGTAACTAGTTTGCCTTTCCAGTACTGTATATGAATATCAGACCTTAAGATGTGCTCCTTAATACTCCTTAATTTACAAATACAATGCGTTTCCAAAATCAGTTTTCAAGTTGATATTGTGGTCCTTAGGCGTATTTTTTTCCCGTGACAACACATTATAGTAGAAAGCATGAGCATTTGGGTTAGACAAATGTGCTTTTGAACACCAGCCTCACAACCCTGAGATCTGGAGTCTGGGACCCTGCCCTAGATTCCCACTTTGGAGGGTCCACTCTGACCCTTTGACGGCCGCAGTTCTCCTTGCAAAGAGAGAAGTCTGAGGGGCCAAGAACACATGCCCACCTGCAACCTCTGTCCCTGCGCTCTCAGGACTCTGGAATTCCCTGCCCCAGCAACTGGTAACACACTTCCAGGGATTGCTGGGGCTTGGGAAAGGCTGGCTGGGCTGTCCACCCTTGTGCAGGGTGGGGCCTGATGGGGTGGGTATAAGGTGGGATTAAAGGGAAGATGGGGCAGTGGGCTGGGGAACTTCCATCTGTGCTCCCACACTGGGTCCCTCACATCTGACTTTGGGTCACATTGCTTGCAAGTGACTTGACCTTCCTGAAGATCATTTTCCTCTTTCAAAAATGTGTATAAGAATTCCTATCTTACGGATTTTAAGGATCCAATTAGATTATTATATGAACATAATTGTATGGGATAGTGAACAATACATTCTTATTGCTGCTATCAACCATGGCTAGAGTTTCAGGCTAAACTAAAACATTTAAAGCCACCATACAACTGAAATGCATTACTAATTATATTATTAGCACTATTAGTATTTCAGGTATATAATCTCTTATCTGAAACCTTTGGGGCCAGATGTTTTCAGAATTCAGAAGTTTTTGGGTTTAGAAATATGTGCATAAACCATATATTGTACATGGTTTATATGGCAGAGTCACGTTATCTAATACAGTCATATTTTCATAGCAAAACCTATTGAATGAATATGTGTCATAAAGACTACAAATAGCCTCATGTCAATTCAGGTCAGTTTTTAAAAAAAAAACTTTAAGTTTTAGAACAGTTTTAGATTTACAGAAATATTGCAGATAGATAGTATAGAAAGTTTCCATATGTCCTGTACCCGGTTGTCCATATTGTTAGAATCTTATCTTACCATGGTACATTTTTCACAATTAATGAGCCAATATTGATACATAATTATTAACTAAAGTCCATACTTTATTCAAATTTCCTTAAATTTTTACCTGATGTCCTTTTTCAGTTCCCAGGGTCCATCCAGGACACTCCATTACATTTAGCCATTACATCTCCATAAGCTGTGACAGTTTCTCAAACTTTTCTTCTTTTTGATGACCTTGACAGTTTGAGGAGTACTGATCCAGTATTTTGTGTAGAATGTCCTTCAGTTGGGATTTGTCTGATGGTTTTGGGTTTTTTGGAGGAAGACCACAGAAGTAAAGTGCCGTTCTCATCACATCTGAAGGGTCCGTGCTGTCAACAGGACTTATCACTCTTGATGTTGACCTTGATCACCTGGCTGAGGTAGTGTTTGTTAGGTTTCCCCACTAGAAAGGTACGCTTTTTTCTCTTCTTTTCATTCTATGCCTTTTGGAAGGAACTCACTAGGCATAGCCCACTATTAAGGAGTGGGGATTTATGCTCCCCCTCCTGACGTGTGGAGTGTCTACATATATTGTTTGGAATTCTTCTGCACAGGATATTGATTTCTTCTCCGTAGGTCAAGTTTTGCTGGAAAATGGGTTAAGAAATCTTTTTTTCCTTTTAAAATTTTTGTATTGTGGATAAGGGATTATGAACCAGAACCAGCATTACATCTAAATGTAACAAGTCTTACAATCTGCTTGCAGCCACTGTGCTCCTCGGGTGACAGAAGAAACTGAGTGACTGTTCCTTGTAAGAAGAGAAAATGACAGGGTCTAATAGAAAGGGATAATGGTGGCCTGTCTGCCAGAGCCCTGGATGAGCCCCACCCATCATACATGGCTTTGGCTGTACATTCCTAAACAGGAAGTACGTTTGGTTGTTTCCATACCCTCGTAACAAATTCAGCCTGAAGGGAAATAATGGAAATATGGTGATGGCCAAGTTAAGAGTATAAGTTTTAAAAAATAAGGCAAATTGTCCCTTTTATGCATTTGTCAGACCTTTTTAAATATGCATTTTCATAGAGACTCTTGAATTGTGATTATTTAGCACTGGGAGAGGTGTTTATAAGGAAAGCTAGGTGCTTTTTGCCCTGGGCATGCAGAATCACTTCCCATAGTCACTGAGGAACCCACTCTACTCTCCCATATTCCCACCTCGCCGGGAGATGCATCATACTCCCCCCAGACAGCGCTACGTGCCACACAATCTCAGTCTCCTTTCTCCTCAACTCTTTTCTTTCACCTCCACTCCCAGCTGGGTGAGACCCTCTTAGGATTTTTTTTATTGTTCAATCCTAGCTCCCCTGTGGTCTCTATATGGCTTCTGAAACTTGCTTCTATTGTGGGTAATATCTGACAATGTATGCTCTAGAGCTGCAGCTGGGCCTTGTTGTGCTGGGCACTACCCCTTTAGGTACAGAAGGTCCAGTGGGAGGGGATTCACTGAAGGATGTGTGAGGGGACCTGGAATGGCTGAGAGCAGCAGCTATTTACCAACCTCAAGAGGAGTCTTTTGATATTTTAACATACAGGGAAAGTAAATATTATTAAATGTATTTTATATCATATTGATCATTGGAGCCTTCCAGAATTAAGCCCTGGCTTCCACTTACTGATTAGTGATGTATTGCTCACACACACTCAGGGTTGACTTTCCAACTCGTGAAGTTGTTCACTAAAGCTCCAACAAAGTATCCATCACAGTGAGACCTAATATTGATATGCTGCTGTTCAAACTTACCCCTGAAACCTAATAGCCTATGTCATTATGGTCTTAGAGCTAACTCGCAAGATAGTATGACCCCTGGGCAGCACCAGAATTGTTAAAGATTGACTGACAAGAATGTATTTGTAGTGAAGTTTTTCCTCCTTGAGTCTTCAAAGGAGCACAGGTCAGGAAATTTCTCCTCCATTGGTTTCACTTGATCCCTCTCCAGTCTATGACTTCACTGCCTACAATCACATGCATCTCTTTAGTATACAGTGGGTGATCCTATCTCTTACACCTGATTTAGGAGAATAATGTAGGTGTCTTGAAAATGGTACAAACTTCTGAGGAAAAAAAAGTTTTATGTAATCTAGATGATGAATAATCTTCAAATAACTCCCTGAATTTGAGCTCTGATTAGGGAGACATAATTAAGCATGTTGGCATTGAAGAAACAAAATATTTCAAACCACTCTCTGATCTTGGTTGTCTCTCTTTTTCAAAGTCTCAAAATTAAACACAACGGTGGACTAGATAAATAGGGATATTACTCACCATCTGGTTATGCTACTTGATGACTTGACTGGAGTTTCTCAGAGACTTTCTTTTCAAAGACCCCCCTGGGGGGCACGGTCCCCTCAAACCTAGTTTCTGTGGTGTCTTTTACCTGCATCTCTGTGTTTAATTGCCTATAGCAAAGGTCTCTGAACTTTTTTGTCAAACCCCTCTATCCATAAAAATTATTTGACTACTAAGCCTTATAATACATTTTATACATTTACTGTTAAAATAATATATTATTTGTGTTATAAAACTTTATACAGTTCATTTGGAAATTTCTCATGTACTGCCTTGTGAAAAGCCCTCTATTGTATCTTGAATTGTTTTTTAAATAGTTAATTGTGATTTACATTTTCATTGGTTTATGGTTTTTTTCCTCCAAATAGATTTATAAAACTAAGTCAAGAATTTAAAAAAATTTATTCTATTTATAATAGAACCTTTTGCTTCACTGGTTTTTTGGACCAGAAAGACCTGAAATCTTGTCCTAGGTTTCGCCCTATATGCGTGATCAGCAGCAAGCCACTTAGCTTCCATGGGCCCCGCTTATCTCATCTGTAAAGGAAGGGCTTGGACTAGATGATTTCTGAGATCCCTCCAGCTTTATAATTTGGATGACAGTATTTGATTTGGCAAATCTCCCAAAAGGATGTTCTCTGAGTTTGAGAAGGCTGTCCTAATTTGACCGTGGATGTTATGAATTTGAAAAACTTTTAGAAAACCCTCCAAAGACAAAAGCATACTCACTGGCTCAGACGCTTGGTGTACCAAACCATCTTTCTGCTGCATGGCTCAGACAGTGGGTCAGGGGTGCCACTACGGAATGCCACAGCCACAGCATCACAGCGGCAGGGGGCTGGCTACACGTGAAAATTATGAAACTGTCAGCAACAGCATTATTCATAGGGAGAACTTTAGCTGAGAGCAGAGTTCAATAATTGTTAGTCCAACAAGACGGCAATTGGCCTCCTCACTTTTCCTGGTTGCATAATGTTAAAAATCTTTATTTTCTGAGCATTTGTGTATGAACTGTGGTTTTTAGAGAAATAGATTTATTAAAAAATAGAAATCAAAATGTCACATCCTGTAAACATACCATAAGCTGATTATTTTAAATGTTTTCTTAAGCAGATGGATTGAGGACATGACAGTAATAATGAACATTCATCTAAAGAATAGATTTTGATCAAGGAAGTCTCCCATTGGTTCCATATATAATCTTTACTCTGTTGGTTTTCCCAGGGCAAAAATTGAACAAAAGAAACAAACCACAGCTCTTGAAATATAATACCAGTAAACAAAACAAAACAAACAAAAAACAAACAGAACCTCAAGACAAAAACTGGCCTAACAATGCAAACTACAACATAAATAAGATGCTACTACACCTAGGCAGACACTCATATCCAGTCTGTATCGTGGAAAGACTTATGACTGAGTGAGGAGAGGAGAGACCATGAAGAGTCAGTCATAGATTTTTAATTTGTAAGCCCACACTGATCCAGGGAAGACTTACAGCAAATTTTATTCCAATGCCTTTTATTGTTTTTTATCATATAATCTGTGTCTGTCAGCAACAGCCTTTGATTGCTTCTTTAGCCAATCTGAAATGCTAGGAGGATCCTTGTCTGACCAGTTTTTAATAACTGCATCTCTGTGCCACCCTCACCATCATTTTATTTGCTTTCAGGACTAGACATCTTTACTCACATTATGTTTAAGGATCTATTATAATATGATTAAGGGGGGTGGACAATAATTATAAAGGAAATGAAAAATCAAGAATCTTATATTTCTATCCCAGGCAAGGACCATAAATTAGTTATGCCACAGTGGCCCTCTTTCCCATGGGGTTGTTGTTATGATAACACTGGTGACAACACATCTGGCATTTTATGTAAAAGATGCTTTATATTTGTCACGTTGAAAATGCGAATGTGCAGTAAGCATTGGCATCTAATATGTAAACAGATGTAGAAGCTTTGGTTAAACACAAGGGGAGATTTCCTATGAAAAATGGATAAATGTATTTCATAAAAATGATTGTCAGCACCATTTTAAGTAGATCATGCTGCCCTTAGTAAGAACAATGTAGAATAAATACCAGTTGTTTTTATTTTTATTTTTTATTTATTTATTTTTTTGTGAGGAAGATCAGCCCTGAGCCAGCATTCATTGCCAATCCTCCTCCTTTTTTTTCCCCCCATTCTCCCCAAAGCCCCAGCAGACAGCTGTATGTCATAGTTGCACATCCCTCTAGTTGCTGCATGTGGGACGCCACCCCAGCATGGCCTGACAACGGTGGGTGCGCGTCGGGATCCGAACAGAGGCCGCCAGTAGCGGAGCGCGCGCACTTAACCGCTAAGCCACGGGGCCGGCCCCCACCAGTTGTTTTTATTTCATGCCTCAGTTTGTGTGTTAAAAGTTAGGCTAATTACCCTGATTATATGATTAATGCTCAGATTTGATTTAGTAAACTAATAATTTTGCATTTTGTGACCCTCGGTTTTTCAGGCCAGCTGTTTTGCTCACCAGGTGTGCTCAGATTGGAAAAAGGCAAAAGTCTAGGAGCCAACTAAAGTCTGATGTAGACTTTCCTTTAGACTTAAAAATAAAGATTTTAAATCATGAAATTCCACTGTGAGGAATATACTCTACTGTCATTTTTTTTAATTCCAGTGAAATCCCCACAGCGTGTTCAGGGCTGAACAAGCAGAGAGGGTGCAGACCATGCTTATTCTTTACAGTCTGGG
The DNA here is from genome assembly GCF_057802395.1 of Ceratotherium simum simum. Classification (NCBI taxonomy): domain Eukaryota; kingdom Metazoa; phylum Chordata; class Mammalia; order Perissodactyla; family Rhinocerotidae; genus Ceratotherium; species Ceratotherium simum. The sequence continues at coordinate 72,930,465 of NC_141903.1, read as the reverse complement.
TATTTGGGAGACTCTCTGAGTCAGCTTCTTCTCCTCTGTTCCTTCCTTCCTTCCTGCCTGGGAGGGCAAGAGTGGGTAGGGCCAGCCTTACCTGTGGGAACAGTAGGTGGCTCTCCTTAAAATGCTCCTTTTCCCCTATTATTTTGTTCTTGTTAGACTTTTACCTATCTATTGATTGATTGATCGGTAGATAGATATGTGTGGGTATGTGTAATATACTCAGTTGACAAAAATGTATTGAATACATTTATGTACAGGGTATGTAGAAGATAGAAGATAGAAAAATAAATACCAGTCAGTCCTTTTGCTCATAGAGATGTGTGAGAGATGAGATAGTCACATACAAATATAATATAAAGTAGAAAATGTCAACTGCCATAAAAGGGAAAGAGCTGAAGTACTCTTTCCTTTGGGTTAAAATGAACCATATTCTGGGTGCAGCCTCATTTTGGCTCCGGTCTGGATAATTGGTCTGGCTTGCCCATCGTCTAGCAGAATCTGAAACAATAGAACACATGAGGAGTGTGATCTGCTGGAGGAGGTATTACAGGATAAGATCAGGAAGATGGTTGACTGTCAACAATCCATCTGCAAATCTTTATTGAATCCCCACTTTGTGCTGGGCAATGGGGATACAGAAGAGAACAAGACAGACATGGTCTCTGCCCTCCAACAGGATGCAAGTTGTTTTAGTGAAGAGCAGGATCAACCATAAAGCAGAGGAAAGTGTGCGGAGAGAATATACTAAAAGAAAAGTAACTTCACTTGATTACAGTTATGCCCAGGTTGGCCAAGAATGTACATAAGCCTGGACCTAATATTTTCCTTTTCTCTCTCTCTCTTTTTGCACTGAGTCTCTGCGTTGGGCAGAAGTACCTGGAGTTGTACTGGCACATAGATTCTGAAATGATCCTGGACCTGGCATGAGGAAAGCTGAGGGCAGGGGAGGGGTAATTGGTGGGCAGCCTTGGTAGTGGGGTGGGACACGAAGAATGGTGATTCTGGGAAGAGATGTATACATGGTTCTGTACTGAAGAGACTGCCACTTATATTTATTTATATATAAATAAATGAGAAGATTAGAAGTGGCTTGGGAGAAAGTGAGGGCTCTGAGAGGGGTCAGGCAAATGAGTGATAATCTGTCACATTAGTGGAATCTGACAACTCAGAAAATTCCTCAATTTTTTTTCCCACCAGCTCAAAAGACAGTGTCTTTGGGTTGGTGATAAGAGGAGACAGATGGAATAGAGAAGGAAGATAGAGCAGAAACCTGAACCACAGCTGGGCTGAGTGCCTCTTTCATTGGGGAGCATATATGTGTGGAGAGGTTGAGATGGACTAAGGACAAATTTTAAACCAAGAAAGTATGTGGAAACGTATGAAGAACTTTAAAGAGTTACATACTGTAAGAATCAATTGTATTTATTGTTTTCATTTATATCTCAAGTCTGCTCTCCCTTCCTGCTTTCCTCCCTTCTTTCCATCCCTTTTCTTTGTCTAAGTACCGATTATGATATACAATTTCTTCTTTTTTCCCTACTGAATAACTTTCCATCTACTCAGTGGTATGCTGGTCAAGAAAAAAACGCATACGTATGTATGTACATACATTTATTGTAAACTTTTCTGATATAAAGGATGTATAGCACACAATTTACAAATAACAAAATATACAATACTTTGTTGTAAATGTCATATAGCCAATGGATTCTCTCAGACTGCTTTTTTTGATTTTTGCTGAACTTCTATATTCTTAGCTAACCTATGGTTGCAATTGATGAAAAAGCATAGTTTTGACATGAACATTGGTTGTATTTTCATTTAAATTAACAAGTAAAACAAAGGTGAATCAATAAAGATGTCTGTCAGAGCTTCACTCATTCATCAACGGCATGAATGACTTCTTTCTGAACTAGCTAATAATTTTTGAATACTGGAAGAATAATTCCTGAAGTTTTTTTTCCTTTAGTTATTCAAAATGTAATAGCTGCAAATAGAACACACGTTTAACTTTAATCTGCATTATTAACATTTTCTCGCTTTCATTATTCAGTATTTACATTTTCATCACTTTCTCAAATCTGGACACTTAACAAAACAATAAATCAACCCCTCATTGGTAGCTTTTGCCAATTTCTGTTGTATACACACTTCCAGCATGGTGTCACTGAACATGCAGTTGGGAATCAATGCAGCAGCACACCATTACATAGTATTTTCTCCCATTCAGGTACAATAGATATAAATAACCTCAAGAGCATAGAAAACTGTAAATGTAGTAAAATATTTAGGAAATGATGAGTTTTGAGTATTTGTGATCTTTATTGTAATGTATTTTTGAGTATTTATTACCTTTATTTTTAATATAATGAATTATTTGTAAGTTTGTATAGTTTAGTTTTTAATAATGGCAGTGTTTAACATATGAAGTGCACAATTCCTGAAAATGTAACAGTATTGCACCAGGATGAACCTGCTTCACAGTGGTGTATCTGCCCATCCCTACAGTAGTGTGTGTCCTCCAGGTCGTATCCCAACTTCTGTGTCCTGGGAGAGATCTCTGCTCTGACAGGCCGTCCAGGGGCCACCAAAGCAAATGATTTGTTTAAGTGCTCCATACAAGTATATTCTCTTACAAGGGAAAGCTTCCAAGTTATGATTGTATTTAAAAATGATTAAATTTATAACTGTTTTTATTTTGAAAAAATTTAGAGAAAAATGACTATTGAATATTTACATCTAGGTAGCTTAATTGAAGAGTAGCCTTGGCAATCGTGGGATTGATTTGAATGGAGTAGACAGGAAGCTGGATCATGCAAGGCCCAAACTTCTTGTATAATTCATGAATGTAGATTTCCAACAAATTAATAGATGTAACTATAGGCTTTGTATAAGTAGTCTAGACCATTGGGATTATTGAATATTACATTATAGATTATTCATTAGTGGTCTCAGATATACATGGTGTGTGGTATTATGCAGTTTGTCCAAAGTGTGAATCCCAAACATGAAGCAAGGGTGTGGGAGCAAATCCGTTAGGAATGATTGAGTGCCGCCACCAATGCAATGCCCTTCCATCTCTGTTTATAGGCATCTATGCTTGTGAAGAGATGAACATCTTCCCACAAAAAGAAGGGCAGCTGCTACTTCTAGTGTTGAATGTATATGGAAAAGTTCTAGCACTAAGAAAGAAATGTCTTTGTGCATGTCTTAAATATTTCAGAATAAATACAGAGAGAGAATAATAATTCATAGTCAGATTAGTCAGTGTTCTAAGTTGCAAATGACAGATTGCTTTCTAGTTAGTTTAAGCAGAAAAGGAATTTATTGTAGGATATTGTGTGGTTCATAGATTCTCTGGGAGAGCCAGGGAATTAGGCTCAGAGGCCATGCATTCGGGAACAATGCCTAAAGGACACTACTGATTGCTCCAGCAAAAGCCCCGTTGCCACCATTGCTGGACACAGACACCATAACTTCACTGCTGATTCTGGTCAATGGATGCCAGAATTTCTAGCGCTGCTGCCCTCAAATGCTGGGCGCCTATGCCACTATGCTCACCAGAAGATGAATTTTAGATGGTTCCTGCTTATAAATCCGCAGTGTTCTCTTATGAATCCAAGTTGTGTGTGGGTGTTTCTTACTGGTAGATCTAACATCCCGCCTGAGGTAGAGATACTGACTGGCTGGGAAAGTGAGTTTCTGGCTTCTGTGGAAGTGTGACAAAAAAGCTTGAGACTCCTCAAACACAGGAAGGATGTTCAAAAGATTCAGGGTGGCCACAAAAAGTGACAAAGATCTACGGCACCAGAACTAAAAAGAGTGAAATGTTAAACTGGATATAGCACTACGTCTAAAGGAGTAGGAATTCTATGCTATATTATTTGTAGTTGTGGGATTTCACAAGGGTCTGGGGTATAGTCCTCATGATTGTCAAAATTTTCCATACTATGACATATAACGTGAACAATTTGCAAAAAGTGCAAGGATAATTGTCGCTGGAATAATGGTATTTACAAGGAATTTAATTAGAACTCAGAAGTTTAACATTTAGAGTAAAACAGATAGTACAGTAGCCCAATTGGAATGCCCTCAAATACTAATCCCAGAATTGCTAAAAAAAGTGTCTAGAACAGATAAATATTATGAGAGTATCTAGAGGATATTGGTAACTATTTTGTACATGGGATAGTAATTTACATTGTGTGGAGGTTTTACAATATGAAAAATGTTTTATATAAGTTGCTCTTTTGAACATCAAAAAAAAAGTCTGTTAGGTGTTTGAACCACTATTTTCATTGTTATAGTTTAGGAATCTAAGACTCAGAGAGGTGAACTTTTTTAAGTCATATACCTACTAAGTGACTCATCTTGAACCCAGATTTCTCACTACAAAACTTGTGAAGATAGCCACTCCAGGGAATCTGGACGTGCAACACAGAGAAGGCTGAGAAGAGAGATTTTGAGATTCCCAGGAACATCTTTGGGCTACCCAAATTTACCAGTTTCCTCTGCTCTGGGCGTTGGTTCTATTCCACTAAAGGAATTCCAGTTTTGATGCTCCCTGGACTGCACACTGCTAGGTCAAGTTACTGCTGTGAAGGATATCCTCCAATTTGCACAATCTGTCTACTAACCAGTCAATCCATAGGTCTTTGCTGAGTAGCTGTGAAGAAGGTCCGGTGCCTGTGCTTGCATTCTTTCGTCCCTCCATACTCCTCTGACAGACCACTCTTCCTCGTGCTTATGAGGGGATGGAAAGCCAAGTCAGAATTATCTGTATGGCAAGTCTACTGCTAGTTGGATTGTAAAGGTTTACTGTTGGGACACTGGTTATAATTTTAGTTTGGTGGGTTTCCCCCTCAGTTAGAGTTATTAGTTTAATGTTGGGACATCTTTTTTTGGTTTAATTTGTTTTGTTTAAGAGTTTTTAGAAGTAATATTATTTCTCTCTATATATACAGCTTCTGGCTCATGATTTCTAATCTCGTTAATCTTCTCTTTTCTAACCAATCAAAATGAGTAAATCTGTGATTCTATAGTGTTCGCATAGAATTAATGGGATCTAACCATGTACAGTTTCTAAAATTGGTCCCTAAAATGGAATGTATGGTATTCTTAACATTTCACCAAATTATATATTTAAATATTTTCAGTCTTCAATAAATTCAAAAGCTTTACTCCTCAATCAATTCTTTTCTATTCATTTCAGATTTATCTAGGCAAACTGATATTAATGGTTTCCTACAAAGTCAATGGGAAGATAACACATTTTGACTGAATTTTTCAATGCATATGAAAAAATACTTGGCGTCAAATACATCTTTTTATGTATCAAACCAGAAGAAAACCAACATAAGCTTTTAAAATTTAAACAACATAGACTTTCCTTAGTTTTATTATTAGTATCATAACAGTAACAATCAGAAAAATGTAGTATAAACTAATTAGAGAATAGCACACTTGAGTGAATGAAGTCAATGAAATACACAACAGTAGTTTTTTATTGGTCAAGGCTCTTCAGTTGATGAGGAGAGCCTATTAGTACACGTGAATTTTTGGTGATGTGCAAGGAGTTTCCAGTTCTTTTTTCTGGGCTACCAGTGCCAGTGAAACCATCCTACTGGCGAAGATGGAAATTATTTTAGTCCTGAGGTTCTTTGTTGCATATTCATTAAAAAAAATTTATTGAGCATCTGCTGAATTCCAAGCATTCATCTAGGTTCTGGGGATATAAAGCACTGAACAAGACATATGAGGTCCATGCTCTCATGGAAACTATTATTTAGAGAGGGAGAACTGAAAATAAACTAGTAAACACAGAAATGATTAAGACAAAGAGATAGACATGTAATGAGATGGTTAGCAGAGCAATGGGATGGAAAATGATTGGTGTAACTGTACAGAGGGATGGTTAGTGATGTCCTTTCTGAGGAGGTGACATTGTTGCTGAGAGTTGAATGACAAGAAGCAACTATCTATGGAACAATCTGTGTTAGCATTTCACACAGATGCCATGCTTGTTTATGTTTTAATGGTTAGACTGGAGTGATTCTTCAACTCAGTGACAGCAATAAGTTTAGACATGTGTTAGTTTTCTCACACTGTTGTGACTTTCTTCCAGTATATCCTGATTATTTAAAAAAAAATTTCTATGTCAATACTAAGAGTACAGGGTTAATTCCTTTATGAGCTCCTATTTGAAGCCTACCTACTGATGGATAATTTCACAAAAACCATTATGCCTCTAGTTATGTCACTGCCTTGCAACAATGATAGTCCAAGTGTGTAAGTGCTGCCATAGCAGAAATCACAGGGTGCTAAGAGCCTGTCTAGCTCTATTTTGGAGACCAGGTAAGACTTTCTGAAATAAGAGCCATATAAACTGGGACCTGAAGGACAAAGAGGAGTTTCTCAGGCAAGGGAGCAAGGGAGCAGGAGAGAAAAGTCTTCTACACAGAGGAACATGTGCAAATGTCTCTTGGAAGAGAGAACATGGTGCATTTAGGGAACCGCAGAAGTGTATAGCACAAGAGGTAAAGTGATGAGAGGGAGAAGTTAGTGGAATGAGAGGAGTCAGTTACAGAGAGACTGATAAGCTTGTTAAGGAGGTAGGACTTTAGGCTGAAGAAAAGGACAATGTTCATTCATTCAACACATTTTTATTAAGTGCTTCCTGTGTGCCAGGCACTGTTCTAGGCACTGGGAATAATACATCAGTGAAGAAACAGAAGTTCCTGCTCTCATTCAGTCTACGTTCCAGGGGTGGAGGGAGGTAGATAATAAACATAGATTCTTAGTCACGTAAGATGCCAAGGTTTTGAGAATTTTTGAGCTTGATGCAATATGGAAGCAATTTTTTCAGCTGGGAACACTCAAGAGATCCCAGGTTAACATCAAAGAATAATATGTTGTTGACAATGGCGTTTGAGATTTTGGCATACTTTTCATTTTTCTGAGTGAAACTCAACTAACATTTCTCAGGTGCAAGGACGGTCTTTTCCTTTCTCCTGAACCCCTTCAGATCAGGATTGCTCCATAACCCTGAATCCCATGGATTCTCAATAGTAAATATTAATTAAATAGAAAAAGACTGGTAGCAAGAGTGCTATTGATATCTTAAAGTTATTTGAAACTCAATGAAATTATATTGTTTTGCAGAGATTCTTTAATAATGTTCCTTTAGGCTTAGTGCTGCAGCATCTAAACTTCTCTACCACAGAAATTTTTGATAGTTGCGCTAAATTTGGAGGAATATGCTATTACAATACTTACCCATTCAAAGGAACTTTCTTATTTCCCAATGTATTTGCCCTATAGTAATTAAGAGTTGGTCACATATGTGAGCTGAATTTAAGAAGTGAAGTTTTGTGGTTAGGCAAGTTTTTGATTATTATTATTGTGGAGACCGTGGAATTAACGTTTAGTTAAAAAAAAACAAAAACTACACTTTACCAACAGTAGATTCTGCTGAAGCACCAACAGACTGCTCTAAAGAGAAGTTCCAAATTGCCATCAACTTCCTATTTTTGGAGAGAAGAAAGGAATCCAATTTTAAGCCTCTGTCTCTTTAAAACAAAATGTGAGGTGGTGAGCTACGTGGCACTTCTGATTATATGTTGAAACCACACTAAGTCCCTGAAATCCAAGAGGATATTGCACTCTAGTCCTTTGTGCAGAATGCTCACATGAGTGCTCACAGGAACCAGTCCAGAAGCAAATTGCTGTTGATAGTAACTGACAGAGTGAATTACTGCGCTCTCAGAGACTCTGCCAGCATCAGCCCGTATGATCTCACTTTTGCTCATATGGCAAGCCGAATTTGTGCATGTGCTAGAACCAGCCTCCCAAGTTTAGGGAACAGCAAGGTCTCTCAGCAGTTGTTTGAAAACAGCCAGCACCTTTGAAATGAATCACTGTGGCGTCTCACCAGCTCACCCTTATTAAACCGGGGAAGATTTTTCTTTGCTGAGTTTCTGACCCTAATCATGCAGAGTCCCTTAGAAAAGGAGAAACTGACTCATCTGTTTATTTGTCATATGAAAACCAGACAAGTCAATGAATGCGGAGGACACATCAATTTCTCTTCGGCAAGCTGACTTGCCTCTGGGCCTGACACTTGCTTTGCTCCATTTGGAGACATTCTGCTGCTGGTAATTGCTGTGTTGATTCATAACAACCTTCCGAGTTCCTCCTCTGATTTGGAATGAATAAGAATATTGAAAGAAGGACTATACTCTTCCTTAGAAATGTTCAATTGAACTAAAATATGTATGATGGAAAATGCTCTAAAAATGAATTTATATTTGTATATAACACAACCAAGATCACTAAAATATAATTCAAATATGAGAAAAGCTCATCCGAAATATACATGCCTGGAAAGAAAAACAGGAACTGGAAACATTCTTCCAAAGGGTGAAATCACAGACTTAATATCCACAACCCAAGATCAAGCTTGAGATTACTTCTCTTATTTCAGTCTGTTACAAAACTCACCTAAATAGTACAAAATTGTAGGGAAGCAAACAAAAAAACCCCCTTATGGTTTAATGCCTTTGCCCATCATTAGCAATATAATCTACCATTTCTGGGAAAATGTAGACCTTCTGAGGTCTTGAACTCTGTTCTTGGCAGGTAAGAAGACTTGCAGGTCATCTTTAAAGGCATATTTATTTTTAGTTCTTAAGTCTATACATGTTTTCTGTTAATAAGTTGGAATTTTAAACAAGATTGTTATTCACTCTATTTATCTTAGAAAGTACTAGTTCTTCTGAAACAATGGTCTCTTTGAAAATGAGTGCTATTAAAATAGAGGGAAAAATAGCCTTTCTTTCTTCAGTCTGTTTTTGCTTTTTCTAGAAGGGGTGATGGACTTCAACTCTTGCAGGATATTTCTTCCGAGTTAGCACTGCTCTAATGAGAGAGAGGAAAAATGGGAGAGCCTTGTTTGTCAGGGAACATGGGCCAGTTGCGGGCACTGTGAAGGGGAGAGTTTTGGACTGGATAGTCCTTCTTGTCCGGCGAAAGTCAGAGGTGGAGATAGACAATCCCAACATGGTAACACAAGGTGATACAACAGGGTAATGGGCACTCGGAGGAATGAGCACTTACCTCTCAACTTGGGTGTTCCACAGGCCTCTCCTGTTCAACACATTCAAAACTCAGCCAATCATCTCTTGCTCCTCCTCCTGTATTCCTGATCTCAGTGAAAGTCCAACTGTCTACCCGGCAAGAAGGCAGAGGAACCTGGGGTTCCCTCTTGGCTCCTTTCCTTGTCTTTGTACCGCAGCCAATCCATCACCAAGTGCTTTCACTTCTAACTCATTCATCTCTCTGAAATTCTCAAATTCTCTTCCATCTTCTTCATTCCCACACTATGTACACATCTGTCATCTCCTTTACCAATAAGTCTCCTACCTACCCCAGTCTTGTTCTCTCCAATCTGATCTCTACGCTTTCTTAAAGATAGATCTGATCACCTCATTCTTCTGCTTAAAAGGCCCCCCATTGCCTTCAAGAATAAAAACTGAAGTAAACTCCCTTTAATGGCATATTTACCTCTCAATGAGCATACTTTTTCCCCACCCTAGCTTCATCATAGTTTCTGTCTTGAATGTCCTCCCTTCTTTATTCTCCTGGATCATTCCTACTTGTCTTTCAAATTTTGATTCAGCTGTTATCTCCCCAGAAAACCTTCCCCTGACCTTCCTGGCCCCCATCACAAAATATTTCCGAGGTACCTCTTTTTGACCACTGTGCATCAGGCATCTTGAGGGCAGGGCCAGTGTTTTCATTTTGCTAACTTAGCGTTTTGCCAACTATCTAGCATAGTGCCTAGGACATTGCAGGTGAATGAATGCAGGGAATAATCAGAGAAGGTCACACAGAGAAGGTGGAGTTGAACTAACTCTCTTCTGAGGGAGAAGTAAGACAAAGTAGAGACGGGTATTTGAGGCAGAAGGAATAACATGTGCAGGAGCGTGAGAGAATTTGCCATGTTTAGAGAGCTACAAGTGGTTTAGAGCTGCTAGAGAATAAAATGTGAGATACACAGTTCTGTGGGGTGAGCCACACTCAGAATGATAACACATTCATTATAATCTGTAACCAGCTTCTCTCAAGGATTAGAAAGGCTTCCTGCTGCTTTTCTTGAGGCTCTAGGTATAGTTAAGAATGAAGAAATGTCCAAGCAGGATTACACAAAGGAATATTCTTATACGCTTACATATAACAAATTAGCCTTTTTGATGCAAAAAATGACAATGTAGTTTAATTTTATTTATGAGAAATTATAGGAGATTTTGTATATATATATATATATGTGAATATTTGTTCATGGTGGACTACAAGAGGTGTGATCAGGCAATGGGACACAAGTTTAAAGTTGAGAGAAGAATATCTTCTTTTACTATTGTTGCATATCTCTGGGACGGTATGTAGAGCCTCCTTGGGAGGCTCTCTAGTATCGAAAGTCTAGTTTTGAAAATATGAGCTGGAAGCCAAATGGCCCTTCACAACTCTCAGTCCCTTATCTCCATCTTACTAGTCCTGCCTGTGAAATACTTCTGTAGGAAAGTTGTGCTGGAGACCTTTAGTTCTGTGAGCTTTCCCCTACTTATTTCCTTTTTGTTGTTGTTGTTGTCTTTAACTGCTTTGAAAATGGCAAAAGAAAAAAAAGTTAAAACAAAAAAAGGGAAAATTTGAAAAATGAGAATAGAAAAGGAAAGACACATTAAAGAAAATGTTCAGAAAAAATGATTAAAATTGCTGAGGTAAAGAATGTTTTAGAAGAAAGTAAAGCATATTCAGAATTTCAGGTAAAGTAGGTCACTAGCTCAATGGAAATATTTAATTACTGTAGTTGAGGAAAATTGTCAAAGTGTAATTTCTTCATACAAACAGTGGATGCAGAAAAAAGTAAGTCCTGCTTGGATCAACCTAGTGAGCAAACAGACCTCCCTGACCTTGCAGGAAGGTTCAGCTGTCTGTTCTCCAGAGTGCTGGAAAAGTCCAAACAGCATTTAGAACCACCCTGCCAAACAAAACGATCGGTTTATTTAAGAGAATTCTTCCATATGCTAATGGATGTCTATGTGCAAAGTTATTAGTGAATACCCTGCTTTTCTTTTTCTTTTTACACCCATATTGTACTTGTTTTCTCTCCTTGCCATCAGATAAGAATATATGGGTGTCTGAGAAGATTCACAACAGGAAACGTGCTCACATTTATAAAATGATCAAGCTGTTATTTCTCCATTCCCTGATAGACTCTCTTAAAATCTGCATTTGGGCTGAAATTTTCCAGATTACTTTTAGTCCTTGATTCAATTTTGTTAGAAAAGTACAAAATTTATATATCAGATTTTTCTCCGTCTGGAGTCAGTGCAAAAATTTTCCTTCCTGGGGTGTGGCTAAATCCTGGTGAGTTTCCAGATTCTGTGCATCAAAGCCTGCCTTTGTCTTTTGCCTCCTTCTCTGCCTCCTTCCTGGGGCTGCTGTCACCTTCTGAGGTGGACTTGGGACACAAGGCATCAAATAGTCTTGAAGAGTCATAGTTAACCTCACAAGGGGGTTAGCAAGACTTGCAAACCACTGCCATTTTTTCTCATTTCTCTCCATCAAGTAACTGTGACTCAGGTCTTTGTTTCTCAGAAGGAGAAAACTGAGGTACAGACAGATGGAGCATCACAGTGACTCCATGGTAGAAGCTGATTTAGGAAGAACACAGGTCCCCTAACATCTTCATCTATAAAATGATAGGATTATGTTGAATAATAGTCAAGGTCCCTTCCAACTTTAACATTCTCTGGTTCTTTAATCTTCTGGATTTGAGGGTAGAATGTGTGTTGTTGCTCCTGTGTTTTTATTTTTACTTTTCTCAATATTTTGTTTTTGGTTATTTCTTCATTAGAGTAATAGGGGAAAATATCATTTTATACTATAAGTGACTTTATAATGAAAAAAATGGCCAAACTTCAAATATTTCATTTATAGTTAGTTGTGTAAATGTGCAGACATTAAAATAGACAAGTTAACCCACACATCTATGGACAGCTAATCTTTGACAAAGGAGCCAAGAACATACAATGGGGAAAAGAAAGTCTCTTCAACAAATGGTGTTGGGAAAACTGGATAGCCATATGCAAAAAAATGAAAGTAGACTCTTACCTTACACCATACACAAAAATTAACTCCAAATGGATTAAAGACTTGAATGTAAGACCTGAAACTGTGAAAGTTCTAGAAGAAAACATAGGCAGTACGCTCTTCGACATCAGTCTTAGCAACATCTTTTCAAACACCACATCTGACCGGGCAAGAGAAACAATAGAAAAAATAAACAAATGGGACTACATCAAACTAAAAAGCTTCTGCACAGCAAAGGAAACCATCAACAAAACGAAAAGACAACCTAACAATTGGGAGAAGATATTTGCAAACCATACATCTGATAAGGGCTTAATCTCCAAAATATATAAAGAACTCATGCATCTCAACAACAAAAACTACCAACCCAATTAAAAATGGGCAAAAGACCTGAACAGACATTTCTCCAAAGAAGATATACAGATGGCCAACAGACACATGAAAAGATGTTCAAAATCACTAACTATCAGGGAAATGCAAATCAAAACTACAATGAGATATCACCTCACGCCCGTCAGAATGGCTATAATTAACAAGACAGGAAACAACATGTGTTGGAGAGGTTGTGGAGAGAAGGGAACTCTCATACACTGCTGGTGGGAGTGCAAACTGGTGCAGCCACTATGGAAAACAGTATGGAGATTCCTCAAAAAATCAACGATAGAACTACCATATGATCCAGCTATTCCACTGTTGGGTATTTATCCAAAGAACTTGAAAACACCAATTTGCAAAGGTACATGCACCCTTGTGTTCATTGCAGCCTTATTCACAATAGCCAAGACTTGGAAGCAACCTAAGTGCCCATCAAGGGACGAATGGATAAAAAAGCTGTGGTATATATACACAATGGAATACTACTCAGCCATAAGAAACGATGAAATCCAGCCATTTGTGACAACATGGATGGACATTGAGGGCATGATGCAAAGTGAAATAAGTCAGAGGGAGAAGGTCAAATACCGTATGATTTCCTTCATTAAGTAGTAGATAATAACAACAATAAACAAACACATAGGGACAGAGATTGGATTGGTGGTTACCAGAGGGGAAGGGGGGAGGGAGGAGGGTGAAAGGGATAATTGGGTACATGTGTGTGGTGATGGGTTGTAATTAGTATTTTGGTGGTGAACATGATGTAATCTATGCAGAAATAGAAGTACAATGATGTACACCTGAAATTTTTACAATGTTATAAACCAATGTTACTGCAATAAACAAAAAATTAAAAAAAAAAAAAAGGCAAATAATAAACAGAAATGACATGAAAAAAAAAATAAAAAAATAAAATAAAATAGACAAGTTAGAGGTCACTATAACGTTGCTTTTTTTGTTGTATAAACATCCCAAGAAAGATTAGAAGAGGCAGTTTCATTTGTTGTTTTTTAAACAGTTGGAAAACCTTAGTGACACCAGTTTTCAAAACACAACATTTTTCTCATTTCTATAAAATGGATGCAGAAGATAACAAGAGCTGTGCTAACTTCTTATTTATATGCATAATATTTAAATAAAGTCCTCATGATTAAAAAAATGCCTTTTATATTTAGTACCCATCTTTAACTTCCTCAGTGAGGTTCTTAATATTATTGATAAAATTTTATGGTTCTCTCTCTTTTCTCTTTCTGATGTGTACTTCCACATTTTATGCACTGGCAAACAGTCTTCTGGGTCAGAAGTTCCCTCCACAATTCCTAGGTTGTCTGCTAGTTAGCCCTTTAGTGGTCTGTAGGGCACTATTGAGAAGGCATCTGGTGATTTGAACTGGAGACGCTTGGCCAGTCAAAAAGTCCTCACCTGGGCTTGGGAGTAGGGTCTGGAGCCAGGCACGGGCTTCACTTCTAGAACCCCGCCCTGGGTTGGAATAAGGAAGGAAGGAAATCAGTATTCTACTTCTGCCCAGGCTCTAGCTGTCACCTAGGATTTAATTACAGGTGGGTCTAGAGGAAGGCCTTTAGTCGTGGATTCTGCTTTGGGAAAAGATGGATTGATTTTAAATCAAGGGTAGGCAAAGTTTTAAACTCATCTAAATAATGACGTTATGTGATAGATTTTTACCATAAGCACATTGGATATAACACTTAATATACAAAGATTGATGAAGAATTCCAATACAATATAGCATTAATTCGTTTATTTATTCAACTAATATTTATTGAGTATATTCTGTAAGCAAGGTGCTGTGATAGATGCTGATAGTCGTAAGCAAACAACACAGTCTCTGCTCTGTTTATTTTGAAAATATGATATCTCTGGATATATAAGAGCAAGTAAAAGCAAGAGACTACCTATTTAAAAAATATTTCCCATTTTTTGCTTTAATGAAGCAAAAATTATATATAAGTGGATGATTACCATTTCCTTGGCTACTTTGTCTAACAGAAAAAAATATTTATTTATTTTTTATAATTTTATTTATTTATTTTTCCCCCCAAAGCCCCAGTAGATAGTTGTATGTCATAGCTGCACATCCTTCTAGTTGCTGTATGTAGGACGCAGCCTCAGCGTGGCTGGAGAAGCAGTGTGTCGGTGCACGCCTGGGATCTGAACCCAGGCCGCCAGCAGCGGAGCGCGTGAACTTAACTGCTAAGCCACGGGGCCGGCCCCAAAATATTTATTTTTAATAATTATTTAATAATTTAAAAATTAATCAAAATAGTTTGAAAGGAAATATTTTGTATTTTGGTAGCCAATATATATACATTTTGTCCAAGTAGAAAAATATCTCAAGAAAAATTTATCCCTTAAAAGCTGTTTGGAATTTATTTCAGAAACACCAATAATTAGATCTATTGCCACTAACTTAATTAAACATTACTTTTTATTTCTTTATTATCTTTGATTTTCTACCTTTCGTTTTTCTTTCAGCATAGTATCCAGAAGAAAGAGATTCTGGACCTGCATTTGAAAACTTGGTTTAAGTCCAGGCTTTGCTCCTCCTGGTTGTGTAACCTTCAGAAGTCACAGTTACCCTGTCTTGGCCTAGTTTCTTCATCTATAAAATGATAGGATTATATTGAATAATAGTCAAAGTCCTTCAAATTTTAATGTTCTCTGGTTCTTTAATCTTCTGGATTTGAGGGTAGAATGTAGACACATGGCCATGAACACATGTTAAGATATGCTATTAAAAATAGAAACAACCAAGAATTTTGGATTTAGTTGGAGTTGTGAATGAGTTCTGGTTTGCTTATACCACATCACAGACTTCTGTACTCTGCTAGATTTATGCTTTACCAATTCATATTTTCCAAGGAAAATGCATATGTTTGTGTAAGCGAGGCATTTGGAATGAAGGCAACATTTAATCACAGAAATTCAGAGCCACCCCAAATTAGCGATACTGGCATTGTCCTCGGCTAGGGCAGGTACAGTTCAGATAATATCGCTCTCAGATTACGTCCCAGGTCACAGCTGCATCACAGCGTTAGCCTGCAGGCATCCTGTTGACACAAGGCCCAGGATCCCAGCTCCTTCTGACATCTCCTCACTTAGTCTTTCCTGATCCCTTCCTAAGCTGGAAGCACTCTCTTCCTTCTTAATGCTTCAGTTCACTTATATTCAGTATTGTATTAAAATTAGCTGTGTACAACTCTCTTGCTCAGTGGTTCCTAAGCTCCCTAGAGAAGGGATCTGTCTTGTGTATCTTATTTATGGTGCCTTGCACAAAGTAGGCATTCAGACATTTTTGTTGAAGTAAATAGTTTAATTCAGTAGCTGAGATTACTGAAGTTAAAAACAACTACCAAAGTGTTGTGTTTTATCTTCTTAAGTTCCAGTGCAAGGTTACAGCTTAATAGAGGTACTGAAACCTGAGCTTGATAATGGCAGAATAGCATCCAATGAAGAGTCTCATCTCTACTAAGGTATGGGAATCTTGGCAGCTCAGTTAAGCTGAAAACAGATTCTTGCCTGGGGTTTTGTGGGGAGACTCCAAATGCCTTTATAGTTACCCAAGGAATTATATTCCCCTTTGCTCAGCCCAGTCAGTGGTCACTCTTCCACTGGGGGCTGTCTACATTCTCCCATAGAGCCTGGCTGTGGGTCATACTATTTCATCACATGATTCATTACCTGCTGTCTATATAGGCTTAAGTCTTTTGTTGCACAAAAAAGTGCTGGCCTGAATAGAGAATGAGACACTAAATTAAAAAATCATCTAGTATAGAAAGATTCAGTAATAAAATATACTGTTCTCTGTCCTTTTTGCAAATCTCATTCTTCTCAGTTAAAATCACTTTTAACTTTTTAAATGGTTTCTTCTATAAATATAATAATGTGTCTATACTGTTATTTCTTGATTAATCAACTTTCATTATTGTTGATGATTTTCTGCTCTGAATGTTGTGGATTTAACTTATTGAAACACTACTCAACTTTTCTTCTATTCTTTCTCCCAATGTTTGGTATTATGTTATTAATTTTAGGTTCTGTTGTAACTTTTTCCATGTCTGCAATGATAGCATGTTTTATTTCTTGTTCCCTCAACTTTAGATGTATGTCATGAACCAACACTATATAAGAAGTGATAATGTTCAGTGGCCTTTTCGATGTGACGCCTTGTATCTTTCTACATTTTCTTTCTTTTTTTAAATAATTTACTTTTCTTTATTTTCCCTGTTCTCTCTCTGGAACCCCAGTTGGTTGAACACTGAACTTTGTGGATTAATACTTTGTAACTCTTATCTTCTCTGTCATCTGTTTTCCGTTCTATGTTCTGACATATTTTTTTATTTTACTGCCCTTTTAGGAATTTTTGATTTTTGCATTTAAAAAAAATTTTAAAGAGCCAATTTTTACTGCGATCTATCTCATTTTTATAGGTTCTGGTTCTTGTTTTTAAGGTTACAACATAATTTAAAAACTCATGGAGTCTTAATTATAATTTTTAAAAAAAGATTTCCTCAGTTCCTTGCATTGCCACTATATTCTCCTGGGTCTGTGGCTCTGATTTTATTTTACTCTTTCTCTTTAATGCTGTTAGTCTTCCTCATATGTCTGGTAGTCCTTGCATATCAGTTTCTATTTTAGGCTAAATGTTTAGGCTGGTTCTTCCAGGTCAGAGTGCAGATTTCCTTAGCTGCTCAGTAGGTCAGTTTCTTTCCCTGAGATGCCTCTTCCCTGAATTGAAGGCTCTTTGTAGGTAGGACTTATTATCTGCAGGATTTGCATAAAGGTGAGTGGGTGAGGGACTGGGAAACCAGAGCTCACACTCGCAGCCTGTACTTTTCCCAGGCAGTTTACTCAATTCCTTTAGGTACCTGTGCTGTTTTTATCTCGTAGGAGTGAACACTCGGTTGCCTTTTATTCTGCATGCAGAGGTCCCGGGATGTGTTATGTGTATGTGTGTGGGTGGGCAACTAGTGCAGCTATTTTACCGAAGAATTTTCAATGACCCCCCTGTTTTCTCTCTCTCCCACTATACCTCCTCACTCTGAGCTGGGAGCTTCTCCCAAGTCTCATTGGAAATTAGGTTCCGCCCTTCGCTGTGGCGCTCTTCTGCTGTTCTGTGCTGTGGCCTCCTGTGCTCCATTTCACTTACCTGTAGAATTCTGTCTGCTTTCTATTCTTAGGAATTTGTTAATTCATCTCTCTTGTTCTCTTTGCTGTTAAGCCTTCACTCTCTTTTGAAATTCTTTATTATCTTATTCATGGTCTCAGGAAGAATGTTAGACAACCTGAGTTGTGAGCCCACCATCTTGAGCTGGAACTCCTTTCCCATACTCTGCTGTGGGTGCAAGTTCCCAGCCTGATGAGTACTTAGCAAGCTCTGAAGGGAATTATTCTAAAGAAGAATGCTACTCTACAAGATTATAAGAAATTGTAACTTCTGTATCTCAGCAAAAGCAGAAAAACTATCATGCCTGAGGCACTTTAGCTATATGGCCCAATAATAACAGGCACATAGGGCTGCTTATGTGTCAGGCACTGTTTCAAGTACTTTATATGTATTAACTCACTCAATCCTTGTAATAACAGTATAAGGAAAGTACTATAATTGTCCTCATTTTTCAGATGAGGGAATTAAGGCACAGAAAGGTTTAGTAATTTGCCCAAGGTCACACAACTCATGAGTAAATGGGGAATCAGATTTCATCTCCAGAGACTGAGCTCTTAACTCTTATGCTATATTGCCTCTCATAATCATGCCATTAAAAAAAAATCATGAGTGGGGCTGGCCCAGTAGTCTAGTGGTTAAGTTTGCATGCTCTGTTTCAGGTGGCCCAGGGTTCGTAGGTTCAGATCCTGGGCGTGAACCTACACACTGCTTATCAAGCCATGCTGTGGCAGGTGTCCCACATATAAAGTAGAGGAAGATGGGCACGGATGTTAGCCCAGGGCCAATCTTCCTCAGCAAAAAGAGGAGGATTGGCAACAGATGTCAGCTCAGGGCTAATCTTGCTCACCAAAAAAACACAAAAAAACAAAAAAACCATGAGGATATAATAAAGTTAGAGTATCAAATAATAGCTAATGAAATATCTTCTTTAAAAAATAAAGACATTTTCCAGAAGAGACTCAAAAAAATGAATATAATTCTATGGTGATGAGGAGGGCTAAATTCTTAAATTCTGACTCCACAATTAAAAATACTCTCAGTGAAAAACAGGGAGGCAGGTAGAGAACGTGGCATATTTGCACTATAATTTGTCTAATAAGGCTGGAAGATATCTGTGTAGATTGTGGATGGGAGAACATATAACTAAGGAGAATATAAAGGAATAGGACAAGAATTTCGAGGAAGTTGAAGCCAAAGATTAGCTGAGGCTGGCAAAAACCACTAGAGACAGCAGCAGCAATTTTTAGAGCTATTTTCAGAACAATAGATAGATGAAAATTATAGGTCCATTGCTTGAGAATGATGGTATCATGTTAAAAGAAAACACTGCACTTCCGCTTTTCTTCTGTCTATACCAAGAAGAATGATCTTTAAACTGGCAACATTGAGAGATCACTGCATTAAGAGGTCATTGACAGCCACGATAAGATTAACGATAACTTAAATATTTTAGATGAATTCAAATCCCCAGACCCAGACAAATTACATTTTAAGGAATAAACAATCTCATTGATACGATCATAGTACTGTCGTATTCTTTGAGAAATTTTGGAGAACAGGAAAAAAATTCAAAAAGAATGGAGAAAGGTACATATGACCCCGATTTTCAAAACAGGGGATATGATAGGTTATATTATGTGTTTAAAATATTTGCTACCTTTTCCTGCAGACACCTTTCAGTGGGGCTCTTTTTGTACAGGAGGATTGTAATTCCCACCCCATCAGTGTCAGCCTTGTTCATGTGTCTTGGCCAATGGACTGTGAAGAGTGACTTAGATACTTCTAAGCAGAATCTTTAAGAAACACTGTGTTTTCTGCCATCACTGTTAAAAAATATGTTATCAATTATTTGAATAACAGTATAGATGTTATATTTCTCAAGTTTACATAACATAGGACTCATTACCCAAGATACTCTTTGGAAAAGAGATTCAATATGTTGGCTGGAAAAATTAGAATTGAAAATGATATAATCTGTTGAAAAGATACTGAAACAAATGTGATAAAATTTATAACTTGAAGTTGTATAACTTGAATAAATGTGTAACTTGATGTTATTTTTAAACATCACTTGTCTTGGATGAAGGAGACCTGCTTGTTGGAATTCAGGTGAAACTAGATAATATGGATTGGTCCAAACCTCAAATAACATCAGTGTGCTGGTGCCTCTATAAAAGTGAAGGTGGTCTGAAGCTATATTAAGAGATGTTTGGTGTCCAGATTATTAAGGGGATTATTATGTATTAGTATGATGTCCAGTTCTGTGCACTACCTTTTAATAGGAATATTGATAAAACTCAAGAGTATTGGAGTCAGTTTATTTGGGTTACTTATTTTTTCTAGGACGAAAGAGCAAAAGTGGAGTTGGCAGATAGAGCAAGTATATCTAAACCTAAAGCAAAGGACACCTGGCCTGATCAGAGAAGTCTAAAACAGGAGGAAGGGATAACAATTGCAAAGGTGTTCATACCTAAGGGAGGGAGCAGGCCAAACATTTATATATTGAGATCTGACTGGCTGCTTTAAGATGCCTGACAAGACTGCTGCTCTCCTAAACAACCCCACTCCCTGGTGATGTTAAGTTCTATCTACATAGAAGAGACACACTGAATAAATGCACATTGTGAAAGTGTTTTCTAACCCTGGATGATCATCAGGATCATTTGGGGAACTTGAAAAAAATGCAGTTATCGGGCCTCACCTCAGACCTACTGAACCATAATTTCTGATGATGGGACCTGGGAATCTGCATTTTCATAAAACTCAGTTGATTGTAATGATCTAATGATTCTAATGATTTGTAAGCCACTATAGCCTGTGATGTGGTTGGTGTTCAAGAGGCCAGAGTTGGATTAGAGAACATGGGTGTATCAGCAGGGGAGGCAAGGTGATGGCCGTGGTTCTCAGATTTTGGTCTTCATGGACCAGTACAACTCTTAAAGAAACAGGGCTCATCAACATAGGATGGCTGACCCTCCAGTGTAACAAACAAACCCACCAAAGCAAACTACTTATTATCCTTTTGGTTTCATTGGAAAAAAAGAAATTGAATTGAAATAGGACCTGGGCAGGACGTAATAGAAGAAGAAAGTACAGTCTTTTAGATTGAATGAACTTAGCCATTTTTCTCATTTCCCCATGGACTGATGACAGTTTCTTCATATAGTGAAGAAATCATTCAACATGTCAGCATTTGAGAACCAACCATGTAGGGTATGTACAGTTCCATATGGTCTCTGGCAACATGCGGCTCCATTGCTATGCAGGGTCAAGTGGCTCGTGAGCTGGTGTAGGGACCCTAGTTCTGACAGTGGTGGAGGGGAAGGCTCTGCAGAGAATAGCGATAGCGTCATAGGGTACAGGGATGCTGTTGATGATAAAGGATCTGTGAGCAGTTGTGGAAACTGGTAGTTTGGCTGTAGAGGAAAACCTGTGAGGACCTGAAAGTTGTATTAAAATGCATGAATTCCTTTCCTACATAATAGCTATTGTCATGCCAGAGGGCAGAACTAGACCTATGCGAGGGAGTCACTGGTAGACCCATTTCAGTTTAATGTAAACAAAAGCTTTCTGACAATCAGACCTTTCCAATAAAGGTTAACAAACTACGTGGAGGTGGGATTGCATCCTCTGGAAGAGCTCAGAGCACATCTGAGTTAGGAATGTGGATAAAGGGATTCTGGACTGAGCTGGAGGTTAGACTAAAATCACTGTTTTCTAAGCCTGGCAGGCCTCAGTAACACCTGGGAAGCCTTTGAAACAAATGCAGATTCCTGGACCTCAGCTTAGATCTATAGAAACAGAATCTCTACGAATGGGGCTCAGGAATCTGTATGTTTAGTAGGCCTCCAAGGAAATTCTAAGTTGCCTGCAGCCTTGGGAAACAGTTAGATGAAGTGTGAACTCCAATGTTTTGAAGCATCTGTGATGAAAGATTCTGTAAAATTTGCAAATAGATAGCATTTTGTTATAGCCTCAATATCGGAATATGTACTTAATGTCATGTTTTATTATCGCTTACTTAAAAGTTATGTCTGAAACAACCAGTTATCTGAACATCAACACAAACTGAAAGCACTGAACTGTTTTTAAAACAAGGTTTGCTTTGAGCTTGAAAGAGGAATTAGCTTCACATGAGGAAAAGGAATCATGGACCTAATTATGAAATATGGATGCATAAAATTTCCAAATAGATAACATGTTTGTGCCAAAATTTTTTATTTCTAAGATCAATGACTCATTCTTTCCAATCTCAAATAGCACATTAGTTTAATATGTCGTTAAATACATGTTTATTCCTGTGAAAGAGGACTTTTATTGGGCCTTTTGTTATTTTGAAATAATTTTTCGTTTTCATGAATATTTCATTCTGTTATAACTTGAGTGACTGTCCCAGTAATAGAATTATCAGGGCAGAATGGCAGAGTGGCTCAAAGGTCCTCTTATCAGTTTTTAGTGTCTGCAGTTCTGATCTGGACTGTTGTCCCTGTTGAGTTTCTAACCCAAGCTTCTCTGTATAGATTATCTAAGAGGCTTTCAACTGTTGATAGGAGGCTAGGCCCTGAATTACAGGCAAAAGAAACTAGACAGAAGCCATCAGTCAACTGAATACATAAATTATTGCTTGAAATATTTTGAAGGTCTAACGTCTAAGAAAATTTTTCCTAATATCCTTTGAGCCATTAAACCCCTTAGAAATGTAGTCTCATAAATGCATTTTTATTTTTTTATTTTAGGATCTAAACTCTCTTTGCATACTATTCATTTACATATTCAACAAAAACTAAGCGGGAACTGACTTTATGCCAGGCACAATGCTAGGTATTTGGTAAACAAGATCCCTGCTCTCATGAAGCTGTGTTCTGATAAGGGGAAAGAGATAATAAAATGGTGGATAAATACAAGAGAATTTCAGCTAGTGACAAGTACTGTAAAGAAAATTAAATAGATCAGAGAATTTTGGAGGGACCCTTTTTTAGATAGGGTAGTTTGGAAAACGAGGTGATATTTGAGTCAAGACTTGACCACTGTGAGCAGCTGTGAGAAGAGAGCTCCAGAAAGAGAGAATAGCCAGTGCAAAGGCCCTGAGGCAGGAATAAGCTGGAGAATTGAGAGACGAGTGTAGTACCATTGTAATGAAAAGTTGGAGGGTGCAAAAGGTGGTCCGAAAGAAGACAAGGGCCAGATAATGCAGGATTTTACAGGCCCTAAGTGGGATAGGTTTTAATCAGGGAGTGATATACTTTTGTATTTTACAAAGATAACTCAGGCTCTGTGTAGAGAATGGACCACAGTCAGGTAAGAGTGGAAAGAGGAAGACCAGCCAGAAAGCTGTTGCATTAGTTCAGTCTAGAGATGATAATGGCTTGTTAGAATAAAGCTTTTGACTAAGGGAATGTATATGAAAATCACACATATGCCCCTTTTAACAGACATTCTCAATCGAGAAGGTCACATATGTGACTCTTACAACATCACTCTTGAACTTGTATTTTTCAACCTTAGCGTTCACACACCCAGCACTATCATTAGTTTGATTTCTCCCTGCTCTTAGTCTGCTACCTCCTTCAGTTGAGAATCCCTAGGTTAGATGATTGGGCAGGACAACTTCGTCTTTATCAGGCCAAATGACCTACATCCCAGTTAAAATCCAGAGACCATCCCTCAGTTGTTTCCGCCATTCTTTTTTTTTTCTGCCCACAGGCTTCTCTTTCCCAGTTTGAGTACCACTCGAACTTTGTCCCCGTTTGGTTGTACCACTTAATGTTTTGTCCTCAGAGGAACACACGCTTGCAACTTCTTCCTTACTCATCTGTCTACTCTAAAGAATGCACAGGTCTTAGTTTTTACGCTGTTGTTTTGAGGGATTTACTTTTGTGTATGTAGAGGAATACAGAGGTGAACAAGTGGGACATGTTTTCAACACTTTTTTTCTTTTAAGGAAAGTAATGTGTTGACATGGCTGTTGATAAGAATATAATAAAATCTAACGTTTACAGCTGTCGCTATATGAGCTGTCACTATATGCAAAGCACTGTTGCAGGTATTGTCTTGGACTGATTCTCCTGTTGTTATCCCTCTTCACAGATGGGGAAACTGAGGCACAGAGCTATTAAGTAATTAGCTCAAGGTCCCACAGAGAGTGAGGGGCCAACCCAGGATTTAAAGCCAGGTGTTTCTCTTCTTTAGGCTATGGTGCCTCTCCAGGTGAGATGACTTGGGAATCTGTAGAGAAAGGAGCCTTTGCAGGTGCCAGGCTGAAGGGCCATTCACCAGTATGTGTCCTGCCTCGCTGCTTCCTGACGTGG
Organism: Ceratotherium simum simum; assembly: GCF_057802395.1. Classification (NCBI taxonomy): domain Eukaryota; kingdom Metazoa; phylum Chordata; class Mammalia; order Perissodactyla; family Rhinocerotidae; genus Ceratotherium; species Ceratotherium simum. The sequence goes on along the minus strand of NC_141903.1, from coordinate 72,906,447 downwards.
CCCTAACTCCTCCTCCAGGCTCTCTATGCTCAATCTGCTTTTTACCTCTAGGCCTTGCTTTCAGCTCCACTTTGCCTTAATCTACTCTTCATTTAGGCCTTTATTGATAAGTATCTTTTTAAGTATGTGATTGTGAAAGTTAAAAGAAATATTCCCCCTTTCCTTGTCAGTGAATTTCTGACTTGGGTGTTCTAATACTCATTTGCTTTAACAGCTGCTTTCTGCTTCTCTGTGGGTGCTCTCCTTGTGTCTGAAGGGAGGACCAGGAGAGCAGAGCTCCCTAAGCAGGACACAAAGCTCCCCTCTCTGTGGTTTGTCCCCTTTCCTGCTGAGACATCCATTTATCAGCTCGTCCTTCTCACAGGTATGCTCTTGGTCGCGGCAGCCTCCAGATTACTTGTCTCGCTACTGAATTTTCTTTATATGTTTTTTTTTTTAAAGTATGTATGAAATTATAGTCTTGAGCTTTCCTTTTTCATACACAAACTAATCATTATGAAACCCAATAATGATCCCTGAGGGAAAAACCACATGGAGCGAAAGGGCTCAGACGTGGAGTGAGGGTGTTGGACAACAGACGTCGTTCCAGGACCTGTGGACACAGTTCTCTCCGGGGGGTCAGTGCGCTGCATTTTTATGACTTGAAGCTATTTTTCAGGCTATTACGCCATAGTTTCCGCAAAGCACAATTGTGTGCTGTAATGTCCATTTTGCATGCTCCATGTTATTCTTGAGCCTGAAATTGCAAGGTTCGAGCATGGTGTATTATTGATCTGATGATTTGACTTAAACATAGGAGAGGGGAAAGTTTAAGGGACCAGAAAAATCAGAAACACCCCATGAGATAAAGAGACTGGTTTTCTGTAATCCCTTTGACAAAAACCCTTTAACATTTTATTTTTATGGGTTGTGTGGCTACAGGATGGTAATCTTGATTATTGGTCTTTGATTATAAGAAAAGAACGTGAGGGAGAAGTTCCTTTTAAATTTGAGATTTAAGTATGATTTCTCTCCCACCAGATAGAAGATGAATATACCACAGCACTTTACTTTTGAGAGAGAAAGATTTTGGTATTTGGTTTTAAAGGTAAAGCAGTCCTGTTCTTGGGCCAAAATGAGAACAAGGGAAAGTTCTGGCATATTTACCTCTCAAAAAAGGGTGAGAAATCTCACTCTTTATCTTCTAGCAAAATCTGTTCTTAAGAAAGACTCAAATATTTGTTTACACCAAAGTGAAAATGACTGAACACAGCTTAAAACATGATCTCTCCTGAAGGAAATTGTGGTTTCACACAGATCAAATCTTGAGGTGAAAGAGAAGAATCTCCCAACTATTGATTTATCTATGTATTTGTTTGTTTGCTTCTTTTAAAAAAATGTGTATTGTACTTTTTCCAATAAGAAGATTTAGGGTCCTGCATAATATAACAAGAAAAAAAATTAAAAATAAATAATTGAGAACATTAGGATTACTTTAATATTGGGAATTTGGGGTTTTAGGGGAAAAGGGAAAGAGCTCTTTATTTTGTTGTTGTTCTTAGAAACCCTTATTTTACCTTGAAATCTTAGCAGGGCAGAGGTGGGGTGAAGTCACCAACTCCACTTAGAGCAGATCAACCTTTCAACAGATGTTAGATAATTTATGGTGAAAAAGTTAGTGGGTTTTTTTTTTTTTTTCTCTCTCAACTTGCTTGGGGCACTTAGTACAGTTTACTATTCTGGGCTTAGGTCTTCGATAGCCTTCTCTTTGGTTATTTATTAACCTCCCTTTAAAGTACAACTTAATCGTTCAAGAAAGGTACAAAGTTCAGTTAATGTTTCTATTGTTCTTACTTATGATAATACATAAGGCCACTGTATAACTTGAAACGCCTCCTAAAACGTAAAATTCATGTAGGAAACAATTAGCCTGTGGGGCACTGGCTCTGAATACCAGCATTATACAGGGTAATCCTGCAGTAACAGAAAAATGCTGCGCATGTTGATGGAATGTTTATATGATACCTGTATGCTTCACTCATAACCTCCGCCTCCTCCTCCTTCTATTGCTATCCTTATAAGGATAGGATGTCAAAGGAGATCAAATACTCCCCCAGGGGAATCCAGAAAGAAGAAAGCAGTAGGTCTCCACCTCTCTAGAGATATGTCTATTTTGCAATTCATCGAGGATGGTAATTGCTTAGGATCCAGAATTCAAACTGAACACAGGGGTTCAGTTTTTTCCCCATTTGGAGTAGTGGGAAAAGGAGACCTAGAAGACTTGAGTAAGTTTTTAGGTGCTACATTTACCAACCAGATAAAGAATGTGAGTCCCTTCCCTGCCCTCCCAGAACCTAGAACAGTGCCTAGACATCATATGTGTTCAATAAACACTTGCAAAATGAATGTATAGGGGAGTCTTCCTTCTGAAGCTTAGTTTCTAAGAGTCAGTGTAATGGGAGCTCTAAGGTACTTTTTAGGTACAGGAAATCCTCCAAGTCCTGCCCTGTTGATTGAAGATAAACAAGCTCCTGCTCCTTATTATACTGTGTTGCTCAAGGGTGCTCAGCTCTGGAATCAAGTTGCCTGGATTTGAAACCTCCCTTCACCCTTTACTAGCCGTATGAATGTGGGGAAGTTGCTTAGCTTCGTTGGGGCTCAGTTTCCTCAACTATAAAAGGGGTTGTTAGGAGAAGTAAATGATGTATCAAATGCACAGCATTAGACACCCAGAGCCTGATAAATGTAGGGCAGCAGCCACTGTATAGTAGCCCTTGCCTCAGGAAAGCCTCAAGTCCTATCTGCTAAAAGGAAGATTCTTTTCAGCTAGGTCCTATCTGCTAAAAGGAAGATTCTTTTCAGCTAGAAATAATAGGAACTTCAAAGAGTTAAATTCAGATTCACATCTACCTGTGCCTTTTTAAGTCATGTAATAATTAAAAGAGCAGTGAAAGGGACTGCTTTCCAGAGAGAAGTACGCAGCTATCCAAAAGATTTTGAGTCAGGAATAAATATTGGTGCATTTCTCGCTTCAAAGAGATTTTTAGAATTATCTCCAATAAAATAAGACTTTATGGGTCTAAAAAATAAAAATAATTTTTAAAAGCCTTAAATATGAGATTTTACTTTGAAGTTATTTTTCTTTAAGAAACATGCCATTCATTCAACAAAAATTTATTAAGCAACTACTTTATACCAAGCATTATGTTAGGTGCTAGAGAGAAAAAGTGAAAAAGGCATGGTGCTGTTCTTAATGAGTTTAGGGACTCGAAATATTCAGATAAGCAATGCCCTTCAAAATCATCATCCTAGGGTCCTATGTATTTATTCCAGTGTTGGTGCTGTTGCTCTCAACACCTTCAAATAACTCTTGGGCAGTGCCATCAGTCAATGTCTGTGCTACACAAAAACAGCAGTGGCCTGTTTACTTTTTGGAAAGACCAATATTCAGTGAACATTAAAATAACCCAAATCTTCTTTATTGGTTGGTAAATGCCACAGCTCAGAAACCACCAAGTGCCCACTCATCTCCACTGCTACAATTTCTTCTATAGGACCTTCTAGAATGCCTCACAATCCAGCTACTAAAGAGTTAATACTCGGATCTTGGTGAAGGTCCCCCAGGACCTTGCTCCAGTGACATCTGTTTTGATTATCTATGTCTTGCCATACCTATTGTTGAATATTTTAAGTATCACCCTTGATATAGAGTGTCAAACTGCATTCCACCCAATCTTTCTGTCACATCCACTTTTTCTACCTGGTGCACCCAGGGCCCCATCTCCTACTCTAGATTACTTTTAGCTATTGATGAAGATCAAATCTAACTTTAAAGGACAAAGCTTGGCTACCTTTAAAGACATTTGTTTAAAATTAAAAGGAACAGACTAAAGAAAAGTCCAAAGGAGAGGTCCTAAAATTGTTCTGAGCAAAGGCAAATGTCATTGAAGTTTACCTGGGGTCTCCCAAGGTGACTGCTCAGAGGGGATGGCATTCATTTCTTATGTAAATTCTGGTGCTTTTATGAACAAAAACAATAATATCAGGCAAGTTACTTTATAGTCACATCTTGCATATTAGAGGAATGTCTACTTATACAAGATTTGTATTTTAAAGTCATAAAACCTTCACTTAGGAGCCTTATTAAAACTTACCATATTTTTTCCAGCTAACAAAATGTTAGCCTATTAAGAGTGGGATAGGCATTTTGGAATTACTAATACCAAGGTACAAAAATAAAATAACAGTGAATATTTTTTTCCAGTGATGGTATAATTCAGAATTATTCAAAATTGTAAAGTACGGCACAATCATGGAGGAAGGAGAAGTTTTTGTCTCGAGGAATGTGAATTCAGAAACGTGTTATTAAAAATATGCTTATTTTTAATAGGAGGATTTGTATGAGGGGATCTAAATTTATTTTCACTTTGTTACAAGACACTCAAAAAGCAAAAATACAAACTGGCAAAACAAAACAAAACAACGTACTGTCTAAAGACAACATTATTTATTGATTGGTGGGACACAATTTTGAAAGGAATGAATATCTGATACTTGTGCTAAACCAGAATTGACTTTAGGTCTCACAGCCTAGAAAGTTGATAGATTAAAATTTCTACTGGTTCGGTGCTAAATCATTTGTATGAAAATCAGTAGACTTTTTTCCCCGTAATGATAGTGGATCCTGTAGATAGTATTAATTCATTCTGTAACATTGACCATTGAACTGAGGTTTATTTGTTGCATGAATGAATGTATAGCTGATCAGAGGTAAGACTAAGATAACTTTTTGGATCCTTTATTAGGACTTCATATCTTTTAAAGATAATTTTTATTTATATTTCTTGCAAAATAATTACAAGTTGGTAGAAAATTTTTACAATGAGATAAGCAAAAAGATTACCCACAGTTCCCACCGTCTATAAATAAGCACCATTAGCATTTCTGTGTGTGTCTTGAAACCCATTTTCTATATATGTGTATTGTAGGTGTATGTGTATATGTTATGCATGTTTGATTTACAAAAAACAATCACATGCACAACCTTTTCTTTTGTATAACATACTGTGATATCTACCCATGTATGCCATTAAGAGTGTTCTACAGCATTTGGTTCAGTGACTGCACAATATTCGTCTGTAAGTATAATAATTTATTTCACCAGTCTTCTTTTATTGGGCATTTAGTTTGCTTTTAATCCTTTTGCTATTGTGCTGTAGAGACTTGGCTATTCTAAGAATTTAAAATAATTTTCATGCTATTATTTCCTTGGACAGTTTAGTTAAGCCTATGGATCACTTCTCAGAACAATTTGGGTTTTTTTTTGCATAAAGAATTTAGGGTTATGGAAGAAACACATTATATTGAAAGGATTATCAAAGTATTTTTAAAATTTGTGATATATGTGCTTCATTATAAACATGTTAAATCACAAGATCTAGTGACACATCTAATAACTACTGTAATTTTAACTAGTGATGAAAAAAATTAATTTTGAGATACTTGAAATGATTAGAATGCAATATAAAAGTAGCTGCTATGTTCCATTTATTTATTTATTTATTTATTTATTTTTTAAAGATTTTATTTATTTTATTTTTTCCCCCCAAAGCCCCAGTAGATAGTTGTATGTCATAGCTGCACATCCTTCTAGTTGCTGTATGTGGGACTCAGCCTCAGGATGGACGGAGAAGTGGTGCCTCGATGCGCACCCGGGATCCGAACCCGGGCCACCAGCATCGCAGCACGCGCACTTAACCACCAAGCCACAGGGCCGGCCCTGCTATGTTCCATTTATATCGTTGTTATTTGTTGCTTACATTAATAATAGAAGGAAATGCTCAATTTCGGTTAGAGGTTAATGGAAATAAAGATGTGAAATTTGTTCCTGTTCAAACTCATGGATAGCTTGAATTTTATCCATGAACCTTCACAGCCACAGACTTCAGATTAAGAACCCCTGTGAACACAATGGATTAACTTGGAAGCATTGAAAATAGTAATAAGGGAGAAGTATGTATGTTCCCCAAAGATTAGCAATATGGACTTAAAATAACAAAATGGTACTAAACTTGGTGAAACCAATGGAGGTCAAGAATCGTAATCTGTACACAAATAGCCCAGGATGATGAGTAATGGAGGAGGAAACCTAGGAGGAGTTGTGGGAAGCTAATTATGAGTAGGGTTTCAAAGGAATGGAAGAGCAGAGAAGAACCCTGCTATTTCAGGCTTCTAATGAAAAGACATTGTGTTATTGCAAAAGGGAGAGTGATCTTTTCTCTTAACTTAGTAAAACCCAAATGTCTCAGCCTCAACAACCAATGACTACAAAATATTATCTTATTTCCTCTAAACACCCAAGTGATGTGAGCTCCAGTCTCACAGACCAGCCTGATTGCCCAAAATTGGCCCCTCCAATTTGTCCAAAATTGGCCCAAAAAGTCCCACCAACTTTTCCTGCTTTCGTAAGGGTGCCGTCCTGACAATGTGCAGGATGGAGCAGGTCTTCCGTGCTCTTCAACCTCTTTCTGCAAAGCCACCCCACGCTGCCTCTGTTGTCAATGACCCTTGTGGGGTTGATGCACAAAGATGTGTTCACTATCTCTCTGACGTGGTGTTGGGGGGCAGGGGTCCACTTTGTACTCTTAGCTACTCAGTCCAAAGCAAAAAACAGTTCTTCTCTTAATTCCACACAGAGAACAGGCTGCAAGTTCCCACAAAACTTCACCAAACATGGTAGGTGGTGGTGGGGGTGACGTTGGGGAGTCCACACAGAATAATTTACATCTAGAACAGAGCCTCTAAGACCAGCCGTGTCTCAGGGTGGCTAAAGGGATTTCTCACTTTCTAGCTCAGTCTGAAAGTGTTTAAATGCTTCTAAGAGGCCCCCAGAGAGAAGAGTTTTTCTTCTCTCCAGTGAAAGTCCCAGCCCCCAGAGTCTACATTTCTGGTCCAGACCCCGTCTGGGATTGAGAGTGAGCACATCATAAGGGGAAAAGCCCAACTCTACCCCAGAGGTTATTAGTTCAGCTCTGTACATTCTGGGTTACTGAGTCCTAAATACCATCATGGGTAGGAATTCCAAGGTCCAGCTGTTTCTTTTTTCGGTTTCTCCTCCAGTGTGTGGTGAAGCTCATATCTGCATATCTTTTTTATAGTCTTTAAGTTCAAGTCCTCTGCCAGCAACTGCTGTGACAAGGACAAACAAATTTTCATATCTTTTACCCATTTTCTAATTAGATGGTTTTGCTTTTTCACTGTTGAGTTTTAAGAGTTCTTTATACATCCTAGATAATAGTCCTTTGTCCGATATGTGGTTTGCAGATATTTCTTCTAGTCTGTATCTTGTCTTTTCATCTTCTTTATGGTCTTTTGCAGTGCAAAAGTTTTCATTTTGATGAAGTCTAGTTTATCAATTTTCCCCTTTATGGATTGTGCTTTTGGTGTCAAGTCTAAGAACTCTTTGCTTAGATGTCAATCCCATAGATTTTCTCCTAACAGTTAGAAGGTAACATAGCTTTATATTTTACATTCAAGTCTATAATCCATTTTGGGTTAATTTGTTCATAAGATGTGAAGTTTAGATCAAGGTTCTTATTTATTTATTTTCCTATAGATGTCCAATTGCTCCAGTACCATATGTTGAAAATGCCATCCTTTCTCCATTAATTTGCTTTTGCACCTTTGTCAAAAGTCAGTTGCGCGTATTTGCATGGGTCTATTTCTAGGTTTCCTGTTGTGTTCCATTGATCTGTATGTCTATCCCTCCACCAATACCACACCGTTTTGATTACTGTAGCTACACAAGTCTTGAAATTGGGGAGACTGATTTCTCCTCCATTATCGTTCTTTAAAAATTTTTTTTAGCTATTCTAGTTCATTTGCCTTTCCATATAAATTTAGAAGGAATAATCTTGCCTATATGTACAAAAATTCTGGCTGGGATTTTGATAAGAGTTGGATTAAACATCTACATCAATTTAAGGAGAATTAACATCTTTACTATGTTGAGTCTTTCAGTGCATAAAGATATGTCTCTCCATTTATTTAGATCTTCAATTTCTTTTACCAGCATTTTGTAGTCTTCAGCATACAAATCCTTTACATGTTTTGTTAGATTTATACCTAAGCATTTCGTTTTTTTGAATGATTGTAATTGGTATTGTATTTTTAATTTTGGTGATCACTGCTGCAATAAAGAAATGAAATTGATTTTCGTATGTTTATGTTGTATCCTGTGGCCTTGCTGAACTCAGTATTTCTAGGAGTTTTCTTGTGCATTCTTTGGAATTTTCTATGTAGATAATCATGTCATCTGCAAATAGAGATAGTATTATTTTTTTCTTTCTGATCAGTATGCCTTTTATTTCCTTTTCTTGTTTTATTGTACTAGCTAGAACTTCCAGTACTATGTTGAATAAGAGTGCAGACATCTTTTGCCTTGTTCCTGATCTTTGAGGGAAAGCACTCAGTCTTTCATCATTAAATATAATATTAACTTTATCAAGTTGAGGAAGTTCCCCTCTATTCCTAGGTTTCTGGGAGTTTTAATCATGAATGGGTGTTGAATTTTGTCAAATGCTTTTTCTCATCAAGTGGTATGATCATGTCTTTTTTTTCTTTAGCCTGTTAATATGGTAGATTACACTGACTGATTTTCAAAAAATTGAAGTAATCTTGCATCTCTAGAATAAACTCTACTTGGTCATGGTATATAATTTCTTTTATTTATTGCTGAATTCTATTTGCTAATTTTTTAAAGGACTTTTACATGTATTTTCATGAGTGATATTGGTCTGTAGTTTTCTTCTCTTGTATTCTCTCTGTCTGGTGTCAGGGTAATATTAGCTTCATAAAATGAATTGAGAGTGTTCTTTCCTCTTCTGCTTTCTGGAAGAGGTTGTGTAAAATTGGTGTTAATTCTTCTGTAAACATTTCGAAGAATTCTCCAGTGAAACCATCTAGTCCTGGAGATTTCTTTGCTGGAACTTTTAAGTTGTGAATTCAATTTACTTGATAGTTATTGGACTGTACAAATGGCCTATTTCATACCGAGTTAGTTGTAGTGCTTTATGTTTTTCAAGGAATTGGTCCATTTCATCTAAGCTGTCAGACTTATGTGTGTAAAATTATTCACAGTATTCCTGTATTATCCAGGATCTGTCATGATATCCTTGTTTAATGTCTTATATTGATAATTTGTGACTTCTCTTTTTTTCTTTTGTCAGTCTTGTTAGAGCTTTGTCAATTTTTTTTTGCTGAGGAAGATTTGCTCTGAGTTAACATCTGTTACCAATCTTCTTCTTTTTTGCTGAGGAAGATTCACCCTGAGCTAGCATCTGTGGCCAATCTTCCTCTATTTTGTATGTGAGCCATCACCACAGCATGGCCACCGATGAGTGGTGTAGGTCCACAGAGGGGAACCAAACCTGGGCTGCTGAAGCTGCGCGTGCCAAACTTAACCACTAGGCCACCAGGGCTGGCCCAAGCTTTGTCAATTTTAATGAACTTTTCGAGGAACAAAGTTTTAGTTTCATTGATTTTTTTCTATTTTTTTTCTGTTTTCAATTTCATTGATTTCTGCTCTTTATTATTTCCTTTTCTATTTATTTCAGGTTTATTTTTCTTTTCTCTATATAGATTCTTGAGGTGGGAGCTTAGATGATTGATTTGAGACTTTTCTTTTCTAATGTAAGCATTTAGTGCTATAAATTTCCCTCTCAGCATTGCTTTAGCTGTGTCCCACATGTTTTTATATGTTGTATTTTCATTTTCATTCAGTTCAATATAATTTTCGATTTCTCTTGAGACTTCCTTTTTGACCTATTGTGTATTGTTTTTGTTTCTGTTATTGATTTCAGTTTGCTTCCACTGTGGTCAGAGAATACACTCTGTATGATTTAAATTCTTTTAAATTTGTTGAAATTTGTTTTGGGGCCTATGATGTAGTCTGTCTTAGTATATGTTCCATGGGCACTTGAAAAGAATGTGAGTTCTGCTGTTGTTGGGTGGTCTGTTCAATAAATGTCAATTAGATTCTGTGAGTTCTGCTGTTGTTGGGTGGTCTGTTCAATAAATGTCAATTAGATTCTGTGAGTTCTGCTGTTGTTGGGTGGTCTGTTCAATAAATGTCAATTAGATTCTGTTGGTTAATGGTGGTGTTAAATTTTCTATATCCTTGCTGATTTTCTGTCCAGTTATTTCACCAATTGTTGAGAGAGGGATGTTGAAATCTCCAACTATAATTGTAGATTCGTCTGTTTCTCCTTTCCGTTTCACCAGTTTTTGCTTCAGGTATTTCATAACTCTGTTGTTTGGTGCATACACATGCAGGACCGCCATGTCCCCCTGGTGGATTGACCCTTTTATCATTACATCATGCTACTGTCTCTGGTAAATCTTTGCTTTTAAGTATACTTTATCTGATATTAATATAGTTCCTTCTCCTTTCTTTTTTTTTTTGAAAGAAGATTCTTTACTTTTTTTTTTTTGCAGGGAAAGATTTGCCCTGAGCTAATGTCTGTTGCCAATCTTCCTCTTTTTTTTTTCCTCCCCAAAGCCCCCGTGCATGGTTGTATATCCTAGTTGTAAGTCATTCTAGTTCTTCTATGTGAGCCACTGCTGCAGCATGGCAACTGACAGAAAGTGGCATGGTTCTGCACCTGGGAGATGAACCTCGGTGGCCAAAGTGGTAAAAGCACTAAAATTTAACCACTAGGCCACCAAGGCTGGCTCTCCTGCTTTCTTTTGATTAATGTTTGCATGATATATATTTTTCTATCCTTTTGTTTGCAATCTTTTTATATGATATTTGAAGTGAATTTCTTGTAGACAGCATGTAGTTGGGTTATGTTTTTAAATCCTCTCTGCCAATCTCTTTTTAATTGCTGCATGTGGACACACTTTTATCTATAAAATTTAATTCCTTAAAATTAAATAAGTAATGTACACAGTGTACAACATTCAAAAGATACCAAAGAGGGCATATTAGAACGTCAGTCTCCTCCCACCCTTTCCCCCAGTCCTCCCATTCCTTTCCCAAGAGGCAGCCATCTTCTCCAGTTTTCTATTGTCTTCTTTCAGAGCCAGTCGACACACATGCAAACATTTATAGGACTATATATCTTTTCTTTAAAAAGAAAATACAAATAAGAACAAAGTATATATGCTGTTCTACCTCTTGCTTTATGAGTACTTTATAGCATATATTGGAGGTCTTTCTATGGTACCTATAGAGCATGCTGGCGACATTTAAATAAAAATATTTTCTTCTAGCCTCAAAAGTCTTCAAAGCCAGTCTAGAGAAGTGTGCTGTCTTATACAAGAAGATTAAATCTGAAAATCTACATGAGCTGAAGACATTTAAGGAACAGAATGGGGAATGTAATTTATAATGAAATATAGAAATTGCTAAGTATATAGAGCTTATATAAGAAATAATTTAGGAGAGGCATGATGAGAATCTACTATTTATAAGTCATAAATTTCCAGGGAGTTGTGAAGTTATTTAGCAGCAACTGTCTATCTGGCTAAGAATAATAGGATGAGACAAAGAAAAGGAAAAACAATATTTTAAGTTGAAATATAGCTCCTGGAAACTTTGCAAAATACTTTATGCCATTATTTTCTTACATACCCAAATGGAGGAAAGCCTAATATCCCATGAAATAAAACAGATTTCTGGATCTTGAAATTTTCCTTTGTCTTTTATGAAATGCAAAATAAACAGATTGCTAAAGAGGGAATGATTAATCTATTCAACAAATATATATTAGATGCCTACTGTGTTTCAGACACAGTTCTAGTCAGTGAACAAGACAGACAAAGTCTCTGCAATGTTGGAGCTCACATCCTGGGAAAGGCAGTGGGGAAGAAAGAAAATGAAGGAATAAAAACCAAGAAAAAAGCCAGGCAGTGATAGGCGTTTTGATGAGAACAAAACAGGGTTATGTGTTGCAGAGACACGGGGAGATTGTTTTATACTTGGTGTTAGAAGATGCTGTTAAACTGAGAAGCCCAGGAAACCATATCCATAATCCAAGAAAAAGTCTTTTGCTTACATTGCTCTAGTTTGCTCTGTCCTCCTCTGACCTCCTTCTGGCCAAATCCTTAAAGCCACAGCACAGGCCCACATTCTTGGTAAAGCCTTCTGGGGTATTCCTGCCAGGAGGAAGAAAGTGCACCTGATGTAACAGCCACTGTAAGTACTGGACTGGAGAATGATCTGATTGGCTCAGTGCAAGAAGAGTTGGAGAGAAGAAGAAACCACAAGCAGAAAGGCCAGATGAGGAAATTAAGCTAAATATATACTATCTCAAGAATATTCCCAGAAGTTACTCTTAAAATTAAATCCCTGCTCACAATGGAATACTGTACAGCAGGCATTCTCCAACTTTTTGGTCTGAGGACGCTTTGTGCTCTTAAAAAGTATTGAGGACTCCAAAGAGCTTTTGATTATGCGGATTATAGCTATTACTATTTACCATATTATGAGGTAAAACTGAGAAACTTAAAAAATTTTATGTATAAATTCATTTAAAAATAATACTAAACCCATTGCATGCTAACATAAATAACATATTTCTATTAAAAAATGGCTTTAGTTTTCTCAAACAAAAAAATTAGTGAGAATAGAGGCATTGTTTTACATATTCCATCTCTTTAACAACTGGCTTATGAGAAAGTAGCTGGTTTATCATCTCTGCTTCTCCATTTCATCTATTGCTATACGTTTTATTTAAAGTATATGAAGAAAATCCAGCCTTACACAGGTAAGTAATTTCATTGTTTTTGTTTTTTAGACAAATATTGATATCCTTCTTTGATACTACATTAAAACTTGACAAGTGGTAGTTTCTTAAATGTTAGTTGTAATGTGGATTCTGAAACCATATCAATAAACTTTTCATATTCTGTTACGTTAAGTTCATATCATGAACTTTGAATGGATTTTTTACGCATGCATGATTTTGTATCATGCATTGGTTATTTGGAAAATACTGGTTCACTGAGTTATGCAAATCTTCCAAATGTTTATATATTTCCTTATATAATATTAGAAAAAAACATATAGTGAAGTCTTTAAGTATTGGGAAGCTGTCAAGTTCATGGTGGTAGACATATTTTCCAAAATTCTAATTTTTGTTTGAAAGCTCAAGTTTTCTCATTGGCATCGTATACTGCCAGTTGTTTTCCTTGAAGTTACAGGCTCACTTCATTTATTTTTGAGAAAATGTTTGCCAGATACCGAGGTCTCAATAAGCATGGTTTTCCTATTAGTCATTCTTTCCAGTAATAATGGTGTTCCATGACAAAAGTGACTAGTTTAACTTGCAACTCAAACAAATTGCTTTTGCTCGTGAGTTCTTTTCATCCATTGTATTTTAGGATGCAGTAGAAGTACTTTATGCATACTTCACATTATATCACGCAGAATATTAAAAACGTACTCAAGGGTTGAGAGTTAATACAATTAATAATTTTTTACTAAGAACATTATTAAGTGGAATTGGCATTTTGTTTTGTTTTGTTTATGTTTTTGTTGACTAATAGTACGTGGTGTTGAACAATGATAGGATGATGACCAGCACAGTTTGGTGCCATTGCTTTGATTTGTGCTAAGGTACCAGAAATTGTACCCATATGGCTTTTGTGCTATCAGTGCAAAAGTCAATACAGTAAAAATTGTTTACTTCTGGATCATACTTTGAACTACACTTATGAACCACACTTTGAGAATTGGTGCTGTACAAAAATGAGAATGAATGATCTATAACTACCCACAACAATATGGGTGAATCTCAGAAATATAATTCGAGTAAAGGAAGCCAGATCCCAAATAATACATGATGTATGACCCTTTATATATAAAAACAAAAACAGGCAAAATTTATCTGTGGTATTAGAAATAAAAGAATGGTTATCCCTAGGAGTACTGTGTGGAAGTAGGCATGAGGTAGGCCCCTGGATTGCTGCAAATGTTCTGTTCTTGAGCTGTGCATTGGTTACATGCATATATTCGGACAGCTGTGTACTTATAACATGTACACTTTCTGTATATTATATTTTAATAAAAATTCTATAAAATGAGTTATTTTCTTATGTTTTGTTTCTTACCCCAATTACCTGAAGGTTCTGGGTGGTTGAGTCTCAGTAGTAGTAACCAAGAATAAGTGACTTTTTGCTTTTTTAAAGCATTGTTAGTTCTTTGAAAGATGTGGCCTGGGTTCAAATTTGAGTCTATCATGTTTGGGACACTATGTGACTTAGACTAACTATGTGTGTGTGTGTGTGTGTGTGTGTGTGTGTGTTTTCATCATTTGGCGTTCTATACATACCTTTTTGCACAATAATCTGTACTTGGTTAACTTTGTGAACATTGACTATTTTTCCCTATTGAATTTTTTTTTAATGCAGTATATATGGTTGGATGCAAGCTGTCCATGGGGTTTCTGACTTGAATGCAGTTTTATACTTTCAATGGATTGTTGTACGTGGAAAAAGATCATAATGAAGCAGAGGCTGTGTTTCATGCCAGTGGTCCAGAAGGGACTGGCTGACATGGGAATAATGTAATATGCTTATTCATGCTATGGCATAATGAACTATGAAACTAAAAATATCCTGTTGGGGAAGTAGAATTAGTACCCAAAACATTTTAGATATTTGGCCTTTGCTAAAATAGTATTCTCCTCCCAGAATCCTCTCCCATCTTCCCTACACATTTAAGTCCTCTCCCTCTTCCAAGCTTGGCTCAGGCTCTGCCTCACTCATGAAGCCTTTCCAACCTCTGCAGCTGGTGAATACCTTCTCTCTTCTGAACTCAGCACTCCTTATATTGTTTATTTTCCAGGTTATTTGTTCATTGATTCAATCTGTATTTGTATATTTATCTAACTCCTACGTTGTGCTAGGTTTAGGATCCAAAGACAAATGGCTCAAATCAGCTGGGAGAAAGACCAGTTAAAAGCTCATTTCAATACAGTCTGGTAAGTGTGACACTACAGTTCAGCACGAGAGGTTGGGGCAATACACGGGCGAGGCACCAGTGGGACCAGTATCAGTAGAATTTAGAGTGAGTCTGTGACAGAACTTGCTCTCCAAATCTTAGTTTCCTCAAGTGGAAAATGGAGATAATAGGTATTCCTTTCTTAGGGGCATCGTGAGGAGAAAATGAAGAAATGTGTGTAGAGCACAGAGTATATGCCTGACATGGGATAAGTGCTCAATGCATATGAGATACTATTACGATTCTTGTTTTCCAAACATATATAATGCCGTGGCCCATGTGGTGAATTGTTTGAGCTATATCACAACAGCAAATATGTAATCTCAATTTAACTCGAATTTTTAAATTGTATTTCTTGACCTTATAAAGCGGCAGGCTTAGCATACAATCACACTCCTCAGAAAAATCTCTTTTTTTCTTCTTCCCCTTCTACTTCCATTATACGCTCAGAACCTGGGCTCAGACCTTTCTTTGTAAGAGTCCTCATTCAAAACTATTTGTTGCTTTTCTTCCATGTTGTCCCTGTCTCATGGCCCAAAAGTGGCCATCGGATGGGTAGGGACTGCTTTGGGGCTATCCAGGGCAGATAAATAGGAGGATTGCCTAGCTTAGTCACTGTGCAGACTAGGTTCTCTATAAATGTTTTTGCTTGATTGAGGAAAGTTTCTTCTAGCTCCATGTGTCAATGCCTGTTATCCTATTGGGATGGGAGATGGGGAAGGGGTGTGATTTTTACAAATGGTGGATATCATCCAGGGCTCTGGATCCTCCTGTCACCTTCAGTTATCCTTCATCACTAATTCAGTTCTCTCGTAATGATTGTTTCTAGACAACATGAACAGATTAGCAACCTCAGAGAGTCTTCCCATCTCACTGTGACCATGTCCCCGATATGTCTTTCCTGAGGAAGCTCACCAGGAGGAGGTCTGCTCAGTTTATTCCTGAGAGAGTGGAGCTAGACATCGCAATATACACTCTGCCAGGCCATTAATAACCAACTTTTAAGGGTTGTTTACCCACACAGCCTCTTCCTAAGAAGTGTATAGTTAAGAAGCAGAGAGAAAGAGAGAAATATTATATATAATCAATGTAAATTAATTATATTAAAGGCTTTCTTTCTAAGAAAGGGGAGTGGAAGGGTGAGTTAAGGAGGGGAAGAGAGAGAGGGAAAACTAACATTTATTGTGTATCTACTATATATCAGGCACTTCACACATCTTCTCTCATTCAATCCTCAGAACCTATGAGGTAAGTATTATACCTATTTTATAGATGAGGAAACTGAGCCCTGCAGGGATACTAAGTAATTTATCCAAAGTCATACAGCTAGTAAGTGACACTGGCTGGCCACACAGAAGTTGTTGGCATGACTGACAAAAATTGGTGTCATTGAAATCCTTCTCTCTCACTGAATCCACTGAAGACCCTGCTCTGTCTCCTGCTAGGGGGCTGTCAGAGTCTGTTACAAAGGTTCTAAAGTCACTTTCTTTTGGGACAGCAGGTCTCTGGCTGGCCCTGCTTGTTGCCTAATGAACAATTCTCTCCCCACTTTCTTCCTTGCTGTTAGAGTCTGTTTCTCATGGCAGAGGCTGAAAATGCTAAATTCAGTATTGGTTTTCCATTCCTCCTTTGTTGCTGTGGCATGGGCCTGTGACTCAATCCTAGCTAATGGGACCTGAGGAGAAGTTTGCTTGGAGACTTCTGGGAAGGGTTTGCCTCATTAGTACAAAGATATGTGACAGGAGTCTCTATTCTTTCTATTCATACTGCTTTGGACATTGCTTTGTGAAGATGTAATGCTTGGAGCTGTGGCAGCCATCTTGTGACCATAAAATTTCTTCATGCTTTTTTATTTTCACATGTTAAAATACACCCTCATGCACACTAGGACATACCTATAATTAATTTCTTTTATTGATCAGTGCAGAACAGGCTATGTAAATGTTAACATGACCATGGTAAAAAATAGATTTCTTTTATGCAAACATTTTTGAGGAGGAAAGGACCTTTGACATTATCTTTATTATCAGCCCTTCATTTTACAGAAAAAAGAAACGCAGAGCAATTAAAGGTCTTTCCTAAAGTTATCAAGCTAGTTAGTGACAGAGTCTGGATCTGGATCTATATCCAACATTAGTTCCATAAGACAGTTATTAATGAATAAGATCACTCAGATGTAGATAAGCCATTGAAAATATTTATGACTAGTAAGTGACCATCTGAAATGATTTAACTTGTTTGGTTCATTTTGTTTCTAAATTGTTCTGAGCTTAGTTGGCTATTTAATGAGATTATCTGATATTCTTTTTTTCTTAGATTCTTCCTTGAGTTTAATAAATTATTTGAAATAGAAGTACCATAATTTCAATTATTTCTCTCCAGAGAAACCCAACATACTTTCTCTGGTGCCTTGCTCAGTATCGTTTATCAGAGAAAGAAGAGCTCTATCACTTCCCAGTGCCGTTATTTATGATTATATGCTTTACTAAAGAAGATTACAATTAATTTCACTCACATCATATATTTTCAATGCTAAATTAAGCAATTTCAGGTCCTTATGGATGACTTGAAGGTTACTTTGTTCTCTCTAGCCTGCTGTGGGTTGATTTGTGTCTCCCAAGAAGACACATTGAAATCCTAACCTCTGATACCTGTGAATGTGACCTGTTGGGAAATAGGGTAACCACGTTTGCAGATGTAATCAAGTTAAGATGAGGTCATACTTGATTAGAGTGGACCCCCAATTCAATGACTGATATCCTTATAAGGAAACAGAGATTTGGACACAGAGACACAGAAGAGACACAGGAAGAACTCCATGTGAAGATAGAGGCAGAGATTATAGTCATGTGTCTACACACCCAGGAACACCAATGATTGCTGGCAACCGTCAGAAGCTAGGAAGAGGCAAGAAAAGATTCTTCTCTAGAGTCTTCAGAAGGAGGATGGCTCTGTGGACACTCTGATTTTGGTCGTTGGACGTCTAGCCTCCAGAACTGTGAGAGAATAAATTTCTGTTGTTTTAAGCCACCAAGTTTGTGGTGATTTGTTATGGCAGCAACAGGATACTAATTCACCTTCTCAGATGACACATGGTGGCAAGCTGATTGCCAGAGCTCCCCTCAGAATTTGAGTAGCTTGAAGAAGAGAGTGTTTGTTATTGTGGCTTCCACACAAGTAGAAGAATTCACTCTGAAGTGGCCAGCTTGGCTCACATGCCCACTCTGGAATCAATTGATGTGTCTAGGGAATTAGGTGTTCTAATTGCCAGATCTGAGTCATGCACTCTGCTCCCTGTATTCACGGGTGAAAGCCCACCCATCCACATGGACTGAGAGTTGAAGAAGCCTGGTTTCCCAAAGGAAGTTTGCCAACTGGCCCCAAACCAACAATTATCCACCAAAAGATCCTCATCAGAGTTCCTTCATGTTATGAGGCTGCCCTCTTCTCAGTCCTCAATACTTTGCTTTATAGATCACTTAATTAAAATATTACACTATGGTTAGTTTTGTATTTATGTGGTTTCTCTTCTTTTTAAGAAGAGAAATTCCTGTAAATTCCTGGAGGTTAGTGGCGTGTTTTATTTTTAGTTGGTGGCCCAAATTGTGCATAATATTTTCTTGTTGGTGTTGAATTTAATATTAAGTGAATAAATAACAGTAAATTATAGTGTTATAGTGCTAAATATCTCACTGTAATAGCAAAATTAGCCAGGAATACATCCAGAATACACTCAGGTTCATTCAGTGCAACCTAAGCTCAGCTCTATACTATTTTGTCTATTATATATTCGACTCATAGTACACATTTCCTTTCTTCTACTTCCTCCATCCAAATATCTTTTCATTTACCTGTTGCACCCCAAGTTTTACTTAATTTCTGAAGAGTAACAGCTAAGCAGTCATGTATCTGTATAGTCCCTATTACTCTGTTTCTGACCTCTAATGTTTGTATTACAGGTGCCTCAGGAAACAGAAATTTAGTTTTCAAGACTCCTAAATTGTATCTGTGCTATCTAGCATTTAACAACAAGAAACTCTGTCCTCAGTGATAAGGGAATGCTGTTAGAAACTCTTTTCTTCTCCTTAGGTATGTGAACTTGACATTTATCTAAATTGTTGGCTGATAAATGGGGAATGCATTTTTACAAGGGATACCTCAGATCTGAAAAATAGACCAACACCAGATGAATCACAAATGACTTAAAAAAGAATAAAAAATCAATACTACCCAGTGGAGAAATGAAAAATCAAGTTCTAGATCTATTTGAATTATATTCTCTCATCCATTGTAAAACAGAATGTAAAAGATGAATTTTCCTTCATACATTCAAGTAATCAATACCAGTAATAGTCTTATCTTTTTAAATAGTTATTTAAAAGAAAATAAGAAAAGCTCTCAACACATAGATTGATCTTTAGCTATTTTTCATTCTTTAGTTTTAACCCAATTAACAAAAAAGATTAACAGTTGTCTATTAACCTGCTTATCCAGAAGTAATCCTTTTGGAATAGGTAAGAGAAGGAAAACCAAATTTAAAAGCTGTTACATATCACCATAATAATGAGAGATAATTTGGAATAATTTCCTGATATTTGAGATTATTTAATTGTTGAAATGTTTATAAAATTAATATTTATGCATGAAGACATGAACAAATAATTAGATAGACATACTTATCAAAGTGAAGTGCCCAATACTAAGTTTAGTAACCAGAAGTGCTTTATTTTTTCCTAACCGAACCAGGGTCAGACTTCCAGTAAACTTGCACATTCACATCTCTAGAGGAGAAATCGTAAATAAGGGAGAAAATGCTCGGCTTAAAGAGGGCCCTGCTCTGACTGCCCAGGGCCTGCAGGAGTCTGGGAGAGGGAGAATGAGGCACAATTGCTTACCTTATATGTTAAAAGCATGGAGGCAACTCTTCTAGCTTTCATCTTACCTCAGACTCGAAGCTGAAAATCATATAAAATACAAGGGATGAAATTGAAATTATTCCACTACGAACACGAATGCAGAGGCAGTTTTACCACCTCTCTGCCATTTGCCGACAATGATGTTCAATAAATATTTATTGACTTAGCTTCTCTTCTTTTTTCTTCCTTCCTCTCCTCTTTCCCTCCTTCCTTACTTGCTCGCTCTCTACCTTGTTTGGTAAAAAAATAAATTTATGGAAGTTTACAAAAAAAATATATATATATGCACTTGCACTTTTTATGTGAAAGGCAGTGTGTAATATGGGGGGATATAGGGATGCAACAATTTGAGTAATAAAATTGTATGCAACTTACACTTTAAATCACATGAGGAACATACTAGATAGTAAAGGGTTAAGTGGGAGTCTAAAAATAAAGGAGAGAAGAAGCTCATTTATGTTGCTGTGGAAGAGGCGAGGGCATTGAGTTTACTTGAAAAGCAGTGAAAGTAAAATTATAGATATGTTGAAAATTTTCTGAGAAGTTTTTACTGATGAGTCATGGCACACTGACCTTACTAACATAGATGTAGATAGCTATTTTTTCTTTCTCCCTAAGGTGGTTTTCTTAGAGGTCTGTTGTAATTTCTGAGTATTTGTAGATAGGCATGTAGTTGATAAATATCGTTGATGAGAAGTAAGTTGGCTAAACCAGGAACTCCATACTTGGAGAGAGCTGTTCCGTAACATGAACCTATTCAGGGAGAATAACCAATTTAGTTTCCCTTCCCTCCTCCTTCCTCTTCCTCTTCCCTTTTCTTTTTCTTTGAATTTCTACAGCTCTTCAGTTACTAAACTACTTACCTTAGCATCCCTCTGAGGAAGGTCAAACTCCTAAGGTGGCATTAAAGTTGGTATTTCCTGATCAGTCTCTATTCTTACCTGTCCCCACCTTGTGCTTCTTAGACAGGGAGACAATGAAAAATAGCATGAGCATGGGCATTTCTGAACCTGCAGAAATTCTTACCAAAAGGCCTCAACTGCCCGTTAGCTGTAGTGGCTGAGAAAGAAGGAAGGATAGAAGTTGTCTCTTGCCTCCATTTATACTGGATGTCTTCCGTCAGTCAATTTATCAACCTGGTAACTGATCCAAAGGCGAGGATCAGGGCATTGTAACCTTTCTGACATTGAGCAGTAGGGACTTTTCAAAACATTACCAGCCTTCTGGGTGGTGACAAATGGAGGGGAAATATCAAATTTATTTTGGATTTTAAGAATCTATTTATTATTGCAGATAGTAAGTGATATTTTCACCTTTTCCAGCTTCTTATTCTCTAGGTTTAGGTTTTTTTTCCCTCTTGGTTCTGCCCAGCAGCCATCTTGGCAACTCCTCCCTGGAATCATTTCCTGTCATGACATTTTTAGAAACCAAAATAACAGCATTTACAATGTAACAGCTAAATATTCCCATAGAGTATCTGGGTAAAACAAGCATTTTTGCACGGTAGTTTTGAACACACCGTTGAGTATGTATTCAGACAGAACCTCTTCTGGGTGTCCACAGTTTTGGCTAACCAATAAGCTGATAGCAGCATTGTTCGCTGTTGCTCTGTAATCACATCTGGCGTGCACAGCGGGCGACATTCTGGCTTCCAAGGTTTTCTCATGTAGTGTTTTAATTTCAGAACACACATGTATTCAGTGGTAGGGGGTGCTTTTAATAATAAGAGGCAGCTATGTAATTCTCTGTAATTCTCAGAAGTACATTGTAATATTACATGGTAGTATGAGATACTGACAAATGGAATGTCAGTTGGGCAAATTCAATACGTTTTGAATTCTTTAAATTTTTTTTTAAGAAGATGATCACTCATGCTTTTTCCAATAGAATTATTTACTTAGCCTTTTATATTGTTAGCTTTCCATTTTAAATTTAGAGCAGCATAAACTCAGAGAGGTGCTGGGAAAAATATCCAAAGTATCTGTAGACAGTCAGTGTCCTTAAACCACGATGGCAAAACATCAAAAATAGATGCAGCCCCATCAAAGTTAAATCGAATGACTCAGTGTCTGGACCACTCAGAAGGTTTTTTTTACTAGTTAGAGGACGAGAGAGACTGTTCACTTTAGAACTTCAGAATCATGGATGGCGGAAGTTTGTTTTGTTTTGTTTTTTTTCAGGAGGGGAGGGGTGGGAAGTGCTATCACAGGAAATTTGAATAAAAACCCAAGCCTCTTAAAAATATATAAAGTAAAAGTCAGGTCACTTGTTTTTCATTATTCTTTATTTTCAAAAATTCCTCATTAGTTTAGAGCTATTCCTGAGAAATCAGTTTACCCAGCTCCTAGATTTTATAGACAGAGCCATGAGTCTCCCTTCTGCCTTGTCTGTCTCCCTCTATAGAGGCTGGATAAGCCAGATGCTCACTTTTCCAGACTCTCTTGTATATAGGACCAAGTTTGGGCCAACAGTGTATGAGGGATAATCTGCTGGATTGTTTCAGGGAAAAATTCCTTTCACTGTTAAAAAGAGAAAGTAGCTGGGTAAAAATCTTTTTTAGCCTCCCTGGCTTCATGTTTTTGAATGGGATTGTGACGCCTGGAGTTTGGCAGCCATCTTGGGATTATGCGACGGCAAGACTAAGGATGGAGAGATGATAGAGTAGGAGGATGGAAAGAGCTTAGATCTTGGATAACTTCAGCCAGCCACTGCACCAAATCTGGAACATCCTATCTCTGGATTTCCTCCTATGTGAGACAATTAATTGTCTTTGTTAAGAAACAAAGTGGCTTTGTTAAGCCACTTTTAGTCAGTTTTTCTGTTACTCATATCTCTGCACACTCCTAATTAATATACCCTGAGAAATTCATTACTCTGCTCAAGTTCATGAAAGAACATAATAGCATAGTCTTGATTGGAATTCAGACCTTCTAATTTCTTGTTTAATATCTTTTGCTCACTTTTTCTACCCTTTTCCATCACCAGATTAATCTCTGCTTGAATAAATAGGTTATTGTCTTGGTTAAACCTGTTTTTAAGGGTCGTGCTCCAGTAAATTTTATTTGTCCTGTAGATTAGTGTCTGCATTTGCAATCCATTTAGCTAAAAAAACTTTCATGAAGTTTTTAATCTGTCTTTGTGTGAAAAGCCTTGACAAAGTAAGTTCAGGATTATAGGATGATTCATTTCCATATTGAATGCCTTGATTTTAGGACAAGAGTTAACTTTTCTGAGTCACATTAATACTGAGAGAGTTTAACATGTCAACATGCTTGCAAAGTTGATTGTATTTCAAAACCTCAAATTCCTATCCTGGAGATTGTTTTGAAGAACAAGTGGATAACATTATATCAAAATATTTAATGAAAAATTTAAAAGTAAGAATAAAACATGCAGTTTAAAAATGTCTCAAAATATATGGAATTCTGTACCAAAATTATCTGAAAACTGAGCTCTGTTCCTGGATCTGCCAATTATTTTTATGTAATAAAAAACTTACCTGATTTATTTTCTTTATCTTTAAAACAACCATTTTATGGCACCATAGATTTCTAGGGTTGAAAAGACTCAAAAATTCAGGTTATCCATTACCTGGCTTTAAGAGAGGACCCGCCCAACCGTTCCTATCAGGTGAGAATGGATTCTCTTCCAGATGTTCTCTATTTTTGTACAGAATAGAGAATGATCACGTGTTATGAGCACATGGCAAATTATGTGTTAGGAGTACTTCTAGCTTGTTACACAATGGAAGCCAGATACAAAAGACACTTTGCTCTTTTCTCCATTGGGTCCTAGAAGACATTTTGTTTTCCACTAGGCTGTCAGATGGCCTTTCACACTTCACCATCGTGTTGTGATTGAGTTAGTTTTCTATGAAACATGATGCCTTCTAGAATGCCTTCAGGGTATAATGACTTAGTTTAGAAAGTGTCTATTGGAAAAAGAGACATGATTTCCGTGGCAGTAGCAGCAACATAAAGATAATAAAACTTGGGCAAATAGACAGATGCAGATGTTAAATGGTAATACCTTCCTGAGCCTAGTAACTGTGGCAGTACTATAGGATAATTGCTTTATAGAACACATTTTTTAGAAAAAATTAGAGGATCCTAAATGTATTGAATGTGTAGCACAATATATAAAATATTTCATAGTGAACATTATGCATGATTATTCTGTACTGTGTTTTGAAGGGAAGGAATAATGTTTCAACACAGTGTGCCCTGTTCTGCACTCAGGTGATCTATTCACTGAATTAGGAGACATTTTTTTTTCCACATACTGTAGGAATTGTGAAGAGGAAAACTGGACTCAAAATCCCCATGATGATAGTTAATTATTTGCTTCTCTGATGAAGTTACTTTGACAGGCCATCAGTAAATTCTTTTATCCTCACCTGTATTCCTTCTGTTATAAAATAATAGTATCTTTCTGGTCTTTTTTCCCACCTGGACATGGGGAACTGTTGATCAATGACCCTTGGTATTTGGCCATTGGGCCTGAGAGGTAGCATCTGTAGAGTGCCAGGGATTATGACAAAGCAGACACTTTCTGCTCAGACAAAGCTCTCTGCCAGCTAGAGAAAGAAACCTCTCATTCCCATTCTCACGATGACAAATGAATGATCGTGCTTGGTACCAAGCCTGTACTTCTTGAAGAGCCTGGAAATGAATTCATTCCCTCTAGTTGATGTCCTGCATATGAGGGCAGGAGTTAAAGCTCCTGACTTCTTGCCTATCATTGGCAGCTGTCAGAGCTGCCTTGGAGTATCCCATAGAGTTGCCCTCGGCACAGGGACAAAGTCTTCCTATGACTTCTCATCAATCCAGGTTCTCTATCTACTCGTTAAATCCTTTTGGGTCCACCATGACTTTGCAGTTCTCTCTTTATTGGTACTGTCTTCTCTTTATCAATTTATCTATAGTTAGAGTTAATGGTCAGAAGCTAGCCCATAATCCTAATAATTATTATCTGTACAATTAAGTAATTGAAACGTTTTCCCTTGATAGCTCTCTGATTATACCACTTTAAATCTCACTACTCATTCATTCACATCTATAAAAATAATCATGGTAATAAAGCTCTTAGAAGAAAACATAGAAGTAAATCTTCATGATCTTGGGTTAGACAATGATTTCTTAGATACAACAGCAAAAGCACAAGCAATAAAATATAAGATTGTTAACTTGGACTTGATCAAAATTAAAAACTTTTGTTCTTCAAAGGACGTCATCAGGAGGATGAAAAGACAGCCTATGGACTGGGAGAAAATATTTGAAATCATATCTTTGAAAATATATCCAGATTATATAAAGAACTCTTACAACTCCATAATAAAATGACAATCCTATTTTAAAATGAACAAAGGATAAGAATAGACATTTCTCCAAAAAAGATATACAAATTACCAACAAGCACATGAAAAGATGCTCAATAGCATTAGCCATTAGGGAAATACAAATCAAAACCACAATGAGATACTACTTCACATTCACTAGCATAGCTGTAATAAAAAAGACAGACAGTAAGAAGTGCTGTCAAGGATGTGGAGAAATTTGAACACTCATACATTGTGGTAATGTAAAATGGTACAGCCACTTTCGAAAACAGTTTGGCAGCTCCTCAAAATATTAAACATAGAGTTACCATATGACCCAGCAATTCTACTCGTAGGTATTTACCCAAGAGAATTGAAAATGTATATCTAAACAAAAACTCGTATATGAGTGTTCATAGCAGTATTATTCATAATAGCCAAAAAGTGGAAACCCCTCAAATGTCCATCAACTGATGAATGGATAGACAAAATGTTGTATATCCATGTAATGCAATATTTTTTGGCCACAAAACAGAATGAAGTACTGATACTACAACATGGATGAACCTCAAAAACATGAAAGAAGCCAGTAACAAGAGACCACCTATTGTATGATTCCATTTATATGAAAAACACAGAATAAGACATCTATAGAGACAAAAAGTAGATTAATGGTTGACCAGGGTTTGTGGGAGAGGGAGGGAAAAGGATGAGAAGTGACTGCTAATGGGTATAGTGTTTCTTTTGGGGATGATGAAAATGTTTTAAATTAGATTGTGGTGATGCTTGCATAATTCTGTACATATTCTAAATGCCATTGAATTGTATACTTAAACACACTTAGGTGAACTTTATGGTATAAATTATATCCTAATAAAGCTGTTAAAAATAATTATGATATAATAACATGAAAACAATGACATTGGGTAATACTTTACGATTTATCATTTTCATTGTGGAACAATGATTAGACTGTAAAGAAAAACATTAAAAAAAGAAAGCCAAAAATGCATATTGAATTTTGGCAGTGACCCAGGTTTTAGATTCTATTCGCTAGGCACTGGAGGTCAGAACAGAGATTACCGAAAGGTTATGTAAAATAAGAACCTGGTGCAGGATGCTAATTTCAATTACAAGTAGATGTTTTTACTGATCAGGATTAGATGGGGGAGAGGAAGGGAATCCAATAGGGCCATTGTGCTTTAAGAAAATATGGTATATTGGGCCGGCTCCGTGGCTTAGTGGTTAAAGTGCGCGCGCTCTGATGCTGGCGGCCCGGGTTCGGATCCCGGGAGCGCCCCGAGGCACCACTTCTCCGTCCAACGCGAGGCCGAGTCCCACGTACAGCAACTAGAAGGATGTGAACCTATGACATACAACTATCTACTGGGGCTTTGGGGGGAAAAAACTGAATAAATAAAATCTTTAAAAAAAAAAAAAAAAAAAGAAAATATGGTATATGTTGTGGGCTAGCCCCATGGCCTAGTGGTTAAGTTCGCATGCTCTGCTTCAGTGCCCTGGGTTCGCAGGTTCAGATCCCAGGCATGGACCTATACCACTTGTCAGCCATGCTGTGGTGGCAACCCACATACTAAAGTAGAGGGAGATTGGTACAGATGTTAGCTCAGGGCGAATCTTCCTCAGCAAATAAAAAGAAAAGAAAAGAAAGAAAAGATGGTCTATGTTGGGAAAAGGGTTAAAAAATGAGAGATTTGGTATAAACCAAAACCTTGGGTGCATACTTTATCTAGAGATGTGCTTCTCAAAGTGTCGTCTGGGGTCAGTTTCCCATCAGCATTTTGAGGGGAGAGTACTTACTAAAAATGAAAATTTATCAATCCCACCCTAGACCTATGAATCAATATCTTTGGAGGGTGGGGGTGATAAAAGAAGGAATCTGGAATTTTAATGTTAGTAGGTGATTCTTTTTATCTACCCATCTTTATTGAGATATAATTGACAAATAAAAATTATATATATTTAAATGCATATTAATAAGTGAAAGAAGCCAATCTGAAAAGACTACATACTGTATGATTCCAACTGTATGGCAATCTGGAAAAGGCAAATTATCTCTGGAAACTATAAAAAGATCAGTGGTTGCCAGGGGTGGTGGGGGGAGAGATAAATAGAGCACAGAGGATTTTTAGGGCAATGAAAATACTCTGTACAATATTATAATGATGGATATATGTCATTATACATTTGTCCAAACTTATAGAATGTACAACATCAAGAGTGAACACTAAGGTAAACTATTTGGGTGGACTTCGGGTGCTTATGATGTGTGGATGTAGGTTCATCCGTGGTAAAAAATGTACCATTCTGGTGAGTGATATTGTGCTGGAGGAGGCTATGCATGTGTGGGGACAGGGGGTAGATGGAAATCTCTGTACCTTCCTCTCAATTTTGTTGTCAATCTAAAACTGTTCTAAACAAAATAAAAATTCAACAATTCTAAAACAAAAAAACAAAACAAAAAAAACTATATATATTTAAGGAGCACGACTTGGATTTGACATTTTAATATACATATACATTGTGAAATAATTGCCACAATCAACCTAGTTAACATATCCATCACCTCACATAGTTAACTAGGTGATTCTTATGCAACTAAATTTGAGAACACTGATACAGAGTGGAAAGGCCCTATTGATTGGATTTTATGATAAAGTCCCTAGAGTATAACAAAGCTTAACGTCAAGCATTTCTCAAGGCTTTTATTATAATTTTAAATGAAAACAGTTTAATGTATCTAAAAGATCTGATTTAAAGAGTAAATAAATTATGGCCCAAGATCATCCATCTTTCCTTCTAAACAAATGCACAAATCCTTCTCCCCATCGTGAGGGCCTTAAAAGTCACCTTCTTATAAATTACCACTATAGAAATATGTTATATGTGATGGTTTGGTGTAGTTGAAAGACCATATTTTGTACTTACTTTTGGTATATTATGGATTAAGTAGTTTTTTATGAGTTAGTGTGGGAATTCACTACCATTTACAATAATGTTTCTATTAGAAAAGTTTTTCATGTTCATGATAATCTACTTAAATGAATTTTAGGATTATATACTGCTCACAGTAGAGGATTATCTTTTGGGGAAAGAGCAGTCAAGACATTGCCTCTGTCTTGAGTAAAATGGCCCCAAACAGATTGGACAAATCAGTAATAACAGTAAAGTAAGAAATGACTGTATGTTTGCATTTTTAAAAAGTTACTTTAAGTGTTTACAGTTAATTTTGATTATTTGCCTTAGGTCTCATGAAAACAGCTGATTGTATTAATAGATGGCAGGTGTTCATTATGTGCTGTTTCATCAAGTGAGATGTTTAAAATTCCTGTATTTGAAATTCATTTTTTAAACTAATGGTTTGGTTTTCAAAGGTCCTCAGACTTCTAGAAGGAATATAGGACTGGGACTTCAAGATATGGCCTGAAGGATAGAAGAATTATTACCCATGTTTATTTAGGACAATCATAGAATATGTTAAACCTAAAGAAGTTTTTCATTATGGTCATCTATGTTCATTCAAACACCCTATTTCTGGACACTGATATTGAAACTAAGAAATCCTTAGAAAATGACTCAAGAATTAAAGATACTAACTCATAGCAAACTGGGATCATTAGACCTAGAATCATTAGAAGCATTTTTTAAAGGCAAAAACAAGGCAAAAATGCCCTTTTTCAAACTTTTATTTTACATGATACTGTAAGTCCTAGATAACAAAGTAGGACAGAAAAAATAAAAGTACAAGGATTGAAAAGAAATGGCATTATCCTTATTCACAAATAATATATTTGTCTGAAAGAAAATCCTTGGGAATCTGTAAACAAGGACTTTTGGAAAACCCAAAAATATCTATAGATAAATGATCCTTTAGAATTTATAGTGTTTAACAACTTTTCTATGTACAAAATTAACAATAGAAATTCAATATAAAAAAAACTCAGTGTATAACAGCACAACCTTGTAGAATGCAATACAAAAAATGGTATACCTCAAAAGAACAAGAAATTAAGAGAAAGTGGGGAGCAGGGCAGAGACAGAGGGAAAGTGTAAGATACCTAGGAAAAAAAATTCACAAAATCTTTTCCTTTCTTCGTGCATGAAATTATGAAACTTTATTTAAAGGCATAAAAGAGATGATCAAACCATTTGGGGACATATACCATATTCATGGATAGGAACTCCTAAAAATATTAAATCTCCCCAAATTTATCTAAGAATTCAATGCCATTCCAGTGAAAGTACCTAGAGAGATTTTGTAAACATGCATAAAAGTTCACAGCAATTCTACTTCAAAGTACAATCATATATTTTAGAGAACCATTTGCATATGTGTACACAGATATTCATTGCAGCATTGCTTGGAATAGTAAAAAATGGAAAAGAATGTAACTGTCCACTAGTCAGGGAAAGGATAGATTAACTGTAGGTTATTACTGCTTGACAGTTAACATGAAGCACTTATATCAATCTGCATGTATCAAAATGAATAGATTTGGAAAACGAAATATTCAAAGCAAAAAGCAAATTACTAGAAGATATGTATGTATGACATAAATAAAATATGTGAAACTTAAAAACCAAAATAATACTATATATTCATGCATACATGTGTAGTAAAATTATGCAGTCTTGCTGGAATTGATTCCTCAAAACTTCAGGACACTTCTGGGGAAATAGGTGAGGGAAGGCATGGGAGTGGGGTTAGAGCATTAGCTGTATCTGGAATACTTTATTAAAAGAATAAATAAATATGAAGCAAAGATGAACTAATATTAACATCTGTTAGGCCTGGGTAGCAAATAATTAGCTTCTGTTATATTTGAAATACTTCAAAAAACAAAATCAGTAAACAAAAATTTAGTTGTAGGGTAGAGTTTTCAATACTGATCGACTCTTTAAATGAGCTGACATAAAGCCCTATACTTAGTTTAGATCCTCTCGTCAATATTTGCCATACCTGAAAGCTGGACAGATGGCAAATATAATATTCTTTCTCCTTGACAGATGGATGAACTGGAAGGTTTAATTACTTTCTCCTAGTTACATAATAAGTAGCTCTGGAAATGAAATATTTTGGTCGATAACGTGGAGGTTTGGCCACCATACAGAATATCAGGGCACAATGACTTTATAGTTTCTGCTATGAGACAACATATCTACATATATGTTCTATTGTATATATAAAACACAAAGCCCACATCTTTGTGTATAATCAGATACTGGAGAATAGGAAAAAATATACTTGAAATTTTAGTTTTTCTCATGACTGCTGTTATAAATGAGTTTTTCCATTCTGACATAATTCCAAATAAATGATAATTTATTAATCATTTTTTAAAGTGAGTGCTTTTGAAATTAAAGAAAAGCCAAGAATAAATCCGGTCTCTTACCAAAGTGTTTGGTTTTCCTACTCCAGAAGTGGATATTTAGGGCAAAGAGCATCTGGCTTATATTCAGGAGACATAAATTTTCTTCTCAATTCCTCTACTGGCTAACTGTGGCCTGCCTTAATTCTTTGACTCTTCCATGGTCTGTAAAAGATTATGGAAGAAGGACGTATCAGGTTGAGAAAACAGCATTAATCTTAAAATATGTTGCTTGCTTGGAACATGGCAAGGAGCCTGCTAGGGCTGGAAGGACATGTTGATGGAAGGTGCCATAGTAGGAGATGAGCCTAGGGGACTTTGAATTTTTACTCTGCAGCAACTGAAGATTTTTGAGGAATGGTGCAGTGTTATCTGCATTTTGCTTTGCATGGGAATCTTGGCATTCAGTAATTGCAAGCAGCATATGAAGAAACTGTAAAATATCAGGTCAACCAAATAGAGACTTATTTTGCTCACAGAACAAGAAATCAGGAGGTGGACAGGCCAAAGCTGGTGCAGCCTCTCCAGAAAATCATCAAAGACTTAAGTTCCTTCTACCTTTCTGTTTCACTAGCCTTGACTTGAGGCTTTTTCCTCATTCTCCCAGGTTGGCTGTCCTACCTCTAGGCAGAAAGAAAAGGGAAACTGAGGGGAACTCAAAAGGTAGAAGGTCCATTCCAACCGAGTCTCTCTTTTTATAGCAATACAGTAGCTTTGATGGAAGCCCACCTGGTAGACTTGTATTGACATCTTTTTGGCCAGAAGTGGTTCACAGGAAGTCTGGGGAGCTGTGTGTATGTGTGTTTTATTACTTTATTAAAGTATAATTTATATACAATAAACTATATGTATATAAAGTGTACAATTCAATGAGTTTCAACATATGTGTACACTTATGAATCATTACCATAATTAGGATACCAAACATTTCTACGAGGTGAATATTTTAAAATGGGAACTTCATCACCTGAATAAATCAAAGGTCTTTTAAGAAGGGAAAGATGGAAAAACAGATATTCGAAAGGCAACTAGCAGTATCTGCCACAATTTCTAGATTCATAAACTCTCCCAAGGGTGCCCCTCCAAGTAGTTTTCCCGGTTCAGCTTGGTGGACACCAGGAGAGCTTGTAGGGAGAGAGCCAGAGCAGGCACTTGCCTTGGGACGAGTTCTGACCTAAGTCTGCCTTGGCTGGCAGTATGACGTAGAGGTGAGTGTGGTTTTTAGGGTTCAAATCCCAGCTCCCTCCACTAGCTCATTGTGTGGTTTTGAACGATTTAGTTCAAAGAATATTTACTGAGCACCAGCTATGTGCCAGGCACTCTGCCATTCCTTGGGCATATAGCAGTAAAAAGGGCAGACACAGTCCATCCCTTCACAGAGCTTACCTTCTGGTAGCATCTGAGCCTTTTCTATAAACAGGAGTTGTGGTAAGGATAAATTTAGTTCTGACAACATGTAAATGCTAGTTAAATGGTAATTGTTCAGAAGCTGTCCTAGATTTGGTTTCATTCTACTGAAACTAGTACTTAAATATTTGGGAGCTTGGATCTCTCCACCAGAAGTTCTGCTTGATTTTGGATTAATCCCAGGAGTTCTGGGCTTTTTTTGGAGCTAATTAAGGCCAACTATCTTCTCTCTCCCCCCACTGTGACCCTAAACCTCATTGGGTTAAGAGCACATGACCTAGTTTCTTCCCTCTGGGGTAATAAAGTTCTCAAATATTTTCTTGGAATCTCAGAAATTCCCTGCCTCTGAAAATCCTTCTGTTTTGAAGTCACTCAGGGACTGGAGAGTATTTCCCCCACCCCTCCCTGCTCACCCTCTGTGGGTAACTCTGGTTCCCTTTTCTGGCAGCAGCAACCTGGAAATGATCCTCGCACTCCAGAGACATTAGAGCATCTGGGGATTCTGGAATCAATCCTAGATTATGGAAACCTTGATTCTGGACCCCAAGATCCCTGATTTCTCCCAGTGGTATGAGGAAATGCTGGGAAGGTCAACAGTTCTCCTCCTGGTGATTTCTTTTACCTTTTGATAACATCAGAAACGTTGGAATATTATAATGATTACCTCTTATTCAGTAACTATTATGAGCTGGGCACTTTATATTATCTCATTTAATAACCTTGTGATTATTCCCATTTTACAGAGAGGAAACCGAGTCTGCAGAGATGATGAGCACTCTGCCCCAGGTAACTTAACTCACTGTGGGTGGAGTTGGGATTCACACCTAGCTCTGTCTGACTTCAGACCTCATTTTTTCAACTACCGTGTTATACTGTGGCTGTTTTTGGAGTGATCTATTTTGGGGAAATATTTATGACAGCCATCTTTGGACACAGTTTTGTGGAAATCCCAAATACCATAATGGTCAGCTCTAGTTCCCTTTTAAAGCTCACAATTCAGTGATATGTCCAGGAAAAGTGGCTGCCTTTGCCAAGCTCCTAGATTGCCCGCCTTGAGGCTGGTTATTTGCTTCCTGGCCTGGCCCCGTGGACAGCTGCCAGTTCTAAGAGCTTGGTGCATGCTGGGCCCTGATGGAGACCGGAGCTGGGCTCACAACACACTTGCCTCTCTAGGCCTACCTCCCTCAGGGACTCTGGGGTCCTTCCCTTTTCTCCGACCAGAGTTAGTTATGTCTGCAATGTGCTTGGAGGGCACTTCCAGTGTATCCCTCTGAGTTTTTCAGTGAGTTGAGGGGTAAGGACTGGAGGAAAGGCAAAACAAGACATTCTATGAATGTCCAAAAAGCATGTGAAAGGCATTCCTGCTGAACTTTCTGATACTCTACTCCTGGCCCTGTGGTGGTTTCTCCCAAATATTGCATGTTTTGGACATACTTATACTAAAATTATTTATCTGAAATTCAAACTTAACTGAGTGACCTGTATCTTACCTGGTAACCGCCTAAGTTGAACGATGTGTTTATTATGATTATGACTGACTGGTCCTTCGTTCTTACATCCCTCTCCATATGTGATGATGCAAACGTGTCGAAACCTGTCTTTGATGAACCAACTCAAATACTGCCTCCTTTCTGATCCCCTGTCCTTCCAATCAGAAATACTATCTTCTTCCTCTAAATGCTGTAGCCTGCTGCTTGTTTTGTTTGTGTGTTTGCATTATAGTTGTGTAAGTATTTCTCAAAGAGGAGCTGAGACCCAGATCCTTCTGGTGAGTGACGTTAGATGACAGCCCTCTCCTCTTCTAATGATTCAAATTCATTGATGCTCAACAAAAACTAAAGCTGCTTGAGGTCTGTCCACAAGGGGAGTTCACATATCTGTGTCGTGGGCTGAGGTGGCCACAGGCTCATTCTGCAGGGAGAGGAAAGTACAGCTCTGAGAGGAGGGGTCTGGGGGATGAGCCACCCAGGTACCTTAGTATTGGGGTTAGTATTCTTGGTTTGCCTCTGCTAGAATTTTACTTATATACACTTTTTTCAAATGTGAGTTTGAGCTTTTTTTTGGTATACCTGTATTCTAATTTTGTCTAATATAGTAATTAGGCATATATTAGTTTCTAAAAGTGGTGTCTAGAACTTTTACGTTCTTTTCAGCCTATAGAATCAATTACTAATAGTTTGAAAATCATTGATTCCTTGGAAATTTTCCATAATTTGTATATAAAAACTAAATAGACTGGAACCATATTCTGGAAATAATCTTTGACAAAGTTTTAAATTTTTTTCATGATCATTGATCTGTTCGGGTCATTTATATCTTCTTGATTCAGTTTTGGAAATTTGTATTTTTTCTTAAACATATTTTTAGTCACACTTTATTTTCATAAAATTATATGTACGTATTTTTAACAATTGAAAAAAAATCTTTATATCTGCTATTTTGTCTTTTACTCATTCTTAATTTTTTCTAAAGCTTATTTCTATCTGAAGGATTTGCTCATGGATTTGTTTTTAATTCTGTTCTTTTTCCATTTTCTAATGTTAAAATGTATTTTTACCTTTAATTACTTCTTTTTGGTTTTTAGGTTTGCTTCACCCTCTGTTTTATTAAAACTCTATGCTTAGTTCTTTCATTTTCTTTATTTCTTGACTAATAATGAAAGATTATGAGTATTAACAAAAACAGTTTAAATCATCTCCTATAATTTTAAAAATTTAAATACAATGTTCTTTTTTCAAGTGATCTTCAGAAAAGTAAAAACAAGAAAATAAAAACCATTCGTAATTCAATTATCAGGTTCAACAAATTTTAACCTTTTGGGGCACATCCTTTTAGATTGTTCTCTTTTCTCTGCTCTCTTTTTCTCTCTGTGCATATTAATTTTTAAAAATGGCATTGTGCTGGGGCCAGCCCCATGGCGTAGCAGTTAAGTGTGCGCGCTCCGCTGCTGGCGGCCTGGGTTCGGATCCCAGGTGCACACTGACGCACTGCTTGTCAGGCCATGCTGTGGCAGCATCACATATAAAGTAGAGGAAGATGGGCACAGATGTTAGCCCAGGGCCAGTCTTCCTCAGCAAAAAGAGGAGGATTGGCATGGATGTTAGCTCAGCGCTGATCTTCCTCACCAAAAATAAATAAATAAATAAATGGCATCATGCTATGTATGCAGTTTTACATTTCTTCACTGTTCAGACAATATGTTGCTGTCATAAAATTCAAATCAATGTCATCATTTTTAATAGCTGCATAGTTTTCCACAGTTTGCATACATCATAATTTATTTAAAGTACTATTTCTGAATATTAAAGTTGTTTCCTGTTTTCTTTGTTCATATCTTTACTATATAATAAGGGCTGAGAAATTAATAAGGTAGGAACCAATAAAAGTGGTACGCTGGAAATAATTGAACATACCTCTCTGTGTGCAGCAAACTTATTGTTTCTTTAGCATAGGTTTCCGGATGTAGAACTGTTTGGGGTCATTGGATATGAGTATATTAAGTTTTGGTAAGTTTTGCCAAATTTCCTTTCAGATTGGTTGTGTCATTTATATTCCCACCAACATGTATGAGAATATTTCCTCTGGGACCAATAGCTATAATTAATAGTTACAATTGTTGCCAATCTGATAGAATAATACATTTTTTTAACAGCCTTGTTGTTGTTTTAATTTCTATTTCTTTAATTACTGTTGAGGCTGAATTTTTGATAAATTTATTGACCAATTAACTATGTAAATATGATTTTTACACATAAACATATGTAATATGTTTAAGCCATTTAAATAACACTTGGCACAAAACAAGTGCTATGTGAGTGATTGCTATTTTATTATTAATTTTATTTTTGTTTTGTAAATTGCTTGCTCTATCCTTTACTTATTTTTTTGTTGATATTTATTTATTTACTTATTTTTTGTGAGGAAGATTAGCCCCGAGCTAACATCCATTGCCAATCCTCCTCTTTTTGCTGGGGAAGATTGGCCCTGGGCTAACATCCGTGCCCATCTTCCCCTACTTTATATGGGATACCGCCACAGCATGGCTTGACAAGTGGTGCGTTAGTCTGTGCCTGGGATCTGAACCTGCAAACCCTGGGCTGCTGAAGCGGAGCATGTGAACTTAACCACTATGCCACTGGGCTGGCCCTGATGTTCATTTTTAAATTGTCTTTTAACAGAAATTTTTAGTTCCCTTTGACCTCAGAGTTAATTAGGAGAGTGGTATTTGAGGTTTTTTTCCCCTGGTATGGATTTTATTAGATTTCAACTTCTAGCTTTGCTTTTTTCTGCCTGGATGCGTGTAGTATTCATTCTTTATCCCTGAAATGTTAAAATTTCGAGAGATGTTGGCCTTTTTACACTTCTCTGCTGTATTAGGGAATCTTTTTGTTCTAACATCTTTCAATTTTCTTGTGTTATATCTTTACTGCTTTGGTCTCATTTTCTTCTGATATTGTCTGGGATACTAGTTAATAACATTGGATTTTTGGGTTTTATCAATGATTTATAGCATTTTTTCTCTCATCTTTTGTCTCTGCCCTTTGTCTCTGCATTTATCTATCATATTACCGATTTTATTTTCTGCAACGTCAATTCTGTCTTTACTGCCTCCACTCTAGATTTTTTTGTTTTTGTTAGTGTTGTAAAGTCAATTCTGATTCCTAGCGACCCCGGTGTATTGCAGAGTAGAACCCTGCCAGGTCTTTTTGCTCTATCCTCTCACCTTCTGGCTCTATATCAGACAATGCTCTGCTCCTGTTTATAGCATTTTCATGGTCAATTTTTTCTGAGGTGGATGGCCAGGTCATTCTTCCTAGTCTGTCTGAGTCTGGAAGCTCTGCTGAAACCTGTTGACCTTGGGTGACCCTGCTGGTATTTGAAATACCGATGGCATAGCTTTCAGCATCATAGCAACATGCAGCCACCACAGTAGGACAACCAACAGATGAGTGGTGTGGGTCCTTGACCGGAAACAAACCTGGGCCACGAGAATGCTAGACCTTAACCATTAGTCCACCAGGGCTGGATCCACTCCTTCCCCTTTTCTTTTTGCTGACTTTTATCCAAGTAAACTTCCATCTAATTTGTAATCTAACCTCATTTTGCCTTTTATAGTTCATGTTTTCTTAAATGTATTGAGAACATGGAACACATGTTTTCTAATATTTGCTTCTATTTCCTACATAGTAGTTAACTTTTAAATTTTGCTTTTTTTTCATTTTGAATGTTGGCTTCGATTCATTATGCCATGGGATATTTTTATAACTCCATCTCAGTATTTTTTCTCCCTGCATCTTATTTTTGTGTGAGCAGTGAACTACCCATGATTGGTGCTTGCCCTCAAACTGGTAGGTTAGACTCTACCTTTCTGCTCTTAAGCTTGACTACAGCTTGGTATCTGTTATATTGTCAGTTCAGGGATCCATCTCCTGCAGCCTGCCAGGAGGAATAAGGCAAGTGGACACCTGGGCAGTCCAGCAGAGGAATGTTGACTGTGCAGTGTGTCTCTCCATATTTGATGAAGGTGCTGTGCAGGTGTCATGTTTCCGGTTCCAGCTTTTTCTTACTGCCCATTTCTTAGCCAGCTTGCCTCTTGCTTTATATAAGCTGCAGCTGTGCCCAGCTTCCTTCCCAGCTGCAATCTTACTGCTTGATATAGCCTCTGTAAGAATTTGGGGGCTTCAAGAAACACTCCTTTCAAATGCCAATGATCAGCCTCAGTAAAGTGAAGCCCAAAGGATGTGTTCAGCCTCTGCTGTCTTAGAACCCCCAGCCCTCAGATATTGTCCCTCCAAATAAGAGACTATGCACTGGAGAATTTGAGAGTTATTCTTTGGTGACTGGTCTTGTTTGCTTTTTATCTCGTCTACTTTTTTATAGCTGAAACTTGTCTAAGTTTCTGCTTTGTGGGTGATATCTCCCTATTTTCTAATTTGAAGGTGGCTTTCTCTCATCTTTTACAGCCCTTTGAACATTTCACTGGAAATCTGAGAATAGGGGGTGTAAGGCACTTGTGGTCTGATTGACATAACCAGTTCTTTTAACATTAGCTTATTGACTTGAACATAACAGACATTCAAAGAATAGCTAATAACTGAATGAAGAACGAGTATCATTTTGAGCTTAAGGGGTACTAATTTCTTTATGTGACTTTTATATTATTCTTGCATATGTTGAAAATTTGAGATTTCTTCACATTTCTAGATACTTCAAATGGCAATAATGACAATCAGGTTCTGATTGGAACAAAAATTGGGACTACTTTTGAAATAAGTTCAAATGTTTATTCCTTTATTTGTAGAATAAATTTTGACTGCATTCCTTCAAGATGCTGTCCCTGTGTTAGGCAAAACAGATATAAGGACGAATAAGATATGGTTCCTACCCTCCTGTGGGAACTTGACATTATAATAATATGATCATTTATTGGCAGCAATTGCCTTTTTTCTCTTTTTCAAGTCAAACATCAGAATTGTGTTTTGAAAATGGAAGTACGCAGGATAATAAAATGTCTTTTTCTCTCTGGCAATGGAAGTCTTGTTTGAGTAAATCAGTGAAGGAATTATTTTACCAGGAGCTTACAAGAGATTAAGAGAATGTTTATCTCACTAATCCTGGGGTAATGGAGGGAGAATTTCATCTCTTCTATGGTTCCTAGACTTAGTGGAGTCAGGAAAGTTAAACTTGACTGAATTTACATTTCTTTTGTGTATTTTTTTTTTCGCTAAATACATATGATTTTTCATTTTATTAATAACTGGAATCAGTGTGCAATCATATATTGATTTTAAGTATGACTATATTCCTATCCACATATATAATAGAAGACAAAATACAACTTCAGCTTTTGGAGGATAGGCATTTTATTTTTCAGGTTTCTAAATGCTAATCAGTGCATATCAGTAATAGAAAAAATTTTGCCAAAGAGAAAGAGAGAGATGGATTCTTCAGAGCCAGGCAAAGAAGTTTTCTCAGATGTAGTGGACATTTGTGGGTTTTGTCTGCTTGGCCTCATTTGCCCCTTCTTTTGATAAAATTACCCTGACTTTTCCCTATTCCATAATGTCTTGTTGGGGCTGCAAATGAGGTACCTACCCCTTTACCCAATGCATGGGAATAGGATTCACGCTATACTGATGAGACTCTACCTCATAAAACTGTTGTGAGGATTGAGTTAACACATGCAAAATATTTAGAAGCATTACTGGCACAGGGTAAGCAGGTCATAAGTGTGAACTTTTATTATTATTAAGCAAAGTGATAGAAGATTAGAAAGTAGTTAGAGTTGGAACATTCTGCCCACACTGCTCTAAGACATACTCCCTCCCTTAGTTCCTCTACCTCGATCCCCAGAGTGACCTAGTTCTGTCCTCCAAGGCTTGGTTATAAAGCATTTCCTCCAAGTTTACGAGCCACCCTGTATCCTTCCAATAAATTCATTTTGACTCAATTTTCTTTTCCTTGCAGTCTAAGAATCTTAATAGATAAAGAGAAGCTCTCATTAAAGCTCCAAACATTGGAATTAATCAATATTCTAATTTTCTTTTCTTTTTTTTTTTTTTTTTGGTGAGGAAGATTAGCCCTGAGCTAACATCTATTGCCAATCCTCCTCTTTTTGCTGAGGAAGATTAGCTCTGGGCTGACATCCGTGCCCGCCTTCCTCTACTTTATATGTGGGATGCCTGCCACAGCATGGTTTGATAAGCAGTGTGTAGGTCTGCTCCTGGGATCCAAACCTGAGAGCCCCAGACTGCCGAAGCAGGGTGTGCAAACTTAACTGCTATACCACTGGGCTGGCCCCTAAAATTTTTTTAATTATTTATATTTTTATGTGTTTTTCTTTTTCTTTTTGAAAATGGTACTCTATTGTACTGGGAAACTATGTCGAGCAAAATAATGAAACCATTGTAGGATTATCTGACAGAAAAAG
This sequence comes from Ceratotherium simum simum, assembly GCF_057802395.1. NCBI lineage: Eukaryota > Metazoa > Chordata > Mammalia > Perissodactyla > Rhinocerotidae > Ceratotherium > Ceratotherium simum. The sequence goes on along the minus strand of NC_141903.1, from coordinate 72,866,504 downwards.
TTAGAACATGCAAAAAAGACAGAAGTATGTAACTGTGCTCGCAGTAGTATTAATTCTTAAAGAAAACTCATTATCATCACCATTAAAATTATATTTTCCAGACACTGCTTAGAGATTTACAGATATTATTTCTAATCTTTACAGCAAGTTTACCAATAGTATTAACCCCATTTTATAAACGGGAAAGCTGAATGTTTGAGGCTTGTCCATTAGTTAGCAGTTAATGAGAATTCTAGCCCACTTCCACTCACTACAAAGCCTATACCCTCTCTACAATGACAGACTTTAGTTTTCTTAAATTGTGAAATTCTTTCTGTTCCTATACTTGGGATGTTAAGTTGAAATATTTAAATAGTGTTTATTCATTCTTTCATTAAATATGTATTGACTGACTGTGGGTCAGGTCTTCACGAACGTACGTAAATGTAGCCTTGGAAGATGTGTTTTAAGAAGTGGGGATGGCAAAACAGCATGTAGAGGGGAGAACTTTGTAGATTATTTACATTAAATCTGAAATATGTCAAGGGCAAGGATAATAACTATTTCTCATTTTTGTTCATATAATCCACCCATAATTTATTTCAAGTTGACTCCAGAAAAATCTTATTTCTCCTTGTTCCCCTAATCCCAGTCTATCCTACTCATCTAACATACATTCATACTGTGATGTGTTTAGAAACCTTTCTAAGTTCTAGAGAATTTTAGTTCACTTAATTTTAGGCATTGTTATGCAGTAAGAATGTAAAGGGTTTCACTTGATAAAGAGAGCTGGAAACTTCTAGAAACTGGATAAAGTCCCAAATATACCAATACTGCTATTAAGGTTTTAGACACACTTGTGTAGGGCCACAGATAAATAGCCACAATCCCAGCCTCCAAGAAGCTAGAATCTATTGATTGTGCGGAAACTTTTATAGCATCTATATCCAAATCTAGCAACCGCTTTATCTTTACCTTTTCTAGCACTCATAGTGGGGATCTTGCAGGAAGGTGCCGAAAACTTTAAATTTTAACCTTTTCCCTCCCCTCAATCTCACACTGTATACTATCCCTGTTCAGCAACAGAAGGGAAGAGGTTAAACAATTTGCCCCATTGACAGTAGAATTTGCTTAGTTTGTGCAGAAGAAATTTTGTGTGCTCAGAGATATCAATGTTTGCTTTCCATGTAATGGGAAAAAAACATAAAGGTAATGAGTAGATACTCCAGTAACTGAAATGCTGAAGAAGCATAGTCAGGCTTTGGTTCTACCCATGCTGGAAGGTTTTACATATTCAAATGCATTACTAATGATCCATTTTATTTTAAAGACTTGGTCTATGTGAGATTGTATTTGAAAAATCTGTGCAGATGGGGGGACTGTAATATTTCTTTGGAAAATTGATGAAAAGATTGAACCCAGTTAGAGAGTATGAATGCTCGAATAAATGATTCAGGACAAAACAGGCTAAGCAGTGAGTACCTAAGTGAGCTTTTCTTATTATTAAGCAGAGTGGCAGAAAGTTAGAAAGTGGTACAAGTCGGAACATTTTGACCACCAGTGTCAGCTTCCTGAAGACACTTAAAAAAAAAACTTTGTTTTTCTCTTAACTGGTTTTGATATAGTAAAATATCCAGTCTCCTTTTTATTTCTTTCCAAACACTTTGTTGTTGTTGGTAGTGGGTGGAGATCAATTGCCTTGTAATAGAAAAACAAGTTATGGCTAGTTTTATGTTTCTTATTCTGTCTGAATCTCTTTGAATTCCTCAGGGTGCTAGTTAGGAGTCTCCCTGGGCTTCTACGGGAGATTGTGATCTCTGTGTGTCCACAGCGGAAACCAGGCTGAACGTGAGTGTATCCCAGAAGCAGCACCAACTGCCCTGTGGGTTAGAGATCCCTTAAGGTTGAGGTGGCTGAACTGAGAAGCCCAGGTGCTCAGAGCACCTCCCCAAACCACGGCTTCCCAGGCCAGTGGTTCCAAAGCTGGCTGAGGTTTAAAACATACAGACACCAGGGTCCAACCAAACATTCCAAACTAGCATATCCAAGAGTGGATCCTGGAAATCCACCTTCTTAATAAATAATCTGAAGATCAGCTAGGATTCTGAGCTACCATTTTAGGTTCTTTGTGAAGAAGGAACGGCTCTCCCTCCTTATTCCACTGGCACAATGGCTGACGTGCATGGTGAGAGAACAAGCACCAGTGTGTTCTGGAAGAATAAGGCCTGTGTTTGGGGCAAGCTTCTCAGTACATCTACCTTTTTTTAAGACTCCATCTGCCCATCCCAAATTGCCAGCTTTACTTCGCAGTAATCTGAATGGCACATTTTCATCCACTTTCCCGTTTTCTGGCTTGGCTTTGCCCTGGCCAAATATTAGGTGGCTAGAAAAGTGACCGTGTACCTTAAAGATAAATATTGAAGTATAATAATTTCGGTAATTAGTGGAGGTTCTAGAAAATAGAACTTTACCTATTGAAGTGTCTAAATTTAAAAAGGATTAAAACTCCTCCGCTATCATAAACAAATATTAAACATTTGTATTTTTCATGGTGATTCAGAATTGTCATTAAGATATGACTTATTTTACTGTGCTGTGCAATATATTAGGGAGGTTGTTGAAGTAGATGGACCATGTTCTGCCATTTTTATTTTGTGTTGTTGTTGTTGGTTTTGGTTTGCCTGTGTGGTGCCCTTAACTCTGCCTGGTCTTTGAGGGCCAGCTGCCTCTGTCTCACTGTCAGTCTGTTTGCCTGGGCAGTACACATCCCTTCATTTTCTGTTTCTAATCTTTGCGGGCTGCAGTACCAAACAGAAAAACTGCTTAGAACTAGGTCTAAATTAGAGTGAGCTGGATTCTGGGCCAAGGTCTGGCAATCTCTCCTGGGAGTAACTGTCCCAGCTTTGGGAGATGAATGTCACGATGTGTATTCTGGCTGCCCAGAAGGTTTTGTTTACTTGTTTACTTTGTTTACCAGTGCATGGCTGTGTTTCAGAGGACTCTCAGTTATTGGAGTGGTTAGTTCTGAATAACTAAATGTTATTGTCTGTAGCATAAAACTTAGAGTGAGCATTTGTCCACATGTGTCAGCATATTCATTTTAAACCTGCTGAAACTAGAGAGAAAGGATGAAAATGCCCAGTTGAAATGCAGAGCAAACACAATCAGAACATTGATTTTTCTTTCTCTCTCAGAATATTAGCAATGCTGGGTCCTGGGCTGCCACAGGACGAGGACTTGACTTCTCTCCTTCCTATTATTTTATTTTGCCCCCAGAAAATCACTTGGCACCTGTCATAGCCACACAAACCCTTGGCTGCTTGGTAGCTTAGGAAAATGCAACCCTTTTTTTCTATGTGCAGATAATCAGAGCAAATAAAAGCACCTGCAAGGTTATCTTATGGGAGCAAAGGAGGACTAATGCCCAATGGACAAAGAAAACCACCACTGCCCTGGCTGCTCTCCTGGGCAAGGTGTTTGGTGCCACAGAGCAGCCGTGTGCAGAGACGCTTTCCTTGGGTACAAGAGGAAGGACATTCCTTACTGAGCTCAGCCCTCAGTAGCCCCTTGGTGACAACAGGCAGGGCCACCACTTACAGGAGACATATTCACCAAAGCAAGTTATTGATCTGTATATCTTTGTGGTCAGTGAAAAGGGCTTCCTCCTGGCTTTCTGCTCTTTGCCATTAACACCATAAATCCATCTGCCAAAAATGATAGCCATCACCAAGCATTCTTGGCTTCTCCTTTATTTATTTATCTCTATAAATCTTACTATTCTCTCTCTCTTCTTCTGTTTCTCTTTCCTTTGCTTCTTATCTCTTTTGGACCTATTCTGAAAGTATGTTTTATTTAACTACTTGATGACTGATGCACATTGGCTGAATGTAAAGAGAGGGAAAATGTTTTAATGACCATCATCAGGTTTTCTGTGTTTGCAGTCAGCATGGCTCAGGCTGAACTAAATGGGAAGGTATCCATGGTGAGAGAGGCGGAATGCGCCAGGCTTTTGTGCCAAAGGGAGATGAAACATGTGTCGTATATTTGGACGTATCTGAAGTCAGTGATTTCAAAGTTCCAATCCTGAGTTTATCATTACTGATCAGCTTGCAAGACAGAATAAGAATATATTAAAACAAGTGGCAAAATGGGGTAAATCTCCAAAAAGACTTAAAAATAAAACCAGATAGAAATGGGTTAGGGTTAAAAGATGCTTAATAATTAAACTAATGTTTAATTTGTTTAATTGTAATGTCAGTGACTATTTTCTTTTAAATAATTAAGCAATCATTTCAGCTTTTAAAGGACAGATTGTAAATCCTAAAAATGATTCACAATGAAATAATTATAATGTGCCAACTTATTCATATTCTTGTATTAGCAATGTTGTAGGAGAAAAGAAAACTGCAAAAGAGGTGTTTTGTTTTTCAAATATTGAGTTACTATATGGTTGTTAAATTTTGTTGTCAGATTTATTGTGAAAAATTATTGCCTGTTTATACTTTTAAGATTTTCTAATCTGTGGGCTTCCACTCATTTATTGGTGAGAGAAGATTCAGAGTCCTGATGGGGCTTCTCTGCCTTATAAAGATAATTGTAGCTGTTTGTGGAGAAAGGTTGACCTCATAACCCCTTACCAATTTATCTAAGGACTAAATATTGACCTTTGTCACATAGCTGCCATATGCCATTTTAACATGTATTATTCCAGATTTGTTTTTCATAGGGTGATATTTAGAGACAAGGGTAAAATGACATTGAATATGAAAGAAGAAAGTATTGGTAAAGAAATATTCAAAATACTTAGGACATTTGCCTTTATAATTTATGGTTTGATTTTATAGTACCTGTAATCCATTTGCAATTTTATTATGATCCTTAGGTGGATATGCCTTTTTGAAGCCAGATATAGAGTAGGCATGGAGAGTATAGTATGTTCATCAAGAGATTCTGGAGTCTGATTGCTCAGTTCCATTCTGGCATCACCCTTGGTTATATGATCTTGAAAAATTACTTACACTTTCTGTACCTTATTTTTCTCCTTTAAAAGAGAAAATAATAATACCACTTTCCTCATAGGATTGTTGCAAAATTATAGATAATCAATTTAAAGCATGTAGCTCAGTGCCCAGGGTGTGGAAAGATGCAACAAATGTCTATAACTACTGTTTAGGTTGTCCTAGCTGCAAATGAATTTCGGTACGAATTCTGACAAACTGAAAACACTTCCAAAATTAATTAAAAGTCAGTTGTCTTTGAAAGAGGCCACAAGTGATGTAAAAGTTAGGTAGATTAAACACAATAAACAAAGCAAAGCAATAAAATCCACTTCATGGGCACTTAGTTAATATTTGTTGTATTAAAGAGAATTGGGTATTAGGCATTAGGAACTCATAGATTCCTAGACTATCTGGGTTGGGTGTGGAAACTTAAGTAAATATCACCCTTTCCAACTGCCTCATTCAGTGTTTTTATCCCTCTGCCATGTTCCCATGGAGTAGGCCCTTCCAGTGATGGTGACCCATCCATGAAGAGCCAGTTCTGATTATTAGAAAGATCTTTTACGTTGGGCTGACATCTGCTTCTCTTGCTCTCACCCATCTTTCCTGGTTTGGCTTCTGTGGCTCTTCATATATTAGTGCTTACATATATGAATATGCCTATTTCTAATATTCTCCATTCCCTTCATTTCTCAGACATAAATCCCCAGTTCCATCAACCTTTCTCAAATGACATGATTTCAAGTCCTCTTATGTTATGACTGATGAACTTTGGAACAGAACTTATTTAAGTTAGAAATTGTATTCAGCTACAAGTAACAGGGACCACCAGATTAGAGGCTTAAAACAGAAAGGGGTTTATTTTTCTCTCACATAAAAGAAATTCTTCAGTAGACAGCTCAGGGCCAATATGGTGACTCAGCAAATTCATTGGGAACCCAGGGTCTTCTAGTTTCTTCTCTGCCATCCTGAAGTTGTGATTCTCATCCTCAGGCTCTAGAGGTGACCATTGTGGCTATGGCAGTCATGTTCCCATTCTAGTCAGGAAAAATGGGAAGGGCAAAAAGCAACAGGTGGATACCTCCTGAGTCAGCCTCTCCTTTTAAGGAGCTCTTTTGGACACATGAACAGCAACTTCTACTTCTTATTGGCCAGAATTTTGTCACATGCTCAACTGTAATGTAAGGGAGGCAAGGAAATGTAGTTTTTAAGCAAATTTCCTTGCTACCCTGAATAAAAGCAGGGTTTTTTTCAGTAAGAAAAAAGGGGTAGATTAGATATAAGGTAGGCAACAGGCAGTCTGCATCAGGATGTCCTCTTAAAATATCCCCTTCTGAAATGTGGTCCCTCCTACTTCAACAGCAGTCTTCATAGGAGATGACTCTGAAAAGTAGAATGGGGCTACATCTGTCTGGAAACCTGACTTCTAGAAAATGTTACTGATTAATTAAACATCAGAGAAAAAGCACAGAGCTCCTTGGGCAGGACTTTGTTTATCCAACTCATTTGAGCTTAGAGCCAATAATCTTAATGTTTACCAAGGCTTCCTACCTGCTGGAAGTTGAAAGCCTGCTCTTTCCTGGACTGTTTTGTGCTCTGCACTACAAGCAGTGTACAAATGTAGTGGGTCTGTAAACTGGCCTCTGATTGGGCTAATTTTTTCATGAGGGTACAACTTACTAAAATGCCTATGAGTAAGTGGCATAGTTGTAAAGTCGTTTTAGGGGGGGTTTAAGTCTGTTAATGAAGTTTTTTATGATATGTGTATTAGTGCCAATAATATTTTAAGAAATTATTCCAGATTACAGAGTCTTGCTGGGATGGATACCACTTAGAAAATTCATCTAACCACTTTGTTGTTAACTGCTTTCTGTCCAAAGGATCCCGGATTTCTCTAGAGGCGGAGGGGGCAAATCATAATAGTACTCTACAGGAAAAACCATAAGTAAAACCAAAGAAAATGAATTTTTATTCTACAAGGACTCCTGGAAACTTTCAGCTGATCTCTGAAAGTGAAAGGAGATGAGACAAGAAGATTAATTGGTACATCACAGACATCAGCCAGTACACACATGCTCTCTACAGAGAAACCCAGACCTAGCAAGCTCAACTGTGGTTCATAGCTGGATGGTGGTGGTGGTAACAATCAAGGGCTTTCTTCTTGCTTAAGTCTCATAAATACAGGTAATGTGAGCAGTAACTGATCTATCTCTGAAAAACCTGGAGAAAAGCCTTAGTTGGTTGATTTTCTGGGCTCTTTAGACAAGGAATGGTCTCAGCACCAAGAATGCTTAGGTTTAACATCATTTACAAGGCCAACTTAAAAAGTGTATCCTTTCTGTTGTTGTTTTCTCCTTCTTCATTTTCATGTTAGAGTTGAAACCTATGACCTCTTATCTACTTGATTTCCTCATCTTTCTGAAATAGATAGGAATGGAATGTAAGACTACAATCCAGGAATACACGGATGAATGCAAGTTGTGTCTGGCCTCCTCATACTCTTACTTGACTCTGGCAGAATTTTATCTGACAATCACAGAAGGTTTCTCCAGTTTTTCCATCAGAAATAGGAAGAAGTGGCAAAAATATGGTCAGAGATATGGTTAGTGATTTCATAAAGGCAATGGTAACTTTGGTGATGGAGGGGAAAAAAGCCCAAGAAGGCATTTTGCTTTTACCTTATAATCATTAGCCTGTGTTCTCTATGAGTTTCAATTACTATCCTTCATTCATTTATTCATCTATTTAATGAATAATACTCATTTACTTAGTACCTACTATATGCTTGGCATTATGCTAAGTTCTGAGGATGCAAAAATCTATGAGTAACTGTTTCTGTCCTTGTAAAGCTTGTGATTAAGTGACTACTGATAACTTACCTTTGTATTCTATTTTAGATTTCTTCAAGTACACAAGCATTATAACAAAATCCTTTAAGAAAATCTCAAGAGAGGTAGGGTGGGTGTTAATAGTCCTATTTTAAAACTGAAGAAATTGAGGCTCACAGAGGTTAAGCAGTCTATCTGGATTGCACAGCAAGTTAACAGCAGAAAGAGTTAAATGTTAATTCTTGGTAAGTTTCACATTTTCATGTAATGAGTTATTTATATGTGAAATTTTATTATAAGAACCTTAAGTCAAGTTTTATGTCTGTTTTTAACATCTCTCAGTAATAATAATATTCTGACCCAGATTCCTGAAATACAGGTATTTCATTCAGGTTGGTTCATGCATTGCAGATCTGAACTACTGATAAAATGGGAGAAAAGAAATGGCAATTGAATTTGTTGGTTGTTGAACCTATTTTGTAGTCAAAATTGTAGTGGTCTCAGACTGACTGGAGTCTGACAGTTAAGGTTTGACTCCTATCATATGGCAGCTGTTATGGACTTGATAAAGACGTACAGGCTATTGGGAAGTGTGTATTTCAAAGCAGCAAATCTTATTTAAAGGATTACTTAAGAAAATAGAATCATGCCTCCTGTTTTCTAAAGAAGTCAGATAACATTTTTTTCTTTTTAAACAACCAAAAATAGGGACTTTTTTTTCCTTTAACCTTCTCTCCACACAACTTTCATTTCTTATTTCAAAGTAGATTTTATGGTGGTTACTATCTGTCTTAACATATCCTGCTGCAAGAGGGTTTAATCTATCCAGGGCTAAAAACACAGAAAATATGGACATGGCCAGTAAATGTTACTTCTCTTTACAGGAGGACCAGTGACTCTCCAGCCTTGCACGTACCAGGACCACCTGGGCAGCTTGTAAAATATTCTGCGGCCTGGGCTCTAGATTACCTGGAACTATAGAGTCTCTGGGGGTGGGGCCCAGGAGTTGGCATTGTTTTAAAATATGCCTAGGTGATTCTAATGTACAGCCAAGGTTGAGAGTAGCTAGAAACTCCCACTTCTGTGGGAAAGCAAAGTAATCAAATTAAGCTAATTGGTACTAAAGAGTGAACAACTTATAGTTGTTCATTTGAATTTGAATAGCGTCATTTGAATTTCCAACATCAGCATCTAACAAAGATTCTGGTCAGTGTGACAAAGTGTAATGAAGACATTCAGGCAAGGGCAGAAAATATTTCAAGCAAGAGAGTTTTCTGTATTCATTGAATTTCACCACTTAGGTGGCTAGCCCGTCTAGCTTGACAACTGCTTTGCTTATGTGGCCCTCCTGGCTTTGAATTCATCCTCCTAAGATCAACTGTGTTAAACACTTATCTGATGCCTATATTTGAGTAGGTTTTTCCTGAAACTGAAATTTGTAAGAATATAAATATGTTTGATTGCCCAGAGCCTTGATTATGTATCTGTCTTTGCCTCTTTTTCGTTAGAGCTGTGCTTATACAGGGAAAGTAAAATGGAGGCCCTAAAACAATCAGTGGGATATTAGAACATTTGAAGCTTCATTCTTCTTTTTTTTTTTTTTGAGGTATTTTTGGCTAATATAGAAGGGGTTGGGTATCAAGTTATCCAAATATTTCTTAGATTTTCTAGCTACCTAGAATGTATTCTTCTCTCTTTCTTTTTTTTTTTTTATGAGGAAGATCAGCCCTGAGCTAACATCCATGCCAATCCTCCTCTTTTTGCTGAGGAAGACTGGCCCTGGGCTAACATCCGTGCCCATCTTCCTCCACTTTATATGGGATGCCGCCACAGCATGGCATGACAAGTGGTGTGTCAGTGCGCACCCTGGATCCGAACCCAGGCTGCCAGCAGCGGAGCGCGCGCACTTAACCGCTATGCCACGGGGCCGGCCCCTAGAATGTATTCTTCTATTCATTACATTTCTCTGTGCATTAACCTCAACATCTATACATTCATGATTGGAATGCCTATGCTCTTCTTTTTTTTTTTGTGGGTAGGTGGTAATGCCTATTACATTTGTCAAATTCTTCAGTATAAGGTGTGTGGACAGTGAGGTCGAAGAGAGCAGAATTCACATCCTGGTTTAACTTCCTTACTAGCTGTGTGAGCTTGGGCAAATCATTAACCTCTCCAAGCCTCAGTTTTCCTATCTGTAAAGTGGGAATGATAATAGTTTCTGTCTTTTAAGCTTCTCGTGGAGTTTGAAGAAGATATTGTATGTAAAGCACACGGCACTGTGCCTAGCACATAAGCGCCAAATATTAATATCGTTATTGTTATTATTATTATTGAATTCTTTGGAAAAAAAGGTTGAAGGAAAATGAATAATTGCTTTGGAGATTAAGGATTTTTCAATGGAAAAAGTTGCATTTGTCCCTATTGCGAGTATTTGAAATGTGATACTTTGAATATCTGAAATCTAAAATCAAGAGCTATGACAGCATGTGTTATCTCAAAGGAATGCTATAAAATTTCGTCTATTTTGGCGTATGCTTTATCAGAGTCATTTTACCCGCCTCTAACATTTTATGGGAGAGGCTGGAAAATATGCATCCACAGGAAGAAGGAGAGATGCAGTTTCTTTCTGGCAAGTCACAGGAATTCCTTGGAAGTGTGGTGGGGTGGGATGTGATCAAACCAGTAAAGGGTTGCTGTAAACTCTAAATCTTTTTTTTTTGTTTTGAACATGGCTACCAATCCTTATTTGAATGTCAAAAGATTGATTTATCTCTGAACTAATTAAGAGTGAGAGATGAAATCTTGGAAACAGCATGTACAGATAGTCGTGATCTTCCAGTCACTTTACAGAAATGTCCACGTGCTGACCTTCTCCAGAGCACAAAAATACTGTGTATTTTCTCCTTGCTTAGTGTGTTTTAAGTGCTATTATTTAGGTGACTTTATGTTATCACTCATTTCAGAAACAAAGAACAAACAGAGACCATAAAGTGCTTAATCTAAAGATTAAAGCAATTTACAAGGAGTGGGAATGGAAACTAAATTCCCCACCTTTTCTCCTTTGGCCTCAAATTTTCTTCCTTCTGGGTAGCTTTTATTTCTCTCCCCTCATTGATACTAATAGGTTATTGCAACCTGTGTCTATCTTTACTATATTGCCCTCTAATTTAATCCCTATCTCTATGTGTACACTTTAAGTAGCAGTTTCTGAATTCAAGAATCATTGCTTCCTTAGCTCATGAGGGTGAAAGCTGGCCATGTGTTCATGTGTGTACATGTTCATAAAATATGCTTTGAATTTTACTCCTGGGACAGTGGTTGAAATCTTACCCAGAGTTATTCTGTTAGTTACAAAAGTAGGCATTGATTGATATATGATAGGAGAAAAGCATCTAATTTCAGGAGTATTTTATTTTATTTTGAGAGCAGGTGAGAATTGAGGTTTTTGTTTTTTTTTTTTTGTTTTTTTTTTTACTTCTGTCTTTATGAATTCTTGGTGAAAACACTAATTTTTATCTCTTCCAAACCAGGAATTCTATATTCCTGCAACTATTGGAGTCCATTCTTACCTTTTCTCTCCTATATTAGGCACATTTGTTCAGTGTTAAGTCTTTTGTTTTCCATGATCCTAATTAAAATTTTTAGATGAATTAAAATGCATTTCCTTGCAAATCAAAACTACAATGAGATATCACCTCATACCTGTCAAAATGGCTATAATTACCAAGACAAGAAATAACAAGTGTTGGAGAGGATGTGGAGAGAAGGGAACTCTCATACACTGCTGGTGGGAGTGAAAACTGGTGCAGCCACTATGGGAAACAGTATGGAGATTCCTCAAAAAATTAAGAATAGAACTACCACACGATCCAGCTATTCCACTGCTGGGTGTTTATCCAAAGAACATGAAAACATGAATGTATAAGGATACATGCACCCCTATGTTCATTGCAGCATTATTCACAATAGCTAAGACTTGGAAGCAACCTAGGTGCCCATCAAGGAACAAATGGATAAAGATGTGGTGTTTATACAGAATGGAATACTACTCAGCCATAAAAAGATGAAATCTTTCCATTTGTGACAATGTGGATGGACCTTGAGGGTATTATGTTAGCATAATGAGAGGGAGAAAGTCAAATACCATATGATCTCACTCATAAATAGAAGATCACAACAACAACAAACAAACACATAGAGACAGAAATTGCATTGTTGGTTACCAGAGGGGAAGGGAGGAGGAAGGAGGGCAAAAGGGGTGATTTGCACATGTGTATGGTGAGGGGTGGTAATTAGTCTTTGGGTGGTAAACATGATGTAATCTACACAGAAGTAGAAATATAATGATGTACACCTGAAATTTATGTTATGTTATAAACCAATGTTACTGCAATAAAAAAAGTGCATTTCCTTGTAGCTTATGTTGCAGGCATCAAATGATTAAAAAACAAAATTCATTTTCCTACCATGAACTTAATGAGTCATACTCTGGGGCAGAGTGGGGGTTGGCGGGAGGAAGGAGCTGGGTGAAGAAAAGTAAAAAGTAAAAAGCAGGCATATATCAGGAAGAACTCCAGCCAGGCCTGATATGCTGAACTTGACTGATGCTGCTTTACGATATGTGTCAAAATACATGCAGGAAACAGCTTTTGCTTCAAAGTTTGGAATGTTGTGGTAACTGATATTTAAGTGAAGGAATGTTACAATTGGAAGAGATGACCTAAAACTCTTCCAAAACCATCAATTTTATTTATTAAGCTTACTGAAGAGAAGAAAAGTGACAAGAGAAGGCATAGATCATTTATTTATTTGACAGGGTACTCAGAGTTCTTTTCCTTGGTAGAGCAGCAATTAAGACGGATTTTATTACGCTCAGCATGTGTGTTCGCCTGGGTTAAAATTGTTTAAACATTTACTGGTAAGGCGTTAATGAAAGTAAGTCAGCCCATACGACTGTTACCTCCCTGTCTGTGGAACACTGTGAAAGCTGCATTTTTAGCGGATGATGACCACAGTTGTTTTTAGGATTCCTGAATGAAGTCATGAAGTCTTAGAAATTTTGGAACCTAAAGTTTTGACTCATGATAAAATTTGAATAATTGCTTTGTAGAAAAGGGCCTGGTCTAATTTTGAGCCTGTGGCTTCATTCTTACAAGTTGGAGGCTCATTTCTGAGGATAATATTTATAAGCCCCATAATTAAAGCAATACTTTTATTTAAGTTATGAGGAAAGTTAGACTTATTAAGTTATGAGGAAAGAGATACATCCAGGTCACTTTAGGACACCATTTCTCAAATCGGGTGTCCTATGCTACAATTCTACAGTTAAATGTGCTGCAAAATAAAGACATCAGGGGACCCTCTGCTAAGTAGGATTAAGAAAAAAATTTTTTTTTTGGAGCAAGATTTCTAAGAGACTTAAGCATACAAATGGACATTGTGACTCATCAAGAAAGGACATGGCGTTCAGCATTTCCCAGACTCTTATCAAGTAGTATCTATTCTCATCTCTCAGAATGCTGTTTCTCAGAACACACTTAGGGAAAAGCTGCCTGGACTGATAGGGTTCCTTGTAAGTACCCAGCTGGTGATCAGCCCCTCTGGACCTTGGTCTTCCAAAAGAGCATTACCATGTCTGATTCAAGTGCAGGCCTTGTGACCCTCTTCTCTGGGCTATAGCGTTTGGACTTCCTGAGAGAGAGGATCCAGTGGAGTCCATTGGCTACTATCCAATATGGGGCACTCCTATTGATCCATGTTGAACCAAGCTGCCCCAGAGCAGTTTGGCCTTTATACATGATCCTTTGGCCTTAGCATGGATTCCTGGACCAGTTAGCTGCTGCAAAGATAGTAATATGAAATGGCCCAAACCATAGAATTTTAGTGCTGTTTTTCCTTAGATGTAGGCTAGGACAGGTAGTTAAGTTTGAAGGACTGTTCTGCTTAGGTGGCATCCACCTTCCTTCATTCATTCAGCAAGCAGTTTGGATACCTATATGGAGCACCATGTTAGGCTTTGAGGATACAAACATGAATAACATATTTCCCTGGTTCTTAAGCACCTTATGGGTCATTTAAACAGTTCATATAATGGTTGTTTTTGCTTGCTTCATAAGATATTTTTCTGATATAAAACCAGCTGCTTTGTTTTCGAAAGCCAGTATGGGTGATTTAACTACATATACATGACCTTCTTACTATTTTTCTGTTGCTATTTGCTCTTATATTTGGCATAGTGTTCTGCAGTATTCTTCCACAGAAACCAACACCAGGCAGTGCTAGCACAGGCATGGGGCACCAGTCTTTGTTGGTTGTTTAATTGATAACAAGGGCAGCTTATGGCCTCTTTCCCATACAGGCGACATGGTGCAAGTCTACATGATGCCACTTTCTTTTCCCTTATGCATTTTCAGAACAGGCAGCCCAGATGGCACTTGACTCATTGTGGGGCAGGAGGGGGACATGGAGGCAGCATCCACAGCACTGCCAGAAGGAAGGCATCAATAGCAGTTGTGTGGATCTTTGCTGCCTGTGAGCTATTTCTCCCTGTGCTCAGGTGCAGATCTTGATGAAAAAGAGAATTCCAGGGCAAGAGAAAAATTAATTTGTTCTCTTATCTGAGTTTAAAAGGATCCCAGGCTCATGGCTTACTGTGCTTCAAGTTCAATACTGCCAGTGTAGAGGGATCCCTATAGCTGTTGGCTCTGATTAAATATGTTGTAAATTACATGCAGGAACATCAGCAGGTTAAACATCTATTTGGGGTAAAAAAAGGAACAATTCCCACCTGGGAAATTTAAATATATCTATTAGAGTCTACTTCACAAAGAAAGTTGGGATATCTTAGAATAGAAAGAATAAAAGGTAAGGTTACTGAATTTACTGTTGATGTTGACACCAGTTGCTGAAAAAATTGTTTATAATTACTTGCATTCATAGCCAGACAGAGATAATGAATGGGGGGAGACATTCTGGGCTTCTAAGAACCCACCACTCATCCTTCTTTTGGTTAATGTTCTGCAAAGCAACCATCTCATGCATGGTTCTTTATTGATTCATTGGGTAACTGCTGATTCCAGAACTGAGTGATAACACTGCTTTCCCTTTAGTCAGTTCTTTGCTCATCTGTTCTTCACAATTCTCTGAAGGCTTACTCACCATGTGGAAGACACTGTGCAAGGCACCCGGGGAAATACAGCAGTGCACAAGGCATGCTCCCTGCCATCCACTGACAGGTACACAACTACACACAATACAAAATGTGTGTGATACATTTCATACAAAGTGGTGTAAAGGAAGTTGTAACAGCTTTGTAGAATGTGATCATGAGAAGGCAGACTCTGGTCACTGATGGATCAGTGTGGACTAGTTTGTAAATATGTTGCATAAAGACCCTGAACAACACCATGGCAACCTCCTTTTTTATAAACATCAAACTCATGTTATTGTATTCTTTCAGGACTGCATTTTGCAACTTCCATGCACTCTTGAAGCAACGGCCATGACACCATAGTTTTTGTTCCTTTCAGACAGTTCACCTTATTGGTATATTACAGGCCATCACCAAACCTCAGCATGGTCAAGCGTCTAGTCTGGTGCTCAGTGTTTCAGAGGCAGAGCTAAGATATGCCTGTCTTTAAGGCAAATTGTGCTCTGATTTATGATGAAGTTTTAACATTTTAATGAAGGAGCTTTCCAAATTTTATTATGTATTATTTGTATGTAAAAGATTATTTTCACTTACCATATGTCATTGATTTTAAGGCACACATTTTACATTTTTGAAATCAGGATATTTTACAATCAATGGCATGTCATCATTTAATTGGCAGCATTCCTCCTCATCCTTTAAAAAAATCTTTAAAGACACATGCCTCTACTACAGGAGCATTGGAAACTCCCTCCCACCCCCTCATGTTTCTTGTACATTCAAGGAATTCAGGGATTCGTGCCATTTGGGTCCTACAGTTGAGAGAAAATCGGGGCTTCTTATCTTATATCTTGACATATTGTTGTGTCCTCTTCTTTGTGAAAGAGGGAACAATAGCATAGACAGATATGGGTTAAAATTGGCTCATGAATTTGGACTTTTTCGTAACGAATACATCAACATGCAGTGAATGCTACAAAGTGTATATTCTTCCACTATGCACATGGGCATATTTGAGGAATGTAACAGGTGGAAAAGACATTCCCATATGATAAGGTAAATGACTATGAGAGGTGTAAGAATGCAATTTATAAATAATACCAAATGACAGGGTAAGATGATCAATATAAATCCTGATTGGGAAGAGGTTACCTTGGGCTGGGAAAAGTTAATGGGTGATAGGAGAGCTGAACTGGCTTTTGAAAGCAATAAAGGATTAGGATAAGAAGAAATGGGGGGGAGGGAAAATATGTTTTCTTCCCTAAATTTTTTTTTAACATTTATCTCTAGTAGATACAGCCATAGATGAACTCAAAGTGAATGTGTATTTTTAGGCTCTGAACATGCATTTGAAAATAACAGCATACATTTATGAGATTGGCTGTTTTACTAAGAATCAATTAGAATATATCTGCTTTTCTGGGAATTTTGAACATTTTTCACTAATTTGGAGTGGTGAAAGAAGACAGCAGAGCACTGACTCATGTTTGAGATAGCACAGGAAGGATCAGCTGGACAGATTTAACTCCAGAGAGATTTCAAGGGGACTGGCGATCTTAGTCCTGAATGTGAAGTGAGTATAACCCATGACTCAGAGAGCATTCTTGAACTGGGTAAAATGACTAAGCCATTCTCATCTGAAACAAGCTAGACTAGGCCACACTTGGATTATTTAGCAGGTGATGATGAGGTCTTCTAAATGAACAAGTCACAGTTTTGGAAGATAGTCTCAGCTTCCCTTGTGGTAATGCCACTAATGTTTCAAATCACTGCAAGCTCCTTCTGCCTGAGCTTGGGCTGTGGGATGCTGGCTACATGCAGCACTTGGTTGAGGGCTCATTCTCAGTCTTAAATGGGCCTGACTTCCCCCCTCACCTCTCAGTCATTTCCTTCCTTCCTTCTTCTAACACTTGAAAGCTCAATTTGAGCATTCCAGAGGAGTTTATCAATAAAGTTTTATGTTATTTCTTTACATTTGCATTGCAATTCTAAACTTTAAAATTGAGTGATGAAGACTCACTCCACAATCATGAATACCAGATCATATTGCTTATTTAAAAAATTCTTTTTTTTTTTCTGTTTTCTGCTTATATTTGGTCCTAATGACTAAAAGTCTTGTGGAATACATTTAAGAAGTTTTCTTCCATTTTAACAATTTGTCTGAGACTTGGGATATCAGATTTCTCTTCTTTCCATCCTTTCCATTCTTTCCATCTCCTAGAGGAGCAGTTATCCACCTTGCTGCACAGGAGATACTTTTACAAAGTACTAGTGCCCAGACCCCACCCACAGAGATTCTGATTTATTGGCCTGAGGTAGGGTTCAGAATCAGATATTTTTTTTTTGAGATATAATTTACATATAACTTACATATAACATTATATTAGTTTCAGATGTACAACGTAGTGATTTGATATTTGTATGTGTTGTGAAATGATCGCCACAATAAGTCTAGTTAACATCCATCACCACATGTAGTTACAAATTCTTTTTCTTGTGATGAGATCTTTTAAGATCTCTTCTCTTAGCAACTTTCAAATATTCGATACAGTATTATTAACTACAGTCCCCATGCTGTACATTACATCCCCAGGACTTATTTATTTTATAACTGGAGGTTTGTACCTCTTGATCACCGTCACCCATTTTGCCCACTCCCTATTTCCTGCCTCTGGCAACCACCAATTTGTTCTTTGTATCTATGAGTTTGTTTTTTTAAGAATCAAGTATTTTTTAAAACACTCCCCAGGTGATTGTAGAGTCAGGCTTGAGAACCACTGTGTCAGTGTTGAAACCTGGTCAGAACCAGTGAAAACCTCTAAATCCAAGGGGCAAGGCTGGTCCGGTTTAGTGAATCACGAAGCAGAATTTCTCTGGAAGCTATTGGAACAAAGACTACTGTGAATATCCAGAACATTCTTGCGCTCCAATGCTGAATTACCCCTAGATTAAGGATTTTGACTTTATCTGTTTCTGCCCTCTAGCTTCAGAGCAGCCCACCTAGTCACCCCTGTGGCTAATGTATAGAGTACCTTTATGAAAGTTAGAAAAAACCACCCCTTGTTTAAGACACTATTACTGTTTTCTGGGAAATTGTTAGAGTAAATATACAAACTATGATAATTTTGTAAATGGTACCCTATGGAGTTGCGCAGTGCACAGCCGGCACAACCACATCCTGTGACCCATCGCATTCTTGTTTTTCATGTTTAAACAAGTCATGACCGGAACTAGTGACCTGGAGACTATAGGCCTCAGATGACAATTGTTGGCAGGCTGGTCTAGGCATGGCAACTAAGATAAAAAGCAATTTCAAAGTCTGAGATGATGGGTTAAGATGTTCTCAAAAGGCTCCCTGCCTCATGGCTCTGTCATGTTGCTTAATTTAGCCCAGGTTGCTAGGGAAATGAATTCAAAGTTGACCAAGGCAGTGTCTGGAAGCTGTGCGTAAATAATAAATAAAATTCATGGTAAATATGCCTTTGCTTGACAACCTTAGATTGCTTTATTTGCTTATGCAGAGCTAAAGACTAACATAACCTGTCCAGCCTCGGCAAAATTGCTGAGTAAGCCAGGTTTATTTTCAGATTCCTCAGCATCATCATCATCTTCTTTTTTTTTTTTTTTTTAGTATGCTGATACTTTTAATTTTATTTTTAAAAATTTGAAATTCAATTTATTTAAGCTAGAAAAAGTCTCACAAAAACAGTTCACCCATTTCTCCCTCCCCCACCTCCTGCCTCTGACAACCAGCAATCTGGTCTCTGTATTTATGATCTTGGCTTTTTAACTAATTCATTTGTTTTTTAGATTTAACATATAAGAGAGATCATGCAGTATTTGTCTTTCTGTAGCATCT
Organism: Ceratotherium simum simum; assembly: GCF_057802395.1. Lineage (NCBI taxonomy): Eukaryota > Metazoa > Chordata > Mammalia > Perissodactyla > Rhinocerotidae > Ceratotherium > Ceratotherium simum. The sequence goes on along the minus strand of NC_141903.1, from coordinate 72,847,688 downwards.
TCTTTTTTTTGTCCCTTTCTTCCTGGAAGTGGACACCAAGAAGAGGCTGGTATGTTACACACAGAATATTCTGATAGAAGGATTTAGCCCTGAACTTCACTGCCTGGCCAGTGGGTTCCATGAATGGTTCCCATCTTCACTGTAGCAGCACTTAAGCACTTAAGTGCTTACACTCTGATGGTGTAACTGTGCTGTCTACTAGAACTTCTTGCAATGATGGAAATGGTCTGTAATCTGTGCTGTCCAATAAGGTATATATAAATATATTGCTAACTATATGTGGCTATTGAACACTTGAAATGGAGCTAGGGAAACTGAGGAGTTGAATTTCTAATTTTAAATACTTTTATTTAATTTCTATTTCAATTTAAATAACTACACAGGGCTTGTGGCTACCATATTGGACAGTGCAGATCTGAAAGACAGGTCTTATCTAGAGGGAGAGGAAACTAATATTTGTTGTGCACCTTCCAATTGTCAGGAACATTTTTTAAATGATCTTATTTAATCCTCACAAAAACCTTACAAGGTAGATATTACTATCTCCATTTTATAGACTGAAAATATCTGAAGCTCAGAGAATCCATTGCCCAAGGTCTTATGACTAATGAATGATCAAACCAGCATTCAAACTTAGGTCTCTTTGGTTCTAAAGCCTGAGCTTGAAGTTCTCTTGGGGAAGTAGTCTTCACCATGAAGAGTTAGAAACTAAATTCATAGTAAAAGCAATAATGACAACCACCAAAATACTCCCATTAAATGTCACTGTATGGTAAAAGGAGAATTGCCAAGAGAGAGTGAGAAGAGAATATACGGCAGTGCAGGGCAGCAGCAACACTTAGCAGACAGGAGTATGACATTGGAGGTGCGTGGTGGTGGGTAAGAGGAGGAGGCTGAAGCCACTCTACTGGGGAAAAACGGGGGACCTTCACTGTGGCCTCCTCAACTCTTCATATGCACAGAGTCATGCTCTCTATCCTCGCTGCTTCTTTTCTTCATCAGATTAAAATTGGGCTTTAGTGTCCTGAATGGAACTGTCAGATGCTCACTTATTAGTAGCTGCTTAGGACTGAGTAGAGATATGTCTGGAAATTGTCAGCTTCTTTTTGTTATAGCCCAAGCCCTGCCAAGAACAGGACCTCTGTGAACTGGTTCTCTCCCCACCCCTACTCTTTCTCTTCCTTTATTTCTTAAGATGCTCAGAGTCCATATTTATTGTCTTTTCTCCTGTGTTTTGCTTTATTCATGGTTATTCCCCACATCTAGTGAACATGCATTTATCTAGGCGGTGGTTTTCAGCCCTGGCTACATCACAATTAACTGGTGCAATTTAAAAAACCCAGCTTCCAGGGATCTACCCAAACAAACTGAGTCTGAGTTTCTGAGAGTGGGTCTGACCATCAGTATGTTTTAAAAGTTTCCCCAGTGACTCTAATGTGCAGACAGGGCTGAGAAGCAGCCCTTGTTGATTAGCCCCTGCATATATATGCGAGTTCTACCGCTTCCAGACTTTTTGAACCCAGGGCACTAGGTACATGTTGTGGGAGGAAAAGTGTGGGTGTTGTGGGTGGTAACTAATAAGGAGTTAGACAAGTGGCTCAGGGAACCTGAAGGTGAGAAAGACAAAAGGGATGGGCAAGGGCCCCTTAGAGGGCTTCCATCACAAGCCATTGTGGATGGGTCGAGAACAAGAAACCCTGATGGAAGAGAGAGCTTTAGGGTGAATTATCAATACTGACATTTCTTCCATTTAGCATCATTGGTTGACAGCCTTTTGCACCAGCCCCTGCTGTAGGGGCACAAAGATAGAAAAGAAAGATCCCTGCCATGGAAAAAATTGCAGGGCATGGAATTAACAAAAAGAAGAGGAAAATAATTAAATTTACTTGACGAAGTAGAATAACTCTCATGTAACTACTTATGTGTACTATTTACCATTTATTACCCAGCACAATTAGCTCTCATACACATCATTAAATATGTGTTGGGTTATCTTTGTTGTAAGTTGTATTCAGTTGCAGCTGTATCCTCTGTTTATGTCTTCTTATCCTTCATGTGGTCTGTTTCAGCACAGTTGAAACAAATTGAAAGGAGCCTTGATGCAATATCCACCTGCAACTTCTCCCGTAAGGATTATGTGTGAAGTAAATGTCTATAATAGTTTTTGGCAAAGACATTAAATAAATCCACTCGTCTTCTTTTACACCCCCCTTGCCAACCCATTCCCTCCGCCACATCACACCTAAGAAGTTTCCATTTCTAACCATAGCCTAAATCAAAGTGTTTTCTGTGCTTTGATGGGGATGTAAATGGGAGAATTAAAGAAAAACTTCTCTTGTAGTCAGGATCACAGGGAGTCTGTGTTTGGGGGAGCAGCCAATGCCCTCCTCTCCCCTCAAGTATGTCTCCATGGCTTTGTGCCTGCTTGTCATGTGCTTCAGCATCAGCATTCGCATGAAAAAACTCCTAATTGGATCATGTGTGTAGTGCTTGGGGTGGGGCCTCCGATGGGAGAAGGGGGAAGCTTGGAGGATGACGAGCACTTCCATCTTCTGGGCACTTGACTGCTTCTTCACACCTTCATAACAAATAACATAAACATGGCATAAATTAGTTTCATCTGTCTTTGTACTTTCTATAAATGGAATCATACTGTGTGTACGCTTTTGTGTCTGACTTCTTTCATTTAACACTATGTGAGAATCACTCATATTTTTGTGTATAGTTGTAGATCATTTACCTTCATAGCTGTAGAGTTTTCCGTTGTGTGAATAAACTCTGTCATATTTATCTGTTCGACTGTTGATGGACATTTGAGTCATTTTCAGTTTGAAGCTCTTATAATTGCTGCTATGAACAGTCTGGCACATGTGTTCCAGTGACTATATTTATGAATTTCTGTTGGGAATATACCTAAAAGTGGATTGGTCGGGTAATAGAGTATGTATGTATTCAGTTTAAATAGACACTGCCAAACAGATTTCCGAAGTCGTGTGCTGACTCCCCTGTCCGCCAGCAGGGTGTGAGAGCTTTGGTGCTACCACTTGGCCTTTTCCAGCTTTTCATTTTAGCCATTCTGGTATATGTGTAGGATCACACTGTGATTTTATTTTGCATTTTCTTGGTATTGAAGTTGAGCAGCTATGTTTACTGGCCATCTACAAATAATTTTTGCTGCTTGTTTTAATATGGTTTTTAAATAATATATAGACCAATTTCTTCTACTTTTTCACTAGCAATTTTCATAACTTTTTTTTTTATTGTTGTAGTTCCATGGAGAAATCAAATTCCCTTCTCTTAGGCTAAATTAATACAATTGTTTTCTTAAATTGTTCAGTTACCTGGTAGTAAAGGGAACAACTTTTGTTTCTCAAAGCAAACAGGAAGATTCCAGTAACAGTAAAAGATTTAACGTATAATAAATGTGAATAGATTCAAGGAAAATTATACATAGTCATTTTGGAATTTGAATAAGTGATATGGCTTTAAATGAGATAAAATATTTTGCATCAATTATATCTTCCTCAAAAGACAGTCAGTCTTAGTGCTAACAGAAAGAACAAGTCTAGAGAAGAACTTATCCCGATAGAGTTTGCTCTCTAAATGAGAATACTGTTCTAGAGTTGATATGACATTGATAAATTTGATTTCAATCAAATTAGTGATTAAGAGGCCTTTTCTATTATTGGAATTCAAAGCTGCCAAACTCTTCTGTGAAGTGCAGTCATGGAACTTCAGAGAAGGCTTCTACAGTTAGGTGAGTTGAATAAACTCATCAACAGAGAGATTGGAGCACTTGGGGCTTTGCTTAAGATCACATGGGCAGTGTGACAGCTGAGAAAAGAAAAGCGAGAGGATAGTAGGAGTCACAGAAATATAATAAACAAGATTGTTGGCGGTATCTTTGTTTTTCTGTTCTAAGCAAATACATAGTGGATTTATTGCCTGTCAGTGAGTGACAAAGGTATATAAGAAGTACTGGCTCTCCTTGTTGGAGAAAAATATTTTAGTTGGTCATATATTGCTGACTGAACCTTCTTCTCCTTTGAGGCATCAATAGGATTTAAATTGATCCCAAGGCTTTCCAAATTGCTTGCTTAGATACTTTTCTACACAGAGAATATTCTTATGAAAATATCTAATTCAAGGGACAGTTTTCTCAAAAGCTGGAATTTCTTTGAACTCGCTGCTGGTCAAGGGTGAGCACAGTGCGGGTCTCTATTCACGTGTCAGTTCTTCTTGCTCTGGTGTGTTCTAGAGTGGCCTCAGCAGTAAATGGATCAGTGGTGTCCTGAGAGGGCACCAAGGCTTGACCATCTACCATCTCATCCCCGTGCTTGTCATTCTGTCATTATGGCTGTACTCCTTTGAGTTTTGCAGGCTTTGGGGTTTTGGTGTGGGCTTTTAAAAAATATGCGTAAACTTGGGAGAGGACCCACTTGAAATTTTTATCATTGGACATCTTAACAATGACATGCTAAAATAGATCCTGCAGAGGAAAGAGGAGGAGATGGGAGGGACGTTATGAGAGAAGAAATGAGTTAGAGCCCTCACCTGATGTCTTGAGACCAATTTCAATGTGTGTGGGGGTGGTTCTCACACAGCACCAAGTAATTCTTCAGACACCAGCTGGGTGTCCTATGATTCAACTCAATTCTGATGCTATCTATCCAGAGATAGTATCAGATATCATAGGTTAAGGGCTCAGTCCCACAACACTGCCCCCACCCCCAACCCCACATACACACTTCAGATGCCAGTCACAAGCCTAGGTTATCACCTGTGCTTCTGACAAACTGGCTGTAGACCCAAGATTCCAAATGTCCCCTCCTTTGGGTTTGATTAATTTGTTAGAGAGGCTCACAGAACTCAGGGAAACACTTACTTATGTTTACTAGCTCATTATAAAAGAATATGATAAAGGATAAAGGATATAATAAAGGATGAACAGCCAGATAGAAGAGATGCATAGGGTAAGGTACGTGGGAAGGGGTGCGGAGCTTCCATGCCCTCTCCAGGTGTGCCACTCTCCCCAAATCTCTACATGTTCATCAACCTGGAAGCTCTCCGCACCCTGTCCTCTTGGGTTTTTACGGAGGCTTCATCACGAAGTCATGATTGATTAAATCGTTGGCCATCAGCAATTGATTCAACCTCCAGGCCATCTCTCCTGTCCCGAGGCTGAGGGTGGGGGACTGAAAGTTCCAACCCTCTAGTTCTCCAGGCAGCCCGCCCACATACTTAGGTGGGGTCCAAAAGTCACCTCATTAACATAACAGGAGACACCTTTTTCACTCTCAACACTCAAGAAATTCCAAGGGTTTTGGGAGCTGTGAGTCAGGAACCATGGACAAAGACTGTCATCTGAATGACCAAATATGTATTTTTTTTATGAATCACCATGTCAGAAGCCTCAATTTTATAGTCCATCCTGATTCTGTCCAAAAAATTTACCAAAAGCATTACTCCTGAAAGGTATACATGTTTATATAATTATATGTATGTCTACTTCTTATTCCAGGAACATCACAAATTTGAAGGTAAAATGTATTCTGGAACAGACATCAAGAAACGTGTTCAAATACAGTTTCTACCATTATTAAATTTGCCGTTAGGCCAAACAGTTTTTTTGTGTGTGTCTCCATTTTCACCCATTACCTCCTAGAGATGATGGGTGTGACAACAAACAAAGAAGAAGAGAGCCTATTAATTATTTCTCCTTGTTATTGGCCTTTGCTTCTAAAATTTCTTCTGGTCTGTCAAACTGGCACATTCTCCTCTGCCTCTAAACAGCTCATGTTTCAAAAATATTGCGAGAGATTTGTTCCACTGTGTTTTCCATTCTATAGTGAAAAATCTCTGCTTATATGTTCTAGAGAAACTTGATACAAATAATAAAAAGGAGAGAAGGGTCTACAGAAAAGACCACCTGATAGACTTCTCCTTGACCTCCAGATCTGCTCTCCGGCACCCCCTTTTCTCTTTCCCTTCTGGAAATGCCTGAATTATACCTTCATGGGCAGTGAACTCTTGTGTTTCAAGGAGGGGGAGATGAGGATCTGCTTGACTTTTGCTGAAGTTAATCAATTAACACCTTGAGGTGGTAGCAGATGTTACTACCTGGAAGACACATTCACCTTTGATTTGAAAGAAGCCGGGGCTTTAAAGTTTCAGATAATTGTGTCTGAGATAATTTCACAGCTGGTCTGGGGCCCTTGGCTCTTTCATTTGACAGTAAACCATATTTGAACTCATCCCCAGATGTACAATGAATACAGATGTATTCATTGACTCAATGAGTCACTAATTGCCTTTAAAGTTTCATTAAAAGCGGAGACATTACTAAAGAGCTTGTATTTGTCACACTTTGATCCACGTTTTCAGACATTTAGGGCGAGAATTGATAACATAAACAATGATGTCAAAAAAGGGAGGCTAATGCAGCTATTGGATTCTCCACTGTTTAGGTCCAACAAATATTGAAAAAATCAGAATGGCATCCGGTTGGCTAGTGTCACATGCTGCAGAGGGGATGGATGTTATATTATTGAAGATGACAGTTTGTGTAAGCTCTCATGTTTGCCCTGTCTCCTCCTCCTTTCCTTGTCCTCCCCTCTACTATGTCATTCTTTGCTCTCACCCTTTCCACGTAAATAGCACATCTACTCAAGACAGAGTTTATTTTGAAGGACAGAGGTAATTCAAAAGCTATTTATGTTCAGATATTACTTACCTAATTTAAATAAACACAGCAATGATGAAATACTAGCATAGCAGAATCTAAAGTAGTGTGGCCCAGCTTATTAAGCTGTTATGATGCACATTACAGGCTCATTTGCTATAATTAATTAGTAGAGAGAGGATAGAGCCTCAGCCTTAATTGCTTCTATCTAACAAATGTTTTCGAGGAGAGTTGATTTATTAAGAGCACAGCTGAGAAGCAGTACATATGCAAAAAGCTCCTTTTGTTCTCCCTTTACACTTTACATTCTTTTCCAATGCTATGATTTAAAATAAATTTTTTAAAGCTCTAAATAGAAGCATGCGTTGTCTTCCTTTGCCAGTGATCTTTTTTACTAAACTGACTTTTCCTAAAGCACCATCTTTACATGCGATGTGTTTGTCTCCCCGTGGTTGCTAGCAGATCTTTGTGCTTTAACTCTTTCAAATCCTTAGGTATTTAGGGCACAGAGTTGGGAGGAATGATCGGATCCCATTTCCTCCTTCTCCTTGTCAAGCCTTCATAGCAGGATGAGATGATTAGTAAAATTTTGCAGAGTCAAAATAACAATATAAAACCCACAGTGAATAAACAGTACGTTGATATCGTTTGCCTGAACTACCATTATTATTTTTTATGGATATCTATTTTTTACATATCAACATGCAAATAGTAATAATTCTTTAATTACTTAGCCCTTAGGAGTTTTCAAAGTGACTTTTTACATATATTATTTAACTTAGTCATTTTCCAAACACTGAAGCAGGCTGAGTGGAATGCTATTACCTTCCATTTACAAATAAGAGAACCGAGATTTTATGTTAAGGGATTTGGCTGAGAGCATACAACTGTCTTTAGTGGAGACCAGAAACAGGCCTGGCCTTCTGATGGGCAGCTGGCATATATCCTTCCATGTCACTGTTGCTAAAGATTTTAAACATACAGAAAATCAATATAACAGATACCCGTGTATCCACCTCCTTAGATTTAACAAATGTTGTTAGCCTTCTATTTATTTGCTTCAGATCATTTTTGTTTGAGTGTTTGTAACCAAGCATTGTGATTCCATCTAATACTATCCTTCTCCCATCTCTTTCCCATCCCTCCTGCCTTCCCCCGAGAGTCACCACCATCCTGAATCTGTTGGGAAGCATTCCCATGAAAGTTTTCAGACTTTATTCTATATGTCCATGAACATATATAATACTATGTTGTGCTGTAAAATTTCACATAGATGGAATGATATATACCATTTTGCAACTTCGACTCAGTCCTGTCTCTTCAGCAATGTTTCTAAATTTATCCATGTAGATCTAGTTCATTCATTTCAACAGCTGCATAGTATTCTTTTGTATGAATAAACTGCTATCTATTCATTTCTTATTTATAGAAATTTAAGTTATTGTCCATTTCCCCCTATTTCAAACAGTGCAAGAAAGAAAATCTTTTGTGCGATTCTCCTTGGCCAAAGGTACAACAATTTTTCTAGGCCTGAAAAATATACCTAGAAGTTTGATTAATGTGCTATGTACATTTTCAGATTTTCTAGGTATTATCATATTGCTCTCCAGAGTAATTGTATCAATTTGTTCTCCCACAAGCAATATATAAATTCTCTTTCCCCACATTCTCTCCAACAATTGGTGTTATCAGCTTTTATATTGTTTTCCCCCCAATTCCATTGGTTTGTAATGATTTCTCCTTGTTTTAATTTGATCCTAATAAGTTTGCCTATCTTTTCTCATACTTATTGGTCATTAAGATCTCTTCTTCCACAAATTGCCTGATTATATTATTTGCTTGTTTTGTTTTTTTCCATTAAACTTTTTGCATTTTTCTTACTATTTGTAGGAATTCTATGTATATTCTGGATACTTGAGCAATTACATGCTTTGCAAATATTTTCTCCCGTATGTGACTTGTCTTAACTTTGCTTATGGTGACTTTTTTGTGGTACAGAAGATTTTGATTTTGATGTGCAACATGATTTATCAATATTTTCCCTTATGTTTTGTAGTATTCTACCTTTTAAGAAATGTGCCTTAGAAACTGATGTCATAAATATCTTCACCTGTATTTTTTCTTCTGAAAGCTTAAAGCTCTGCATTTCACACATAGGTCTTATATTCATTTTGAACTTATTTCTGTGGATGATGAGAGGTAGAAATCTACTTTTGTCTTTCTCTTGTGGGTAACCAGTTGTCCCAATGCTGTTTACTGACTAATCTGTATTTTAACTTTTGATTTTTAAAAATTTAGTTTTTATTTTCTATCAAATTTATATATGTACAAAATATAAATATTCAAGAATTCTATAGTCTTTTCTAAGTAAAAAATAGAAGTTCTCTGCTAATACACCTCTTAACACTTCCCCCACTCCAGATACAAATATTATTTTACTCTTTATTTTTTATAAATTAAAAAAAACTTTTATCTCTTAATAATATTCTTGTATTACCAGTTCTTAATTTTTTACTTTGGAACATTATTCTTTAACTTCAAACTTTGAAAGATAAGGGTTCTTTCCTGTTTCCACTCTCTTAAAATAATATTATTATAATTTTGGTTTAATAGATATTCCCGATTTACATTATTTTCATTATGTAAACTCTATTTACAAATGAGCTAAGCACTACAGTTTAATGACTTTTCCTTTCCTGAGTATGTTTTGGCTTTGTTTTTCCTGGAGTTATTGTCTTATTTTATTTATATGTTTATTTTTTCTATGTTCTTATCATAATTAACCACAGCTTTCCTTTTATTTATATAAATCTCTTCTCACGTTCAGACACTTCCATTTTCTGACAGTATCATCTTTAAAAAATTTTTTTTAATTGAGATATAATTGACATATAACATTGTGTTAGTATCAGGTATACAACATAATGATTTGATATTTGTATATATTGTGAAATGATCACCACAATAAGTCTAGTTAACATCTATCACCACATATGGTTACAAATTTTTTTTCTTGTGATGAGAACTTTTAAGATCTACTCTCTTAGGAACTTTCAAATATACAGTACAGTATTATTAACTATAGTCACCCAGCTGTACATTACAGTCCATGACTTATTTATTTTACAACTGGAAGTTTGTACTTTTTGACCCCTTCATCCATTTTGCCCACCTTCAACCCTCCCCACATATAAGTGAGATCATATGTTATTTGTCCTTCTCTGTCTGACTTATTTCACTTAGTGCTCTCAAGGTCCATCCATGTTGTTGCAAATGGCAAGACTTCCTTTTTTTATGGCTGAATAATATTTCGTTATATATGTATGCCACATTTTCTTTATCCACTCATACATTGATGGACATTTAGGTTGCTTCCATGTCTTCCCTATTGTAAATAATGCTTTGGTGAACAAGGGGGTGCATATATCCTTTCAAGTTAGTGTTTTCTTTTCCTTCAGGTAAATACCCGGAAGTGGAATTGCTGGAACTTATGGTTTTCGAAGAACCTCCATACTGTTTTCCATAGTGGCTGCGCCGATTTACATTTCCACCAAGTGCACAAGTGTTCTCTTTTCTCCACATCCTCGCCAACACTTGTTATTTCTTATCTTTTTGATAATAGCCATTCTAACAGGTGTGAGATGATATCTCATTGTGGTTTTGATGCGTCAATATCATCTTTTTAAAGAGGTCTGTCCCAAAGCCTTCTGACATTCTCCAATCTGGATAAGTCGCTCTCTAGCAGGTAAATGGCTGCTCTCTTGAGATCTCACTTTACCATCATTCTGGGAATTCCCTTTGCTTTCTTGTTTGATTAGATTGCCTGTTTTCTGGATCCCATTCTTCATCTCTCTAGGCTTAATTCTGTTAATTCAGTGGAATATATCCATTAGTAGCTTCCTAAGTAGTAGTGCATGTGAGATAAAGTTTTGGGGACCTTCTATGTCTGAAAATATCTCTGTTCTATCTGTAACTTGGCTATGTATAAATGTTTAGATTAAAAATCATTTTCCCTCAGAATTTTAAAGGCATGGCTCCATTCTCCTACTTTCTAGTAATGCTCTTGAAAAGTCAGAGGCGTTTTCTTCCTGATCCTCGGTCAGAGAAGACTAGAAGTGTGAAAGGAAGACTGAAGAGAGTCATTAGGTAGAGAGTCATTGTTCTAGTTGGGAATGCTTCAGGGTAACCACTGAGGATATCTTTAAGACTGCCATCTGATTCCTAAGCTGAAGGCTTCCTGAGCTGCAGAACGTCAGAGTCCCTATTCAATGCTAGAGTGGAGTAGCAGTGAAAGAGTATTTGGAAGAAACTGGTGTGTGTTTGGTGTTTTCTTCCTGCCTGGGAGAGGTGGGCAGGAGACATCCACAAAGCCCTAGTGAGGAGAGAAGTCAGTAAGTGGTAGGAGCCGACAATTTGGAAGACCAAGGATGCATGAGTTTCCTGTGTGCCGAGTGATGGTAGCCAGGCTTGCGTTGTCTTCAAGGAACCTCCCCTGTGAGCTTTCTCCTAGGCAAGGAGACCCCTGCAGTAAGAGAGTGTCAGTGTACTTTTTGGGTCAGGAACTGGGGAGTATACAAGAGGTCAACTGGAAAGTGCATTGTTGCAGTGTGGAGGCTCCAAGGTGGCAGGCCAGCCCTCAAATTTGCTTTTAAGTGTCTGCCACCTGGAGGACACTCACAGCCAGATTTCAGCAGCACAATGGAGAGTCCGGTGGGGATATTCTCAGTCATACCAAGTTCTCCACACACGAACCACTTTATAAACACTGTTGGAGAAAGTACTCTAATAAGAAGAAAAATAATTCTAAAGAGATACAGCCAAAGATGTGGAAAATAAAGATGACTAAATAAATGTACTAAAGTTTATTTTGTCCAAAAAGTTATTGGGGGCCAAAGGGAAAACAATCAAACAAACAAAAAACCTCTTAGCATTCCAGAAATAAAATTCCAGATAATATCAGGATGGAGAAGAAAGAAGTAGAGACTAGAGGGATGTGAATGTATCAAAATATAGCCTCAGAATTTACAGAGCATCATGATTAAGTAAGGATTTTTTCCCACCAGAAGTATCAGGATGGTTCAACATCAGAAAATATCAGTGGATTACAATATATTTGTAGTCTTAAAAATAAAAATCATATTCAGTTCAAGAAATGCAGGAAAATTATTTGATAATAACAGCCAGCAGGTGGTGAGTGGAGTAGTGGTGAGCAGGAAATGTAACAAGAAATTACCCACTTCCCCTTTTCTGAAGGCTGGTGACCTTCCTGTAGATGGCTCTACCTTGAGTGGAAGGTGGAAAATATTAACTTTAAACGAAAATAGAGATTTTTTTGTTTTGTTTTGTCTTAGATTGGGTTCTCTGGAAGCAGAGCCTGAATGTAGAATTCAGGGCAAACAAATTTTTGAGGGATGCTCTTCAGGAAAATCAGTAAAGTTAAGGATAAGGAAGGCAGAAAAGTTGAGCAAGGATATGATTTCAGGTGAAGTCTAGCCTTGGCTTGATCTACGAGGGAGAGGTCTGGTGCAGAGTAGAACTGTCCCTCCTGGAGCCCGAGGCTGGCCTCTTGTACTTTGGAAATCAGTGGTTGATGTGTATGTGGTGGTGGCTGGGGGGTGTCCTGACTTCCCAGGCAAGATGGTACCTGTCAGCTGAGGGCAACTCTCCTGAGAGAATTCTCTGGGAGCCATTCATAGACAACTTTCATAGCAGCTAATAGATGGGTGTGCAAACCCAGTTAATGGAATGGGGACAATGTGGGGGGAACACCCTAGCTTCTACCACACTGATTCATATGTTGAACTGGAAATTCTAGTTTCTGAATCAAGATTGTATTTTACAACTTAAAGTGATTGTAGGATTTTCTATATTCTAAGTGTGCTCAGAAAAGCTGTGAAATTGCCCGTGTTTCTATCCAAGGGCAGAGGAAGATGTCCCCCTGCTAAAAAGGAGGGCAGAATACAAAAAACAAAAGCAAAGTGGTTTTTTATGATTACACCTCATCAGTCCTGCTTGCTCAATATACTATGTGTGTGTATACACATATATAATATATGCATATTGTACATACACACCGTGTATGTATACACATATATAATATATGCATATTGTACATTTTCAGCACATTTCATGTCATAGATGTATGTACACATAGGTACATATACACATACACATACATATATTTCATCTACTATCTCATATTATATGCTATAGCTTAGAAAAACATGAATGTTATATTCTTACAATGATCTTATAAATAGCCATGGTTAACATCGTTGTTGTACAAACATTAAAATCCATATGGCTATTATTGTTATAGCAAAAGTATAGATGATACTCATATTTTCTTGTCAGCATTCTACTTCTTTGAAACAGAGAAAGTTGAAAAGAGGGCATTTCTTTTTATGCCAAAGATCTGGAAACACTTTGTCCCTGGAGTGGACTTCCAGCCAATTGAGAATCTCCATAGGAATGGAAGAAATCACACGCTCTGCTCCAGGGTCTGATGTTTGCCAGGTCACATTGCTTTACTTTGGATTTCTACCATCTCAGCAAGGGTCAGTCCAAAGAGCTGAGACCCACCAAGGTGCTGCAGATTGCTGAGCATCGCCAGGGAAATGTGTCCTCTTGTGTCTTTGCCAGGTAAGGATCTGAAGATGAGATGTTTGCATCCTCGGCGCCTCACATTTTGTGCCAAACCAGAACTGCACTGCAAGAAATCCCCTTGCCAATGTTCCTTTATTAAAAAGATACTCCTTTCCATGCCCAAGAATAACATTGTGGAAAAGGATAACCATTTAGCTATGTTTGACCATGGTCCTAAGGAATTGAGCAGGATCCCACAGAATTCCAAATTATGCATTTTTTAATTCACAAGCAAAAGATAAAAGGTACATCAATGACATGATAATAGAAAATGCGTAATTCTTTAGAAAGCTTTACAAGTCACCAGAGTGCCAAGCATCAATATTATGACGGTTGTCATACACCATGGCTATATACATAGTATGCTAGCATTATATTTTGAGCAATAATAAAATATGCTTCTTTGGAAGGGGTGAAAGCTAAGCTGACCATTAAGGATTTGGCATTTCATTTTGCTATATGGAAAGACATTTAGCATGTGGTTTCGCACCCAGTATTTGGGAGTTCATCCAAGCTCAGTGGTCCTAGACATAGTCAACATCCTCTTCTTCTAGAGTTTAGATAGCCCCACTAAAATTCAGAATCTCCAGGCACACACTGCACCATTATTTGAAAGCACATCTTTTAGTGCCAGACAACAGGCAAACACTAGCGAAGTTCCAGGTAGAGGCATGTTTGTTTGTTTTCTGTGGTTCAGAAACCATTTCCATTTGCTTGAATAAGACACTGTCTAAAAGCAATTTCCTTTCTCTTCCTCTGGCTCCTTGAAATGATAAATTATTAAAATTATCAGGGTTACTGGTACAGTAATGAATGAGAGGTGACCTCATATTGGAGGAGGCACTGTGCAGAGGAAAAGATTTGAAAAATAACATAAATCTATTCAATGAGACTCAAGGTTGGAGTTTTTTGTCATTGTTTGGTAGTTCATTCTCCTCTCTCGATCCACACACACACTCTCTGGTTCCAATACTGCATTATAAAGATGATTCATCTCAGGATGAAGTTCTGTCTTTTAGCCTACATCACTGCTTAGGAGAGGTCACAAGTAAGAAGAAAACATGAACAATGAAGTAGAATTCACAAATAAAACTAAATGAAGTTGCTGAAAAGAAAACTTTGTTTATAGGTGGATCTCTGTGTACAGAGCAACCTAATACCTCCATACTGGACTGCTGATCAGAAATCTGGATTCTAGCCCCGGCTCTGACACCCGTGTGACTTTGGGCAAGACCCATAACTACACTAACCTCAGTTTCCACTTCTGTAAAATGGTGAAACTAGTTACCTGCTTTGCCTACTCCAAAGAATTATTGTTAAGTGTCAAATGAGATAACATGTGAAGTACGTCATGAACTGCAAAATACGTTAATGATATAAAATACCAGAAGGACAGAATATACGGTAAAGTTAGAGATCAGATTGTTTTTCTTTTGTCCCTTCCTATTTATGCACACTGCCACCAGGTCCCCATCATCTCAATTCCTGCTTATAACTGGTCTCCTGCCTCCAGTCCCATCCTTCAGAAGCCTTTCCTATATTTGAAGCCAGGTAAATCTACCTAAATTACCATTTTCCAGGGAAATGTCTTAACTCTTACAAGCCCCTTGAGTCTCCTGTAGTATTTTAAAATAATAAAAACAGGTTGCCCATGGTAAAGGGATAATGTGGATGCTAATGTAATCTAGATGTCAGTTTAGATTTCTCTGTCCCTTGAGAATCTGAGTATCTAAATAAATTAATTCCTACTGCCAATTCCATAACCAAGAATTGGTCAAAATAATGTCATACACCTTATTGAGAGCATACTTCCTCAAGATTGTTCGATTCATCTGGGCTTTTTTTTTTTTTTTTTTCCAAATGACAGAAACTGAACTTAAAATATCTTAAAAAAGTAAATAGGTTCACTTATATAACTGAAGAATCTAAAGGTAGTATGGCTTAGGCATGGCTAGATCCTGTGACTCAAATTATATCAACAGAATTCTTTTTCTTTTTGCTCTCCTTTTTTTTTTTTTTAAAGATTTTATTTATTTTATTCGTTGCCCCCAAAGCCCCAGTAGATAGTTGTATGTCATAGCTGCACACCCTTCTAGTTGCTGTATGTGGGACTCGGCCTCAGGATGGACAGAGAAGTGGTGCCTTGATGCGCACCCGGGATCCGAACCCGGGCCGCCAGCATCGCAGCGCGCGCACTTAACCACCAAGCCACAGGGCCGGCCCTGTTTTTGCTCTCCTTTCCTCTTCACTTCCTCTTCACTTTCCTCTTATCTTCACTCTTAGACAGTCTCTCTTCATATAGTAGACATGCTGATGAAGGCATCCGGAATTAACTAAGATTAATTAGCAATTAATTACTGTTGCAAGTAACAGAAAGTAAAAATGGCTGAAACAAGATAGTTTATTTCTCTCTCACATATGAGTCTGGATGTAAACAATTCAGGGCTGGTAAGACAATTATGTCCCATGAAGTCTTCAGGTGCCCATTCTCACAGCTTTCTGAACTGCCCTCCCTAGAATGGGGGCGTTGCTCATGGTCCCAAGATGGAGCTCCAATCATAACATCTGTGTTCCAAGCAGCAGGATGCAAGAGGGGGAAAAATAGTGATGAAAACAACTGTCTCTTTTTTTTTATTTTGTGAGGAAGATCAGCCCTGAGCTAACATCTGATGCCAATCCTCCTCTTTTTGCCGAGGAAGATTGGCCCTGGGCTAACATCCGTGCCCATCTTCCTCTACTTTATATGGGACGCCGCCACAGCATGGCTTGACAAGCGATGTGTTGGTGCGCACCCAGGATCCGAACCTGAGAGCCCTAGACCGCCGCAGCGGAGTGCACACACTTACCTGCTACGCCACTGGGCCAGCCCCCAACAACTGTCTCTTAGGAAAGATTTCTGAAAGCTCTCATATGACATTTTCACTTATGTACCATGTGTTGACATGGCCATAAGTAGCTGCAGGAAGGCTGGAAAATGTAGGCTTTCTTCTATATATTCTATAAGATCATTTGCCCAGCTAAAACTTTATTATTGAGGAAAAAAGAGAAAACAGATATTGGAGAACAAGTAACAGCCTCTGCCACATAGCCCAGTTCACATCATGTTAGCTTTGTAACCTTCACGGAAGGAGAACATCTTCTCAGATAGGTCTGGCAGAAAACTCCTGGCACCTCTATGATAGGCCCAGCTTGAGTCACATGTCCATTGTTCAACCAATGTCACTTGTAGAATGACTGACCAGACCTAGTTATGTGCTCATTCCTGTGGTAGGTGTGGGGAATGGGGCCCGGACCAGCCACTTAAGACCACATGGAATGGGTTCTCCAGCAAAAAAGCTATGTAGGTAGATTGTAATGGTTAATTTTATATGTCAACTTGACTGGGCCAAGGGATGCCCAGACAGCTGGTAAAACATTGTTTCTGGTGTGTTTGTGAGGGTATTTCCAGAAGAGATTAGCATTTGAATTGGTAGACTGAGTAAAGAAGATCACTCTCACCAATGCTGGTGGGGATCATCCAATTTGTTGAGGGCTTGAATAGAACGAAAAGGTGGAGGAAGGGTAAATTTTCTCTCTGCTTGAGCAGAGACATCCATTTTCCCCTGCTCTTGGAGAAGTATTCCTGGTTCTCAGCCCTTTGGACTCAGACTGAATTACACGACCAGCATTCCTAGTTCTCTAGCTTGCAAATGGCAGATTGTGAAACTTTTCAGCCTCCATAATCACATGAACCAATTCCTATAATAAATCTCTTATATATCTATATATAGCCTATTGGTTCTGTTTCTCTGGAGAACCTTGATTAATACAGGGAGAATGTCTAATATCAGGCAAAAGAGGAAGAGGTGCTGGAGGGGCATGAAGAACATGTCCACTGTAGCTTCTCTGTCTCCAGCTTCAGCATCGGAACATTCTATTTTATTATTTGTCAACTGAGAAGCAAAATTCAGTTCCTTCACTGAGGGAAAAAATCCCTCTCACTACAATTTCTGTACAAAATTTTCAGAATAACGTCTTACCATCTATGTCTAACTATGACAAAAGCCTGAATAGTAGCTATGCCCCTATTTTCCAGTGGGAAGAGATTGTTGTATGAATTCAACTCTATGGAGCTGTGCAGTGCATAACCTAAACAACCTTCTGGGGCATCCCTGGATGCTGACTTTAGAAATTTTACCCCAAGCCTCAATCACCCGCTGGTGTAATACTAGGAAGGGTTTTTATTTTCCATGATTCTTGTAGGTAAATAGTCGTAATCACCACAACCTAACTACACATTTTTTGTGTGTGTGTGAGGGAGACCGGCCCTGAGCTAACATCCATTGCCAATCTTCCTCTATCTTTTTTTTTTTGCTGAGGAAGATTAGCCCTGAGCTAACATCTGTGCCCATCTTCCTCTATTTTGTATATGGGATGCCACCACAGCATGGCTTGGTGAGAAGTGCGTAGGTCCGTGCCTGGGATCTGAACCCGTGAACCCCAGGCTGCCAAAGCGGAGTGTGCGAACTTAACCACTATGCCATGGGGCCAGCCCCCCACACGTTGTATTTTTAAAAATTCTTTTTAAATAGTTACCTATTATTGACTAAGTGAAACTCAACACTTGTCATTGTGAGGTTATCATAACCTTAAGAATATTTACTAAATCTGCTATTTAAAAAATTTACTAATTTTATCAGATTAGGGTTTTTCAAACTTGGCTGCTGCACCTTAGAATGACGTGAGGGATCTTAAGAAAAAAATTGATTTCAAGGTCCCATTGTCGACCAATTAAATCAGAATATCTAGGGATTGGGGCCTTGTCTCTACCTTTTATTTTTTTGCTGAGGAAGATTCACCCTGAGCTAGCATCTGTGCCAATCTTCCTCTATATAGTATGTGGGTTGCCACCACAGCATGGCCGCTGACGAGTGGTGTAGATCTGTGTCTGGGAACTGAACCTGGGCTGCCGAAATGGAGCATGCTGAACTTAACCACTAGGCCACGCGGCCAGCCCCTCTACCGTTTTTTTTTAATGTAAGTTTCATCAGCTTGACCTCCACAGGCAACTGAAATTAACATTGATTGAGGTCTGTGTGGGCTAATTGGTCTTCCATAAATAAAATTTATCCAAAATAGAGTATGAGAGACTTCATAAAGGCTCAAGTATAAAGCAGTTCTTTGTCTTGTATCCAGGCACAAATAGGACTTAAGTTTTCTCAGATATCTCGGTCATCTGGAGATGCAGGAACTCCAAGCATCTTCCTAGCTGAGGGTACTTGGACTCACTCCCAAGAGGGATCCAAACTCCTTGTCCTTCTCACCTCCCTGACACTTTGGCTGACAGGGTTTATTCTGCTGTTTGAACCCCGTGGTTCATCTTTGCCGATGAAGAGTTTTGGCATCGTTTCCATCTTTTCTAGACTAAAACTCAACACAGCATACACTGTTTAACAATTGAAAGAAATATCTTGAGCTAGGACACTCTGCTGAAGCTCCCA
Source organism: Ceratotherium simum simum (assembly GCF_057802395.1). Lineage (NCBI taxonomy): Eukaryota > Metazoa > Chordata > Mammalia > Perissodactyla > Rhinocerotidae > Ceratotherium > Ceratotherium simum. The sequence continues at coordinate 72,828,881 of NC_141903.1, read as the reverse complement.
TTTGTCTTAATATACGTGTAGAGGCCTGTCCGAGCACAGAAATTGGCCTTATACCAAGCAAGTATATCCTTCTTGTCCAGTGTCATAGATCCACCAGTGAACCTGTGTTTATTTAACTTAGTTCCTTTCTCAAATGACTTCACAAAATGTTGGTAACTGAAAGTCAGGTTCAGAAAGAATTTATTTTCATGGTCTGATCAGCATTTTCAATGACAGAAACCTGATTACCAAAAGGTCTGCGTCCCCCCACCCCTTGTCTTCAGCCCTTGTTTGGAAGGCACCATTTTGACACTAAGGAAGATATGATGCACCAGTTTAGAGGCAGAATTTTCACTGGCTGCTTGGAGGGACATGAGAGTTGTGAAGGGTCACCTTCTGCTGCCACCCACTATTGGCTCTAAAAGGCATGAACTTAGTGTTTCACTAAGAAGAAAAGGAAAGAAAGAGCAAGGGGTGGAAATAAAAGCAAGCATGGTATCCTGACAAAAATGTTTTTGTGTAGCTAGTAGAGGAGAGAGGAAAGATAAAGTTGATCCACCAATTACTATAATAACTATTGGCTGGACCATTACCTTCCTTCTCATTCCAATCCTAAATCAAATCATGGGGGGTTCTCAGATACCTCTAACCTGTCATGGACACTGGGGTGCTAATAATCAGGTCTTCAGTTGCCTGTGTAGCATTTCTATGCCCCAACACCCCTGCAGCTAACCACTATGAGGTTAAGCTTTTGTTGAGTTCCCTTGTCAAGGGAGATGATGGGCTCTCTTCTGGGTCTCCTAACAGACTGCCTCTAAGGAGCCAGGTCTTTTATGGGGTAGTGTGGTGGAGGGCCAAGAACCTGGGCTTCAGAGCCTGATAGATCTGCAGCTTCCTGGTTGTGAGTGGACAAATGGAAATGCCTAGCATGCGTAAAAAGGGCTTAATAAGTGATATCTATAACCATACTAATTACGTAGGATAGAAGAGAAGATACCAGGAGAGAAATCATAAACACAAAGGGGGTGATGAAACACAAACACCTTAGCAGGGCAATTTAATTTAAGAAAGTGATTAAAGAGAAAAGAAAGCTGAGAAAGATTGACAGCTGTAGATAAGGACATGAACTTACTCATCTTTTTCTCTTGCGTCAATCTTCCTGAAAAGTGAAAATTGACTGATTCTGATGGCAGTAAATCTTTGACTACCCATAGTCTAGTCCCTTTGCACAAGTCAGCAAAGAAAGACTAGAAAGGACCTGGAATTAGGAATTAGGAGATCTTTCTAATAGCTCTGACCCCAGTCAACTGTTCATACTGTTATAAATAATTTGGTGTTTTGAGGTCTTGGTTTTCTCATCTGTAAAGAGGGTGAGAAATACATGTCTGCCTTTTCCCCAGGGGATTTCAAGGCTCCGATGAAATAGTGTTTATCCATTTATTTGCCTCATTTATTCATTTAACAAATATCTATTGTCTACTACGAACCAAGCACTACGCTAGGAGACTAAAGTCCCTGCTTTATGGAGCTTACATTTTAGCAGTAGGAGAAAGATAATCAAGAAATAAACAGATAAATGTATAATATGTCAGGTATTGATAAGTGCTATGAAAAAATAGCTAAGGGGGATAGAATTACTGAAAAAACTTTATAAACTGTAAAGAACTATACAAATTTAAGATATTACCCTAATTTCAGGCTTGATTGATTAATAGGATTAAGCTCAAATTCTTTGGCACTGGGAAGTATATTTGATTCTTTCAAACAAGCAAAATTCCAATTATTGCTCATTACAAGATCAGCCCTTTTAAAAAGATCTCATTTTCCCACCTTTTCCTAAGTCCTTATATTGGCTTGGGGCTGCTGGGAAAGAACTCAACCTCTTTACAATAGAGAGGAATTTAAGTCAGCATCAGAAATATTTAGGATTTGAGTGTTTCTTGCATCCTAATTCCAGTCTTCCTCTTTCTGTGTCTTTGGAAAATTCTTTTTCTTTTTTTACCTTAATTCCTATTCTGGAAAATAGGAGCAATCTTTTTTTGTGGATTACTCAGTGCTTTGTTTTGTTCTTAGGCTGATGAAGATGGAATCATGTTATTTTTATAAGTGCTACGTATTAAATATTAATCTTCAATAGTGGTTATACTCAGTTCATTTTATGTAATTTCTTGATTAATGTTAAAAGCACACTTCTCAAACATTTATGAATGTGCTTCTAAATGGAAGACATGTCTTTGAATAGAGGTAATAGCAAATCATTCTATTCTTCCACTAGGGTAGACACAGTTGAATTACAAAGTGAGACAGAGAAGCCAGTTGCTGATTTTATTTTAACACAGAAACAGAGCTCTCTCACCTAAGAGGCTGAGTACTACCCTCTTCAACTTGGAAGACTGTTTCCAGGTAACATAAGAGTTGCCCTTGGGCATTAAGGTGGCAGTTCTGCAAAATCAAGATTATGGAATTCAAAGTAATTTAGATACTTGTTCCATTAAGCTGGGCTACTTTAAAATGGAACTCCATATGTTAACATTCAGTAGTAGAGGTTCATTATCTCTCATTCTAAGATGTTTTAAATACTCTTTAGACAGCCTCTAGTTGCCACAAGGTAGCTGACCTCCAGAAGTATTTTCCAAGCCTGTTTGGCAGTGACAGGACATTACCTTGCTCTCAAAGGTCAAGGAGGAGTTGATGGATGGGTACGGTGACCAGCTCCTAGAGAGGTGTTCCTTCGCTTGCTCCCTGGACTCAAAGACCAAATATTAAAAGAATTGATAGAGTGTTTTATAAAAAGATGAGCCCCTAGATTGAGGGGCAGGATATGGCCTGGGTCGTGACTTTGAAAATGCTGTGCCTTGCATCAGTCACCAATATCATTAGCTTTAAATTGTTCTCAAAGCTTAATTCCAGGGATTTTTCTCTAACTTTGTTTCTCTGAAAATTTTTGATTTGTCTGAAGTGGGGAAGAACCTCGTATTTTTATTTTAAAAAATTGCTAAGAAGGCTAGAAATTAAGATAACATTGAGATAATAAAACCTGAAATCCAATTTAATAGTCTCAGCATGAGGGTATTTTCTAAAACAACAGTTTATTATCACTTCCCTGTCTTCAGTCTATTCTATTTTTTTACTAAAGTGAACTGAAGGTTTTATTTCTTTGCAGTTTGTTACCAAAAAATAAAGTTTTACATGATACAAATACCAAAGTAAACAGTGATTTAAGTATTAAAATATTTGCTGGAATATTGTCTATTTCTTTCTCAAGTCCTACTTAAGAAATTAATTACTTGCTTTGAAAAGTAGAATTGTTTTTTCTTATGTTTCTTAATTGTGTGCCATAATTTCCAGTACAAAACTCAACTTTTTAAAACTAAGGATCATAGTTGAATGGTCTGTTTCATTTCTTCTTTCTTGTTTTTCCTGCTTTTCCTCTCCAGTTCTCAGCAGGCCGTGCATTTTTGCATCTGAGGGAAAAGACCAACATCTTTTTTTGAATAAAGCTGTGCTATAAATTTGCCAGCATAAGTATGAGGAATTCTCTCAGGCACACTCTTTTTTTCTAGTTTCCTCCCACCTTCTTGACCAGAGCTTCTCTCTACCTGTACTCCAATCTCATAATTCAAAAAGAAAAAGAAAACATTGTTCCAGCTCATTCTGGCTTGAAATAGGCCTTTGAATGGTATTTACAGAGAGTTATTTCCATGACCATATCAAACTCCTCAGTTTCTATTCCATGTTATAAGGAGGAAAATCTCTCATTCAAATGACCCTTCAGACCTGTATTTTTCCAAGGTGTGAGATCAATGTGAAATGAACCCATAAAGAAAGTGGTTGGGAAAAACCAATAAGCACGCCCTGGGAGTCTCCCCTGGGGTGTTGAGAGGTTCCATGTAACCCTCAGCAATATTTGCCTTAGTCCTCTGTTGACTATAAGAATTATAGAAAGTACTATAAATAAGGAAATTAAAACTTTATCTACTTCTATTCTTGATTCTTTTGAAAGTCCAGACATACCTAATAAAATAAAATCACATTTGGATAGATAGCGACACATTTCTGGAAGATTAAAAACATCAAATAACTGAGGAATTTGTAAGATTAGTATTTAAAGTGCAGTCATATCTATTGTCTCTTTAAAATTGATGAAAGTCATCCTACAAAGGGAATTCTAGTATTTTCTGTAGCCCTAGAAACAGAAAGCCTTTTTTTATGGTGAGATTTTTCAGTAGTAATTCTGCTTTTGGTATTTTTCACAATACTGAAGATAGTGAAATGAAACATAAATATGCTAACCTTGTAAAAATTTTACTTTTTGAAAAGCTGTTTTGGGTTTCAGATGGAATTTCAGTCTTTTTCTTATTTTGTGGGAAAGATTTTGGCTTTTAAACTGCACAGTGAATCTGACCCTCAAGAGCAAGAAAATCTTGGATGCACATTGAACTAATGCTATAAATTTTCTTATATATCCTCAGATACTTTGGAGGAAACTACATAGAATGAGGGGACTGGTTCCCTCCCAGCCCCCTCCCCCACACCCCCCCGTTTGGAAAGTAAGAAGTGCTATTGAACACAGAGTTTCATAATAATTGCGTAATTACTCCTGTTTTCTCACCGATGCTAGCGTGCTACTGTTGAGGTTCAGCAGTACTGAAAAGAAGTCATCTGAGAACTGAATTCTAACCACTTAAAAATTATTTCCTGCCGCTAACCCACTTCTCTCCGATTTGTAAAAAGGCATTTCAAGAATTTCTGATCAGTGACACAGCTCAGTGATAAAATAATAGTTACATAATCACAACTAGATTAATGTTAATGCCAAAGTCAGTGTACTAAAATAATTAACTTCTGCCTTGTTTTATAATCCTAAAATACATTTTTTTGTATGACCTATCTCATTTTCCAAAAGACTAGGAAACTTTGGGCATAAGACTATGCTACATGGGCAAGTATAGTACTGTACTTGAAGTCATGAGGCAGAATTCTTTGGCTGATTTCATTTGTATGGCTTGGGAAGAGTTGACTTCTTGTGCCTCAGTTTCTCTGTTAAAAACATTGATAAAGAGACTTATGGCTAACAAGCACAAATATTTAAAAGTCTCAGAGTTAGGTTTTCCTTTTGAAGTTGCAACTAGATGAGAATGAGGAAATATAGTAGATGAGGAATATATTATAAAATGAAGGCATCTGAGGTTTTCTCTTAGGTGAGCTGATTAATGAATAGACCTTTCCACTCACATCTGGTCTGAGTAATTTTGCAGTCAATACCTCGGACTGCAAAGCCTATGTGTGGTAAGGAATTTTTTTATTTCAAGTGTTGTGTTCTATCTTGCTGCTGCTGCTATGCCACATTGGTCAATTTTGGAGCTATATTTTATTATTATTTCTTAAATCTTAGAGTATTTGTGGTGTAGTGGGTACTTTTAGAATTGATAATGATGGTCAATTTTTTCTCCTTCTAAATTGTACATATGATGTTTCTATTGTAAATATTTTCTTCAAAATATTTTAAATTTGCCTTGTGTTCAAAAGAGGAAACCATTTTATTGGAGACAATGTGCTTAGTGGGGTGAACACAGGTTTTGGAGTCAGGAATTCCAATCCTGGCTTTACTAAATATTCTTGGGTAAGTTATTTAACCTTTCTGACTCTGAGATTTCTCATCTGAAAATTGGAAGTAATAATTGCACAATTCTCTCTTTTTTTTTTAATAATTTTATTTATTTATTTTTTTCCCCCAAAGCCCCAGTAGATAGTTGTTTTGTCATAGGTGCACATCCTTCTAGTTCCTGTATGTGGGACGTGGCCTCAGCATGGCCGGAGAAGTGGTGCGTCGGTGCGCGCCCGGGATCCAAACCTGGGCCGCCAGTAGCGGAGCGCGTGCACTTAACCGCTAAGCCACGGGGCCGGCCCAGCACAATTCTCTCTTTTTTTGGAAACAAATGAGATGAAAAATGTGCCTAATGTAGTGCTTGGTATGCAATTGATTTATTTTATTATTATTGCTATTCTTGTTAGAGTCAAGAGTCTGCTATAAAGTTTTGTTTAAAACCTGTGAAGATTTTTTTAAAAATTGAGTTGACTAAATGGAGTGACCAAATGGATTAACTTATCCAATTGTTTTGTTTTATGTAGATAGAATTAGTGATATTTTTGTCTTCTACTTCAAGCATTGGTTTAATTTTTATTGGATTACTTGAACAGTGGGTATTTTGGACACGTGAGAGAGAAACATAACCTACATTGTTTTTCTGCATCTTAATTTTAGCTCAAGCCTTCATTGTGCTGTTTGGGGTTCCAATCACCTTCCAGGGTTATGTAAAGATTTTGGGGACTTATAGGATACCAGGGCACGGAGGTGGGAGTGGGAAAATTCTACTTTAGTCATTGGTACATACAAGTTGCTGCTGGGAATTCTTGGGCAAAGATCAGGAAAAACTCCCTTCTGCTTGCCAGGTCCTAAGTTAGTTGGCTATTCCCATAAAGCAATGAGTAAAAGGTTCAGGATTTTAAGGAACAGACATTAATAAGAAGAGCTTTCATAGTAATGTTCCTTTTATTTTCCATTCAAAATAAAAATAAATAAAAATCAGCTATTATCCACATTGGTTTCTCAATGCTTTCCTGATGAGATTTCATTTTTATTTCTTTGGTGTAAGCAGCAAAAATGAAGCTTCCCATATCCACCTGATGACTTGTCTTTGGGAAATGGACAAAAAAAATTTTATTCAGCGTCAGGTTCAAAGAACACAACCTACTCACTGCTTCCTTTTGAGAGTGAGATGAACTGCCTTCCTCTTTTATGCCTGAGATGATTGACAGGGATGACATTTAATTAGAATGTTTCCTTTCTCATTTGGGGCAAGTGTCCTTTGTTCTCCAGTGGTAATATTACATAGGAGCAAGCTGTGGTAGCCAGCCTCCAAAATGGTGCTTAATGAGCCACACCTCCTGGTGTTCTTGATTTTGTTTAATCTCCTCCCACAGTCAGTAGGCTTGACCTGTGTAAACAATAGGATCTTAGAGGAAATGACAGTGTACAACTTCTGAAGCTTGAAGTCATAAAAGATATTGTGGCTTCTGCCTTGCTTTCTCTTGAATCTCTATTCTGGGGGAAGCCAGCCACCATGTTGTGAGGATACTCAAGTAGCTCTATGGAGGAGAGAAACTGAGGCCTCCTGCCAACAGCCAAGGTGAAATTGCTAGTCCTGTGAGTGAGCCATCTTGGAAGCAGATTTTCCAGACTCAGTCAAGCTATCAGACGAGTGCAGTCTCGGCCAACATTTTGATTCATGAGACAGCCTGAGCCAAAATGACATAGCTAAGTCACTCCCAAATTCTTGACCCATAAAAACTGTGTGATATTAAATAATTATTATAATTTAAACTGTTAAGTTTTGGAATAATTTATTATGCAGCAATAGATAACTAATATACAAGTATAGAAAAATTTTTATGAATAGATAAAAAGGCTTTGTCAATAATCCCTTGCTTTTTTCCCTCACTTTGTAAAATATACAAATTATCTTTGGGGAATGGAATGGCTCAAGTTTTGTGGTCCTGCCCTCTCCAAATGACAGTGCATCTTTCTTGAGTCCATTTTTTTCTTCAGAAGAAAGATTTAGCACATGTCAAATGATGGAGAGTTTTGGTCAGCTGAGATAAGACAGTCCAAAATTCTCCTGTTTGTGTCCACATGGCTCTCTCAGCTTCTTTACCTCTTTCTCTTCCTTCTGTGCCAATCTTGGTGGAGGTGGCTAGTGAAGCTCAGGAAAATTTTTGCTGTTTCTGTGCCAAGCTTTGGGGGGAATGAAGCATGGGAGACTCTGGGCTGTCTGTATTTTCATCTGCTCAGGTGCACCACAGTTATGCCTTCTCTCCAGGAGCCATGGCCCCATCAGGTCCTCCTTATAGGACCTTCCCAAATCTCTACTGTTATCACCAATTAAGGGACGTATTTCCTGTCTTTATGTGTGTGTGGTAGGGGTGGTGGGTGGAAGTGATAGATGTAGAATCTTTCCTTCTTGTTTCTTCTAAGTATTTTTTCTCTACCGCAGATGTTTTCTATTTACGTTCTTAGGCATTTGAAAACCAAAGCCAGAAAGACTCTTAGAATTTTCCACTTTTTGCTTTGTTTCACCCCTCCTCTTAGGCATCTTTGTTTGAATGAGAGGAAAGGAAGGAGGAAACACTGGGAGAAAAAAAAGAATACTTGTTAATATCTCAAAGATATTATCCCAACATACTTGTGACAATTCAAACAGGAGTTTCAAGTTTTACCCAGATTTTGCCCTAAAATTATTTGTGAATAAAAGTTATCTGAAGGTGGGAGTAGGCATGGAGAATGAAATTTAAGGAAAGCTTAGAGAATTCTATGGGTTCTAGATGTTTTGGAAAACCTGAAATATTCATTCTTAGGACCTCCCCCAAATAAAAAGTTTGACAGTAGTATAATTTAGATACATTTTAATATTACAGTAACTATTGAATTCCTTTAAACGTTTCACAAATTTAGGCAAACTGGTTCTTGGTGCTATATGTTGACTGTGCAGGCCATGATCTCATGCATATGTATCACCTAGAGAGCTGTTAAAAATGCAGATGCTCAAGCTCTACCCCAATGATTCTTATTCAGACCAAATTGCCTCTGTTTCATTTAAGGTGTGGTCATTTTTACTCCTCAAGGTTCTTACTCAGCTATTGACTTATAGGTTAGTGTTCTCACAAGATGGTTATGTTGAGTTTGAAATTAATAATATGGGCAAGAGAAAATGATAATTATTAACTGGGAGAATTTTGTATTTTAGTAGTTGGTACAGCACTAAACAATTTACAAAGTACTATCAGAGAATAGTCAACACAGAGGAAGTGGAGCCAAAGGATGGGGAGAGACACACGGGATTCTGATAACACCTGAAGCTATTTCCCTGAAGCCAGTACACCCCTGGACTATTCAATTACATGAAACAATAAATTCCCGTTTTTGACTAAGCCAATTTGAGTTGGGTTTTCTGACATCTTAAACTGAAAGAATCTCAACTAATACAATTCTCAACAAATAATTGTTGAATATATGCTTGAATGAAAGATTGAAGTATGCATAAGGGGAGGAGGGCAAACAGTAGCCATCTCCTGACAGTTTTCTTTGGGTGGGAGACATTTCTGTAATGTTGCACAGTTCAGTGGCCACCATTCACATGGAATATAATATGAATGGTGCTCCCCAGAATGTGGGCAGCAAGGCAGCCTTGAAGGAAGGTGATTGTGGGATGAGAGAGAATCTCTAGTTCTCAGTTCCTGAAAATTTAGACCTGGGAGTCCCATTTCCCAAAAGTCGGCAGGCCCAATTCTCTAGATTTCCTTGTGTTACGGATCCATTGCTCTTCAGGGGTGCCATCTGGTTTCTTCTTCTCCTTCTTCCAGAGAACTCCAGAAGCATTTAATTTGGCTATGGTAGGTAGTATATACAGTATGTGTATTTCTTAAGTTTAGGCCTCGTTGTCATATGCTTATGTATAATTTAATTTAAGTAAATGTCAGATTATTTTTGTTGTAGGTTTTATTCTATTAAAATACTCATTTTACTGAGTCAATTCATGATGACTCAGGCTTTATAATGTATTGTTCTGTAAAATGTTCAACTAGCTACAACTTAAAAAAAAAATTGAGGAATTCTTTCTTTATATCCATAGATTGACTTGACTTAAGTCTTTCCTACTGTTTTTGTGTTTTTTTCATTTGTATATCTAGCTTCTTTGTACACCCACTCGCTTAGTGGTTTGAAGAGACACCAGAAAGCATGGGGAAGAAAACTGGCCTCTTGTTCCCATTTTTAAAATTTAGCGGTGTGCTTCTTCCATAGAGCTCATCTCAGGTATTATTTTAGAAGTTTTCTCCTGGAATCCTGTGAACTTTATTGCCTTGCATTTTCAAGTGACTGCTTTTTTTGAGGCAAAGGTTCTGAACCAGTTCTCACTGTAATGCCCAGGAAGTTGAGAAAAATCTGATTTGTTTTCCCTCTCTGCACAGAAGGAACACATGTTGCTATGTACGAAAGGAAATTGCCAGTCTCTGAAAGTCTCCCTTTGCAGTGTCTAATAGAGTAATCTGCAAGCATTTTTGTTGGGTTCCGGAAATACTTTATCTTGCAATATTTTTTTAAGTGGCCAAACCTACGCAATACGTTGTACACATTTTCTCATTTAAAAAAACTAAATCAGGGGGCCAGCCCTCTGGCATAGTGGTTAAGTGTGCGCGTTCTGCTTAGGCAGCCTGAGGGTTTGGATCTCGGGCACGCAGCGATGCACTGCTTGTCAAGCCATGCTGTGGTGGCGTCCCATATAAAGTAGAGGAAGATGGGCATGGATGTTAGCCCAGGGCCAATCTTCCTCAGCAAAAAGAGGACGATTGGCATTGGATGTTAGCTCAGGGCTGATCTTCCTCACTAAATAAACAAACAAACAAACAAACTAAATCATCAGTCAAGGTTGCCAGATTTTCATTGAAGATTTCTAGCCACCAGGCTTTGGAAGGGTCACCCTACTCTTCTTGGTAGAGGAAGGTAAATAGTTTTACGTATCGGCCGGCATAGATGCCTTCTCACCTGAAGTTATTTTCATCCTGTGTCAAAATGCTCCACCTTCTTAACATTTCCTTAACTTTTCAGAAATAGAAGAAGAACAAGGCATAAAATATTTATCTGCTTGTGATACCTTGCCAAGGCTGCTGGACACATGAGCATCCCCAGAGGAAAGCTTCATCAGTTGATAGGGAAACATTCTCTACTATTTGTTTCTCTATTTGTGGAACATTCACTACAAGGTGAAAACATACTTCCCTGTGTCTGTTACTATGGTGAATACCAAAGCAAGCAAACTATAGATAGAAATTCCCAATAAGAGACTCAAATGCATAATGAATATAACATTTTTCAGTAAAAAAAAGAATTGTCATTTTGAATAGCCACATTTAACATAATAGTTCTTTTTAAATCTCTCTTTTGAATCATATGGCACCCATGAAGATGTAGTAAAAATAGACTACTGCTTTTGTGCCTGAGTAGGATAAGCTGATATTGGAAGGGGGCATGCTGGACTTTGGTCCCTGTCACACTATTTTGGGAGTGATGAAAGACTAGTACAATGAAACATTTTGAACCAGTGGGCTCACTGAGGACTTTATGCCCTTGATGTGGCCCAATTCTTTCATAAATGAGATTTGATAATGATATTGACAATGATAAAGAAAAGTATCTCCTCATTAATTTGAAGACAAGACATCTAGTTCCCAAAGTGAAACAGGAGCACACTCTAAAAACCTGGAAGAAATTTGGAACAAGGAGTAAGGGGTTAGTCCCTTATTGATCCACAGAATCAGGGTGTATCAAATCTTTACTAACGTAGTCATCTTTGAGTATTTTAGTCTAGGAAACCAAAATATGCTAATATCAAGCTAAGAGATTCATTCAGGTAAGGATTACTTCTTCTAGACAACATAACTGAGGCTTTTGTTTGCATTTGTTCCTACTTGCCAAACATAATGGGAATTGAAAAAAGAAGCATTAATGAAATCAGAACAACAGAAAAGTTCTAGAAGTAATGTCATATAAAGTAGATGTTAGTTTTAAAATATTAAAAGTAGAAAAAATGTACAAAACTATATGTGCAGTAAGATATCCAATTTTGTACATAGGAAAGCATCTCATGTAAACACACACAGAGTACGATGATTGAAAGGCTGTAAGTGTTAACAGTGGCTATATTTAAGTAGTGTGTTATGGAAGATTTTAAACCTCTTCTTTGTACTTTACTGTATTTTTCAAATTTTCTGCCATTAACATTTGTTACTTTTATAATTAGAGGGAAAACAGATGCTATAAAATATCTAAAGTTTTACACAAAATTTAAAAATAGTATTTCCTATGTAAGAGGAGCTACATTGTTTCAAGTGTAAAACTATCCAACATACAAAATTCTAATTGCCTTACTGATTCTACATTACAGCATTTCCTTCTACAGAGCTTGCTACATTTTCTGGTTTGATTAGATCCTCTTTTTTTTCTGTTCACCAAAGTTTTTCCACTAGAAACAATACCATATCTTTGCCTTTACTGGTACCTTCCATTCTTCTCACTGAAAATCCATGTCTGTAAGTCCCTTTAAAACGTGTCCTAAAATCATCTCCCTTCAGGAGGGCTTTTCTGATTAAACCTATCCCAGTTAGATGCTTTTTTTGTGCAAATCTGCAGCTCTTATGCATTTAATTTTTAAAATATTACCTTATGGTTGTTGTGTTGCTTTATAATTCTTTGGAAATTATTTTCTGTTGAAGCATCCTTCTGTATCTAGAGGATAAATTCTCAGAGTACAGAGGCTAGGGCTTTGCTATTTTTATTTCCTGCAAAACAACTGGAAGAGTAAATTTATACTAATTAAGTGGCTAAATATATATAGGAACAGGTGAACTGAGAATCCTGTGAGAAAAACTGAGCAGAAATATTTGGGTAAAATTCTGAACTCTTGGCTGCTGGTTGAATCAAATCTCTCCTGTGGATGTCTGCTCAGCTGGCTGGTTATATCCAAACTATTGCGATAATGTGGGTTTTGAGGAAAATGTGTCTTGGCTATCTCTTCCTCATTTTGCATCATAGACTAACTGGTTTTCGGAGAAGGAACCCTAGGAAATTGGCCCAACTTCAGATTTCATAAGGGCTTGCTGACCATCCTCTTAGGCCCTGATACTTTTCTGTAGCTCCTCTACATTAGATAGTGTTTGGTAACCGGGCATTGTGTTATTCTAAATTATTTTTATGTCTTCCAGTGTCAGTTCTAAAATCACACGCATCCTAGGACTAGAGGATATTTTCACTGTGAACAATTACGTTCGCTTAGAAAGCCTTTATAATGAACAAGTTGGAACTTAGGCTTTTTAAATGTATTTAGGGAGCTTTCTTTTTCAATAGGTCCTTTACTCACTGAAAAGTGTCATTTGACAAAAGGTCAGTATCATTCTGAAAGTTTTGAGCAGGGCGTTAATATGGCTGGGTGCTTGTCCTTTCCGGGAGTATTAGTTTTTGAAAGGGAAATTCAGGGAACAGCTGCTTTATACAAAAGAAGAATCTAAGGGAAAAATTTTGGAGTTAGGGAAAGAAGCTACCTAATAGACAGTTTCTTATTTCTACTTAGTAAGGTTTTTCTCCACATCCAACCAGATGCACTTGTGCTTGTGTGTCAGGGATCTGCTGCTGCTGTGGTATTCTGCTGGTAGTGAGGGAGAGGCCTGGAGTAATGCCCGCATTTCCCTCATGCAGCCTAGATGTTTGATGTGAAACATGGCTCTTGGGCTGGCATTTTGCAGCAGCTACATCAGCTGGTGGCATATTTCTTACACTTTCTTCATGTCCTGCTGTTAACTAGCGGGAAGACAACCTGAAACAGTGGAAATTAGAAAGGCGTCTTTTGCTAGTGATAGAAGAGCCAAAAGATGGACTAGGCTCAGGTGGTCCAAAATAGCTACCTTCTTTTTGTTTGGTTTTGTTCTGTTTTGTCTTTTTCTTGAGTAGTTATGGCCATGCCTGGCTTCCAAGTTTTCAAAATCCTAGTAGACAGAAGAAAACATTTCTTTTCAGTTTATTATGCCACCCACATGTGTGTTGGAAGCACTATGTGCAGAATAGTTTCTAAATATGAAGCTTGTGAGCAAGTGAGACATTACTGGAGCTCATCTCCTATGATCCTTTCTGTAGTGAGGGTGCCTGTGCCCTCAGAGAACAGAGAAATGTGGAAGCATCTGATTACATCCATTTCTCTCCAGCCAGACTCTACTCCCACCACAATGCACAGATGTTATGTTGCCAGGTGGTATCTGCTAGATGTGAAATAGAAATCTTGCTTCACTTAAGCATGTGCATCCAGCGTGTTTGCTAGATGACCCTAGGCCTGCTGATCTTTCACAACTCATTTAGACTTCTTTGGAAACCTGGCTTCTCTGTATCAGTGATGTAAAACCTGCAAGTAACCATTTGCAAAGAAGGGATGGAAACAATCCACAGTGCAGACGTCTGGACTCAGAATGTTGCCTTTCTCCTCTTTTGACTCTAAATCTAGTTCTTTCAGTTGCTGCCGAGTGCGACCTGCTTGTACCTGAGTAATGCAGATCTCCCGTGCAGGCAATCCAATAAATTCATCTTTGTTTCAAATTGCTATTTGGCAGTCATTGTTTCTTGTTGTCGAACACGAGATAAGTGTAATTGGTCGACTGGATGGCAGAGACAGGGTTGTAGATGCAGGAAGGATGTTTGACTTCGTTTCTCATTGTTAAAGTAATTGTACCTACTTCTGTGGGTTGTTGTGAAGTCCAAATAAGTTAGTCCAAGTAAAGTGCTTAGGGCAAGGCCTGGCACATGGTAAAGTTTAGCTATTATTTTTAATTCTGTAATTTGGGAACATTAATGTCATTTTCCAGTGTCTGAGAACAAATCTAAACTGCACTTGACGAGTATACAGACTTCCAGAAACCACTGGGTATAGTTGAATGATGAGAGACTTTAAACTGTAAGTAAACTTTTAGGACTTTTAAAATTGATATTAGAACAAATAATAGTTATAATGCCAAATACTTGAATAAGGGGTCGAGATATTAGCTACTTTAAATAATTTCAGTCAAGGAGGGGATTTATGAAAAATACAAAGCTCTCTGGACTCTAAGTTAGGGGGGTGTGTGTGTGTGTGTGTGTGTCAAAAATTAAGGGCAGAGCAGAGGAATTCTCTATTTATAAAAAGTCTATTAACTTGTTGATTGATTCAGTATCTGGGATCAAAATCAACAAGGCACCTTAAAGGAAGGCAGTGTAAAAAGACTGAAGTATTCTAATAAAGTCACTTTAAAGTGGTTAGCCGTGGCTTCCAGTAGCTTGTTGAAATGGTCGGGAGAGCAAATCACAGTGTTAGGAAACTTCAACATGTTCCGCTCTTTGGTCAAGTCATACTTCATGCCTGCCCGGTCCCCATGCTCCTGGTGGCTGTAACCCTCTTCCCTGCTCCACCACACACTAGTTACTGCTTTGTTGGAGCACGCACATTTCATAAAAGCATGACTACCAGAAGCACTGAGTGAAAGACTGATATGAAGTGATATTTATAACCAGCATTTCACACGTACATGCATAGCACATATTTTAATAGAAAATTTCCCCAAGTAAGAGTGTGCTTTGTAATTTCAATGCTGAGATTTTAGGGTCAGTTTTTTCTCTGCCTCTCACTTGATGAGTACTTGGTTGTAAACTTAGTGCCAGAAATCTCCTGACATGCCTTAGATGTCACTATAGAAAATTAGTCTAAGGGTTACTCCTTTGTTGTGTTTCTCAAGACCTACAGATTTTTTTTTTCCCCCTTTGATGAGCGTTTTATTGACTTAGATTAGCTATTCATAAAAGAATCACTGCCTAGTCTACTGGAGGAACACCTCAAGAATTTTACATCCCAACACCAGGACTATCAAAACAAGAAAGTTGACACTTGTTTCAAAGGGAAAAGCTGGCTGCCCTGGTGAATTAGTCTTGGTTTTGTGGTTTGAGACTTTTCTCTATCAATATTCTAACTAAGAAAGCAAAAGGGCTGGTGCAGAGAGAAAGTAGTAAAAGAAACCTCTCCCTATTTTCTCTCTATGGTATTCAGAACTACTTCATAAAATGAAGTGCTCAATAACACGACTTATTTGATTACCACTGTGTTAATATCCCCAAGTGGTCTCTTTTTTTGCTAATTTAACCTATATAAGCTCTAGGCTCAATTGGAGTTCCTCATCTAAACCATAAAACACAGAAAATAATTTAAGTGACTATATCCTCAATCGCTTCAAAGATAGTACATAACTAGGATCTCTCTAGCTGCATGGGAGAGAAGTTTGTTCATTACATACAATGGATGCCATAGCCAGTAGGGATTAATTCTCTCAAAACTGGCTAAAAATGGCTCATAGACTTTCAAGTCTACCATTGAGTATGATCAATACGATATATGCTGTTGTCAACAAATGGCTAAGGGTCAAAAGCCTTCAGCTCTAAACTTATTTAGTCATGTAACTACCACCAAAATCAAGATATAGGATAATTCCTCATGATCCTTTGTAGTAAATCCCCGTGCCTACCTCCAGCTACCAGCAACCACTGATCTAATTTCTGTTCCTATGGTTTTTTCCTGTTCCATAATATTTTATATTAATTGAATCATTCAGTATGTAGTCCCTTGGGTCTGACCGTTTTCTCTTAGTATAATGCTTTTGAGATTCATCTGTGTTGTTGCCTGTATCTGTAGTTCTTTCTTTTTCAGTGCTATGTGGTTATAACATAATTTATCTATTCACCAGTTGATGGATGTTTTGTGTTGTTTTTAGCTTTTACCATTTATGAATAAAGTTGCTGTAAACATTCATATGCAGGTTTTTGTGCGGACACGGGTTTTCCTGTCTCTAGGGTAAATACCAACATGTAAGTAACTTTGTAAGAAACTGCCAAACTTTTCCAAAGTAGAATTCCCACCAGCAATATATAACTGTTCTAGCTGCTTTGCATCCTCATCAGCATTTAGTATTGTCCTATGTATTTTTTTTAATTTGAGCCATTCTAATAGGTGTATAGTGGTATCTCATTGTCTTTCAGGTTTTAGTAGTTAAGTTTATAAATCAGTTCTGAAAGACACATCAAATAATTGAAGGGGTATCAGACATCAGAAAGACAATTTCTGTTTTGTTAGCCTTGGACATTGGCTCTTTGCCGTGTTCTTCTACCAATGTTGCAGCACTGGGCTAGCACTAACCATAAGTTATAACCATGCAATACTCAAGCACACATGGCTCAGCAGGCACAGAATCTCTGCTTTTTAGTGAGGTTGGGATCCTGCTCTCACAGGATTTATAATAGAGTCATTAGATTTTTGCTCCTTTTTTTCACACAGCACACCAGGGAAATGTCTACCAGGAGGATATTTCTGCTCATCATCTCCAAAATTGAAAAACAGCCAATTATTTTCTGCAGGCCTCCAAGCCAGCTTCACCTAGAAAACTGGCTCTTGCCACAGTGAGAGAGGAATAAAAGTTGCTAGAGCTACAGCAGCAATTTACTTCTCATCCTTGCAGATGTTGGGCTGTTTCCTCTTGCCTTTGTTTTGATTCTTTGTGGGGCTGTGTGATCACTTGCTCTTATTCCTCTTCTTGGCTTGGATTGAGGCCTTCTCTCATCATTTCCACATAGTTGTCATATGAGTGAGGCTGAGTGGATGGGGCTCTGGTCCCTTCTCTGCAGCTTTGACTAGACCAGAACCTTCTCTGCTACACAAGCATGGCAGCTCCTTCATGGTCTTTTTTTTTTAACCTGCTGGGAACACCTTTGCTCTCCTTCTCTGCCTGGGAAATTCCTACTTGTCTTTCAAGATCAGATCAAATGTCACCTCCTCTATGATGCCAGACACTGAACTCTGCTCTTGTTCTCTTTGAAGACCTATCACATAGCCTATGATTATCTGTTTACATCTCTGTATCCCTCCTGGACTCAGAACTCCTCCCAGGTAAGAACTACGTGTTAATCATTGTTGACTTAACACATAGTACACACTCAGTAAATATTTTTGACTGACTCTACATTTGCAATATACCTCTATTTAAATGCAGAGATTTTCTTCAGCTTAGAAAGAGAATGATGGAAACATCTGCTAAACAGAAATTTTTGTTTGATAAAAGCCATTCATATATAGTTTGTCAAAGTGGTGGTTATAAGCTTTGACTGATCTCAGATGAAACTGGATTCCTCTCACCCTCAGCCAATCAATGTGGTTATAAACCTCATGAAATGGGAAAGAAAATTCAAAGAATTAAAAGACTCCTGTGACTCGTCTCCATTATTGCACTTTGATATGTATATAAGTAATTGCTTTAACCGTATCAGCAAAATATTAGGTTCATGGGACTAAATAAATGTTTAGTGTGAGTATATCCCATGCAATATTTGTGACATACTAAAAAAAGTTTTTTGTTTATCTGAAATTCAAATTTAACTAGTTGTCCTGTTTTTTATCTGGCAACCCTAGCCAAAGCAAAACTTCTTCACTTCACACACTAGAATGACTGATAGCGAATAGTGATTGCTCTTAGAAGTCAGTTCAGAAATATTTAATTGACAAGATGAGGTTATTATCCCCCCAGACTGGCCAGCATAGGCCAACTCAGCTGGATGATCATCGTGGTGAGCATGGAGTGCGAGACCAGGAAGAGAACAGAGATCAGAAAGAGAAGTGGAAGCAGTGAAGTCACTGACCCAGTGGCCATTTGGATGATGTAAAAGTCTGTAATTACGGCAGATTAAGGAAGGCCATATATTGTGTGCTACTCTCCTTATTGAGAGGAGAGGTCTCTTGCCTTCCCCTTTGAATGAGGGAGGGCTCTGTAACTGCTTTGACCAACAGAATAAGAGCAGAAGTGACACTGCCGGTTTCTGAGCTGAGGCCCTAAGGGTCTCGCAGTTTCCACTTCCTGTCTCTTAGAACACCGTTTTTGGGGCCATGAGTCTCCATACAAGAAGTTTAACTTCCCTGACACTGCCATGCTGGATAGGCCTTGTGTGGGAATTGTGTTGACAGATCCATCCAAGCCCACCGTTCTTGCCATCCCTGTCAAGCCACATGAGAGTGAAGCTGTTGTGGACCCTCCAGACCCACCTGAGAGTTGAATATCACCAAGTGAGCTCCTTCAGTGCCACATGGAACAAAAGAACGACCCAGCTAAGCCCTGCCTGAATTTCTGGCCTGTGACATCTGGAGATATAATAAAATGGTTGTCTTTTTAAGCTGCCAGTTCTGGATGGTTTTATAACACAGCAATAGATAACCAGAACAGTGAATACAAACAGTAAGTTCCCTGACCTGGTGGTGACTTCATCAAGAAAAGAGTGCTTTTGATGATTGAGTATTCAGATTTCTCCATTTGCTTGTTTGTTTGTTTGCCAAGGAGATCTTGCTTGGAATGAAATCTTACCTAGAACACTATGCGTAATAGAGCTCAAAGCTGAACTGCCTCAGCTGAAGCATATCTAGGAATCCAGAGTGACATCTTCTCCGCCCTTCTCTTGTCGTCAGCTCCCCGGAGGCCAGAAGACGCTCTACAGTCCAGCTGAGGATTGTGAGATATATCTGAGACCTAATCTAAGAGGCAGGTTAACAACAAGAAAATGTGCAGACCTGGGACTAGATGCAGGGAAGAGCACCCTAGGAGAGCAATACTGCAGCATGGGATAAAGCCATGTGTAAATGTACAGGGGGTGGCAAAGAAGTCCCCGCTGAAATGACCGACAGCAGCACTTGCTGCAACAAAGAAACTTTCTGCAGGTAGAGGGGAAGGCTGAGAGCATGCAGAGGGAACCGGAGAACCCCTGCAGGGAGTGCAATCCTGAATCCCAAAGGTGAGTGTTGCAAGAAGGGGGCTGACACTCCAACCCAAGCCTCCCAGGGCCGAAAGACTTCACGAATTCCTTTGTGAGGAAAGATTAAATAAGACCACGCCTGGGTTGTATATGCTGTAATTAGTGATGCTTATCTAACTTAATCTTCAAGTAAATCTGTTTTCAGTCTTACTTTGGTTCTTCTCAAATAAGGTCGGTTGCTTTCTGAAATATTACACACACGATCTCTGTTTAGATGTTGTTGACTGAGAAGTGCCCCAACCTGAGTGGTCTCAAAAGATTATCTAGTTATGTTCTTGGTGTCTAAGGAGGCACTAAGTTTGAATCAGCAAAGGCCCTGAATAACAGGTGCTAGTAAGAGAACAGACACCCAAGGAGAGACTCGCCCAGCTTGGGCATTGCCAGGTAGCCTTTTCACACACATTCAACCATTCAGAAAACAACTGGTTTATTTAAAGTGAGGCAGACCTGCATTAGAAAGGTGTCATCCTATTTTAGAATTAAAGTCTAGCATATTATATTCTATATATACTTGAAAAATAATTTTATTTAATGAATAGGTATGTTGATTATAATAATTACTTAGTCATATTACATGAACCCTTCTTCTAAGGAAGTGCAAAGCTTTTAAACAAGCCACTTCTAAAAACCATCACATCCTACTGCATGCAGCAACAATCAGAGAAGCCCTGACTTGGAATGCTACTTTATTAACTTAATAGGCTGAGTGAATTCCTAGGTTAGCTGAAGCGGGCCCCTTGGAGGACCTTGCAAGAGTTTTATTAGGAAACAAAGAGCACGTATAAAGGTTTGGTAATATTTGTACCCTGGTATTATTCATAATATACATTCACAGCCTACAAAGCTAATGCCTTCTTCAGAGCCAGTAATGCTGCATGCGAGAAAGCAGATCAGCAAAACCTCAAATTTATTCAGAATCTATTATGCTGACCACATAACAACAGAAAAACAGCCATGAAATGTATCACAGTGTGGTCAGTTATTATAACAATAGCTCAGTGGTTTGACCTTTTCAACAGTAAAATATCTAGGTATCTGAACTTTAAAAAAAATCACAGCCATTTTTAGTCATAGCAGTGAAAACGTATTTGTAACAATAAGACGCTGATTCATTTTCTCTCCTGTTAACCTTCTTGCCGGAGCAATTGCTCCCCTGGCTGGCTCATTTGATGATGAAGTGATCAATTTCTGGACACCTAGCAAGTCACTGTGTATTTGAAACTCTCCAGGGCAGGAGTGGGCAATTATTTTGACTTAAAGCACAACTTAGTGTGTTTGACTGAACTCAACGAACTCTCTATGGGAAGTGAGCACTTCTTTGCCAATGTGTGGAAACACACATAGCAGAGAAAACTTAATGGTAATAGCTCAGTGAGTTTACAGGAACTATGTTTCTGGACTGATTACTCTATTCTTCCTCTTGCCTGTCTTGGTTGCAGAGGGCCATAGTCTCCTTCTACCTCAGTACTTCATAAAGACATTCTTGGTTCTATTCAAGGTAGGATGGGACCAACTCCTGTGTTGCAGGCATCTTTTCACCTTCACTTCTTCTCTTACATGTGCTGTGATACCCAAGGGCCACAGAGTGAGGTGGAAAGACACTAGGTCTGAAGTCATGAGACCCAGATTTCAAATTCTCAACCTCTCCCTTGCATGATGACATATCACTCAGCACTTTGTTTCTTGATTTCTTCATTGAGCGACAGTGAAATGGTTACAGGTTTGTACTTCAGAGTCAGACTGCCTGGGTTCTCTGTGCTTTGGTTTCCTCATCTGGAAAATGATGGTATTCAGAGCTAACTTTGTGCCAGGCCATTTCCTAAGTGTTTTACACATATGTTAGCTCATTTAATTCTCATTACAACTCTGTGAGGTAGATACTACTATTCTCATTTTTCAGTTGATGAAACTGAGGCATGGAGAAAAGATTGACTTGTCCAAGCTTGTACAGCTGTTATGAGATGATGCCAGGGTTTGAACCCAGGCAGTCTGGCTTCAGAGTCTGTGTTCTGCTACCTGCCCCATGGGTTGTTATATGGATCAAAGGTTGGCTGTACTATCTATGAAATGAGTATAATAAGACCACACCTGCTGACTTCACAGGGTGTTCTAATGTATCACAGTCACAATAGATGTGACAGCAACATGGGCAGAGCTTAAAGTGCTTTAGAAACTAATGTAGTGTTACCTTCCCTGCAAAGTTATCAGTAAACAACTGGCATCTTTGGGTTCCAGAACTTTTTGGATGAAATTACATGATAGAAAACTGAATCGTTGCATCAGTATTTAGTCACTCAAGAAAGGAAATGCCAAGTGCTCCAAAGTGCAAGTGTCTGGTGTCTGAGTCAGATGGCTGAAGCCAGGAAAAGGCCAGATGAAGGTTCCATTAACATGCAGTGAGAAGCCCAGGGCCAGCCTGATGGTTTTTGATATACAAACAAGGAAGCTCCTCAGATATGAAAAGGCGTCAACACCTTTCTTCTCTTCCAGACATGTCAGAGATCCTTTTGGGCTCACCTTGCTAAAAAAAAAAAAAAATTTCTGGAGCCTCCAGATTTCCATGACCTAGTGAAGCAGGAAGGTTCAGCCTGTACAACTCCTCCTGAGCAAGTCGCAGCATCCAAGACGCTGGGGCCGAGGATCGCCCATTAAAGGGCATGGCCAATTTTGGGAAGGCTTTTGCCTCATCATCTGTGCTGGCTTGGGGTTCCTGGATTAAATCTGACTTGAAAGAAGAGAAAATCAAATTTGCATTAAAAGCAAACAAAACTTGAGTGTAGACTAAATTCAAGATAGAGGAAGAAACACAGGCATTTTATTTGCTGCTCCCCATCACTCATTGCATGTTTCTCATAGTTATGCAATTGGACAGTCCCCTGCCCCCAAACCTCTATTCCAACTAATCTTATAGAGTCGCACGATAGCTTAAGATGGCCATATTTCTTTTGGACAATTTCTCTTGGAGGCTAAGGGAATGCAGTTGGTTTTTGCCATCTAAGATTTAATACAGAGGTGGCGAGCAAACTGGCAGCCTGCAGCCTGAATCTGACCTCCCCTTTCCCCCACTCAGGGAAGTTTAGTATTTTGAAAGAATTGAATTAGTTGTCACCAGGATTTAACAGGCAGATGAGTTCATATAAAAATCTAGATTTCTGACTTTGGAAAAATTGGAAGATTTGGCAATAGTAGGCCCTTTTCCCTACATGGCCGCGACCTGGTCAAGATGAGAGGTGGCTGCCTCTGCAGGTTACCTCCCGGCTTCATCGCTCAGCTACCTGCCTAGTTATCGTATTCATAGAGCTCCTCCTAGGCAGCGTTAGTGACATTTGGGGCCAGATAATTCTTTGTGGTGGGGGGCTCTCCCGTGCCCCTAAACATCATGGGATGTTTAGGAGCAGCCTTGGCCTCTACCCACTAGATGCCAGTAGCATCCCCCCATCCTTCTATCCCTCTCACCCCCACCCCACACCAATTGTGACAATCAAAAATGTCTCCAGACATTGCCAAATGTCTCCTGGGGGAGGGGGTGAGAATAGCCTCCAGCTGATAACCAACCACTATGTTAGCATCTGCAAACTAATAAAACGGTATTGTAAATTCTTACACATTAACACTGTTCCCTTCTTATGCTCAAAGTGTCACAATGGGGAATAATTGGCAAAGACTACCCAGGCCTTGTGATTGGCTTGAAATTCCTGACCAGGCTGAAACGTTCTTGCCTTCCAAATGACCTTTCTTATAATCTTGGCCAAAGGTTATTGCATCATTAATTGGTACTGGAAGGAATTTTACCGGTCACCAATGTCCTCATTTTACATATAAGAAAACTGAGTCCCAAGGAGGTGAATTGCTCAAGGTCACATAACTGACTAGTGGCTTGAACTAGAACCTAGATTCAAATTTTTAACTCTGTTACATCAAACACTTGAGCCATAAAGAAAAAATCTAAGCATAACATACAGATGTCCTGGTGAGTATATTTAACTATATTTATCATGGCTGCTCTTCTAGGTGACTTCAGGTCAATTATAATTATTTTTATGTACTGCTGTGACATGGTATCTCACTTGTCCAAAGAAACTGTTTCGTTTAAAACAACAACAACAACGAAAACCCCAAAACACCAACTAAGTGCTTTATCCAATGATTACCTATCCAGATGTGTTATGCTAAGGACATGGGTTTTAAATAATTAATCACAGACTACAACCTTTTTTTTTTTTGGTGGGGAAGATTGGCCCTGAGCTAACACCTGTTGCCAATCTTCCTCTTTTTGCTTTAGGAAGAGTGGCCCTGAACTAACATCTGTGCCCATCTTCCTCTATTTTGTATGTGGGTCACCATCACAGCGTAGCTTGATGAGTGGTGTAGGTCCACGCTATAATCTTTTTAAACCATCAACTGTCAAAATAATCTTTTCACTGCTTGGGAACCTGAAAAACTGGGCTCCCTTTGGGGTGCAGGCTGCTAAGGGGGGGAGTCAGAAGGGGACACTTTGCCCTACTTTATTTGGGTGTGTACTCTTGGAATTTACATCACTGTTCAAAGCCTGCCGCAGTGCTCTGCTTGAGAAACAAAGGACTAGGAAATGTGATTCCTCAGTGGCATTTTGGGAGGTCCCCGGTTGGCCCTGAGGGTGCTACAGAGGCTGGCAGGCTATGCAGTGAGTCTGGGAGAGAAGGCAGCCTTGCCAGAGGGTAGCAAAAGCTCCTGTAGTCGTTTGCAGGGATACCAACAGACAGCCTTCCCTGCTGCCTCACAGCCTGCGCCTCATCCCTCTCAGCAGGAGCCACAGCCCTTCTCTACTTACACATGCTTTGGAAGCTGCTGGTGCTGAGTGACTCATTTTTCCCTTCAAAAACTGGCCTTGGTGTTCATTCTCACCCAGTTCTACTGGTGCTCAGGTGCTTGTGGGGAAGAGGGAACATGCCATCGAAAACCCTTGGGAAGAGTCCAGCATCGAGACATTTCAGGCCTTCCCATCTACCCAAAAGTGCAGTAGCCTCCAGCCCAGGGGAGATCAAGAGGTGGAGCAGTGCTTTTGCTTCTTAGCAGGCGGGGACTTTGAAACAGGCTCTGCTGTTTGATTCTGTTTGTTTGTCTCGGTGGCTTGTTTCCATGCTACTGCTTCTGATATCTTTGCATCCTTGTTCTAAAAACCCTCATGTTGCCTCAAAGTATCAAAAGTTGCAGATCTTCCCAGCTCCACTACTACATGGATGACCTCAGACTCCAGAGTTGACTCCCTTCCCCATCTTTACGCTGTGTTCCCCCAGCATGGTAGGTTTCCCAGGAGAAAGGGTCTCTCAGCTTACTTCCGCCATTATTCTTCCCATATATCGTGGTGTTTTGGGGTTTTAATCTGCTCCCTGCTTGACAGCCCCACCTCCCACCCCCACTCACTTTGCTTTTTGGTCTGGGGAAAATTGACTTTTGCAGTTAGTCAGCTTCTCGCAGTCCGTGCACTGACCCTTCAGTTGGGTAACCAAACTTCAGCCTAGAAACTTCCATGGATTTTCAGGGTTTGGAGCTTTTTGGAGAAGTGGGAGGTCAACTGAGGTCTGGACAGGCAGCTGTCTGTTTTCTGTCTTGTTTGATGCCTATCTTCAAAGAAGTGTTCACCTAACCCCATGGAGTATCCGGTTAGCAATGACACTTTCTAGTTGAATGGTTCCTGGGACTTTTAAGCTTTGGTTTCCAGAGAACATTGTCACTGAGGGGATTGAACTTTGAGGTGAATGCTTTATGTTGTCTCTTATAACAAGGGATATTTTGTTGATAGTAGTAGCCAGACTTCTTACAACAATAAATTATCTGGCTACAAGTAGCAGGCGCTGCAAAGAGAAATAAACCATAGTCCCACGCTTCATTTCTCATTTTTGTTTTCAGATGCATGACTTAAGAAAATGGGATGATTTCTTTCATATTTTTCTTTTAAATTTTTTCTTTTTTCTTTAAAATCTGGACTTTCAATGTCTGTTGGTACTTATTCAACACCAACAGCCAACAATTACCACTCTTTTTTCTGGCCGAAGTGTTAATTTTTTAGCTTTTTTTGGTGGTCGTTGTTAAGGAACTATGTTTATAATTCAAATTTCCTAGCTACAAGGGACTGCAGACGTCATAGAGTTCAACCATCTCATTTGACTAACGAAGAAATTGAGGCCCTGAAGTGAAGTGCTTCATCCCAGTTTCTCGAGCAGAGATGGGGGTGGAACCAGGACCCTCACTCCAGACCAGGTGCTCTTTGCCACGTACAGTATTCTCCTTTTCCTTTTCCCGGCCGATTTCTGGCCTCCTTTGTTTGGACTCTCTATGACATAAAATTATAGGATACACAATTCCAAGAGACTCTGTTTAATTTGAGTTTTATCTTTTAGGAGATGGCCTTCAGATACTAACCCTGGCTGCCTTAAAGAATAGTCCATGTCTTATTGATAGAAATTCTCCTTGCTGATCTTTATTTAATTCACTGTTTCCTAAGATCCTCAACCTTTCCAGCTGGTTATTAATTATCAGGCAATATCCTCTTGAGCTGTCTCTATTTCTTAATTACCTTATTAATTGTATTCACATAAATTGATCTCTCTGACATTCTGAGTCTGACTCACTGAGGAAATAAGTCTAATATTCACAAGAGACTCAAACAGTCTCGCTACCCTAACTTATTATTTCCATTATGCAGACTGATATCACTGGAAGCCAGATGTGACTGCTTAGCTGAATGGGCCTTTATCCTAGTCTTAATTAGAATGTCCTTTAACAATTTTCTCTTGCTCACCTTTCTTGCTTATTCAGACACACATGAGACTTATCAGTTCATTTTCACCCTATCTGCACTCTTTAATCTTTAACATGGAAGGAATTTCCTCCCTCATATTATCTTGTGGTAATCCTTTATTTGCAATTCAAGGCAATTATGGGGAGTAAACATGAATGTATTTTTGTTCTTCAGTTTTTGCTGTAACACTGTACCCTAAGGGCCTGAGGCTCAATTAAACATTTAAAAACAGTTTTTTTTGTCTAGTTTTTATATACAAAAGTGGTTTCTTAATGTGTGCTATTTGAGAACTCATTTTTTTCCCCTTCATGAAAAGGTACACTATTGTTAACTTCACATTTTCACGCAGGTTCCACTTAACTTTTATGAAGTGACAAGAGTAAACAAGTTCTTACATAAGCTGGTCATTGTTCCACACAGTCCTTTGTGTACTTGTATTAGAAATGGTTGATTGGTAGGAGATTAGAGCTGAAGACTGGAATCTCCATGAAAAAATATATATTGAAAAGAGCTAGAGAATTCCTATGTATGTTTATTTGTGGTTAGGGGAAAGTGAGCTCTAGTCTCTCAGAAAGGAGTAATATAAATTCAAAATGCCATTTTTTTCATGGTGAGAAAAATAATTACGTGGATGCCACCAGTGGGCAGATTTTGTTTCACCAGGGGATACAAGGATTCGATTTGATGATCTACTGGCTGAATCTCTGCATGTATCTACACTCCTGCGGAACATTCACAGAGATTCTACAGATACCACTGTCTCAATCTACTCCCACTGAACTGCTCATCTTTTCACTGCCTTGCCCATTCACTCACGCAACCTAAACCAAGAACCTGGGTGTCATCACCCTGACTCTTCCCCTCTCCCATGATCTGCCAAACTTCTTCCTTTAATCAGTAGTTCAGGTCAGTTCTGTTGATTTGGCTTCTTTATTACCTCTCTTCTTTAACTTGTTTCTTCTAGTGCTGCTGCCTCTGCTCAGCTCCCCATCGTCTCTTTCCCAATCTATTGCAACAATCTCCTTTCTGATTTCAATGGCATCTCATCTCCCATTGATTGACTTACAAGGCCCTCCAGGACCAGCCTCACTAATCTTATATCTCTACTGCCCTTTCTTTCATCCTACAGTTTAGCCATGTTGAACTATTCACAGGTCCCCAAATCTCCCTTTGTGATATCTTATCCCTTTGAATGTTCTCTTCTTTTCTGGAAGTGTCATTCCCACATAATTTTATCTGTCAAACTCCTACTCATACTTGAAGACTCAGCTCAAGCGTCTTTTTCTGGGAAGCCATCCTGGGAACCCAAACAGAGTTGGCCATTCTCCTCTTTGTGCCCCTCTTTAATTTGTACATACCTTATAATTATACTTATCTATATTTCAATTGTTTGTGTGCCTATATTTCCTTTTAGAATGTAAGTTCCTCAAAGCCAGGAAGTGTGACTTTTCATTTTTTTCATCTTCAGCATCTAGGGCGTTATCTAGCACACCGTCGATTCCCGTGAATATTGTTTGAATGAATGAAGGAGTCTGTGATCTCTCGAGATTCCCTCATGTTCCATTCTTATATAATCAATGATTTTATACTTATTTTAGGTTTCAACATTGATTCAAATGTCAGGGGCCAATTTGTTGCCCAACCATTGTTTTTGTCTGCTTGCAAGCCTGCTCTTTCTCTGAAACAGTTGAGGATGGGGTAGAGGAGAAGCAGTCCCCCTGTGCAACAACGAAAACGGTATAGTGTACCATCTGTTGTGGTACAGTGTTAATGGGTAAGGGGACGGCTTTGGAGTGAAACTGACCTCAGTTTAAATTTCAGTTCTGCCTCTTATTCCACCTGTGACTTTGGACAAGGTTAACTGATTTTTCTGAGCCTCAAATTTGTCATCTGTAGAATGGTAATAATAATAACAGCTGCCTCTCAAATTTATTGTGAGGATTAAATCAGGTAACGTGTAAAGCACTTACCGTAGTCCTTGGCATGTAGTAAAATCTCAGTAAATGACAGTTGTTATCAGTATCATCACCTTTATTGTATAAGCCTCTGTAGAGCATAGGCAGGGAGAAGTGGTACTGTCTTCCTGTCACCAAGGGACTCCTTCTTCAAAGATAATGTACTACCAGGATTCTCATTCAAACCATAGAACACAGACAATTATTTGAGTAACTGTTTTCTCTGTTCTCCCAAGGATGGTAGCTAACTAGAGCCATTCTTTGCACAGGAGCGTCATAAATTCATTATATACAAAACGTGCCTTAGGGCATTAATTCTCTCCTTTTGAGAAAGGCAAGGACCCCCACACTCTGGCTTACACTCAGTGGGCTATGGGGCTGGAAAGGTATTTTTAGACTCAGTAATGAAGTTTTCTAGACACTTAGGAATATCTTGGATTAGCCAAAATAAAAAACGTTTTCTTTATATAGATCTTTTTAACTGTTTTGTGCCTTTAAGGTAGAGGAAACAATTTTGTGGTCAAAAGACCATTGGACTAGAAGGTGACAGAAGACCGGTTCAACAACTTACTCTGGGAATACCTAAGGGTGATTACTAACATAGACACTAAGAGCTTCTATATTTCTCTAATAAGGATAAGTCCCATCCTGTTGATTGCACCAATTCTTGTGAGTTTTAATCACATCATGTATTTGAAAGTGTTATGTAATTTATAAAGTGCTATATAAATCTTAGTTATGAAGATGATTATTCGGCTTTACTGCCATCCTGCTTCCTTCACCAGATGACACTAATCAGCCCAGATGTCTAACAGCAACTCAACTGGTTCAGAAATGAGGAAATGAGTGGCTTTAGTTAAAATTGCCCGACTTTTGTCTGTTCTTTTCCTGTCTTTCATTCTTGTGCTACTGGACTTCCCTTGGCCTTTTCGTTGACTATTAAAGATTTATTCATGTGATACCACTGCTATTTCTAACTGCTTTTCTGAAAGATGTTAAAAACTTAATGCATCTGTCAGCTCTGTCAGGCCACTTACCAAGCTACCACACCACAGGGACTAGCCCAGAAGGCCCAGATGAGTCTTTTATTGTGCTGAATGGAGTTATCTTTTGCTTTGTATTTGCAGGTTGAAAACATGAGTGAGTTTAGCTATTATTTCCTTTTTTGGATGTGAGCTAGGTACTTTACAAAATCGAATCTGTATTAGCTACTAGATTTCCCTTCTGGACATTTGTGGACCTCTCTTTTCAGAGCATCAGAAACCGAGGTAGATTCCAGGCCAGTTGCCTTAATGGAGAGCAAGTTAACAAATCATTGGTCTTTCTCACTAACCCACTGCTGGAAAAAAAGTTATATCACCTCCAACAGCATTTCAAACCCTCTGACTTAAGACTAGGGTTAGGTCTTACCTACTCCCAGAAAAAATCTGGTCCTTTGTTTCCAGCCAAACTGTTCTATACTCACTATCTCCCAAACATGCCATTTCCTGCTTCTTTACTTTTGCTTGTCCTGGCTCTCCACTTGGTACCCCCTACCTTTACTCCCTCACTGTGAAGAAATGAAACAAAACAAGAAACTATCAATTAAAGCTCTGCCTCCCTAATGCTTCCTTGACTCCTCCAGTTCTCATTTGAGACCCTTTTTCTCTTTCCCCCTATGCTATTTATTGTTCATATTTTACATTTTGGAAATTATTGCTAAACATCTATCTGTATTTTATTTGGTAACTTTTAAAATAATTTTATGAGTTCTTTGTTTTCCAACCTACATGGCAAGAATCATATCTTAAGTTTTCTTTCTTGGTACAGAATTTTAGCTAGACTTTTAATTATTATACAAATTTGTTATTATTAGTATTTACTGTATACTATTACTATTCTTATAATTAATACCTGTGGATTCACTGATAATAACTGAGGGTCCAGTGGAGACTGTGGGTTGTCTCTGAACTCACTTGCATATGTAGGGGTGCAGTTGACCTCACTATTGCACTAGAGGGAGAAATGCTCAGAACACAATTTGACATGTGTGTTTTTAAATTGGTGAAAGTTATGTATGGTGATGGACAATAATTAGACTACTGGGGGTGAGCATGATGAAGTCTATCCAGAAACTGATAAACCATAATGTACACCTGACATTACACAATGTTGTAAACCATTATGATCTCAATAAAATTACTGGGAAAAAAAACTGGTGAAAGTTGTAAATTTTAAAATTTTGTGCATGTGAGCATATTATCTGTTTTAATATTTTGACTCAAATACAAAGCTTTCTCTTATTAGGAACTTCAACTTATTACAAAACGGAAGCAGTCCCTTTCTGGCTCCCTCAGGAAAAAACCAAACAAACAGATGGGCCTTCCTTGGATTGTCACCCAACAAGAGCCCTGCTCCTGCTGACAGAGGTTGTAAATTTTACTGCCAACCCCTCCAGAACATAGGCTCACTGCCCAGTTTCCCTGGGGAGCTGCAGCTAGAAATAATAAAGCCAGAGCCTATCTTTATTGCACTGTTGCCTTTCTTTAGGAGACCCGACAGCCAGTAACACTAACACCGTATATCAAGGCCTACTCTTCATGCCCCTGAAATTTTTTGCTCCTAACATAGCTGCAATGGTTACTGTGAAGATCTAACAATTTCGACTACCTCAAATTAAAAAGCTTCTTCATGGCAAAGGAAACCATCAACAAAATGAAAAGGCAACCTACAGAATGGAAGAAAATATTTGTAAATCATATATCTGATAAGGGGTTCGTATCCTAAATATATAAATAAAATATATAAATATCTGAAGAACTCATACAACTCAATAGCAAAAATCAAACAATCCAATTGAAAAATAAAGAGAAGAACCGAATAGACCTTTTTCCAAAGAAGACATACAAATGGCCAACAGGTAAGATGCTCAACATCACTAATCATCAAGAAAATGCAAATCAAAATCACAATTAGATATCGCCTCACACCTGTTAGAATTGTTATTATCAAAAAGACAAGAGATAACATTAGTGCTAGAGAGGATGTGGAGAAAAGGGAACGCTTGTGCAATGTTGGTGGGAGTGTAAATTGGTGCAGCCACTATGGAAAACAGTACAGAGGTTCCTCAGAAAATTAAAAATGGATCTACCATATGATACAACAATCTCACTTCTGGGTATATATCCAAAGGAAATGAAATCACTATCTCAAAAAGATATCTGTACCCCCATGTTCATTGCAGCATTATTTACAATAGCCAAGGCATGGAAACAACCTAAATGTCCATCAACAGATGAATGGATAAAGAAAACATGATACATATATATATATATACATATACATATATATACGTATAATAATATAGAATATCATTCAGCCATAAAAAAGAAGGAAAGTCTGCCATTTGCAAAAACATGGATGGACTTTCAGGGCATTATGCTAAGCGAAATAAGTCAGACAGAGAAAGAAAAATATTGTGTGATCTTACTTACATGTGGAATCTAAAAAAAACCAAACTCCTAGGTAGAGAACAGATTGGTTGTTGCCAGAGGCCAGGGTGGTTGGGGAGGTGGGTGGGGAAATGGGTGAAGGGGGTCAAAAGGTACAAACTTCCAGTTATAAGATAAATAAGCCTGGCGATATAATGTACATGATGACCATAGTGAACAATACTGCATTGTGTATTTGAAAGTTGCTAAGATAGTAAATCTTAAAAGTTCTCATCATAAGAAAAAATTGTAACTATATGAGGTGATGGATCTTAACTAAGCTTATTGTGGTAATCATTTTGCAGTATATACACATACCAAATCATTATGTTGTATACCTTGGACTAACACAATGTTATATGTCAATTATATCAATAAAACGAGACAAAAAAGCTACTTAATGCTTTAAATTTTGCTGTTTGAAAAACAATCTCTTGATAAATTCTCTAAGGAAAACCTGGGAACTCTGAGTTGCAAAATAATTTAAATAAAAATTTAGAAAACTAATTAAATCAGATTTTCCCTCGAGTTGTAGGAGAAAAGACCTTCCCTAGTCTCACCCCCGCTGGATGAGCCACATTAGAGGGAAACCAATAGACTCCATGCTTGTGAGAGCCGAGCAGCCTGGCTGAATGCTTCTTCCATCTATTCCTAAACTCATAGGGAACTTTAAACTTTAACATTTAAACTTTAATAGCTGTCATATTTCCTTTGCGTAATATAATCTTATGCCAAACCCTACTATTTTTAATATTGAAGATGATTAATTATAGAAAAGTTGATAATCTTAAAAAATTAGAAATGACCTATATATCCAGCAATTGAGAATTGGTTAAATTATAGTATATCCAGACTGTCGGATACTGTGATTATATGCACCAAGGATTAAAAAAAAAAATTTGACACTTTCAGCGATGATGCTGATGATGCAGAAGCCTTTCTTTGTTAGTCAGTAGTTCCTGAGGTATTAGCTAGTCCCCATTTATTGAAGGATTTCTCCCTTACTTTGAGATTAACTCCAAGAAACCCTGCAAATGTCCCTATACCCAGCAACCTGCACTTTTCACAAAATAGCCTCTGGACAGAGATTTGGTAATTTGAATTCTGTAAGAAGCATAACGCTTTTTTCTGGGTTGGCTTAAGAAATGTCTTGGAATTTTAACATTTCTTTCTTTTTAAAACATTATTATAATCATTAAGAATGGGTCAACTTGATTTCACAGAGAATTACACGTCTCTTATCTTTTTCTCCAAAGACTTAATCATTTCTGCCAAAGAAAGATGAGTCAGAAACATTTATTAATGCCAAAATGGCTGGAGGCATTCCATTTACTAGGTTGAACCATATGACATTGCCAATATTTGACCATTTTTTACTTACAAAGATGGTAGTTTTATATGGTTCAACCTAAGATGTCTTTTCTCCTCATGTCTGGTAAGAGTTAGCTGGGCCTTCAGATGTGGACAGAGAGAGGGTCTTCCCCTGGCCTCCCCCCTCCCCCATCTCTGTGCCAATAAGGAAGTGGGGGCTGTGGTTAGTGTCAGCTTGTCTCTCTCCCTTAGCTTAGGAAGTACACAGCGATTGTGGTGGTGTCTTCCGGTGGCTTCACTGTATGGACAAATGTGCCAATTTGGGATTTTTAACTGTATCTTTTCAATAGCTCATCATTTTATTATTGCTTCTTCTCACTCCTTCCTCCCCAGTTCCCGTTCAGTTTATTGGCCTCTGTACTTTTAGAAGGCAATCAAAACCATGTTTTTAAGAAGCTGCTAATAATCAGCATATGGTTTCAGTCATTCTGAAGCTTCACTTGATAGTGTCATGAAGGGCTTTCCTTTCAGTCAAACCTAACGGAAATAATATGTGGTAGGAGTTGTGTAAATTTAGTTTGTGAATGTCCAAGAATTCTTTTATGATTTAATAACAGCAAATGTTGCACACCTTGTATTTGCTCATGGGCTTCCCTTCTTCTAAGGAAGTAGCTCATTATTTATGGGTGCTTGGACTGTGAAGTGACTTTGGGAAAAGGTGAAAAGCCCTCAGCACTGGCATAAGGAAAGCCTATCTTCTGTCACTCTGATCCATGCCTGCTTTGTGTGATTCTCTGCCTTCTGCAGTAGTGAAATACACGATCTGGGGGCTGGCCTGGGGGTGGCAGTGTAGTGGTTAAGCATGCTCGCTCTGCTTTGGTGGCCCGGGGTTCACAGGTTCGGATCCCGGGTGCGGACCTAGACACAGCTCATCAAGCCATGCTGTGGCAGGTGTCCCACATATAAAGTAGAGGAAGATGGGCATGGATGTTAGTAATCTTCCTCCTCCCCACCAAAAATAAAATTCGAGATCTGAAAGTGACCTTAAAAGTCAAGGACTACAGTTGTTGATACTTGAAAATCAGATGAAAATTATGGATTCTCTACCCAGAAAAGTGAAACTATATATTCACCACATTTTGAATTTCATTTTAGAAGTTTTATGTAGCTCTTACAGAATCTGTGGATTCCAGATTAAGAATCAATTAACTCAGGACTCCTACCACTTTATTTTCACATGGGAAAACTTAGGACCAGGCAGAGGTAGTGACTTGCCCCCGAATATAAAACATTCAATCATAAATTAGAGAGAGACTCAAACTCAGTTCTAGGATCTCTACTTCTAGTTCTCTTCTCTTTCTTTGAGTGTCAAGTGATATGCCCTTTCTCGTTCCCTTCTTTATGTGCAGAACAGCATAAAACCAAACCGTCCGAGGATGTAGAAGTCGACAGAGGGGAGTTTTGTGGGATTCCCCCACTTCTAACCATGCAACCAGGAGATGCAGGCAGAGACTACACCAAAAGCATTCATGAACTTGGTCAATTTGTTGAAAAAATTTCAGTTCTTTTAGACAAAATACCAAATCATTCACATTTTTATTTTTCAGTTGGGTCAATCAGCTCGTGCTCTATGCAACTTCTCCTCCTTATTTCTATATATTCACCAGCACTAAAATAGGTCTAAGTCTTATTGCTTTTATTTACCTTTTTCTGAAAGAAACTAGCTGAAACAAAGGTCAGAGTTTAAGGAAATTATTTCACTGACAACATTAAATATTTACTAAATTTCAACTTTATCCCGGCACTGAACCAAGTTACTATTTCTGCCTGGTGGGTTTATCGACAGAAATATCATGGATTTGGAAGGCTTTTTAATGCAGAGATTACTATGGATTAAATTCTTGTCTAACTGGTTTTGCTTTTTTAGCTTTAAATGATGAAGAGATGAAGAGAAAAGATAGGGGTATAACCATTCATGGGCCAAAGTTTGTCCTATATCACATATGAAAATTAATATGGCCTTCCTATTTGCATTCTACATGTCATTGGAAGAAGATCTAACAGTCACTCCTCATTCTTTGCTATTTCTTTTGTAGGAGGCCTTTGTTGGGAACCAGAAGCCCTTCATGGCTCTCCTAATCACTGGCTCTGTGAGTGATTGGGATAAAGAAGGCCTCAGGGTCCCCCAACTGTAAAACGGGGAAAATAAAATACTCCTGTCTGGAAAGTTTAAACAAGAGATCAATAAAGAGCCTCTCACAAACAAACAAAACAAAACAAAAACAAACCTCCCGGGTATCCACATAGGGCAGGAGAATTCACACTATTTATTATAACAGGATGCTTCAAACCTTACATTTTTCATTTACTCTTACCGTGAGATACAGCGTCTGCAGCTGACACTGCCGCTTGCTTGGGAGGATCCTGGGCAGTGTTTTCCAGAATTGGGGCTGTTGTATACCCACTTCGTTATTTTTGTCAGGATGATTTTCTCTAAATTGACACAGACGTTTTTTTGACTTGAGTAAATTTTTTCATCACAAGCAGAAAATTAGTATTATTTATTATAACTAGTGGGTGACCATAAGAATAAACATATAAGTATTAAAATAAAAAATATTATGTGTTCTTACAATCACTTTGCACACAGAGTATGTTTACCCTCCTTTGAGATACCCTGGTCCTGGAGATCCTAGAAACTGGGGTGTAGGTCCTGGCCTGGGGATGGCGCAATGAAACGGATCTCCAGGAATTTGAAGGGGTGGAGTGGTTTTAGTTCCAGGTGCAAATCAGGGAGAGGATAATCAAGAAAATTATCCGGCTCACGCAGCAAACTAACATGGGCCTTTGCCGGCTCCGCCCAGCCTGTCTTCTCCTTCCCCACCTAGCTTGGTC
Source organism: Ceratotherium simum simum (assembly GCF_057802395.1). Classification (NCBI taxonomy): domain Eukaryota; kingdom Metazoa; phylum Chordata; class Mammalia; order Perissodactyla; family Rhinocerotidae; genus Ceratotherium; species Ceratotherium simum. Next base: position 72,793,025 of record NC_141903.1, on the reverse strand, counting down.
TCCTGGCTTGGGCCCCATCTGTGTCTTCAGCTTCAGCCATGTGGTTTCCTTTTGGCCACCAGCACTCATGGTGTGGATTTCTGCTTTGGTCCTTGTTGTTTGGCCTTTCTCTTCTGAAGGACCTGGGGCTTGGGCTGCCAATTTTATGGGGGAAGCCCTAGTCTTTTAATAGCTTCTCTCCTTGCCGTCCCTTGGTTCCATTAATATCCCATCAGCTGAGTGCAGAGGGCTGCTCTCCCTCTTCCTTCCTCAGTGTGAAGCGGTGACCTGGTTAACAGGAGGCAGGAGTGCAGGGCTCCTGTGCCTCTGTCAGCGCTTCCAGGACTCAGTGTGTGCCTGAGTGAGGGTGACCTGTACACTGTGTTCTTGGTGGGGATTTTAATACAGGGAGGCTTTTGCTCTTTTCTGCACAGTCAGATGAGGAGCTGTGTGTTTGGAAAAGGAGCTTGGAAAAAGAGAAACCAGAGTAAGCAGGCTTTTCCTGTTGATTTAGACTCCCTAGGTGTCTGGGCAAGCCCCTGAGCTGCTCAGAGGCTTCAGTTCCCTTCTGTGTAAGTGAAGTGGGTGAGAGGAACAGGAGCCCGAGGGCCTTCTCAGCTCTTTGATTCTGCAGTTCCCTCCCTCCCTGTGCAGCACGTAGCTGAGACCAGCGTTTGCCTGGTTCTGGCCCGGGTGCCTCCTGGTGTCAGGTGGGGCCAGGAACCAGGTCCAAAGCTGGTCAGGGCGGCCTCTGTGTGGTGCAACAGCAGTGGGTGAGGGGATGTGCGCAGCGCAGTGGTCACCCCGGGTGGGTGCTGGAAAGAGCGACTGCTTTAACTGAGGATGGAATGAGAGAAAATAAGCTGAAGCTCTGCTGTGCTGTGTGGCTTTAGATACAACCCTTAGCCTCTCTGAGCTTTATTTATTCTCATCTGTAAAATATACGTATGGAAGAGACTCAGCAGAGCCTAGCCTAGAGAGTTCAGCAGGTCTCTTCCAATATCAACATTCTTTGGTTTCATGAGTCTAAAGACTCTAAATTTTAAAAAGTGATTTTATGTGTGTCAAACCTTAAATTCAACATCCATTCCATATTCTCCTCACTATTGGCAAACTTTCTATCCACTTTGTCAAGAAAATACAGGTGTATTGGGGATGAAGTTTCTCCATGATACTCAGGTGCAAGAAATGTCATATCGCACTTTTTTTTTTTTAATTCAAGTTTAAAATTCTCTCTTGAGAGTGGCAATGCACAGTAGCATCATTATTGGAACCCCTTCTCTTCAGGGGCTGTCAGGCATCCCTGGAGGATTGCTCAGTCCAGAAAATTCCTTCTCCAGCCTATCATGGTCACTGCTTAGTTGTTTATTATCTGGGCCAGAATACTCCATTTTAAGGCTGGAGGCTCCATTCCACCCCATCCCACCCCTGGCCCAGCTCTGGCAAGGTGGCTGGGTTCTCGTGACTGGGGATCTCAGAACCCCTCACAACCCATATGCCACCTCTTCAGAGATCCTACTGTCTTCTAGGAATTGCTTCAAGGAAGGGCCTGGCTTTCAGTCACTTGCACAACTTGCTACCACTGGCCCCCTTTTTTTATTCCAGGAAAGTCACCCCCGGGGTCTTATCACTTGCCTTCTTCAACTTTAGTATCAGCTCTATCTCCACTTCCTCAGGTATGAACATAGTCACACAGTAGGCTGTTTAATGACCATTTGTAGAATCCCAATTAAATAACCACTTCAAAGAAAAGCCTGGGTGGGAGGTACCATCCTGGTATCCCAGAATCTTGCTTTCAGCCTCAGAAGCACAAAAGTCATTCCAGCGCTTCGAGGGAAGACCAGGAAACACAACACAAAGGCTGACTTGTTCGTTTGTTGGAGACTACTACAGGAATAAGAGCAATATGACAAAATGATATCTCAATAAATTTTCCTGCTACAGAAGCAATTGAGCATGAACTCCCTCAATTTCTTGCCTCCTCCGCATCTCATTGTCTTTCTCCAGTTTCAGGTGTGGGCTCCTTTTTGTTCCAAGACCACCCAGTTACACCTGCCAAGATCAGGCTCCACCGCCATGCTCCCTCTTGAAACTTTATTCTTTTCTCTTGCGGGGGCATGTTCCCTTCAGACTATAAGTTTATTAGTCTCCCTCGTTAAAAAAGAAATTTACCTTTGGCCTCATATCCTCTGGCAAATGTCCCAGGTCTTCTCCCCTCTTACCCAGACTTCTTAAAAGAGTAACCTATACTCAATGTGACCACTTGCTGTGCCATTCATTCACTCTGCACCTCCTGCAATCTGGCTTCTGCTCTTGTTAAGGCCATCAGTATTCTTCTAATTACAAAATCCAATGGACATTTTCCAATCTTTGTCTTACTGTACATTTCTGGGGCATTTGGAAATGCTGATTATGTGCACCACTGCCCCCAAAAGTAATATTATACGTTCCCAGTTTGTCTCATTCGTTTCTGTTCCTTCTCAACCATGGGCCCCTCTCTCTCCACCCCCCACTTACATGCTAGTGTTCCCCAGGTGTCTGTCTTCAGCTGACTGCTCTTCTCATTATTGATACTCTTCTTGGGTGAATTTATCCACTCTCAGGATTTCAGCTACCACCTGTATGCTAATGACGCTCTAATTCAATCTCTAACTCAGATTTCTTCCCCAAGCTTCAAACTCACCGATTCCATTACTGGCCAGGCACCTTTGCTCGGGTACTCTTCAGATATTTCAGATTTGATTTCTCAAAAACTAGCACTTGCCTCCAACTTCAATCTCTCTCTGTTTGTTGTGTCACCATCTCTTTACCCAGTGACCACAGTTATAAAATGTGAGCCTTGACTTTTCTCTCTTCCTAACCCTCTTCGTCCAACTGATCATTACATCCTGATGGTTTCCTCCCCTCTGGGTTTCTCAAATCCATGCTTTCTGCTCCACTCCTACCACAGCTACCATGTCTCAAATGCACCTTCTCTTGCCTGAACTAGTTCAACAGCCTCCTAACTCGCCTCCTCGTTTCTAGACTTGCTCCCCTCCATACTGCTCATTCCAGAGCTCCCTGAATGATCCACACAGAATACAAATCTGACCCTGTCCCTCTCACTAAGGCATTCCAGGGCTTCCTGGAATCTACATGAGGACGTTCCACTTCCTTTCCTGGGATGCACGGCCCTCTGTGACCGTCTCTTGTCTACTTCTCTTGGACTCCAGCAACACTCAACAAGCAGTGGTTCTCTTCACATATCCTATTCTCCCTGTGTTCTTTGCTTCTGCTTTTAAAATTAAATGTTTTACTTCAGAGAGTTAGGTTGGTATTATGAAGGAAGTTTCAGGTTCATTTTATATTAAATATTAGAGCCTTTGTGCTTGGGGAGGGAAGAAAGAAAAGGCCCACAGCTACATACCCATTTCAGTCTCTTTCTCCCCTACACAGACGAAAAAGGTACTGGGCCTGAAATATTTGTGTGTGCTGTTTGATTTAAAGCTGTTAATAAGTATGTCAAACGTCTTAGTTTCCCACTCTAGGGAGTTCTAAACCCAGGAACATCTCTTTGTTATGAAGAGCACACTGCCCTCTAGAGGTGGCTTCCAAGGGAGGAATATATAAAATCCACAATATTAAAGCATTCTGCAGTTTCTCATGGGAAACAAATTTTATAGTCAGAACTTTACTATTACTGCTATTTGTCCAAAATATGCTCTCCCAGATGGCTAATTCTAATTCACAGACTTTTGATTTGCTTCAATAACAGTGTTTGGGGAGAAAGCACAGATGTACCTCAGAGAGCACTGTATTTGGAGTTAGGGGACTCAAGTTCTAGACCTGATGTCTGTGAACTTAGATCTCTTGTCTGGTAATCCAGGGGCACAAGATCCCATGCAGAAAACTGTGAATCATCAGAAAGTATACTTTGCAAATAAAACTGGGAACAGAAATATCAGTAAATGTTTATTATACTCTAAGTATATGCAAGGCACTAGGCTAAGAGCTGTTTTGCAGAAGTTATATGTTTACATTCGAACTTTAGAAAGTTAAATGAAAAGTGGTTGGAAAAGACATGTGGAAAATATTCGGGGTTTCAATTTAAATGGATGAGTTTAACCCTAATACCATGAAAACCTGAAAATGAAACTGAGCTAAAACAAAAGTAAAGCTTACTCTGGGGTCTCCAAGAGAGTCTATTCCAACAGAAAGCAGAAATGAATCATACAGCCACACACACACACACACACACACCCATAGACACACTTTAATTTGCCATTAAGCTCTGATGTAAACCTCCTTTAGCCTGATTTCCCCTCCCCTATTTTCAACCAAGAAAAGAAAAAGGAAGTCTTTCATTTAATAAGAGCCAACTATGATCTCTATATATCTATGTAATAATGAGTGATGATAAGTAAAATTGTATTTATTATCTTACAATGGCAATTGACTCCTGAGAATTTCTTAGTATGCTAGGAAAGGGAAAAATGATTAGGACACCATTTATGCTTATAGTCACGCTGGGAGGAAGATACCACAAAGCCCAGAAGCTGGGAGATAAGAAGTCTGCATTCCTGTGACTCCATCCATGCTTGGGGGAATCTGAGGACACCAGGTGAATCCTCTATAATGCTGGGAGTCACAACTGTGTACTATGCTTATAATCTGCCTCCTTGCAGTGTAATGTTAATGCCTTCTTTGGCATCTACCTCCTTGGATGAAAGATACTGCCAATTTCAAAGGTGACCTGCTGTGTTAGGAGACCAGCAACCTGAATAGATTGAATCTTTTTCGGTTACATATCTAGATATCTTTGGACCTGATTTCTGACATCAAACCAATCACCTTACCTCTCTCTTCATTTATTACGGTCTGTATCTTTGTAAAGTCCTCTGGGCATTATCAGAGAGGTGTACCATTTTGAACAAGTACAAGTCATTATTATTTGATATTCTTTCTTATAATTTCATAGCTAAGAAATCACGTAAAAATTTTTCTGGGGTCTCAGCCTAGTCTGCTCAGAATTTCTTGCTGGAGACACAGCTAGGAACTAAGTCTTGAAATGAGAAATGAAGAGAGTGAATAGACTTTATTAACAGTGTCTATATTTTTATTCCTGAAACTTGTGGCACAACAGTTGTTAGACCACAATCATTAAGAAGTTCTCAGCATCATCTTCCAAGTGTTAGGCTGAAAACATCCCCCCCCCCAAAAAAAAACAAGAAAGAAAGGCCTAGTTTTATCCTGCTCTCGTATTTCAAATGCATTTCCAAGTTCAGTTTCAAATATCCTTGAGGTAGGAATCTGTGCTTGCTGCTACATCGTTCTCTGATTTATGACTTAATGCTGTATGCCACCTCATGCTGTCTTCTCTGCCCTCTTCATGCTTCGCCTCACTTATTATTCTCTTCTTCCTTTATAATTCTGGTTTACTATATTAATAGAACTTTAAATTCTGCTGGGTGTAGTCACAGTATAGGTAGCTCATGATGCCTAACAGTATGGTTAGATAATGAAAAGTATTGAATGCTGAGTCTGGAGGGGAAAAAGTTGTTCATATCCCTTCTCCCTCAAAGAAAACTGCTCTGAGATTCAGCCTAAAGTGACTGAATTTTCAATACTAGAAATGTGACTTGGTGAATGGTACTGTTTCTGCGGTACATCCTGTTGCTTTTCCTAGAGGTGAGCCCCTGGGAGGAGGGTGAGTTGTGAGCGGCGGACGCCCTGTCCAGAGGCAGGGGTAATTAGAAATGCAGCAGAACATCCTGTTCCTGGGAGACCTTCTGCCTGTTTGTTTGTGCTCTAGAGACTTGGCTCCTGGCATTCTTGCCCAGACCTTTGGACCTTGGCAAGGCCACTTCTTGTGTTTCTGTCTTGATGCGTGCTATTCTGGCTCTTTAGGAGGTTTGGTTTAGGAGCCAGTGGAGGCTGCTGGGACTGCCTGGCCATGCACTTGCCCATCGACACTCTGCTAAGTTTCAGAAGCAGCAATAGAACATGCACTTAACTTGGAAATAAAAATTATTACTTGAGCAAAAAAGTAACAAAACATCTTTCCTAATTCTTGCTAAAATAATGAGGGGCCAGGTCTCTGGCTTTAATAGTGATTATTTAAGTTTTTGACTACTGCCAGATACCAAAGCTTGATATCCTTGGTACAACTTGATTTAATTTGTACCATACGACTTGATTTGAATAGTATATACCAGAAGAGCATAATCAGAGGCTTTTGGTAACATAGTGCCAAATGAATATGATAATATATGATCCCAAGAAAAGCATTCAAACATCCTGGTGCCCTGGTATCTGTATCTATAAAACGGAACCAAAATGTAAAAACAGTATGAGTAACAAAACCTTCCTCACTGGTATTTTGTGGAGGCTACCAGGTAGTTCTCATAAAGTATTTCAAGTCTCCTGGAAGGAAGGCCCATTTTAAATTCAAGGTATTACTATCACTAATTATTGGTCATAACATTGTATACTATAGATGGGAAATGGAAGAGTGGAGGAGTTAAGTGATGAGGCTAAAATCACACGATGAGCTGGAGAAAACCCCAAAGTAGAGAGCAATTCAGATTTGTTTCATCAAGAAATGCAGTCATATCTGGGCAAAGCCCCAGAGTTTAAGTGACAAGGACACTTGGAATAGACCCTGAAGTCACAGAAATATAGACAAATAATACAGTTACGCTTGTCAAACGCAGGGAGTCACACCAGTCCTTGCCTTCGGAAGAGAGATGACGTGGGTCCTGCTCGGGACCAAGACTCTTCTGTGATTGACTTGTAGGTGCAGCTAGCAGGTGACCCTCTGGGAATTCTGCCCAGGTGCCTGATGGAGACAGGTGGAGAGGCTGTAGGTGGAAAGGGACGAAATGCCTTGAAATCTGTATGGTGGGATCCTATCTTCAACCCCAACTTGAACTCATGGCGTTGGCACTGAGAAAGCATCACAGAAAGACTTTCTGGCAGTTGGTTGTGAAACAGAAAAGATGACTGGGCAAGACTTTGCAAGCATTCACTGTGAAGAGAAAGCAGGAAATTCAGCCAAACTATGTCCTTGTTGTTTGCCTCAAGGTTATGTTTTGCAACACATAATAGCAACAATTAAACAAGGACACAATATTATCTAATTTGTGCTGTTGTCTTCCCAGGATCTGGAACATTTTCTGCAGGAGCCTACCTTTACGTCTAGGAGCCTCTGGCAAACAGTTCCATTTCAGCTCTGGTCCTTTTGTAGAAGGAACTTGAGGCTTAAAGCAGCTGGCTTCCTCTGTCCTCAACATCCCCCCTCCCCCCGTTCCCTCCTCCCCTTCCCGCCCCCATAGTTAAAATGGTTTTCATCTTTGTTCTGAGGCTGCACTAGGCTGGTTCAATTTTTATTTCTGTTATTTTATTCATTTATTTTGCAGAAGAAGATTGGCCCTGAGCTAACATCTGTTGCCAATCTTCCTCTTTTTTGCTTGAGGAAAATTAGCCCTGAGCTAACATCTGTCCCAATCTTCCTCTGCTTTGTACGTGGGATGCCGCCACAGCGTGGCTGGTGAGTGGAGTAGGTCTGTGCCCAGGATCCAAACCTGTGAACCCAGGCTGCCGAAGCGGAGTGCGTGGACCTTTAACCACTACACCACTGGGCCAGGCCCTATTTCTGTTATTTTTTAATGAGCTAGTAGCTCAATGTTCCTGGCTCTTAATCTCTGGAACCATGGGTTTTTAGTAAGGATTGAATCAGCTTGTTGGCTCATAATAGGCTCTGAAATCCAGTAATCATGGTATGTTTGTTTATTTTGATGGCTACTGGATCCCAGTAGGAGAAATGGCCAAAGAGAAGAATGCAGTCAAAGCCTCTTTGGTTGCCAAGAGAGCTATAGTTGCATAACTTCTGCCCTCATTGAAGCATTCGCCCTTCAAAGGAGGATATTACTACTCCCTTTTATCATCACTTACTTGGCTTTACAACAAACTTTCACATCTTCCAAACCAGTAAGCATGTATGACTTCCTCCAAATGCTGCAAAGTATGTGCTATGACAATTTTCTAATTAGAGATTAACTAACATTACGGCTATAACTCTATATGCTGAACTGTATGCAGAATGATATTGGAAATTAACTGAGTAGTCGGTAATTTATATCCAAAAGCTACCATCACCACTTATGCCGGGAAGCATAAGCAACTATACTTCAGACGCATTTAAATGGAAAAAAAAAATTAAAAGAAATAGTGCAGTGGAGAAATTCTGACTCTAGGATTAATAAAACTGTATCTTGTTAAACCTAAATGCCTACAAAATTATATACAGAAGGATAATTTGTGCACAGCTTATAAATAATCATGATTTTCAGTGGGAATATTTGCATTTTAATTGCTACTAGTTATGGACAGAGAATTGTGTCTTCTTCTTTTTTTTTTTTAAATTTATTTTCCCCCAAAGCCCCAGTAGATAGTTGTATGTCATAGTTGCACATCCTTCTAGTTGCTGTATGTGGGACACGGCCTCAGCATGGCCAGAGAAGCGGTGCGCCAGTGCACGCCCAGGATCCGAACCCGGGCCGCCAGCAGCGGAGCACGTGCACCCAACTGCTAAGCCACGGGGCCGGCCCGAGAGTTGTGTCTTCTTATTTGTCCCCTTGTCATTAGAAAGGATAGCTTACCATAAATTTAATTTAAGTTGTTATCTTAAAAATGTTATCCTGAGCTAGCCCTGGTGACCTAGTGGTTAAGTTTGGTGCACTCCACTTTGGCGGCCCGAGTTCAGTTCTCGGGCACAGACCTACACCACTCGTCTGTCTGTGGCCATGCTATGGCAGCAGCTCACAAACGAAAAGAGGAAGATTGGCAGTGGATGTTAGCTCAGAGCAAATATTCCTCAGCAAAGAAAAAAAAAAAAAAAGTGTTATCCTAAAAATCTTGGTCACAATCTCCTTTTGTTGGGTGTCCTTCTTTTGTATGTCTCTCTGTTTTGTTTGTTTTTTGTTGTTGTTTTGGTTTTTTAAAATCAACAGTTATAACTGATTAAGGCTCAAGGTAGTCTGTATGTGCTTTTCTGAAAGCCAGCCTGAAGGCTGAATGAGGGATAACAATTTTCTCTTTGAAGAGAGCAGCTGAATTTGAAGTCTCCCAAGTGTAAGTGCCAGGGTAACAACCCACAGTCTTTCTTAATATAGTGGTTCCATTTACATACCATATCCTCAAACCACCTCTACTGTAACTTTCTTAACGTTTTTCTTTAAAACAGTACATCTTTCACTTAAATAAACTTTCTTTAAAGGGAACTTTTAGATTATGACTTCAAATGGAAAACTAGCATCCCCTGCCACAATAGAAGGTAACCATAAAAAGAAATAATGCTGAAAACAAGAAAATATTATTGAATTCCAGCTAGAAATTGGCACCTGCCAAGGCACTAAGCCTGAGGCTTTCTCTCTTTTCGTTCCTCTGTTTTTTTTTAGTAAAGTGTTAAAGATGTGTTAAGACACTAAATGAAGACTTTCTCTAGACATAATGAGGAGGGTAGGGAAATGGAAAAGGGAAGAACTTCCTCACAATGTGATTTAGTGGTATTAATAACATCCCCAACCCCAAACCATTTTCACCGTAGAAAAAAATACCTCAGTAAAACCAACTCAAATCCCCCAGGTTTAACAATTGGGGGTAGTGTACAACTCTCCAAGTGAGACCAAACTGAGCCTATGGCTCTTATTCTCCACGATTCTTCTTCCTCTTGGGGATTCTCACTGACTGCTGCTGCTGCCACCACGGTGGCCTCAAAGCGTGCCCTCCTGGACATTCTGGCTCAAGCATGACACAGGCTTCCTTCCTTCCTTCCTTCCTCTGAGGGCACCTGAGAGGAGACAGGAAGTTTAAATAAGACTTTATAAGCAAATGGGATAATAAAAAGGAAATAAACAGAATAACTCACTGTGCCTTTTTCTCTTTGGTTTGGAGTTCCCCTGAGGCAGTGGTTCTCAGCTTGAGCTTGCAGGGAGAGCACCTGGAGGGCTTGTGAAAACACTGGGTGCTGGGGCCACTCCCAAATTTTCTGATTCAGCAAATCTGGATTGGGGCGTGAGAAACTATATTTTGAACAAGTGCCCAGGTAAGGCTGAGGCTGCTGGTCTGGGCATCACACTTGGAGAACCACCGTCCAGAGGAGACCTTTTGTAGCCTGGCATCTACTGCCTGCCTGCCTTTAAGCCGGGCTCATATTTGAGGTATGTGGAGATGCTCCTTAAGGGACAGATCATAATTCTAAAATGGAAAGACAGCTAGTCTCATGAATAAGATTGAATTTAATTTTTTCTCTCAAGCTAGAGTAGATCATCAGTTCTTCCCTCATGGCTGCCCACATATCTCCTTCTCATTGAGGTCACTCAACCATATTTTCTCAATTCACGTTTCCCACATTTTTACATCTCTGAAATTGGCATATGTTTCAGTCATCGTTGGTCATGCTACAAATTTGGTCGTAGTTGTTCAAGTTATCACTGCTTCGCAAGTTATGTGTATTTTTGGTCCTGCAGGAGAGGATTTCATTGCCATTAAAAATGTCTCTATTATGATACTGTGATTGAGCATTCAAACAAGAAGTTAGTGTGTATGAAGAAAGGCGTGGGAATAGGGCAATGGGGCTTACATTTGGTATTGAAGCAAATATTTTGTCACCGGAAGAATGATCGCAATTCCGTATTTTAAAAAGAGCTATGATATAACAGTTTTGTTTTAAAATAGCGACATTTATTACACACTCATATATAATCTGTAGTTATTTAAATATGGTGAAAAATGTTAATCTCACCTTAAAAATAAAGCATACATAGATTAAAAAAAATTTTTTAGAGGGATATGAGAGCAAAAAAATTTGAAGATCTCAGCTCTAGATTGCAATTTCCCAAATGGCTCTCACAGTACTGGCACCTGGCCAGAATAAATTCTTTAACCATCTATGGCAAAATGAGAATGGGAGGACAATTTATTGATTTTGTTGTAAATGAAACTAAATGTTTTTAGTTTTAAGTTGTGTCCTATGTTCTGAAATTAGGTTCTTTCTACAATTTTGGAGAAGAGGGGGTTAAAAGATGATGTTAATATATAATGGTTCACCCCCCAGCCCCACCAGGACATTTCCTTTCAAAGCAACACCCGTGTACTTGACAGGGCCTGTGCAAAGAGGCTACCCATCAGATGAAGCTGAGTTTCATTTTGCTACTGAGATACACACAAAAGTATGGCCTATAACTTGCCAAGCATTGCAGCTGAAAGCAGAAGAAATTGCCAAATCCCTGAGAATATATTAAATAAATTTCAAAGCCACAGGATGATCATTCTAGGCATTGCAGCACAGTTTAAGTGGCATTGTTTTTCTTAGTGGTCCAGAAAACAGTGGTGTGATATGCAAATGGTGATGCTTTAGATTTGATCAAACATTCATCCCAGCACCTGGATACACCTGTGCTCAGTGCATGTGTTTTGAATGAAGTAATGACTGCAGGACTTGGATTGAAAGCTCCTGTGTGGATATCACTTTACATTTATCCCTGTGGCCTTGATAGAACTAACAGCCCCGCCTTGATCAGGGTGGTAACTTTAGGGCAGACCCACATTTTGGGTGGATCAGGAGACCAGCCAAGGGACAATATTAAAGGACAGTACAACAAGCCCTACAGCAAAAAAGAAGATCCACAGAGACAGTTTCTGTTGGTTAGGCAGTCGTATAGAAGGGAAGGGAGTGTTGAGACAAGGAGGGCCTGGAGGGTTATTCTCTTACAGCTTGGCATATAGTCAGTACTTAAATGTGTTGATGAATGCATGAGCAAATGCAACATTTGAAAATTCCTCCCAATATGAATTTTTTCTCATGAACTAATAGTTACCTTTCTTGAATATTAATCTCATTACTCCTCTCAGGCCAAACAAGATATCAAGAAAATGGTGTGAGAAGCAGATCATGTATGAACTTAACCATGAACACAAGCAGTGGCTCATTTGCCATGAAAAGAATTCAGATTAGAATGAATAAGAATCAGGTAGCAGGCAGAGTAAAGTCTGTAACAATTGGACTATGACTCAATGACAAATTAAACATACTCTACTTTTCCTTTATGTCCTCATTTATTTTTGTTTGGGTTTGTGGGGATATGCTAGCTTAATTAGCTTCTGACGATTGTGTTCTTCCTGGGAGAAAAGGAACAAGTGACTAACATCTAGGAAGTGGATGGCCAATAGGCTGAGGTGAATGGAGGCAGAGCCGACACCCATTTTCTGTGCCAAGCGTAATTTCCTCAGCTTGTACTGGTTCTTTCATCATTACTTACACAGAGTTGAAAAACCAAATCAAGTGGTTACTGTGTCAAGCACAATTTCCTCATCTTGTGCTGGTTCTTTCATCATTACTTACACAGAGTTGAAAAACCAAATCAAGTGGTTAAGCACAGAATCAAATGATTTAATGTCTTACAGACGCAAGGGGTCAGCATTTCAACGCAGATGACTGTTGACGGCTTCCCTTTCTTGTTCAGTTCTACTGCTCTTTGCAGGCTTGAAGTGCTTATGTGTATGAGGATAGAAAGGGAAATGAAATTCGATTTGTATTTTGCAAATCACTTTCTCTTCTAGTTTAGAATTTTGACATCTCCCTTTTAGATTTAATCAATCTGCTGTTGCCATGGGAAATGATATCTATTAGTGAATCTTCCCAGTCTCACTGGCCCACCTGGTTTCAGTAAGCTTCAGTGACCTCCTGATTTACATTAGTTTTCCTTTTCCCAAAAGAGGTTCTTAACCCACAGAGTCCTTAATATATGCTTGCTTAATAAATGTATCAGATGATTTCCTGGACTGCACTATTTTATTGATGCCAATTTGCCAGGAAAAGGGGCTATAGGGCTAGTGAGATTGTATGTTGATTCTGGGCTTCTTTTGGGGCTTTTGACTAAGCATTGGGTTCCATGATCGTTGCTCTATCTTTGGTCTGCCCTTTCACTTGCCATTCCTAACTCAGTGCAGGTGCATGCTACAGTATCTCTTGGGACATGCTATATTTTCCCCATATTTAAAAAAAGTTACATACAGTAAAATTCACTCCTTTTGGTGAACAGTTCTATGAGTTTTGACAAATGAATAGAGTTGTGTAGAACCACCACAATGAGATAAAATTCTATCACCCCAAAATATTCCTTTTTGCTGTACCTTTGTAGTCAACCTCTGTCCATCCAACCCTTGGCAACCCCTGATCTGTTCACTGTCTCCATGGTTTTGCCTTTTCCAGAACATTATATATATGGAATTATATAGGATGTAAGCTTTGAGTCTAGATTCCTTCACTTAGCATAATGCATTTGAGATGCATCCATGTTGCATGTATGGATAATTTGTTGTTTTAATTGCTGCCTAGTATTCCATCATGTGGATGCACCACAGTCTGTTTATCCATGGACCAGTTTAAGGACATTTAGGTTGTTTCTGGGTTTTGATGATTAAGAATAAAGCTACTATAAACATTTACATACAGGATTTTCTGTGAGCGTAAGTTTTTCATGTCTCTTAGATGGAGGGGTGAGTTAAAATATCCTTTAGTTTCAAAATTATGTTTTTAATACATAACAGGCTTTTTTTTTTCTTCTCCACATTTCCTTTCAAAGCAACAACTGTGTACTTTCTAGGACCAGCACAAAGAAGCTACCCATAAGTGGTTGAAGCTGAGTTTCGTTTTTGCTGCTGAGATACACACAAAAGTGTGAACTATAACGTGCTAAGCATTGCAGTTGAAAGCACCTAGGAGTGGAGTTGCTAGGTTAAGGGCACTCTATATTTGCAATTGCTTCATCATTCTCTTCAAAAGCCTCCCAACTCTCATGAAAATTGAATACATGTATGGAATCTAGATTCCTGCACTCAGAGAATATTCATGCATTTACAGAGTTTAGACTGAAATACTAATAACATTTTTAAGCCACAAAAGATCTTATATGACATTTAGACCTTATTTTATAAATGAGCAACGTGAGGCCAAGAGAAAAGACGGGGTTTGCTCAAGGCCATGTAGCTAACCAGCCACACCTAGATCTCTGGCATTGATTCCAGGACTTTCAAATCTAATTTTGTTAGAGTAATTATTTACCAAATGGTAATAGCCCAAAATATTTGGGCTAGTAATTATATTAGCACAAAAATAGAAGTAACAAGACTAATCGTTAATCAACAGTTTATGCTTTTATAATGCTTTTAATCTATTAAAAGTGTTTTTACATTTGTCATAACCTGTCCCTCCCTAGTCTTTCCCATCTCAGTTAACAGCACCACCTAGTTACTCCCGCCAGAAACTTCATTATTATCTTTGATGTTCAGAGCTTAGAAAATTCCTTATCACAGAGCAGGCATTCAATAAATATTTGTTGAGAGAAAGAATACTAGCACAGATATATGCACTTGAATGTCTAAATCTGGTATAATTCACACTGCTTTCATATCATAGGTTGAAAAGGCTTCCACAGGAACAATCAGTCTCAAACATTTGGCCTGTAAAGCATTGGATGACTTTTGGTGTGCTTCCTAATATTTCTGGTGACTTGAAATAATTGACCATATTTTATAATGCAATATGAAAGATTGTATTTTTATCATTTCATATTATCCATTTCTTCCCTTTTTTTTTTTTTTTGAGGAAGATTGGCCCTATGCTAACATCTATGGCCAATCTTCCTCTTTTTTTTTTTCTCCCGAAAGCCCCAGTACATAGTTGTGTGTCATAGTTGTGGAGTTATAGCTCTTCTATGTGGGACGCCATCTCAGCATGGCTTGATGAGCAGTGAGTGGGTCCGCGCCGAGGATCTGAACCGGCGAACCCCAGGCTGCCAAAGCTGAACGTGTGAACTTAACCACTACGCCACGGGCTGGCCCCCCTATTTCTTTCCTTTCTTCGTGAACTATTTATAAAGTTCTTTTCATGTGCTAGACACCGTGCTAGCACTGGTGATAAAGATGTGAACAAGAAAGTTATCTTCTCTGTCGTCAGAGAGTTTATAATTTGGCAGGAAATTCAAATAATGACAAATGTCCCTTGTCATGCTAGTGTGATGTGTTATGGGAGTGTATAGCAGGTGGGCTCAACGTAATCTGGGATGGGATCAGAAAAGTCTACTGAGGGAGGTGACATCTGAGGGGGATCTAAAAGAAGGGTAGCAATGAGCAGATGAAGAGTGAGGGGCTACACATTCCAGGCAGAGGGAACAGTGTGTGTGAGGTAGGAAGGAACACGGTGCATTAAAAACAAACAAACAACGCTAACCAACAACCTGGACGAAGGCCTGTGGTGTTGGATCAGGGTGAGTGAGGGGAAGAGTAATATGAAATGAGACTCAAAAAGCAGGCAGAGGCCAGATCATGGGGCTTCAAAGGCTGGAGTAAGGATTTTAGACTTAATTTCGATAGCAGTAGGAGGCAATTTAAGAATTTGTATAGGACAATGACACAATCATATTTTCACTTTTAAAATAAGACTCTGCCTTTTGTGAGGAGATTGATTGGAGACGGTAAGAATGAATGCACAAGTGGAGATGAGTTAGGAAGCTGTACAGGCGTACCTTGGAGATGTTGCGAGTTCGGTTCCAGACCACTGCAATAAAGTAAGTATCGCAATAAAGTGAGTCACATGAATTTTTTGGTTTCCCAGTGCATATAAAAGTTATCTTTAGACTATATTGTAGTCCATTAAGTATGCAATAGCATTATGTCTAAAAAAACAATGTATATACATTAATTAAAAAATACTTTATTGCTCAAAAATGCTAACCATCATCTGAGCCTTCAGCGAGTCTTAATCTTTTTGCTGGTGGAGGGTTTTATAAAAAATGCAATATCTGTGAGGCTCAATAAAGCAAAGTGCAGTAAAACGAGGTATGCCTGTATTCGGAATCTGTTACTGCATCACGGATTTCTCCAAAACTTAGCAGCTTACAACAAACATTTACTATCTCATAGTTTGCGTGGGTTGGGAGTCTGTGCACAGCTTGGCTGGGTGCCACTGGCTCAGGGCCTCACAAGGCAGCAATCAAGCTGTCAGCCAGGGCTGCTGTCACATCTAGAGCTCAACTGAGGCAGGAGACCCATCCGTGCTCATTCATGTGGCTATTGGCAGGATTCAGTTCCTCATGTACTGTTGGCCTGAGGACTTCAGTTCCTTGCTGGCTGTTGCTGAAGGCTTCCCTCAGTGAATTGTCTTATGGGTCTCTCCACAGGGCAGCTCACAACATGGCAGCTGGCTTCCCTTAGACCAAGCAGGAGAGAGACTGAGAGCAAGATGAAAGCCAGAGTCTTTTTGAAACCATCTTGGAAGTGATATCTCATCATTTTTTCCTGTATTCTATTTATTAGAAGGAAAAAGGATACAGGATTATACAATGGTGTGAATACCAGAAGGTGGGGATCATTTTTAGAGGCTGCCACCCTGCAGGCTATTACAATGGTCTAGTTGAGAAATGATGCAGTGTGAATTTGGGTGGTGGCAGTAGGATTAGAGAGAAGTGCTAATATTCTTCCTCTTGGAAAAGAGGAGTGATATTTAGAAGAAGAACTGGCGAAACTTGTTAGTTGATTGGATGTGGTGGATAAAGGAATGAGAGAGTTTAAAGAAGACTCCAGATTTCAGGCCTGAGCTCCTGTGTAGATGGCAGTACTATTCATTTATAACAATAGACTGCAGGAAGGGAGAGATAGTAAGTGCAGTTTGGGACATATTGGGTTTCAGACACCTATGAGGTTCCTAATTTGAATATCAGATAGGTGGTTGTATATTCGGATTTGGAGCTAATCAGAAAATTATGGGTCAGATGATAGATTTGGCATTTGTCGCCATAGAGATGGTAATTAAATCCTGTCTTAGGTCTAATTCTCCAGAAGCAAAAATTTCCCAAGTGACAAATGAGTTGCTAGGAATGAGATGAGTGGATTCTTTCTAACTGCACACGTTGGCTTCCAGATTCATATATTCTACCTATTGGAAACAGAGCAACACCTAATAACCGTTGGTATAAGGCATATGCTACATCTGAAAGCAATACCCCAACCTCATTGAGTGTCATCTCCAAGCTGGCACCTTAGATATCTCTTCAAGAGGCTGTTTCATTCTCTATCAGGACAGTAATGTCTGGATTAAGCAGTATGTGGGAGACCGGCAGCTGTCTATTTTTAGTTTGCACCAACATACTAAGCTGACCCACCTATGAACCAGGCCTGGGTTTTCTCTTCTTCCATCATTGGGTGGGTTCTCAGGTGTTATATAACAGAACCATTCTAGCATGCCTACATCTCTGGACATTTAGATCTCTTCCTCAGAACTCTGCTGAGGCTGTTCTGACATCTCCACTTCATTTAATGTGAACCAGCATTTTTTTCCTTCAAGATCCTAGGAGCTATCCCAAAAGTGCATTAGGACCAGCTCTAAAACCCCAAGGAAAGTTGCCTGGGGGGCTATTGAAAGCAAAAGCAGACCAAAACTAGGGGAGAGGCTCACAGACTGGTAAAGTTAATTTGAGGGGACCTGCAGACCACCAACAGTGTCTCCTACAAAGCCATAGAAGTAGATGATGTGGAGAGAGTATAAAGCGAGAAAAGCAAGGACTTCAGACAGAGCCCTCCCTAGAAGACCCCCATATTCAGTGGTTCCTAAGAAGGGATTGCCAACAAATGAGACAGTAAGAGTTGCAAAAGAGATGATGCTCAGACAGTGTTTTAAGTAAAAGGGATTAGTCTATTGAATTGGCAGGTGTTGAGTCATTAAGTAAGCTGAGAACTCAAAACCATTCAGTGGAAGTAGTATCAAGGAAGACAGTGATGACCTTGGCAAGAGCAATGTCAGCGAGACAGTGGGCCCAGGAGCCAGATTTAGAATGAAGAGTGGGAGGGAAGAAAATAAAGCCAAATTGAAAAATTAACAGTGAAAGGAAGGAAATAAGATGATGGATGGGAGGCAATAGAGTTAAGTAGAGTTTTATTCTGTTTTTGTTTTTGTTTTTAAGTTTAGAGAGAAATGAGCATGCCTAAATGCTCATGGGAAGGAGCTAGTAGAGAGAGAGAGATATTCCACAGTGCATGACTCCTGAGAAGAAGAATCTAAAAGAGAAGAATCTAAGCCTAGATGGAGGGACTGCTTTTGATGGTAAGAGACAATCTCCCCATTGAAACAGGAGGGAGGAGAAAGGAGTAGTATAAGGAAAAGGTGGTGGGAAGTTGAGGTTCTGTAGTTCCAATCTGATGGCTTATTTTCCCTGAGTAGGAGTTAAGGTCGTTTGATAAGAGTTAATGGGTCGGAGAAAGTAGGAGGTTTGAGGCCGGTGGACAATGTCTGAAGAAAACTCAGCTAGTGTGTAGAAGGCGGGTGGATGACAACAGCGATGAGAGGGCTAGAGAGTGGTAAGGCTAGATAACATGAGGCTTGGCAGACCCAGGGTTTGCAGAGGTGGGGAGAATATTTGTCTGGAACATGGACCAACTTCCAAACTGAAGTACTTGGGAAACTAGGAAGTATGCCACTTCTATTAGAAAGGGCTATAAGGGAAGTGGTGTTTCCAGAGGAAGTTAGGTTTAGTTGTGAGCAGAAAGCAGAGGAAAGATAAGTTTGAGAACACAGAATTATTTATCATAGAGCTGAGGTTTCTGAGAGTAAAAATGAAGATTTGGGGAGCAAGGATTACAGCAGGGATTAGGTCAGGGAGGAGAAAGAGCATTACACAAACAAAAATACTCTGTTGTGATTTTTTTTCTGATCTCCTCTTTTTTTTTTTTTTTTTTAAAGCCAATGAAGACACCATTCTTCTCTATTCATCAGTATAAACTGTTTCTTACCCAAGGCAAGTGAGTTTGGATGATTTGCGAAATTGAATTAAAATAAATTTAACTGGAATTGAAGTTTATTGATTGCTTAAGTCTAAACTGAGGTATTGCTTTTAAGGATACATTCATGTTTGGGCATTAATATAGTTCACCATTTTGCTGTGATTATAACTAACATGATCATCTCCTCTCTCTTTCTTTGACCTCACTCTGACATGATAGAATGTTTTGCTGTAATTTTTAAGTGATCTACTTTTTGTTTTTAAATGCAACATATGTAACTATTCATCAAGAATTGGCTACAGATATTTTTGTTTTTCATTTCTATCAGGAGGCCTGTTATCATGAGTCTTTCAAAGACCACTTGGGTCGGAGAGACATAAACTTATGAAGAAGAGTAGACATACCTATATCTTTCAAAAATAAGGGCATATTTGCAGCTGAAAAATTTTCGCTATTGTCAATTGCATACTTCATTAAATCAGAACTGGTGCGTTGAAAAATATAGACTGAAAAGCAGGTTGGCTTCAAGGTGGTGAGAGAATAGTGTATTTAGGGACTGGTCTTCATTCTGCAAGTGATAAGACGCTAGTGAACTCCTTTCTGATGGTGATTATCACTATTAGAACTGGGCTTTAGTGAGATAACTCGCTCTGCCGCATGGCAGTGGGAATGGAAAGGGAGAGACTGGAGGCAAAAGAAAAGTAGGAAGCTAACAATAGTCTGGGCGAGAAATATCAGGAGTCTAATCTCCACAAATGACCAGGAATACAAAGACAGTAAAAGAAAAAACTCTTCTATTTTTCTTCTTCTTTCAACACTTTTGACACCAAATGTGTGGGGGTTTTCCCACACCAACCCATGTCCTACAATTCAATTACGACGCTAACTACCTGAAGTTAGCTCAGACCCACAGGTTAAGAGATCAATCCCACAAACTGTGCCTTCCCAACCTCAGATGTCAACCACAAGTCCAAGTTGTCACCTGTGCTTCTGACTGACTAGCTATAAACTGGAGGTTTCCATGACACCCGTCCCCAAGATTTGATAATTTGCTAGAACAGCTCACAGAACTCAAGAAAATAATTTAGTCACTTAGATTACCAGTTTACTATAAAAGGATACAAGTCAGAAATAGCCAGATGGAAGAGATGCACAGGGCAAGGTATGGGAGAAGGAGCACAGAGCTTCCATGCCCTCCCAGCACCTCCGTGTGTTTACCAACCCAGAAGCTCTCCAAATCCCTTTGGTTAAGATTTTTATGGAGGCTTCATTACATGGACATGATTGATTAAATCATTGGTCACTGGTGATTAATTCAACCTCCAGCTCCTCTCCCCTCCCCGGTAGTCAGGAGGTGGGGATGGAAGTTCCAACCCTTTAATCTCATGGTTGCTTTCTCTGACAACCAGCCCCCATCCTCCAAGAGCCACCTCATTAGCATAAACTCAGGTAAGATTGAAAGAGGCTTATTATGAATAACAAAAGATGCTCCCCTCACCCCTATCACTCAAGAAATTCTAAGGGCTGTAGGAGCTCTGTGCCAGGAACCAGGGAGAAGATCAAAATATATATTTCTTATTATCTCACAATAACACAGATAGGGATGGAGTAAACTGTGGACATACAACCCCTACTTGATTGGTAAATGACTAAACTGCCTGATTTATCACATTATACTGGAAAGGTCATGATTCCTGACCTTATGTTTTTTTCACTACTCCCGCTCCAACATCATCCTTCCCCATATGCCCCAAATATCTTCCTGAGCCATGTAGGATTTGTGTTAAAAGGAACAGCACGTTTCCTGACATCCGTAACATTAGGGAGGAGGAATGGAAAACAGTGACATAATTACTGTTGCACAATCACAATTGGAACTGATTCTTCCAGCCTGAAATTGGCTCTTAGTTTCCCCTGGTGACATTTTCAGACCTTCATTATAAGTGAAGAGCCTTAGTAACCATGTCACACATTTTCCTGTGGTCTGAAACACATTCATTTGATGAGATGATGACCTTTATTTATCTACAAAATGTGATACCATTAGCTGTTAACCAAACATACAGAGTGAGGTTGAGACACTGACTTGGGACTTTGAATCTCAGAATTTAGACGTTTTCCTAAACAACATCTGGGCAAAATGTACAGAAATTTCCTCTATTACTATGGATTTTAATGTAAGAGCAGACGCATTATAACTCTGTCATTGAATGTATTTAATAGACTGTATAATGGTTTACTAATATTCAGTGCCCTACTTGCAAAAAAATTATGCTTATATGACCCTTTGAAGTTAGGTTTGGTCATATAACTTGCTTTGGCCAAAGAAATGTAACTGCAGTGAAGTGGATGTCCCCGCCAGGTGGGAGTTTAAGAACCAGTGCATTTTTGCAGTGCTGCCTTTACCCTCTGCTTTGGCAGCTGGTGGTATAGTCAGTGGCTGCCTTCTCAGGCTGAGTCCCTGGGTGAGGACAAAGCGACGTGGAGCAGAGCCCTCAGCTGGCATGTGAGGGAAACGTATTATGTTCAAGAAATAAAGCTTTGTTGTTTTAAGCCACTGAGGTTTGGAGTTGTTACCACAACATAATCAACCTATCTTGACTGATAAGGGGTGTAAATTTCTACTGCACATTGGTATTATATATCTAGAGTCATTTTTAAAAGAAAGAAACATTGAGGGGAAAGGTAGTGTGGGTGTAACAAGAAAAAATTGGTAGAAAATAGTCTTTAAATTGTCACTAGAAATTGGTGAAAATAACCCACTTGTTCTTTTATGTTTAACTATAAACTGATATAAAAATGATCAAATATTTTGTTTTAAGTGCACAGGGATACAGAAGGAGGTGAAGGAATTGGAACTTCAAAATAATAAATGTACAAAGAAATGGAAAGTTCTCCAGATTTTCTAGAAGGAGCAGAGAAGAGTGAACTACCAGAGATGCCTCTAACCACAGAAACCAAAACAACGGTTGGCCAAGTGTTCTCCTGACTCCTTGCCTAAGATCAGCCTTTGCGTGCTGCGCCTTCTGCCAATTGTATCTTACGGGATCATTCCACATTTGGAATATTGGAGGTGTCTGTCAGATCTGCCCATCACCCACGAGGTGGGCAATGTGTGATAGCCAATGACTGGTTAGAACTCAAGAAAGAAGTCCCCAAAGAGCCTTTCTCTAAGCTGCTTAAGACTTTATCAGATTGATGTATATTTTCTTGTTTAGAAAGGAAGGATTTCCTTTGTGTTTCCTGGAGTCTTCTTCAAAGAGAAAGAGGTAACGTGGATTAAAAAGTCTGATGAGATACATTTATATATTGCAATATGATTACCATCGTAGCATTAGCTAACACCTCTCACGTCACATAATTATTTTTTTTGTAGTGAGAACAGATGAGATCTAGTCTCTCAGCAAGTTTGAAGTTTATAATACAGTATTGTTGACTATAATCATATATATACATATCAAATCAACACGTTGTACACCTTAAATTTACACAGTGTTATATGTCAATTATATCTCAATTAAAGAAGAAAGTCCAATGAGAGGTTAAACTCAGGGCCTGACTTTAGTGTTACTTTGAAGAAAGTAAGCACGGGTTGCTTCATCTGACTCGAATGTATTTGTCTTTAATTGCTTTGGGGTGTAATCAGCAATGCCCATGATTATATGATTATATGATGCAACAAATGCTGCCAGTTACACTGTGACACACCATGGGTTGAAAGACCTATCCTGATTATGGAGCTATTGAAATGTGAAAAAACAATGTGTCAGAATTGAAGAAATATGGTACTTTCATTTCTTTGAATAACATGCTTTGTTGTTGTTAGTGACATCGAGTCTCCTAGAAACCCACGTACCGCAGAGCAGAACCCTGCCTGGTCTTTTTGCACCATCCTCTCACTTTCTGGTGCTGCATCAGACAATGCTCCACCGCCATTCATAGGGTTTTCATGGCCAATTTTTTCGGAAGTGGGTAGCTAGGTCCTTCTCTAGTATGTCTTAGTCTGGAAGCTCCACTGAAACCTCTCCACCGTTGGTGACCTTGCTGGTATTTGAAATACCAGTGGCACAGCTGTCAGCATCACAGCAACACACAGCCACCACAGTATGACAACTGACAGGTGGTGTGGTTCCTTGCCCAGGAAACAAACCCGGGTCATGGGCATGAGAGCGCCAAATCTTAACCACTGGACCACCAGGGCTGGCTGAATAACATGCTTGTATATAAATATATATTTGTGTGTATGTATATTTACGTATATACCTATATTCTTGATTCTTGGCTTTAGGCATTAAGCATTGACTTCCCACTATGGAAGGTGAAGGTCTATTATGCTTTTATACTCTCTCACCCTCTGTCCCTCTCATTCACATATAATGTAATTGAATTATATTAATATCTAACATTTTCATAGTATGACTATATAAACATTTTCACAGTTGGACCATATAATATTCTATAATTATTTATCCTTCCCTTCCCTTTCCTTTCTGTTTTTCCCTGGAGTTACTATTGTCTTTAAAAAAAAAAAAATTTGCTTAAATTTCTATACAAGCATGCACCACATAATGACATTTCGATCAGTGACGGACCGGATATAGGACAGTGGTCTCATAAGATTAGTGCCGTAGAGCCAAGGTGTGTAGTAGTCTGCACCATCTAGCTTTGTGTAAGTACACTCTATGATGTTGGCACAACGAGGAAATCACCTAATGATGCATTTCTCAGAATGTATCCCCATCATGAAGCAACGCATGACTGTATAATTATTGTCAAATTCACTCCCCTATATATAAATCTCAGAAACATTTAGTTCTTCTTCTCAGAGCCTTCTGACCCACTCCAGTCAGGAGTAGCTGATCGCTAAGCCTGCTGCAGAGGTGTGAGCTTGGCATTTCTTTTTACCATCTCCCTGGGATTCTTGTTCTCTCTCTCAACAAGCTTCTGCTCCTTGAATCCTATATATTCTTTCTTGATTTGCTCCCTTGTATAGAATGTCTTTTGTATTACTTTTCTGAGAATGTTTCCAAGTAATGCTTTGAAACCTTACATGTCTAAAAATAATTTTATTCTACCCCTACATTTAATTGCCTGGGTATAAAATTTCAAGCTGGAAAGAAATTCTCCTAGTATTTAGAAAATATTGCTCCATTTTTTCCCTAAAGTCCAGTATTGCTGTTATGTGAAACCTATTTTCTCCCCTTTTTGAAAGTGCTCATTTCTTTGTGGCCAGTGTTCCAAAACTTCACAACGATTTGTCGATAATTCCTTGAATTATTTAATTGATGATTTCATCCTCCCCACCCCCCACAATATTCTCTTCTCTCTCCTTTTAGACTTTTATTATTTGGATGTAGACCTTGTGGATTATTATCTTTTTTACCTATATGTTTTATATATTTTTTCCTATTTCTGATTTTTTATATCTTTGCTTACTTTTCTACATTTTTTACTTCTTTCCTGGAAGATTATCATGCAACCTTCTTACTGAGTTTTTTCCTTTTTTTTCCAGCATGTTTTTTATTTCTTTGAATTGTTATATTCTCCAACTTTGTTTTTAAACATATAAGTGTCTATTTCTTCTCCTCTCTCTGAAGACATCAAAATTTTTTGACATTTTCTTCTCCTTGTGAAGTCTTGGTTTCCTCTAAATTATTGTTTTTCCTTGTTGGCTTTGTCTCCCGGCCTTGAGATTAGAGGCTTTCCTTGGACATCTGTTGGTCCTGGATGCCTCTTCATATTTAAGTAATAGACACCAAAAAGCTCTTTGGAAGCTGTGTGGCTGGGCTTCACCCTAACAGCATCTGGCTGAGCAACTTTGTTAGTGAACACCCAACTTTAGTATCTTTAGATCTTTTCTCTTGGGATAATCATTTTCTTCAGAGAAGGATTTCCTATTAATCTCCTTTCTGATATCTAATCACCCCATTGCCAGAAATCAGGGAGCCAACTAAGGGAAGATGGATGAGAGTCTTAATATTCAGTAGGTAAATTTCACTCAATGCCCCTCTTTTCAGTATGGTGCCCCTGCCCTTCAGTCAGTCAGTCTGTCTCTTGATCCTGTTTTATTTTCCTTCTTAGTACTCTTCATTGCATGACCCATTATATTTTTATCCGTTAATTTGGTGTTATTGGGGATACTGCTGTATCCCCAATACCTGACAATAATACCTTGTACATAGAGGTGCTCAATAAAAATTTATGTAATGAGTTAGGTTAATCATATGAAATTTTTGCTATTCAAATGTTTTTGACCAGCAAAATGCAACTTCATATGGTTCAAACTAAAAGAGGATCCAAATGGATGGATTATCACCATTTCATACTAGTATAGAAGTGCTTATAGGAGGTATTGAATATCTTTTATAGTTTATTATATAAAAGTAATCTAATAAATAGTAAGTGAGGAAACTCAAGCCCAGGGAAGTTAAATGACTGGCCCAGGATCAGACTATATTAGGCAGTAGTAGAACCAGGACCACAATCTTGTATGTAGTGGGCACTATTAGAGGCTCCAGGGATAAACCATTGACTAAAATAGACATAGTCTTTCCTGGGTATTTCTGGAAATGAGAGAAATAAAAATCAAGCAAACAAGTATAATAGGGCATTGAACGGAATTGTTCTTATTATCTTGCAATTCCAATTAAAGGCGCCAAACTTGGGACAATGGGCAATATGAACCCTCATAAACTAAAGAGAGTAACGTGGAGCCGTGGAGCTGTCCCCTCTGGGGACAGACGAGTCCTTCAACTCTCACTCCTACAATTGCACCCAGCCTATATACGCAGAATACTGAAATTCATAGGGAAAGGGGCACTAGTTCACGGTAAAGGGTAGGCCTAGGAATCAAGAGTACTGTTGCTTTATCTACGCCATCTCCATACTCAGGTTGGGGATATGGTAAAGAGTTTGGATTGTAAGTGCCCAACCTGACAGCTTCTACTACACGGTGCAACTATTACTCCAGAGAGATTTAATGTGGTGAAGTTACAAGAGTACATAAATAACAAATCTTCAAGCAAAATGACAGGTACATATCATTCCTATTTCTCCCATAGAAGAACGATGAGAAAGTTTGAGGTGCTGAGTTATAGATTCACTGGATCATGATGTAAATCAAATTGGAGGGCTCTCCAACCATGTAGGCCTAAGAAAACCAAAGTTCATGTCCCTAATACACCCACTTACACTTCCAATTCCTGGTATCTATCTTCATATTTAAAGGAAATGAAAACCATTCATTGAGCAGATGGCAGTCTACATAAGGGCCCATGAAATACACTTGTGTCTCACAGGCCGCAGTTACAATGGAAACAGCTGTTGACCTGGACCGGTGTGTGTTAGTTTTCCATTAGCTCACAGTGTTCACCAGACCATCTGTAGCTCAGAGCTAAGTAAATGGAGTCATTTTTCCATGATTGGCTCATTTCCATAGGTCGTTATGTAGAAAAGCCGATAAAGCATGATTGCTGCACAGGAGGGGGAAAAAAAAAAACCCTCAGAGATTCTGGCAAAGTTTCCAGGAAGGTCATCATTAACAACGCTGTTCAATAAGCTCCCTACCACCGGTAGATACTTTACTAATCCTGTCGCAGCCTGTGGGGGAGGGTAGGTCTACTTGGATTGCTGTCAAATGTCCATGAGGTATGGGGCAAAGGCTTAGCATATTCACATTTATCTTATTTTTCAATGACACACTGTCTCCTCTCTCTCCTTTCCTTTCTTCCTTCATTCTTTCAGAAACATTTTTTCCAGTGATGTGGTGATGAAGTATTTTATAAGGTGGCTGGACTCTCAAGGTGCAAAATAGCACTTCCCTTCAATTATCTTGCAGTAGGAGGCTCTGTGTCTCTTTCACCCGTTGAACTACACATTCCAGGAAGGAAGGAACCATTCTGAGCACTGGGTCCTCATTGCGTCTCATAGCATCTAGCACATAGTAGGTGCTTAATAAACACTCATTGACCGAAAGTATGGATAAATTATATACATACATTGGGAGGAATTTTGGTCATGAGCCTAGATGGACAATCTATATTAGTCTTTAAATAGCACACCAGATATATAGGCTGAAAATAGGATAAAAAAAGGAAGACAAGCAGAAAAAGAAACCTTAAACACAACAGGGTTTATAATCAATATAGAGGTAAATGACACTTTTTAATCTAATACTAAGGCACTATACCTGGCTGCCTTTGTTATCACTAATATAAATTCCTCCAGCTCACTTGCTGATTTTTTTCCCAACAAATTGCCCTTGATTAAGTTTCTTTTTTAAAACTAACATTCATTAAGTATAGATATTGTGCAGTGATGCTTAACATTGTTTTCTGCCATAAATTACAGGAATCAGAGATCATCACTATTTTGGAGATGGAAAATTGGGGCACTGAGAGTTTAAGTAATTTTCCCACAGGTAGTAGATGGAATGGCTAGGATTTGAACTGGGTTCATTTGACTTCTTCAACACACTGTCTATTAAACATCAGATGGCTCCTTTAGTACTCCCTGGACATACCTCATCCTCTTGAATTTTATTTAGGATAGAATTTCCTGAGAGCTTTGTTCTTTAATTCTTTATTTTTTTCTTTTGCCCATGAATTTGATGACACTTAAGTTGTACTCATGACCTTCAGAATTTGACTAGACCTTGGCCGGAGTTAGCTCTTATTGCCAGTGAGTACTGTGGTAGCCATCTTCAGAAGCCATGAGAACTACAGGAGGTGGGCTTGGGGAGGATGAACCCCACTTGCTCAAGGACACAGCTGAACACTCGTGGAGAGACTAGAATCACCAGAGGCTGCATTTGTGGCTGCATTGGCCTCAAATGTAGATATCATGAACTTGGGCAGAAGGTGAACACATCTGATGCCAGGGAGAAGGGTAACCAGGAGATCCTGGCTGTTTCTAGATTTAAATGTTGTCCCTGTCTCTACAAAAGCAACAAACCCTGCTGGGGCTTTCCTCACAGCTTCCTGGCTGAACTCTGCCAGATTTCTGCCTTTCTTCAGGCTTCACCTTGGGAACCACTCTCTTATTTATCTTCTGCAACCCTCTTTCCTCACTTTTTGGATGCCCTCAGCGGGAGGCCCCATCAATGTACAGCAAAGAGAGCTCCTTCTTCATCATCGTCTTAGAAGATTAGCTCCTGGATGTCTTTTTCACCAATTTATACTCAACCCGATGAAACAGCTTCACAGATCTCCTGACAATCTGTGTCTCTGTGCAGTTTTGGGGCAACAAGAGTAGAGCCTCTGCCTGATGCTTCTTGTAAGTTCATGGTTATTCTCAATGCCTCACATCACTGAAACCTCAATTTCAGCCCGTCCTTCTCTTTGTTCTTTGTGATCAGACTCCCAAGCTGAACCACAGCCGTTCTTTCCTCAGTGGCTTTGGCATTTGTTTTGAATTTATTTAGTGCCTTGTCCAGGCACAGCTAGGAAAGGAAGTTGTTTACTAATTAGGACACGCATCCCTCTCTCTTTTGAGCTGATCCTCCGTTTTCTTTGCTTCTTGCTCATGAAAGAATCCTTAGCATCTGCTTGAATCCAGGCGTGCATATCTTTCTGCTGTGATATTTTCTTTCCATTTGACAGGCAAGATTGTCTTACAAGGAAGAGCTGAGCACTCTGACAGCTGATTACGCTACATGCCTTTTAAAATTTTGCTCCTCAAAGAGCACTTGGTGACAGTGATGATGACCTACAAAAAGCAATTAAGCCTTCAGGATCATTTCTACTTGTGAGCTGGGAATGAGATGGCAGAGAGCACCAAGGGACTGTTTATAATGGATAATAGGCTCTTTGGGTAAGATGCAGGGTAAGACATGAAATATCTCAGGTTCTGTAACAACGTGTTATTTTTCTCTGCCAAAAGAGGCGACAAATGCAGTAGAACTCTCTAATGCTGATAGATCAACTGAGTCTCTGCTTTTCCCAAAAATATTCTGCAGAGTGTAGCCATTTGTCTTTTTCAGGAACGGCAAGTTTTCTTCTTTTACTAAGGTGTATGGCTTTTAGCAAATTGCTTAATATTCTAGAATATTTGCAGCCCTGTGAACATTTCCATAGGGAATAAAAGTGGCTAAGCCCTTTGAGGACATGCTTGTAAATAACTTCACATCCAATAATGGAACTGCAACATTTAAAGGCATGACATGAGCCATTTTGTCATCTGTGAAGCTGGTTGTACTGGATATGGAGCATGTGATTTCATTTTGGTGGAATCTGACTTGTTGGAGCGGTGAGAAATCTTCTCATTGTTTGAATCATGGAGGAAGGACCTGGGCAGATTATTTTCCTAACTCTTTGACTAGCGGGAAGAAGCCTAACTGAGAAATATAAATCTACCAGAATTCCAGAAAACATTGGCCTTATGTGCTATCTTCTTGAGCTGATTGTTTTTGCTGAAAAGAGTTTATATTTTGCCTATTCTGAGTGTGGGCAGTAGGATTTGCTGTTCCATTTAGCATATGACGTTGATATAAAACACGTGTGAAAACATTAAGATTGGGCGCCTTATGTAGAGAACCTGTTCCTCGCTACTCAAAATTGGATAATTGCCAGGTATTCAGATACACTTGGTGGAGAAGAGATGAGTTTCCATGGCACCAAAGCAATGTCTGCCTGAACCATCTGTTTTCCAATCCAAATACAGGTTTTTTTGGATTCAGAATGTTCTCCTCCTTTCTTTATCTTATTTTTGCTTAGGAAAAGTAAGAAAACAGCAGGAAATATTTAGGACCATATAACACAGACCCATTTCCAGAAAACAAGCCAGTCTTCTAGAAAAGGACATCCCAGAAAGAAACCTTTGACTATTTCATCTTTTCTGGAACTTTTGACGTAGAGAAGGTGTAATGGAAAGCATTGTGGGGACTGAAATGATTTCTGATTTCCACTCGTCAGGCTCAAGGTTAGGGAGGCAGGAATGCTACACGGTGAGGACACTGACTGAGCGTTTTTTGTGACTCACTGTGTTATCTACTGCAATCTGAATAATCCATGTGCCAATGGGTACGATAGGCACCTATGGTTGCTCAACATCTTTTGAAAACACTCTCTTATGTCTTGATGGTTTCCACGTTTTGAGCCCTGCCTTGTCAAGATATGATGCAAAAGACTGCATCAGAATCTCTTGCTGCTTAAGGTACAAAAGCACCTGACCTAGATTCCCCCATTTGGATGCACCAGATAAGATACGGATGAGGAAGGCAGCAATGTTAGGATGTGGTCCCATACAGATCCATTTCTTGGCAAGTGTGGTGGCAGAGGGGTTCTGGTTCTTCTAGGTTTGTGGTGGTGACACATCTGGTGCCCAGTCCCAGGTATGCTCAGTGCCGAGCAGTGAGGGATGGTAGCGGTGGTGTTTGCACTAGGACATTTCCCCACAGGTGGATGAGCGTTGTTCCTGTGTGCTTTATTAGCTACTTAGCATTTTCTTCTGGGTCTCCTTGAGATTGTGATGAAGTTTCTAATATGTTTTAATAAATCTTATTTTGCTTAAATTAGTTAGAAATTATCCTGTGATTTGCAACTAAACACTCCTGACCGGAACAATGGAAACAAAACAAAACATGGTAACAGAGAAGTAGTTTCACTTCAGCTACAATAGATAAGAATAAAGGCATTGGGAATGAAAGATTGAAGTGTCCATAGACTGAAAGAATCTGGTGGATCAGGGGTCTTCAAATTTGGAATTTCTTTTCTTGATTAAATATGGGACTTTTTCCCTTAATTTTCCCCACAGCTGTACAAGGAAAGGCAGTAGGGAAAAAAAATCTTGAGTATTTTCAAGAGTTTGTAAAGTAGCAGGAAGAAATAGAAATTGTCCCAAATTATCATCTGAGATAACTTATTATTAGCTTTTCCCCCTTACACAATATAACATTGTGTAAACTTAACGTTGTGTGATTATTTGATGTACATGTGTATTGTGAAATGACTATCACAATAAGGTTAGTTAAAACATTCATCAACTCACATAGTTATGTGCGTGTGTGTGTGTGTGTGTCTGTGTATGTGTGTGGTGAGAACTTTTAAGATCTGCTCTCTTAGCAATTTTCAAGTATACAAATACGGTATTGTTAACTATAGTCACCATGTTATACATTGGGTCCCCAGAACTTGTTCCTCTTGTAACCGGAAATTTGTACCCTTTGACCACCATCCATGTCTCCCCGCCACTGCTGGCCTCATGTCTCTGTCTGACTTATTTCACTTAGCATAATGCCCTCAAAGTTCATCCATATTGTCACAAATGGCAGAATTTCCTTCTTTTTATGACTGAACAATACTCTGTTGTATATGTATTCCACCTTTTCTTTATCCATTCACCTGTCAGTGGACACTTAGCTTGTTTCCATGTCTTGGTTATTATAAATAATGCTGCAGTGAGTGTGAGGGTGCGGATATTTCTTCAAGATAGTGATTTCATTTCCTTTGGATATACCCAGAAGTGGAATTGCTGGATCATACGATAGTTCTAGTTTTAATTTTTTGAGGAATCTCCATACTGCTTTCTATAGTGGTTGTACCAATTTACATTCCCGCCAACAGTGTACAAGGGTTCCCTTCTCTCCAAAGCCTCACCAGCACTTGTTATTGCTTGTCTTTCTGATAATAGCTATTTTAACAGGAGTGAGGTGATATCTCACAGTGGTTTTGATTTGCATCTCTCTGATGACTAGTGATGTTGAGCACCTTATCATGTACCTGTTGGCCATTTGTATGTTTTCTTTGGAAAAATGTCTATTCAGTTCCTTTGCCCATTTTTTAATTGGATCACAGTTGTGCATCACTTAACGATGGGGACATGTTCTGAAAAATGTGTTGTTAGGTGATTTCACCATTGTGGGAACATAGTAGAGTGTACTTACACAAACCTAGATGGTATAGCCTACTACACACCTAGGCTATATGATACTAATCTTATGGGACCACTGTCATATACGTGTCTGCTGTTGACTAAAATGTCGTTATGTGGTGCATGACTGTATTGTGTGGTTTTTTTGTTTTTTTTTTTGCTATTGAGTTGTATGAATTGCTTATTTATTTTGCATATTAACCCCTTACCAGATACATGATTTGCAAATATTTTTACCCATTCCGTAGGTTGCCTTTTCATTTTGTTGATTTTGTTTCTTTTGCTATGCAGAAGCTTTTTAGTTTGATGTAGACCCACTTGTTGATTTTTACTTTTGTTGCTTATGCTTTTGGTGTCATAACCAAAAAATTATTGCCAAGACTAGTGTTAAGGTACTTTTTCCCTACATTTTCTTCTAGGAATTTTATGATTTCAGGTCTTACATTTAAGTCTTTAATCCATTTCAAGTTAATGTTTGTGAGTGACATAAGATAGGAGTCCTGTTTCATTCTTTTGTATATGAATATCTAGTTTTTTCAACATTATTTATTAAGAGACTGTCTTTTCCCCATCAAGTATTCTTGGTGCCTTTGTCAAATATTAGTTGACTGTATATGTGTGGGTTTATTTCTGGGCTCTTGATTCTGTTCTATTGGTCTATGTATCTGTTTTTATGCCAGTACCATACTGTTTGATTACTATAGCTTTGTAGTGTAGATTGAAATCAGAAAGTGTGATGCCTCCAGCTTTGTTTCTGCTGGTATTTCAGCAAAATACTAGCAAACCAAATTCAACAGTACATTAAAAGGATCATGCACTATGATCAAGTGGGATTCATCCCTCCTATGCCAGGATAGTAAACATACACAAATCAATAAATATGATACATCACATTAATAGACTGAAAAATCAAAAGATCAAAATTATATAATCATCTCAATAGATACAGAAAAAGCGTTTGACAAAATTCAACATCCTTTCATGATACAAACTCTCAACAAATTGGCTATAGAAGGACTGTACCTCAATATAGTAAAGACCGTATATGATAAGCCCACAGCTAGCATTGTACTGAACGGTGAAAGATTGAAAGCTTTTCCTCTAGGATCAGGAACAAGACAAGAGTGCCCACTCTCACCACTCCTATTCAACATAGTACTGCAAGTCCTAGGAGTCCTCTCAAAAGTATGAGAGTATGGGAGTCCCCAAATTCCTGACACCATTTAAACGTGTGTGCAAAAGTATTTTCATAATAACCCTGACATTATTTGCCTTTTTCACTTTGTTGACATTTTTACTGATGGTACAAAAGCAACAACGGTGCCTTAGCAAAAATCAAGGCTGTGACCCCAAACCATACTAGTAGTCATTGTGTGCTTCACCATCATGCACTCATAGTTAAACAAACAGCACTCAAGAATATCCTTGGTGAAGCACTAAAAATTAAATACTGACCCTTGAATGTGTACCTTTTTAATAATTTAACTGACAAAATGGGAAATATATATATAAAGCACTTTGCTATATACCAAATTATCATGGTCGTCTTGAGGAAAAGCATTTATGCAATTGTTTTAGTTGCAGGTTGAACTGGCTGGGTTTTTTTTTCATAATATACCATTTTTTCTTGAAAAAATGACTGACAGACAAACTATGGTTATTCTGACTTGGATGTTTGGCACAAATTTTCTTGAAAATGAATGAAGTGAGCCTGTCACTTCAGGGAAAACAACCGACAGTATTTGTTGCCAATGATAAAATTTGAGCCTCCAGGTAAGTTAAAACTTTGGAAAACTTGTATCTACCATCACAAGCTTGACAACTTCTTAATATTTAAAGACTTTTATGAGGTTGGTGGTGCTTTTAAAAAATATTGTCTGATGAAATATGTCAGCATTTAGAATATCTGCATAACTCATTGAATCAATATTTTCCAAATTATAATGTTACAAAATTATGTGTGGGTAAAAGTTCTGTTCAAAGTTCAAGATAGACCAATGGATTTTAGTTTCAGAGACTGCAAAAAGTTTATTGATATGATTTCAGGGTTTACATTGCATCTACTTTTTAAGAAACCACTTGTTGAGTCTTGGTGTAGTATCAAAGAAGAATATCCACAAATATACTCCTTCTTTTTCAGCTATATGTCTGTGAGGCTAAATTTTCTTCATATACTTCAACCAAAACATCATTTTATAGCAGGTTGAATGATGAAGTGAAGATAAAGATGACAGAATCCAGCTTTCTTCTATTAAGCCGTACTTTAAAGAGATTTGCAAAAATATAAAACAATGCCATTCTTGCAACTAACTTTTTGTTTTAGAAATACTTACTTTTCATAAAAATATTTATGTTAATGTGCAATGAGTTTATTATTGTAATTTTGGAATTCATAGATAGATATTTTTTTCAATTTTAATTTTTAACAAAAGTTCCAATAGATATAACCCACACCAACCAAAGTTCTTTGGAGTCCTCAATAATATTAAGAGTGTAAAGGGGACTTGATTCCAGAAAATTTAAGAACTGCCACCCTAATAAATTATTCTTGGGAAATTTCGCATGTGAATATCGTGAGGCTATACCAAGCAAGTTAATATGGTCAGCAATAGATTAGGATGACCTCCTGATTTGAATGTAAAAATTGAGTGTAATGAGCAATAATAGTCACATAAAGAATTGATTAAGAGAAATCAAAAAGAAAAACAAAGCTTTAAAAGTCTCCTTTAATACTTTGCTCGTGTGCACCGAAAGCTGCTGAACTCGGTTACTGACGCGTGGCGGTGAATGTGGCTCTTGGTCTCCTAGGGAAGCTGTTTGCTTTGCCATGTCGTACACATGCTTTTTTGATCTCAGATACTAGTCTTCTGTCTGGCTTCCTTGTGTTTAATACATCTGACATATGGCTTATTTCTTTGTCAACCTTTTATTATGTTTTTTCATCAGAGTACTTTGAAATCAGTATGAGGAATAATCAGCAGACTACAACTCAGTTTTAAGTGCATTTCCTTATCAAAATACATAGAATTATATGGCCTTCTTAGGATTCAGTGCTTCAACTGATGACATATAATTTAAAGTTGAATAAAACTATACAGCCTGACAGTTACGTCTATTATTATCTGATATAGAACATAAAAACAGAAGAGAGAAAAAGGTGTATGAGATCTTCACAGATAACTAAGGGGCTGGAGGAAAACAGAGGAAGAAAAGAAAGACATTTTCCCGCTGCTTTTCTGATATTGATATTTCCCAATATTTCTCTTTCTGAGCCTTGAATTTCTCTCCTCATTTCCTCTCTCCCCGGGACTCTGGATTCTCAGCTAGAGTTTGACATAACTTAAGGCTGCTGTCAGTGTAGTGAAGTTACCTGTGTTCAAATGCGTCTTCACCACTTACTAGCTATGTGAACTTGATCAAGCAACTTTCAGCTGTTTGTGCTCTATTTCTCTTTCTGTAAAATGGGGATAATAATACAGGGATCTACATCATTGAATGCAGGTTAAGTGAGACCATCCACGTACCATGCTCAGCACTCTGCCTGCCACCTGGTGAGTCCTCTGTGAACACTGGCCATGAGTCTTCTTCTCTGCTTTTACTCATTGGCACTTTCATCTCAACTGTACATTAAATGGGTGGGAAAATAAAGAATTATATTAGATAATTCAACAAATACATAATAAACTATTATATACCAGGCTTTGTGTTAGGGCTGGGGAAACAGAGATGAATAAAAACAGTGTCCATGAGGGGCTGGCCTGGTGGCGCAGCGGTTAAGTGCACGTGCTCCGCTGCGGCGGCCGGAGGGTTCCCCGGGTTCAGATCCCGGGGGCGCACCGACGCACCGCTTGACAAGCCATGCTGTGGCAGAGTCCCATATAAAGTAGAGGAAGATGGGCACAGATGTTAGCGCAAAGCCAGTCTTCCTCAGCAAAAAAGAGAAGGATTGGCATCAGATGTTAGCTCAGGGCAGATCTTCCTCACACACACACACACACACAAAACAGTGTCATGAGAGGGGAGGCGTTGTCCATGTAGCACATTTCTCTATTTCTGGCCTCTATCAGAAGGCCTGACATATAGTAGATGTTTAACAAATATGGCCAGTAAGCAAACAAGCTTTCTTCTGAGGTAAATATAATTACTCTCACCATTTTACAGATGAAGAAACTGAAACTTAGAAAGGAAGAGTAATTTATCTAGTATCATAAATTACTGGAAGTCACAGTATCAGAATTGAAACCACCTGAGCTTGACTCAGCTTAGAGCCAGTACCTATACTGCATCTCTAGGAAGGAAATGCTAACAAACACTAGCTATCCGTGCTGCTTGAGAAGTGTGAATGGGGCCCCCCAATTTCTAATTTCCAAAGCATATCATTGCCCTGCAGATAAACCAAATGCCCAACAAAACATTCCCTAAGTATTTATTGAGTATCCACCTTCTTGTACAAGACACTGTTCTAACCTTTGAGGATATAGCAATTAACATGAGAAATGTTAGTGGGACTTACATTCCATCCAGGGGAACAGACACTAAACAATTAATTATATATATGATCACTCTTGTGATGAATGCTATGTGGGAGCATATGTCAGAGGTTCTCACTTAATCTGGCACAGTGGTCAGACAGGCTTCGCCAAGGAAGGGATTTTTAAATTGAGCTCTGAAGGGCAAGTAGAAAGGAATTAACTAGAAAAGAAATGGAGCAAGAGCATTTCTTGCAGAATAGTGTGTCCCCAAGACTAACTTGGGGCATTGCAATAAAAGAAAAAAGGCCAGTGAGCTACACTCAGAGAGTGAGTAAGGCAGTAAGATGACAAGAAGCTGCAGAGACAGGTTAGGGCCAAAATTCCCAGAGCTTCCAAACCATTTTGGTCTTATCCTATGTACAATGGGTTTTAAAGAAGAGCGTGATGTGATAAGATATACAATTTAGAAACATCACAGTATGAAAGGAGACCAGTGAGAACCCTGTTGAAAGTTGGCAGTGTGGACCAAGATCGTGGTGTTAGACATGGAGACAAGTGGGTAGATGTGAAAGACAGAATTCATAGACTTGTTGACTCAGATCAAGAAGATAAGCAGGAGGCAGATCCAGGTTTTATGGGACCTAAAGCTTATGGAATTGGCGAGCTCTTCCAGAAACGAATTTACTGTATAAAGGAAGATCCCAAGATGGCTGGCAAAGTCCTAGACATTGCATACAGACACAAAGGTCTGGGTGAATAAGAGAAGGGGCTTCCTTCTCTGTCTCTGTTTTTATAAAGGGGCAATGCTTTTCCCAGAATCCTTCCCAGTAGTTCTCTCCAGGGTAGCAGATTGGGTAGAAAAATAGTTAACCCCTTCCAATTCTGAGACTCTCTGATTGTAGTGGGAAGAAAACAATTTAGACAAGTGCATTATCATCTGCAAGCCAGGAAGGCAATCCATACCTATGCTCTAGTAACAGGATGTAACTATTGTCCAATAAGATACTTTTGAAATGATAACTTATGGTTGGACAGCAGAGATAAACTGAGCTGTCCTCAACAAATTAGGACAATGACCACTCTATCTATTATGACTTGAGTGACTGAGCAGTTTCCCTCTTTTTTTCCCCACATCTCAGTCATCTTCCCTTGTGAAGGTGAATTTCAGATCTCCCCTGTATCACCGTTGGTGGGCTCTGACTTATCTCCTCATTGACAACAGTTGGCACCTGTTTTCTGTCAGCTGACTGGCGCTGCGGCATTTTGTCCTGAGGCGAGGGGAAGACATGAACTGTAAGCTTGCAGAAATAATCAGGCGTGTGGTGATCATAAGCCTTACTTCTGATAGAACCCAGAATCAAGCTGGAAATTATTACCCGGAGATAGTGAGCTGGAAGATATTGTCTCTCCAAGTGAGCTGAGAGAGCACTGGGCCTGGAAGATGGTCCAGGAAAAAAAGATTCTGTCTGGAGAAATGCATCCCCATCTTGAAGAGTCACGATGCACACTAGTATATTAAAAGGATTTCTGAGAACTACAATGAAGAAATATGAAAAACTCAGTTTTTATTCAGTGTTTCACAAAAGTACATGACCAGGGGATCCTTGTTAACACACACACACACACACGCGCGCGCGCGCGCACACACACACTGATTAATATGCTAAAGAACACACTTTGGGAAATTTAAAAAAAAACACACATATTAACATCAAGGCAGGAAGGCCAAGGAATGAGGAGAGAAATAAAATGACCCAAGATAGTAGAAAACTCCTAGAGTTGGTGCCTGGACTGTAATGTCGTGATTTTCAATATGTTTTGGCAGCCCTGGGTCTGTACTACACGTAAATTCACATGGGCTTGATTCTTGATCCCAAGGATGCCTGAGCTATGGGCCTATCACTCCCTTAAGAGAAGAGCTTTGGTTCATTTCGAGATCAATCAAGGAGTGATGACTGACAAGGACAACTACCTATCTCACTTTTAAATTTATTGGAGTTTCCAAAATTGGAAGTAAAGAAGCAGTATAAAAATCTATCTAGTTGTTCCTGGAAGCATGAGATTGTCTATTAAGGCATCAGTTTGAAAAATTTTGAAGTAATGCTAAAAAGTGAAACAGACTGGAATAGTGAAAAGATGGGGTCAGATAGACCAGTTTGAAATCCTGGCTTAGCTGTGTGACCTTGGGCAGGTGACTAACCTCTCTGAATCTCAGTTTCCATATCTGTAAAAATGCTTCACTTGCAGAATAATGCAAGCATTAGAAATAATATAGCTCATTCTCATGAATTATTATGTCATTATTGTGAAAATATAGACTATATGTGCTTAACATGTAGTAAATATTCAAATAAAAACTATTTCTATTATTTCAAATAGCAGAAAAGAATTGATAGTATAAGACACACAGTACTCATTTGATTCCCATACTATAAATACCCTCTAAAATGTTATGCCACCTTTTTGTCTTGCTAACCTAAGTCATAGCCTGGGTTCTGGAATAACCGCCAGGTTAAAATCCCAACTCTTCTCTTGCTATCTGTGTGACCTCAAACAAACCACGTAACCACGTTACCTCTCACTGCCTCACCTTTCTAGTCTACAAAATAGAGACAATAATATTATTTATCTCCTATTTGTTATACAATTTTTGTGAGAATTCAATTAAACAATGCACTATGCGGTGGATATAGTTAAGAACTCATTATTGTTTTTCACTGTTGTTAATATCAACACTTTTCAATGCTTTATAAATTGTATGTATTTGAAAACTGGTACTCTTAACTCATTACACAAAAGATGATTGGACATAAGACAATATTAAACAAATGATTTCCATTTTTTCATTATCTCCTTTCTCTTCACTTGTTGCCTCTGGGTTTCCTTGGCCTTGGGTAACTGCTCTTCAAGTCTCAGCTGTCACTTTGAGCTCCCTTCTCATTGCAGTCTGTCTACGTTGGCTACAATTAAATGGTTTCCAATGTGGCCTTAGGAGAAGAAGGGTCACATTGGAATGACAATTCCCAAGGCAGCACCATCTTGACCAGTGACAGTTTACAGTATTTCCATCTTCTTCATTGATTCTAATATTTTCTCCTTTATTGAATTTGTAGATACGAGCTACAAATTCAAATCTATTTGGCTCCAAAGTCTATTTTCTTTTCACAACACCACAATAATAAGAGCATCAGTCTTGCTAATAATGAAAACTAACATTTATTGAATATTTACTAGGCACAGAAACCACACTAAATTATTTATCTGCATTGTCTTATGTAATCCTAACAGCAAACCGATAAACAGTAGACTTCACTGTTCTAGATGAGGAAGTAAGGCCCGGAGGTGAAGTAACTCGCTCAAGGACACACAGCTCCCAGATGATAGAGCCAGGATTGAGATTCACTTGTGGCTGATTCAAGAGCCCACACCTCTAGCCACTTTGTGTTGCTGTTATACTTTCAGACTTTTTTTGCCCTTTAATGATTAGAACAATATAATTTACGGCAAATAATTGATAAACCTAAAGCTTGTGGCTTTTTGGTTTCTGTAAGTAAAAATAGCATCATAACAAAGTGGCAGCTGATTCAGGCCCATTCATTCATGTCATGAAAGCTCAGTAAATGCTGGTCAAGAGTGACCAGAGGAAAGGCGTGGGTGTTCAGATAAGCAGAGTGGGCTTGATCCACCGATGAGCGCTCTGTTGGTGTGGATAAGGTCTCACAGGTGGCTTTCGTCACTCTGGTTCTCTCTGACAAGAGAACTTGAAACAACCCATACATTTCTCTTTCATTACAAATCCCTCTTATCTTTAGAATTTTTGGTTCAAAGTTTACACTATCCAAAAAGCGTTTCCTCATCCAAAACAGACCGGCTTCATGCACACTACTGTGGAACACTCAAGGGACACTCATTTCGGTGAATGTGACTGTCAACTGAAAATTGTGCATGAAGTAGGGAGATCTCTGGACCCTCCCCAAGAATGAGTTTTGGGCTGGGCTCTGGTAGTGTCTGGAAGAGAAATGATGCTGTAAGAAGCAACTGTAAAGTATTTAAGGCTGAACCAGGCCTAGAGCCTACTCTTCTCCCATCAAAACATCATCTAGATTTATAAATCACCTGCTACTGGGGCTCCTGGGGACAGGGATAAAGAAACTGACAGAGGAAGGGAGCAATCAAGATAACTCTGCAGGAACAAGTCAGAGAATGTTTTCCCTACCCTCTTCTATGAACAAGAACTCTTTTTGAGCTTGTAACTCCCTTCCCAGATAAATACTCAATGAAGACACATACAATATGAGGTTATGTGGAGGTGGAGGGTATGTGGGTTTGGAGGAGAGTGAAAGTGCTTTGTGGCATTCCAGGCAAATTGTCTGGAAGTAGCACCCATGGTAGAGGCCCAGTATAGAAACCAGGAAAGTGATTTCTGCCTCTCTCACACATGCCTTGAGAATGGCAGACACGAAATGTCCATAGTCATCTCTTTGTCCATACATTGATGATAGAGCAATGCTTACATATGTAGCAATATACAGGCAATATGAATTGTACAAATGTACAAATTGCAAGCCAAAACCCAAGTGAGCAAAAGTTACTTCATTTTCAATAACAGAACTTCATTTCTGTTGAGTTCCCTTTCTAAGAAGTGGTGTCAACTTGATCTCAGCCAATCAAGTTTTATTCCCTTAATCTAGGGTTGCATCAAACTTCTGAGAGAGGCTAATGGAAATATCAAAGCATGGATGGGGTGGGGATAAGAGAGTGAGGGGAGCATAGATGTCTGTTCTGAGTTATCTTCTTCCAATGCCAGTATCAGCTGAAACATCCATTCTAGCCTTTGGGAAGCCCTGTGCAGTTACTGATGGCCACTGATCTGTACTACTGATCAACGTTTCTCCATGCTACTCTCTGGTACGTGTAAGTCACTTCTGCTCTCTGCTATTACCTCCTAAATAAACTACCTATACTCAAGTCATTAATTATCTGAGGCTCTGCTTTCAGGAGGAACTAAGCTAAAACAGACCTTTAAAAATGAAAATTTCAAATCTTGGGCAGGGTCTTTGTTTAGCTATGGGATCAGCATTAAGAGGTGTATGGTTTAATACCAGCTCTTTTTTTGTACTCTAGGCTCAAGAAGGCACAATTTGAAAGGGGTGGTATTGGTAGTAGAATGAACAAGTGAAACTTTTATTTTATTAGTCGGTTTTGTTGACATAGTAAGGCTGTGTAACAAACTACCCCAAGGCTCAGTGGCTTACAACAAGCATTTATTCTCATTCTCACAAGTTGCCAAGGTAAAAGATGTTCAGCTTATTTAGGCTACACTCATCTGAATGGTTCTGTTTCATGCTGTGAGTTGGCTGGGTTTGGTTCTAGAATGTGAATCTGTGCCATACACATTTGTTCTGGAAACAGGCTGAAGGAGCCGTAGCTCCCTGGGGCGTCCCCTTCTCGTAGCACGGGATCACTGAAAAGCAAGAGCCAAGCCAAACTGTGCAAGCACATTTAAGGCCTGGCTTGTATCATGTCCATTAATGTTCCATTGACCAAAGCAGATCACATGGTCAAGCTCAACCTTGACGGCCAGGAAATACACTCTGTTCACAGGAGTGGAGGGGGTGGAGTGAGTAATAATCACCATCACGTGTGCTAGTGCTGTAGCCTCGCAAAATGATGAGGCAGTTAAGGAAACATTGCTCTTCCTCCTGATAGGTTTAATTTGTATTTTGGAATTAATGGTTGCCGGGGGGCTGGCCCCATGGTGTCGTGGTGAAGTTTGCGCACTCCACTACAGCAGCCGGGGGTTTGCAGGTTCGGATCCCGCGGCGGACCTATGTACTGCTCATCAAGACATGCTGTTGCTGAGTCCCACATACAAAATAGTGGAGGATTGCCATGGATGTTAGCTCAGCGACAGTCTTCCTCAGGCAAAAAGAGAAAGATTGGCAACAGATGTTAGCTCAGGGCCAATCATCTTCATCAAAAAAAGAAAACAAAAAGAATTAATGGCTGTCCTTGGGACATGTGTGTGCACTTCCGTTTGTGCTTGCAGCCTGCACGTGGCTAAGCCAATAGTTACCAAATGGGCATTCAAAAGAGAACAGAGACACATCTTCAACCTTCCTGGTGGGAAGACTTTGAAGATGGCTGGACGTGGAGGACAAAAGCTGGGTAGAACAGTCCTTCTGGAATTCTTGAAAAATTATTTTAGTTTGATTGAATAATTATGATTTAGAAGAAATGAATGGAGTCTGGGGGAAACCAACCCCCCTGGGTAGGAAGTGGTCAGATTCTGAAATGGTGAGTGGAAATTCCAGGGGTGGAGGTTTGATGCAGGCAAGAAAAGGAGGCCAAAGTTGGGAACTGGGGGCTTCTGACGAGGGGGCCTCTGGGAAGGATTTAATGCTTAGTTGCTGTAATCTGACCTATAAAGACAGTCATGTTGAGTGAACTGTTGTCATTTCTCTCACATGTAGGAAGTCCCTTTGGTTTTTTTTCCCTCAACACTTCAGTTAAGGCTCATACAACCTTGTGTTGTCAAGAAAGTGAAAGAATGGACTATAAAGAAAAATGAAATTTATCTATTCAAGTAGATTCTTAAATTGCCTCCTAAAAAGCCCATTTTTCTAAAAATGAATTAACTTACTATAAACCTTCAGCTTTTCTTTTTTACAGTCCATTTGGGAAACACAAAAAGTAAGAGAGAGATCCTGTTTTCGTTGGCAACATGAGCTTTTTTTCTTTTTGACTTAGAAATGATTTATTCTAATTTATAAGCATATTTTACATATTCTGGTTAATACATCAAGTGTATAATATAGGAGTTCCCTTAAGAGTACTAAGACTACACATGTAAAACTCAGCTACACATTGTATTAAGCTATAGACAAATGTCACTTTTAATATCAC
The DNA here is from genome assembly GCF_057802395.1 of Ceratotherium simum simum. Lineage (NCBI taxonomy): Eukaryota > Metazoa > Chordata > Mammalia > Perissodactyla > Rhinocerotidae > Ceratotherium > Ceratotherium simum. The sequence continues at coordinate 72,749,985 of NC_141903.1, read as the reverse complement.
AACACATACATATTACACTTTTTTTCACTGACAGAGGAACATGCCTTTCAAAAAATACTTTATTGGATGAAACTTTCTTATTCTCAGGAAAATTTTGGTCCTTTAATATAATTTATTATGCCTTTTAAAATTCTGTTTGATAAAAGCATTGGTACGTTATAAATACCTGTAAAGAAAATATAGTTCAAAATTCCGAGGGAAATATTATATAAGTTTCTTCTTTTATATTTTCACAAAAATCCACACAGGCACTAAGAAAGACTGACAAAAATATTTTATGTCCAAACAATATTCTCCACATTGGAAACATTCAAACATGACTTTATTTAAATTTTAAAGCTTCTCTAGAGTGAACCTTTGGCTATAATCCAATGAGTTGGTTGGGGTTTTAAGCAGGAAAAGATACTGTTAGAAGGATGAAAAAGAAAGCTTCCTACAGTTGGCACTCAATTAGGAATGGGGAAAGGGTGAGTTTTCATTTATTACTTTTTATTGGCTTTAGCTTTGTTTTTTAGTTGAAAATGTACCTAATAACTCTCTGGTCCTTTTCAGCTTTCAAATTTTTTGACGTGCTATCATATTCAAAATTCTATCCAACACCTTATATCAAACAACATGTGAAACTTCCAAGGACAGAGTGGTACTGTAATTCTTTTAGGAGAACATCCTCTAAGCATCATGAGTATGCTCTGGAAAGCCCTTGTTCTGCACAAATTTAAACGGTAGAATAGGGGGTGAAAGTTTGTCTTACCAACCACACTTCAAACCAAAGCAAATGACAGACTCTAGCGTTCTCTTCCTGGTCTAGTTCATTGCAGTTCTCTTCTTGGTCTGGTTCATGTGTGGTCTTAGGAAGTTCAAACTTCATGGAAGAATTGCACACAGCAAACTCAACGGGAGAATGCCAGCATTGCAGGGGACTAGAGCCCTTGTGAGCATAGAGAGAATGGGAAGCTAGTGGGCTGGCAGCTAATGAATTAGTGTCAATGAGCATCCAGGTGAGGGGAGGTTAAACGAATATGTCAGGCTAGATTTTACAGGTACTTTCGGGGGTCTAAAATACCTTTTTATTCTTGCCTATAAATTAATTAGATCATGGCAAATTCTTGTAATTATTGGTTACCATACAGATCCTGCCTGAAAGAAGTCAAGGATATTTTTTTCCTCATGCATTTACACGTTGTACATGTTCATTTAGTGCAGGAATGGGCAAAATCAAATGCCTACCGAGTGCTCGCCAGTAAGGTGGCCACTTTAAGCAGCATGGAGCAGAGTGCCATGGGGACCTGGCACTCAAGTCTAGCTGGGCAGCTGCTACTCAGCTCCAGCCAACTGTTGCCATGAGGGAAGGTGGGTCTGAGAATCAGAAATGTGAGATCTCATATTTTCAATAATCACTCACATTTTAAAAACATTTTACATGCCAAACAAAATCTACCTGAGGGACAAATTCAGCCTGTGGGCTGCCAGCTTGAGTCCTCTGAGTTGAAGCTTAGATGCTATCAGCTGTAAGACTAGGGAAGAGCCTTTAGTGTCAAGGAATGAACACTCAGTTTCAAAGATCCAGAAAAACCTGTTCTAATGAATACAACTTAAAAAACAAACAAAACCTCCCATTGGCTCTCCCTACTATGAATATTTTCTTATCGTTACATTGGTTCTCCATGTTATGAGTGGTTTACTATTATTATTGTTAAAAAAATTATGACTAGGAATTTGCTGAGTCCCAAGTATAAGTTTGTTCTAAGTAGTATAAATTAGTTCTCTCAGTACTTAGTTTGCAGCTGAGAAAGAAGAGAGGTAAGGAGAACCTTCAGAAGGGGAAATAGAGGAAGAACAGAGCACACGGCATGAGCCACAGTGGCCTTTAGCTCCACAGAGGACTCTCCATGGCACACGGAGCAAAGAAGAATGCTCTAAAATTGCTCAAACCAGATAATGCAGATTTCAAGGTCTGTTTCTGGATCTAAATAACCCATCTTTTACCTAAAATGACCAGATGGTCTCTCCCTGAATGAGTAGTACTTTGGAGTAAACAAGCCTAGAGAATGGGTCGAATTGTGAACTCTTTATTAGAGACTTTCCAGATCCTCCTTTGGCACCAAAATTAGAAGAACCACATGGCAAAGACAGGGGACAAGCTATAGGGACAGTTTTCTTTCTCTCATTCTTTGCAGATTACTTCTTCAAATTAATCTATTGCCCAGGTTATGCCTCTTCTTTTGAGAAATGAAATGGGAGGGCCCAAGGAGGCGTTCTAATGTGGTGTGTGAACTGTGGCTCCAGAAAGAACAAAACATTTGACTCATGCAGGCAGGGAAGATGTGTCGTGAAAGAGCTACGATTAATGCAGGAAGTTGGATTTACTGCTTGAGCTCATCACTTTCAAATGTCCAGTTTGGAGAGAAAAAGAAAAAGTACCACAAAGGTTATTAGAAGCATAAGAATCCATGACAAAAACAACCACATCAGACACAGGCAAAATCTAAAGAGAAGGAAGAAGCATGAATATTTCCAACTCAGGGCCACACCCTTATTTTAATTTTCCTCCCTCAGAATGTCCACCAGCGCTTGTAGCAGCCGGTCGTCTCTGTGCTTGTAAGGTTTCGTGTTATAGAAAACATCCACATAGTCGTTATACAGACTGTCCTCGGAGTCTTTAAGCTGGGAAGGTTTGTTCAGCTTTTCCAGGGCTTCGTAGAAATTTTCATAAGGGATGTTGAGCTTTGCACTTGGCGACTTCTTTGGTGATTGCTGTGGGGGTGAGTTTTTGTTGAAAGCACTTTGTAAGAGTCGCAGCATGGCCTCGGAATGGGCTCCCTCCGCCAGCTGATCCCTTCTGCCCCCCATGCTGCCGCCACTGGGGCTTTTTGACGCCAGGGGCTTCTTGATCAGATTCTCTTGTGTGGGCTGCTCCTAAAACACAGAGTGTCACCAACAAAGGTAAGAAGCCTCATTATTTGGGGCCAGGCAAGCCAGCTATGGCACATGTCCACTGCCTGCCCCTTGAGAGGCAGTTTGGGGAGCAGAGACAGCACGAGCCTTGCGGTCACACTAACTCGGGTTTCACTCCTCATTTTTCCACTTACTGATGTACCCTTGGCACCTTTTAAATCTCCTTGAACTTCATCTGTAAAATGGAAATGAGAACACCTCCATTTCTGGTGGTTTTGAAGACTGAATGAGATGATATTTCTATGTGCTCCTACCTTACTGGTCTCCTTCACTTGTCAGCCTGCTATAGTAGAATTCATGTTAGGGAATTTAATAATTTTGAATGCATTAATTTTAATTTCTAAATCCTGGATACAAGAATAAATTTAAAAAATAATAAGGCTTCATCCTACGGAAAATATACTCCTACTCCTACTCCCTGTTTATCACTCCTACTCCCTTTCCTCCCCATTCATGTTTTGGGAAGGAGCTGATACTAAAATATTTAATAGCTCATACAGAAGGCCCCAACGGTGCTGTTATGTGGGAGCAGCTTCCTGGAGGCCTCTTGCTTTATCAGGAGCTACCCTTTCAGCTGCTGAGTTTTAAGAAGAGGTCTTGGGAGAGACTGGGGTGGTGGTCCGGGTATAGGGAAACTGGAGATATCAGAGAAGAAGCTCTTTGTCAACTGTTGTGGAACGTATTTTAACATTTTAACAACCAAAGGGTCTTATTAATTCCCCTTAAGGAATCTCGGAGGGAGAAATACCCACAAGGTCAACCTGCCTGTGGGACTGTGAGGAGAAGGCCCTTGGGGGGGGTCCCAGGGGAAGCTGCAGAATGTAACTGGGGCCAGAGTCTGAGCTGAGGACTTCACACAACTAGTTTATAAGTTTCTTGAATAAATACTGTGTCTTTGTATCTTCCCAAACACCCATCACAGAGCCAGTCTTCAGGGAAGGTCATTCTAGAAATTCTGGTAACCCACCTGCTACATCTGAGGCACTGTGCTAGATGCTGGGGGCTACAGAGATAAAGAAAATGTGGTGTCTGCCCGCCGTCTGATAAGGGACAAGCCGGCAGCCTCAGCAGGCTGAGATGCAGGAAGGTGAATGACTGACTTGAGCTCTCCTCTGAAATTTTCTGAGAGAAATTGTGATTCTGTAGCTCCCCTCAGAGTTGCCAAGAAGTGTGGGTTAAGGAATTAGTAAACGGAAGCCTACAGGATTTGGTCACTTGAGCCTTGGTTTTCTTTCTGCAAAATAAACATACTAATGTCTATCCTTTCTAGGTTACAGGGATTATTGGTTAAACGAGACAATGTGAAAAATGCTTAAAAAGTAAGTATAATACAAATGGTAGGTATATGTGATCATACATAAAAACAGCTCACTTTACAATTTGATATCTGTCATAAATGGAGAAAGTTCATGGTACTGAATTTTATAATTTCGAATTCATTAATTTTAATCTCTAAATTCTGGATAAAAGAATAAATTAAAAAATGATAGCCTTTCATCCTATGGAAAATAGTTCACCACCCCTACTCCCTTTCCTCCCCACCCATGTTTGAGGCACACCCTGCCTGAAAGCTATGTGCAGCTTCCCTCACTGCACTGTCTACTACAGTTCAAAAAAGAGCATGCCAAGAAGAACAGAGCCACACAGACCTCCCCGGAGTCCGCCATTTTCTCCACCCCTCTTCTGTCATTCTGAACCGTGTTGTAGGACGTGTACACACGAGGCTGTTTCGTGTGTTCCGGCTGAGAAGAGGTCCCATGCAGAATGAGCTTCCAGTTCACAATTCTTCCTTCATTTTCCAGTCTTCCAGACTAACGAATAAGCATACATAATTTTACTGTGTGTTCTGAGTAATAGCAAACAAACTGCTTCAAAGTGTCTAAAAAGAATTTCATAGCTAAAATCTAATTTAAAAATTCTCTGCCTGTAGAGCTGTATGTACAAAGAGGTAAATCACTGAATTCACCCTTGCTATGAAAATTGACAGTTTACAGTTTCAAGAATTTAAACACTGCTTAATTTCCTCATTTAATTAAGAAAGCAGAACTCTCTATATGAATCTCCTTTTCTAAATTGGGTGTGGTCTTGAAAAGTTGACTGTACCTTCTATAAATAGAATTATATTTACCAATTATCAACTTATAGAAACATTCCATTGGGAAAAAGTCAGCCTTTATGAAGTATCATAAATAGCCTTCAGCATTACTCAGTCCTTAAAAACTATATATTTATGGGAAGAGTAAATTTCCAGAGGCTTAACAATTATGTTAAAAATAATGTGCTGAAATCTAAAACATCTAAAAGTGTAGAGTCAGATTTTGCAGACTTGATATAAAATAGTCCCATTTTAGTAAATAGATTTTCTTAGTTTCCTGAAGGTGAAATTGAGTTAAAGAATGGAAGCCAAGTTCAAGAATGGGACCACTTACTAAGAACATTTTCTCGTTCTCCCTATGAGAGCAGGAATTTTTACAACTTCCAATTCTAAATCACAATTTTAGCAGTCTTTAGGAGAAAGCTATTCTTGGAGGAAAAAAGTAACAATGATTATAGGATTTGTATTAACGTAATTGACACTTTCAGGAATTTAAAATAATTTTTTTTTTTTTTAAGTTATCTAAACATTGAAATCTGGTGCTGCTGGCACTTATGACACTTCTATCTCGGGAGAACTCCGACCCGAAATTCTATTTGTTTATATGCTGACCTATAAGAAAATGCTGGCGAGGGCCGGCCCCGTGGCTTAGCGGTTAAGTGCGTGAGCTCCGCTACTGGTGGCCCGGGTTCGGATCCCAGGCGCACACCGAGGCACCGCTTCTCCGGCCATGCTGAGGCCGCACCCCACAGCAACTAGAAGGATGTGCAGCTATGACATACAACTATCTACTGGGGCTTTGGGGGGAAAAAAAAGGAGGAGGATTGGCAAAGATGTTAGCTCAGAGCTGCTCTTCCTCAGCAAAAAGAGGAGGATTAGCATGGATGTTAGTTTGGGGCTGATCTTCCTCACAAAAAAAAAACAACAAAAAAAAAACAAGAAAATGATGGCAAAATGGTACAAAAATAAATAATTCAGCTGTATTTGGCTTTTTGCTTAGACACTCCTTGCTTTATTTTTGTGATTATATGTCACAATTTTAGAAAGATATCAAAGAGTGTTTGTAAACAGAGTGAAAGAGAAATGAGAAATGCTTTTCAGTTTGTTTCATAACTGAAACAAAACAAGCCATGCTAAATAAGATATCTTGTCTAGCAAGTAAGCTACTTCTAAATAGCCACTGCAGTAAATATTTGTCAGAGTGCCTTCATGTGACCCCAGCAGAGTGTCATAGCAAAGCCGGTCTAGGATCTAACTATCTTTGTGAATACAGGTGATTCTAGTGGCTGAGGAGGTCATGTGGCTGGCTGCTGTCTGACAGGGGAACACTTGCATTTGTCCCATAGTCTGTTACATTGTGTATCAGTATATCCTTTTTTTTTTTTTTTTTGTGAGGACGATCAGCCCTGAGCTAACATCTGATGCCAATCCTCCTCTTTTTTTGCTGAGGAAGATTGGCCCTGAGCTAACATCCTTGCCCATCTTCCTCTACTTTATATGGGACACTGCCACAGCATGGCTTGACAAGCGATGCGTTGGTGCACACCTGGGATCCGAACCTCCAAACCCCGGTCCGCCAAAGTGGAGCGCTTGCACTTAACTGCTTGTGCCACCGGGCCGGCTCCTATCTTTTTTCTTTCTTATAGTATGGTCGGTGCTTAATCTTTTTGTTTCTAATCTATATAGCCAAGTGGGCAGGACTTGAAATACTATATCTTTTCCTTACTTTTCCTAAGGATGATTAAAATTCCTTAGGGCTTTGATTAATGATGATACCAATCTTAAAAGTGCTTCAGACTGTTTAAAAGTGAGCTTGTGTTTCTATATCCTTTCCTTCATACTTACCATGTCTGTAATTCGCAAAGTCCAGGTACCTATGGGATTCTCTCCCCATGTGTGAACAGACATGAAGTCCCAATTCTTAAAGCCATTAGGAGATGTATCCCGCTCTCTTTCAGCCAACAGTACAGTGCTGGTTCCTATTTTCATGCAACAAACACAGGTTAATGCATGTCCTAACAGCTCTGACAGTAGGATACACTCTAGCATCTAATAACTGAAAATGAAAACTTGGAGAGATTAGCCCTCCTAATTTTCCCTTTTAGTATAAGACTAGAATAGAGACATTCACAAGAAAAAAAAGTTTTTATCCACTGTACTTAGCATATTGCCTGGCATTATAAGTTCTCAATAATTATTATAGAAAAATAGTAATGACGAATATATTGATTAAGGTTTATTTGAATAAGGAGAGCTCAGAGAAAACTACATTTATATGTTACATTAAAGAAGAGAGTTAAAGATCTGAAATATATTTTTGTAGAACTATCATTTTGAAATTTAAGAGGAAATCTTGAAAATTTAATGGGTACCTGAATCTATAATCTAATGTAGACATAAAAAAAAAAGCTATATTAATTTAATATAAAACTATATATAGTTTTATATATATATAACTATGTGACTATATATATGACTATATATATATATGACTATATATAGTCATATAAAAACTAGAAGTAGGAGTAACTCTAAATTTTCAAATTTAAGCTCTCTATAGATCAATAAATAATATTTCTTTCTAAGTGAAAGAGTCCAATAACTATAGGGCCATCAGCGAAAAAGCACTCCACCAATACTCCAGGTCAATTCTAAGACATCTAGAAAGCATAACTCCAAAATTAACGGAGCCTACTCCAATCCTCTAGGAAGTTCATATCCTGGAAGGAGATTATAGAGATGATAGTTCATCCCTCCTCATATATCACCTATAGAAATTGAATTTAGTCAGTTGAATCCTACTGAAACATGAGAGAGTATTGGGACAGCTTCTCCTGGTTGGATTGTTGTTTATGGTTCACAAACTCTTTCCCATCCAGGATCTGTTCTGGATTAGTACCCTCTCAGGAATGGGAAATGTGCATATATCATATCATATGGCCTTAATCATATCATTATGAAAAATTTGTTAGTCTTCTCAACCCTCGTTCATGGATATGAATTCTCAGTTTTTCAATTGATTTCATGGATGTGTCTGATGTATTTGTCAGCTTTATTAATTAATTGTCAGAGTAACTTTCACTAACGTGTTAGCTGAGAGAAATGAATGATAGATTAGTGATCTGGGAAACTGAACACAGTTTGACAATATGTGACTCCAGGAAAGTTTATTGATTGGTGTTATTTGAATAGGCTTCATTCTCTGCTTATCTAAGGACCAGTGGGAATGAGTGGGGCAGAGTTCTGATGCCAAGAAAAATGAATTAAAAATTAGCATATTTTTTAAGACTTGAAAATATCTATTGGAAGACTTAGTCCTATAAATTAACAAAAACAGTCATTGATTTGAAGTCATTCAATTTACACTTAAAAATTTAAACAAATAGTTTAGAAGAAATTCTTGAAGTTTTTGTTTTTTAATTCACCAGCAGCAGAAGTGAGTGTGACATGAAGGTCTCCTCTGCGGGAATATTCAATTGTTGCTTCAAATTGCACATGTTCCAGGGACTTGATAGCATTTTCTTGTCCTTCGCAAGCTCTTGTTGGAATTTCAATGATAACTTCTCCATTAGCTTTCAGGGCTCTAAATACATTAAAGAATCATCACTGAGTATAATGTATCTCTTCTCCCTTGCATTTTATGCAGCTGTGTATGCATCACTCTTAACTACTCAGCTAGGCTTGTTTTCTCTCCCTGTTATGAGCAGAACCCAATTCAGGATTAGGTATAAATGAATTTTAATGCATAAGGCAATGGGTAAGGTTTTCACCAAAATTAAAAAAACAACTCTACAATTTATATGGAGCCACAAAAGACCACAAATAGACAAATCAATCCCAGCAAGAAGAACAAATCTGGAGGCATCATATTTCCCGATTTCAAAATATATTACAAAGCTATAGTAATCAAAATAGTATGAAACTGGCATAAAGACAGATGTATAGACCAAAGGAACAGAATAGAGAGCCCAGAAATAAATCCATGCATGTGAGGTCAGCTGACCTTCTACAAAGGTGTCAAGAATGGGCAAATAATGGGAAAGGGTAAGTCTCTTCAACAAATGGTGTTGGGAAACTGGATATCCACATGCAAAAGAATGAAATTGGACCCTTATCTAACACCATATGCAAAAATTGACTCAAAATAGGCTAAAGACTTAAACATTAGCCCTGAAACTGTAAACTCCTAGAAGAAAACATAGAGAAAAAATGTTATGACATTGGTCTCGGCAGTGATTTCATAGATATGACACCAAAAGCATAGGCAGCAAAAATGAAAATAAATAAATGGGACTACATCAAACTAAAAAGCTTCCGCAGAGCAAAGGCAACCTACAGAGTGGGACACAATATCTGATAAGGGGTTAATCTCCAAAATATATACGAACTCCTACAACTCAATAGCAAAAAAACTAATAACCCAATTCACAAATGAACTAAGGACCTGAATAGACATTTCTATTGACTAACATATGAAAAAATGCTCACCGTCATTAATCATCAGGGAAATACAAATCAAAACTACAAATTAAAACACCTGTCAGGATGGCTGTTATCAAAAAAACAAAAGACAACAAGTGTTGATGAGAATATGGAGAAACTGGAACCCTTGCACAATTGGTGGGAATCCAAAATGGTGCAGCCACTATGGGAAATAGTATTTTTTTCCCTCAAAAAATTAGGACTAGAACTACCATATGATCGACCAATCCCACTTCTGGATATTTATCCCAAAGAATTGAAATCAGAATCTCAAAGAGATATTAGCACTCCTATGTTCATTGCAACACTATTTACAATAGTCAAGATGTGGAAATAAGCTAAATGTCCATCGACAGATGAATGGATAAAGAAAATTTGGTGTATACTTGCAATGGAATATTAGTCAGCTTTAAAAAAAGAAAGGAAATTCTGCACTATGTGACAATACAGATGAAACTTGAGGACATTATGCTAAGTAAAATAAGCCAGTCACAGGAAGATAAATACTCATGATTCCACTTATATGAGGTATCTAAAAGTCAAATTCAGAAAATCAAAGAGTGGAATGGTGGTTGTCTGGGGCTGGGGGAGGGCAGGAAATGGAAAGTTACTAATCAATGGGCATAAAGTTTCAGTTAAGCAAGATAAGTTCTAGAGAACAGCTGTACAACGTTGTACCTATAGTCAACAATAATGTACTGTACACTTAAAAATTTGTTAGGAGGGTAGATTTCATGTTAAGTTTCTTACCACAATAAAAAGAAAAGAAAAGAAAGTGATAAGGAATCCAGATACTTGAATACAATGCTATTTGCTGTGGAATCGAATTTAGGCAGATTTGCTTTATATCCTTCAAAAAGCGGTCCATTACTGCAACAGACCCTCTTAAGAAATGATTTTATCTACCTAATGCATGCTCCGTAAGCCTCCCACCCTTGGGTATTTTGTGTGAGTCTTCAGTATAATCATAGTTGCCTTGGTAGAGTCAACAAAATAGTCACACCAGATTATGCTTCTGTAGCCAGATGTGGTGGGCCAGATGTGGTCTATGTAAAAGCAGTATGATAAAGGATCTTTCATGGAAGAAAAGTTATGAATCACATAGCACTGTGGCACAAAGTGAGGTTCTTTGGGAAGGTTTTGGATAACACTGGTTGCCAAGTACTGCATTTCATCAATTCTAAGCTGCATTTTTTAAAAACATTTTAATGTCTTTGAATTTGGGATGACTCTTAAAACTGATGGTTCATAATAGTTTAATTGGCAGTGATTTTTCTTAGTGGTATGTAAAACAATGGTGTACCTTAGAATTATGCTATATAGTGGGTAGGCTATGAGAGGAAAATGCAAATATGCTAACATGATTTGCAGATCTTTGATTTCTCAGTGGTTCCCCAGGGACCCACAGGGAACACTGGCAAATGCCATCTCCATCTACTTTATAAGGGTAGGTGAGAAAAGAATTAGGCAGAGTGACAAACATCATAATTAAATAGTGCCATGGACACACATTTGTTTAAAATTCTTAGAGACACTTACCTGGGCTCAAAGTCATTGTCCTTCACAACACATTCTTTCTTCTCAGGCACACTGCTCCAGGTCCTGGGATCAGCTAAATCCACCAGAGCTTTGGCATTTAGCAACCCAAATCCAAATCGACTATTCACCATCAAGCCTGCTCCATTCTTTTTCCATCCAGGGTTATTGGCCAGTGGGTCATACTCAGAGGTCCAGACAACCAAATGCTGCATATCTCGCCAGGTGAGATTTGGACTGGAGGGGAAGTGACCCAAAGTATCTTTCAGGGACAAAATGAAGTTTCCTTGCAAATGCAAATGCTAAAAACAAGTATCTCCATTCAGAGATTATGAAGTGCCTTTTGCAACTGTACACATGTAATTCTGGTGTGTATAACTATTGTATGTCTTTTCGTTCAGAATTCAAAATAGAGTACTGAAAACTTCTCCTTATATCATATAAGTTAAGCTCTTACTATGAGTAAAATTTGGTCTTTAGCATTGTAGAAATGTAGGACTTGTTCCCTGATTTCTAATTACTTAAATTTAACTAGAGCAAAAATTAAAAATGACAACACTTCCTTTGTGTTTTCTAGTCTTCTACTGTCCAGTAACAGCTTTAGCACTTGCAGCATTATGAACCCACAGATGAGGTCTTGACTTCCGTCTTAGGAAGACTCAGATTTTAAAGACACAGGCTGGCTACCTACTCTTAAATATTTTTTGCCTCTTGTCTTTATATAGCAAAAGTGACAAGAAACTCTTAGCTACTTGAGATCATTCTTGCAAGGCACTATACTGAATACTGTGGGGATATTCAAGGAGGTGGTTCTTGTCTTTAAGAAGCTTACAATCTAGTAAAAGACCTAAGTGTTTTTATAACTATAATATATCTGTTGAGTGCTCTATTCATGGCATAATGTATTGTGGAAGTCTAGAATAGAAAGAATTTTTTCAGGATGGAAAGATCTAGGAAGGCTTTGCTGGGAGGAAATATTTGAGCTGAACTTCAGAGGGTGCATAGAATGTCAATAAGTGGAGAGACAGTAGATACAGAGAAAGCGTTTGACAAGATTCAACATCCATTTATGATAAAAACTTTCAATAAAATGAGTATAGAAGGAAAGTACCTCAACATAATGAAGGCCATATATGACAAACCTACAGCCAACATCATACTCAGTGGTGAAAAACTGAAAGCTATTCCTCTAAGATTAGGAACAAGAGAAGGATGCCCACTCTCACCACTCTTATTCCACATAGTATTGGAAGTCCTAGCCAGAGCAATTAGGCAAGAAAAAGAAATAAAAGGGATCCAAACTGGAAAGGAAGAAGTAAAACCAACACTATTTGCAGATGACATGATTCTATATATAGAAAACCCTAAACAATCCACCAAAAAACTATTACAAATAATTAACAAATACAGTAAGGTTTCAGGGTATAAAATCAACATAAAAAAGTCAGTTGCATTTCTATACACTAACAATGAACTGGCAGAAAGAGAAATCAAGAATACAATTCCATTTATAATGGCAACAAAAAGAATAAAATTCCTAGGAATAAATTTAACTAAGGAGGTGAAAGACTTATACACTGAAAACTATAAGACATTATTGAAAGAAATCAAAGACGACGTAAAGAAATGGAAAGATATTCCGTGCTCATTGATTGGAAGAATAAACATAGTTAAAATGCCCATTTTACCTAAAGCAATCTACAGATTCAATGCAATCCCAGTCAGAATCCCAATGACATTCTTCACAGAAATAGAACACAGAATCCTAAAATTTATATGGAAAAACAAAGACCCCAAACAGCCAAAGCAATCTTGAGAAAAAACAACAAAGCTGGAGGTATCACACTCCCTGGTTTCAAAAAATACTATAAAGCTATACTAATCAAAACAGCATGGTACTGGCAGAAAAACAGACACATGGATCAATGGAACAGAATTGAGAGCCCAGAAATAAACCCACACATCTATGGACAGCTAATCTTTGACAAAGGAGCCAAGAACATAGTGGAGAAAGGAAAGTCTCTTCAATAAATGGTATTGGGAAAACTGGACAGCCACATGCAAAAGAATGAAAGTAGATCATTATCTCACACCAAACACAAAAATTAACTCAAGATTAAAGGATTAAAGACTTCAATGTGAGACCTGAAACCCTAAAACTCCTAGAAGAAAACATAGGCAGTATGCTCTTTGGCATCGGTCTTAGCAGCATCTTTTTGAATACCATAACTACTCAGGCACGGGAAACAAAAGAAAAAATCAACAAATGGGACTACATCAGACTAAAAAGCTTCTACAAGACAAAGAAAACCATCAACAAAATGAAAAGACAACCCACCAACTGGGAGAAAATATTTGCAAATCGTATATCTGTTAAGGGGTTAATCTCCAAAATATATAAAGAACTCATACAGCTCAACAAAAAATAAACAACCTGATCAAAAAATAGGCAGGGGATATGAACAGACATTTTTCTAAAGAAGATATCCAGATGGCCAACAGGCACATGAAAAGATGTTCAACATCACTAATTATTAGGGAAATGCAAATCAAAACTACAATGAGATATCATCTCATACCCATCAGAATGGCTATTATTAAAAAGACAAGAAATAACAAGTGTTGGAGAGGATGTGGAGAAAAGGGAACTCTCATACACTACTGGTGGGAATGTACATTGGTGCAGCCACTATGAGAAACAGTATGGAAATTTCTTAAAAGATTAAAAATAGAAATACCATATAATCCAGTTATTCTACTTCTGGATATTTAGCCAATAGAACATGAAAACACTAATTCTAAAAGATATATGCACCCCTATGTTCGTTGCAGCATTATTCACAGTAGCCAAGTCTTAGAAGTAACTTAAGTGAATGGATAACGAAGATGTAGTATATATATACAATGGAATACTACTCAGCCATAAAAAATGACAAAATCGTGCCATTTGCAACAACGTGGCTAGCCCTCGAGGCTATTATGCTAAGCAAAATAAGTCAGAGGGAGAAAGACAATTACTGTATGACTTCACTCATATGTGGAAGATAAACAAACAAACAAACACATAGATAAGGAGAACAGATTGGTGATTACCGAGGGGAAAGGGGTGGGGGGAGTGGTTAAAGAGGTAAAGGGCCACATATAATGGTGACAAGTAGAAACTAGACATTTGGTGGTGAACACGATACAGTCTATACAGAAGTTGAAATATAATGATGTACACCTGAAATTTATATAATATAAACCAATGTGACCTCAATAAAATAAATTTAAAAAAAAGAAAATTAACAACAACAAAATAATGAAATGGAGAGAGAGCAAAGGGGATGAGGCAATGGAACACACCCTCTGAGGGAGGAAAGTACAGGATGTGGCCAGAGTACAGTGAATAGTCTGGTCTGCTGGAGCAGGGAAGAGGCCATGGGGAGAACTGAGCCAGACGGTGAGGATCTTGAATGCCAGGAATAGGAACTTATACTCTATCCTTTGAGCAACGGGGAATCATCAAGGATTTTTGAGCAAGAAAGTGGTATAATCAGAAGTCTTAGTAAAATTAATTTAGCAGCAATATAAAGATAAATCAGAGATGCATGGGATTGTTGGGTCTATTAAAAAGAAGATGACGCCTTCTCTGATCACCCTATTCAAAATTTCAGTTCTCCCCATATGCTACTAAGTTCTCTTATCCCACTATACTTCTTTTCTTTTATAGTACTTATCACCTTCTAACACACTGGGCAATTCATTTGTTTTGTGTATTATTATCTGTCTCTTCTGCTAGAATTAGCCATGAGAAAGGCTGAGATCTTTTCTATCTTCTTCTCTGATGTGTACCAAGCTCTCAGAAGAATGCCAGGCACAGGGTATATATATACACAGAGTAAATATTGGCTGGTTGGATGATTGAATGTGCCTAAGTGTTAAATAGCCCCAAATATAATTTTAAAACATTGCTATTTGTCATTAGATTCTTTCAAGATCTCAAGTTTTTCCTTGGCTTTGAGACCTGCAATGTTTCTATCAAGCCAATCAAGCATTATTTAATAAATAAATGCCTAAATGTCTAGTCCTCAAGGTTTCTATCTTGTCACTAGGTTGTGAAATAACCATCAGGGGAATCTGGCTCAATTTGCTATTTTCTCCCCAGAGCCCTTAATGTCCTGGTTAAACAATCCCCTGGTGACAAGAAAGAAGCAACGTACATTCCTAAACATTGAGGAGTCCGGCTCCTGGTTAAACACCCCATCCTCATCCTCACAGGCATTACAAAGGCTCTACCTGGCGGGCCTCACAGGGAAGCTGCCCTCCCCACACCAGCCTGTGTGCACAGCCCATGCCTCGAGGTCTCTGAAGGAATTTGCAGTCAAGGACTCAGGACCCCCTCCTTGGTCAAGTTCTTTCCATATTTACATTCCTAGCCTCTGTGCCTTCATTCCTAGGTCTCCTTATCTGAGGTCTTGGGCAGAAGTCTTCTTTAGGCGCCTCTGCCAAGGCCTCCTTATGGGGGGAGGCGGGGGAAACTTGAAGACACTTTACCCCACTCTGACTCAGTACCCAGTACTTCTCCACTCCTAGCCTTCCACCTCACCCCATGCCATCCCCAGAGTCCATAAACCTAAGAGAGCCTTTTGTTGGGGCTCCCTCAACAGTGAGATGACTCTCATGTCTGTGCTGCTCCACCTGGCCCTCCACTGGTGCACCTTTCCACGGGGGAAAATGGAACAGGGGGAGTCGGCGTTTTCTCTGGTTTTAGACTCTGGCTTATACCACCACAGGAAGCCCTTAAAGGATTAACTCTTTCATTTTTCGCTTGTTGCTTTAATTGCCTACTCTGACACTGGCAGCTCAGTACACTCTCCCTCAGCTCAGCTGAACTCCTGACAAACACCACTTAACCCTGGAGAGTGACTGATGGAGGCCTTAGAAAGACTCCAGTTCTGTGATTCTCATGGGTTCCTGACCGCTTGCATCATAATTACCTGGTAGCCTTGTAAATAATGAAAATTCCTGAGTCCCACCCTACCCGCTGAACCGAAACACTGAGAGTAGGACGTGATTTTGTATTTATATTTGAGAAAACTGTCTAGCCAGTTCTATGTTATAGCTAAAATAATAGGAGTTGGAAGAGAGAATGCAAACGTATAACTAAGACAATTAGAAGTCATTTCAAATCCTGGGGTCAGAATAGGAGCAATAGAAGGCACATTAAACTGTCTTCTACTACCACGGACCTGGGTGACCTTAAAGCAAGTCAATTCCTCTCCCTGGGCCTGAGCCGACTCATCTATAAGATGAGAGGGCTGAGTATGACAATCTCCAGAATTCCTTACTATTCAGACCTCCTATCTGCCCAATGACATAAATACCTCATTGTAGATCTTGTTTCCATGTTGGCCCTCCCTCATTCAGGAATAATTAACTAGCTGAGCAGAAATGGTTATTTTCTCAATGTAGAAACCAATTCTGTCCTATAAAGCATTTTATTGAAATTCTTGCTTCCTTCCAATCTTTTAAAGGGAGTTTTAGGTAAAAGCCTCTTATCAAGGTGGCCAATAGGCAACATACCAACTTCCCATTTGGACCATCAGTGTGAGCAGGTATGTGGGTGGAGGTTGGGATGAAGAAGTGTACCAAGGAGGCATAAGGCAGAGTCTTGATAATGATAATCATGATAATCAAACACAAAGCATAGACTATCTACATTTCTGTAGTAGAGCATTTTATATGTAGTTGCAAGTTTTATTGCTTTTTATTTTCTTTTACTTATTCTTTGCAAAATATTTAAGGAGGCTTCATTGTCGTGCAATTAGAAAAATTAAGCCAATTTTCCTAACAAAGTTATTCTTCATTTGTGTGATTGCATTTCATAAATGAAAAGGAGTTTCTAACAATAGTGCATCTCATTCCTGACAGCCTTCCTTTGTTAATTAGTGCTCAACAGCATCCACAATAATTAAATTTTTTAAAACTGCATTGGGTTGCTAATCAAGGATATGTTTACAGAAAATAAGGGTTATGGAATTAAACATTGAAATGAAGCATTGCTTCTAATTAGAAGAGTGTAGGTAAAGTAATCTGAAGTCTGAAGACAAAATTCTAAAGTGAAAACATCTTAGAGGCTACCATAAGCCTAGACGTTGAAGATTTTCTAACCTGGAGACTTTCCAACATTTCACAACCCACTGAGTCAAGTGGGTTTCTTTGATGGGATTTATCCAAAGGTTTCATGCAGCATTGAAAGTCCATTTCCCTTTCTCCCGTCTTTAATGAAAACAGAAGATTGGTTCATGTTTGTTTAATGCCTCCAAAGGTGTGAAGGGATTCAATGTTTCACTTCAGAATTTTTGTTCTTTATTAAAAATTATTCTGATTCCTTTGCTCTCTCTTCAAAAGACAGGTTATTGTCTGCCAGCTTTCTTAGGTATATTCACTACATAATAATAATGGTGCCACAGGCATTTATCTAAGGAATTCCTGTCTCTCTTAGTGTGTATATCTCTTTTTCTCCCTCTCCAGGATATGCTTACTAAGTACCCTAATGGGCATTTTCCCAATCACAGCCAGATGAGGTTGTGGGAAAACACAGTTGTAAAGTAACTCTTTATAGCAACTGTTTCTCAAAATTTGGTTAAGGTAACTACCAGCATTAAAACTGCCTGGGATACTTGTTAAAAATGGGGATTACTAGGCCAAATACCAGAAACTTCTGGATCTGAGTTGCTGGCAATAGGACCTGGGAATCTGCATACTAAACAAACTCCCAAGGTTTATACAGAATAAGGTGATTATTATGTGTGCTGGTGTTCGAGAAACACTATTCTAGGGAAGGAAAGTATTCCTCCATACATATTTGAGCCAGAAACCCTTGTTTCTCCTTCTCTGTCCTCTTCCCATTCCCCAGTGTTCCAGCCATGTCATATTTAACACAGCATAGTAAGTAGTCTGCTTGTGACAGGAGCCTTTGATGAGGAACTCATAAACACATGAGAGTTATGATGTTCCTTTATGAGCCTCCATCTTCTTAACCCCCCTTTCTTTGAGGGGATGATAGGCTGGCACTCAACATTTCCTCTACCTTACGGGGCTATGGGAGGGAGTACAGTGTTGTTACTGACAGCACAGGTTTTGGGGTCAGATAGACATGATTTTGAATCTCTTTGTGGGATCTTGGTTACATTTCTTAACCTCTTCAATCTCAGTTTCTTCATTTATAAAATGCAACTAATAATTTCTATGTCACAAGGATGTTGTTATTGTTTATAAAGAGGTTAGCACAGTGTCTGGCCCATAGGAAGAACCTGATAAATACTGAATGTTATTATTCTTGATAAATTGAGCCTAGAGTTCTTCAGTCTCCATAGTTGTTCCTTGAGGAGTGGCACATGGTTAAATGGTTCTTCTAATCTTGACTATCTAGGGACACTTCTGGGAGTTCTGGCATTCAGATTTTCTGAAATAATCGCCTTGGTATAGACAATTGAATAGAGTTCAGAAAACTGTCCACATGAAAACAGACATCTCGATAATCTCTGTGTACTATGGCAGGAAGTATATGAAGGTTAAGATAGAGTGTGTTCATCTTACTGATGATTGAATCGAAACAAAAGCAATGAAATTCTTATTATATGCACCAGGGAGATCATAGACTCTTAATAGCTCTTAAATCACAAACAGTGTGAGAATCTGATGGAACCTACAAACCACTCCTCAGGAAAATGCCATACACACACTCACAAAACATTCTGCATCTAGTTTCAAAGAAGATCATGGACCCCTGGAAACTCATCCATATATTTCATAGCAATCCATGGAGCCCTCGCTTTATAAACAGTCCATTAGAAATTAACTGAGATTAATGAGGCTAGATCATTCTTAGATCATTTTCTCCTCGTACAGAAAAATGTTTGAAATTTTAAAAATCAGAGACTACAATTTTAAAATTTCAGTTCTTATGTGAAATTAACATTACATCTATTGAGCTAGATGGTGTTTCCACTACACTGGTCACTAGACAAGGATGGGCTAGGCCTGACTAATTACATTTACACGCATCTGATAGGTTTTGAGTAGAGAAGACTTAAAATTTTAAGGATGGTTTTCCTTTAACAGCTCCGTGGAGCTAACAGTTTATATCCTGAAGTTATAAATATTATAAGCCTGTCTCACCACCTGTGTGCAACTGCTTGCCTTTATAGGACCTTATTTTCTTCCACTCTGGATCTCTCACCACCAACCTCAACAATTCATGTGGGATGATCTATATATGCTGACACCTTCCATTATAACTTGGAGAATCTTTTATAAAGGGAAGAGTTTTGAAATAAATGGTCTGATCTGACCCCTTCATTTTATAGATGGTAAATTGAGCTCTCAACTGGGGATTAACTTGCCTAAGGTCACATAGCTAGACTTATGCCTCAAGCCTGAAGCCAGGTGTTCCTTGTACTTTTCACTGCTTAGATATTATTCCTCAAATTTGGTTTGAATTTGCTGATGCCAGTCTTAGATTGTGTCTGTAGACTTTGCCCTCTGTCCATCCTCTTCCTGTTACAAGTGAACTCAGATTCTGAACACAGCTCTTCTGTTGGGCCCAAGCGCTTCAAGTTTCCCTGTTTCTGACTGAGCTCTTGGATTAGCTCTTCCCTTGTCAGATATCTTCCCAGCCCCTCCAAGTAGGTAGACTCTTGGTAAGAGCCTTGCTAGGCCTGTCTTGCTTAGCCACTGTGGCCATCTCATAGCTGAGATACCAGGGACTAAACCACAACTCCACAGGTGGTTGCAGGGCTCCTGGAGCTGTGCTGGACTCTCCTGGACAAAGACTCAGCAACTTCAGGGCTTTTGCAGCTGTGGCACAGGCCAAGGTGTTCTACTCTTCTGCCGTGTGAACCTCGTCTACTCGGTATGACATGAGAGGACTGCTTTGTCGTCTCTCTGGAGAACATGGATGTTCTTCTAGGATAACCTCCTTATTAGGAAAAATAATAGTAACTTACAAGTTTAATCACTTCCTCTATCATGCAACCATAGCTCCTGACTTGACATTTAATGATTTCTCACCACACAAAATCAGAAAGCAGAAATGAGGACAAATAAAAAGTTGTGAATATGGAGTGTGAGACAGATTTTTTCCTCTGTATTAAGTATTAGACTATTGGGTAACTATTATGAGGGGAAAAAATGTTGTTAAATCCCCTTTTAACATCATACACTAAAATAAATTCCAGGGAGATTTAGAACTTAAATATGGTAAAGGAACCATAATAAAAGACATATAAACAAATGTTTATCTAATTTTGGGTTGTAAAGACTTATCTAGGCCTAAAAGCAAAGGAAAAAGCCTTAAAGAAAGAGACTGACAAATATAACTGTATACATATTACCTTCATAACATTAAAAACTATATACAAATAAAATTAACAGGTAAATGTCAAACAAACCAAGCATTAATAGCTTTCCTAAACTAAGCCCATAAAACAAAATCAAGGTCATAACTAAGCAATCACAGATGATAAATGGTCAAAGAAGATAAAATATTGAGCTTCATTAATAATGAAATAAAAGCATATAAAGATGAGATACCATTTTCACCTATCAAAATAGCAAACATTTTAAAAGCTAATAAAAGTAGCTTTAGTACAGGTTTAGGAAACTGGCATGTTCACACAGAAGTTGCTGGTGGGAATATAAAATGGTACAGTCTCTCTAGACAGTAACTTGTCAATATGTATCAAAATCATTAAAACATGCATGCCCTTTGACCCAGAAATTCCAATTGTGAGTGTTTATCCTGAGAAAATACTCAGAAATGACAACCAATATTTATGGACAAGGGTGTTTAAGCATGATTAGATGATTTTAATAAAATTTGCATTTATATAATAGATACTACAAAAAACCAAAAATCCTGTTTTTAATTTTCACATCCCCTGATGTGTTATATCAGCTCTAGGACTAGGCTTATACAATCTGAAATAAAAGGATGTTTTATAAACTTGCTGTTCCTGACACTATCCACAGGAAATTATCTGGACAAAATCTTTCCTGGTGGGAATAAACAGAAGTGAGAAGGCCTTGTGGCTGAGTGGGAGGAGGATCAGGAGGAGAGCATGAGGTTTTACAGGTCAGGGAAGATTGATTTAGACATGAGAAAGTGCTCTTAAAATATTATAGAGTGGATTAAAACAATTACAAAATAACGTGTATATTAAGATCCCAATTTTATAAGATGTGTGTGTATTAAATCTCCATTGAGATCTTAACAGAAAGAGAGCTTATTTTTATTAGTTTTTGTACTTTTCTTAGTTTTCTACTGTAACCATGTATTCAGAAAACAATACATGTCGTTAAAAAGAAGGAGAAGCAGCCTTAGTCAAGGTGATTAGAAGCTTTCTGGGCCTTACTTTGTTTCCAGGGCCAGAGCGAAGATGCCAGCAGCCAGGGGTGCCGAGGCCGAGGTGCCCGTGTGGGTCTCTGTACAGTCATTGTGCAGGTCAGCGCTCGTCTGGGTGGCATCAGGGAGGAAAGAAATGCGGGAGAACATGTGAGGAGTGTGATCCTGTCCCCAGGGGTTAACGCCTGAGGGCTGCATCTGCTCTGATCAGGAAACTCAGCTGATTCGATTCCCTGCTTCCTCCTCTAAACCACAGGCGGATGTTTGCCATCTGCTGATATTTTAGTTCACTCTCCTCTATATGCAACTTTATAATTCTGGCATCAGGATGCCTTTTCTGGGGATGAAGTCCTCCCACTATGAATATTTTCTCTTCTGAGATTCCCAAACAAAATGCTGTCTGTAAAAAGGGGACTGTTTCAAAATCAATGTGACTCATGCTGGCCCATTAATCATCAGGTCCATTGTGTTTGGTCTGGCATATTTAGAAATTCTGCCTCATGCAAAACTCCTTTTTGCCTTCAGATTGACATTTGACTGCCTCTTCAGCTCAAGGATGTAATGCCACCCTGATTTTGGCCACTTGAACTACTTGCACAAAATTGTTTAGGATGTAGTTTACACTCACTGTTGACATAATTTGATGCCTATGAGTTAGTGTCCACACTTGCACTTTGAGGAAAATGGTGAGTTTTTGAAATGGAAAATGTGCTAGACTTAGATCTGGGTTCAAATTCCAAAACTGCCACTCAGTAGGTTTGTGCCAGGGGCAAGTCACTTGGATTCTCCATCTGTAAAATGAGGTTGACATTTCCTGACCGTATTCTGAGGCTGAAATGAGATCCTGTCTGTGAAAGCATTTTTGCACAATATTATTGAATGTAGGAATTACCCAGGCTAATTTTAACTTAATGAAGAGGTTTCCTAGATGAAAGGAAGAAACCAAAAAGACTTCCAATCGTCCGCTTTAAGGACCACAGCGCTGCTGGCTGAACAAGTAGTTGGGCCAAAGGATTACTAACAAGACACCCACCCAGGGCCCTGCACTACGGGTTTTAGCTAGAGACTTCAGTGTGTGGGAGGGAGGTGTAAAAAAATAATTTGTTCTATTATCACCTCCTTTGGCTTCCCACTTGGAGTCACTGAATTTCTAAAGTTATGATGGCTCCGCTCCTCAGAGGGCTGCGGAAGCAAGGTTGCCCTTTTTACCTGTTGACGTAAGTAAACCCCCAGAGATGACTGTGCTGAGGAAGAGGTTTGCGTAAAACAAAGGCTATGTTATTGCAACCGTCTCAAATAGAATCCACCAGCTGTCTCTCCTATGGCTGATTTACCTAAGGAGGGATCTTTACAAAAATGGAAACTCTTCCTCCTACTTCAGAACAGAGTAGCTCAGATGAGGGACAGTCTATGAAATGGTGACTCTGAAATGCATAACAGGCCATTTTCTGAAAAGCAACTCTGGCCACCCACAGGGACAACAACAGCCGGGAGCTCTGAACACAAGTGGGGCCCATGTCTGATATGCCCCTTTCAAAGGTTATAAAACATGCCTGCCAGAAAGGACCCCTGGGTAGAATGTCAGTGTCTATTATTTGAGTAATTGAAGATGTGGGCATGAGAGGTAAGCCGATGCTTTTAAGTGGAGACCACACTTTTATACTGTCTAAACTAGAGTAGGTTGCAGAAACAAGCAGAGTTCCAGAATAGTGATCCTGTGTGAAGAAGATAGTAGTTCTGACAATTTAATTGAGATGCAATTAATACAAATTTTACACACATTCCAGGGTCTAATTATTATGGGGCTCACCCACAGTCTAATTGGATCATGACCTGTTATTTCATCAAGATTAGGATCTACATATTTTAGCTAGTTGGTTCTTTTTGTGTCAGGAGTTAAATTTGGGGCCTTAAATTTTTAAATTAAAAGCACCTCTCTTTGTTCTCAAAGCCCCTGGTGGCCGTCATCATTGTGCCCTTGAAGGGAAATCCAATAATTGCCCTTGGCAGTCTGACTCATGGAAGCCAAGACACAGCCAAGCGTGGGCTGGAGATGCTCTCTGAGAATATAACCTTCCTGAGATGCTTATTTGGATGCTGAGAAGTTCACCTCAGGGGAAATTTAGACCGTTATTTTCCTGCAGGTCGTCCGTTCTTAGGAGACATAGCTGGTGTATGCTCTGTATTTTTATCATCTGCTAAAGGGCAAGTCAGACCACATCCCTGATATTAAAGGATCAACAAGTACAGGGGTGATAAAGCCTCTACAACCCCGAAATCTCCTTTAAGGCTGTTTTCAGGAAGGTGTCACACAAGCCGGATAGACATTTGGAGTCTTGGCTGTGTGGAATGACAGGTTGGTGGCTTCTCAGGGCTGAGTTTAAAAATGACAGAGAGGCCACATCATCTTGGCAGAAGCGTCATTATCCCTGAGAGAGAAAACTTTCCAATATACGCCAGGCTTTCAAGCGAGGAAAGCGTGAGTCTCCCTAGCTGAGACATCAAGCTTAAGCAAATCAATTTTACCAAGGGTACTGACCGAAGGATCCTTCTGAACGCAAGCCGTGCTCTCCTACCTAAGCAAAGTGAGTTAGACAAAAGCAACATACGATTCGCTGGTCGGTGTAATCGCCGCTGCTATAGGAGGTGGCCAGAGTGGAGGAGCACTTCTCGGCGTACCAAGGGGACAGGCCTTGCTGTGAGGCACTGCTGATGGAGATGGTGTAGATGCTGTCCGTGTACCCGTCACAGTCGCAGTTATCTCCCTGACGCCCCCCATTCCCAGAAGCCCAGACGAAGATGGAGCCCTTTCCTTGTCTCCCCTAAAGGACAAGCCAGAATAGTATATATCACATCTATTGTCATCTATTGGGGGTCACTGTCACACCCCAATAAAATCCCCAACAAATATATGCATGAAGTTCTCTGAGACAGTTATTTGGAGTCTGTTTCAACTCCAGGTTCTCCAGCATCAATGTTGGAAATCTCACGAGACTGCATATTATAAGCTACTGGGCTCTGGCTCTGCCATCCTCCCTCATCTGGGCCAGCTCTGGGATGGGGCTGAGCGAGTGCTTTTCTTTCTTTTTTACGCAGATTCATAGTCTGGCCTTTAGCACTTATATTTTTTCACTCTTCCCTTGGCTTATGTCACTACTCTTGAATCTTTGAACTTCCTCTCTTTCTTTCTGCTTGAATCTTCTGGCTGACTGATAGAATGACAAAATCAGGCATTATTCAGATCTGCTTTGCAGCTGCATTAAAAGGGACTCTTCAAGTGAATAGAACTCGTCAAGGCTACTCTTTCTATGGTTTTTCAATTTGTGCTCTCAGAAGTTTCTACTTTTGTTTTATCCTGTGCAAAACAAGGCCTTAGAATCCTGGCAAGAATACAGTAAACCCAAGTGACAGAGCAACACAACCAAGGCGCAATTCTCTAGGCGCATGCAGAGCGGGAAGTAGCACATTGCTGTATTTAAGGATGCATCTAAGGATGCATTTTCAGAGCATTTCAAAGAAGTCTGGGTAGTAATTTACCTAGTGAAAAAATCCAAAAGCAGTAGGAATATGAGAAAGGGCATATCCAGAGTATTTTTTAAATAAATACTCTGTTGAATGTCAGACCCAAATGGAGAAAACTCTCTTAACCCTTAACTTCCATCCCTCTGAAGAATGATTTGGCTCTCTAAATGTGTTTCAAATTGTAAGCAATGACAAGAAATCCACAACCATTTCTTTTCATATAAATTAATTCCCTTCTCCTCTTTTCCAAATGGTCAGGTTTCATTGTAGGTGGGTCTATGTTAAGCATCTCACCTGTTTGACACCATATTCAAAAGCCTTCTGGGCTAGTCGGCCAGGCCCCTCCACAGTTTTCCCATCATCATTTGGGCCCCAGCTCGCACTGTAAATATCCACATGTCCGGGATTGAATCCAATTGAACTGGCTTCAATAGCATCGGTCACAATGCCATCCAACATTCTTATGCCTGAACAGCAAAACAAATGAACCAATACATAAGTTGATGTCAGCCTGTACATGTAAAATGGCACAATGCTTTTAATCATTTTTTTAAAGGACTCTCAAAAGAGTTGAAAACAGGGTAACCACTGGATGTCCTAAATGCCTGTAACTCAGTTGCTAACAGCACAGAAGGAAGATACAAGTCACTGCCTCCATAAGCTTTCTTATCTGCCCTTTAGAGATAACTATATGCACCGTGCAGTGGCCATGGTTGCTGTCGATTACAGAATGTCTCCCTTCCCTCCACTACTCCAATAACCTGAAAATAACAAGATAGCTTTCAGAAAGAGGCATCAAACAGCCGTCCCTCGACACTTGGGCTCATGACTATGCCACGAACGGCTGTGGCCCAGCCTCTGCCACACAATGGACTCTGTACGGGAAACCAAGCAGCTTGAAAAGATCTACCCACAATAGAAAACTAAAAAATAAGGAAAGAACTCTTGTTTCTAAGCACGATTAAAAATAACCCAGAGGCCATTCTATTATGTATTTGCTAAGAAACATTTTCAAGGAACATGCTTCCTTTTCTTCTAAATAATCTCAAAGATGAAATCATTGCCATGGATTTCACTCCTGAGGGGGAATCATTTTTCATCTGGAGAAGGCAGATGTGGTAGCTCTTTGTGCTTTCCAACAGGCTGTCACCCATCATCAGACTCATGTACTGAAGAGCCAGGAAGGCAAAAGCAAGTTAGACAGATACAGGCAGCTACCTGGTTTTTCCCAGCTTCAGGCTGAAAATGCAATGGAGTGCACAGCCTGAGATTTTCACACCATTTTTTATTATGGAGCATAGGTAAAAGACATGTAATTGACATGATTAGTGAAAGTCATATTTATAAAAAAAATTGTTTCAAAATGCATTTGGGAAAATAAAATCCCAGCTCTTCCACTGACTAGCTCTGTGATCTTGGGCAAGCCAGTTAACCTCTCTGTGCCTCAGTTTCTTCAACTGTAAAATGGGGATGATAACAGCTCACATGCATTGAG
Organism: Ceratotherium simum simum; assembly: GCF_057802395.1. NCBI lineage: Eukaryota > Metazoa > Chordata > Mammalia > Perissodactyla > Rhinocerotidae > Ceratotherium > Ceratotherium simum. The sequence goes on along the minus strand of NC_141903.1, from coordinate 72,723,510 downwards.
AATATACTATATGCAGCTACCATTCTGCAGGCCTTACACATATGAACTCATCTATCCTTACAATAACCATTTGAGGTGGGTGCTGTAATTCTTCCCATTTTACAGGTGGAGAGATTGAGGCCAGAGAGGAACAGTGACTTACCCAAGGCCACACAGCTTGAAATTGGGGAGCCGGGACTTGAATTCCATAAATCTGACACCTAAATCCATCCTGTTAACTTCCAGGATGCACCGCCTATAATGTGTTGTTGGGTAAGTGATGGACATATAGTAGGTGCCTAATAAATGAAAAGTATTATTTAAAAAATGCATTTGGGGCTAGACCATCAAAGGTGGAATAATAAAAAAAATCAGTAGACTTGGAATTAGAAGTCTTGTGACTTAGTGCTATCTTGCCACAAACTGTTACCTTGACAATCTTGCTTCTGATTCCTCCCCTAGACAAGGAGGGGATCAGATGATTCTCTCATAAACTATAGCTACTCAATTCATCTTGACTTAAAAAGTGATTTCTTTTCTAGGTAATTACATAATTTGTGCTTCTGCCTTCATTTTCTTTAAATTAACATGGCACTTTGACGAAGCTAGTATCAAAGGAATTAGGAATAACATTTAAAATCTAAGTGAGCTGTATTAGTAAGAGATACATTGTCTATGCCAGGATGTATATTTGTTTGATTTCTAAAAAGGAATACATAACCAAACTCAAGGTATACTTCTGTAGAGTTTAAAGGAGTTTTACTGTCATTGACATGTTCTACAATTGATCTTTCTTGTGGTTATAGTTTTTGAAAACAAATGAAACTCTAAGTTTATAGCATAACCGTGAAAGCCTGAGGTAGGGATAGTGTAAAGAGGAGAGACAATTATTATGTTGTCTGTGAATCCCTGCAGATCCGCTCTCCACCTTCTCACAGGAACATGGACTGTGCCAGTGGGTTCTCTTGCCTTTCCATTGGTTTCAGCCAACTGAAGACAGCAGCAGCAGGTTGGGGGATGAGAGAAAAGTGAGGTATTCATTCCCCTGGATCCTCCTTGCCTGGAAGTAGCTCTGTTGTGGTACTCAGGCCATGGCTCCTATTCAGTGGTTCTCTCCAATGGCCACAGCTTTCTCTCTCTGGTTTCTACTGACCTCTCCTACCCCCTGCTCCTTTAGGCCTAAAGGTGGTAACATCTGCCTACACTAGTTAGCCCCTGGTTGGTTTCCTTTAACTCTTGTAAAGGGTTCCATTATTAAATTGCCCTGATGGAACTTACATATGTTTCCCCATAAAGACGCTGACTGAAAGAACTAGAGATTCTGAATTCTTGCTATCAGAGACAATCTTTAGCTTCTTAATATAACAAACATGTTTTATTTTTAAAAACTATTCTTTGCTCTGAAATGAAGAACTACAGAATTGAGAGGTAGAGAAGGTCTTTGCCTACATTTACCTCCTCCTTTTGCTCCCTTAGTAAGCACTCAATAGCAAATCCGTCTAAATGAGAACACAGAGAAAATTAGACTTTGTTCAAAAACTGTTCAATGTTTCCACTTTTTTCCCCCACAAGACTTATAGGCTATGTTCAGCTATCATTTTCTAGGAATCCAGATCCATTGATTTGCTTGCAAATCACACTCAAGTCCTGTTGCAAATTTTACATGGAGTTCATTTCTTCCTCTGATTGTTGTAAGTCCCCCTCTCCACCTCATTTATACCAGGTGATGCAAGACTCAAGGTGAAAAACTACAGGAACAGCCCTCTGCTTTACCTCCGACTTTGGAATTGTATGCAACTCCAACCCCGCACTTGTGATTATTTGCTTGCATGGCAATTTCTCCTGCACATCTGGTCCCATGTCTGAGGATTAAAAAAATAGGAATTATAAAATATAAATGAGGACAAAAATTCGTTTTGCACATGAATCCATGGTACATGAATATATTAACTTTTTTTCAGCCTTGTTGTAGCTTTCTTCCCATCCGTGTTAGATGAAGTACAGGTATCAGATGTAGGTCCTGGAGCCGGAGTATGTGAGTTCAAATTGTAGCTTCTGCCACCAACTAGTGGCGTGATCTTGGGGAACTTACTTGTCCTCAAAGGGTTGTGGCATCACATGAGATATTGTATGTAGAGCACTTAGAACAGTGGCCGGTACATAGTAAGAACCCAGGAAGTGTTAGCTATGGATACTATTATGAGCAAATCTGACACTTTCAGCAACATTTTCAAAGAAATGGCTTCTGTATCATACTTTTTGGTGATGAAGTAGCTCCCCACTTCCCCCACTAGTGACTTCCTTGGATTAGGTTATCCTGGGCCAGCCCTGGTAGGATATGATAGAACAGAGTCCCCTCTCAAGCCCTCCTCCCCTCTTCTAACCATACACCAAACTAAAACATCTGAGGGTTTTCTGGTACCAAGAGGAGTTTGAGATTTTAACAAGACACTACAGGCTAATCGGGAAACCGGGGTGCTCCTGCAACTCTGACTGGGGCCAGAGGCCTGAACAAGACTGGTTTTACAATCAGACAAAGGGAGTAATTTATGATTTCAGAGCATTTAGGAGAACAAATTCATCCCTAAAACATACCAAAGTCCACCACTAAAGCATGAATTCTGAAATTCTGGGGATAGTAATTGTCTTTTCCCGCCACCCCTCTGAACTCAGGAGGGCCAATAAGTCAAGAGAACTGTAATGTGAATTTATTTCACGACGTTATTCCATTGTGGAAGCACCTAGGGGCAGTGTGAAGGCTGTTGGTGCCTTGGAGGAGCCATTGGCCAGACAGGCTGACAGAGAGGAAAAGAGAGGAAGGGTTCGCTCTGAGCAGCTCTGTCAGCTAGTGACTTTTAGACACTGCCGCACTAGACATCTGTTAATTTAGCCCAGCATGGAACATAAAAATCCTAAGTTCACTGGGCCCTTCAAAATAATTCTGTTTTTCACTTATCTTTTTTTCCTAAAGTACCAAAGATGATTTCCTGGTTTTCTTCCACTAAATGATGTTTCTTCTTTTTCTTGTTAATACTGGATAGGAATCCTAGATCAGAAGAGTATATAATTTTCTTTAATTCAAGGTCTTCACTAACACAGCAGACATCTGCTTCTTTCTTGTTTCCTACCATTTTCCCCTTTTGGGAAGTGGCCCTTCCTCACTCCTTGTGATTCTCTCTATCTCGAGGCTCCTCCTCCCAGACAGCTTTCAAGGATTTATACAGATTCTGGGGAATAGAATTACATTCTTTCTCCAAAATCTTGAGCTTTAAGTTCCATATGAGCCATGTGGATCTTTCTGCCAGGCAAGATTCTCTTGAGAATGAAGCTAAATGGAGGCAAGAAGCATTAGGAGATGGAGAGAATGGTGGCGCCCTGATGGCATATTATTTGAGTTCCTGGATCTTGCAATGCCTTAAGCTAAAGCATCCCTTAGGTGATTTTTCTTTTTTATTTATTTTTTTATTTTTTATTTTTTTTTTTTAAAGATTTTATTTATTCATTTTTTCCCCCCAAAGCCCCAGTAGATAGTTGTATGTCATAGGTTCACATCCTTCTAGTTGCAGTATGTGGGACTCGGCCTTGGGTTGGATGGAGAAGTGGTGCCTTGGGGCGTGCCCGGGATCCGAACCCAGGCCACCAGCATCAGAGCACGCGCACTTAACCACTAAGCCACGGAGCCGGCCCTGATTTTTCTTTTTTAAATCCCCATTTTACTTAATCTCTGAGTTAGGATCTCTCACTCACAACTGAAGCTATCCTGACCAACACACCCATTCTCTGAGAAATGTTTGCACGTTGAACACATAGAAAGGACTTTATGCTTCTTTGATGGATTAGCCCTCTTTGCCTTTTTAGAAATTCAGTTGTCATCCTCTGGGAAATGTTCTCCCAAAAGTCACCGCCACCTGTATTTCTTTATACAGGATGAGAAACAGGGCCCAGGATAGCTAAGTCTCCGGCAGAGCCAACAGAATCAACCTGTTGGCAAACATCCCCAGCTTGTACCTTTGTCCTAAAAATGATGCAATGTCACACCACCTATTATTTATCTCTATTACATACTGAGGACTATTGTCTTGGGAGGTGCGATGGGATCATGGTACAAAGAGGGGTTGATAGTTTTCCTTCCTCTTATCCTCACTTCCCACCTCCACACCTTGAGAAAAAGCGAAGACTTTATTGAAGTTGTTCTATGTCATTCTTTATAGGCCTGCAGCTTTTTTTCTGTCCTTAAGTCAGGCGCTGAGGTAAAAGAACCCTCTATTAGCTTAGAACAATGGTAGTAAGTAGAGTTTAAACAAATTGATTTTTCAAAAATTATTGCACAAGATAGTTTAAAGACTACTATTATACTGGTTAAAATACCTTGTCACACATGTTATTTAACTAGAAAAATAATCTGTAATTGGTGTTGAAATACTAAATACAGATTCATGCCAGCTTAATAGTAAGAGTTACCTGCACTTTTAAGATTTTATTATTTAGTGATTCCTCTTTTGATTTGCAGAGGAGATTCAAATGCAGCTTCTATTAATCTCATTTACATAGTAATAAAGAACAGCAGCCACACAGATAGTTTGGAGAGATAATCCCTTTGGACTTGGGAGATAGTAGTTCTCTAACTGCAATAAAGGCCAAGATAAAATGGGGCCATTCATTTTCCAAACCTAAGGGATTTATTTCTGACAACATGCTAAAAGGGTAACTGTATTTTGTGTGTGTGTGTGTGTGAGGAATATCAGCCCTGAGCTAACATCCATGCCAATCCTCCTCCTTTTGCTGAGGAAGACCGGCCCTGAGCTAACATCTATTGCCAATCCTCCCCCTTTTTCTTCCCTTTTCTCCCGAAAGCCTCAGTAGATAGCTGTATGTCATAGTTACACATCCTTCTAGTTGCTGTATGTGGGACGTGGCCTCAGCATGGCCGGACAAGCGGTGCCTCGGTGCACGCCCGGGATCCGAACCCGGGCTGCCAGTAGCGGAGCGCGTGCACTTAATTGCCCAGCCACAGGGCCGGCCCCTGTATTTTTTATTATACCTTTTGATGAATAATAGGGATGCTACCTTTTTGGTTTACAGTTAAGAAGACCCTGAGAGATAGTTGCTTATTGTGTAATTTTCAAATAGCAGATTCTGAATTGGCTTAGAAAACTGACTTGTCTCTGCTTCTGCTCCTATCGGATGATATTATTCTTGTCATGCTGATTTCTCACTGAAAGGAGGTCTACCTTAGTTGCTAAATGAAAAGCCTTGATCATCATCATTGTCATTAGTGTCATCATTGTCATCATCATCATCATAACAAACACAACTTTTTCTATGTACCGGTCACTATCCAAGCCAATTACACATATAAACTCATTTAATCATAATAACCCAATGAAGTAGATACTATTATTATCCCTTTTTAATAGATGACAAAACTGAGGCACAAAGAAGTTAAATGAGTTGCTCAAGGTCACTCAACTATCGTGTGGCAGATCTAATGTTTGATCTAAATCTAGCTGCAAAGTCCGTACTCTTAACTGTTGGGCTATACCACACTAACTCTATGCTATGTGGAAGATACATGGCAGGCTATGTTCTGGAAGCTCAAAGTTTTCAGATCCAAAATAAGTATCATTACATGGGCCGCTTCCTAGAGGCCTTTGGAGCTCCATGAGTTGGGGGAAATTTGGCTATTATAAATACTGTGATGTTACGTTCCTCTTTTTTGGGGAAAGAAAGAAGAATATCTGAGTCCCCCTTATCATGCGTAGAGAAACTCTAGAGAATATTATTTCACCAAATATTCCCCTATCATGTAGCCATCACACAAATTATCACTCACATTGGATCCTGGGGCCAGACCCAGGGTATACTGCCTAGGAAGGAGGCTGACATATCCAGCTAACAGTTTCCTCAGCTGCCCCATGTGGCTTGGAGCAGATTTCCCTCTTAGTCTTGACCAAGGGGGTGGAATGAGAGTTGTCACTTTTACTTCTTTCTAAGAAAGGTGCTCCTTTCTTCCAAGCACTTATTGCCCATTTTCTTAGGAAGTTCCTCTTACGAGTGTAGGGAGCAGGTGCCATGTCACACATTTTAGGAGACAAAATAAAAAATAGAGGCAGAGAGAGGTAAGTGATTTCCTCAAGGTCACCGTCTATACTGGTAATCTGCAAAACCATGACTACCAGCCAGGCTAACACTGCGGGGTCGTGCTCCAAAAGAGCAGGTGGTCCTCCTGGTCCTGCACTGCCCTGACTCGGAAATATGGCTGAAAGTTTGTCTGGGGGCCCTGCTGTAAGTTTCTAAGACATCCCACTTTCTTCCAAGGGTGCCTCTTCACGGTTCCTGTTGTAGTGTTACTAGAATGTTCTAATCTCTAGAGAGCGTTTGCGGTTAACCCCTTTAAGAAATAACCCTAGAAGAAGAGAATGGAAGAAATATAAACCCAGAAGTTGAGGCCAAGTCCATGGGCCCCAGCCTTCCTTCCTGGAGTTTGTTGGCCTTCTGGGGGGGACCATCCAAAGAAACAACTTTAGGTCAATATTACTGCACAAGCCACATGGGACTTCTGAGAGAAAATAAGGGAGAAAGGGAGAGAGAAAGTGAGAGAGGGGGAAAAAGAGAGAGACAGAGAGAGAGAGAGAACTTGATTGACCCAAGTGGGGTAATAGTCCAAGAGAGAGAAAGCAATATGAAGGAAAAGGGAAGCACTTTACATGGCATCCACACAGAGCTTTCATTGCTTGCTCTTTCCCTCCCCACTTACAGCAGCAAACCCTAATTTTGCCTTGGCTTTGATCTATTTTGGTGTAAGTCTCTTCTGGGTGGAAAAAACGAAGAGAAGAAAGCATGAATGTCTCCCTGGAGTCTGTCAGAGAGACCATTATGCACAAAGATGAGTTCTCACATGGGCATGCACACTTGAGGCCACATGTGTAGAAGGCGAAGTTTCTCTGGGGCTAGGAAAGAAGATTAAAAAATCTCTTGCCTCTGGGTCTTTATTTGGCCTCTTGCTTCGGCAGGTCTCGCTCTTGGCCTTCCTCATCACCCTATAGCTGCTATGGAGAGTTAATTTAGGAGTTGGAAGATATTCTCTTTCTCTTCCCTTTAGCTTTAGAATACCCAGCAAGAACTCTGGAGCAGGCTATGAACTAGTCCAATGCCCCAGAGACTGTGTTGGATGAGGGCCAGGCCTCAAGGTGCATTTCTCTTGTCTGGGGTCTGGCCATGCTCTTCTGAGGGAACTAATGAGCATGGTTGTGGCCACCACAGGAAGTCCTGGGGAATTGTTATTTTGGTCATCTATATTTCTTTTCATGACTAATATCAAGCATGTTGCTAATAGTAAAAGATTCTTAGAGGAATTTCAGGCAGGGGGGATGGCCTCAAGGTTTTTACTTTTTATGTCCCAAACATTCTTTCTAAAGCTGTAACTATTCAGTAACATTTGAGGGGAACATTTCATAATATAAGAAGAAAGTCTAATTGAATTATGGTTCTATAAGCCAAAAGGAAAATAAAAACAGAAGCTTTGGTTTCTGTTTTAAAAGCAACAAAATATTGTGGTATGGATGGTGTACATGAACATTTTCTGAGAGATGAAATGTGGATCATATTTACAGTATAACTTCCTCAAATAAGATAAAAGCATTTTAAAGTACTTATTTCTCCCACAAATCCACATTTACTCACTTGTTCTCATTTGTGGGATCATATCTGGGAAATGGATCATGGTCATTATCGTTAAAATCATAGCTAGCCTCTGGATCCTAAAAAGAGAACAAAAATAATACTGTAGCATCATAAAAAAACAGCAGCACTTCCCAAGCCTTCAACCCCTATCCTATTCCCTTCCTGGCTGATAGCTCAAAAGTCTTCATTTCAGAGTTTCTGGCCCATTCACTGATCATTTATTATACCCATAAACCAAGCAGAGATGAGGTACACAGAAAAGCGAGCCAGCATCCAATTCTCGGTAAATGTTACCAAACCTAGAGCTCATAGAGTCTCATAGGATATTAGAACCAGAAGGAATCAGAGTTTACTTAGTTCAATCACCTCATTTTTCAAATAAGAAAATTGAGGCCCAGAGAAGTTGAATGACCTAACCAAGCTACGGAGCTAGTTAGCGACACTTTGACATTCATCTCTCTTGTGAATATAGGTACAAAGAGGTGGCTGTGGGCTGGGGCTCAGGTCCACAATATCTCCTTCAGCCTCCCCAGTTACACTAAATAAACATGTAATTTAAAAGTAAAGGGAGTACGCTTGAAATTTAAGACAAGCTTCCAGGTCCCACCCCCTTTTCCAACCAGACTGCTACACTTAAACATCTCCCACATAGGAATTCTATCACCAACACTGCTACTTTTCTATATTTTCCATATCTTTCAATATTCCTACTTTCTACTAACTTTTTTCATCTCTTTTTTTCCTTCTCTTTTCCTTTGCTCTTTAGCTGGGGAATGTTGGATGAGCGGAAAGGATGAGAGAAAGACAGGGACAATCTGAAAGATGAAACACTGATCTAAAGTCCTAAGGTATTATGGAGAGCTTCATAAACATTGAAGGAAATAGTTTTCATTTACTTATTTTCCATTTCTAGTAAACTTTTATTTCCTTTTCTTGTCATTTTTGCACTGTGTAATGTACACTTTGATTTTGCATGGAAGGATCATATTCACATAATTTCACAATGTCAGAGATAATGACCCATAAGGGATGGGAGGAGGAAGTCTGCAAAAATGATCCCAGACATCAGGCTAGATTTGATTGTTTTAATGCCCCAAATATTGAGTGGCATAGAGTCTGAATGGCTTTTAGCAATTTAGTTGGTGTAGGTGCATCCCCCACCCCCAAAACACATGCTTTTGTACAATCCTTGGCTCCACTGAATTCTTTCAAAGCCCACTGATACAAAAAAAAGTTCACATGGGCTGGCAGGAGAGTGAGTGGAATGGCAAAACCTTGGCCCATCGTTCCTGGGGCTGACATCAGAGCAGCCTCCCACTTGAGGGAAGGAAAGCCCTAACTGTGTGTCTGTGTAGACAGCACCTAAGTTGCAGTCACGGGAGGGCCCAGACTCACATAATTGTCATAGATGTCTGTGTGATTCCACTCCAGGCCATCATCCAGTACAGTGATAACAATCCCTTTGCCTGTGATGCCTTTTTGCCAAACAGGTATCACGTGGAGATCCAACTTGGGCAGGGCTGCGGTCATCCTAGTATCTTGCTGGTAAAGAAAAACAAAGAAGCATTGGTAAAATCATGATTTGCTTGCTGCGAAATGAGAACTGAAGCTCCAGTCTGGAGAGCCATCTTTCTTTTTCCTGGGGTTACTCTACTCTTTAGAAGAAGGCAGTTAGATGAAATGAAAAACAAAGTTGAGGGCCAAGTGAATCATCAGAGTGTGGCTCTTTCCCCAATTGTTCCAATGGAAAATCACACGAACGGATGAATCACCCTGTGCCCCTTCTCTTTAAACCTTTTGGCTTCAAAGAAGAAGTTTGTCCCTAAGTTTCTTTCATTTATAATGATATGCTAAAGCTTCTCATCTACCAAAGCTTTATTTGATGTCCCATGTTCCCATCTCCCCAAAAATCCTGAACAATTTCTCCACTCAACACCCACATACCAATAAGGATTTAGTATTTTAAAGGTAGAATGGTCTGCAAGTCTAGATATCTGCAAATAGATATTTTTTGCCCTTCCTTGTGTTTCTTCCTTTAGCCTAGTTCAGAAAAATCTCACCTGTAATCATATATGAATTGCCACTCAGGACTGTATATACTCAGTCATGTTCACTGTACTTTTTGGGTGATTTAAAGGGTTCTCAAGAGTAACTTTGACCAAACGTGATTTTTGCCATGAGTACTGTTTTGGAATGCCTAACTTGCAAGATATGATTCTTCTGCACTTACTCCAGACAAGCTTAAGAAGACAAAAAGGCAACAACCTCTCCTCTCATAGCAGCTAAAGATCTGTGTTTAGATACTCTCACCTAGTAAAACAGAAGATCCAGATCATGGAAGGTCCCATCAGTCCAGTCTCCAGGTAACATAGCCCTCTGCTGAATTGTCCATCATTAAAAAAAAAAAATCTATTGTGGAAATGCAACAAAATAAATAACCCAGGTCCTACAAGTCCTTGGGTCGGTGCTTACCAAGTACCACTGCTGATTCCACATTGGATCATTGAAGAGATTTAGTGCTGAGTCTCTTCGAACTGAACGTTTACTTCTCTCTTTTCCATACTGTTGTTCAGCCCATATCACCTACAAGGAGTTTTATAGCAAGAAAATCAACAGTAAAATAGCCACCTCTATGTAATCATCTTCCCTCTAACTAGCTCCAGTACCTTTCCCATCAGAGTTCAGGCAGCTCCACAATGTTCTCATTTGATTACAGATCAAACTGGTAGCTCAGTGAGAAGAAGGGATTACCCACTGGGGAGATAAACATTTCCCCTATTACAGTAAAGTGTACCTTTAGGGGGAGGAGAAGCAGTCAGTGAAGTGATGATTCCCTCAAATTATTTACACTGTGATTACCGCGGAAGTAAAAGTTCAGCCAGCTTTCACCAGCAAATGGACCATAATACCCATTTTTGTATTGAGGTTCCAGGGCTGTGTAGCTGAAAATTTGTCCATTTTTGTGAAATGAGTCAACAAGCTAAGAGATCCCAGAGACTACTGTTTGATGCTTACAGCTTAATTTCCCTTTCTTTACACACAAAAGGTAAAAATAGCAAATGTTATACAAGACAAGAAAGGTGCTGTGTCTTTGCAAATCTGAAACTCTGGCTCCCCTGTGCTTCAGCCTCCTATTTAAGAGTATTTAATATGAGAAACAGATCCAGGGTGATGAATGAGTACTACTGACTATACACACTTACCATTAATTTAGTCTCATGTATTATGCAAAGAGATCTGACAATACAAAAATTACCTGCCCCACATTTATGGCATAATCCTATTATACTTGAGGTCCTGTGAGGGCGAGGGGCTGCCTTGTGGTTCTATTTATTATGAGATAATTTGTTGTTGTTAGTACCATTGAGTCGATTCCAACTCCTAGTGACCCTGTATACAGCAGAGCAGAACTCCGTCCAGTCTTTTTCCGCCATCCTCTCATCTTCTGGTTTTATGTCAGACAACGCTCCACTGCTATTCATAGGGTTTTCATGGCCAATTTTTCAGAAGTGGGTCCTTCTTCCTAGTCTGTCTTAGTCTGGAAGCTCCGCTGAAACCTGTCCACCATGGGTGACCCTGCTGGTATTTGAAATACCAGTGGCATAGCTTTCAGCATCACAGCAACACATAGCTGCCACAGTGTGACCATCGATAGACAGTTGCTGTGGTTCCCTGACTGGGAAACAAACCCAGGCCATGGTGGTGAGAACACAGAATCTTAACCATTAGACCACTAGGGAAGTTCCTATGAGATAATACCATGCTCTTATTTTGCTGGGCAACATGACTGTTTCCTACCCAAAACATATGCTCTCTATTGTACACATGATGATAGTCCAGTGTGTGGTGGGATATTGTTAATGTGATAATACTCATGAGCCAAATCCAAAAATAAAAACTGAAAAATAATTTGCAAATAAGGATAAAATCATCCACTAAGACTGTCCTGAATTTTCAATTAGAAAGTATACTGCAGACCTGTTATAAACATTGGGAGGGACTCGAGAGCTAGAAATTAGTCACTATAATTTATTTTTAAAGTGCCTGTATTTTTAAGTTAATTGTTTTGGCTTAAAATACCTCAATGCTTGGAATATACTGCCTGTCATCTGAGTTGGTCTTTGGAGCTGGCTGCTAGGGAACAAGTACTAATCTTTGAGGGAAAGAGTCACTTACAGTTGGAGATTTCATTAACGGACTTGTAAAGATAGCCTATTGCTGCATGTCAGAGGACTAATTTGAAAGAATATTATCCCCATCCAAAAAAAGAGCAATAAAATGAAAATCAAAAGCAATTTTTAAAAAATGAAATATAAGAAGAAGCACTCTGCCATCTGATCGGATAAACATCCAATTGTTGGAAACAGTGTTATGATTAATGCCATTAACCCAATCCCGTATTAATCTCTATAAGAGCAGATCAAATGGAACAGAGCAAATTAGTAGTGTCTTTCTATTTTGTGTATAATAGGTATCATGTACTTAATTGTAAGTAATCCTTCTGATTTGGAAAGAACATTAAAGATGATCTAGTCCAACCTTCCACTGCAAGCTTCTATGATTTTTCCTAAAATAAAATTATTCTAAAGATCATTTTTTCATAGGATTATATAGACTCCTTTTTTTATGAAGTTATGTTGGAGAGTAAATTCTTAGCTCTTCTTCATTATGCCTTGAGATTTCTCCCTCAAATCAACGATTAAGGAAATAGCTAAAGAATAGAACTGGGCCATCTGTTCATTTTAGTGAGATACTTTGAGTAATAATAATAGCTACGTATGGGGCCGGCCCGGTGGCGCAAGCAGTTAAGTGCGCGCGCTCTGCTGCGGTGGCCAGGGGTTCGCGGGTTCGGATCTTGGGCGCGCACAGGCGCACCACTTGTTGAGCCATGCTGTGTCGGCGTCCCATATGAAGTAGAGGAAGATGGCCACGGATGTTAGCTCAGGGCCAATCTTCCTCAAGAAAAAAGGGGAGGATTGGCATCAGATGTTAGCTCAGGGCTAGTCCTCCTCACACACAAAAAATAATAATAATAATAGCTAGGTATGCTCCACTCTGTCCACTTTTCTCCTATGAAGATGAGAAGGGAATTCAGTTTAACTTCCTTGTGCATTAATGTCAAGAATGCAGTTAAGCAGATAAGGAAATCTCTGTCTTGCTTTACTTAAGGACAAAGCCTAGTCAGAGTGCTGGAAGTTGTCCTATCTTTCAGAGCCCACATACAATATGCCATCTGCCTTGGGATGGCGAAGGGAAGACTTCACTGGACAAGAAACTTTTAACGTAATGTTCACGGTCTCTGATTTGGTCTCCCACATCTAGCCATTAACCTGATTAAAAGCTAGCAATGGGTGTGCATGGGCTGCGGGTCGCTGTCCGTGGTCCTGGCACAGCATTCTTTGTCTGGATGTGGCTGCTGCTTTTACATTTGAACACTGGTAACCCAGGCCCAGTCATTCCTTACTCTCATAATTTGCCCTCTCCTTCTCTTTTTTAAAAAAATTCTATCAGTTGCAGAACAAATAAAATGGCAAATTACTCCACAGGGTTCATGAATTCCATGTACTTTCAACAGTTCTATCACCTTTCTGTCACTTACACTTTTCTTTCTGGGAAGTTGAAAGGATGTGTTCTATCTCTCTCGAAGGTTCTATATTCTCTAGAGTGTCCTAGGCAACAGAAATCATGTATACAAATATCAGGCCAGCCAGGATAAATTTCCACCAGGATGGCACATTCTTGAGAAAAGACAACATTTCGTATATAAATTGCAATACTCCCAATATAGTCAATATTTCTATTGATATGTTTGCTGACCTTGAAAACAACATACTTCAAAAATCGATAGCTCTATTAGATATACATTCAAATTGTCTCCACACTATTTACCTATATCCATTTCCTGCTGTTGCCTTATCATTGAATATGTATACAAACCAGGATAAAAAGAGATCCAACACTTTGGATTAAACAATACAATACTTATGAAAACACTTGCATCATGAAGACATGGAATTAAAGCTCCTTGATAAACACTAGTTTCCTACATAACCAAACCAAATAGAAATGGCACAATGTTTTTTCAGTTACGCTGAAATGTTATTAAAAGCAAGGTTCATATATTGTATTTCTTTGGCATGCCCACATTGGATATTAAAGTGCTTGGTACATAATAGGCATATAATAAAAGGCTGTTGATTGATTTTTATTGTCAAACATTTTCATTAGTGCTACTACTTGATTTTCAATATTCACTTTTATGCTCTTAGACTGGACTTGTGAGCTAGTATTATATATATATTATGTATTTATATATATAATTTAGTTAACTCAACCAACCCAATCCAATTCAATCCAGTTATTATTATGTGCAGTTATAAGCCTAAGGAAATAACAAGAAAAACTATAGATAAATAATTATGAACAAAATAAAAAAGAATCATATTTACAAAGTGCTTTTGCTCTTGTTGGCAATTATAAAGAAAGCAGATAAGTCAGGTTACTGGTTTGAAGACAAATACACAACACTTACACGATCATCATCAGATAATCTCTTGGTGATGTGAAAGGCACTCCTTCGAGACCTTCGGGGATGGGTTTTATGTTTGAATAAGTAGTGGTTTTCAAGTGATCCAATCTATAAAAGAACAAAAATTAAAATCTGCTTTCCAAAATAAGTGTATATGGATTAGATTGAGCCCCAACTAACTTAGAGACAGGCAACTTTTATTAAGCCCATTCCTTGTACTTGAAGTTAAATTTTTTCCTTATGAGGAAGACACTGATAGAAGCCTTCCTTTTCTTGTCAATGTGTTGAGTGAGATGAGCCTCACAATATTATCACTTGGGCTGGCAGTATACTTGGGGGCCAGTGATGCTCATGTTTCACATATTTCAAAGGAACTACATTTGTTTTTCTATGTGACAATATTGTGCAGGTGACATTTCTAAAAAAATATACCCATTTCATCAAATTTATCCTGTTAGAGAACAATAATCTGTGGAAATCAGGCAAACTGTACTATCCGTGCCACATTCAGCTCAAACAATTTGTTGTCGTTATAAAATATAGCCATTGAATCCAGAGTGAGTCTTATAAGCTACTAGACCATTTGACTTTCCACTAGTTCAAGGCTGTGGGAAAAAGCCAGCATGCCACACGTTTATGACAGTGTTCCACCTTAGAGTGTGTAAACTTCTCTGTGTGACTATCAACACCTTTGGTCCATTTAGAACTATTTTCATTATTCTCTTAAGCTAGAGTTTCTTTATTCAAAATAGTATTAATTTGAAGCTAGCAAATTCTCTAGATGCCCTGTATTTTTTTTAATTGAGACAAACAATTGACAATGGGTTATTTCAGAAGAATGACATTCTTCAAATTAGTGGTTCTCATCACCTAGAGAATTTTTTAATAGAGTTGCTTAGGCCCTGCTCCAAGCCTGAACCTCAGTGAGTGAATCTGCTATAGTTATAGATGGAATTGGGGAGAGAGAACAGTAGCCATAAGAAAAGATCACCAATGCTTAGCTCTGTTTCTGCTATCAACTGGCTTTGCTTCTGGTCACCCCTCTAATCCTAGTTTTATCTTGAGGCCTTAAGCAATTCAGGATAGTGATGCTAAGTTAATAAGGGAGAAATAAGCAGAACCAGGAAAGCACTATCAGTCCTTTACAAAAAGTTATCATTTTTTAAATGTTTGTTAGTAACGACATTTTAACTGGAAATGGCTAGAGAAAATATAGCATATGCAAATCATATGTAAATATAGATGGTTTTTCTCACTATTTTTAAAGCTTCTTGTAACTATGCCATCCCTTCCTTGAAGATCCTACCAAGAATACTGATTTACTGTTATTTTTAGTTTTGGGATTTATGATTTTGAAAGGCAGTTTCCATAATGAATGGTCAGGTTTGGATGTATGTCTGGGGCTAATAGGTGAGAAAAGAAAGAGGGATTTACTTTCTGTTCTCTCCTCCAATATCCTTCCACACAGTTACCAGTGCTATTTAGCTACCAGAAGGATATATGATTAAGGCCCCAGTCCCCTTACCTCACCATAGGAAGCACAAGATTTCCATGATGCCCACGGTATCCACCAGTACAAATTCATCCACTAGTCACTCTCTCTTTAGATCCCAACAATTCCTTGCAGCCTTTCCAGACTTACTACTAAGCCCCTTTCTTTGTATCTCCCTGGCTTCCCACAAGCTGTTTTCTATGTCTGGAGTGGCTTCTCCAATCTCATCCTGTTCTCCTGGAAACCTCTGACTCTTCTTCCTAAACCTTGTGCAAATGTTTCCTCCTTTGGGCTGCCTTCTTTCACCCCTCCGCAGTTCCTTTCCATCTTCAATCCTTCAATCAACAAATATTGAGACTCCAGGCCCAACTTCTATTACTGTAGCAATTACATGCAACTGCAATTATTTGTTTCTAAACCAGTCTCCTCCAGATTTTTGATTCCTTGAAAGTTTCTTTTTCTCCTATTATTCCTCAGCCCCCAACACGGAGCCTAGCACAGAACAAGGTCTGGGCAAAAGCAAAAGTCTTGGTCTGCTACTGGGACACGGAGAAATCAATCTGTGTATTGACTTTCCTGCTGGGCATTTCAAAGACAGTTTGGCTCCTAAAATTGGAGAATGAAGCCTCTGGCAAAGGATGGCGTATTCCCCAGAGAATTCGATCTATGGAATCGCCAACGCCCACGCCGATTACTCATCCATGACTTCAGCAGCGTCTCTACCACCACCTCCAGAAAAAACGCGCCAAAATGTTTTACAACTCCCTCCTCCCCCGCTTTGATGCACACCAACTTCCAAGGCAAGGGGCGAGGGCTTGATTCTGAGCCAAGGAAAAGAAAGCTTAGATTAGAACACACACCCCCTGGGGTTCCCCGGAATCGCACAGCTAAGCAGCCTCCCTTGTAATGCCTTAACGCCCCCCTCCCCCAGCTATCTATTAACCCAGCCCTCACTTGGGCAGGCAACCGTTTCCATCACAAGCTGAAATCCCTGAGGAAGGTATTACGCATTTGGCTGAGGAAGAAGAAAGAAAGAAATCCTTTCCTCATAGTCAATTCGGCAGCTTGTTCCTTTAGGGAGACTGACCTAGCAAAGTTGTGAAGCTTGGACTTGGTAAGTTCCCGGTGAAAACCTGGAGCTCCCGTTGGAGACGCGGAGAGTTGGTCCCATGGTTTTCACCCGCTTCTTCTCCCGCCGGCCACCCAGGCCGCTCCGTGGCCCCCCAGCCTCCGGGTTGCGAGTCCCGGCCGTTGGTGCTCTCCCAACGCCCTGGGTGTGCTCAAAAAGCCTGCCGGCGGACATCGCCAAGCCTGCTCGGCCCTTTGCATGAGGACTTGGAACTGATGCTGCCATATTGAAAAGAAGGAAACAGCCCGCTCCTGACGCAGACCTGCTGAGTACCAGGCGACGGAGCGCACTGCCTCTCCCGGGGACGCTTGGTTGGTAAGAGCCTGCGTGCATCTCAAGTTCCGTGAGCAAGCGTGGAGAGATTTTTCTTCCAAACCGCGCGGGAACGGATTTCAATTCCAGAGCGGACAACAGCAAGAATAAGCTCTACCCAGCTGCAGCAGCTTCGTTCTGCCTGGCTGCGCCCAGCCCAAACAATAAATAATGCAAGCCTTTTCTCTCCAACCGCGCCAGGGGCGAGAGCTGGAGAAGCTCCAGCTCTTTGCCACTGAGCTCAGGAGAGTGCAACCTGGGGCTCCCACTTGGGATATCGCGTTTCAGTCCCGCCAGTCCCCTCGGGCCCCTGAAAGTTTCCTGAAAGTGCAAACTCTTACCTGACCCAAAAGGTCATAGCCCAGCTCCTCGGCTATGGCCGAGGCTGCCTCCGGTCCCCCGGGGATCTCCGCCGCCCATTCATTCACAAACTGCCTCTTTGCTTTTACACTGTTCAGTGCACACCAAGCGCAAAAGAGAGCGAAAGCAGTACACTGCAGAGTCCAGGCTCTTTGCTCCATGGCTCACACACTCGCTCGCACACTAGTGGGAAGGAGATTGGGGAAAGAGGCAAGATAGGAGAAAAGCCAGAAAGACTCGCCCTTTCCACCCTCGGGATCTGGACCACTTCTCACTCCCGGTTGTCCTGCTAAGAGATAGGCACTCGAGGAGAGGCTGGGCGGCGGCGAGCGCTCAGTGCAGCGCCTCGGTCTCCCGGCTGAGTGGAGCCCCAGCCCTTCCGAGCCGGAATGGAAATGAGTGTTTACACGTCAAATCGACGAAAGCCATCTCTTGACGTCAGATCTACCTGGACTAAGATCTGGATGGTATTCCCGGCGGGGTGGAGAAGCGGCTAAAATAAGCAGCGAGGGATTAAGAAAAGGAAGGAACCGTTTGCTGGGATCAGTTAAGTCTGCTCCCTGTCTGTAAATTCCGTAGCCGTGAGAAACACCTTCACTTCTCAAAGAGAAGTGTTCCCCCAAACTGGGAGTGCAGCACACTTTCCCTACCTTCTGTCCCTTTTCTTTATATTTATTTGATTATCTCGTGGTGGGGGGAGGAGGGAGGAGGATTCTTAGAATGGCCTTGTGGATATTAGCACCTGCTCTGAAGAACAGGGCTCTTAAGTCTTTCAAATCGGACAGAGTCTGGGAGGGCAGAGAGGAGGGAGGCTTCTACTGCCCAGATTCTGGCCTAAATTGCCTAAGAAAATGAGCATGTCTGGAAGATAATGTTAAAGCAAATAGTTTAAAAAATATATTTTAACAATTCAAACCACCTCAGTTAACAAGTTTACTTCCTTCTCTCCTCTGTTTCTCAACCTCAGTAAAACAATATCTAAAATTCTATTCCAGATATTGCAGAGCCTGGTATCACCTCTTTTACAGTGCTTATCATAAAAATGATTAATTACATGATTTTTTAAAACAGAAAATAAATTCTCTTTATTCATCAACAAGGGAGCCTTGGGACCCAAATGCCATTTCATTGACTCAGGGAGAGAAAGAGCAGGTTCCATTAACTCTGAACTCTCCATTTTTCGTTCAGTAGAGCACTTCACTTTGGTGTTGAACTGAAACTGTGCCATTACTTTCCCATAAAATGCACAATGTGTCTTTGTGGAAGAATGTTTTCCCATGGAAAGAGAATAAACAAACGTCTAAATGAACCTCCCCCCTTCCCCCGGAGGGAAATGAGTTCAGTTTACGGTGACTGAGCCTATTCCTATCCTGAGGGGTTGAACTTGGCGGGAAATGCCCTGGTGTGTAGTATTCAGCACCGTGGAATGGACAGCGCCACATGCGCCCGTGGCCAGAGGTGCCAGTCCTTCTGAGCCCTCAGGGCTGCTGCCCTTCTGCAACTGGCCAGAACCAAGCTGTTTCTCTTTTGGCCTGTACCTTTCCCCTCCTTTAAATAGAAAAATAGGAAATTGACCACAGCGGGGTAAGTGTGGTTGGGTTCATGATCGTGACTACTTGCACTGAGCCCCAGGGAATGCATTGGACTCAGCCCAAAAGTAAAATTGCAAGGGATTAAAAATCTCGTCTGCGAGTCTGCGAAGGTTTTTTCTTTTTTTAAGCTCCCAGCCGCCGGAGGGCGCAGCCTATTCTAGAGAAAGAGAGAAGAAAAGGGATAAGATAGAGAAGACATATGAGCCTGTGGAGAAAGTAAGCAAGAGATATTCTTTACAGGAAGCAAATGAGACTGGGGCTTGGTGGAGGATGAGGCTGAATAGTTCTGCTTCTTCATTTGCCTCCATGTTTGCAGAAATGTGGACTAGATGGATAATTTCTTTAAACATAAAGCTTCTTAACAAAAACAAATGCCAATGTTAATAAGCCATGTGATGCAGTTAAGGATATCGCAGTAATGTGAGTAACACTCACATGAGATGTTGTGGAATAGGCTCAGATTGATAGCTCTTCTGCCTGCTCTGTAAATTCACATGTGTATGTATTGATGGCTGAGTGAACTATCTTCTTTTCCCTTCATGCTTCAGCCTGAGTCGTGTCCTCAAGCTGTCTAGGGGGTTTCATTCTCACAGCAGACAGATGCTAACTATATGCTAGCAAGGCAAAAGAAACTCATGGCAAATGTTTCATAATGGTAGGTATGGTTAGAGCAGGAACACGTTTGCCCCTTTCTTATTATTGTTCAAGTAAATCAGTTTGGCAGAGTGTTGACAATGAAGTCAGTGTCTCATTAATGAGACATTTGTCTTAAATGGAGCACCTTACCAGCCTGGAACAAACATTTTGTTGGTATACTTAATAGGGCAAACTAAATTCTCACAGTGAAAAAATAATATCCCTGTCTAAAGTGTATATATATACTTAGTATTTTACTGATATATATATGTATCAGTAATTTATTCTGAAATTGTCTGAATTTTATCTGATGGACCTTATTTGCCACAAATTTCCAGGATGCAGAAGAAATGAATGTTTGCCAAGGCTAGGGGTGCAACTAGATGTGGAATCCATCTTAACTTTCTCATATCAAAGGCTAGCCCTATCCTGCTATGTGGATCATAGTAATAACCTCCAGGCCCATCAGTGTCATATTTTATATCATGAATTATAAAAGCCAATTATCACCCTTAAGTTTTAATAGCATTTGATCCATCTGATTAATTTATATAGAAAACAGGATAATTCAGAAACCGAAGAGGACTGTGTTTCTATTATGAATTATCAAGTAAGTGTTGTGCCTTTCATGATTGCTCCCAACTGCCCAGTTAATGATGCAGTTAATCATTTATTAAGTTTTCCTGGAGAGTAATAAGAGCAAGGCTGATATGAGCAGGAAGTAAGAAGATGTTCAGAGATCTATAGATCACCATATCTCTTTAGTCTTAGAAAACAAATTTTTTAATCTTTTTGTTACTGTGAAATAAAATATGTACACTCAAGTGCACAAAACAATGTGCTCAGTGATTTATCACAAAGTGAACACTGTGTAACCATTTAGGTCAATAAAAAAAAATTTCTAGCTCTCCAGCATAGTATTCCAAGATTTTCAAGAGGCATAGGAGAAGGAGTGAGGAAATAACTTAGGTTTAACACTTTCCAGTTGTTATGTAGACTTATCTCCTTCCTTTGGGTAACAGTAACTATATATTAAGACAAGTCTGTAATTAATTAGTCTGCAGTTAAACCAGAAAATATTTGGTAACAGAACATATTATAGAGGCAAATCTACCTATAGCAGTGGTTTCTCAACATAGAAAATAACGATATTTGTATGGCACACTGAGGCAAACTGGAGGAAATTTGGGGACATCTGTATGGGACTTGGTAAAGAGATTCATTACATTTTCTTTATATGACACAATTTTGAAAAAAAATACAATATTTGGGGGAATATATTAAAATCAAATTGATAACTTTAAATTGAGAAATATGAATCTACTTCCATCAATATAGCTTTTTATCTCAAGTTTTATGCTTGAAAGCCTATATATCATTTCTAATTAAAACATTTTAATGACAATCTTCAAATTAAGTGCATGCCCTCCGCTGCGGTGGCCCGGGGTTTGCCGGTTTGGATCCCCAGCGCACACCGACGCACCACTTGTTAAGCCATGCTATGGATCTTTTCCCAGAAGCCCAGGATCAAGCTACTTGCCTGGCCTCCCCAAAGGATGCGAAGACCAAATATCTTGAGCGGCGTCTATAATTCCACCAGTTGGGAAGCTCTGATCTATAAAAATGGAGGTAAGAGAATGAAAAGCAAAGTCAAGTTAAACATCTCCAATCTTTTTAATGATTTTTGCATCCTGGTTACTCTTGTTTGGACAGGATCTTTTTAACATACTTTTAAATATATGTTTATATATAAACATGAATTTTTATGTTTATATATAACATATATATATATATATACACAAACATGTTTATAATAAACACCCAGAATTAAATGTACGATAGTTGGCCAACCCCGTGCTGATTAGAGCAAGAATTTCATCTCTTTTTGCAAACAATCCTTCTGCCACTATAGCCTAAAATTGAGTTAGCTTTATTTTTTTCTTATTAAACTAATAGCCTGCTAGAAATTGATTTGTAGTCACATACGCTGCTATTAAGTTACATTTCCACCCTGACTTGTACAGTTTTTATGTTTTTGTTGTCTGTGTGTTTGGAGGCAGGGGGCTAAGTGTAAGACTAATTTTTTCCCTGCTGAATTTCAGCCTCTCGAGATGTTTGGAAACTTGATTTTATCATCTAATGATTTGTTCCTAGCTTCATGCTATGTACAAATGCAGTCAGCTGTCAATTGGTGTCTTCATTCAGGTGATTAATAAAAAGATTTATGAAGACAGACAGAAGATGGAGCCACCAGAAACTTCCCTATAAGCTAATTGATCTAATAATCATTACCTTTAGAAACGGTTACTAATTTACCTCACCAGTGCCTGTTCAAAAGGATCGCAGAAAGACCTTGTCACATGATATGCTAAAGTCCAGATATATAGTGGTTATAGGATTGACTCTTGCTGGCATTAGTACTACCCGCTCTATGTCATGCTGGGTGCTAGTGATCAATATTTATTTTGTGAGTAATACAAACCAAATTTTTAATAATGTGTTCTAAAATTAATGATAGTCCACTGATCTAGTCCATGGAGTTTATCTTCTTTTCATTCTTGAAACTGAGAATTTTTGACCGTCTCCAGTCTTTCAGCACTGATCCTTGTTCTGCTTTCTCGTATTCCTCAGTGATCTTTGACACTGGTTCAAGTGTCTCCCTTTGAGAATGAATTTATTCTTAAATGGAAATTTACCCATATTACCTGTCCCCTCCTCTTGAGTTAGCCCCAAGTAGTAGTGGTATAAACAGTATAATCTGATATATATAACACTTTCATCTATCAAAACAAAAGTCATCTTGGGTAAATCAAAATTATTTTGGTTTCAAAAGACAAAGAGCTGTATCCTAACTAAAACTAGATTAAGCAAGAAAAAGGAAGTTTATTGGCTTGTATAATTAAAGCATAAAAAAAGAAATATAGAACTGGCCAAGGAGACTGGACCTAGAGACTTAAATAGCATTAGCGAGCGTTCTCTCTTTCATTCTCTCTCTCTTTCTCCTCATTTCTCAGCTTCTACATCTTTGTAGCTCTCATTTCTCAGGGTCTTCCACAAGGTGAAGTACACGACTATCAGTACTTCTGGGATCACAGCTTTCCGGTTCATAACACAAGGAGAAAAAGAGGACCTCCTTTCCATGAAATATGAAAGCCCCAGAGAAGAACTCTAGGTGCTAGGCTTGGCCAATATGTTCACCCTGGACCAATCACTGTAGCCAGGAAAGTTTAGTATTGTGATTGGCCAGATGTAGGCCATGTGGCCAACCTTGTGTTTAAAAGTGGGAGGAGGGTATTAGCTTTACCATGACTTGCAGCCACATCATTATTTCAGTCTTTCCAGTAAGGAAAGAGCAATTCCCCAAAGGAAGGATGGGGTGGAGGTCTGCATCTAAAGAGTATTTAGAAACATTAACAACAATCACCATGCCCTTCAGCAGGCAGAAAACAAGTAAAAGAATAGACATTGACAATCTATATTGTCTCATTCTGAATATTATCTCTCCTGCAGTTGATGCATTTAAGCATCATTCAACATTTAAAAGCAAATATCAATGCTGAATTAGTTTAGACAAAAAGATATAAATACAGCATGTAATAGATTTAAATCCTTTAAAATTGTTTTAAGTAGACTTAGGGCTAGGGTTATAAAAAAAGACAATTTCTTTTACTAACTCTTTATTTTGCAATAAGTTTAGATTTACAAAAAGTTGCGAAAACAGTACACAGAGCTTTTGTATACTCTTCACTCAGCTTTCCCAAAGGTTTACATCTTATATATCTATAGTATAATTAGCTAAACCAGGATGTTAATATTGGTACAATACCATTAACTAATCTACAGACCTTCTTCAAGTTTTCTCATGATTAGATTAGAGGCATGCATTTTTAAGCAGGAAGCGATGTTATGCCATTTTTACTGCCTTGTATGAGGAGGTATGGATATCCGTATGTCTAATTACTAGTGATGCTATCTCTGATAACTTGGTTAATGTGGCATTGGCCAGGTTATTCTCCACTATAAAGTTATTATTTGAGAAAGGATATTTCAATGCAAAAATAATGGTAGAAGTTATGATGAGAAGAACCACAGTATATTAATAATATCCAAATTTATATTTTTTGGAGAAAATGAAAATAATTTCACTTCCATGGACATTTGTGTTTATGACCCTCACTACTTATTATTCCACATGTCAGGAGATTGCTTTTCAGTTCTACTGATTGCATTTCTTTTTTTTTTTTTTTTTGGTGAGCAAGATCAGCCCTGAGCTAACATCTGATGCCAATCCTCCTCTTTTTTCTGAGGAAGACTGGCCCTCAGCTAACATCCGTGCCCATCTTCCTCATTCGTCCCTTATATGGGATGCCGCCACAGCACGGCTCGACAAGCGGTGCGTCGGTGCGAGCCTGGGATCCGAACCGGCGAACCCCGGCCGCCGCGGTGGAGCGCGCGCACTTAACTGCTTGCGCCACCAGGCCAGCCCCTGATTGCACTTCTTGCTTGTCATATCTGGGATCAAAGTTGGCCCACTCTTTTAACAGTGATTATAGACAATTGTTTGAGGCCTGCTTTTCCTTGGCTGTTTACAACAGCTTCAATGCAGTCCTTCAAGCATTACGTTTATTTAAACAACAAGCAGATTAACTCCAGCATTCACTACAGGGAGATGAGAATAAAGGTAAAGTTAGCTTCGGCCCATTGTGTTTATCCCTCAGGGGTCCTGCTAGAAAGAAAGCCTGGAGATGACCAATCCAACAGCTGATGCTTGGGAGGGAGGACTTAAGCTGCTTCCCACCCCAGCACAGACAACTCAGTTCTCAGCTACTTATCTCTGGGCCTCTTTAGCCACCACCAACTGCAAGAGAAAACAAATCTATGAAAGCAGAATCGGTCCACAGCACATTACTTTAAAAATTCTAAATTTGCTTCTGACACTTCAACTCGGGAGATGTCTAATAAAAATCTGGTTTTCTGGCTTTTAAAAACTGGGAAATATGGGTCTGAATTCCCTTATAGCAACAATTATTCCCACCATTCTCAGACACTGAAGCAAAGTATCAATTTCTGCAATTAAGTTTACCCCCACTGTTTTTTTCTTACGGTAGAGTATAGGTATCCTTAACTCTATCCAAAGTGGGAAAACAAAATATAGCAAAGGGAATCGTGTTTGGAGACTATTTTCTCTTATGCCTGACTTACTCCATTCGGTTATGGTATCTGCCTATCTCCTCTGAGCACTTCTAGCTGCAACCCTTCCTCTAGAGCCTCCTGCAGACTCTTTCCTACACTGTTCAGACCTGGCCGCGCTGTAGCTACAGCTCTTTACTCACAGCAAGAAAGAGGCAAAGACCAGCGGGTCCAATATCTGAAGCAAACGTGTTTTGGCCAGGTCTGTGTTGTTACATCCCAGGCAGAAACCAACAGTCAGCAAGAGTTCCTTCCCAGCCCGTGAGCTTGAGAAAGAGAGGGACTTGTGTGTGGCGAGTGGGAGGGATGTTAGGAAGTGAAGGCTACTCATGTTCTTCTGACTTTCCAGGCCAGATTAATAAGGAATCTAGCGTGGGGCCATGCCTCCATGTAGAGAAATGTGGGGATTTGTCATAGGGAAGGCTGGGAAAAAATGGGTGCAAGAAAGTATTTTGTGGGGGGCAGCGGCTGGTGATCCAGTTTCTCCTTTCCTGGTGCTCTGTCGCTGGAAAGCAGAGACAGTGGCCTCAATTTTATTTGAAAGGTTAGTCAAGAGTGGACTGGAAAACTGACACCATTTGACAAACTGGGCCCAAACTCTAGGTAGACCCTATTTGAAAAGCAGTAAGCACAGAGATAAGAGCAGATGTTGGAGCCAGAATGCCTAGGTTGAATCCCGTTTCTGCCACTTGTTAGCTGAGGATGTTTGCACGTATTTTTGACCCTTCTTTGCTTTAGTTTCCTCATTTGTAAAATGGGGCTATAATAGTAACTTACCTGATGCAATTATTATATATAACGTACCTACGACATTGCAAGTAAATGATAGTTATCTTTATTGAGAAAATGGCACCCTGGATACACCACATTTTGTTGTAAAAGTGTTTTTCCAATGAGGAGGAGGTTGTGTTGTTGTGGATGCACGTTGGATGGGGAGATGACTTCAGAGCTTAAACCTGCCTAGCTCTGGCACCCGATTCTCATATCTCTCTCCCCTTTCCTACTCACTAGTTCCCTTCCTCTTTTATTTCTTTCTATCATAGTCTTGCATATTCTAGGTTGATTTTTCCCATAAGCCTGCTGAGAGAGCTGGACAGATTTGATTAGCTTCGGTTCACTGAAATGCAGAATAGTGAAGTAATTCACCCAGGGCTTGCACAGCTGACTTCACCCATTTGACTTTGGGTATTAGATCCTTCCTCTTTGAGCACTTGGCGTTTGATTTCATAGTGGAGGATAAACAGTAACTGAGTTAAAGGTAGTGGGTAGACCTAGAGGGTTGCTCCTAAAATGGCACCTAAAATGGCACATTCTCCTAAAATGGCACCTTAGGAAAATAGGGTACTATGTTGACTTGATATTGTTAAGTATACTGGAACTGAATTGTGTGAAAGCATGAGTCAGTGTGTCCAGCAGTCAACATTGAGAGTGCTGGTCAGATCTTGAGTTACACAGAGAAAATAGTCAAATGGGGCACCTTTTTAAAAAACTTATTTACCCCTCCACCTTGTCCTCCTGATATTAGAACCAGCCTGTGATTCTACCTGTGTGATTGAATAGTAGCACAATTACTTCATTTCCGTTTTCTAACTTCATGTGGGAAGATTTAGATCTGGCGCACGTGTGCCATGATTATAGGAGTATAATGATAACTAGCATTTATATTGTACTTTGTACTTTTCACAAGGATTTCACATCTACTGGCTTCTCACTACAGCATTATTACCTTTCCCATTTCACAGACAAATCACCTAAGTCACAGGCAGGTGAGGCCACCAGAGTTTGCATAATTCGTCTGACAGAGCTAAAACTAGAACTCAGGCATGCCACACTTCTATCTTCATTTGCATGGAATAGTTTGATGTTTAAAGTTTGAGCGGTTGAGGGTGAGTCCTCTCTGCCCCTTACTAGCATAAATTAGCACAATTTATTTAACCTGAAGCTTTAGCTTCCTCATCTGTGAAGTAGGGGAAATAATACTGACTGCTCTTTATGAGAGTTGAAGGTGACCAAATCATGTAAATCACTTAGAAGAGGGCTCGGCACACGATAAGCCCTCAGTAAAGGCTAGCTGTCATGATTATTGGTCTGTGTGCTCTTGTCACTTTCTTGGCTTTGCATCAAAGAGAACTGCCCACGGTTTGAGATTAATCCCAGAAGCACTATGTCCTTGGGTTTATATTATCTTAAGATATTATTACCCTTTCTTGCTTTGGTAAGACTGGAAGCTTGAAAAATAAATGAGTTAAATTGGCCAGCATCCCTGGCATCACTACCCAGCCTACTGTAGGCCAATAATTTTCAAACAGTTTATTATGCATAAAACTCACCTGGGGTGCTTGTTTGAAATGCAAATTCCAAAGCATCCCTCCTCCTGATTCTAATTCTGGGATAGTGTGGGCCTAGGAATCTGCAAACTTTAACAAGTACCCTTGGAAGTCATAAGAAACTGTGGAAGGCCCTTAACTAGCGTTGGCTCCTACCCTAGTGCTCCTCTCTCCTCTCCCCCACCTCCACCTCCTCCTCCTGGCCCTCTTCCTTCTTCTTTGTTGTTGTCATCATCATCAGCCTCCTCTTCATCCTCTTCTTCTCCTCTATCTTCTCATTTCTTTCTTCTTCTTCTTCTTCTTTTTTTTTTTTTTAGCATTTCAAGTAGACTGCCTGAGGTTATTTTCCACTATTAGGCTAGCTCTGTTATTATCTCTTTAGAGAAAATGCCACTGAACCTGGGGGAAAAATACAGAGTAATTACTCAAAGAAAAAATATATATGTAATTTCCCTGCAGCCAATTAGGAAGATAATCATTAGGTTAGAGTGATCATTTGCTCACACATCGCTGTAGGGCTCTGGCCCTTGCACAAAGAATAAAATAACCCATGTTTGTTTCCGGAGCTTATTAATGTTATACCCAAATTTAATGCCTGACAGTAAGTTTTAAAGTCTTTCCTAGAAAGATACATAATGAGATATAGAATCATTATCCTTACAATCCAATAACAATCTTATATTGATCTTTTGCTTCATGTCAGCCAGGAACTCTAAGAAAGACGTTATCAATCCTCACTATCCACCCCAACCCCTAATTCATTGCACCTACGTGCTAGGAAACTAGAGAAGAGAGCCAAGTGCCAGAGAGGAAACCACTTAAACTTAAAAGGTGTTGTCATCTATTTGGGCACTGTATCTATAAGCTTCAGAGAAAGCAGATATTTTGCAATTACCAGCTTTTAAAGAAATATCAATAGCCCATCCAAAGCACAGGCTTCAAAGTGTTTTTTAGCCCAAATTATAGACTTGATTATCAGTGATTGTCAATTCTTGCTGCACATTAGAACCATGAGCAGCTTTTAAACAATGCTGGTGCCATGGCCCTACACCCTCCCAGAGATTAGGATTGAATTGGTGTGGCATAGAGCATGCTAGTGATTCTACTGAGTACCAAAGTTCTCAATTCCTGCCTATTTTAGGGAAAGTGAAATATTAGGTCTAGGATTTCTTCTTAATTGTGTCAGTTTTCTGTTGCATTTTGCTGGGGTATACTTGATCTTGTCAAAATACTCTCAGCGTCTAATAACGTATAGAACCTCAAGGACATTCCAAATAAGCTTAGCAACGTAAGGAATGAAGGTAGAAAGCAAGTTAAGTCTGCTGCTCAACAGTTTCTATTGGCTGAATCAGAGTCATAGAAGCAGGCACAGGAGTTGAGAGTTCATTCACCTGCCTACCCCTTTCTGGAGCTCTTCAAGACGAGCTGGAGAGATTGGCATAAAGAGGGTATTCTGTGCACTGGTCTGCATTTCTGGTTTAAGCCTTTTCAATTCTCATTGAAAATAGGTGCACTGAGATCATAATTTGCCAATAAGCTTCATGTGACAGATTTTTCACTTTGTTGGTCCTAGGCATAAAGCTTGTTTAATTTAGAAAGATCACTAATAGAGTTCTAGTACTTGCTGTCTGCTTAAATGTTCTAGCACTTAGGAATAAACTTTTCCTGTTTTCTATATTTTAAAGTTTAAAGATCTTTTAGAAATTGAATTCTTTTCTGATTTTATCTATGCTACAAAATCTGCTGGTCTATATAATTTAAAATCTCTTTCTTTCAAATATTTTCACCAAATTATTGCCTATAATAGTAAAAACTATCTTTTCTCTGTCATTTACAATCCTTTTTCTTTTTCCTGTGGTTTCTGGGCAATTTTTATTGATTTATATTCCAGTCCTTCTACTGAGTTTTTCATTTTCATTTTTGCCATCATATTGTTAATTTCCAAGAGATCTTTTTTGTTTTGTGAATGTTCCTTTTTATTTGTCCCTGTTCTTCTCTCATGGCTGCAATATTTTCTCATGTCTTGGAGAATATCCATCCCAGTATTTTGCTTTTTTGAAGTCCCCCTCCGACCATGTTCAGCCCACTGAGTTGTTTTTTCATGTTTGGTTTCAGCTGCCTCTGTGATGGCAGAGGCCTTCCTCAGATCTCTGGTGGTCTTTGGTTGCTAGATCTCATTTAAAAGTGAAGCAAGGAAAGGCTGATTTGGAAGTTTGGATCATTTCAGTGGGGACTGACAACTGCAAACTTTGCTATAGGATGATCTACCTGGATAGTCGAGTTGAGAAAACTCCAATACAGAGTCTCTAAGTCTTTCCTTTTGGGTTGGTCAGGTCCCACAGAGAAGACTCCCCAGCCTCCAATCTAGAGGGAGAGGGGCTGACTGCCAGAGGGGAAGTCAGCATCCGTGGTGCCTCACTTAGTTCCCTATGAAATCCCTACCTTGAACGGTGCCTGCGTCCCTGGTGAATCCCTGCTTTACTCTCTCAGGGGAAGAACCTCCCGTCTTTGGCGAGGGTGGCAAACGAATGGATGACCCGCAGTGGAGAGTGATGAGGCGATCCAGGGGAATGGCTGCTTCTGAAACAGACTTTCAAGTCATCCTTTTTATTTTAGCATCTCTTTTCATCCCAGCTTCCAGAGCCATTTGGTGCACCAATTCCTAAGCTTTAGCGGAATTCTGAGACGTAGAAAGAGGTAGTTCTTAGCTTTCTTTCCCTGCTTCTGGCTTAAGATTCCATTTTCTTGGGTCTGCTAAATTATTTGCTTTTCGGCTTCCATAATTTTATTACTATTACTTCCACTCCTGTTCTCCCCATTCAATGTGTTTATGCCCTTAAAAAATTCCTTCACGGTAGTTTTTGAGGGGTTTTGGGAGGGAGTGAATGTAGATGCATATTTAATCAGCCTACTTTACCTGGAAGTATAACAGCCAAGCAAATAGACACAATCTAAATGACCCCCAATATCTGATTAGTTAAATAAACCACTCATACAATGGAAAACTATTCAATCAATAAAAATTATGCCAAGGAATAGCCATTGACATGGAAATATGTCCATTTCCATGGGAAAATGACAGGTTAATAACATTAATAATAGTAGCTAACAAAGCACTTTCTCTGTCCTCACCCTTCTGCTAAGGATCCTAGTGGATTTTTTCATGTAATCTCACAAAAAAATTTTATAAAGAAGCTACTGTTACTATCCATTATATAGATGAGGAAACTAAGGCTTAGAGAGATTGAGCAATTTGCCCAAGGTCACAGTGTCTTTGGCCCAAATTTGAGAAGACTGTAAGCGGGTTCAAAAATGGCAGAAATAGAACTCACAGGCACCAATGAGTTCTGTTCACAAGCTGTATTGAGCATCAACAGGGTATGAGAACAGTATTGACAAGGATGCCTCTGACCAAGCATAGCCACTGGCATTCCTCTCCTTCTTCGCCCAGCTTGAGCAAGTGAGAAATCTGACAAGTCTGAGAGGCCCAGGGCAAGGTGTGGTCAGGCTTGTTTTCTTTTCTGCTTTCTAGGCTGTTCATTGCTCAGAAACAACTTATTTTACCATGTAAGGTAATAATTCTACAGCTCAGCAATCCTGACATCTAGCTTTGTCCAGATTCTGGGTCCAGAAATGCTTATTGTGACACACTTATGTGATTTACTTTATTCTACACGTGGATTGTGGGACTCTTACATTTACGTTTTTTTAGTGGCTCTCCATAAGCAAGTTTGGGCACAGCCTATTTTATAGAATTAACAAGAAAAGTTTATAATACATGATTCGATTTCTGTAAAATAAAAAGAGAAATGTATCCATCACCTATACAAAATTCTCTTTTTTGAGCCAGCCCTGATGGCCTAGTTCAGCACGCTCTGCTTCGGCGGCCTGGGTTCTGTTCCTGGGCACAGAACCAAACCACTCGTCTGTCAGTAGCCATGCTATGGCAGTGGTCCACATAGAAGAACTAGAAGGACTTACAACTACAATATACAACTATGTACTGGGGTTTTGGGGAGGAAAAAAAAAAGAGGAAGATTGGCAACAGACGTTAGCTTAGCCTGACTCTTTCCTGGCAAAAAAAAAAGAAAAGAAAAGAAATTCTCTTTTTTGAAGTCTGAAGGAGTATGCCTCTAGCTCTCCCAGGAGGTTGCACTGGGGTACTGGGCAGTGTTATCAGTTTCCCCATTCTTCCGGATAGACCTGAGCTCCACAATGAAGACATTTACCAATGTCCATGGAAGAAGGAAACTCTTCCCTTCCCCCTTAAAGAACCATTTTGGCCACTGGTTCCTAGACTGAGCATACATACAGATATTTGGTGGTAAATTCAAAATATGCAGTGTGAGGTTGGTGAGGATTGAAAAACAAAGGCTTTGCATAGCTCTCTTACCTGCTTGCCTTGCAGAAGAGAACTGGCCTCTGCCCAGACACGCAATGGGTCCCTTTTGAATTCTCACTAGACTTCCAAGGGCTGTCACTTCGAATTGCTTCTGTTTCTTCAACCTTACCTTTCCTCTCTACTTCTTAGAGTCCACTCCTCTTTTAAACTCCATCTCTTCACCCAAAATTCCACTCTTCTCTCTATTTTGGGAACATTCGTCTTCATACTCTGTAATCCTCAAGTTCCCATTTCAGTCTTTGTCTTATAAATTTCCTCAGCCTCCTGCATTTTTTTTGCAGATCTCAGGCATTATGTTTTCTGCCTTTTTTTGATGCTGGGTTCTGAGGAAGATGAGCTCAGGTCCCATTGGTGTATATGAAGCCAGGGTTGGGGTGAGGGGTGTTAAGATTCTATTTGGAATTGCAAAATAGTTTTAAGTGTCTAAAAGAATATCAAAGTACTCCTAGGATTACCTCCCTGCCAAAACCCCTCATTGGGTCTACATAAGAAACCCGTCTTCCCATTGTTAACCCGACTTCATTATGGTACAAGAATTGTTTTCTCATGACCCTAGGTTACATTACAAACTGCTCTACCATTAACAGACTTTGAAGGGTGCCGTGGCCAGTTGCTTCTCTGTAATTTCTGGGCTTTCTTCTGTGTTTGAAAAAAGGAAGGACTGGACAGGCCCATCACTCTTATGGGTGTGGCAGGATGAAATTCTGAGATATTAGCCCCCAGTGTTCCCCAACCTCCTCTCCTATTCAGTCAGCAGCAGGCATTGCTTCAGAGAGGATGTGGGGGTTTTATGCCAAGAACACAAAAAGAAAATAAGCAGACTAATTTTTGAATCTCTAAAAATAAAATTTAAACCTCACTGCAGAGAAGGTAATTTATAAAGACAAGGGTATTGGTATTCAAGATCCAGTTTCTTTTGAGCTGTAAGAGGCCAAGCCCTGAAAGAAGTCAAACATAAAGTTTGTGCCATAAACAATAAAGTGGAAAGAGAATAGATGAAGAGTCACAGTGCTCTATCCTGGAGACTCGTTAAAGTTTGCCTAGGCTAACGAGAAAAAGAGTTACCTTGAAGAAAAATCAACATTGGAATATGGGCGGGGGACTTCAGCTCCTGTCTCTATCAGACCAATGTCTAGGAGAGGGAAGGGGTGACCGAGCTTTCCATCTTCTTGGGGATTGGAGAGTAGAGTCACCATTCTAAGTGTTTAACAACCAAAATAGCACAAGGATTGGCCAATTAGAAGAGATGTCCAATCAATCCAAATGATCATTCTGGTGCATGTTGGCTAAATAATAGACCTGGAGAGAGAGGAATAATGCCTGATTCCCATTTGAGAATTCAGGGTGGCAGCAGCCTTGCATATGTGTTTCACAAGACAGTGGCAAGTGAGGAATAAAATAAAACGAGCTAAGACATGAGAAAGCAGGAGATACCCCTTTGAGTTTCTCTCAGGCTTCCAGTAATATGGTGACAGCTATAAGTGTGCAGCCCCAAGGGAGCTTGGAAGTGGCTGAGAACACCAGTGGACTCGCAGAGGCTTGAGCACATGTTAGGACCTCAGTCAGTAGCAGAAGTAGTGAGCATAAGGATCAATTTCCAAAGAGTAGGCCAGACAATTTAGATAACAACTAATGCCAGCAGAGAACAAAGAATGCCAACTGACCGTATACACAACACACACACACACACACATACACATGCACAAGCCCTCTTTGGAATTTAAATGTCATTGAGGGGAGAAAATAGAGAAGGGCAGGACCTTCAAATTGCCTGAGTTTGAGATTAAAATAAGCAAGCACTAATTTTACTGAGTTTACTCGGGAAAATTTGATCAAGTTTTCTGGTTTTAGAAAGAAATGTGGATTTATGATAGAAATTACATTTATTTACAGAAAAATAAAGATATATTTTATCCACTGGTGCCTGCTCAGGGTGGGGGGGGGCGGGGTATGTTCGCACATGCGTGCACACACATGGCACATATATATAAAACCCAGATGTCAGCTGAGGGCCCCTGTCCTTTGAGATTCTAATCGAATTGGCTCAAATGCTGCCCATTGTGTGGTGAGACCCCATATCCTTTCCAATCTCTCCAGAAAATATGCAACAGGAAATGGAACACTGCTCTGCTAGAACAGCACATTCCCACATCAGTGGTTGTCAAACATTTTAAGTGGTAGAGATGTCGTTTTGGATGGAACTCTCGTACGCAAAGAAAGATCAAACCAGGGCCATTCTGGCTGAGCAGAGATGAGGGACCAGGAACCAGCTCAGGGCATCTGTCTCGAGCATTTTTGTGGAATTGGAGTGCCCTTATAAAGAAAGCCGATTGAGAACCATTTCTCTACTCATTGCCAAGCTGGCTGTCTTACAGAAAGTGTATTTACAGGTGTGTGGGCTATAAATCTTAAAGACCTAGGTTTAACTCTAAATGGAAAAGGAAATTTGTGCATAAAATGTTTCTAATTATGTCCCTTGGGCTTTTGACTTTGTCTCCGTTCTTGCCTGGCTGGATTTAAAGGAGAAGTGAAAGCAAGTAACGGAATGTTTTACTCTGGCATAGGCAGACCAGCCTGTCAGCAGTCTATTAAGCAACTTGCTATATTTCATTCATTCATTCATTCAACAAATGCTTACTACGCTTTTTACCAAATTCCAAATACAGTTTCTCTGCCCTCTCTTGACTGTTATATCTTTATATGAATTCTTGGAACTATGTAGATGCTTCTGCTGCTTGCTGCCTTTTCAGATCAGAACAAGCTGTGAATGTCTGGATGTGTTTCTGTCAGTGCTTAAACTCTCGAAGTTCTTGGTGGGTTTAATCCCTTTTGGGAAGATCAACCCAGAAACTCTAAATATCTAGAGCTCGGCCAGGTTGTCATAGTCACATGAGGGAGGACTCTGGTCTAAGACACTGGGACACAAAGCTCATATCACTGATCAATAAGGTAGACCAACAGAGACCTTCAAAGTCATTTCTGTTCACTGCTTAATTGGATCATATGCCGTTTAAACAATGCAACCCCTAGACCTAGACTCCCTGATAAATTGTGAAGAAAAATAGTACCTTTAAAAATAACTGGTATTTTATTTGTATCAAATTATCCATATAGTTAGATCAGCTACTTCTCCTAGGTTTGCTATGAAAAACAACAATGTTCTGCACTCCTCAGTCTATCCCATTTCTAGCTCCTCCAAGACAACCCTTTCTGCTGTCTTAGCTTTCAGTTATTTTACCTTCATTTTATTTCCATATCTCTAAATAACATTATTTTACTTTTTCTTGACGCTTTTCAGTTTTAGGCATTATCTAGCTTAAAAGTATCTGGCTCTCTTTAACCACCATTGCACTCCAGCTATGCACAATAACTTCTGTCTTGTACAGTTATATCACAATCCTATTTAAACACGTTATTGGGTGTTTACATGAATAGACTGTGTAAAGTCTATTCACCCCCGGGGCACATTGTTTGCTATGATTACTTTCGCTTCTTATACACTTTGTCGTGTGTGTTCTTTGCTTAGTTTTCTATATGTTTATCACCAATTCATCTCTAAATTCTCACCCATTTGTCTAAATCTCCTCTTGTTATGTTCAGATGCATCAACTAATCCGTCAATCTCATCTTCCTGGGCACATTCTCCCAGTACCTTCTGGCCTGGCCTGTCTGGGCCAGTTTCTCTCCACGCCTGGTGCACCTTTGCACTCCTTCATCATTATCTAGGATTCTCTTTACCACCCTCTTGAGTTGGAGCCAATTTCCTGGATCCTCTATCTTCTGCCCTTTTGATATTTTCCCTTGTTTTTATAGAGCACTTCTTTTAATATAATCCTGAAAAAGAGTACACATCTGAAAATGCCGTAAATGTGCCCTCACATTTAACTAAGAATTTAGTTGGATGTATAATTCCATGTTGGAAAAATAATTTTCCTTGGAATATTGTAAACATTGCTTCAATATCCTACTGCTGCCAATTTTCTTGAGAAGTTCAAAGTCATTACGATTTCTGTTTTCTTTACTTTCTTTCTGAGAGTCTTAAATTTTCTTTTTTAAATTATCCCCAGTGTTATAAAATTTCACAGTGATGCACCTTCATGTGAGTCTATTTTCATCCATTGTGCTGGAAATTTAGTGTATCTTTCAATCTGGAAACTCATGTCCTTCAGGAAATCTGAAGGACAATATGAAAACTCATTTCTTTGCCATCAATATTCCTTGTTCTGTCTTCCTAGGACTTCTATTACTTGGATGCTGGACCTCCTGGACTGGTCATTCTTATGGACAGGGATTATTTCATATTCATATTTTTATCTCTGGTAAAATAAATAAAGGTGTCAAG
Organism: Ceratotherium simum simum; assembly: GCF_057802395.1. Taxonomy (NCBI): domain Eukaryota; kingdom Metazoa; phylum Chordata; class Mammalia; order Perissodactyla; family Rhinocerotidae; genus Ceratotherium; species Ceratotherium simum. The sequence goes on along the minus strand of NC_141903.1, from coordinate 72,687,537 downwards.
TATCTTATTCTCAGCAGTTGCTCAGTAATTGGTGGTTGAATCAGACTGAATTAAATGAGTTCATATTAAGAAAATTCTCTCTGGCTAGGATTCCTTCCTTCTACACCATCTTCATTTACTGACATTCTGCTCATCCTCCAAGATCTGACCTGTGTCCTCTCCTCTGATTCTTCTACTCTCTCCCTGAAGCACTCTAGTGCATCTATCATTTACTTCTAGATATATATATCTAGAAGTGGTATATATTTAATTGCTTGCATGAATTCTATATAATCTTAGATTGTACACCCCTTGAAGGCAGGGACCTAGTCTTATACATCTTTGTGTACCACCTACCATCCACATATTACCTCCAAGAATCTAACCCTGTGCTTACCACTACCTAGTTCTTAATAAATGTCTGTTGAATGAAAGAATAAATGGAAGAAAGTGAGGAAGTTGATGCCTTTTTAAAAATCCTATCACAGAAATTCCAAGTAGCTAAGGAATGACTTCAACCAATGAACAAACATAACCCTCAACAATTATAAGGGAAAAGAACTGTTTATTTCACTTAAGGAAGAATGAATACAGAAAAATAAGCCTGCAAAGAATGATGAAAGGTCCTCAAAGTCATTGTTTCTGAATCTCAAACGCAGCAAAAACAGCTATTTAAAAACGTCAGTTGACGCTGGTGGCAGTGTAAATTGGTGCAGCCACTATGAAAAACAGTATGGAGATTCCTCAAAAAATTAAAAATAGAAATACCATATGATCCAGCTATCCCACTTCTAGGTATTTATACAAAGAACATGAAAACAGTAATTTGAAAAGATATATGCATCCCTGTGTTCATTGCAGTATTATTCACAATAGCCAAGACTTGGAAACAACCTATGTGCCCATTGATGGATGAATGGATAAAGAAGATGTGGTATATATACACAATGTGGTATATATACACAATTAGTCATAAAAAAAGATGAAATCTTGCCATTTGCAACAACATGGATCGACCTTGAGGGTGTTATGCTAAGCAAAATAAGTCAGAGAAAGACAAATAACATATGATTTCACTCATATGTGGAAGATAAACAAACACATAGATACCAGAGAACAGATTGGTGGTTACTAGAGGGAAAACAGGGTGGGAGGAGGGCAAAAAGGGTAAAGGGGCACATGTGTACAGTGACAGATGGCAACTAGACTTTTGGTGGTAAACATGGTGTAGTCTATACAGAAGTCAAAATATAGTGATGTAAACCTGAAACTTATATAATGTTGTAAACCAATGTTACCTCAATAAAAAATAATAAAATATATATTAAAAAGTGCCAGTTGAATACTTGTTTTTCTTTTCATTTTCACCACAATGTGTATACAGAAATCCAATTTTGAATCCTATTGGCATTGACTCAGGCAGAGTTATTAATTGTATTTAAGGAAAATATATAAGCAATAAGATTTATATTGGTCTACAAAATTATTTTCCAGATTAACTTTATTTTACCACTACCTATGTGTGGTAAAGTTTAACAGAATGCTCCTAGAGAGGACTGTAAGTAAAGGAAACTGAATTTTAATTCTGTTTAAGGGAATAGAATTTCTTTATGAAATCAAGAGTGGAACAATGTAAAAAGGAAAATGACAATCTCAAGTATATCACAATAATGTGTGAATGTAGCTACAGGAGGTATTTGGGGCATCACCATAAAGCACTGTTGGAGGAGATCCAAGTGTGGTTTTTCTATTGACCATGACAGTCTGAGCTGCTCCCAGTGGGCAATGTTTAGCTGAGGTCTGCACGTGTAATTGTTTCCAAAGTGTATGTGGGGTATGATTCGTTGACCTTTCAGGTAACTAGACTCAGTCAAAAATTTTAGTATATTGATCTAATCAGAAGAAATGCTTTGGCATCAAGTAAAAACCTTAAATCTAAAAATAATCCTTCAATGTGCAGAAGCATCCTTGAAACAAGATGGGCAAAGTGGTGCGTCTGTTGCTGACACTAGAGCTGTATCCACGCTGCAAAAGAGAGAAGAATTTAGGAAATCATCCAGATGAATCAAGACAAAAACAAACCAATGCATGCTAGCCTTGTTAGTTCTACTGAACAGGATTTTTGATTTAGAATGCTTGCATAATTTCCTCACGATTTCTCTCTAATTTGTATTCATTGAAATGATTTTTTGACTTTGCCTCATTCTCCAAATATAATTTTTTCTGTCTCAACTGTAATATGAGATAAGGCCTTAGAATGATTGTAGCCTATCTATGTGTTATCCTCAAAAAGAGCTCCAAATTATTGAGTCCCTACTATGTGACAGGCATATTATATATGTTACCTCATTAATCCTGATAACATCCCAGTGAGAAAGGTATTATCAGACCCATATTCCAGACAAGGAAACCAAAGCCAGAGAGATGGAATAACCTGGCCCAGGTCTGAAACTAGTGAGTTCCTAAGCTTGGATTTGAACCTAGGTCCAAAGTTAACTCCACTTTAAAAATGCTACATTACTACTTTTATGTCATTATAACGTAAAACAGATGTTGGTGATTCACTGTCAATAGTCTTTGCACTATGATTTTATTGCCAGGAGTTCAGCCATCTCACCACTCCCTAATTCTTGTAACCAAAGAAGCAATTTTGTGGATGTCTGGCAGAGGCAGGGGTGCAGTCATGGTTGTAGACATCAAGCTGGCAATTACCGGGTGTCTATTCTGCACCCAGCTCTACGAGGAGCCTAACGGACACACAAACCCCTGGAAGATCCAGTCCCCTTCCCTGGTAAACAAAACAGACACTGTTTCTTTGAAAAATTCCCCTATTTCCCAAGCGTTTCACCAATGGCAATTGAAACTATTTTAGGTGCTTCACCATCCCCTGAATTAACTAGTACTGAATCTCAAAGAGAGGTGTATTCCCTTTTCTAGCCTTCTGATAACCATCAAGAAGAATGGCTCAGTTTGGTGCTAGTATGCTTTTAAAAATCCTGTTAATCTCTTTTGCCAATAAAGTGAAAGCAAGCATTTGGCTCAGAGGCTTTGGCAAGCAACAGAGCATTTATTTTATTGGTATCCTCTATTTATGACAATTGATGCTAATTTTCTATTTGTGATCGTGATATAGATTGTCCTTTCTAAGTAAATTTAGGCTAAAAAGTGAGTAGATTGAAATAAAGATATTAAAAAAATAACAATACAGGCATATGGCAATAATACATGTTAACTAATAACACAAGGATACGGCAAGAGAGCCAACCCTAGAGCCTGAACAACTGAAATACAACCAGAAGAGAACAAGCGGGGTCTCAGGCAGCCCATCCTGCAGTGCGTCCTGGACGCGGCTCTGGCCCGGCTCAACTGCGGGGAAAAGCTGTCTCCAACTTCTTCTGTAAAAGATGAACAGAAGTGGAAAATTCTTTCTTATAGAAGAGAAATTTTAGATGAAAAAATTACTCATGTAATCCTCATTCTCAGTAATTATGTGCCACCATAAATAAAGAGAGTGACCAATAGGTGACTTTCATTCTAGGCAAACTATAAATACATTCTGGAAATAAGATCGAGTCGTTTATAAGAAGATACAAATAATAAACCTTGACACCATGGTTCTAGTAATTTAAAAAGTTTCACTTGAAGAGATAAAACCAGAATAAGCAGATAATACATATGCTACTTAGTTGTAACAACTGAGGAGTGTCTTGCCTGTGGTACTACTCTTTAAGGTGCAAATACGGGCAATTTAATGATGGCCTCCCTGCCCAACATCAGCCAGTGATGTGATTATGTACACTCCACAGAAAGCGAGCATGCCAGATCCAGAGCTGGGCAATTTCATCCCATCATCTGGCTCTAAACACCTTCTATGTACTGACACTCATATGTCAGCTCTGTGAGGGTAGGATTTTTGCCTCTCTGCTACTCGAACTTGTGGTAAGCTGTCCTGAATATTTGTTGATTGAGTTAACAAAGCCTGCCACTTAAGCTCCTGATTTTATATAATCGTTCCAGAAAGAAATTCTTCTACAATATTTTTCACTTTTCCCCAGTTTCTAAAACAGACTCTCTATAGCATGACTCAACATTACCTCCATGTGTCAGGGTTGTCACTATGAAAATTAAATCAATAAAGCACAGCTATACAAACACTGACCTCCTCAGGCACTAGTGAGCTTCCTGAAGCTGCTTCCCCAGAACAAATGGGCCCAGGCTGATAAGTCTTCAAAACTCTTGCCACCACTTTTTATGTTTTCCGTTCTCTACTGTTGTTGCGAGACTGTCATTATTGTTCACTGTTAAAGTTCCTGATTTTAGTAGCTTCCTGTAAATATATATATATGTATATATATACACACACACATACATACACATATATATTTATAGATATAAATATATATATATATTTTCTGATTGGAATCAAATGCTCTGCAGAGGCAGAGGGGAGCTTTTCTATGACATAATTAGTGGAGTGCTGCATAAGCTTAGTACATGGGCTTTGTGACATCTTCTTTAGCTACTGAGAACCATTTTCTTTACTTCATCGTTACCAGCTGTGATCAGTCTAGTCAAAGTTGAGTAAGTGGGGTGCTGATGTAAATAATAAATAAATACAGCCTAATAATATTTTAAAACTCATTAATTTTTCACAATTTGAATTTAATCCTGTGCCAAATTATTTTCCGAGGTAGAACCTGTTTTACTCAAATATATCATTTCAAAGATAATGGGGTCTTCGTGTTCCAATCTCCATGAGTTCTGCTGATTCATTTCATTTTGCCGTAGGTAATTTATTCTTTTAATTAAAAGTTTTGGTACCTATTAAAATAAAAACCCACCTCTACTGAGAGAGGTAACATATTAACTCCCACCAGTGACTTTAGTTTAACATGAAAACATTCCAAATCCTTTCTTGAAAGCAAGTTTTGATGGTGATTATTGACCTATTACATGTCAGATGGGTCTTCACATGGCACTGAAAATAAAACAAAGACTCTTCCCATAGCCCACAACGTCCTACGGGATATGACTTGCCTGCCTCCCTTCTAATCTTCTCATACTATCTCCACTGGCTCAGCATCTCCCGGCCCCTTTGGCCTCCTTTTGTTAGTGCCTCAAAAATGCCAAGCTTCTGTGCACCTCAGGACATCCATTGTGCTGTTCTCTTAGCTCACAACTCTCTCCTCCCTGGATTTTCACACAGCTGAACTGTCACTTCCTCAGAGAGCCCTCCTTTGAAAACTTATTTAAATGATATCTTCTCTCCATATTATTCTCTTTTGTTGAAAATTGCCTTTTTCTCCATAGCTTTTACCATACTTGTAATTATTTATTTGTTGATTTGTTATTTTTTTCTGTCTCTTCCTTTATACTTTAAGGTCTGTGATGGCAAACTCTCTGTCTATTTAGAGGCCTTTCACATCTTCATCATCTGGCACAGTAGGCCTTAAACAAATGTTGATAAAAGGAGGAAGGATGAGGCCACTGGGCTCCTGAAGGCTGAGGAAAGGGAGGCTATGTGGGAAAACGCATTGAACATAGAGAAAGAGCTCACTGGAGATACAGTTGACAACAAAAATTCCCTCTGAGTCCAAAACAGAAAACATAAACTGGCATGAGATGACAGAAGGGAACCTGCCCTCATTCTCAGTGTTTGGAGGATGCCAGGGAGTCGAGGGGAATCAGAGACCTGGAAGAAGGGTGACTCAGTCCCACTAAAGACAGTGGAGGGGACTTCGCTCATCCAATATTTGCCATGAAGGAATAAGACACCAATATCATCAGACCTCCATTTTTTCAGGAGAAGCTAGAAATGTAAATTTTTATGTGAATTCTACTGATTTTAATGCTGGCAACTAAATTGAAAATTTTAAAACTTTGCAGGGGCCAATATTGAGTGAGCCAAACATACCTAACTGGACTTCCATTTTGGGATCTGTGCTATCATGAACATCTTTATTCCCTTTACAGGTTTTCCTAGAGGCAAAACCTCTTAAAAGATGAGTGATATGTATAGCTCCCTAGCACTCGCTCCCATCCCTTGGAAATCTTGACGGTTTAACACTCAGCTTTTCCAAGACAATCAAGACTACTTTGCTGAGTTCTGTCTTCCAAATTCATCTTGATTCCAAAATCTCTCTTGATTATACCTAACTTATTTCATTCATCAATTTACTCAAAAAGATAAGTTCCTACTCTGCACTAGGCACTAGGGATAAAATCGTAAGCAACATAGATTTGTTCTTGCCTCCCTTGAGCTTCTGTCTTATGAAGGATTTAGAGAGGTAGACAGCAGTTACAATGCCACCACCCAGAGCTTATCAGTGCCCACCTTGATTTCTCCTTCTCCATTATTCTTCACACCAAATCGATCCTCACGTCTGATTAATTCTCTTAGATCTCTCAAATCTCTCCACTCCTCTTTGCTTCACAGCCACTGCTACTGCTCTAGCCCAAGTCAACATAATTTTTATTTAAACTACCAAAACAACATTCTAATTTATCTCCCTCCTTCTATCCTTTAACCACCTGCCACAGTCTGCCCTCCACACAACGGCCAGCACATTCCTCTTAAAAAATAAGTTGGATCACATTACTCTTCTAATTCAAAACTCTCCCATAACTTTCCATGTCATTTAGAGTAAAGCTGGAATTCTTACATTGACCCAGGGGCTTAGATCTGGCCACGTTCCTCCTCATCTCCTACCATCTTCTGTCTTACCTGTGTTGCCCCAGTCACCCTGGCCCCCTCAAACACTCCAAACACACTCCTACCTCAGGCCCTTTGCCTTTGTTCTTCTTTCTACCTGGCTGGTCTTCTCCCCAGTGTCCACATGACTTGCTCCCTTACCTTCTTCTACTTGCTTCCCTTACATTTCTACTTTCTGCTTAAATGCCACTTTATCAGTGAGGCTTGTCCTAAACATTTTACAGAAGTAGCGCTCAGCCTCTTATCCTGCCCTACTTTTCTCTGTAACACTCGTCACTATCCTACATACTATTTATTTACTTGTTTATTAACTTAATGTCAGTCTCTCTCCATTAGAATTTATGCTCCAAGAGGACTGGGACTTAATTTTGTACACTTTTGTGTTCCCAGCACCCAGAACAGTACTTGGCACTGTAGGCAGTCAATAAATATTTGTGAATGGATGAATGACAGGAAGATACAGGATGCTATGGAAAGAGCTGACCCAGACTTGGCACATCATGGTAGGCTTCTAAGAAGAGGGCACATTTAATTAGCCCTGAGGATAAGTAGGAGATGTTAGGCTGTAGTAGGATGATGAATGTGTGTGTGTGTGTGTGTGTGTGTGTGTGTGTGTGTGTGTATGTATGTAAAGGCCTGGAGGCAAATGAGAGCATGATGGCTTCAAGAGAGCAGTTTCTATATGGCTATAGCAAAACATATGAAATGAGACAGAAATAAATCAATAAGAAGAATTTGGAACTGTGGAAAACTGGGATAATCATTCTTTTAAGGTCAGAGAAATGTTGGGCTAGTGTTGCCAGATTTTCTGATTTTCAAAAGAAACTGGATTTTGAAAGATTGGCTCAAATATATAAAAATGCTATACAAACCAAACAAAATATCTGTAGATTAGTGTAGTACCTGACAATTCCCTTTGAACCTCTGACCTCCACAATAAGATACAAACTTTAGCCCTCCTTAAGCTCTCCTCTAACTATTTTTGCAACTTTATCTTTAATTATTCCTGTGCCTAAATCCAATGCATTGTCTTTCAAACTCAACATGGGTATTCCTACCTGCATAACTTCACATGAGTCCCTTGGAATTCCTGATTCTTTTCCCTTCCTATCTGAATCACATTTCCCTTAAGGGACCAGATGATCCCTTGTCTCCCTGAACTCAGTATGGATCAGTCACTGTTCTCCACTTGGAAGCCACCCCTCTTAGCAAAGGGATTGTGTTGGCACATGCACCTGACAAGGGCTACTGAGGCAGGCAGCTGTAGTTTTCTCTGTGCTGGGTTTATAACTCATTTGTGCAGCTTATGGTTGGACTTTAAAAAAATGCATTTCATCCTTTTTATGTTCCTGATTTTGCTTTGGAGAATTGATTAAAGATGATATATATTTACATGAAAGAAAACTGTCAGGATAAGTCTTGTTGTTTCCTGTTTTCGTGGGTCAACAGCTGTCTAATCTGTTATCATCTAGAGCAAGGATCAGCAAACTATGGCCCAAGGACCAATCTGCCTAGTCACATATTTTTGTACAGACTGGGAGCTAAGAATGGTTATTACATTTTTAAATACTTGAAAGATTGAAAGAATAATATTTTGTGACACATGAAATTTTTATGAGGTTTAAATTTCAGTGTCCATAAATAAAATTTTATTGGAATGCAGCCATGCGCATGTGTTTATGTGTTGGTTATGACTGCTTTTTGCACTACAGTAGCAGAGTTGAGTAGTTGCAGAAGATACTGTATGACCTACAAAGCCTAAAATATTACTATCCAACCCTTCTCAGAGATTTAGATCTAGAGAAGTAATTATTAGACTTTGGGATTTCATGGATCAGTAAAATTGAAGAATTGGAGAGGAAACAAACACAGAGCTGTTGTCTTTTACTTTATTTCCAAGTAATGACACTTACACAAATGTTACTGCATCACCAGAATTTAATAAAAGAAAGTATATTATAGCACAAAGAAATAATGGACATATTCTCAGAAAAAGAGAATATTGTGCCTTTAAGAACATAGAGCCTTAGAGTTAAACCTAACTGGTTTGAGTCCTGGGTCCAGTTTTCTCTGTCTATGGGAAATTGCCCTCATTACTTAATCTTTTTAATCTTTCATTTCCTTGATTTAAGGGATGTCATGAACGTGTTCAGAATTAATCCTTTTTTAGTATTATTTCAATAAGCTGACAAGTTTCTAGGTTATCCCGTTTTCCCAAGTTATCTCCCAGATCTCACCCTACTAAAAATGCCTGTAACATGGGAATGTATCCCTTTCTTTGGCATTTGTCACCTTTATTTAGGTATCCTAATACCAAATTAGTTTTAATATCCTTGAAGGTAGAAACTCCAATTTGTAATTTTTTTTCACCTTTTTAGTGCCTAATGTGATACTGAGAATATAGTTAGTGCTCCTATAACTATATATAATTCATCTCCTTGGTTGAGCACTCACCTGGCTCTCAACACTGTCCCTTCTGCTTTATCCATAGAAAATACTGAGGCTGAGAAACAAATAAAATCATCAGTCTTTTCTACTTACCGGAAATAAATGGCTGCTTTCCAGGTCTGATTAGAGTGGTCCAGTGTTGGCAATACAAACATGGCAGAATGCCTCCTTATATTTCCTTTTATACAATTAATTTCTCTTATGGTCATAGAATATAGATCACAAGTTTAGGAACATTTTGCATATGAACCATGTGGCACAAAGTCAAGTAAGGTCCGTATCAAAATGGGTAACTGTGTTAATAAAGCCTGTGATCATCCGGAAATACAATCAAGAGGAAAATTAATATAGTAGTTGAAATCTATAATTTGCTGGCTTAAGAAAAATGGGCCATCATGGCTCTTTTAAAAAAAATGTATTTAAATAATTACAGGATTCAGCTGTTACAGGATTATGGGATTAATTAATTAATTAATTAATTACAAGATTAAGTTTTAATTCAGCAGAGGACCAAAGAGCCCTCAGAACTCCAGTGGAGTTTTCTCTCTCCCTCTCTGCTGGAGCTACCCTTCAAAGTAATTAAGAAATAATTTCAGAGTAGCCACACATGTAGGCAATCAGACCCAATAGAGGAGACACCTGTTTTTACTTCAATTCTGGCCTGCCTACTAATAGGGCATATTTGTCTTGGGACATTGTGTTTGCTTGTGTAATTGTGCATAGCACATTTTCAGATTTTACCACAGATGGATCCTGAAAGCAGTTCTGAGTGAATGTGTCTGGATAAGCAAGACACAAAAAGCCTTCCTCATCTTCTGTACAAGCAGACGTAAGCAGAATGAGGCCTTGCCCTACGCTCTGCCCACACCATGCAGGGCAAGCAGGAAGCAGTCGGTGAACAGCTTTGGTCTTGCCAGACTTAGCAACCAGGTTTCTTTTGTTTGGTTAACAATTCCAGACCCATCCAACCCAAAGGGGTGGAAAACATGCAGGTCAACAGCTAGATAATGAAAGCGCTGACAAGTAGTCCTGATGTCACAGAAGTAAAAGAGGGAGGCTCTGATCCAGTGGGCAGATATGCTTCAAGTGGGGAGTTTCAGTACCATGCATATTAGCTGCATTTTGACAAATGTTTTCATGACCTAGCCCAGAGAAGGATGTTCTCAGAGTCACAAAATTGCGAGAAGAATTGCTTGAGTACATGGCGAACATAAAGACGGAGAGAAGAATGGCAAGGAGAACATAATTAGAGGAGAAATAAAACTCAAGTGCAAAGAAACAGGTCAGAATGAAAAACAGCATTCAATAGCTTTGTTTATTTATACGAATGGAAATGAAGTGGAGAAGAGAGGAAATGGAATGGAAAAAGTCTTGCTTACATAAAGTATCTGCATATTTATGATAAAAGTACTTGTAGGCTTGCATTATCTCACATTTTCCCCAATTTTATATTTTGTTTTGAGTGGAAGGAAATATATAAAAATATTAACTATATTTATGACTTCTGTATAAACTGTATGTCCTTAGACATAGTTTTTTTAGATAGTTTTATTGAGGTATAACTCACATACTGTAAAATTCTCCGTTCTAAAGTATACAATTCGGTGGGGCACTTTTCATATATTCCCAGAGTTGTGCAACTATCACCACTACCTAGTTTTAGAACATTTCATCACAGCCCCCCCAAAAAGAACGCACACCCGTTAGTAGTCACTCTCCATTTCTCCCCTCCCACAGCCTCCTCAACCACTAATCTGCTTTCTGTCTCTATGGATTTGCCTATTGTGGACATTTCATATAAATGGAATCGTACTATATGTGGCCTTTTGTGTCTAGCCTCTTTCACTCAGTATGATGTTTTCAAGATTCCTCCATGCTGTAGCATATATCATTGCTTTATTCCTTTTTATGCCTGAATAATATTCCATTGTATAGATATCTCATATTTTGTGTATCAGTTCATAGGTTGATAGACATTTGGATTGTTTCCATTTTTTGGCTACTACAAATAATGCTACTGTGAACATTTGTGGGCAAGTTTTTGTGTGGACACACATTTTCAATTGTCTTGGGTCCATAAGGCTGGATTCATGTGGTAACTGTATGTTTAACTTTTTGAACAACTACCCAGAATTGTTTTCCAAAGTGACTGCCACATTTTCCATTCCCTCCAGGAAGGAATGAGGGTTCCAATTTCTCCACATCCTTTCCAACACTTGTTATTGTCCATATTTTGGATTATAGCCATCCTAATGAAGTGGTTAGATGCAATGATTCTGAGCGCCCTCCAGAACAGCCTAGCATAGGTGAAACAGGTCTGGGTCTTTCATCTGGTTTTACCATCTGATCCATATTATTTTTGGATTGCAGATTAAATTAATTAAAACTAAGAATATCCATTTTTATCCTAGTACAGGTATGGTTTTACCCTCTCAACAATCAGTCAGTGGATATTACTTAATGTGGGCCATGTTTTAATAATTATAGTGGGCATAGTACATGCATGCTTTTATTTGCAAAGTCAAGTTTTGTGTCAAGTGCTGATGTACACCAAGTGATTAAGCTGATACTGGCTTGAAATAGAAGCAAGTAGAAGTTGCTGGAACACGACCAACACTGACTGTAACTGCTTACTAACCAAACGGAGCAGCACAGGTAGAGGCTGATTAGGCCTCTTGCTAACGGAGGTACAATGAAGCAGTACAGCATGAGGTATTGAAAAGAGCCCTGGCCTGGGAATCAGGGGATCTGGATTCCAGTTCTGCGAATGAACTGTACCCAGTCCTGTTCCCCAGCACTGACTCTGTCCTATGAGGTTTAGATATGTCTGCTATTTGCTTACCAGAGTCTCCCTGTACTTACCTGAAGAGTGCACCTAAAAGGTTTACATTTTTGCTTCTTTAGTTGACTGCCCTAGATTGTAAGCTCTATGAGGTCAGGGAATCCTTTCTGTTTTGTCTACCACTTCATTTTTAGCACATTAGCCCAGTACTTGACATAAAGTAGCTGGTTATTAAAATATTGTAGAGATCTTGTACAAGTCACTGAACGGCAACTTCAACTTGACATTAATATGGAGTGTTATCATTTACCTAAATAGTACCTCCCTCTACAGATAAGGCTCTTTATCTGTAAAATGGGAAATGGGGATATTAGTAGTACCTACCTCATTGTGTTGTCATAAGAACTAAATAAAATATAAGTTAAGAAACTTAAATTGGTGGCACACAGTAAACAATAAGTATTCGTCATTATCATTATTTTGCTTCTCACTGCCAGGTATCAGTTTCTCAATAAAAATTAAAAAGTGTTGAATGAGAGTCTCCCTAACATGCCTCCCAGTGCCAGTATTCTGATAAAATGTGTGTTAGTGTAATAATCCATATCCGTGAATATGTGTTTGTGAATATTCTGCTTTGGGGGCAGGTAGTATGGTGTCCTGGGTTGACATCTGTATGTAGGAGCTTCATAACAATGGAAGTGCCCAATTTCATTCGTGGAGACAAAATTACATTTGATAGCCTCTATTTTTCTCTCTAAGTCATTTGTGATTTGAAACTCAGCTTTATTTTTCTCTTGTATATTGATGGTGCACAATGAAATACTAAGGGGGATTTAGAAAAGTTTCAGAAAATGTCAAGTGTCCTTTTCAGTGAAATCAAATCCTGCGGGTTGGTTGCTTTTTGATTTAGGGCCATCACCATGGACCGTTTCAAATTCCCAGAGTAATGTTCAAAGCACACTACTTCTTGCGGGAACCATATCACAGGAAAACACCGGTGCTTTCTGGTTGTCTAACTATGCTCTTAAACTCCAAACTTGACTTCCTGATCTTATCCGGGTGGGAAACACAATATTAATTCCTGTTCTTCTAGAAGTATTTTCTTAAAAATAATAAAACAGCAATAAAATGGCTGTTTCTCAGATTCACTCCAGTCGTACTAATATTGATTTGTGTTCAAGGACTATATAAAAGGCTTTGTCAGTCATGTTTGATTAAGGCAGCATAGATGATAGTACCCCAACTAAACACCATGGGTAAATTTTACTCCCCTCAATCCATCTTTGTGTCTCTCCTTCCTCTTCCACTTTCCCTGCCCGAGACTAAACTTCCCATGTCTCTTCTCCTTTATCTTTTTTTGTTTTACCTTCTCAGATCACTTGACTTTTGTTCCATCTCCATCTCTTATTCTTTTTCTGAACGTCTTGCCTCTTTCATCTTTCTATTTTAACATGAGGACTCAGAAAGTGATAAGGAGGATAGGGAGGAAAAAGTAGAAGATGAGAAGAAAAATCTGGAGGAGGATGTAGAAGCAAAGATAATTGTGACTGAGGAGGATAAAATGGAAGAGAGGACAGGCTACCAAAATACTTTGAGAAACACAAGTGATACATTTTCTGGGAAGAGTAAGGCTAAACAGTTTAAAGAAAAAGTGCCCAGGCTAGACATCAGCACACTTTTACTGACAGTGAAAAAGGACTGCAGAAAATGTTCTAGTAAAAGCAACATGCTATCTGGCTTTTTAATAAACTTACTTCCTCTTTGAAATAGACTATTATAGATAAAGTATTTCTAGGTTGTTTCCCTCCCACTATTACTTAGAGCTCTTTCGTTCAGCCAAAAATGACAGTATTTACTGTCTCTAACATATTTGAATAGGGTTTCAGGTAAAGAGTAGTTATTTAATTGAATTCAAGGACCAGGAGTAATACATATATATAAAAGATATCTTAGTAAAAGTGCTAGGTTTTACACAGTCCATTCTTACATGATAATGTCACTATTCTTGAGATTTCCATAGCTAATTCCACTCAGGTCAAGGAGCATTTAGCCGAAATACCACTGAGCAAATCACCTATTACATAACTTTGAGCCATTTGCAGTTCAAATACTTAATATCCGGGAATAAATCTTGGTTGGAATAACAGAATAACAGAAAGAGGGAACCTTTTTTTAAAAAATTTTCTTGTTAAAATATCCCTTTTATTGTGAAATGTAACACAATAGAAATCGTCTATTTCAAAATAAAGTAAATAACCTTAATGTATATTGTAAACTCCTGTCTAGTCATTACATAGGTCAAGAAACATAGCATTGTCAGCTATAGATTTATAGGGATCTCAATATCTGCTATGGTCGGAATGTTTGTGTTCTCCCCAAAATTTATATCCTAACCCCAAAAGGTGGTGGTATTAGTATGCAGGGCCTTTGGGAGGTGATTAATTCATGAGAGTGGAGCCCTCATGGATAGATTAATATTATTATAGAAAGATCCCACAGAGCTCCCTAGCCCCCTTCCTCCATGTAAGGATACAACGAGAAGTCTGTAACCTAGACAGAGGGCCCTCGACCAACCCTGCTGGCACCCTGATCTCGGACTTCCAGCCTCCAGAACTGTGAGAAATAGATTTCTGTTGTTCATCAGCTCTCCTGTCTGTGGTATTTTGCTATAGCAGCCTGAATAGACTAAGACAACATCCAGTAGAGCAAGCCCTCCCAACTTGTTCTTCAGGAGTGGCTTAGTTCTCCACCATTTGTTGTTCCATCTACATTTTAGAAATAGGTTTTCAAGTTTTAACAAAAATCTTGCTGGGATTTTGATTGGGATTGCCTTGGATTTATAGATCAATATGGAGAACATAGTATATTTATCAATTATTTATTTAGGTCTTTATTTTTTTCATAAAGTTTTATAACGATCTCTGTAGAAGTCTGGCATATGCTTTGGCAGATTTATTTCTAGGTATTTGATTTTATAAAGATTATCTCAAAACACTTTATATGTGCCAAAGTCTTGGACATACTTTGATAGATTTTTTTCCCCAGGTAGTTGATATTTTATAACATTGTAAATACTCTCTCTATTTAAATTTTACTTTTTTAATATTTTGTCAGTCAGAATGAAAACTGATTTTTGTCTATTGATTTTCTATCCTGCAAACTTGCCCAGCTGTCTTTTTAATTGTGATAATGTAACTGTAGATTCCTTTAGATTTTTTAATGTACAAAACCACACATCTATAAATAGTAATTTTTCTCTTTTTTTTAAATTCTTATACATTTCTTTTCTTTTCTTACCTTACAACACCAATTAGGATTTTTAGTGCAATATGAAATAGAAATGTTGATGGCAGACGACTTGTCTTGAAAGAGAAACTTTCAATATTTTTACCATTAAGAAAATGTATGTTACAGGTGTTTATAGATAATCTTTGTCCAATTAAGGATTTTTTGTTTGCTTGTTTGCTATGGGATTTTGTTTTTTAATCATGATGGATAGTGAATTTTGTTAAGATCTGGGTGCTAAGGTGCTTATTGTTACTGGATTCTCATTGCTTCTAGAGCTTTTTAGTGAACAGAGCTAGGAAATACAGGTGTGAATACACTCACACATACACATAAATCTGTATCTATCTCTATATCCATCTGTGTGTGTGTGTGTGTGCGCGTGTGTGTACCCATGAGTTTATAACTGATACCTCTAATTCCAATCCAACACTACAGGGCTCATTTTAGCCTTTCTTCTTTGCCTATTTGTAATTCCTTTCTTCAGTAAGAGAAACCAGATCTCGTTATCCAGAATATATTTATTTATTTTCTCAGTCCTAGAATACCCATAGAGTAGTTTTAGAATTTCTAACCCACAACCCTGTGAAAAACAAATTTACTAACTAGAGTACTATGTTTGTATGTAGTTCCTTTTGTCCTTAGCCTTAGAGCTACTGCGAAATTATTGTTTTACAAAGTTACTTAGGTTCCCTCGTCCCTTTTTCCCCCCACCCCCTTCAGTGTGATTATGTTGTTGATTTGTATTACAGTAAGGTACATTTCTTACTGTTTATATTCCATTTAGGGTTGCTTTCACGTCATAGATGAATTTATTTTTTTATTTTGAAATTAAATTATATTAAATTAATGGTCATGAAATATTACTATGGTTCTAAGAGTCAGAACTATACGAAAGGGTGCACTCAGAGCAGTATCACTGATCATCCCTCTTTTCTGCTTCAATTCTCCCATTCTTTCCATCCCATTCCCACTACCCTTCGTAGGTAACCTACCTCATTATTTTCTGTTTTATCTGTCATGTGTCTTTTTGCATAGATGAGCAGATGGATATATTTTATCTCATATTCCATTTCTCTTACAAGATAGCTTACCATAGGTACTCTTGCATTTTGCTTCTTTATGTTTAATGATATGTCCTGGAAATCACTCCATATCAGTTCATAAATATCTTCCTCTTCCTTTTTGTTACTGCTGCACAATACTCCAGAATTTATTTAACCACTCTCCTTTTTATGGAGATTTATAATGTCTCCAATATTTTGCAATGGAAATAAAGCAACAATGAATAACCTTGTACACGTGTGTTTTTGTATTGTTGGAGGTGTAAATTCCTAGAAGTGGCATCACTTGGTCAAAAGGTAAATGCATACGAAGCTTCATTAGAAATTGCCAAATTCTCCTAGAATGGTTGTACCAGTTTGCACTTGCATCAGCAGTATATGAGACTGTTTCCCCATAGCTTTGCCAAAAGAGGGTGTTGTCATGCATTTTAATAGTTGCTGATCTGATAGCAAAGAAATGTTATAACAGTATTTTAATTTTTATTTATCTAATTATTAGTAATTTTGAACATCTTTTCATTTGCTTAAGGGCTATTTTATATCATTTTTTCCTGTAAACTGTCTTTCATGTCTTTTTCCCATTTCTCCATTGGTTTTTCACCCCTTGTCCCTCAAGTCTTACGAGTTCTTTGTATATTAGGGATGTTAGTCCTTGCTCTGTAATATATGTTGAAAATATTTTCTCTCAGTGTATCAATTCTCTTTTGACTTTGATTATGGTGTGTTTTTTTGCCATGCACAAATATTTGTTGTTGTTACAATTATATTAACCATTTCTGGATTTTAAGACATAGTTAGAAAGACTTCTCCTATGATGAGATTAAAGAGACATTCACCTATGTTTTACTTCTAGTATTTGTATGATTTTATTTTTTACGTTTAGGATCTAGTCTTCTTGGAGTTCATTCTTGTGTGTGGATCTAATTTTATATTTTTCCAAATGGCTACTCAGTTTTCTTAGCACCATTTATTTATAAGCCTATCTTTCTCAATGCAGTGTGGTACCCTGGATTGGATCCTGGAACAGAAAAGGACATTAGTGTCCGAGGCTCTGTTTTCACTTTGGTAAAACGTGGCTAATATCTCTTTCAAAATACTGGTGTGCAACTTAAATGAGGTACCCTATACACTATGGTGGGAACTTAATAAATACTAGTTTCCTTCCTATTAAACGAGTACTATCTGTTGGCTTAGTCTAGATAAAATAAGTATCTGTCTAGAAAGTGGTTCTCAAATAGTAATGTTCATAAAAATCACCTGGCATGCTGGCTAAAATGCAGATTACTTGGCCCTGTCCTTTAGATACTCTAACTCAGTGGGTCTGGTGTGGCTCAGGAATCTGCATTATATCTAGGCCTATGTGTGATTTTGAGACCAAACTCCAATAAGCATTAGCCTAAGGGGTGTGCCTATCTCATACAACCCCATGGTAATGACTACAAATATGCAAAAATTACAACCCAGCTAGGGTCATAAATCACTATTCATAAAACTACTTTAGATTAGTGACAGAGCAATATGTCTATGACAAAAATACTGAAGATTTCAAAAGTAAAGAGTGATTAGAGTTGATTTTAGTTTATTTGAAATAGGTAATTTTTGAGACAGATCATGAAGAAAATTAGGAAGGAGAATGAAAGGGAGCAGTTGTGTTTGTGTGGTTAGTGACTCTTGGGTATGTTAGTATTCTGCCCACACTGAAACATCCTCCCCTAGAATCTGACAACATGGAGGAGAAAGATAGAAAGATGTATCTTTTTATTGGCATTTCCAAGGCTACTTAGAGAAAATAAAAGATAAAGGGGATCTCTTCCAGAACAGGTATCTTTTTGAGTTCCAATTGAGCTAAAAATAATATGTGCTTGACTTACCCATGAATTTAAATTTTATGCCAGAAAATTTCTCACCAGCTACTGACTTCAATAAATAGATTGATGCTAAGAGCACATTTACTATTTAGAACCCATTACAGAAGAATGCTGTCTCTATGTCTCTTACTCCAATACTGATATAGGCAGCAGGTGACTGGGAGACCATAGCTATGATTCATTCAGGAGTATTGCATCTAAAAGTAATTTTTGTGGCAGCTCAACCACTGAGTGATTTCAAATTTCTAAATAGACGGTAAAGTACATCAGCGTGATTAAATGCACTCCCACAAGAACAAGTGTTTGTTCTCAACATCATCATGTAGCCTGTACAACTCTAATTTGAGAGTCTAGCTGTTCAAAAACACCTGTCACAATACGTTGAACATGATTATGTTTTGTGTGGTGGGATAGTGTGTGACAAGATCAAGCTCTTGACTGGAAAGTATAATAGGAAGTGACCTCTTTCCTCCAGTAAGGATTCAGCTGCCATGGTGATGTGTTTTTTTATTATCTAGAAATTTTTGAAGATTAGAGACCAACTTAGCCTATTTAGAAAACTTGGTCATTTTATTCCAGTTGAATGGTTTCTCAGGACTTTGAGGAGTCAAATACATATTAAGATGAGAACTCCCTTTGTCTAATTTGAATGGGGAAAAAAGAATGTGTTGAAAATAACTATCAAGATACACTACAAATAATATATTTATCTATATACATATATACATATGAGTTACATCAGACACTACTTTCTAGGCTGGTGATGATATCTGTTCTTTTAAAAAATACCTCTGTAAAGGAGCACCCCTCACACACTGGAAGCAGAGAAGAAGGGAAATAGATATGTGTATTTTATGTTTATAGAAATTTTCTAGGAAAGATAAATGCTTAAGGGACTTTAAAATTATTATAAAAATGGTATGAATTAAAATGTAAAGCATGAGTATCAATTTTTTATGTATCAATGTTATGTCTACCTTGTTCTATTTCATTACATCCAAGTCTATATCATTATATCTCAGACTTCTTCAGGGTGGCCTTCTTCAGCAGGAGTCAAGATCCCGTGCCATGCCCACCACTCCACCCATTTCCCACCACCCAAAGGAAGAAAGAACTAGGTGAAGACAAGAAAGTATCACTATACAAGCAAATACACACACACACACACACACACACACACACACAGAGAGAGAGAGAGAGAGAGAGAGAAAGAGGAGGCACTCTGATTTTAGAAATGGTAGAATGGATGATTCACACTGAAACCACATAACATAGACACATAAAATCTAGTCATTACGGAAATTATGGCTCGTGGGCCAAAAATACTGTTGATGCACATATGCATCACCATGTACTGTAGCATTAACCAAACTACCACAGTAAATAAACAGATAATAATGTAGCTAAAATAATAATAAACTAGAATGAAAGGCAAGTAGAACAGCATCTGAAAATGACATCTATTTTAAGAGAACACTGGTGCTATATCAATACCAGGTTTCTGGCATTCAAATTGTGTGTTTGCATGAAATACTTGAACTCTACCACGTTGCATAGCATAGTGTGTCAGCTGGTCTTCATAGTAGAATAATGAATTTAAGTCCTCAGTATGCTCTGTTAATGTGCTAATTTGTTTTGCAAATATCAAATTTAAGTAACTCTAATAGTTTACCCATTAATTTAGTCATAAGTAGCCTTAAGTCTGATGTGAAAATAAAAGTATATGGATTTACATATCCCTTACATGTAAGAACTGATAAGGGGCTTGCATTTTGAGAGTTGAGAAGTATATTAACAGCCTGCTAGTGGCCTTGGACCTTACTTTAAGAGTCATTGGTTATGTGGCCAAAGAGAAAGAGCACAATTCTTTAAAAATAGCCACAGATTAGTGTATGCAGACGTGGCACATTGTTTGACTGGATAATTTCACACCATCGGGAGCATAATTCAGTTCTCAGTGTCACTGGTTAGGCTGAACTCGGGGCCTTTTTGCACAAAAACACATTACAGAGTTGAGAAGAGCTTTGAGGTCACAGAAAGACAACTTTCCTTCCAATAACCCTGCAGTCAGATTAGACAGACTTAGAAGTCTTTGTAATTGTGTTAGGACCTGAGGGTTACAGTATCTCTAAGTGGTTTGACTGAAGACCAGTCAAATGTGCGCAGCTGTAATTTCTAAACATTGAATCTATAACTCCCCGGGTCATATTCCTCAGATGCCAGCTGACAGAGAATGGAATATTTGCCAGAAAATTCACGCAGAAGCCATAACTCACCCAAGTGTCCCCCTAAGACTATCGTAATATCCCCAGATTTCCTCAGTCTCCAGCCAAAGTTATGCTCCATTTCTTCTTTTCACAATCAAATTACAATGAAAAAATGATTTTGTTTGAAATAGCTGAAAAAAGATCTCAGGTATGACCTGAGGAGATGGTATAACATGAATTGAGGTGTCTAGCATGTTGATATAAAAATGTCTGCTCTACACAGACTGGAGAATTTAGGATTGTTACAGACGCTGAAAATTGTATTAATCTGGAAAACAGATTTGTTACACAGCATCTGTTTCCAGTAGATTCCTGACCCTCACCAAATTTTAGAGCCGGCTCTATTGAGGTCAAGGGAATATCTCAAGTAACACACATAAAATTGTTCAAGACATTGATCTTATTTCAGATAAAAATAAGATCTCAATTATCCTGTCTTTTGCCTAACTCTTTTATTACTTTTTAATGAATATAAAGTTATCCTTTCAAACTGCATGTATGTGTATGTGTGTGTGTGTTGCATCTTCATATTGGACTGGTTACATCTTTAAATTTAGCTTACATGTTTTCTACTATTTCTCAGAAGCTCAGCTAAAAACACGTTCAATCCTGTAACTGCCTTATTCTGGACAACTATCCGCAGCAATTATTTTAAGGTTATCTGCAACATCTTCCAACCTCTGGCTTTTACTTTTAATGGAAAATGAAATTCTTTGCTTCACTGTTGTTCACGCTGAATTTCTTGAGATTCTGATTCAAGCAGGAAAATGTACTTAACTCCTCCTCTAGGTTTTAGCAGTCTCTTTGGTTTAGCAATGAAACACCCAGACCCTCTCCTCAAACTGGGGTCCCCCGCTCCCATGCTCTTTTAGCATCGAAATAAGAAAGAGCTGCCAGCAGACATGAGTGGAGCGAGTTGTTTATATGGGTTCCAAAGAGGAGAGACACACAATTATGGAACTGCTGGAATGTCCAATGCTATCACAAGATCCAGTCTGGCGACAGAGCAAATATATGATAAACTGCCTCAATTCTTCCCTCCCATGTTTACAGAAAACATCTTTAATCTATCACAGCACTCTTTCCAATGTCAGCTCTATGGAGAGAGGGATTGATTGATTGGTTAGTTGATTTCACTCTTCTATGTGTTGTGAATTCCCGGGAACCAGAACAGTACCTGACGTGTTCCCACAGTAGGCATTCTATAAGGAATTATTGAGTAAATGGAATAAGTGACTCAAACGCAGCTTCAGAATCCTTTGCAAAACAATACCCTAGGTAATCACGATGGAATTTGCTTGCCGTCCTTGGATTCTGGGTTCTTGCAGGCTGACTTCATTGTGAGGATGTCAGGACACAGAATATGAAAGCAGCAAATTGTTAGCTTGCAAAGCAGGCCTACTATCTTTTCTGGCTCTGATCTATCCCACATTACGGCTCTAGGGCTGATCTGCTGTAAGGGAAATACTAAGGTTGATGCCTCTAACATAAGATGGCGTGGTGCAAGTCTAAACAATGCAGGCACAGTCACCTATGTTAGATTCCTAGAGCTGCTATAACAAATTACCACGAACTGGGTATGGCTTAAAATAATAGAAATTTATACTGTCCCAGTTTTGGAGGCTAGAAATCTAAAATCAAGGTGTCTGCAGTACCACACTCCCTCTGAAGGCTTTAGGGGAGAATACTTCCTTGCCTCTTCCTGCTTCTGGAGGCCCCAGGTGTTCCTTGGCTTTTGGCAGCACAACTCCAATCTCTGCCTCCATCATCACATGGCCTTCTCCCCTGTATGTTTCTGTGCGTCCAAGTCTCTTCTCCTTTCTCTTATACAAACACCAGTCATTGGATTTAGGGCCCACCCTAATCCAGTAGGACTTTCATCTTAACTTGATTACATCTACAAAGACCCTATTTCCAAATAAGGTCACATTCACAGGTACCAGGGGTTAGGATTAGGACATATCTTTTTGAGGAACACAGTTCAACCCACTCCAGTCACTGTCTTCATGGATCTTACAATTGAGAATGAAGATTTAGATAAGTAAACAGAAAATTACAACCAGGTGATAACGTGCTTTCGTAGGGGAAGTAAAGGATGCTGTGAGAACAGTTGGGAGGAGCATCTAGCCAGATTGACTAAGGGGCTCAGGATAGCGCTCAATAGGACGTAACAGAAATCTGACAACAATGGCCTAACTAAATAGAGATTTATTCATATTACATAACAAGAAGTTGGAGTCAAGCAGTTCACATCTGGTACAACAGTTCCAAGCAGTCATTGAGAACCCAGGCTCCCTCTGATTGCCTTCTCTTCCATGTGGCTCTTGTTCTCATGGCCACAAAATGTCTGCTTCAATGCCAGACGTCAAGTCTCCATTACAGATAAGAAGGAAAGACGGGAAAAAGGCACATGTGGCCTAGGTCTGGTGCTTTACATCCTGGAGGCCCCACCTGGTAGACTTCTACTTACAACTCACTGGCCAGGACTGAGTCACATGGCCATTCATATTTTCGGAGAGACCAAGGAGGTGAGCATTACTAACTGGACATACATCAGTCTGTACAGAATTGGAGTTATATTAGTGATGTAGAAAGGAAGAAGGGAATTAGGTTGGCAACCAGCATATTTGGCCACAGAAACCATCCCAATGATAATGATGCCAAAACTGAGACTCAGAGATTGAGAGTCCTCCCAGTGCAGAAGGCAAGGAGGAGTTTTCCAGACAGAGGGCAGAGTAGTTATACAAATCCAGAGGTAAGAAAGAGCCAGGCAAGAAAAGATGAGAGACTTTAACTATGTCTGAATTGCAGTGTGAGGTGGGAAGTCACATGAAGTGATAAAGCTGGGAAGGAAAGTAGCAGTGGTCGAATCATAAAAGTCCCCATAAGCTGTATGTATCAGTTAGGGCTTTTGGATTAGAAACCAACTTTAGGTGTTTTAAGCAGAAAATAAAAGTATTAAAACGTTTTTGGGCAGCTCACAGAATTTTCCAGGGCTAAAGAATGACATCAGGCTGCACTGTTAGGAAGAAGGTCCAAATTATGATGCAGAACTGATCAGTGGGGCTGCCACTGCTGGCACTGTTGAGCATTGACCCTGCTGGACACTGGATACTGTTGCCAAAATCCCAGCCCCTGGGAGCCTAGGAACTCTCCCCTCCTGAAACTTCCTTGCTATCCACAACTTGTGTCACTTCCCAACTCAGTGTGTGCAAGAGGTCTTGCTGGGCAAGACCCCTATCATGTGCCTAAATTCTAGCTCACAGGGAAGTCTGAATATGTGGCATTTTTTACTTCTGACATGAGCAGTGGCTCTTCCTCTCACCAAGAAACTTCCCCAAGCATAAAAAGAAGCTTCAGATGCTGGGCATCCAGAGACAGTGACAATAGGCCACCTTTTTGAGCAGTAGGGTATCAAGGAAGGACTGTAAGTAGGGGAGGGACCAGAAAAGATGGCATTTTAGTAAGATCCCTCTGGCTTCAAGGTGAAAAGTGGGTACAGAGGAGGAAAGTGGAACAGCCAACGGCCTCTATGAAATAGCAGAGAGAAAGTACAGGGAGTACCTGAGAGGAAGGACAAAGACCATGGTCAGGAAGGGAGACGTTTGAATTTAAGAGTAGGGACCGTCCTGAGAGAGGGCGAGGGTCTTGCTATCAGGGAATGCCTCTGAATAAGGAGATGGTGTCAACATTGGGGCCAGAAACTGGGTCTTCTGGATTATGCCAGACTGCCTTGACCAATGAGACCAATCGCTATGACACTGAGCCTTCCTATGCCTGGTTTAAAAAAAAAAAAACCAGAAAAATTATGTTGTTGGGTGAGATGAAGATAAGGGGAGGCAGAGCCTCACCTGTTCTCTTGCCCTCTGGCTGGTGCTGCTGGGCCAAAAGCAGCAGGCGTTTCCTCCCCATGGCAGGGCAGGGGCCTAGGACCCCACCTCATCTTGTCCCTGCCCCAGAGTCAGCCATAAATACAGTGAAGGGTCGGAGTGGACCCTCATCCCAGCCTGGGAGGAATAAAGCACCAGGACTGAGTGAGTAGCTGGGGACATAACCTGAGATCCCGCCTGGCTAGCTTTCCCTCTCATAGTGGCATCTTCATCTCAAACGAATTCATAAGGATTTATTGCCATGGTGCTTTCCTCCCTCCACACCTGAGGAAGCGAAGTCTCTAAATCCCACTAAGATTAAGCCCCAGCTCCAGTTGCAGGAAAACATAAATAATGAAAATTTCTGGATATTCTCCTTTCCATCTTATACCAAATCACAAGAAAGTAACCTGGATATTGTCTTTTTAGCAGCTTTGGGGCCCAGCAGCTTTTCCTGTTAAATAGTAATAGAATGCTGCAAAGCAGGCCACAGGGCTCAGCGCCCGGGGTGCAGGAGTACCTGCAGCAACACTCAGGGGGCCGCCCACAGGTGGCTTTGGCAAATTCACTTGGCCCACGTATGACAATCAGGGGGCTTAGGGATTCCCACACCCTCCAGGGAAGGGATGAAATAAGGGCCTGCTGCAAAAAAGCCTATGAACAATGGGCATGTGGCTGGGACTATGACCCCAAGAGAGGTGGCAACTCACCTTTCTGAATGTCTAGACAAAACCGGTTGCAGCTCAAAGGTCATCAGTGCAGGGAGAGAGCAGAACAGGCATGCCACAGCAGAGAGAAGAGAGGGTCGGGGGCCACTCAGTGGATGTAAGACTCCAGCTACCCCCGCCACAGGGACACAATTAGTTCCCCTTCATGTACCAGGACCCCATTGCTACATCTTGGACAGGAAAAGGGAGTCATCCGAAAGACATCATTTAAACCCTTCCTGATTAGCCATTGAACATTAAGAAAAGAGACCATTTAAACCAGAAGAAACTGAAACACCATTGACTGGCAAGTCCTTTCCCTGCTGGTGGGGGCCTCACAAGGAAAGTCAGTTCAGCCGAAGAAAATAAAAAAGCTGCTTTCTGGGTGCACAGTTGAGATTAGAGCGAGTAGATTTAAAATGCAACTGCAGTTTGCAGTCACATTTGTTTCTGTTGATTTTTTTCATGCCTAGGGCTTTTTTTTTTTTTTGGATGGCACCAAATTTATTTTTCCCCATGTTTATGTTTGTTTGTGTGACTGGATTATTTTTTGGCAACAATAACTTGAAAAAGTGTCATGGGTATACGGTGCCAAGTTGATCACTTCTCATCACTCCCAGCAGCACTTCTAAAGTGATGCTAGGAATTATCCAGAAAGATATTTTAGCCAGAGCCATGGTCAGGAATTCCTAAACCCAGGACAGAACAGTATCACTCTTTGCCTCCTCATTTTTTGCTCTTTCCCATTGCACCCGAACACTTGAAACATTTTAAAATGTAAGCTCCAAGAAAATTATAAACACATTTCAAACACATCATTTCCCTGGCTAGCCCCTTCTCTATACTTAGCCTGAAAGACTAGTCATATGGGTATCCCCTGAGATAGTCCTCATATTTATGGCAAAGTAGTCCAATTTCCAATAGACAGGAAGATAATTATGCAATATGAAATCTTTCTTTCCTCTCTCATTCTCTTAAACACACACACACACACACGCACACGCATATACACTCTTTCTCTACTAACACATCCTCCTGCATATACACTTCACAGTTGTGTCAAAATAAGAACAGTTCTTGTCTTGGTGTGGCAAGAAACACCTTCAATGACAGTCATGATGCGGGTGGCTAAAAAAAGGTCTATTCTCAGAGCCTTTGGACGTTAATCAAGTCTGAAGATCTCAGCTAGATATCAATTCTCTACTTCCTTCTCAGTTGTTGATCTAGTAACTGGTAGATCAATGTGTCAAAAAACCAGAAGTTTTCAAAGTCTTAGCAAACTCAAAAGACTATTTTTTAGGTCTGTTGATAATTTGCAGGACTTCTTTAATCTAGGTAGGATAGTTATTTTATCAGTTGAATGAAATTTCTGCAGTTTACATCAGGCAATATATAGAGAAGTATATGAGTAGGCAGAGATAAAGATAGAGGTATATGCACCCGCACACACAATTTGAGGGTCTCTAAGACTCTGCTCTGTGTATGTGTGGCCCATTCATTTCTTCTTTTTACTTTCCTAATTGATCTATCAACCAAGGTTAAGCAGGGCCTTTGTGAAGCCTTCTTACAAAATAGTTACTACTTGGCATAATTCAGCAACCACCTCACAATTTGCTTTCACAGGCATTATCAGCAGCAATTACTCTTATAATAGTCACCATTATATCTTGACCCGTAGTGTTCAATATCCAGTGATGGTGTCCAGCATTCCTAGATTGGTTGTATAGGCTGTATAAGCTCTTAGTACAACTCCTGGGCTATTTTAAGAGATGTTAACACAAAAATCTGCATGTCCTTTTCTCCTAGTTTTAATTATCCCATCATTTCTTTTGCAGGTGAGAATATTCATTTTCTCTCACCAATTTGATTCAATTATTCGGGTTACAAGTGCCAGATTGAAACATATAATCAAGAGTTCTAAAACGAGGATAAAGGGCATCAGAGAGGATGAAAGAGTGGAGGGTAGAAACACTGTTGATTTTCCTCATCAAGCAAACCTTGTAAGAGTCACCTTCAGACACAGAGGCTGGGGATGAGAACTAGGCTAGAAGGTGGTGGGATCCAAAGAACTCATACTACTGGGAGGCACAGACCAAATGCTCAAACAACCATTTTCATGTTCCTGATTCACACTGCTAATTTAAGCATTTCTTGTTTTTTTTTTTTTTTTTTTTTTTTGGTGAGAAAGATTAGCCCTGAGCTAACATCTGTTGCCAATCCTCCTCTTTTTGCTGAGGAAGATTGGCCCTGGGCTAACATCCATGCCCATCTTCCTCTACTTTATATGTGGGACACCTGCCACAGCATGGCTTGATAAGCCGTGCATATGTCCACACCCAGGATCTGAACCTGCGAACCCCAGGCCACCGAAGCAGAGCATGTGAACTTAACCACTACACCACCGGGCCAGCCTCCAAGCATTTCTTTTAAAGAGTGATGTAAGTGTATTTTCCAGATAATTGATTACCTTAGGCAGTCAAATATCTCACTTTTCCTCTTAATAAGGTTAAATCATTAATATTTTCTAAAAGTGCACCATTGTTATGACTTATTGCAATTTGCTTTATCAAAATAAAGCATTAATCCCCCTCTCATGCCCTTATCTCTAAATAAATGAGTATATATCTATCCTAAAAAGGTCCCAGTAGGAACCAATAGTATTTCCAATAATAGAAACATTTAATTCTTTGCTGTGAAAAACTAATAGAATAAAAAAGTGCATTTTATGCCTCATTTTACCTCACATCAAATTTATGCATCTTAAATGTTACACATCAATTGAAATGAAGCACATTTGATACAAAATGCACATTAGCAAAATTATAGGATTTAGATGTACAGTAAAAATTGTCCAATTATTTGTTTCCAGTCTTCTTGTCACACTCAGTTCTTGATTGTCGCTGTCATCATTTTTCTGGAAGCTCATTGGTCCTTACTACTGGTCAAGGTAAACCTTCATACTCTTACTCTGTGCTGTTTCAGCTGGTTAATTATTTGAGTGTGGTTACAGATTTTGCTTAATATACCTACACAGAGTCACTATGAAACTACATTAAAATGGATTAACATAAAGTAGAAAAAAATATTCTCTCGTGTCCAACATCTTAATTTATTTACCAACATTTATCCAATAAGAAGGTACTCACTAGCGACTAGAAGGATGTACAACTATGACATACAACTATCTCCTAGGGCTTTGGGGAGAAAAAGGAAAAGAGGAAGATTGGCAACAGATGTTAGCTCAGGGCCACTCTTCCAAAAAAAACAAAAACCCAACTTGGCCACTGAAGAGCTATATGATCATAGGCAAGGTTCGGTTTCTTCCCTATTAAATAGAGGGAGTAATGGCTACTTCCCAGGATTGCTGATAGAACCAGTTGAACATGTGAAGTGCTACATAAGGCATGATTGGTGATGATAATAAAGGAAGTGAGAAGTGAAATGAAGTGCTAATTGGATGTAACTGAGGGAACAGAGCAGTAATATAAATCAAAGAAGTAAAAAGTGAGCACTGGGGAGAACCCGCACAGAGCAGGATATCTCTCTACAAAACCCAAGCCAGGTCCCCAGGTCATCTGGGCGGAGACTGCATTTAGAAGCCTGTATGCTGACATCTGCCTATTGTAGTCTCTTCCTGGGTGAGTTGGAGACCTCATCTCTGTAGTGGATTGAAAGCTCATAGGTTATTGTTGACAGAAGAACTCATATCATCTGGATTGATTGTCTATTTAATTAAATGACCAGACAATCAACTTAGCAACACCAGTTCAGCAGAACTCCTGGAAAGTAAGTGTGCAAAGTGAGGAGATGTTGGGAGAAAGTTGCTGTGAAGTTAGCCTTTGAGATTTACTCAATCACTGAAAGAAGATTTAGTGAGTAACTACCATTTGCCAGATATCCTTACATATTGTGTAAAGGGAGGGAAATTACAATAAATTATAAGAGAGAAGATACAGCTGAGGCCTAAAGGAAGAGGAACAGCTCACCGGGCCAGGAGGGAGGCAAATGCACTCCAGGCAGCAGGAGCAGCACACACAGCTCCTCCAAGGTGAGGGAAAGCAGAGCTCTGTGGAAGAACTGCAGGGAGAGGGGCCGCTGGGTTTATCAGGAGAAGACACTGGGGAACTAAGAAGTCACCAGAACAAGCAGGCAACTGTAAGTCATGTTACAGAGTTTGCATTTTATCCTAGGAGCTTTAGAAGGACATTAATGGTTTTAAGTGGGGAAAATAACATGATCAGATTTACAGGAAAGAAAGTTGACTCTGGCTGCAGGGCAGAGCATGGGTTGCAGAGAATCAAGGCAGGAGTTAAAACAATTAGGAAACTCATTTGAGAGTTGAGGCAGAGAACTTTGGTGGCCCTGACTGAGGTAAGTGCAATGGAAATGGGAAGAAAGGATTTGAATATAGGAATAAGGTGTAGAGGAGTGCAGATTGAATCCTAGTAAACTGCTTTAAATCATTATAGATAAGGAACACAGGGAGAGTCTGTCTGGAGTGGTTGGAGTTGGAAGAGAGAGGATGAATTCAATTCTGGAGAGGTTGCCTTTTTAGTGCCTGCACTATATCTTATTGATATGTCTTGTAGGCCATGGTATCAATGGATCTGGTACTCCAGCAACTAGGCTGAACTGGAGATAGAGATATGGAAATAATTGATATTTAATAGGAATTGAAGTTGTGTGGATGGCTGAGACCACTCAGGGAAAGTGAGAGGGTAGCCTGGGAATGAACTCTGAACAACAATTCCATGGAATAAATGAGCAGAGGACAAGAACTTCATGAAGAAGACAAAGAAGGAATGGTTAAAGAGGGCGGAAGAAAACCAGGTATTGTGGTGCCACAGAAACCAAGAGAAGAGGGTGTTTTAGAAAGGACCCTTTATGGAAGGGTAATCTATTCTGTCAAGTTTCACAGAGAAGTCAGTGACCTTTGGAAAGCAGTTTCAGTGAAATGGACAGCCATAAGCCCAATTAGAAGAGAGTAGATTAGAGAGGGTGGTGAGCAAATGGAGATAGTGGGAATACCTCTTTCAAGAATTTTGGCCATGAAAGAAAAGAAAGAATTAGGGTGGTAGTTAGAAAGGGACAGCCAGATTTTAGGCCACAAGTAGCTACCCAAAGAAGCAGCTTGTCACTGGAGCTGAGTTCATTGGAGCTAATGGATACCTTTCACAGTCTTTTCAGAAGGGAGGCCTACAGCTAAATTGGCAGGTGGAGAGAGAGAGCTCTCAACCAGAAAAAAGAAATGTATATGGAAGAAGCAGGGAAGGGATGTTGGGATCATTTACATCATTTTTTATAAGCAGAAAAAGGCAAATGGACTTACATTTTTTATTAGTTCTCTCTCTCTCTCCCTCTCTCTCTCTCTTCCATCCCTCTTTCTATTCCTCTCCTATATATTTCATTTAAGAAGACTCTTTAGTCTAGCAAAAAAGGAACTCTTCATCAGAAGAAATAATCACTAACAGCCACCACGCATGGCACTGTCCTGTTTTCATACAGTCTTGATATTCAGTTCTCCGTTATCACATTCTGCACAACTACTTCTCTTTTTGCTTAATAAATCAAATTTATTGCGAATCTACAAAAACTAAAGAGCCAAATGACAGGTAGTTCTAACTGAGACAAGAGCCTTCTTTTAGATCCTTTAAAAGCGGTTTTGAGAATATTTTCTAGCATTTTAAATAAATATGTTGATATCTAATTTGTAACCCAAGAATGCCAATTTAAAAATTCTTTATTGCCCACTGAGTCTAAAAGGCAGGTTAAGCAGAATCATCTCTGGAGCTGGGTTATTGCTTGCTTGGGGTCCAATAAGAAATACGTGTATCATAAATGAGAAGGTGTGTATTCATTTACAAAGCAGCAATATTTCAACCTCATCATAGCCATAACACTTCAGGAAGAGTCTTTAACATTCTCTCTCCCTTGGAACAAAGCATCTGTTCTTATGAGGAAGTATGTGTAAGATATTTGGTTTCAAAATGGACTCAAACAATTTTATCATCTGGAGAATACGTGAAAAGGTAAATAAAAGTGGAAAAATACTTTTGAAAACTTCCCGTGGAGATATAGCTCTTCTGGAAGTCATGGAAAGGATTTACATTGGTGGTATCAAATAACTAATGATGAGATTCTATTGGTTAAAAATTGCCTACTCATGTCTGAAGGGGAAGTAATAAAATATCATACCAATAAAAAGTAATAATCACAATCACTGTGGATCTACAAAACCTTATTAAATATCCCTTGACAACAATTTTGAAAAAACTCTAAGTAATTATCAAGCCTCATTTTAAATTAAAACCTGGCCCTGGTGCCCACGTCACTCCTATGCTCACATGGTAACGAAAGAGACTTATGATGGCTTTGTGTATATTGCTGCAGAGTTAGCTGGCTGGCCACCCTAATGATATAATCTTCTTCCACTGCAATTTAATTAAAACAGTGAAAGATCTGACCTTTGCTGGAGATTTTCTTATCCATAGCACTAAAAATATCCCCTGGAAGCAATCTGTCAATATGATCTTTCAAAATCCTGCTAGTACTGGAGAAGAAGAGAAAGGAAATGAGAAAAACCAGAACCCATAAGAGTTAGCACGGGATAGTACATGGTTAGTTGTCATGAAACCAGAAGCACAAAGTTGTCTATAAGGAGGATAAAAAATAGATTTAAGCCACCTAATTACATGAAGCAACGAATGAAAGTCCCCCATCTAAAGTCTGCATATAATAAGGGCACAATCAATGAGACTTGCCTCCCATTCCCCCACCCCTCTTCCAAGAATTGTCTTTGTGTCTACTTTGGTTTGGATAACACTTAGAGGCTTCAGAGCCTTGATTTATAGATATTCATGGGAGGCCTTCCTGTCCTATAACCCCCCGAGTTCCCTGCATTCTGTAGCAAAAGATTTTGCAATGAAGAAAGAGTTCGTCTTGATTGATGGTAACAGGAGTTCACTATCCACTCTGTCCTGATGATTGAGATGTTCCTGCCTGGTCACAGGATAAATGTCATTTATCTTCATAGCTGTGGTGAGAGAGAAAATTTTCTCCTTTTCACCGTGTGAATGCAGGCTTCCAGTTTGAGGTATAATCTAGTGGATGAGGAATGGAAATACTGGAGAGAAGTCGGGTACTGCTCAAGGAGAAATGGACGCCATGATGGGGAAGAAGTCCTGCTAATCATGCTAGTCATTCGACAAGAGAATGGTAAAAAGGTCCAGGTCTGCGGTCAGGCAGACCTGGAGTCAACCCCTTCACCACTTCCTAGTCCCCACTCTTTAGGAAATACACCAATCACTTCAGCCCCTGGCTCAGCCTATAAAATGGGAACAGTATTATTGATTTTACAGACTTGTCAAGATAATAGGGATAACTTTAGTATTCATCTGGTACATATTTGATATTTAATAATAAGTAGAAGCTATTATCAACAGTCAGGAAAATAAAAACATCACTAAAGTAACTGTGGGTCAAGATAGGAAGCCACAGATTGTCCAATAAAATGTAAACTTAAGTTAGATTCTAATGGCCAAAATCCTGTTGTCAACCAAATGAGTCAGGCGGTCAGTACACTTTAGTCAATAAACCTAACTAGTGCTTGAACTGTCTGTGCTTTAACTAGTGCCCCACACCAGCTGTGCATTTGGAAAACTGAGATGAATCTAAGGCACGGGCAAAGGCTAAGAGAAACTGTATTTTATTCATATTTCTATCCAGAGCTGAACTTCAAAATCTTTAACAATCAGTATGAAACAAGCATCAACCAACAAGAGTAGGTGCTGTCTGCAGACAAGTGAACTAGCTGTGACAGTGTATACTGCATGAACATCAGTCTTGCTCTTCTCTATAATGCCGAGCATTGAACTTTGTACATAGTAAGTGTTCAATTAATATTTATTGCATCGAATTCACACTACATTAACCTGGTCACTTCACAAAAGTGAAGTTAATTAGTAAAAAAAGTTGAATTAACGATGATCAACTTGAGGCCTTTTTTCTGATTTTTTTCTCCATGAAGATTTTTCGGTTTTTGTGGGTCAGCTTGGGTGTATGTTGTCTGACTTAAATTTGATCTTTCATTTTTTTTCTTTTGATAAAATAAAATTTTAGATGCTTTAAATAATACACTTACTTTTATTGATTGATTGTTAAAATTCATTTGTATCTTGACTCATTCCAAAGGGATATGAAACAGCTCTATCTTGATTTATAGTTTATAAGGAGCTTTGTCAGAATTCTTGGGACAACTCTTGAAAAATGAGGAGACAAATCCAAAGAGGTTAAGTGACTTGCCAAAATCAGACAACTAGTGAAGTGCAGAGGCAAGACTCACATGCAGATCATGTGATTTCAAGTCCAGTGCTATGTTCTCTCTGTACCACGCAGCTGGGGCCTACTTGAAGTCAAAACCAGGCTTCGTTTTGGGTAGACACAAGTCTTACTGACAAGTAATTCTCTTAGTACTGTGTCCATCTGCTTGTGCTGCAAGCCTCAGCAGCTAGGACACACCTGCATACACTCATGCTTAATAGTCAGTACATGTGATTGTGAGGACACTTGCTGGTCTTTTTACATTACTAGGACTCTCTGGTTCTCATGAGAGGCTGGAATTTCTCCAAGTTTGTTCCTCTCTTATGCCTGTGGTTACCATTGCCAATGGCTGTGTTCACCATCACAGATGTTAAGTTTCCCCAACACACACCAGTTGTCACTCTTAAATACACCTACAGCCCAGCTAATGATTTCCTATGAATAGATTGGAGTTGTCAGAAAAGTGAAAGCCAGCACAATTTCGGTTGTGATGAAACATATATACTTTGCCCTTCTACATCTGTTTTTAAATCAAGTACAAACTTTAATAATTATGCTCAGCAGAGACATCTGGAAGATGTGTTGATACTTGTTGGCAGCAGACACCAGATGGGTTATTAAGTCTGGAACAGATGGTAAATTGATATTAAATAATGATAAGCCTGGACTTTCCCACCATTTATGATTCTCATTTTCTATTGATAAGTTTACCATTTTGGTTTAACTCAGTTTTCTAAATTTCTCTTTCTAACCCATATGGTTTTAAGAGGAAAAGAGGAGAAATTTTCTCTTTGATCAGAGAATATCTCAAGCCCTCAAGACACTCTGGGGTTGAAAAATGAATTCCAATGAGTTCACGACATTATGGTAGAGCTAGGAGGCTTATCATTGTTTTCGTGGCCACAGATCTAGGATTTTTCTGTTCCTATTCTGCTAATTATGCTACCCTCTTCCCACAATTCTCCTCCTCCAATTCAGTACTGTCAATGAAATTTCCTGGGGAAACTCTATGTAAAGGAAAACAGCCAAATGGGAGTAAAGTACGCTTTTATTAATATCTGCATAAATATCCAATATTCGAATGTAGCTCTCTCCAGAAGGCAGGGGCTGAAGTAAACAAGTTAGAGTTAAGTCCTGAATGGGACTTCCACCACTTCTTAAATTGAAATCTTGGCCTAGAAGCATGGAATAAGGAAATTGAGGGAAGAAAGGAGTAAGTTTTCTGGCTCTATGGAGCTTCTGCCTCATCTTGAGAGAGATGGTTACAGGGTCACAGAGGATAGACATGGGTCCGCTTAGTCTCATGGATGGAAGAGTGAGAACTGGATGCGTGACATGCAGGAACAACACAAACACTCAATGCTGCCCAAGTTGACCAAGTTGGAGCAGCGGAAGAGTTAGCATAGAAAGAAAAGATAATAAGTCCCCATGGGGAGTGATATCCAGAGTTCAAGAAAGTTACTACTGTATCCTTGATTCTTACGTAACTCCCTAATGCCTGGAATTCTACCTAATATAATCAGTTCAGAATTTTATTTTAAATATTTTATAGCTAATAAACTATAGCTAAAAAATTATCAGAGAGCTGATTTGGTGGCCTAAAGAAGAGAGTAAGGAGGCAATGGGCACAAAAAGTGGGAGTCCAGGGAGAGTAAGGGAGAAGAGACACTCAAATCTGAACAGTTCAAAACTAGGGCCATTGAAGAAAAATGTGTTTTGTCTTGGGCTGGCCTTAGAAGTCAGATCAGGTAAAGCAGAATCTTCTTAGTAATTGCTTTACTAGCTGTTTAACTTCTTTGTTGACTACCCCAAGTGGAGTGAAACATCAGTGAACTTGTTCCATGGAGGCAAGGAGAGAGCCCAGAGACAGTGCATCTTCTCGTAGTTCCACCTCAGTCAAAGGCTTTCCTTTCTGTACTTAAAATAGACCCTCAGGATTGACGGAGCAATCCTCATTTATGAACTATCTATCCAACCAATGGGGATATACAAAGAGCACACTACAACTGAAAGTTAAGATTCCCTTTTGATCTCTTGGATTTTGTTGCATTTTTTCCATCTAATTTTACCTAAAGACTACTACAGAAGTTAGATAGGATTAAACAACAAGATGAAAATATACTAGATCAAGGCAGAGATATAAAAAGCCACCATAAACATAAACAATACCTCCAAAGATAAGAGAGAGCTAGCTAAAGATATTGCCATATCTTCTGCCAAATTCAGAAGGAGGGATGGAAGTTGAGCACCAGTGGGAGTTTAGGGCTTTACAATGGCAATGTACAGTCCCACAAGCACAGTCCCAGGAAGGGAAGAGCACTCCTTTTCAATACAGGAGTAACTCATGCCTCTGAGAAAACGGTAGCCAAGTCTGTGAAGTTCCAGTTCCAAGAACAATTGTTATCTGCCATTGCAGACTCCTGTGAGCACACTCCGGGCAAAGACACATGATATTACAAGGTAGGGTTTTGGCCTGAAAGTCACATGTGATTGTCTACCTTAATGAGCAGGACCAAACTATGTATGGGCCTAGACAACCAGAATTTTTCAAATTGTATCCCTCAGAACCCTAGCATTTCATACAATTTTCTCATGGGCTGCCTCAGGGAGTGCCAAGGAAGTTGAGCAGGTAGAGCTTCCCCCTCTACCCCATCACAATTTCTACCAGAAAGGCTTACTTTCATCTGTATATTATACTGGAGTTCTGGGTAGGATCTCTTGGGGACAGATTCTACCACTAAAAAATGTTACAAAAACTCACTGGCATTGATAAAGTTGACACTTAGAGTCTGCTTTTTGGATTCTTCCCCCTGGGTTCTACCTTGGTCCCCAGGTGGCCTCCAATGGAAGTCTCTTGGTATCTTATCATAGCTGTGAAATTGACCTCTAAGAGATTCTCTAAGGAAAGAAAAGCACAAGGCCATGTAATCTCAGAAAGAAGCCAATCAAAAAGTGGGCATACTGTGCAGAAGGTAGAGGTTTTGAACTTCTTGACCCGTTCAATCAAAGGCCAACCTGTGAATCTCAACTAGGAGTGGACTCCTCCCTCCAATGGGGCATTGGAAAGTATGTGAGACTGCTTTTGGCCAGTTATAATGATTGGGGAATATCATTGTAATCTGTTGTAGGGGCCAGGAATGCTAAACATCTGTAATCTGCGGGACAATTCTGTGTAATGAGATTGGACCTCCCCACCAGAATGCCAACACCATATTTGTTGAAAAATACTGCAGAACCATGGTCTATTCTCCAACACAGTAAAATCATGGGGAATCCTTCTGGAATTCTCCCTGGAGGTTAGAGAATGCAGATATTTGTATTGTATATAAATGGGTGCATCATACTGTCATAGCACAATAACATTAAACAATTAAAATTAATTAATTACAATTAAATAACTATTTCCTAATTCCATACTTTCTGAGTATCATTTGGAAGCCCATAAGGATATGCTGATGACTGTTCCATTCCCCACATCAGTTATAGTCTCATTGTAAATAATACATTAACCATCTGGTTCTTAGACATTGGTATTTCATGAGCTTGGTCCGTGAGTTGGTCCCTGAGACAGATCTATTCTCAGACACAAATTGAATCAGGCTTCAGAGTTTGTAGAACTAAGGACTCCTAGATCAAGGATAACTCACAAAGTTTAAGCCATTTTAGGGGGCTCTGGATAGCCTGCTGGCCTCTCCTTGTAACATCCCTGCCTTAACTTGAACCTTCTTCCAATCTATAACATAAACATCCTTCTTGAAGAAAGTACACAGATAAGAGCAGATTCAAAATTTAATTCTGGAATATGACTTTTGAAAGCATGTGAATGAAACTCAATTTATATTCTGTCATTGCTGTGAATCAAGATGGCGTCAGGAAATGGCACCAAACACATAATGTTAGGCAGAGGATTGAGGTGTATGACGTTATATATTACGCACAAAAAACCCAAACACTTTTATGTAAGATTTTTCTCTAGCATTCCACTAACCATTAATAACCTCCTCCTTTTTGCTTTTATGTAACTTTCCTTATGAGAATTTTATACAATATGACTAAGTCATAAAATTTTAATAGAATTGGACACATGGCTAAAAATATCACCTGTTACTGCAATTATTAAACAACTTTATGCTTCAGAGCAGAACCAAGTGGGGTTAAGAAAAACAATCCCTTTGAGAAAAGTTATTTGTTTGCTAATTCAATGTGTTATAGGGAGAACTGTCCTTAATTCAATAGTTTGACCCAGGGTCGAAGAGAGTATAAAAGACATAGAGGATTTTAATCCATTTTCCTGAGAATTCAGTGTTCTCTGACAAACAGAACTTAGCTATCTCCTCCTGAATGGTAAGCAGTCATCACCAGCATTTAGTGATATCCAAAATAAAAAAGCAACTGTCAAAAAACTGACTGTTTGCAAAATGTACATTGCTGAGCCATCACTTCTACCACTTTCCTATTTTTGTTACATCCTACAATATATTTGCGATGTGAAAAAAATGCAAGACCCAAAAATAATAATAGCCTAATAGTAACAATCATTCTTTGAATGCTGAATGTGAACAAGGCACTTTGCCAAATGCTTTACATATTGCAGAGTGCCTAGTAAAATGTAACATTTCTTTTAGTCCAGAAAAGCTTCCAGATAGTTGTTTCTGGGTGGAAGTAGCAGGTCTCTTAAAGTAGATCTTTGTTGGAGAAGGCTCCGATTCCTAGATTTTTGAATTTATCCAAATACACAGGGAGTAAGTGGTAACGATTATCTTGGAGGAAGGATGTAGCAGAACTTCTATGACCTGACAAAGGCTTTTCTTCCAGCGTCCCTGGTCCTAGGAAAAGTCTAGTAAATTTACTCAGAGAATAATGTTCCTTTGGGGAGAAATAACAATAAGACCCTAAACTCTCCCCTTTTGAGATTCCACCCTATTCAAACTTCTGCAATGAATAAAATTGGCACAAACTGAGATTTTTAGACCCCCAAGGGGAAACTCAGCTTGAAGGAAGGGGGCAGAGACATGCAACCTGGATCCACTACTAAACCTGGACACCTTTGTACAGACTTGACCTCAGAAGAACTTAACTGTGCCCAATAATTGGATTCACAAAAGTCCTGGAAAACCCCTTACTTTATATGGCACATGCTCATCTATCCAAAGGTCTTTGGATGGATTGAGTAAGGAAATGAGGGGTTTTGATAGGATAATACAAACACTTGTCCTTCCTTTCCAGATATAGATCTAGGTTTCAACAGAGACCCATAAACACAACAATTTCTGTCCTGCTTTTTAAGCCAGATTGAGGAAGACCTAAGGGTGACTAGGGAATGACTTGGGTTAGGTTTTTCTGAGGTCAAGCCTCTCATCTTCCATGGATAAAGAAACTCATGATGGCACCAGGGTTACCACTTACAAATGTGCAGATAGAGTAGTGTACAACTACGGAGAATAACATCCTCATTGATTACAGAGGGAGGTTCTCCTGGTGATACAGATTGTGTATAATTCACTACATTTCCAAAGTTGTATAATATTATGTATATGTATACACACACACATAATACACAAATCCATAATAAAAGAGAGGGCATCCTGGCTCTCCTGGATGCACCACGTGTTAGAACAACATGATCATGTATGAGTCATGGCTGGTAGTGGATGTCAGACAGAAGATTCAATTTGAATGCTTCCCTCCTTCCTGCCCTTCCCAGCCTGACCCCCTCCCCCATCCCAAGACTATCAACAACGACAATGTCCTCCTGTTTGCCGACAGGCTGTGATACCACTTGGATAATAGGCCCCAACAGCCTCTAGGAGTTTCCCTCCTCTCTTCACATAGCTGGGCTTTGAGGTGGCATTCCTGTCACATAGAGACAGAGGCAATTAAACTGACCGTGGCTTATTAGTACCACTTAGTGCAGGGACAATGAATTTGAGGCTCTGAATAAGAAAGAATCTACTTCTCTGAAATGGACTTGATGATCTCTAGAGGTCACATCTATGTCACTTTAGACAGTAATGAAGAGGAAAATGTGGCTGTAGATCAGACTTCGTAAGAGATGACATCTGGACATATGTGTTCTCTGGGTGCTTTAGAGATCCACAAAGCAGAACTGTATCCTCACAGAGCCTACTGCTGGCGAGGGCCTGATAAGTATCACCAATGATTATTAACTCCCCCTGCAATGGCCTTTCATTGCTCTTGAAACAAAGCTCAAAATACCTAACATGATCTATTATGCCCTGCCTTATCTAGGCCCACTTAACCTTTCCAGCCTCCGCTCTTTCCACTCTCCCACCTGCTATACATAAAGAACATAATGAGCCACTACCCAAATGGTGCAACTATTCAATAAATCTCAACCAAAATTTCAGCAGAGGTGTGTGCGTGCGTGTGTGTGTGTGTGTAAATTGACACATTGACATGCTGATCCAAAATGCATGTGAAATGCAAAGGGCCAGGAATAGCAAGTCAGAGTCAGTCTTGAAGAAGAACAACAAAGCTAAAGGAGGTTTCTACCCACTATCAAGGCATTTTATAAAGCGATAGTCACAGTGTGGTATTGGCATAATCATATACAAATAGGCTAATGGAATAGAAATAGACTTACACATATATGGATACAAATGATGACAAAAATCATGCTGCAGTGCAGTAGGCAAAAGATAGTCATCGCACAAATGTTGCTTATCCATATATGAAAAATATGAACCTGAATCCCTATCTCACACCACACACAAAAATCAACTCCAGATGAATTGTAGATCTAAATATAAAGTGAAAAACAATAAAACTTTTAGAGGAAAACATGGGAGCTTATTTTGGGGCAAACAAAAATTTATTAAATAGGATACAAAAAGAACCAGATATTAAAAAACAAAAACACCTCTATTCATCAAAGAACACCATTAAGATAGTGCAAAGGTAAGCTACTCAAAAGAAAACACTTGCAATACAAATCTCTGACAAAAGACTCATCTTTATCAAGAATATCACTCCCAGAATTCAATAAGAAAAAGATACACAAACCAATAGAAAAATGGGTAAGAGATTCAAAGAGACACTATACAAAAGAGAGAATGGAAACATGGAAAGGTACTCAACCTT
Source organism: Ceratotherium simum simum (assembly GCF_057802395.1). Classification (NCBI taxonomy): domain Eukaryota; kingdom Metazoa; phylum Chordata; class Mammalia; order Perissodactyla; family Rhinocerotidae; genus Ceratotherium; species Ceratotherium simum. Next base: position 72,647,136 of record NC_141903.1, on the reverse strand, counting down.
GTTAGTCATCAGAGATATGCAAATTAAAATTGCAGTGTGATATCTATGCACATTCACCAGAATGACTAAAATTAAAAAGACTGACAATACCAAATCCTGGTGAGGATGTGGTACAATTGCAGGTGGGAATGTAAATAGAAATAACCAAGTTGAAAACTGTTTGGCAATATTCATTTAAACTGATTATATGCAAAACCCGTGACACAGTAATTCCATTCCTAGGTATGTACCCGAATCCTTACATAGGAAATGTGCATAGGAATATTCATACAAGCAGCATTTTTAAGAACCCCAAATTGAAAACAACCCAAATGTCTACCAACAGTAGAATGGATAAATAAATTGTGGTGTATTCATACAACGGAACACTATATTCAAGGAAGATGAATAAATTAAAACTACACAAAACAAAGTGCATGAACCTCACAATGTTAAGACTAAGAAACCAGACACAAAATAGTACATACTATACAATTCAGTCATTTGCATAAAGTTTTAAAACAGGCAAAACTAACATATTGGGACAGAGTTCATGTAATACTCACCTCCAGAGTGGCTAGTAACTCGAAGGAGGCATCGGGGGTTCTGGGATGCTGTAATATTCTGTTTCTTGACCTGGGTGTTGGTTACGCAGGCATGCCCAGTTTATGAAAAATAATTCAGCTATATATTTGATTTGTCCACTTTTCTTTATGTATGTAATGTTTGAATAAAATAATTCACTTTTTATTTTTTATTTTTATTTTTTTCCCCCGCAAGGCCCCAGTAGATAGTTGTACTTCATAGTTGCACATCCTTCTAGTTGCTGTATGTGGGACATGGCCTCAGCATGGCTGAAGAAGCAGTGCATCGGTGCGCACCCGGGATCCGAACCCAGGCCGCCCGTAGCAGAGCATGTGCACTTAACCGCTAAGCCACAGGGCCGGCCCAATAACTCACTTTTTAAAAAAGCATTCTGGGAAGAGAGCTTCAAAGCTGCCACTTACTCTTGTTTGAGAGAGGTCCTGACTCTCTAAAAGTTCAGCCAGGAGAAGCTGTAGGGAAGCCCAGTTTAAAAGAAAAAAATAAAGAAATCCCTGGAAAATGATAATTGTTTAATTTGGGTCATTATATTATTCTCTGTAATTTTGTATATGTTTTTTATTTTCCATAATAAAAGCATTTTTTTCTAAAAAATCTATGGAATATAAAACCTGATTTGCACCCAACTCAAATCAGCAGCCACAACAGTCTCTCTCTACTCTGTCTTGTATCTTAGCCCCCTCAGGGAACATTGTCACAGAACCTTTTTGCTCATGTAGGAAAGCTCTCCCCCTGGTTACTTGAATCTTTGGAGAGGTTTTTCTTGTGTGTTCTGGTTTTCTGTCCTTGGAAATAAATATGTTCACTGTTCCCTCTTGCTCAAGACTCCCACCAGCCAATTACATTCTCTTCCATCCCAGTGTCAGCGCATAATGAACCAATGAATGATGAATATAAACTTCAATGGAGAATGCGTAGGAAAGTACATAAAACTACAGAATATGAGCCGAAAAGAGGTGACTAGATTTCAGGCTAATGAGAGGCCCCATGCCAAATCAACCAAAAAGGAAATGATTAATTATGGACGTGTAGCAATAGAGACACTCCCAAGCATTTCAATGAAGTGGAATGACACAGGTTAGAGTCCAAAACGACAGGCCAACTCATTTGGGAAAGGGGAAAATATTTTTTTTTTAATTTGTATGTCACACACAGATAGCCCTATTTTTACCAAAAAAAAAAAAAAAAAAGTCAAGATATGCTTTAAAAGATCAATAAAGTAAAGTTACAGATAAAAGCTACAGATAATTTTATTTTCTATGTGCCAAAATATTCTTCCTAAAATTAGTGGATGAAAACTGGTTTATAAAACTGATTTATTTTTAAAAACCACAGAGAAAATAGTTGCCATTCAAGAAGTCACACACTCCTATATGTAAAAATACCTAACTCTGATTTAGTTTTACTTTGAAATTACCATTTTTATATACCTTTTTATATTTTTATACCATTTTCACTTCTTTTCAAGGTTGAACTTTTATTTATTTTTTCTCCTCTTCAGCCTGGAGGAGGTACCCCACCCTCCTTGGTATGAAGTAAAGTTTTCCTTAGTCCTACAATCTAATTCTACCCCCAACTTGCCTCTTCACATGAGAGAGAAGAAGGGGAAGTGGGCACAATTTCCTCACTAACTAAATTACAACTCCCTGGTTGGAAGTTGGGCAAGCTGCAAAAATAAACCCTCAAATGTAGCTCAGTCCCTTGGAAATTGTAAACCAGTATGTACCCTTACCAACCCCAAGCCTCGTGCTGTGCATGCTATGAGACTTTGGATCTGAAACACGGCAGGGAGGAGGTTTAATGATGTTATACAGGAAGTAGCAGAGTCCATGTTTCTTTGCAATGAGGAAATCCATTGAAATTAACCAAGAAGAGTCCAAATATAAAACATGACTTCTCTTCCTTTTCGGCAGTGTCTGGACTTCTGCTCATCACTCATGGCACAGAGGTAGAGATCAGGGCAGGATCAGGGGCAGTCCAAGGATAGCAAGGCCAACACACAGAAGCTGAACCATTGCCAAGAAAATAAGGAAGTAGCCTCAGGTTTTCTTCGACGAAACTGAACTCCCTTGTAGCAGAACAATACAAGGGTGACAGTGACTTGTGCTGGGTAGTTTTCATGATGTTTTGAGGACTCATTCTTATCCATACTTAGAAAATATCCAGAATTTAAAATGAAATGCAAATAATCACATGAGTTGGGGCTGAGATTTATCTTTTTCTGCAAACAGTAGTAAGACTCCTAATATTAGGACATACTGGCAAGGAGAGCGAAGAACAGCAAACAAACAGAATCAAACCAGAAACAGTGCTCTTAACCACCCCCGCTAAACCTTTTTAACCAACTCCTTAGTGTGGAAGAATTGGGTGAAATTATTATCAAAATGAACATTTATAGATATGATGTTTTCTTTATATAATTACTTTGTTAACTGTATAATAATGTGTTTACAAATAGTTTCAATCTATAGTGATTGCTTACACATTCTAAACTACTTTGTGTTAGGGCAGTAGGTAGAAGAATACTTGTCTATATGTGGCAGAAACAACCGGATCTGGATGTAGCTGGTTGCCGGACGGATGTCATCAATAATCCAGACAATTCTCACTTTTCTGCTCCCATCCTCAGCATATTGACTTTTATTGTCAAGCTTGTCCCCTTTCAGTCACGGGATGGTGACCTCAGTTTTAGGCATCACTTCTACACGCAATTACATTCCAAAACAGAAAGGCCAATTTCTCCTTGTGTGTCTCTTTTTCTTAGAAATTTTTCTAAGAATCTTTCAGCAACCCTGTCATCTCATTGGTCAGAACAAAGTCATATGCCTAAGTATAAAACTGATTACCAGTGAGGAGAATGGGATTACAATTTCTGGTCCAGACTAATCATGATTTGTCCCCTGGTGCTGAGCCACCTTCCTTACATGCCACACCTCTAATATCTAGGCAAAACTGGGGTTCTGTTAATGTGAGAGAAGGGAAGATAAGCTGTTGAAATGACAACAAATTTCATCTGCCACAAGTACCTTCACAAAGTTCTGAATTAAGAAACCCACCAGGTATTGTTACAAGTAAATATTGGGACTAAGTGTATAAATATTTCCTACGGCAATGACAGCGCCGTTTTCCACAGTATAACAACCAATATGGTAGAGTGTAAGTAAATCTTTTCTGAGTAGCTACTATGTTCCTGTCACCTGTGTAGTGATAAGCTACAATGAAGACATCAGTGTCAATCCTCAGGGAACTCACAGTCTAATAACATCTTGAGGTATAGTCAAGATTTGGGTCAGCAAGACATCAAGGTGGTAAAACAAGGCAAATAAAAAAAAAATGCACAAGATAGAATTCCCTATGATGAGGAAGCTTACAGTCTAGGTGGGGGATAGGACCAATGCTAGCAAATCAATTAGAGAATAATTAGATAAAGCTGAAATAGTAGATTAGAATGCTTTGGAATGCTACACTGAGGACAGATTTAACTTTTTTGGAGAGCCATTGGAAGTTTCTGAGTGCAATAATGACGTGACCAGATCCCTCTGATAGAGCATAAACATGATTGTAGGGACATGGGGAGAAAAATACTATAGTAGCTGTTAAATGTATAATTATGAAGCACTAAGAACCTAAACTTGGGTTGTGATAGTGCTTATGGAAATAGAGGATGGAAGAGAGAGAGGTTTTTAAAGGAACAATGGTCAATTTGTTGACTGCAAAAGCAGAAATGAAGATGAATCCAAAAGCTAGGGCCCAGATGACAAGATGTGCCTAACAGCTCCTCCCAGAGAAGCAGTGGCCCCGGGTACTGGATCTGACCTGGTCCCAGGGCAACGTGGAAGTGGGTAGAGTGGGCTGCAGAGTGTGGTAGCAAGTGTAAATAAAAAGAAAGTTAACAAAGTCATAACTAAAAAAGTGAGCTAGAGTGTCTGACTGAGGGGTCAATCTGAAAATTTAGGCAGAGAGGCTAGATTCAGATAAAAAGTATAGGTCAGACACCAGAGACACCAGACAGGGAAAGATGTAATTGAATGTAAAGACCAGGGGCAAATAAACAGTACAAAATGATATGGTAGAAAACAAACTTAAATATGTCAGTGAACACAATAAATGTACATGGACTAAACTCTTCACTTAAAAGACAAGGATAAGAAGTATAAATTTTTAAAAAATCTTATTTATAAACAGTTAACCAGAGACAAACCTAAAAGATGAGTATGACAAGGCAGAAACTTATCATACCAGTTAAATACCAATCAAAAGAACACTTGAGGGCCCCGTGGCTTGGTGGTTAAGTGCGCGCGCTCCGATGCTGGCGGCCCGGGTTCGGATCCCGGGCGCACACTGAGGCACCACTTCTCCGTCCATCCTGAGGCTGAGTCCCACATACAGCAACTAGAAGGATGTGCAGCTATAACATACGACTATCTACTGGGGCTTTGGGGGAAAAAAATAAATAAATAAAAAAAATCTTTAAAAAAAAAAAAGAACACTTGAGTAACAACTTCAATATCTGACAAAATTTATTTCAAGGCAAAAAGCATTACTAGGAATAAAAACAGTAATTACATAATCATAATAGGTTTAATTCACCAGGAAGATGTAAAAATACTGAATTTACAATAGCCATAAAAATTTAAAAATTTGCCACAAGAAAATTTGTTTTGTTTCTATGCATATCAAATGAATACCTAAATTTTTTAAAATGTATAAGGGGTAAAGATCAACAAACAATGAACTGGCCCCAGTATCCACCACCCAGTTTAAATAATGTTCAAAAAGAAGTGAACAAATCCATCATCAGGGTAGGAAATATTAATACACCCCTTTCAGGAATTTTTTAAGACAAAACCATCAGTCAGCATTTGCAAGATTTGGAAAAACATAATTAGCAAGATTGATCTAATAATCTCAGCATGTGTATCTAACCTTTTCTTTCCCACAGTACCCATAACACAAATTCTGTACTTCAAATCCCTGACTCTGTTCCTGCCCCCACCAAGAAAAACAACACATAATTCCACTCTCTGCCCTGGGCCCACATTGCTGTTTAGCCTCCAAAGGGACAGAATATCTTGACTTATACTGTCATGTACTTTTCTCTGGTTGTTTTCTCTTCATTCATGTTATTTGGACTAGGTTTTAAGCTGATTGATGGCAGAAATATGATTCTAACTCAGCACAGGGCTGAATTCACTGCAGTATTTTTTTTAATTAAAGAAATTTAATTATAAGAATTTCTTTCTTTAATTTTAATTAAATTCTTTAATTTATGTAAATTAAACATTAAAGAGATTTTTTGTTTCAATTAAAAAATAATGCATGTTTGTTGTTACAAGTGAACAACCCTAAGATGTATAAAGAAAAAGTTAATATTTTTCCTACTCTTCCCCTTTCTTGAGGTAGTCAACACTACCTAGTGATGTATATCCATCTATATATCTATCTATCCATTTATCCAAACTTATTTACTCATATAGTTTTTTTGTGGGGTGAAGGATTGGGAGTTTATATTTTTTTTTTTTACTAAATATTAGATCTACTACATACACTACTTAGAAACTTTTACACACTCAACAGGCCCTGGAAATTTTTTCCGGATTAATAAATATGGCTCCAACTCATTGCTTTTAATATCTACATGACACTTTATAATATAGATACCCCGTAATTCTTCATCCCTCCTTGATTGATGGTTTGGGTTATTTCCAGTTTTTCTGCCACCTGTCATGCTGGTATTTTTCATTTCTGCAGGGTAAGTTACTATGAGGGAGATTTGGGGGTGTTTTTTCTTTCAACTTTAAAAGTTAGTTCTTTGTTTTCTTACCAAAAGGCTGTTGTAATTTATGTGCCCACAAGCCATATATTGAAGGCCTGCTCCTGCCTTCCAGGTGCTACCATACCTTTTAATTTTTGTCAGTCTGAAGTGTGAAAACTGGTATCTCGTTGTTGCTTTGGTTTGCATTTCCCTAGTTACCAGGGGTGCTGAGCCTTCTCATATATTAACTGTAATTTATATATCCTTATCTGTGAGTTGCCTGCTTATATTCTTTGCCCATTTTTCTATTTTTTGTCTCAAAAATACTTATTCACAATATATTCTTCTATGTGAGATGGAAGTGAAGAGGGGTGGCCAGCACAAATCCTCTTTGGCCTGAATTATTAGAACTTTGCCTCAAACCTTCCTTTTCACTCTGGCTGTGAAGACATGGTTCCATCTCTCTGAGAAGCTGAATGCTTCCATTAAAAAAAAAAGAAAAAAGAAGAAAGGGGGAGAAAAGCACTTCCCCACTCACATAATCCTCTTTGCTATCCTTGAAGCCTGCTGCTGCTCCACAATGCATGTGGGATTTGTACTCCAGCAACCAAAGAGCACGGCATAAAACCCACCTGCAGAGACCCCGCAGTCTGGAGTGCCGATGTTCAGGAACCATCCGCTTAATGTCGTGCTGCTCTATTGAAAAACGTGGACTCCTTCCGATAGTCTCACTTGAGGGAATAGAAGCCCCAAGCGTGGCAACCAGATGACAGGGCTCAAGCCCTCCCCTACACCCAGCTTTCGTCCCACCTTTGCCAACCCTTCCAGAACATGTGTCTTTTCTTCCCCCGCCCTGCACCCCACTTTTCATATTTCACAAGACAGAGTCACTCACATTCCTAACATTAATGAGCTTCAAGCTGGTTTTTTAAAAAGTAGGAAAAAAAACCCCTCATCTTGCCAGACAATATGCCTCTAGCAGGCTTTCCCACAGAGAGAGGAGAGTGAGTCTCGAGGCTGCAGGGAGGCTGACATGCAGGAGGAGGCAGCTGTCTGCTTTTATTAGAATGCCACCTTGACCAGAGTCTGATTTCTTTGAGGGCCAGTTGACTATCGTTCAAATGCAGGACCCATGACACGTGCTCTGCTGCTTTTGTCCATAGCCCTCTCGTCAGGCCAGTTGTAGGGAGGAGATTAAAACGGTGCTACCAGCCCCCAGCCCATCACTTTCCCTCCTCTCCCCCACTCCGTCTGGCACTATCAGCTTCTCTAAAAGGGCTTCACCAGCACTTGCAGTTCAACACAGTTATTGTCTCTTTTCTCATTTCGCGTGCATGGTGGCAGTTTATCCTCCAATCCTGTCAAAAAGTCCTCCAGAGAACTTGGAGAAGAGGGTAACACGGATGTGCTTGCATATTTCAACCCACACAGAGACCAGCTTGAAATGTCAGATGATAGCTGTGTTTGAGAAAGTATTAATTTCTCCAGGAGCAGATTTTAAATTTAAATCAGATCCCAAGAATATAGTTTGTGTTTAAGATAATTCTTTTTCTTTAATCTAATATGTTTTTTTTTTTTTATCTTAAAGGAAGACTGCTGCCTAAACATTTTCTTTTTCTTCTGGCTTTTAAGAGCTTTATTGAGGTATAATTTACCCATAAAACTCATTCATTTTAAGTGACGAGTTTTGGTAAATGTATGCAGTTGTGCAACTATCACCACAAAGGTTTTTGAACTGTCCCATCACCTCAAAACTTCCCTCTTGCCACTTGTAGTCAGCCCCTGCTCCCACCTCCAGCCCAGGCAATGGCTGATCTGCTTTCTGTCTCTGTAGTTTTGCCTGTTCTAGAAATTTCATGTAGTCCTTTGTGTCTAGCTCTTTCACTTGGCATACTGTTTTGGAGGTTTGTCCATGTTGTTGCATGTATCAGTATTTTGTTCTTTTTTATAGCGGGATAGTATTCCATTCTGTGGATATACCACATTTTGTTTATCCATTTACCAGCTGATGGACATTTGGGTTGTGTCAAGTTTTTGACTATGGTATCTCTGCAGTGAATATTTGCATATAAGTCTTTGTGTGGACATATGTTTTCATTTCTCTTGCGTAAATTCCAAGTGGTAGAATTGCTGGATCATATGGTAAGTGTATGTTTAACTTTCTGAAAAACTGTCAAACTTTAAACAAATTCTTAAGGAAAACATTTACTTCTGATTTTCAGGTTTGTATTTGCCATGAAATTACCCAATCTAAAAGAATAAATAAGAAACCTGAGCATCATTTGGCAGAGTTTTTAGATATGGTATCATGAGCAATAAAAGTAACAGAACCAAGGAAACAGAGTATTCTTAAATCCTTTTCCATTCCTGCTCAGTCTTTAGCCAAGAGGCCTTCTTTAGAACTCTGCTGACAAAGGAAAAGTGCAGAATTACCACAGGTTCTCAGTCCTTTTGTCTCCCATTTCCTCGCCCTGCCTCCGTGGGCCACAGCTGAAGGTGCCACTTTCAGATTTCTTTGGCTAAGGGGACTCAGCTGAGCCTTCTGAAGGGGCAGGAGCAGAGGATCCTGGACGCACAGGTCTTACCAGTCCTGTGGCCACTAGCGGAGTGGAAGCTGCTAGAAGGTGCTTCATCAACAGGGCACCTCAGGGGCTCTCTGGGGCTCCTTCCACCAGCCTTCTGAATGCCTGAAAAAGGATAGGCCAGGATTTCCCTGATCTTGTAGTAACTGTGGATTCTGGGTCAAGAGAAGCTAGACTCTGCCCTGCTGGTTTGGGATGATGAGACCATGGCCCCAGAGAAAGAAGAGACTTTTCAATTCTTGTTCTGCTACTTATAAGTTTTATGACCTTTAGCAAATTATTAACCTTTACAATGTTCAATTTTTACCTGAAAGGGTTTCTGTAAGGATTAACTGGGATAATGATAGAATGCGTATAATGTAAGCTCTTTGATGGCAGGAAATAATTGTGTGGATCCCACAAGCCTAGAACAGTGCCAGGCTCATAGCAGGGTTTCAGTAAATGTTTACAGAATGACCGAAGTACTTAACATAAACCCTGGAGAGATTATTCATTCATTCACTCTCTCATTCACCCATTCAAGCTTTTGTTTAATATTTACTGAGCACCTACTATGTTTGTCAAGAGCTAAGCTGAGCCGCCAGTTGTTAGAGTAGGTGATTAAGACAAGTCAAAATGAAAGAGTCAAGCCTTTAATCACTCACGTGATAGCATAAGCAGAGGTTACGCTGGAGAAAGCCCCGCCGTTCCATTTCCCCCATGGAATGACACCAGTGAGGGTTCGATGAATCAGCACAGACATGGGGAGTTCTCTCACTATGAAGAGAATCTTGGTCCAAAGACTCCTGCGGGCCAGGGGTGGGAGGGAGGTGAGAGTGGAGGGGAAAGAGCTAGAAGTGAAAAAGTACTGAGCACTGAGTGGAGTGGAGAAGAACGTCTTCAAGTTTTCTCTCCCCCTCCCCTCCTTAGGAGGTCCTGGCCGAGGCTCCTGAGAAGGCCTCTACTTAAAAGCCCGGAGAAAGAGGCCTCTAGAGGGAGATCACCTGGCTGGGAATACAGATACATGTAAGGGCGTGACCGGCCAGGCGGCCTGAGTCCTTGAATGCATCTCCCTTCAGAGACTGCAATGCACAGCTGTGCACCAAGTCTGATGTGGGGAGGGCAGCTCTTCTCCATCAGGCCTGCCAGGTAGAGCCTTTGTAAATGCCTATGGTGAGCCTGAAAAATCACACACAGTTCTTGGCCAGGGGCCAAACTCTTCAATGTTGCTGTTAGAGTGAATACGTCCCCTGCGCTCACACAAGCATGCAAATTACTGAGTAGGCAGAGCATAAACAAGTAAACAAATAAACACATAATTGCAAATTATGACAGGGCCCTGAAGGTGGGGGGGTACAGAGTTGGGGAGAGAGAATAGCAAGATGTCCCTGCATGAGCCTGAATGCTCAACCTAGTACAAGGGGATATCAGAGCTGAGAACTGAGGATGAGAAGGAGCCGGCCACATCAAGGGCAGGGAGGAGAGGCTGGGAGAAGTAGAGCACATAGGCTAGATAAATGCTCATTCGTCCCTGCTTTGTTACATCAGGCTTTCGCTAATTATAGGTGCTGTGCTTGATGGGGCAATGTGACTTCTGCTGTGGCTCATCCAAGTCTGTGTAATAATCCACCACTTTATCACAATTTTGTCTTTGATATACAAAATTGGTGCATCCAGTCGAATCTTTTCTGTGGTTACACAGATCTCAAACACATATGAGTCAGATGTTCCTAGGATCTAAACAATCTTTTATAAATTGGAATGAACCCCCATTGTGTAGCTGTATGGAGAGAACCAAAAGAATAGTTTTAGTTAAAACTCCTTCGTGCTCTTGATCTCTCTTTGAATATTAGACACCAAAGATGCTGCAGAAAACGGTGGCTGCTTTTGACTTTAGGGAGGAAGGAGGGGTCTGTAGTTAGTTTCCTCATGTGGAGATTGCTCTGGAAGATGCTCTGAACTCCTCAGCTTGTCCTCTGTAAGCCTCTGACACAAAGTTCATTGTCAAGAATGAGCTAGGTCTTCAGTCGTTTCAAAGGAGCCATCCGTTTCACAAAGTCCTAGCATTATGCACCTAAATTTTCAAAACTTTGTTTTTAGAGCTCTCTTTGAACAGGTTGAATTGAGGTGCTGAACTATTTATATCTTTGATTTAGTATTTGTTAAATAAGGAGAAAATGATGCTGTGAAAGGAGAATAGATTTAGGAGCAAGGCTGACATGAGTTCTAATCCTGACTCTGCCCTTTCTCAGTGTGACTTCGGGTGGGCAACTTCCTTGCTGCCCTGACCCTCAGTCCCTTTGAATTGGATTCACAACCTCTCACAGGGATGTTGTAAAGATAATTCATTTAGAGTCCCTGGCATGTAGTATGTGCTTAATAACTGGTAGCTATTAATAAAAATCAAGTAGGTTGCTGGTTGCCATGACTTGGAATCAAAGCATACTGAATTCACCACACTTTAAAATTTGAGACATCAAGTTGAATTTTGGGGAGACCAGAAGATGAGTGTCTGGAACTTCATTCAGCTCTCTTCTTCCCCTGATATGTGATTGGGAGAATGCAGCTTGGAAAAGAGAAATTCACTCAAAGGCCCATAGATGTCTTTATTGGGTAGTGCAGCGTGGAGGTGGGAGTGAGGGTAGCTATTATGGAGGGGGGGTCTTGGGAGTTGGAGGGTCCAAGGAAAGCAGAAGTAGCACAGTTCCCCCTCCATCCTTCCTGAGAAGAATGTCACCTTAGGGCCTTGCTACATCTCAATTAGAGACACGAGCTCGCAGAAAGGAAACCTGGCCGGGCCATTAAGAGTGTAGACTTATTAACCAATCTGTCGGGATCAAATTCCGCCTGTATCTCGTGACCTGGGCTAAGTCGCTAACTCAGTCCGTGTCTCGCCCTCTTTGTTTGTAAAAAAGGATTTGAGAAGATAATATTTTCTACCTTAGAGTGTTGTTTTGAGAATTAAGTTAGTTAATAGATGTACTTAAAATAGGATCAGGCCACAGGTAAGTGCTATTATTATTTTCAGTCTAAAATTCCCCTTCAAAGTCAATTGCAAAATATCCTTCTCCATTGTAGTTTTAGAAGTTTCTAAATATGAAATTTAAATAAAAAATATTTTAAAGAAGCTCTTTCACACCTCATGCATATAAGAAATAGCAATTATGGTTGGCAAATGACAGATGCAGTGAGTATCCAAGAGGGCTGCCATCCTCGGACGAGATCCCCACAAGTGGTGGAAAGGTGATTGCTCCACAATTCCTCAAAGCACAACCAGGGAGCCGTCAGGGTTCATTATTATAAGTCACCTGGTGGTTTAAATCCAATTTTACATGGTCTGGGTGTTTATAAAGCCTTGGTTTTTAATTTGTCTTCGATAAAGTGCTATCTCAATTTTAAAAATCCCCCTGAGCTCTGTGACTCATATCATCAGAAATCTGACCTTTCCTCAGAAGGGGAAAAATCTAAATTGTTGCCTTGACAACAAAAGGTAAGCAGGATGCTTTGAGCTCTGGTGTTTCTGCTATAAATAATCCATCTTTAGACAGACACTGGCCAGAGAAATATTAATGTGAACATGAAGAGGAATGAGCTGGGTTGGCTACAGGGAGAGTCTGCATTTCAGGAGATTGTTTTAATTACCATTTTTAGGAGTCATTCTCAAAGGCATTTTTGTAGCAATTAACCAATAAACCAGTAAGAGGGAATGAATTCAATTTCTAAAAGTGAGAATTTACACAAATGAAGACTGTTAATGCTTTTTCTTGTGAGCCTTTTCTCTATACTTATTTGTACCACTGTCTGAATTCTGTTGTTTTCCTTCAGAATATTTATTCTCTGGTTTCCCAACAACCTATAAAACAGAACAAAGGGAAGCTGACGATGAACTTTGGTCCTTCAGCCATAATTTACATCATGTTACCCTGCACAGTAGCAGGAAGAGAACAGCAATAATGTTGGATGGCTTTTAAGATATTGTGGATTATTAAAAAAGAAAAAAAAAACCAAAGTCCTCTTTGGTTGAAAGTAACAAAATGCTACTGAATTTTTTTTTTTTTTTTCAAACCAGCTGTACTCATGGATAGTTTAAGATTTACGGCTGTGATTATCCTTTTGCTTGCTGACGTAAATTAGTCTTCTGGGAAGTCCAAGTTATTTCTCAATAAGCCTTAATAGTCTGTGAGTCAGAGTAGGTGCTTCTGATAATGAGTCTTGGGGGATTTACAGGATGGCAAGTAAGAAATTGAGGGGCACGTACACCCAATGGCCTTTGGAAATAGTGCACACAGATATTTCCTGAATAAGAGACTTTGCTCCAGTAGATTCTAGCTGCTTTTCAATAAATATACCTTACCCAGGAAGATTTCCTGAAGTTACCTTCCAGTTGGATGAGATTCTCCGTGACTATTAATGCTTCTTAGTGTCGTAGTGGGGTCAAAATGTACACCCTCAGACTCACATGAACAAAATAGGTAACTTGATTTATTTTTTCCAACTGATCTTATTTTTTTCTTAAATTCCTACTCTGGATGATTTCAGGGGGACTGCTCTAGATTAAGAGATACTTAAGAGACATAACAACCAAAATGCAGCGTGTCACCCTTGATTAAATCCTGATTCAAAGAAGCCAACTGAAAATGGCAATTTGAGACAATCAAAGACATTTACAAGGGACTGCATATTAGATAATCCATGAAATGATTGTTAATTGCGTAAGGCATGAGAATATCATTGTGGTAATGTTAGAAATTGTCTGTATTTCTTGACATGCCTACTCTAAGTCCGGAGAAGTGAAATGACATGCTGTCTGGGATTTGCTGTAAAATATTTTTTTCAGAAAAGAGGATTGGGTTATAGATGAAACAAGAGTGACAAAAATCTGTAATATAAGTGATAGATATGTGGGGGTTCATTACGCTATTCTATTCTTGTATATGTTTGATGACTTCGTAATTAGAAAAAAAACTTTTCCAACCTAAAACAGGCTCTCTCTCCTCTTTTCCAAGATAGCACCTTGTAAGGATGGTTAGTATATCCTCCTGGAGTAGGAGGTGGTATGGAGTCTAAACTTTATGGCATTCTCTTCTCTGGGCCCTCACTGGGTCTGCCTCTGAAGATTCTGTAACTTATGTATTGAGTCAAGTTAGCCCATCATGGTTGAGGCCCCATGGTTACCTCTTGCCTATTTGTCCCTCATCTCTGTGTTTGGTGGTGCTACTTATGCTTTGACGCCTGGCTATGATTTCCAGGAGACCCCTGGCTTGGGTAATCCATGCTGTGGCTCTCAGTTACGGAACCATACTGCCCCTTCCACAGCAACCCCTCCTGTCTGTTGAGTTTACCAGCTGATACCTTCAGCTATTTCCACATGCCACCCCCTCACTCCCAGACCTGTAGAAACTTCTAGATCCCCTACACTCCAGAAGAAAACCATGGAGAATCAATGGAATAGAAAGGACATTCCATACAATCTTTTAAGCACTTTTCTCAGCCAATTTTACTCTCCTCCAGTGCCTTGTTGGATATAGTGGATAGTGCTAACCTCTGGGCTTCTCCGAGAAGCCTGTTCTTTCCATAATGAGCCTAGAGGACAGACCAAGACTTCTCTTCTGAAATCAGCCCAGACTTCTCTGAATACTTCTCCTCCATCCCCTGAGGCTTGGCCCACAGAGTGGCAGGCCTACCACTTTACGTCCAACCTCTTGTCCTTCTCTTCCTTTCCCCCATAGCCTGGTAACCTGGCACAGAAAGGCTTCCCAAAAGGGAATGGCACTTACTACCACATGAAACTATCTCATGTGAGTATGTGCTCCTTGTCTGTTTCCGTCACTAAAATGCAGGCTCCGTAAGGCCAGGGATCTTATCTGTTTTGTTTACTGCTGTATCCTTAGCACCTAAAGCAGTGTTTGGCACACATTAGGTGCTCAATAAATACATATTGAATAGTCAAAAACAATTGCTGTATACGGTTTTCCATAGCACTTACTTTGTAAATTACACATGTATTAGTGTAAATACTTGATTAATTTCACTATCTCTCATTAAAACTGTTTCTGAAACTGCCTGAAAAAATAAGCTTGAATGCTTGCTGAACACCTGATTCTCAGTTCTTTCCCTGGGATTCTGATTCTGTAGGTCTAGGATGGAGATTAGGAATCTGCAAGTTTTACAAATGCTTCCTACCCCCAAGGAGGCTCCTGTCATTAGGCAACTTTGGAAAATACAGCATTAGAACGTAAGCTCTACAGGATAGGTGCCTTATCTAGTTTTAGTCATTGGAGAGATCTGGCATGCAGTAGGACCTCATTACATTTTTGCTGAATGAAAGAATGACTGACATACAGTGGTAAACACATGCTTGACTTGGTATTCTCTTTTCAACAACTAGACTGAACTTTTCTATAAAGGTTGGATGGATTAATTAATGAAAAACCATCATTTGACTTTCTAGCATTATATTTCAAATCTTTTGGGTGGGAATGTAGTTTTGTTTTTTTTTTACTGCCTTATTAACAAGAGGCACAGAATATAGCTATCAAGAAATTAATTGCATTCTCTTCTAAAGCTGAAATCAAAAAAAGCATTTACTAGACTGTAACAATTAAATCTTTAGTATGAATAATCATGAAAGAGGCAGTAAGTCTCCTGTCACCTTTTCAGACATCAGGAACATAAACTAAGATTTTTTTTAGTTTTGTTCTGAAAGCATTTAGCAGATAAATAATTAGATGGAATACATAAAAGCGATCATTTCTCTATTACTATTTTGATATTTCTGTACTAAAGATCCAAACACTATGTGCTATGTGAGCAGGGAGGCAGCCTGGAACCAAACTACAATCATTGGACTGTGCGGTAGAAAACCTGGGTCCTGATCCTCACTCACTCAGCTACTAATTGGTTGTATGACCGTTGCCATATCTTGTCCCTTCTCTCAGCCTGGTTAGTTTCCGTGAGGGTTTAAAAAAGAGTGGGGGTTGAATTAGTGCATTTATTGCATTTATTCCAGCTTTTGCATCCCACAGATTTTTTTATCCATAGGCAAGGCACTGCTCTAGGCATTAGGGCTACCACCATGAACAAAACAGACAAATACATGCCCTTGGGGAACTTATATTCTAGTGGGAGAAGACAGACGATAAAAAGTAAAGAAGCTAAGACAGACAGACAGACAGATAGATAGATAGATAGATAGATAGATAGATAGATAGATAGCTAGATAGACAGACAGATAGATTAGATAGATGATAGGTAGGTAGATAGAGTGCTATGGAGAAAAATAAAGCAGAGAATAGAGTGTGAGTGTAGCAACATTAAATAGGATGGGCAGAGAAATCTCCACTGAGATTTAGGTAAAGACTTTGTTGCCCTTTGACAACACAGAATTCAGTGGTCAAGTCCATTGGGTAAGGCTGTGGCAGAAGTAGAAAATAAAGCTGGAGACAGTGGAGCAAAAATACAAATGCCTGTAAGAGCCACAGAAAAGTCAGCCAGTCAATTGATATAACTGGAGAATTAGTGGTTACTCAGCTCCACCATTGTTGTCTTGTAAGGTTTGGGTCCAGTGTTGCCAGATCTGCTCTCTTCCAGGAGAAACTGGAAATCTGAATCCTTATGTAAAAAGTCCTCTTTTGTTTTGCTTTGTTAGTATTAGTTATATTAGTTCCCTAGGGCTGTCATAACAAAATGCCACAAACTGAGTGACTTAAAAAATAGAAATTAATTCTCACAGTTCTATAGGCTAGCAGTCCAAAATCAAGATGTCAACAGGGCCGTGCTTCCTCTGAGGCTCTGGGTGGAATCCTTGCTTGCCTCTTCTTAGCTTCTGGTGGTGGGCAACAATCCTTGCCAGTCCCTGGCTTACTGCTGCATCACTCCAATCTGAGCTCCATCATCACGTAATATTCTCCCTTCCTGTGTCTGTGTCTCTTCTTTTCTTCTTGTGAGGATACCAGTCATATTGAATTAAGGGCCCCTCCCACCAGTTGACCTCATCTTAACTGATTACATCTGCAACCACCCTCTTTCCAAATAAGGTCACATTCTAAGGTATTGCGGGTTTGGACTTCAACATATGCTTTGCAGGGGTGACACATCTTAACTCATAACAGCTGTCAATTAGTATGTATTTTTTAAAATGCTGTATTAGTTAACACTCTGTAGAGCAATAAATCATATATGCGGCTCACAGGTTTTTCATTTGTGAGCTCTGGGCTACTGTAAGCTTGATTAGAGCAGGCGTCACTCTGTCTCTTCACCTCTGTGACCCCGGCATTTAGTGCAGCGCCTGCCAAGTATTTGCTGAAACAATAAGTGAATGAATAAATGTATGAAAGAATGAATGAATGGTGATATTTCTTTTATGTACTCAAATATCTGGAAAGGTATTCTATTACCCGAAAGAGAACCCAACCTTTCCTGCAGTTGATCAAAACTATACTCAATGTTCAATGTTTTCTTTCTACTCAAATTTGAACAGAGCTATGTAAAATAGTAACCTTCACTCCTAACCTAGTACTCCCATCCTCCTTCCTCTGTCCTGCATTTCTCTGTATCATGAGAAGCGAGCTTGTGTCTGAGATGCTGTCTGGCCACCCTATTCTGGATTTTGCTCATCCTTAAATGCCAGTCTTTGTTTTTCTGTGACAGATTGCCTGTGGTTTGCCCAATATCCGACCTTCCCTTTCCTTAAAGGCAGAATGCTAGGGAAATTCGCCCAGCTGAAAAACATTTTTTAAGCCTAGTTCATCGACAGGAATAGCTAATTAGATGTAAGTGGCAGTCTGGGGCGAGATTACTGGAAAACTCTTTATGTCTTGTCCAACTATCCCGTTTCCTGCTTGAAAGGTGAATGTGATAACTGGAGCAACAGGAGTCATTTGGGGCCATAAAATGATGTTAACAATGAAAGCTACACACTAAGAATGGTAGAGTGAAAGAAGAAGCTTGGCTTCCTGCTAATATCTTGGAGGCACCATCCCAGCATTGGACAGCTTACTTCCAACTTCCTTTATGTGAGAAGAAAAGCAAACTCTTCATGGTTTTGTTTAAACCATGGTGCAGGTAATATTTCTATTTTCTCTTGGACTCACTCCTTCCCTTTTTAATTCTGCTCTGTATTTCAGGGAATGACATTTCCCAGGCTCCCTTGCCTTCTGCTTTCTAGAGAGAGTCAGCTAATGGGAGGCACTGGTTGAAGACTGGAGGGCAAGAGGGTGGGAAAAGCCAGAATGTTTCTCCTCCTTTCTCTCTGCTTCAGGAAAGACTCTGGCAATGGACGAGTGCCTGACTCGCACCAGACAACCTTCTCTCTACAGAGAAACCCCCATCTTCTGTCAAGTGGTCCCGGCTCCTGGGACCCAGTGTCACCATCTCCTCCCCTCATCTCTCCATGTGGCAGTGATAGGGGCTTTCTCCGGTTTCTAAGCAGCAGATTTCCCCACTAAATCCTATTTGGCTTCTCAGCTCTTTCATCATCTGTGTAAACAAAATCCTGTATAAAATACTCTCTTTTTGAGATAAGTAGACTGGTGTCTGTTTTCTGACTGCACCCTGAATGATACAGCCACTGAATTTTGCAGGAGGGAGGGAATCTTTGTTTCTGCCAGCTGAACGCAACGTCTGACTGTTATGGCTCCCTTCAGAATTCATGGAATTCTAAAGCCTATTGACACCCTAGTCAGGCCAGCAGATCCTGGCCATTTATGGCTTCTGCTAGCCAGATTTGAGCCTTTCTTGAATCTTCTGAACCAATTTAACTAAACAAAACTGAAAGGTCTCTCATATTCTTTGCTGGCCAGTGCTTAGTGCATGCCCTTGGCAATCACATCTCTGTCATAGACTCGGCTTGGAGCCAACGGACAATCCAATGTGCACTCTTCTCAGCTTTTGTCCTATGGACCAAGGGGAGGATGGGACCCTCTGATCTCACCACAATCTTCCTATGTTTTCTGCTCTTTAAGACAGTCCTTTCCTAGAGAATTTCCTAAATGTGTTCAATCAACAGTTCAAAATCTTCCTCTGTCACCTGATCTACAGCCTCCGCAAATGTCATCAGCTTGTGCTAGCTGGGACCTGCTGCTCTGGAGCACAAGTTTCATTACTTTCCTACTTCTTGAACAGGGTCCTGGCATGTGTGTGCTGGAGGTAGGAAGCCAGATTTGATGGTTACAGCCCTCCCACCAATTCCAGCATTCCACTTGTATACTTTCCATTCTGCCAAGGACTAATTCAACCTTCTTTCAATTCTGTATTGGACAACACAAGGGTCCATAGTCCCCATTCGTCCAACATCTTCTGTAAGAAATCTTTTGTGGAATCATACTGATAAGCCTTCACATTAAAGGGTAGTTCCAGATTTCTACTGAGACATTATCCGTTCTCTTATCTTACAGCCCCACTCAGCAAATTTCAGTGCTTGATCACATCTGTCCCCTTGACATTCCTCTTCATGAGAGGATATGCCAAGTACGCTGACAGCTCAGACTGGGTCCACTCATAATTTGTCTGTGGTGGTACAGTATTTCTGGCTTATTTCATTTGGTGTAGCAAGTTCCTGTAGTATAATTCAGCAAAGTCACTTCCTCCCATATTTGTAAGGTATAATCCATCACAAGAATGAACCCAAATTTATTGATAGGTGATCACAAACGTGCAAAGCATTCAGAAGATGGTTCAAATATTCATTTATTATTCCCATGGAGGTTGCCTTTCAGATTATACAAAATTGACCAGGGATTTACACTGGACAGTTCTTTTTCCCTTTGCATTCTTGCCCTGTCCTCAGGGTATCTTTGCTGCCTCTTGTGATCAAGGCTAGCAAGACCTATCCCTGTCTCTAGCCCAAGAAAACAAAGATAGATTCTTAAATCCTTGTATAGGTACAGCATCTATATAAGGCAAAAAATACTCTCTTTGCTAATACTGATCACTTCTCATAACATAGCTTCAGTGTATGCATGTTCTAGAAGACACCCCTCCCCTTCAAGGGCAAGAATGGGGAGGAATAAAGAAATTGAAGGTGACAGCAGATTCCATCCTGCCACAAAAGAGCATAAGCAACAGATTAATTTTATAATAATGAATAAAAACCAGTAAAATTAGTTTTTAAAAAAGTTTTAGAGACAATAGAATTGGAATAAACAAAATGGATAAGTCCAAAGGATTTCTAAGAAAGATCCTTATAATTAAGGGGTCTTTTTTCCTTTCATCTTTCTCTATAGAATTGTTGTTTTATGAATAATAGTCTTCAAGATAGACAGATAAAGATAGACACACAGATAGATAAACCTGTAGTATACACCCAAGTTTATCGATGATGAAACTGTGCTAGTGAGCCATGTTCCACGTCAGTCACCAAGTTGCAAAAGAATTATCTATGAAGAAAGGAGCCTCACCTAACACGGTAAATGTGCATTTTGGAGGATAAGAAGAATCTTGTCTGTATTCTTTCTACAAAAGCAATTACTTTTCTTCACATGGAAGTTGTTACGAGGGACACACAAGTGCTGTGAACTGAAATGGAAATACCAGTATGTTGCCTCTGTTCGAAACATCTCTGCCCAGCTCACCAATCTTCCACACTCCTGAATAACGTGGTGAACCTTCCAGTTATGTGAAAATAAAAAATGAGATTTGTTCTGAATAATTCCTTATATTTTTGGTATGTTGTTTTTTCTCTTGTCGTGAAGCAAAGAAATACCTGGCATCTTTTAACATCCATTCTCATTTCTCAGGCAGAATTAGGAGAGTGCAAAAGTCTGCACACCAGTGAGTTTCTTACTGTTGGTTAGAGGTGTCTTGCAATGGCAAGATGGTGTGCCCTAAATGACACAGTGAGTTTGAAAAATAAGTGTAACTCACTCTTACTCACTCCCCCAAACAGATTTTCCTTATTTGGTGAAAATTTTGGTGAACAACCCGAGGGAGAATGCGTGATTTAAGTCAGTTGGCTAGAGTTCATGACTGGACCAGTTGCTTGACTCTCTATCACATCTAAGCACACTAAGCTCTAAAAGGAATGCACATTTGCTTCCGATATGCATTTATAATTGGGAAATGAAGCGTGATATGCTATCCTCACAGTGAACTTGGGTGCATCTAGGGAAAACACCCAGCTCTGCTTTGTAGAATCACAAAACATGCAATCTGGAAGGAACCACAGCAATGATTTCCTCCAGCCCCTCAATAATATAAAGAAAATTAGGACGCCCAGGGCTGTCCTGATTTTAGCACTAAAAGTCTCATGTGCCAGGAAACCCCCCAGTCCTGGAATGGTTGGCCATCCTAAGATTGGGTCTAGATTTCCGATTTTCTGATTACAGGCTCAGTGATGTTTGTCCCACACATCTTTGTTTTTACTGAGATTCTAGCTGTTCTACCATTAAAGACAATTTGTGAATAAGTTTAAGCACTAATCATGCATTCCTTATATATTTAAGGGATGAAATAAAAATTTTGGTTTTGGTTTCCTCATACATTTTTTAGAGGATTAATCCCATATGAAACATGCCCTAAATATTGTTTCACTTCATTCTCTCTACTTTCATTTTATTCCTGGAAAGACGTAGATTTGTGTTGTTATACATGGCTTAGGCTGATAAATCAAATCAGTAGACATTTCAAATAAACAAACAAAATGAATTTGAGAGGTTATAAGTGTTTGCAAGTGTCACCGTGGAGACCAGAGAATGGATTGTCACCATGGAGACCTGCATAAACACTCTGCCTGTGAGGATTTCCATGTGAAATCAAATATAGAGGAGATTTGGGAAAGAGGATAGATAAATGGAGCTGGAAATCAGTATGGTTAGAGTGAGTTGTGTAAGAAGGCTGGGGGATGCTAAAGCAAGTTGACAGTCTGAAATGTGAGAAAACCCAAAGTTCAGAGGGTGAGAAGAGTATGTTTCATCAGCTACTAAAATACTACAGGATTGGAGGTGTTATAAAAACAAAACTCAACTGAGTAAATTTGAAGATCCAATTGTTTTTATTAAATGATTCATGAATCAGGCAGCATCTCATCTGGCAAGCAGAGAGATGCTCCAAGGGGTTACTCAACATGGAAGGCTTTTATAGTAAGGAGGGTGGGACAAGGAAAGGAAGTCATCAGCAAGGAAAAAATGAAAGTTCATTGGAGGAAGGTAAAAGTTCAAGTGACAGCAGCTTCTCATTGGTTGAGCTGCGATGTTTTCTATTGGCTGGGCTTGCTGCTGGGCAGGAAGGAAGTCTTCCTTCCTTCTACTGGAGTAGTAAAGCAGTTGTACTTCCTGTTTGGAAGTGCCAGGTACGTCTCTTCCTGTTGGGGTCTATCACTGATGCTGTATTTAACTGACATTGTAATTGACATCTTCTTGTTTGGGGTAATTGATGATTAGTGGTAGGGCATGAGCGTTCCCTCTACAAGGCCTTCCTGACTCCCATTTTAGTTGAAATTTCCTTTATTAATTTTAACAGAGGTTATTTCCATCCACTCTTCCACTCCTTTGTTCACATTGGCTGTCTGTCACTGTCATTATAAACAAGTTCTACAGGGATATAATGTGGTAAGAATGACAGCTAGTCTTTAAGTCTTACCACATTGCAGAGACTATGATAAGGCCTTCTTGGTTATTATCACATTGAATCTGAATAGTTATAAGAAAATGCAGATTTTATCCTCAATTTTACCAATGAAGAAACTGAGGCACAGAGAAGTTAAGTATCTTGCCTAAGGTCACACAGCTAGAAAATGATGAAGCCAAGATTCATATCAGGCAGTCTGGTGGCAGAGCCCATGTTCTTAAATACTTAATGAGAAGATGATGTCCTTGTCTTTGAGGCGCTTCAAATCTAAATAAGGAAATAAATGTAGTAATGAAGAATAGCACTAGGGCAACTATATGTATTTCTACTACCTATACACATTTTAGCTAGTATTTAATTATAGGTTAATGTCCAACATTAATCTTATTCCTTTACCTCTTTCTCCTCTACAGATGTTATATTACTAGGGTTCTTAGTTGCAGATAACAGAATCCACATTAGCTAGCTAAAAGAGAAAAGGAATATATTAAAGGGTATCAATTTGGTCACGATACATCTAGTAGGGTCGGAGAGTCATACTTGAAAGCTAGAAAACCCAAATTACACCATCTTCCTCTTTCAGTGCACACCCAGCTGTTAATAGGCATTTAAATCAAATTTACCTTAAAGTGTACCTTTACACTTTCAGGTGGGTTGACTGAAGGATTGCACTCGGTTGGAGTAACACCGGTGTCTCTCTATAAACTCTAATTCCTCACAGAAACCTGTGGACAGCCTCCCATGGCCAAGCTGTTCTAATTGTTACAATGCTTTGGATAAGGGATTCCTAGTGATCTCAGGAAGCTTTGTGTTGGGCCAACCAACCATCCCTGAGAAGGAGTGATATTGAGCCTTGCCTGACAGCAAGGATCAACAGAATTTATTGTTGTCTTAAAGGAAGGCTGTCAGTCTCAATGATCTTGCCCAAGTTTTAGGCTGGCTGCGATTTTCTTCTTCAATTCCATCCATCTGCTTTCATCTTTCAGAGATTTCTAGTCCCTGAGAGTATCCCATCCTACCTCCCAGCACTGATTCAGGTTTATTTTCTGTTCTCTTCAGCTATTTCTAGAGTTGAGACGAGGAGAATGAGCATGTGCTCAGTTGTCGTCTTCCCACGATATCCCCTACTCCCTTCTTCAGTCCAGATCTGTGTTCCAACAGTCCTCTGAACATGCACACTGAGATGTGCTACAGGACCCTCAACCCACAATGTCTAAAATAAACACTTCACCTCAACCAAACTTGTGTGTGTGTGTGCCCTGTTTAACCAAGAAGGAAAATGAGTTGTATCTGGGCTCCTCTCCCTCTCTTATCTCTCTCACCCAATAAATGTCCAAGCCTGTAGCTATTCCACATCCTGAATACTCAAATTCATCCATTCCATGTCATCTTTTCATTGCTATAACATAACAGAATCCAGTTTTATCCCTTCAGCCCAATGTCCAAACTGTATCCAAAGTGAGCTATCTAAAAGGCATCACATTTCTAAAAATCCTCTGGCTTCCAGTGGCCTACAGGGTCGATCTCAAACCTTTAGCATAGTACCACCTGCAACACCGTACCCCAGAGTACCTCACTTGCCTGAATACTCCAACTTTATGTTCACCTACACACCTTCTGTTCTTTCATACTTCCATGCTTTTGTGCATATGGTTCCTTCTACCTAGAACATCTCAGCCCACCCTTCCTTCCTGCCTTCCTTCATTCCTCATCAAATATCTGTGATGTGCCTACTACGTGAAGGCACTGTTCCAGATACTAAACAAAGCATATAAAGTCTTTGTTCTCATTTAAAAAATGCATTTAATTTAATGAACACTTCTATACATTTACTATGTGCCAGGAGCCTTTCCAAAAGTCTATGAAATTCCATTCTAGTAGGAGCCACACATGAGTCCTTCAAGATTCGGCTCCTTCCTCTTGGAACCTCTTCTGAACCTCCCAGGGTGAGCTAAGCCCAGCGCACCCTGTGTGGACCACTACCCCAGCATGTTTGTGTGGTTGCCTCTGCCATGGAGCTATCAGTTCCCTGAGCAGTGTTCTTTTTATCCCTTGAACAGTGTTAAACGCCTAATTAAAACTCAGTAAGTGTTGACTGAACAACTGCCCAACTAAGCAAATTTGATCATGTCATGCTGCTGCTTAAAACCTTTGATGAGTCACCACTACTAAAGACTTGAGTCCAAATTCCTTAGCTTGGCACACAATGCCCTTCAGGCTGGCCACAGCCTATCCTTCTGGGATCACCTTCTCCAGTCCCCAGTATTATTCCTTTTGCTCCAGCCACAGCAAACTATTTCTCATGCTCCCAAAATAATGCTCTCTAGAATTTCTCAAGGCCGACTACAAAATGCTCTACCTGACTTGTCTACCTTTAATAAAGTCTTATTTGTTGTTCATGACCAACTCAAAGATCACATATCCACACACGTCACTTGTGCACGCATAGAACTTGTCACTCCTGTACCCCCATAATCGCTTAGATTCATTTATCACATTATATTGCCAATGACCTATTTATGTGTGTCTGTATCCCTCTCTACTTATTCCAGGGGCTTTGAGTTCTTCAAGGGCAAGAATTATATTTTATTATTCTTTGAATGCTAATTTCATATGACATATATCTCAGCTCCTGGTATATGGTAGATGACAGCTAATGTTTGAGTGAATGAATGAATTAATAGATTTGTGCAACCCTTCTTTGTACCATGTAGGATGCCTAGAAAGAGTCAAATCTCAGTTATTCAATGTTTCTACAGAAGGTAGAATTCAAGGTCTTATTCTCAAATCAAATTAGAAACCTTTATTTTCAAGTGCTTTATTGACTGGCCACCCACTCTCTATTTTTCCTACTTTTCCAATGTAAAAGATTATTTGTCCTTAGAGAGTTTTTGCCCATTCCTAGCAGAATAGCATGTCAGTATCATCAGCTACTTATTACCTCCTACACATTCCATACATAAGACAACATAGTTTCTTGAAGGCAAATCTCTTATCCAATTTAAAATGCCTTCAGGTGGTTGTTAGAAATCACCATTTTAGCCTGTCTCAAAACCATATATGGGTAAACTGGATGTTGCACAGTGAAAAACTATAGGGAGCCTTTAAAAAATGTAACCTATGTTTTCCCCAGGCCACGTGAACCTCAGGGTAAAAAGGGATCACATTAATAGTAATAAACAGTATTTCTCTGTTCTGACTTCCACTTAATATTATAGGATCTCAAACCTTTTGCAAAACCTTTACTTTCATCCTCAGATATTTTTGAGGGTCCCTAACAAATTTTCAAAATGTTTTAAAACAGTAAGTCCTCTCAGCATCCATGTGGCATCTGCCATTTTTCCCCTGGCCTCTCATCTCATCTCTACAAGTACCTGCTGCTGAGGATGCCTGGCTCCTGCTGTCCAGGTTGTTAGTCAAAGGGCAGCTCTGCCACCTTCCATGGCTCCCAATGCCACCAGAAAACCTCTAACCCTTGGTGCTGTCTCCTGTTGCCTTTGAAGCCATCCTCCTTTGTGAGAGTTGCTGGTGCCTTATCTGTTTGCACACTGCACCACTGCTGCTCCCGATGCTGCTACCATCATCTATTACCACCTGCCGCCACCTACCACCACCTACTACCACCTACCACCACCTACTACCACTGCCATCACCTACCACCACCTCCCACCATCTGCCACCACCTACCACCACCTACTACCACTGCCATCACCTACCACCACCTGCCACCGCCTACTACCCCCTACTATCACTGCCATCCCCTACCACCACCTCCCACCATCTGCCACCACCTACCACCACCTACTACCACTGCCATCACCTACCACCACCTGCCACCGCCTACTACCACCTACTATCACTGCCATCACCTACCACCACCTGCTACCATCTACTGTCACCTCTTGCTACCACCTACCACCACCCACCACCACCTGCCACCAGCTACTACCAATTACCACCACCTGCCACCTGCCGTCACCTACCACTACCTGCTGCCACCTACCACCACCTACCACCACCTGCCACCACCTACCACCACCTGCCACCACCTACTACCACCTACCACCACCTGCCACCACGTACCACCACTTGCCACCACCTACCACCACCTGCCACCACCTACCACCACCTGCCATCACCTGCCACCACCTACCACCACTTACCACCACATACCACTGCCTACCACCACCTGCCATTGCCTGCCACCACCTACCACCGCCTACCACCACCTACCACCACTGGCACTTCCTCCTCTTGATGCCCATATTTATGCAATGCAGGCCCCAAAGCTGTGTGGAATGTTTTCCCAATCTCACCAAATATTTTAAGGAACATAGTTCTTTCAGTTTTAACTCTCAGAGCCTTCTCACCTTGTGGCTTCAGTATAAACCCAAGCAAGTTAGGTTTTGGAAACAAGGTGAGTTTTACATTGTCAGTATCCTCAGACTTGTCCCTCTAGCCCAGTGACCCCACCCTGCTTGTGTACCTGACTTGATCTTTGCTTAGAACCAACTCATTCCCAGAGGCTCCGCAGGCATTCATTCATACACACATGCTGGGCCAGCCTATCACTGCATCTTAGACACTCCAGCTAGCTTCCCTTCTATAAGCATAAGTATGTACATACATACATACATGTCATTATTGAAAATAGCAGAGAGAACTAAAACTTACAAGTCTTTTCTGGTATTGTGAAATTCCTGATATTGTGGAATTCTTCTGAAAAGATAAAACCTGGTATTACCTCATTCACCTTGAGGAATATCGGCTGGGATAGATCAAAATAACAGTTATGTTTTTGTTTGGTTTTTTTGGTGAGGAAGATTGGCCCTGAGCTAACATCTGTTGCCAGTCTTCCTCTTTTTGCTTGAGGAAATAGTTATTTTTTAAAGAGAGGAGGTTATTTCTCCATAGGGTGAAGGAAGTCTGCAGACAGGCATTCCAGGGCAGGTGGTGAAGCTCTGTGAGGTCCCCAGGGCCTGGACCATGGCCATCTTCCTGCTCGTCCATCCTCGACATGCAATGTCCACCTGAGGGCCCAGATTGCTGCTGGAGCCTCAGGCCCTGTAACTGTGTTCCAGCCAGCAGGAAAGAGGAGGGACGAAGAAGGACACGCATCTTCTCTTTGAGGACACTTTACACGTATAGAATTTACATACAACATTCCCACTTACCTCCCCTGGCCAGAACTTGGCCACGATACCACATTTAGGCAAAAGGAGATGGGAGTCTCTGCAGCAAAGATATGGGTTTCTTTCGTCTCCTCTTTTTATGAATTTAAAATTGGTACATGGAAGAGGAATAGATCGTTGAATTGCTTGTGCCACCCACACCTATCTGTGACAGGACAACCTATGGATAATTTAATTCATGTTCATCCTCATCGCCATCGATAAATTTCCCTCCCCCATCCTAAAAAGATATTTTGTCTTTTGTTCCCAAGTCTAACAAGCTCTTGTGTTGTGGGGCCAAAAGCAGAACTTGCCAGGCATTTGGCAGGTAAACCCAACCTCAACTTTTGGTTTTCAAGGTGTAAGCTCTTGGAAACAATGGCACCAAAGTATCTGAAAGGGGCAGGAGGCTCTGAAGTTTGGGGAAAGCAGACTTGGATCAATTTGAGGAGGAGAGAGGCATTAAAGCTTCCTTGAGGCTGAAGGGTCAGGATTTTAGCCATCCAACAGGGAGTGGGGACCAGCACCATGCTCCTTCATAACACTCTGGGACACACACACACATCCTACATGAGAATGGCCATGCACTGTGGCTCAGGCAGCTGGATGTGGGCCCTGAAGGACCTCCTAACTTTGGAAACACTTCCTATGCCAAGCTGCCCATTTCCCAGAAGGCATGACCAAGGTGAACCCAACAGTAGGGTGCCCTTCCCCTGTATTCTGGACTCATAAGTCAACAGAGGCTGTAATTTGACCTTAGAGAAGTGGGCGCAGCTCCCCAAAATGAGCTCAAGGATGGATTTTCCCACCACCACAGGCAGATATAAGGTTGGGGAGAATCTTCTTATTTTCCAACATAGTGTTTTTTAAATCCATTTATTATTGGTTAATATTTATTCCCCCTATGAAGTCTAGAGCTGGAAATAGAACTGAGGCCTCCTAGGTATTATTAACCTTGCAATATTCTTGTGTAGCTTTGCTTTCTCTGAGGTCCAAGCATAGAAGTAAGTGGGAATGATATTGATCACTGAACAGTGATTCATCCTAAATCCTCATCTTGCTTCCTTGGCTCACCATTTGTTCTGTTTTCCCACATTGATTTAATGCTACATAGTCACTTTTTAGGCTATAAACTCCTTGAGGGCAGGTACTCGATCTATTCTATGACATGGACCACAGGTGTGTTATGTTGCTCATACAGCCTGTCATTTCACTGACTCCTCATCAGATCATCATGGCTGCTGAAATTCATGAGCCAGGATCTTCTCTTTGAGCTGGATCCCTCAGAAATCAGACCCAGGGAAGAGCTCTCCCCTTGCCAAAGTTGTTGGGCGGAGGGGTTATTTTCAATTGGCACTCACCATGGTTCTTTCCCTGAATCCGGGCCTTGTTATAGATTTATATGCCAGAACCAAATCTCCAAGGGAAACCTCAGGTGTTATAACCAGTGATATTGATGATTTAGTAGATAATGTTCTTTTATCTGAACTTCAAATGAAACCAGTGGGTTATGAGGAACCATCCTTCAGCTGAGTCATAAAGACAAGTTCCTGCCCTCTTGCAGTTAAAAATTCATGAAGCATTTTCAAAAGGCTGTTGAGAATAAGGCTTGTTTACATTCCTTTCCTTTCCTTGCTTAAATATTATCTATATGATTAAATGCCTTTGGAGGTCTTTTGCCAATGAATTATAATCTGGTGTTTCTGGTTAATCAAGAATAAATGTTGGGCCTGGTTACCACTTAGTTAAGCTAAAGAAAAAGAGAAACATTATAGGGAATCAAGCAACAAAACAAAATAGAAATGTCAGTTAGTTTTACCGTGCTTTGCTACAAA
This sequence comes from Ceratotherium simum simum, assembly GCF_057802395.1. Taxonomy (NCBI): domain Eukaryota; kingdom Metazoa; phylum Chordata; class Mammalia; order Perissodactyla; family Rhinocerotidae; genus Ceratotherium; species Ceratotherium simum. The sequence goes on along the minus strand of NC_141903.1, from coordinate 72,617,669 downwards.
GGTTGGCAAGCTTTGAAAATTGGCATGCCAAGGTTGTCTCCCCAAGGTAGATAAGCCAGACTGCTAACACGAGGCTGGAGACATTTGTCAGCTACTGCTTTTATGGTCCCGTGGTAGTTCTCTCAACCAGAGGGAACTTGAGTTCTGAGGGAAAAGGAGAGAGAAAGTGGCAATTGATCCCCTAACAATGAAAACCGGTCTGTGTCTCATAACTGGCCCACATGCCATAGATTGCTGGTGCCTGCATTAGGACCACATAACTGAGTTTCAAATAGCAAGTTTTGCAACTGCAGTATTCTCTGAGATGCCATTGCTTTTGCTATTAGAAACTTGTAAAAAGACGTCAGAATATTTCCCTCTGTGTGGCCATGTTATTGGAAGAAAGGCAAGGATCTTAGAGAATTGCTTTTTCAGGATTGTTGATGTCACATAACGCTGCCCTCTTGCAGTTAAATAAGCATGAACCATTTTCAAAAGGCTGTTGAGACACAATACTAGACCCCGAGGTGCTCAGCTCCTTGACCCTAATTTCACAGACTCTAACCTGTGTGGAACCCTGTGGAGATTCTAGCCTTGTCCTTGTTCCCTGTGCTTGTGGAGAAGTTCAGTAAATCCCTTTGGTCTATTTTGTGTGCAGCTCTGACTCCTCCCTCCACAGCAGGCTCACAGGTGGTAAAAGGTAAATGTCAGGGCCCTCCAGAAAACCTAGAATTTTCAACCACAATAATAATAATAGTAATAGCAATAATAATAATGATGATGATGATAATGCCACCTCCCTTCTAAAACCTGTCTCAGAAAAGCAAGGATGCTTCTTTCTCAGAAGTCCCCAGCAACCTCTCAAGTCTCACTGGACCAAATTAGATCACAAACCCACTCTAGGACCAATAACCATGACCAGGAGGCAGGACTATGCTGATCAGTGTAGACCTGAGCCAGGTGCCCCACGTCTAGAGCCAGAGGGATATCGAGCCAGCGGTGTGTAGAGCTTCACCCAAAGTACAAAGGCCTTGTAGGGGTGGTCATGCAAACCCAGACAAGAATGGGGTCATTTCCAAGAGAAGGAGGATGAATGATGGGAAGATAGCCACCATGTCCACAGCAACTAACAATAGTTATTTATTTAGCACTCATTTTATATTTTCACAGCTCTGAGAATATTTTCATTTAATCCTCACAAATAATCCACAGAGAGAGGCTCATTTCTCAGATGAGAAAATTGAAACTCAGAGAGGCTAAGTAACTTGGTAAAGTCACACAGCCAGGAAGTGACAGAGCTGGTATTTGAATCTTGGTGGTGTGACTTCAAAGCTCCAATTTATTCAATCTCCTCTTAAGGAAGCATTTCTGAGCTTAGCCAGAGCACACTGACGGGTGCAGGTGCTATCCTGGGCTTAGGAGACAAGAGAAGCTGTAGCGCCAGGTCCAGTTAATTAGCACAACTTCCTCCCCACCTGTGGTCCTGTTAATAGTCACCTCTCCACACAGCCATTGACCCCCTCCGCTGAGCACATCCTACTTTCCTTTACACCTCCCCTGAGACCAGAGGAAGTCCCCTACAAGGTGAATATGATTTTCTGTGAACAATGTTCCCACAGGACAGGGCAGCCTGCAGGAGACTAGTGCAAGTAAGCTCTCCTTATGTCTTACAGGATGAGGGACAGAACAGATGCTCTCCCCGAGGAGTTGGTTTCCCTGGATGTGATAAGACAAGCTCTTATTACTACGCAGCAATAGCTTTTATTACCACACCAAGTATGTACTTCACTTCAAAAATTGGGTAAAATGATAATTTCTAAGAATTTTTCCATTTAAACCAAGAGTCAGAGCTTATGAGATATTCTTTTCCTACGATAGCTAATAGCATTTGTAAGGTTAGCTCAAGTGATTATTTCTCGTACCAAGAGATAATAGAAGGCTCTTGTGGTTATAACAAGACTAGGCAAAATATCACATTCAGAGTCATTAATAATGTCTTATTCTGTCTGTCAGTTCTCAGGGCTTAGTTCTCTGCATAACCAGTTTTGTGTTTCTGTTTCTTCCCTGAAGAAGTGGGTGTTGGGAATCAAGCCAAGAATCTGTAGCAGGACAACTGATATACACCTGATGAATACAGCTCCTCCTGACAGATCCTCTAGATCCGTCTGATCTGTTTTGTGACATTTTATTTGGCAAGTTTAAAGGAGTGAAATATAGTGAGCTGTCTGAGTTTAGCAGAAGAGTCTTGCCTCTTTATTATGCCTGTGCTCTCAGGTGGTGTCATGATTCATAATTCATTTTGAACTGAACATTCGTGGCCCTTATCAAACAAACCATGTTAACTTCATAAAGTTGGGTCAAATAAGGATAAATGGAAAAGATTGAGAGAAAATTTACTTGGAGTTATATACTTATAGATGGCTGAGAGTCCCTCAGGAAATGATGTATGCCAGTGAAAAAGCACTCATTGTTTTCTGGACTAAACAGTGTTCATAAGTATTACAGTTGTATGTTTAATTGAGCCACATTTTCAGGTTTCAATTAAGTTTAAAAATTAAAAAAGAAATAAGATGAGTTGTTACAGTATTTTTCAGGTCCTTTAAGGAGTTTTCTAATTTTTAATTTTTATTTTTTGTGAGGAAGATCAGCCCTGAGCTAATATCCATGCTAATCCTCCTCTTTTTGCTGAGGAAGACCGGCTCTGAGCTAACATCTATTGCCAATCCTCCTCCTTTTTTTTCCCCAAAGCCCCGGTAGATAGTTGTACGTCATAGTTGCACATACTTCTAGTTGCTGTATGTGGGACATGGCCTCAGCGTGGCCAGAGAAGCGGTGCGTCGGTGTGCGCCCGGGATCCGAACCCGGGCCGCCAGTAGCAGAGCGTGCGCACTTAACCGCTAAGCCACGGGGCCGGCCCAAGGAGTTTTCTGATGATTATAAATAAGAGAGCTTTTTGAGACTTCAGTATTCATTTTAATCTGTTTCTAACTGTATCTACATTTTATCTGTATCTATTCTACACAGATTTATTAAGTTCCTCCTATGTGAGTGCTAGAAAAGCAGTGATAAATATGACAGCACAGTCCCTACCTGCAGTGGGCCTCACCATCTAGTAAGAAAGAGAAAAAAAATAAACATGATGAATAATTTCAAATTTGAAAAGTGCTATGAGGATTGATAATAGAGTGCCAAGAGACAGAATAACAACGTGGGAAGGAGGGAGCATCTTTATGTGGGGTAATTACAGAAGGCTTCTCTGAGGAGACATGAAAAGAGAGGTCTAAGGATGAGAAGAAACTAGCCATGCAAATAGAGACGAAAGCAGTATTCCAGGAAGAGGAAACAAGATGTGAAAAAGCCCTGCAGAGGGAAAGACCCCTTAACTGAGATAGGGAAGCCTGAGTAGGGGAAAGAAGTTGGAGAGGCGGGTACTGGAAACCAACATTGAAGTATCGGTGAAACGTTAGAGAGTTCAAGTAGGCAATTGGATAAAGAGCCTGGAGTCCAGAAGTAAGGTCAGGGAGGGAAGATATAAAGTAGGGAACTGTTAGCATGTAGATAAACATTTAAAGATGATACAGTGGATAAGATTTTCTAGGAGAGAGTATAGAGCACAGAGAAACTGTAACATTGAGCTGTCAGTACAGAAGAAGGAGCTGGCAAGAGTCAGCCCAGGATGGGGAGAACTGGGAGAGGGGATATCAGAAGCCACAAGAAAAGAGAGAGTTCCTGGTTAAGGACAGCGGAATGATGAGCACATCTCTCCCCTTTCTATACTAAGACCCTAGTAAATGACAATAATTTTTTTAAAAAGACATAAACTTACAACAACAAAGACACCAGGAAGAGCCATCAGTGGCTTCGCTTCAATGATTTCAGTGATTTCTGGAGTATGGAAAGCAGATGGAAGAGTAACTCGATATGACAGAAGAAGCCACAGCTCAAAGAACGTGTAGAGGAGACCGGGTTAAGGAGACACCCAATCTGCCCTGCAGAATCCTGGAGCCTAAGATATGCCAAGTATGACAGAGAATAGAAATGAGACTAGAGGCTGAACACAGAGTGATTGAAAGGAAGTATACATAACTGTTTTGTTGCGTTTTTTTTTGTATGTAATTTTATTTATTTTTTCCCCCCCAAAGCCCCAGTAGATAGTTGTATGTCATAGCTGCACATCCTTCTAGTTGCTATATGTGGGACACAGCCTCAGCATGGTGGGAGAAGCAGTACGTCGGTGCGCGCCCGGAATCCGAACCCCGGGCCGCCAGCAGCAGAGCGCACACACTTAACCGCTAAGCCACGGGGCCAGCCCATAACTGTTGATATACCACCACACTTAACCCCTGCATTCTGAATTTCTGGCAAAAAAAAAAAAAAAAAATTCTACTCTATGGAAATTGAAGGCCTACACTCTCCAGCTTCTAGAAATTATCTCGTATAAATAATGTCTACCTTCCTAACAAGCACTTTAATGCAAAATCTGTGAGTTGACAAGGCCTGCCCCACCCAGAGCTGCCAACTAACTTTTTGTTGCCTCATTCTTCAATATGAGTAAACAATTAAAGATCACTAGATTTTTTTTTAAAGTCTCCAGCATGAAAGAAAGAGGTCAAGATGAATCAAGAGGTAAAAATGACACTGGAGGAAGCAAAAATTTAATATATGGACTAGAAAAAACTTCAAAAAACTTTATTTCACATCACAGGTATTTAAGAAAATATTGCATTATAACAAAAGAAAACGTTACTATGAAAAAAGGAACAATTAAAACACACGAAAGATGTCTTGAATAATAAAATAAGACTGCCAAAAATAAAAAATTCAATAGAATTACAAATCAAAATGGAAAAATGACTTAGAAAGTAGAACAAGAAGTCAATGAGATAGAAAATATTATTTAAAAATAAAATTAGAAATGTATAAGAAAAACTAAAGATATATCCAGATGTTCCAACAACTAACTAATGGAAGTTTCAAAAAAACAAATGATAGAGAATAAATTATCAAAGAAATAATGCAAAGATATTTCAAACAACTAAGGGACATGACTACTGATTTAAGGGTTCTACTGAGGGTTTATCATGATGAATGAAAAAAAAGACCCACATCTAGGCATATCTTGTTGAAATTTAGAAACACCAAAGATATAAACATGGTCTGAAATTCTCCCACAATGAGGGTGTGAAGGAAACAGCTTACAAAGAAATAAGAATCACCTTATCAGACTTTGCAACAGCAACACCAAGCGCTAGAAGGCAATAGAGCAATGTGAAGTTTTGAAGGAAAAATTATTTTTGAACTGTAATTTCACATCCAGCTAAACTATCATTTGTGAAGATAGAATTAAGACGCTTGATACATGCAAGGACTCAGAAAAATTTGTCTCTCATATAGCTTTCTTTGCGTTGTAATAAAACAAAGGGGTACTCAACAACAAAAAGATGGCATCAGATCCAGAAAACAGTAGCTCTAACCCACAACTATGAAGGGAAGTCTCAGGATTTTTGACTGGAGAGAAGGAAGTTAGAGGGTCTTCAGAGGAAAGTCTCCAGGACCAAACTAGATTAATGGTTCTCAAATTGGGCTCCGTGGATCCCTGGGGAACACAGAGTCCTTTCCAGGAAGTCTATGAAATCAAAACCATTTTCGTAATAATACTAAGACAGTATATGCCTTTTGTGTGGCTTTGACATTTGCACTGATTGTGTATAAGCAACGGTGGTTAAAATTGCTGACGCTTTGGCATAAATCAGTGCAGTGGTCCCAGGCAGTACGAGCAGGCACTGAATTCTTTTCTGCTATGCACTCTGGTAAAAAACACAAAATGCCACTTTTCATTTAAGAATTCATTGACGAAGCAGTAAAAATTATTAATTTTATTACTCTCGACCCTTGAGTACATGTCTTTTTAATATTCTGTGTATCAAAGCAAGTGTGCATAATCCTCTGTCTACCCCAGTAGGAGGGTGTTCTTGGGGATATGCACTTGAGAAACTGTTAGAGTTGTGAACTGAATTAGATGGCTTTGCCATGGAATGCCATTTTTTCTTGACTGAACAACTGATAGACAAAGTATAGTTATTCAAACTTGGAGTATTGGCAGACATTTCCTAAAATGAATGAAATGAGCCTGTTGCTTCAAAGGAAATAACTGACAGTGTTTATTGCCACCGATAAAATACAAACTTTCAAGCAGACATGAGAATTTTGGAAAACTGGTATCCACTATTATGAACCTGACAGAGTCCCCATACTAAAAGACTTTCCTGATGAGACCGGTGGTAATGCTAACAAATGTTGTCTTTTGATATTATAAAATAAAATGTGTCTACATTTGGAAGATCTGCATAACTCACTGAATCAACATTTTCTAAATAACCAATGCATGATGTTACAACATCATACATGAGCAAAAGAACTCTTCAAATGTGAGATAAATCAATAGATTTTAATGTAACAGAGTGTGAAAACTGCAATGATATGATGTCAGATTCCACATTGCAATTAATCTTTAAGAAACTGCTATTTGTCCTGTTTTGATGAAGTATAAAAGAAAAATATTCACAATAGGAGTTATTAGCTCTTCAGTGAACAATATTTACAAAGTCACAATAGTATAAGAACTTTATTGACTTGCAATTTTTAGAATCAACTTATTGGTCTAATTATTGTTACAGAACAGATGGTAAATAGTATCAACCTTGTCAATTCAATAGAGCAAGTACAGAAGGCAGAGAGTGGGAGGTAGAAGTGGGAAGAAGAAATAAAACAATAGGGCAGGAACACTAATTTCCTCACCTTACAAAAATCAAATGATATTACCTATAGTTGATGGAATAAGAATTTTGAAGTGTTGGTATTTTACCAACTGTTGTAAGAAAATAACAACATAGCAAATATAATTCTATTGAAAGAATGGGTAAGGAGGGAATGCAAACAACACAAGAGAATTAAACTCTCATTTATTACCACAGAGGAAAAGAGATAATGTCAAAAATTAGGAAATTTTTCAGTATTATTTAGAAATACAGCACTAACTACCAGAAGAAACAGCTTTTAAAAATTAGAAATTATTGCCTTTTGTAAGCAAGACAAGGCATGGGATATGGTGGCATGAGTTGCCAGATAAAATACAGGATTTGAGTTTGAATTTCATATAAATAACAAATACTTTTTTAGTGTTAATATGTTCTCAATATTGCATGGGACATACTTTTACTAAAAACGTGTTTGTTGTTTATCTGAAATTCAAATTTAACTGGATGTCCTGTATTTTTATTTGTTAAATCTGACAAATGCACACTTTTTAAAAAAAATTATGGGCCCTTTTGTATGTTTAAACCTTTTAACCATGTGTTAAATAACCATATGTTAAATATTTGGTTATTAAAAAAAATGGAGGAGGAGGGTGGGCCAACAGTGTTGGATGCCAGTGAGAGTTGAATAGATGAGGTTATAGACCTGTCGGATTTGGCTACATGGAGAGCAATGGTGTCTTTGACAAAAACATTTTTAGTGGAGTGAAGAGGCTGCAAGTTGGACTGTAATGGATTATCAAGTGAATAAAAAGTGGGGAAGAAGAGGTAATTATAGAAGAGGAAAAGAGAAAAGTTAAGGCATGGGTATGAAATTTGAAGAAAATCCATGGATTACAGGAGTGATCATACATTTTTCTTTCTATATATCTGCCACATATCTCAAAGTAATCCTTTTTTGAGCTGTCATATCAAATCTGTGCAACATTATGAAGGATCTGAAATTCTATCAATAATTTGGGATAATGCCACAGAAGTCTCCCCATGCCCCTCAAAATTGCTGAGTAAGGATCTGACCTTTTCAAGGAGAGATGTTTGTGACAATATGAATATTCTCTACAGAAAGGAGGAAGTAAGTAAAAATATAATATAGTGATTTGCCATATATTTATCAGATATGGGGCTGGGATGGGAACTTACAATCCCATTCTTACTAATATAAGTTACAAAACCAACCTATCTTCTTCCATGAGAACCTGGAAGTCTGACTCTCATACAATTCAAATCTACCCAGTGTTTGAACCGAACACATATATATGTAGGGTCTTAGGGAAACATAAATATGACTAAGACATGGAGCTGCTTCCGGGGAAGAGAAGCGTTCAATATAGTGGCTAGACTAGTCAAACTTCCCCTGACCACAGACTGCCTTGTTGGCTTCGTGCTAGATTGCAGCCTACCCTCACTGAGCTCTGTCCCACACACCCTTAACTCAACTCACTCGCCATGCTTCACTTCCCCCCAGATCCATTTAGAACTGGATTTGAACTGGTTTCTTTACCAATAGATATAAAACCAATATGCCTCTTCTCAGCAGATTTTATAAAAATGTCTAAAAACATTTTTTTCTAGTTGGAAGAATATGCAAGCCATCCTGCCTTCATTTAAGCTTTCCAAGTACTCTCTGTTCCCTTTCAATTGTGCTATGGTCTAAAAAGCCATCTATTTGTATTGCTGGAGTCACATATGTATATGATGAGCCATTGATGGCCTTGAGATGAGAACTTATTACAACACTTCAGTTATTATATTTCTGTGAGCAACACAGGAAGAGTAAAAAAAATTTTCTTATTTTTCAACTCTCATGGCAAATGACTCATCATTTCCTCTCCAAAGAAGTTAGCCTCATCTCATTTCTCTTTCCTCCATGTTCCCTATAGACTCTGCCATCTTGGAAGCAGTGGGAAAATGAAAGAGCAGCAGCAAGTGGTGGACAACTTTCTCTACCTTTGTTTTGAAGGTGCTGCTTCCAGGAGTAATCTGATTGTCGCTGAGCCCCTTGGGTCATGCTTCTTTCTCCCTGAGGCCAGTCTCAGCTCACTTCCCCTATCAAAACTGTAGATGTCTAATGTATATGTTTGCTAATGTTTTTGAGAGGAGGAGGAGATTATATTGTGCATCATGTAGCAAAAGCTTCCTTTATGTCCACACTGATCATCCTAGCTCTTCCCCTAAAATATCTCCGTACAGAAGCTTCTGCTCTTCCAGTCCCATCTCCCACTTGACCTCTCTCTTCTCAGCCTCTCTAGCAAGCAGTCTCTCTCCATTCTCTCCCTCAGTCTTCTGAAAACCCCATAGAGATCATGTAACCTACACACAAGGCAAACACTAATCAAACAACATTCCACAAAAGAGAAATGCTTCATTAGACAAACCAGGGTCACCTGGCATCCTTCAAGCCTTCCAGGGAGTAGCTTCCTTTCAACCACAGAGGTTATCAATGACAGTGGTATCAGGTTCTAGGGCTTGAAGAGATACAATTACCAGTTAATTTGAAGCATTTAGGAAAGTAGCTCAATGAACGGTAATTGATACAGATATGAAATTATATAAGGATATATGGATGTGATCCTTATATCATGCCTACTTATAGAAGGAGAATTCCTCTTCTCCTATATTCATCTGTTAGGAAAGATAATGGTTGAAAAGTCCTTTGGAAACCTACTTGCTTTGGAAATCATTTAAAAGCATGTAAATTCATAATAACAAACACAGGGCCAGCAAAATATAAGACTGATTACCTAAAAAGCATTGGAAAATATTATTAAACTTTGGAACATCTCTTGAATTTGTGAATTGATAATGTAATCAGAATCAGTGGGCATGCCAACCAGGAGATGTTCAAATAGTTAGAAAACGGTTCTGGACCAACCTCAACCTTAAATTTTTTCAAGATGGGTCTTTTGAAATCAAAAGGAACAAAAAATGTAATATTGAAATACTACATTGTCAGTCATACATAAGACTTCCCATACTTCCCTCAGCTATATGGTCTTCCTGGCGAAATGGAATGACCTTTGGGATATTGTCTCTGTTTTACACCATTGGCTAGAAATATCAGGTTACTGCACTCTGGAAGTTTGAGGCTTTAAAAAAAATTCTCAGGAAGTGAAGATGAAAAATCAGTATCAAGTGACTCATAGAGGCACTGTTTTTAATAGTTCTGCTGCTGTCACGTCACCCTAAGAGGAAGCTCTTCATATTTGGTCAATGTGGTGACACCACATCATTCTGAATTTTATATGAAAAACACCACAGAACTTTCATTATAATGATCCTGCTAGATTGGTCCCATCAACCACTAATATTTGCAGTTAAGGTAAATGCAGACTCTGTTCTCTCTTATTTGTATTTTCTCATAAAATATGTATGAAGACAATCACAGCAAATGTCAAAATAGCACCCTTTTTAAAATTCAGCACCACTGACTCATGATATTCAAAATTGAGTAATATATTGAATGGCTGAGAAAACCAGCAAAACTTGACAGTCTTGGGACAGCACACTTAAGTTTGAATGCACAGTGCAATCCTTACATTATGCCAATTGTTTGAAAGTGAAAAAATGACATGGTGACAGCTTATATTCTGTTATTAGGTTCTTAAATGATCAGAATTGTATATATTACTGATTAATTGACCCCTCTATCATTATGAAGTGATGCTTTTTATCCTGAGTAATATTCTTTACTCTAAAATCTGCCTTGATATTAACATAACCATTCCAGCTTTCTTTTCATTAATGTTCATATGTCATATCATTTTCCATCCTTTTACTTTTAATCTGTTTATGTCTTTATATTAAACGTTTGGTCTTCCTTTTTATACATAGTTTGATCTTCCTTTCTTATACAACCTGACAATCTCTGCCTTTAATTGATGTATTTACACCATTTACATTTAATGTGAACATTGATATTGTTGTGTTTAAATCTACCACTGTGTTTTCTATTTTGGCTCATCTGTACTGTGTTCCTTTTTTCCTGCCTTATCCTGGATTAATTGAATATTTTTATGATTTAATTTTATTTTCTTTTTTGGCTTATTAGACATAACTCTGTTGTCATTTTAATGATTGTTTTAGGATGCATAGAATATATCTTCATCTTATTACAGTGTACCTTCAAATATGTATAACATAAAAATCTTACAACAGTTTATTCCCCTTTCTCCCCTCCTGGCCTTTATGCTGTTTTTGGCATACAACTTATACATATAATATAAACTTCATAATTCATTGTTTTTATTTTTGTTTCAAACAGTCAATTATTTTTTGAAGAGATTTAAATAATAAGAAAAGATTCAACCCACATAGTTACCATTTCTAGTTCTTTTCATTCCTTTGTGTGGATCCAGATTTCTATCTGGTATCATTCTCCTTCCGCCTGAAGGATCTTCTTCAACATGTCTTGCAGTGTGTGGTTATTGTTACTGGATTCTTTCAGATTTTGTAGGTCTAAAGTATTTATTTTACCTTCATTTTTTATTAATAGACTTTATTTTTAGAATTGTTTTAGATTTACAGAAAAAATAAGCAAATAGTACAGAAAGTTCTCATATACCTTCATACACAGTTTCCCCTGTTATTGACATCTTACATTAGTATGGTACATTTGTTACAATTAATGAAACAATATTGATACACTATTATGATTAAAATCCATAGTTTATTCAGATTTCCTTAGTTTTTACCTAATGTCCTCATTCTGTTTCAGCATCCCATCCAAGATACCACATAACTTAATAGTTCTCAGGTTTCCTTAAACTCCTCTTGGCTGTGACATTTTCTCAGACTTTTCTTGTTTTTGATGACCTTGACGGTTTTGAAGAGTACCGGTCAGGTATATTATAGGATGCTCCTTTTCTCATGATTAGACTGAGGTTATGGATTTTAGGGAGAAAGAGCAGAGAGGTAAAGTGCCATTTCCATCACATCATATCAAGAGTATATACTATCAATACGATTTATCATTGATTATGTTGACTTTGATCACCTGGCTGAAGAAGTGCTTGTCAGATTTCTCCACTGTAAGGTTTCTCTTTTGCCCCCTTTCTATACTGTACTCTTTGGAAGGAAGTCATAATGCACAGAACATACCCTAAGGAGTGAGAAGTTATGCTCCATCTCCTTTACAGTGAAATATCTATATAATTTATTTGGAATTCTTCTGTATGAGAGATTTGTCTCTTCTCCTTCATTTATCTATTTCTTCAATCATTTATTTATGTCAGATGGGCTCTATTTTATATTTTGTATTTTAATCCAATACTACTTTATTTACTTTGTTGCTTGAATTGTTCCAGCTTTTGGGACATTCTATTGTCCAATGGCTATTGGGAGCTCTTTCAGTTGGCTCCTGTGCCCCTTTAACATACATCAATGTGGTTGTTTATTTGTTTTTGAGCATTTACTTATTTTGGCACTACAAGCTGCCAGGGTGCTCCAGGATCATCTTGTATATTTCCTGCCCCAGTCCTAGAAACATCCATTTATCTAAAGAGTCCTATTTCATTTTATTGGAGAATGGCATAAGAAACCAAGATCTGGACGCTAGGTTTGCTCGTGCTAATAGAGTGTCATTTCCTTTAGTCCCTCTCAGCTGACAGAGCAAAGAAATATATGAATGTATACTAACATGTGTATATACATACATCTATAAACATTTCTATATGTAACCATCTGTATCTATATTAAGTTAAATATGAGTTCTTACTGATGTCTCCAACGCTAATCCATTACCAAGTGGATCATTCTAACCTACTCCCCTTGCTGATCTGTATATTTCTACCTCAACAGTGAAAAGCCTCCCACCACCTACCATCATTTACTTAATTTTTAATTCCAATATGCACAGATGGTAGTAAAAGAATTGTTAATCCATACCCCTATGGAAAAAAATTATATGCTAGAGTCAGTACTCTTGTGCTGTACTTTTTGCCTTTAGTCTTAAAAACTCCATTCATTTCCAAGGTTACTTAGGTAACTACAATGAAATGCAAGTTTTTGCCTGTCAAACTGAGCACTGAGCAAAAAGTTCTGTAACACATTGTGATAGTAAGGACGTGGGGAAACAAACTCTTATGCATATTGGGTGGGAGTAAAATACGATACAACTTTAATCATAGGCAATTTTGAAAAATTATTAAAATTACATGTACACACACTCTTTCACACAGCACTTATACTTCTACAAATTTTACTATAAATATACTTGTACTCATTGCACTATTGTTTGTGATAGCAAAAGATTGAAAACTACCTTTAATGTCTGCTATGGTCTGAATGTTTGTGTCCTCCCTAAATTCATATGTTGAAATTCTAACTCCCAAAGATGATAGTACTAGGAGGTGAGGCCTTTGGGAGGTACTTAGGTCATGAGAGTGGAGCTTTCATGAATGGGATTATTTTATTCTTATAAAAAAGAGCCCACACAGATCCCTCACCCCTTCCACCATGTGAGGACACAGCAAGAAGGTGCCAATGATGAACTAGAAAGAGGGCCCTCGCTCACCCATGCTGGTGTCCTGACCTTGTACTTCCAGCCCCCAGAACTGTGAGAAATAAATTTCTGTTATTTACAAGCTGCCCAGTCTGTGGTATTTTGTTATAGCAACCTTAATGGACTAGGACAATGTCCATTAAGCTGAGATTGGTTAAATGCTTGTGCTATCTCCATTCAATACTATGTGGCTCATTTAAAAAGAAAAAGACCTTAAGGGCACTATGCTAAGTGAAATAAGTCAGACAGAGAAAGACAAATACTTGTATGATCTCACTTATATGTGGAATCTAAAAAACAAGCTCATAGATGCAGAGAACAGATTGGTGGTTGCTAGAGGTGATGAGAGTCCAAAGGCACAAAATTCTAGTTACGAAATAAGTCATGGCGTGTAATGTACAGCATTGTGACTATAGTTAATAATACTGAATTTCATATTTGAAAGTTGCTAAAAGAGTAGATCTTAAAGGTACTCATCACAAGAAAAAAAAATTTTGTAACTATATGGGGATGAATGTTAACTAGACTTACTGTGGTGATCATTTTTTAATACATACAAATATTGAATAATATTGTACTCCTGAAACTAATATATAATGTTATACATCAATTTTACCTCAATAAAAGAAAATGAGACAGCTCATTTGTAAAGTGGAATGATGTCCAAGAAATATTTTTAAGTGAAAAAAATCAAAGTGCAGAAAGTTTGCATAGTATTATCCTATTTCCATAAACATTTATATGTATCTATAAGCATGGGATCGCTGGAAGGAGACACAAGAAACTGGCAATGGTGGTTTTCTCCAAGGAGGTGAACTGTTGGGAGTGGGAGCGAGGCATACTTGAACTGTGTCCACATTTAGATGCTTTTTTAATTTTGTACCATATTATATGTATTACCTATACAAAAATATAAGTATTTTTAATAAAAATTTTTTTAAAGTCTATAGAATATTCATGACGCTTGCTGCTGCAATTACTGGATTCCATTGTTAATTGGATTTTAAGGAACATAGTTTGGCAAGGAGCCTCGTCTCCATACCAAGCCCGCCCTCCCTGTTCAGGGGTCTGGGCAGAGGACATTGGTGAGGCCTCTTGAGCCTACACAGACCTGTGTCCTGATCTGATCTGCAGATACTGTGACGCATGTTTATTGCATCTCACCGACCGTGTTGGCAACACTCTTTGCTGACAGCAAGCTGTGGAGAGCATTCATCTTAGAAGGTACTGCTTGAATTTCTGAGCTATGTAGTGACGCAGGCTCAGTAGGAAAGGACTTTTCCAGAACATGATAAATATCATTTGGTTCTGTCAAGAGGCCCTGCTTCATGATACATTTCATAAAGAACTCTGTCTTCTACATAATGGCTTCATTAGGCTGTCGCCTCTACTTCTGAACAATGATTGAAATGCAAGAGAGAGATGCCTTTATTAATCCCATAGGTCACCAAATACTTTAGTTTTATAAGCAACAGGAGTAGTGAGGGGTCCTTTTATGCCCTACAACCATAAGGAGCATAGAACACTTTTGTTCAGTATCGTTTTCTTTGTTTGCTTCAGAAATATAATGTCTGCCTCTCATAATATATCAATTCCAGTGAAAGGTGAACTGACAAGATCGTCAAACCAACTTTTGCACCTGGGTCTGCTCTGATGCCAAAGACGGTTTTCTGAAGCTTGCTTTGTTTTCCAGATTTTTTCCTTTTTTAAACAGAACTCCATCCTGGGGGCCAGAAAATATTTTGAGTTCAAAAGGATTAACGCACATTTAAAGAGCAAGCAGACTTTCAACCAGATAACACTGTGCTGTAACGAAAGTCCTTCAGGCTAACCTCAGCTCAGAATCACCGAGGCAGTCAAGTAGAGAACACATTCGTCAGGACTCCAACTTAAGCATCAACTCCTCTGTGAGCTATCTACCAACTCCCCCAGGCTGACTTACTCTCTCCTTCCTCTGAACTTTCAAAACATGCCCATACCTCAATTAAAACATGCATCATTTGGTATTATAAGCATTTATTTATACACATTTCTTCTCTCTCTATTGGACCCCTCCCTCTAACTCTTGCGAATAGCTAGAGTACAAACCAGAAGCTACATGTCCTATTTAACATGATGCTTGACCCATTATAATTACTCTGCAATTAATAAATAAATGAGTGAGTGAATAAATGAAGTGGTACTGAGCCTGCTCGGAAGGAAGCGTTTAAATAGATGAACCCCCAGGTGAGTCGGGAAGGGGCACTGAAAAGGGACTGCCTAATTTTTCTGGATCCAGCCAGCCAGCCAGCCTAGAGAATGTGCAGAACAAGTACATGAGAAGTCTGCAATCTCCCCACAAGACAGACAGGGCAGAAGGGAATACCTGCCCTCCTACAGGATAATTGGTGCTCAAATCAAACCTGGAAATCCTATATTCATTCTCCCTTTTAGTGGAAGGGTGCTCTGTCTGGCTAGAATATCAACAGACATATTTCCAATTGGCTTTATTATCATGACCCAAATATAAATATCATGGCAGGAGCCCATGAGGTGGGAGCACAATTTATCCTAACTGAAAATAGAGGCGGAAAGCATCAGCCCTAGTATCCTTGATACTAGAGTGGGGTTGCCATAGCAACCAGCTGAGTCACTAATGAAAAAAGAAGAGTTGCACTATGACTAGGCTGACATTCTGTGACATTCTTTTATTTTACTGGAGGTCTAATGATGTCTTCAGTAGGAATGACAGAGAGAAAAGGGTCTGACCTCTCTATTAAACCTGCAACTGGCTTGACACGCTCTGCCTTCAGCCTAATGAATGCGAATTTCTGTGTGCAAATTCTGCCTTGGAGAAATGTGCTTTAGGAATTTGTCTGATTCATATATTAGACTTATTGATTCCATTGTTCCTTTAATGCAGTCCCTTCTCTTCCAAATTAAGATGGCAATGAAACAGATGAGCCCCAAAAGCAAAACAGGAAGGGAAAAAGTGAGTGAAAAGATGTGACAGGGTGAGGCTAATCCATCACCAATGACATGAAACTGAAGAAAACAACCAGAAGCAGTTTCTGCCCCTTCTTCAAACATGATGAACCACAGGCGTTAAGCAAGAAAGCCAGGAACCTCTGCAAAGACAGAAGGTTCTGCTGGAAATATGGTCTGAGAGCTTTGTGACCCACATATTCACCTACTAGTCACTATATTCAGAGCCCTGAGCTAGGCACTATCAAGTGTTACAAAGAAACAGTATCCTCAAGTCATTGAAAGTCTAAAGCTGAAGGAGGGATGAAAAGGGTTAGCAACTTCAAATACATACGAACTACACATGACCCCTAGGACTGCCAGGAAACAGGTACAGAAACCAGCACATTTATCATTGAAAGTTTTAAAAATTGAAGTTGATCAAATAAAAAACTGCCACAACTTTAATTGAGGATATAAATGGAGTTTAAAAATAGAGTTAAAGACACTGTCATTGAGTTTGTAAAACAGTGAGAATGCTTTATTTATGTCTTTTTCCCCAAATGTACTTGTTTGCAAACATAAGAACTTGTTTTAAGCCCAACATTGGGTTGCTTTCATCTGCACAAGAAAGGCCACAAGAACTGGTGTCAGCATTTGCTGAAATTATGTGGGAGTTTCTGGATTTGAGTGTAGGCATATACATCTCTGTATCAGCAAGAAAGAAGAGAGCTCATTCATTATTAAAGCAGCCTTCCAGCTACACTCTTTCGTCAGCATAACACTGCTAGACTCATGTTTTTAGTCTGAGACTTGAATCATGTTATTCCTCTCCCCACTTTCCCCATGTCACTCTCCTAGTTTAGAACAGACAATGGTTCCCTGCAAATCATATCACACCTAATTCTGCACCCTGATTTGTGATGTCCTCCACAATTTTGCCCCAGCATGTCTATCCATACACATCCTATTCCTCCCAGTGCCAGACCTTCCTTCCTGCCAGGCTGCCTCCTGCCTGACCACAAAATGGTGTGACTAATTCTTACCTCTATAGCTTTCCCTCCACCTGCCCAAGCCTAACTCATCCTTGAGAAACTGCAAGTGCCGCTTCCTCCACAAAGCTGTTCTCTGGATGGCTGTTGCTCTTGTAAACGGGGGCTTCCACTCCCTTGAGTACTCACCACTTTCCTGACATGTTCTTATGTTTTCTGTAGTCTAAATTGTTCGCCCCTGGAAAGCAGGCCTCACATCGTATCTTTCTTTTCATGTACATACTCCTCTAGTTCATTCACAGTCAGTCATGCTGTAATGCATTAATTCAATAGACATCTATTGAAGACGAGGCGAGGGGAGATCTAAGGACCTGCAGGCATCTTTATATAGGACGTTTAGAGTTTGCAGTGTTGGGCACATAGAGGGGATGATATGGGCAGGGCAGTTCCGAACCAAACAACGTAAATGCTTTAGAGTCACCTAAGGATTTTGGTGTTTTATTTAACCCTGCTTTGGCAGAGCTTCGGAGTCCCATGGAGAGGAGGGGACAACAAGGGAGGCAGGTGACATTATTTTTCCTGATTTAAACAGAGCAGCTTTGCTTTTATCTGCTCTATGGATTTAGAGTTCTTGGACTTTGGGTTAAAATTTCTTTTGAAGGAAGGGTAGTTTTTGACAGACCAAAGTTTGGAAACCCTTTTCTGGGTAGTGAAGAGCCTTTGGTGTTTTCAGTGGGCAGAGACAAGCAGGTTCTGGCTCTGAGTCGAGGCTGAACCCTCACCAGAAAGTCAGTGGACTGCTCAGCCCTCCAGAGGCCCTTGTGCCACCATACATCTTGGACGGATGTTCTTTCACTATTTGTTTGCTAATAAAAGACAGAAGGTAATGGTGGTTGATTTATTCCTTTAATACTGAGAGGATTTGGGAGTATTCTGACATTATATTTTGCCTCCAATTACCAAGAAGTAAGGTGCTTCCTTCCTTCTTCTTTCTGTGCACATTTCTTTTGTTTTCATGGGGAGGTTTACTTTCTTTGCTTGTTGCTCAGGGAGTGTTTTAAAGGACTGGTAAAAGACAGCCACGTTGACTGGATCTCTACCAACATATATAATAACCAAATCTACATCTATGTAGAATATTGTTAACAAAACCCAGGTAGAAGGGACAGTGGAAGTCGTATGGAAAGGGAATAATATGTGTGTGAGAAATCAGCACAGAAACGGCCTTTGTTATTGTGTCAGAGCCAAAAATAGAAGAGTGTGCTGGCACAAAGCAGCAGCTACACTCTGCGCAGACCAGGTGTCCTCTGGACAGCGCCACTCTGGGAACACAAACCGCCGGCTACCATCTCCTCAGCTGTTGGCATTACACGTTTTAGGATAATGAGTGAAAGAAAGTCCCTGAGGGTTTCTAGGTGCCAAACCAATAGAAACAAACTTCATTTTATGGAACACCTCCCTGCTGAAATAGACATTCAAAAAACACTCCTAACGCTCTTGCCCTTGAAAGAAACAGGCACGAGGAGAGACCTCCTCACTCGTGGATCTGTTTCTGCCACAAAAATGTGACATGTGGCAATCAAGAAATATCATGTCAGAGTAGGAAGTATTCATGCTTGGGAGTCAGATGGAGGTGGATTCAAATTCTGACTCAGCCACTTGAAGATAGATGAACAATAAACAGGAATAATTATTATTTTGCTCTCTGCAATTCGTACACATAAAGGAAAGTCCACTGGGAAGCCCACAATACACCATATTTCTGAGACCCAGAGGCCAATCCCATCCTCTGTCCTTGTAAGCCACATCTCTCTGCACCTATCACCCTGTGGCATTTCTCTTCCCAGATGTACCAGACTCTTTGCCGGTCCCCTCCCTGAGCTCCCATTACACTAGGTCAATTTCCCACATCAGTCTTCAGTTTCCTCTTTTGTGATTCTCAACTTCTTTTGTTTTACTGCTAACTTAGGAATACTAAAATTTGGGAAGGTCTCATTTGAAGGAACTAAAAATCTCAAAACAGCAATAAACAAGTCATCAATAGTGACAACACAATCACTCCTCCAGTATAATATCTCATGGTACCTATAAAAGTACCCATGGTTATTGCATTCTTCATTTGGATACCACTCAGCACTGTTTTACTGTTTGAATAGAACTGTTTACTGCCTGCCTACCCTCTTAGATGTGTACAGAGCAAATTCCTCCTACGAGTCAGTAAACCAGACATCTGATTATGGCCCTGGTTTGACATCATGCCTCGCCTGTTTCATTCACTTAAAGCAGGTGGCACCTGGCTCAATCACATTTCTCAGTCTAAGACCTTCTCAGTCTAATTCCATCTGACTGACATCACAGTGACAGGTTGTATCCTCAGATATAACAAAAATAAATTTATAACAATCTAAAATCGGTAGCTCACTTGTGAATGTTGAACAGCACTGTGGTTGAGAACCACAGGTTTAAGAACTTGTCTGTCTGACTCACAAGACTGAGATCCTTAATTTCCTTGGAAAAAAGTGCTAATGTCTTGTTCACCACTGAATGTCATGTGCTGAACAGAGTAGGCCCTCAAAAATATTTATGAAATGAATTTTAAGACCAATAAAAATAATAGCACTCATGTATTCAGGTCCCCCATCATGCTAGCTGGTGAAGAAGGAAATACTCTTCGTTGATCATGGAGCTATGGCCTCAATTACTGTGGTAGAGACCAAAGTACTGGGAAGAGTGGCTGGATTGGAAGGGTCAGGGAAAAGCTAGATTAGTTTACATTAGAAGGGGCCTGGAACTCAAAGAAGGACAATTGAGTACAAAGATGAAATTAAGAGGAGAGAGAGTGAGGGAGAAAAGCCAAAAAAGGTAGAGCTGGAGAAGGGATTGAAAAGAAAAGTGAGATTTGAGGTGAGCCCCTTATGTAATGAATATTCTGTACTGAATACGCTGAAAATAGAATGAAGGTAAAAAGGATCCTTAAGACGCGTGTAGTGTGCCGTATGATGAGTTTACCCCCTTTAGCATTTCTTTAAGCAACTTCATTAAAGATTTAAATTAGTTTTCACTACTTTGGGGGTAATATTAAACTGATATTTCTTTTGAATTCAATACAATGCTGAAACTGACCACAAGGTGACCCAAGTTTATTTGGGTAATAGACAGAAGGACTAATTTCCTAGTTAAGTCGAGGGGTGAACATAGGTGACCTTTAAACCAATGCTGCCGTGGACCAAACAATTCTATGTCAATGCTCTCAACTTTTGATTAGCAGTGTCTGGTGAGCCCTCATAAGTTCGAACAGCATTATGAATGTAGGGCATTTCTGCATGATGACATCACACTGGGTGAGAACATCACACATGTTCAGAGAAGCAGGGAATAGCCAGCAGATCTTAATTCTGGCTAACAGCTGGAGTGTCTTGACCTCTGATACTGAATGTTAAGCATTGAGGAGTGGCCCAAGAAGCCAGAGCTGTCATCTGTAACGAGTCCAAGTTCAGAGCTCTCACTCAAGTATTAAAATCTGGACCTCATTTTGGCTCCATGCTTTGCAGGGCTCTTCACTGCAGCAGGGAGAAAGGCAGGGGACGGGTGGGGTGCAGAGGGAGATTGTAAAGAAGCATCTCAGTCATTTGGTGCTTTAGAAACACCTCAGGAGGGGCAGGCCCCGTGGCTTAGCGGTTAAGTGCGCGCGCTCCGCTGCTGGCGGTCCAGGTTCGGATCCCAGGCGCGCACCAACACACCACTTCTCCGGCCATGCCGAGGCCGTGTCCCACATACAGCAACTAGAAGGATGTGCAACTATGACATACAACTATCTACTGGGGCTTTAGGGAGAAAAAGGAGGAGGATTGGCAATAGATGTTAGCTCAGGGCCGGTCTTCCTCAGCAATAAGAGGAGGATTGGCATGGATGTTAGCTCAGGGCTGATCTTCCTTACAAAAAAAAAAACACCTCAGGAGCCTTAAATCTCTCATTAATACCTTTCCACTTTGATCAGAAAAAAGGTGGAAACTGCTCCTCTCTTTTTTACACAAACATTCTCTGGACATCCTTTTTTGTTGTTGTTGTTGTTGTTTTCTAATTTATTTGACATATCAATACTATTCGTTTTGAAAATATTCCACATAGTTACTGACGGTGCTTGTGGGAGAATGAAGGTGATAAAGAAACATGTGTTGTGTTCTGTTCTAGGACCATTCCCCTAGGGAAGGTTGTAGTTACCTGAGCAGTCCGTTGAATGGAGTTAACATGCTTGATAAGTTTTCTGATATCAATAATCCTTCTAGGAAGAAAGAGAGAGAGGAGTCGCAGATTTCCAGTATATTGCTCCCTCACACAAGTCAGATCTCTATTGAATTGTAATATCCATGAGGGAGATTCTGATCAAAAATAGTGCCTTGTGTCACCTTCTATACCATTCCCTGCTTTACTTTCCTTTACAGCTCTTGTCACTCCCTGTCATTATGTTATGTGCTTATTTACTCACTTGTTTATTACCTGCCTCTCCAAATGGAATGTAAACTACATGAGGGCAGGAACTTTGTTGTATTTACTAAAACAATGCCTAGCATATACTAGGTGCTCAATTTATATTGTTGAGTATATTAATACAGGATCAATTAGTAAATGAATTGTTGAATGGAATTAATGAATGAATTGATAAGTGAATGAACACTTATCATGTGCCAACAGTAGTAGCTAGATGCTTTACAAATATTAAATACTTAAATCCAATGCCGACCCTGTCAGCTAAGTGTTGCTTTCTAGATTTGACAGATGTGGAAACTGAGGCTCAGAGAGGTTAAATAATTTGCCCAAAGACATGCACACAGTAAGTTGCAGATCTAGCATTTGAACCTGGTTCTTTCTGATTACACAACTAGTGCCATTTTTACAGCACTTCACTTTGTATGAAAGCTATAGGTCAGATAGCTCAATATCCTTCAAAGCTACAATGCCGGAGACAGTTTTTAAGAGAAACCATTCAATGATGCTTTTGTGTTGGGCTTGGGATCTGCTGGTCTTGCCCTCTCCCACCCCCTCCAACTTCATCTGACTTGGGCATCACAACGAGGTTTATAAGGGCCCCTTGGCTGAAAATAACACTTATTTGTTGCTAGTCTCTGCACCTCGGACAGGCTTACTCTTTCCTCAGACGTGTGCCAGCCAGCAGAACAGCTGTGAGCCTGTCACTGCTGAGGGAAGTTCTGTATCTGTCTACCAAGTGTCTGCAGTCCTAGGGGGTATGGCTCACAGCGCCATGCACAACCTGGTGGGACTTGGAGAGACAACAGGAAGAAAGGTTAAATGAATAACAAATGTGTTCAGGACAAAATAGAAATAAACCAGGCAGGGAGTTGAGTGGTGACAGAAAGAGGTTACTTGATGACTAACTGGGGAGAAGGACAAAAGCTGTGAGACTGAAGGACAAGGAGGAGCAACACATGATGTAGAAAACTGCTATGGTTGCTGAGTCCATCCCATAGGATGATTTTTTTACCTTTTATGGTTTATGCCCTTGGACTGCACTGGTGTGATGACTCAACCGAGTAACAGCCAGATGGCTTTCTACCATATCTTTATGGGACTCCCCAGAAGGACAGAGATTTGAACTTTAAGGCATCTTCAGTTACCTTGAAATTTATTTTTTTCTTGTTTTTTGTTTTGTCTTTTTATGGTTTTTTAATGAGGTATAATTTACATAAAATGACAAGCACAGATCGTAAATGTACAGTCTGATGAATGTTGACAAATGTGCGTACGCATGTGACCCACACCACAAACAAGACAGAAAATATTGACATCAACTTGGAAAGTTCCCTCATGCCCTTTCCTAGACAATCCCGTCCACCACTCCTTCAAGCAACCACTCTTCTGATTTCCATCACGATAGATTAGTTTTGCCTGTTCTAGTACGTCAGATAAATGGAATCATAGCGTATATACTCTTTGTTTCTGTCCTCTTTTGATCAGAGTGATGTGTTTGAGATTTTTCCATGATTTATGTTTTAGTATTTCATTCATTTTTACTGCTGAGTAGTATTCCATTGTAAATATACAAATCCTCATATATTTGCCCATTTTCTAATTGGATTGATTGGTTTTGTCCTGTTGGTTTTGATAGTTCTTTATATATTCTAGATACTAGTCATTTACTAAATATGTGGTTTGCAAATATTTTCTCCCATTATGTAGCTTATCTTTTCATCTTTTTAACATGAGCTTTCACATAGCAGTAGTTTTCATTTTGATGAGGTCCAATGTATCAATTTTTCCCATTATGGATTGTACTGTCTGTACAAGAACTCTTTGCTGAGCCCTAGATTCCCAAAATTTTCTCCTGTTTTTTACCTAAAAGTTCTATAATTTTACCTTTTACATTTTATGTCCATGACCCATTCTTGGTTAATTTTTGTGTGAGGTGTGACGTTCAGGTCAAGATTCATTTTTTTGCCTATAGATGTCCAATTGCTTCAGCATCATTTGTTGAAAAGGCTATCCTTCCTTCATTAAATGGTTTCTGCACCTTGTCAAAAACTAGGTCAGCATATTTGTGTGGGTCTATTTCTGGGTTCTCTACCACATTCTATTGACATATGTGTCTATCCATCTGCCTGTGCCTTTCCAAGGAAATGGTAGAATAAGCTTGTCTAGGAAGTTAATAAATTAATTAAATAACCCACCTTGCTGGGATTTTGACAAAAATTGCATTAAACCTATAGATCACTTTGGGGAGAATTGTAATCTTTACTCTGTTGAGTCTTCCAATCTAGAAACATGGTATCTCTCTCCATTTATTTAGATCTTTTTTGAATTCTTTCATCAGCATTTTGCAATTTTCAGAGTATAGATCTTGTACATATTTTGTTAAGTGTTTACTTCAGTATTTTATTTTTTGGAGTAATTATAATGGTATCTTTTTTTAATTTTGGTTTCATGTGTTATTGTTAGTACATAAAAATGAGATTGGTTTTTGTGTGTTGATCTTGTATGCTGTGACTTTGCTGAACTCACTTATTAGTTCTAGGAGGATTTTTTTATTGGATTTCTTGGGATTTTTCTGCATAGACAATTGTGTCATCTGCAAGCAGAAACAGTTTCATTTATTCCTTTCCAATCTGTATGTTTTTATTTCTTTTTCTCAACTTATTGCAACAGCTAGAAGTTCCAGTTCTATGGTGAATGAGGGTGGTGAGAGCGGACATCCTTGCTTTTTTCCTGATCTTAGGCAAAAAGCATTCAGTCCTTTGCCATTAGGTATAATGTTAGCTGTAGGATTTTTATAGATGCTACTTATCAAGGTGAGGTAGTACCTTAACTTATTGCTTTTGTTTTGTCATGAATAGGTGTTGGATTTTGTCAAATGCTTTTTCTGTGTCAATTGATATGACTATATGATTTTTCTTGATGTTTATCAACCTTGTTGATATGATGAATTTCTTTGACTGATTTTGAAATGATGAACCAGCCTTGCATACCCAGAATACATCCGCTTGGTCATGGTGTATAATTCTTTTAAACGAGTTTTAGATTTGATTTGCTAGTATTTTGTTGAGGATTTTTTTTTTTTTCCCTAAAGTCGTGAGAGATATTGGTCTGTAGTTTTACTTTTTTGTACTGTCTTTGTCTGGTTTGGTATCAAGGTGATACTGGCCAGATAAAATGAGTTAGAAAGTGTTCCTTCTTCTATTTTCTGAAAAAGATTGTGCAAAATTGGTGTTAATTCTTCTTTAAGTATTTGGTAGAATTCTTCAGTTAAACAGTCTGGGTCTGGAGATGTCTTTTCCATAAATTTTTTCATTATGAATTCAATTTCTTTAATTATTATAGAGTTATTTGGATTATCTATTTCATCTTGGTTGAATTTTGATAGTTTGTGGTTTTTCAAGAAATTGATTAATTTCTTCTAAGTTGTCAAGTTTATGATCATAACCTTGTTCATAGTAGTCCATTATTACTTTTTTAATAGTTGGAAGATTTGTCATGATATCCTCTATTTCATTCTTGACATTAATAACTGTCCAAATGTCTCAGTGGAAAAGACGAGTCTCAGGCACGTGAAGGCGGATAGGCTTCTAAATCAGGCACTTCTTGTGGCAGCATCCTCCTAAAGTTCACCCCCAGTTGCTATGGTGTCTCTGGGCAGGGCACATAGGGTCAAAGAGGCTTCCCGGCTAGGCCACATGTTGTTGCTGGGTCCCTCTGGCCAGTTCCTCCTGCTAACCTTGGTATTTGGGGGGATACTACTTCAGCCTGGCAGGGAAAAAGAGCCCTTCATGGCCATTTACTGTTAGCAGGGTCTCTAGCTCTATTCCCTTTGCTGATGGTGTTGGCCTGGTTTCAGAGGGATGTTTTCAGAAGGACTCCCCTTCAATGTAGGGGAGGGATGAGCCTACCTGGGCTGCCTTCTATTGCTAGGTTAGGGACAAGGAAATACTGAGTCTGGGTCACCATCTTCTGTTGGTGGGGCCTGCATGATGACCTGCCACTGTGCTCTTTCTCCTGTCTGGGGTTCCAAACCAGTCTACCTTCTTCTTATCACCTTTCAGAGTATCCTTTGGCTGCCTCTTGAGTTATTTCAAGGGTTTATAGTTGTACTTTATGGGGATGAGCAAGGAGAAACAGGACTACACCATCTTTTCCAGACCAGTAGTCGAGAGTACCTTTAAAAGAAGAATTGTCTTTGGTTCTCAAATGTCTTCTTTCTGTGTTTAGAAACATAGTCATTCTAGGGGCCAAAGTCATCGTTGCAGTAATAGTGCCCAGGCATTGCTGCTTTAAGGCAACAGCACAACCCCAAGTTTCTTCTGGGACTTGGTGCCTGGATTTGTCATAGAAGCAGCTGGTAAGGATAAGGGGTCAACAGGTGATTGTTTTGAAAAAAGGAATGCAGACACTCCAGTACCACACATGCACAAATATCTTCAGTTAATGTTGTATATTATGGTGTCTCGTTCTTTCTCTTTCCCCTTAAGGCTTGTCTTAAAATTCATCTTAACTGGATTTAATATGTCCATAAGACAAAAGAAAGTGAGTATAGAGGGACTTATCTGGGGCCTTACCATGCCTCTTTATTCAAAGGTTTAAATTAATTTCCCCTAAAACTGAGTAATGAGAGCCTCTACATTAAAATGAGGATTCAATATTGAAAAAGCGTATCCTAAGTCAAAACTAGGGGTTGAAACGAATCCAATGAAATTTATTGGGAATAAGGGTAAAATCTTTTATTTGGGTACAAATGCTCATTAATAAATACATAGATAGGGGGCCGGCCCCGTGGCTTAGCAGTTAAGTGCGCGTGCTCCGCTGCTGGCGGCCTGGATTCGGATCCAGGGCGCGCACCAACGCACCGCTTCTCCAGCCATGCTGAGGCCATGTCCCACATACAGCAACTAGAAGGCTGTGCAACTATGACATACAACTATCTACTGGGGCTTTGGGGGAAAAAATAAATAAATAAAAATTATAAAAAAAAAAATACATAGATGGGGAAACTGTTTGAAAGCAGAGTAAAGGACTTAGTTACTGTGATCCAAAAAACTCTTAATATAAATATCAGAGCCAGGGGCAAGAGTTAAAGACCCTTCATGCCCTATCTCAGTGTTTTCTCATATTTCAAGTTGCATGCAGATTACCTGGGTATCTTGTAAAACTGAAGATTCTGATTTAGCAGGCCTGGAGTAGGGCTCAAGTGTCTGCAGTCTAACAAGCTCCAAGTGATGCTGGTTCTGTTGGTCAATGGACCACACTTGGAGGAGCAAGACCCTATACTGTGCAGATCACTTCTGGGGTGAGAGACTCATTTATGAGCCAGCAGCACATCTTAAGAAAATCGTTGAGAAATGAAATTGTTCAGAGAAGATACGGAGGATAGCTGGAAGTTAGAAACTATAATATAAACCGTCCAAAGACAAACGGGCAAACAATTTACCAACATGAAAAAAAAAATCACGGAAGACCAAACACAGATAAGCTATTACCATTTGAAAAGATGTTTGACCTCAGCTGTGATCATGGCATGCAAATCAAAACAACGAGATATCATTTTTTCAGCTAGTAGATAGGCAAAAGTTTAAAAGCTTGATAAAATCCAATGGGAAAACAGGCATTCTTTATGTTGTTGATGGAATATGAATTTAACACAACCTGTTTGAAAAGTAATCCAGCATTATCTATTAAAATAAAAAATGTGCACATATGCTTGACTCAGCAATTCCACTCACGAGAGTCTTTGCTAAGAAATAAACCCAGAATTATGGATATACTGACAAAGACGTTTACTGCAGCGTTGTTGTGAAAAACGCTTGGAAACAACCTGAACGTCCATCAGCTAGTGACCAACTAAATTGTGGCATATGCAGTGTAAGGGAGAACTTTCTATCAATTCCTACCTTCAGAGGGTGGAAGGAGGAGGTAGTAAGTGCCTGGCACTAGTCTTCAATCAGAGGCCATCAGAAATGCTATTTTGGAAATTCTTGAAGAGGTAAGACATTAGACTGCATGATTTCTGAGTTTCCTTCTGATTCTAAAATTCTGATTCTATAAATCAGGCACAGTGATCCTCAAAGAAAGAAAGAAAGAAACAAGAGGAAGAAAGGCAAGTTTTCCACCCTCTTATTATCTGCTCTCCTCATTTTAGAATTGGGACTTCGGAAGCAGGTTTAAGGGGTGGAATATTTTCATTAGCATGTATAGAGGTCACAGACTGGAGTTATCCCGTTTAGATACATAATAAATGAAGAAAAAATGATTATTGGTTTCTCTGTCTCTAATAGTTGAAATAAGATTCATATTTCAGAAAATGCCTCTTTTATATTCACAGTCACTAACAGCAAGTGACTAATTTGTGACTGGGCAGAGACACAGCGTCAAACACCCTAAGCATATGGATAAGTGACTCTCTGTGTGTCTAAGATCGATGGAGCCTGACGCCTGCTCCTTTGCCAGGAGCGTGGGCCAGCATAAATGTACTCAGGAAGGGGAGAAGGGCATCTCATTATGTCTGGCACAGGGAGGGGTGAGTGGCTGGACGCCTGCATTTCCCTCCATCAGTGCTTTGCAAACTGTGACACTTCCTCATAGGTGCTTCTGGGGCCAAGCAAGCATTTGGTACAAGTGTTTAAAATATGTTTAAATAGTTATTTTTAAAACTGTAATTAAAGACTTACCAGCAAACAGATTGCCAAGTGTGATATATGCCAAATTTTAACACATTATAAGCCACCAAAATTTTAATGTACATTCTCATTGACTAGCTGTTAATAAGTAAATATTATGAATTTCGATGCTTAAAAGAAGTTTGTATTAAAAATATCGTTTTGCTTGTTTTATGATGCAATATAATATTTCATTTGGAAAGAAAATTACACTGCTAAAATTTTTGATAATCACTACCCCAAATCACAAGTTAGGGAAGACAGAAAAGCAAAGGAAGAACGAGGGAAGCCTGAGAAATTCCTATTAGAATGGTTAATTCACATCTTTCTGAAATCTTTAAATGGTCCTCACCTCCTTCAGAACCCCACCTTAAAACAAAAATCTCTTTGTTCCACTTTAGAACATTTAAATCTATTTTGTTCTTTTCGGAATCTGGTAATGTTCTTCTTCCTCATTGTTATTTTTTACTGTCATTTTCGGGGGAGGGAAGCTGGCACTGGGAGTTGGAGCTGAGTTGAATGTTGGTGATAAGGGTTAAAATGATGACTTGTATGACAGTTTCTGTGCAAAGGGGTTCTTCTCAAAACACAGTTCTTTTTCTATTGCAAACATATTTTGAGAAATTAAATGAGCTAGGAAACTTTCCAGCACAGGGTCTGGAGTTTGAACATCCAGGTTCAAATTCTAAGTCCACTATCTTAAAGATAAAGCCTAACGTGGGCACATTCTCTAAGTGCTGCCTCAGTTTCCCTTTCTGCAAGATGGGGATAATAATAGTATTGATACTGTAGGGTTCTCGTGACGATCAAAGGAGACAAAAAATAAAGTGCTTAACATGGTGTCTAGCACATGCCTTCCACCAATGGTACTGCCACTATTGTTTTTATTTTTATACAAATTTTTGCCCAAATTTATTATGAGAACTGTGGGTACCAAACAGAAGAATAAAGAGGAAGGCTAAGAGAAAAAGGAGGCACACTGTGAGCATTCCTTTATGCCATATACTTGTCATTAGACTTTCGCATTTGTTGTTTGATTCTTCAATAAACCCTATAAGTAGAAACCAGGGTTCTGAGAAAATACCGAAAAGCAAGTGGTGGTGGTAGAAGGGAGCTAAGAGGAACGAGGTCTTTTAACCCAAATCTAGTACTTTCTTCTATGGTGTGCCTTCTGTCCGAGTTGCAATGCAGAGCCATTCAAGTTAACAATGGGTTGCTGATTTTTTTCTCTTCATTATTTGTGATAGATATGGAATTCTGATGTCTCCTACATGATAACACTCGCCATTCATTCACTCCTTTAATATTTATCTTGTGTAAATATATAAGACAATTGGCAATGCCTACACTGCATGAAGCAGAGGACGAAAGAATTTCACAAAGAAAGATGTTTTATCAGTCAGGAAAACAACACAAAAATCACCCAGTTATTTTAATAGAGAAAATGTAATATAGGAAATTGGATAGGTATTGGAGGACTGAAAAGGCAAAGGAAGACACGGAGGTAACGTAGAGAAAGTAAGCAGCGTTCACTTCTAGCACTGGGGGAAACACAGACAAGAATTTGGGAGGAGGAGCCCCTTGGAGCTGAAACGCAGACCTCACAGGAGGAGGCACTGGTCGGATGGTGGTGTTTCTGACAGGGGTGTGAGGAGGCTGCTTCTGCAAGGGTGAAAAAAACAGCTGGAAATTGGAACCAAGCTGGGCTGCCAGGGTGAAGATGCGTTGTTGGGTGACGCTGCAGGAGCGGGAGGCAAACAGAAGGGAACAGGTCCCTTCTCCTCTCTCAGTCCTCGCCATTTCCCTCCAGCGCCCCCTATTGGCAGAGCCTCCATAGGAACCAGATGGCAAAGCAGAAGAGGTTTGCTGAGTCTGGACCCCAGCATCTCAGGTGGGTTTGGTACTGAGCCAATCACTTAATAACCAGCACAGATGTATGCACACACTGTTATAGTTAATTGCCGTTAATACATAAGATGTGTATTATGGGCTGAATTGTGTCCCCCAGAATCGATATGTTGAAGCCCTAACCCCTAGTACCTTAGACTGTAACTGTATTTGGAGATAGGGCCTTTAAAAAGGTAATTAAATGAAAAGGGGGCTGTTAGGGTGGGCTCTAATCCAATATGACTGGTGTCCTTATAAGAAGAGAGATCAAGACACAGACAACACAGACCACGGGACAGCCATATAAGGATACAGCAAGAAGGCAGCCACCTGCAAGCCAAGGAAAGAAGCCTCAGAATGAAACCAACCTTACTAACACCTTGCTCTTGGACTTTAGTCTCCAAAACTGTGATGAAGTAAATCTCTGTTAAGCTGCCACCCAGTCTGTATTATTTTGTTATGTTAGCCCTAGCACACTAATACAGCGTGCAACAGAAGAAGAAATTATTTTGTACCAGATGTCTTCCAGACTCCATTATATCCAATTGGACCTCATGTCCTCAGGTACTCTTTCTCTTATATAATCTCCACCCTTCAGCCCTAACCTTCCCCATTCCCATCATCCCATGTTAGATCCTTATCATGTCTTTCTTGGATTATTTCCAAGCCTCCAGTTTTTCTACCTCCAGTTCATCCTATCTGCTAAGACAGAATAATCCTTATTACTCTACTATTTAAGACTCTTAATTAACATCCTATAACCTATAGAATAATATCCGAACTCTTGTGCACGGACTACAAGCTGCCTCTCCTCCTTCCAACCTGCCCACTTTCTATCTCAGTTCCCATCTGGTAGAACTTCTCAGAACTTTTTTTAAATATCATACATAGCAAGGTTGGGGGAGGGGTGGTGGCTTGAGGTAGGAGCTATAGAAAAGCAAAATGTGTATAAAATGAAAGAATTACTACAATCAGTCAGGTCTATGATGAACTCTACCCAGCATTCTGTTTCCGGTAGAGGCACTAGGGGTTAAGAGATAAAAGGACATTCAGAGAGCTGCCCAGTCATCCAAGTGTCTCATAAAAATCTACTAAGGGACTAGAAACCATCTAGAAATGCACGCACATATTTAAAACCTTTTGAATGTTTAATATTTCAAAAATATAAATAATACCAAGGTATATTTCTTGAAAAAATGTAGGGAAATGAAGAACAGGATTTCTCATTGCCAGCATCCAAGGATTGTATCATTAGTAACTTCCTTAGACGTGAAGTGGAGAAATATCTGGGGCTTTTCATTAACAAAACATTTTAAAACTATTGCAATACCTTAGCAATAATTAAATGTCTTTTCAAAAACGAAACATAATAGTTACCATATATTGAAGCCTTCTATGTGTCAGGCACTATTCTAGGCACTTTACATACATTGTCTCATTTATTTGTCACTAGCCCCCTAGAAAGTAGGTAATTTCATTATCTCATTTTACAGATGAAGAAATTGAGGCTCTATGAAGTTAATTATCTTGCCCACAGTCACACAGCTACCAGGTGGTAGGACCACTAGCTCTTTGAGAGCCAATAAGAAGACAGGTAGGTAACTTCTTGAGAATTACCTTTTGTTTTTCCCTGTGTCTAGAAATAACTTTTTATATCTGATTTAAAACTTCTTTTTGTTTAAATGGGTTTTTTAAGATCCCAGAAAAGAATATTTTCAACGAGTTGTGTCAGCCCATAATATAATAACGGCAAGGGAGTTTTAAATTTAGTGGTTGATAAGAAATATTCTCATATGAGTCAAAAATTTGCTTTGATTAAACAAGAAACGTTATATCCACAAGGTAGAAGAAGCCACATCTCCCAGCCTGGGAGTTGAGTTCAGTGTGAGTTAGAATCCAGGTACTTAGCCGAATCAGAGACAAGATCTTGCTGCAGCAGCTGTGTGGTGAGGCAGGCAGCTCACCTAAGTAGGGAATCTAGCAACCACTTGGCAGAAGACTACAATTCATAAAAAACAACCATTTCCTAAAGGCAGCCACCTCAGTGACAGCTCTGATCCTACAGCCAGGACCAAAGTGAAGAACAAAAGGCTGCTGATTCAAAGTAGAAGTGCCAGTATAAATTACATACCTACTACGAGTTAATCAGAGGTTCGTTCAGAAAGGGTGGAGGAGCGGAATAATAATGGCTGCTATTCATCAGGCACCGACTATGTGCTAGCTAGTCCAGTCAGCCTGCTAAGCTCTCTCTATATATTATCCCATGTAAACCTCACATGAACACCCTGAGGTGTTTTTATCTCCATATTACAGATGAGGAAATAGAAGGTCAGTTAGACTATGTGCCATGCTCAAGATCACCGAGGTAGGAAAATTGCCTTCAAACCCAGATTTATTAGAGTTTAAAGCCTCTGGTCTTTCTGCTTTGTTAAGCTGCCTCAGCTATTACTGAACATCGAGTCCTATTTGTTTCTATAATTGCTCTGGTTATTTAAGCAATAGAGTTTTGTTTTCAGAAAATAAGACCCTCATTCTCAATTCACATCAGCTAGAAAGGTTTGTAAATCAGCTCTTTGCTATGAAAAGCAAAATTGACGTATATTTAACAGCAACCCATTACAGCTGGCTGAGCCATCATCCCTGTAGATCAGAAGGTCTGTAGCAGGTGCCTAGAGTTTGGAAATCCTAGACAAGCATGTAATAATACATTCTGTCACTCAAAGGGTGAAGAGCTGGGATTGAAAGTGGTTTGGTGGAGAGAATAGAGGGAGACTTCCTGACTAGTGAAAGGACGGTCATGCTGCTAAGTATAGGAACAACGATAAGAAATATTATTTCTTGATTGGTCGCTACTCATGTAAGTTGGTAAATATTTTGAGTGTCATCTTTGTGAGGAGAGAATTGTTGGGGCACAGAAAGAAAGTTATTGTTTCTTTGATTTGTAAAAGTCACTTGTATCTTAAGCAGAAAGATAGGTAGAAAATGGGTAACTAATAAGAACGTTGGACATAATTAATCATGATAAGCGGTAAGTCTGCCGACAATTTCAGCTCTGCAAACATGTTACAAGAAGTTTTAACTTCAAGAAATAGTTATATTCAAGTCAGGACGAAATGGCTGATTGAGGAACATCAAAGATGGGTAAATTCCCACTACTGCTAAGGTAAGAGTATTCTTTATTTTTATTCTAATTGTGCATGGTATTCAAATAAGAAATATTCTAGGAGCTCTGCTTAGATGTTTCAGAAAAGCTTCTATTTTTATGAAAAGTAGTCTTTCTTACAGATAATCATTCATATGAGATGATATATGAAAAGTGCTGATCATAGTGCCTGCCACATGGGTGTAGCTCAGCCTTCTTTTCCTTACTGGAACTTTAGTGGTTCAGACTTGTGTTCAATGATCCAGCCACCACCTGGGTGTCATTAGCTGAACTGTAATCACTTCAGAGGAAATAATAGCTTCTAGAGTGCTATTTCTTTTATTAACCAAAACCTATACAACTAAAGTAAATGTTATAACCTGGGTTAAATTCATACTTTCTTCATAAAAATAAGATATCAGTTCACCAAGTTTTATCATTTGATAACTACAGTGGTCTATAATTCTTTCAATGCTGATGAGAAAAAAAGATGTTTTTCACCAACTGGGTGAAATTACAGTAAGATGGCCAGAAAAATGATTTATGTTTAGATCCCAAGAGAGAAATCAATTTACACTCTGAAGCATGAAATCTGATTGCCCTTTTCTCTAATGTAAAACACCATGTACTACAATTTATTGACCATAAAACTACTCATCCATATTCAAAGCATTTTGTTCCATGATTTCTCTCTGCAGTCTTCAAAGAAAGGATTCATGTGAAATTGATCAACTATTAACTTCATATAGAGAAAGCCCGCCCACCTCTTAGCTCTGCTTAGAACGGAGACCTCCATAAATTGGTAATAGAATTCTGCAGTTCGCTTTCATAATTTATTTCATTCAAATGCCTAGTAATTTTTTAGGCCTCCAGAAGCGTTAATTTGTCTTTCCACATATTCTTTTTTATCCCCTGGGTTATAAAGTTAGCATTTTCTTCTCCAGCTTCCCAAGCTTATTACTACAACTACTGTTCCTTCCAAAGACATTTTCATTCAGAAAACAATGATTTTATTTGCATTACTTTAAATATAATAGATCTCTAAATAATGTCAAATTCACTGCCCACTAATCATTTTATATTCAAATGCCTCTACTGATACTCACATTACAAGGATTGCTAGACTAAATTGCCAAATGTTCGGTAAACTTTTCAGAGGTTGAAGAAAGATGTTTGGATCTTATATAAACAAGAATTTTTGTAAAAATTCCCATAATTTAAATTTGAATAGAGGTATATTTTATTTTCAATCTCATAGCATGTCAATGCTTTCTCTTATTCAAAGCAGCTATGTATAAAAATAGAAAGTTTGGGGCCGGCCCAGTGGCGCAGCAATTAAGTTGGCGCGCTCCGCTTCAGCGGCCCAGGGTTTACAGGTTCTGATCCCAGGTGCAGACCTACGCACTGCTTATCAAGCCATGGTGTGGTGGCATCCCATATAAAGTAGAGGAAGATGGGCGCGGATGTTAGCCCAGGGCCAGTCTTCCTCAGCAAAAATGAGGAGGATTGGCAACATATGTTAGCTCAGGGCTAATCTTCCTCAAAAAAAGATAAAAATAAATAGAAAGTTTAAGTTTTCATTTTCAAAATGTTTTGAATCTCGGAAATTCATTTCCTGTTTCCAAGAAATTATAATGTCTCTGAGATTATCTTAAATGCCACTTTCAGCTTTATCTGAAAGTCACTTTACATTTGCCTTTAAATTTATTTCCATTTGGAAATGGAACATATCACCTATAGTCTCTGAGTCTGCGTTCATTGACAGTTGGAAAGAAACGACAACAATTTCTAAAGCAAAAAGTTTTAGTCACTATCTGAGGAGTAAAGGATATTTTGTTTAAGGTCAAATGATTCCTTTAATAGCATAACTTCTCTACATTAAGGACCAGAAGAATATAATAATTTTTAACATAATTATGCTTTTCTGCGAGTATGTTCAATCTAACACAAAAACCTTGCTAAATAATCAGCTCTCACCTCTCTTTTACAAGGCTCTTTCTTTGATTACAAGAAAACCAAATTTAGTAGTTCTCTGCACTCCAGGCAAGTATTTCTTATAAGAGGAACTGTCAGTTATAATCACTTTAAAATAGGTGTTAGCGTATTACCAAGAACAGCAATTTGAAGCTTCTAATATACTGGATGTATAAAACTGAACCAAGACAGGTTTAGTTAAATAAGAGTTTTGACTTTCCCTATAATTCAAAAGGGGCTGTTTTATACTGTTTCTGGTGTTCTGGTAACTAACATTAAAAGTCAGGAAATTTTATGAGTTTTATAATTTTTCAAAATTATGTTTTTAAAAGTTTTGTAATTTTCCAGAGCAAGTTGTGTTGATGAATCATCCAGTTCCTTGTTACACACAGTATGGTCCATGAACCACACTGGCGTCATTTGGGAGCTTGTTAGAAATGCAGAATCTCAGACCTATTGAATAAGAATATGCATTTTTAATGAGATCCCCAGGCAATGCAAAGCATATTAAAGTTTGAGACTCACTGAACTAGTTAACATTGATACTTGGAAGGGCTAGAGATTTATTACCATGTTTCCCAGTCTATGTGCTGAGACAGGTTGCTGTGCTGCAAATAGTTTGCAGGTGCACTCAAGTAATCACTCCTTCAGCCTCAAAGCAGATGGGTGGAGACTGAGCCCCCAGAGCAGACCCCTACAGCTGCAAGTGGCCTTGTCCGTTAACCCCAGTGTGCCATACAGATATCATCATTTTCTACACGTGCTGCTACGTAAAAAAGGTAGCAAAGCGCTGCTCCGATGAATTAGATTTAATGGGAGAGTATTTGGAGGAAGGACTAGAGAAGGGAAGAAAATAAAAGTAGGAAATCAAAGCTCTTGGGCACAGACAAATCAAAAATGATGAAGCCAGGGGGAGACTGGAAATTTGCTTCAGTTTTCCACCTCCTTGCAAAGTTAAATAAGTAGGACTTAATAACCCAACGATGTTGGGTGAATAGTTGCTTGGCTGGCAGGTTTGTTTCATAGCTCTTGCTTTAAGAAAAATCAGCATAGCCAACAACATGCATAAAATTGTTCAGCAGTAAACCCTTGGCAATTGCAACAAAAGGATCAATGAATAATAATAGAATATAGGCCAAATCAGAAAACACATTTCTCTTAGTGATATCTATCAAGGCATTTGTCCAGTGCTTTGATGAGGGTGGCTTAGAAGTTGGTCTAAGAACCCAACTCTATAGCAATCGTTATTGCTGTAAATGGCATTATGGTTTAGTTAATTTTTCAATTAATATTTTAACTTTCCTTCCTTAATATTTGAAAATATAAATCCCTTTATGTCACTTTTCTGCTTATACCACTTCAATGACATTGCATAGCTTTCTGGATAGTTTAAATTCCTTCATTTGGCACTCACATTCCTAGAAGTCCTAAGAAGTCCTAAGACTGCTTAAGTCATAGTTTCCTTTGCTATCCCACACCCATCTGCATTCCAACCATTTCAAACAGCTGTCATTCCCCAAATGTGTCTTTGCACCTGCTGTTCCTCCTACTATAATGCTCTTCTCTTCCTTCATTCATTTGGCTAAACCTTTCTAATCCTCGAAACTTCAGCTCCAGTGTCCCCTCCTGCAGAAAGTCCTCTTCTCTTCTCCCCTCCTAGTGAAGTGTTCCCGTGGAACCCTGTGTATGTCTTTACTATGGAATTTCTCACGTGGTGTTGTCATCAGCTTCGTGGATGTACAATTGCAAAAACCTGTACAGTAGCGCAGAGCCCTGGGCTCTGAAAGGCCCCATACTTTACTTAATATTCCGTTGTCACCATCTTGAAATTCTTAATAATTTTATCTTTGAATTTGTGTTTTGTAAGGGAAGTCCAATGGAACAACGGAGCATGCCCCTGAGCAGAGGAAATACAAGCCGTATGCATGTCAGCCATTCTTTACTGCTCCATTCACATAAAACATTTGCCATCCCCCAAAAGCACAGAATTCCAGTGGACCCACAATGCATGAACCTCCAGCAAGACTCAAAAACAAATACAAGATAAGCATGTTACATCTGCTATTGAATGAGCAGTGGCACTTAACCACCCTGAGAGGCCATGCTTTCTATTCCAACTAGAACTTCCTTTGAATGCAGAACAAAGCCAATGATGTTCTAAGAAACAAGAACAAGCCTAGAACCCTATCATCCTTCCCTACTCTTATTGCTTCCCTGTCTTAGCCAACCACTTACACTGAAAATGATAACATAAGAGAAAGGGAAACATAGGGCATCTCATAATTTCCTTTACCTTCCATCCTTCCTTACTCATCAGTAAGCTAAAGGTAGAGTGTTGGTGGAATGTACACATATCAAGAAATAAAATAAAAACAGCTGAGTTAGTTTTATGCAGCATTTCCATTGTTCAGGTGAAAATAAAATACTACAATTATGTAATTTCAGTAATTCTGCATATGAGTTAAATGCTGGCATATTTTAATTTAAAACTGGTATTGCACAGTATGAAGATGGATGACAAAATTCATGCTACTTAAATTTTTAATTTTTCTTTACTTAAAATGATATTAGGGGCCGGCCCCGTGGCTTGGTGGTTAAGTGAGCGCGCTCCACTGCTGGCGACCCGAGTTCGGATCCCGGGCTCCCACCGGCGTGCTGCTTCTCCGGCCATGCTGAGGCCGCGTCCCACATACAGCAACTAGAAGGATGTGCAGCTATGACACACAACTATCTACTGGGGCTTTGGGGGAAAAAATAAATAAAATAAAAATCTTTAAAAAAAATGATATTAAACACATAAAAAACAGTATGCCAAATCAAGAGAGCCCACAGAAGGAAAAACTTCTGAATTTTTGTACTGTTACTGGCACTTTTATCACGGTTTTTGAACAAGATGCTCCACATTTTCATTTTACAATAGACCCTGCAAATTGTGTAGCAGACCCTCGTTATAATTTCTGTTTCACTTGTCTGTGTACCATATTAGATTAGGAGTTTCTTGAAGGCAGGGACTGTGTTTTTCCTATTGATATCCCTCATGCTTGCATATAGCAGGCTCTCAAAAGATGAATTTCAAATGGCAGTTGCAGCTAATTTTAATATTTCCAGAAAGCAGAGACAAAAGACGCAGCTCTCTTTCCAGAATGTGTCTTGAATGTGCCGATGTGGAGTAAGGAGAATAAAACCAATTCTCCGATCAATTGGTGCTGGTTTTGAACACCTGCTAGGTCTGTGTTAGGCATTGTGGGAGATTCACATTATGTCCTGGAGTCATTCGTGAGGTATAGCCGCTTACTCACAGAAACGTAGAATAAAAGGTGGAGGTGGTTAGTTCTTGCAGGAGACACATATGTTGAAGCCCAACAGGGGCTGGGAGATTTGCCTCAGATGCCGGAGTGGATGTTTGTCTAGGTAGATAAAAGCATGATTCCTGCATAGGGAACTCCAGTGGCTCAAGATAAGATGGGAGGGTCCTAACATATGGGCTGGGCTCAGGCAGGTCAGACCAGGCAGGGCCTGGGTCCCCAGATCCCTGTCAAATAGATATTGTCTGGAGAGTTGGTGTACATGAACCTGGGCCCTGGGGACCAGGGAAGCTGGGAGTCAGCATCAGAGCTCCAGGTCCCAGGGAAGGACAACACAAAGGACAAGGCAGGATCCCAGGCCTGGAGGGCAATGGAGGAAAGGATGGTTCCCGGAAAAAGACCCCAGAATGGACCAGAGCAGGGGCCTGACCCACAACCAAGGGCAAGGGTAGAGTGGAAACAAGCAAGCAGGGACACTGATGGGCTCAGGCACAAAACCTGCAGGCATCAGTAAGTCCAGGGAAGGAGAAGGTGACCTAAAGGCCAAAGAAATTATTTCAGAGGGATGGAGAAGAAGAATGTAGGGAAGATGCACAAAACTTAGATAGGAAACTTGTGGTTTATTTAGAGAAACAAGACAAGTACTTGTGACACAATATAGAATTGAATTTAGCATAACATATAAGAGTCAAATAATGGAGTTTGTATTTTAAGTAATATGAGAAATTTAAGTGGGTTGGAGAAGTGAGAGAAGGCTTCCTGGGGGAGGTGGCATGAGATCTGGATGTTCAAGGAGGAGAAACTCAGTCCAGTCACGAGGCATATAATGAGCCCACAAGAAGCTGTAAATGAGGGTGGTCTCCATAAGGGAGTGTGGGATGCAGAGTGATAGACTGAATAATAAGCACCCCCCCACACCAAAATATGTCCATGTCCTAATCCCTGATCCTGTGAATATTACCTTATATGGCAAAAGGAACTGCAAATGAGATCAAATTATTGAAGTGAGGAGATTGTCCTGGATTATCCATGTGGGCCCAATGTAATCACAGTGGCCCATATAAGAGGGACACAGGAGAGGTCAGAATAGGAGGAGAAGGTAATATGACAATGGAAGCATAGATTCAAGTGATGTGCTTTGAACATGGAGGAAACCACCACAAGCCAAGGAAGACAGGCAGCCACTAAAAGTTTAAAAAGGTGAGGAAATCGATTCTCTGCTCAGAGCCTCCAGAAGGAACCATCCTGTCGACTTTAGCCCAGTCAGACTGATTTTGGACTTCTGACCTCCAAAACTAAGAGGATAAATATGTATTGTTTTAAGCCACTAAATGTGTGGTAATTTGTTATAGCAGTAATAGGAAACTAATAGAGAGACTAAGACACATGGACTAAGCTACAGAGCTCTTTGTGTTTATCGTGGCTATGCCAATAAAAACCAAACGTAGCCAAGCATATGATAGAACTTGCTGTGAGATGCTGTCTTCTTCTGTATTTTATACGGATCACAGCGGGGTGCTTCAAGATAAGCCCTGGAGGGTGGAGGCTCAACCCAGTCAGCTCATAGCACCTTGTCAAGAGCTGTTGGGCATCAACAGGTTTTGGGTAGATCAAGATGCTGCAGGGTTGGTTGTGGGTGAGGCCTCTCTTCCTGGCTTGCAGAAAGCTGCCTTGTTACTGTGTCCTCACATGGCCTTTCCTCTGTGCATGCATGTGGAGAGAGAGATCTCTGGTGTCTCTTCCTCTTCTGGACATCAGTCCTGTAGGATCAAGGCCCCACCCTTATGATCTCATATAACTTTACCTCCTTAAAGAACCGTCTCCAAATATAATCATATTACGTGTTAGGGCTTCAACATATGAATTTGGGGGAGATACAATTCAGTCCATTCCAGATGGTGACAATCAGGATGGCACCAGCATTTACTTTTAGGATCCATGACCCCATATTTATCATTGTGATAAAGACCATATCAGAAAGCATTATTAAAAATACTTCCAGAACACCTTTTAATTTTTGTGCATTCTCAAGACTTTCCTAATGCCACAATCTGCCCAGGAATTCGCCCATCTGCCTTCAGAAAGAGAAGGAGACCAGGTTGCGTACTGTTGCCTTTTCCTCACTCACCTATGTGAAATGCTAATTACAGAAAGCACAATGAAGAAAATACCATCTTTTTGTAAAAACCATGCAGCCAGGGCCTACTGTCAGGATGTAATTATACAAACTGGAATTGGTCTCAGACAGGCCACAAAGGTTACCATCCCAGCTACATCAAGTGCCTAGGGAGCTCCTCTAATTACCACTGACTAGAGATTTAGTCTTCTATCTCTTTCAAATAACATCAGCATCAGCAGTGACAGCGTGCACCTTCCAACATCACACTCCTTCATTAGTTTGCTCTGACTCACACTCCTCACATCCTACCACCGAATAAACCTTCCATCGAGTGATTAATCTTTCCATGTATCAGGCAGCACTTGAGCCACTGCCTTCTTTCTTCCTTCTTTATTTCCTACCAAATAATTATCAAGCGTCTAGGACATTCATATATGCTATTTTATTCAGGCCTCTTGGTAACCCTGTTAAGTAGACATCATCCTTCTATAAATGGGTAAAATGAGGATCAAAGTGGTTATGTGGTTCGGCACCAGGCTTGAGTCATCCCTGTCTGCATCTGAAGGGATGGAAGGGGAAGGGAAGAGGCAGAGAGGGGTGGAGGAAGGAGGAGAGGGAGGAGAAATCTGCAGAAAGGGGATGGCAGCAGTGAAGTTGATTGAGCCCAATCTCTGCCATCCCTCAGGACCAATATGGCCCTTCACGTTCCCCAGAGGTTCTGGGCCAGGAGACTAATTTTATGAGAATTCATTGTAATAGGAACTTGTACAACCTGCTTGATGAGAATTGGTTGGACTTGCTGCCAAGACACAGCAAAACTGTAGTGTAATTCTATAAATAAGCTCCGGCTCCTGTGCCTAGTGAGAGCTTACAGTCAGCCTAAAGGAAAATGTACTCTATCTTCGCTGTCGATTTCCTTTTGTCCCCAATGCACTAGAAGAGACTTTTTTTGCCTTTCTCGCATAGACTTCTCTCCATGCAAGTTGGGACAGGGCCCCAAATATACCCACAGGCCAGCGGGTTCCTTCCACCCAGCCCCCACGACGGCAAGGACCAAGAAGGACTGTCATGTCCCACTCACCCAAGCATCTAAGCACAGGGGGAAACAAGCTCCTCCTCCAGCTGCCCTCTCTCTACGGCTACAGCCTACGGGCAATTGCCTAGCTCTACTTCCTTTCTTCCTCTCTGTGGCCCAGTGGCCTCTGAGCTGGGCCATGTGGGCTGGGTGCCACAGGACAAACCAATCAATATTGCCCTGCTTCTGTTTTTCTATGAGAAAAAGTAAAGATGATCACTGTTATGGACTGAATGTTTGTGTCATCCCAAAACTCATATGTGGAAACAGTACCAGGTGATGGTATTAGGAGGTGATGGTATTAGGAGGTGGGGTTTTGGGGGAGGTAGTTAGGATTAGATGGTGTCATGGGGGTAGAACCCCATGATGAAGATTATTGCCCTTATAAGAGTCATGAAAGAGCTTGCTTCCCCTCTCTGTGCTCTGCCAGGTGAGGATATAACGAGCAGTCAACTGTCTACAACCCGGAAGAGGACTCTCACCAGAACCTCACCACACTGGCACTCCGATCTTGGATTTCTAGCCTCTTATACTATGGAAAATAAATTTCTGTTGTTTATAAGCTACCCAGTCTACGGCATTTTTGTTATACCAGCCTAAGATGATTAAGACAATCAGTGATACACAACTTTAGTGAGACTTTTAGAGTTGTGGTCATGTTTATAGGCCTGGCTCTATGTGGTTCCTGTCCTCTTTCCTTCTCTGCATTTCCTTTCCACGTGCTCTAATTATCTGAGTAAATCTGAGCCTCTCTCTGGTCCTTGCAACCTGAAATAGGCTCACTCACATTTATTTGAAGAAAAGTTTCTAAGGCTTAAATATTAGAGCAGTTGAAGAGAAGTAAACAATGATTCACTGATTAATGAACATTTCGAAGGGCAGCAAATAACAGGTGATTTTATTCTGAAGTTGGAAGATAAGATAGTCCTAGAGAAATAGTCACCAATGAAAACATCTCAAAACCTACTAAACCTCTCTCCCTGCCCCTCTTACCCTGGATTTTGGTCTCTCTCTGTGTGTTCCTTCTGCTTTTCTTCTATTTTGTACACCTACTTCCCATTTCCCCTTAACATGTATCTGTCTCTGATGTGTGTCCTTTCTCTCTCTGGTCTCTCCCTTCTGGGTGAACGTCTCTCTGCCATTCCTCTTCAATCTCTCTCATTCTCTTACTCGTCCTTTTGCCATCTCTTCCTTCTCTTGTTGCCTCTCCTCTCATCCTCCTCCTAGTACTTTCCTTACTACCACCCTTTGAAGACACAAAATGGAAAGGAAATATATTTAT
The DNA here is from genome assembly GCF_057802395.1 of Ceratotherium simum simum. Taxonomy (NCBI): domain Eukaryota; kingdom Metazoa; phylum Chordata; class Mammalia; order Perissodactyla; family Rhinocerotidae; genus Ceratotherium; species Ceratotherium simum. The sequence continues at coordinate 72,574,501 of NC_141903.1, read as the reverse complement.
TACAATTTAGTGTGCTTATCACATTTTGTGTTCTCTTTTCTTTATTTAATAGCAGGTGACTTGAGCATTTCATTTTTGCTTAATAAAAGGAAATACCTAAAAAAATCTGTTTTTGCGTGTGTCCCTAAATTGATTGTTTTCTCCAATATTCTGTGGCCTTAGCAGAAAATAAAGGCTCTCCACGTCCAGGACTCTGCATAGAAGGTTATCAGGGAAACAGTAGATTCTCTGATCAGTTTATATTTGAAAGAATTTTTTAAAAAATCTCCCTGGTGTGTAAATTGAAAAGAGAAAAGAAAGAGAAAGATACAATCAATTATTTATTAAATTAGATTATTAATCCAAAAGGTACAGAGCTCTTATTACAGTGAAAAATAGCAATTTTAGCTTCATTGTACAGGAGTGATCTCTCTTGGTGGTTCCATGGAGCTGACATTAACCTTTCCACTAGATTAGTCCTTTAGTGTTCCCATGCCATACATTTCCTTTGTGAATCTGAAAGTAAAGTTTCAGAATACATCTTACTTTTCATAGACCAAAGCCAAAGCCCTTATCATAATTCTTACCATCCTGTGAAGTCAGTAAAATTCCTGTTGACATTTAATTTCAACAGAGAAAGTTATCCAGTATTTAGTGAGCATTATAATGCTAATTACTCCTGTTTGTACCCAAGGGCATAGTCACCTGCCACCTAGTGTTGTAGTAAAAAACTGCAGTTAAGTGATCCATTCAGCCAAGGTCTCCTGGGCTCCCTCTGAACAACTTGTTGGACTCTTAAGGTTTAGCTTCAAACTCATCTGAATGGCAGGCAGCTCTCTCTATGAGAGGTTACTAGACCTTCTTCATCTGAACAGCAGAATCCCACCTGTCACAGTCAGGCAGGGTCCCTCTGGTCTATATGTGAGAACATCCAAAGGTATGCTCTGACTCAGAACTTCACAAGAGAGCAAAGGATGGTTGAAAATGACAGAAACATACCATGGCATGATAAGTATATAAAGTACACACAGTTAATGTTATACTGTTACCTCAGCAATAATTATATGTAGTGACTACAATGACATTTTAATTTAACATTTTGCTAATGTTTAAGTGTCTACTATGAGCTGGGCACTGTACCAGGCACTGGGAACGAGGCAGTGAGTGGCAGACAAGGGTCTTGCCCTCATAAAGCTTATGTTCTATGGAGGAAGACAGATAAAAAACAAATAAGATAAATCCATATTATGATATACATTATAGAGGAAATAAACAAGGTCATGAAATAAACTTACTGGAGCAGACAACTCTGTTTAAGGTGATCAGGGAAAACCAACTGGAGAAAGTAGCATTTGAGTGAGACTCAAACACTGAGAATATACCAAGTATGAAAGTAGCTGGGAACACTTGTTCCAGGCAGAGGGATTAGCAAGTACAAAGGCCTGGAGGAAGAAAGGAGCCTGGTGTGTCCAAGGGCAAGAAGGAAGGGCAATGTAGTTGAAGTGTGATGAGTGAGATAGAGTGGTGTTTGTTCTCTAAACATTGCCAATCCAGGACAGAAAAAGAAGTAACATTGCCCTCTGAGATTTAAATTTTGAAATCAATGCATAATGGATCATATATTTATTGGGACTCTTTGGTTGCAAGAGACAGAAATCTAAATCAAATCAAATTAAGAGGAAACAAAATTGTGGGGGTGGATTTATTGGCTTATGTAACCAGAAAGGACACAGATGTATCTGGGGATGCTGGAACCAGGGAGGCTATGTCACCAGCTTCTTTTTCTCTGCTTCTAGCTGGATGTTGGATTCAGTCTCTCCCACCACTAGCCTAAAACCCTGCATGATGGCAGCTCTGAGCTTACATACAGCATCCTAATCAAGAAATAAAGCTGCTTTCCTCCCAGCTCAGTTTGAGAAACCCAGGGAAGGACTGCCCTGACTTTGCACTCACTCCTTGAACCAACTGCTGTTGCCAGAGAAGTGAGGAACTATGACCCACCTAGCCTGCGTCATTTGCCCATCCCTGTGGCCAGTTACCACGAGTGGAGGGGAAATATGTGTTAATACAGATATGGCCCCTGGGATATCAATGTCACTCTAATTTGTCTATCAGAGATGAGAAAAAATATGCTAAATTGTATTAAGGCTAGCATGCCAGTAAGATGTTTCTTTAAGTTAAAAAGAAAAAGGAAAGACAAGAAGGTATTGAATGACATTAATACTATCTGAAAAAATAGTGTGTCCTTCTGAAGGAGTCTTGGTCAGCCACTAAAATACAGACAGAAGAAAGTCACTGAGATGAACCCTGGAAATTCTCACTTAAATGATGTCTGGGAGAAAGCGAGTCTTGGCCAGTGGCCCCTATGGTAAGGTATATTGTTGAGCCAGCCAACAACAATACATTTATACATCTAATTAAAGCAATTAATTAGATGTGGCCCATCCCATTTTAATTTGACATGATCAGTGAGTTTCTCATATTAATTTGAAGTATATCTTCATTGAAGAACTTAAAAACCTTTAACATAGCCAGGGATAATCGTAGTTCTTTTCCCAACCAGATTTTTTTCTTCTTTCATGATCCAGGTCCTGTTGATATGCTTCTGTGTCCCACACCAGTTCCTTTGGGATTTTGCTTTCTTATGATATTCTTAACAGGAAAGTCTCTGCATTAACTATTGCTATTAGCTCACATAAAGTTCGGCATCCTTTTTGCTAAGGAGAATTTACTTTTCTCTAAAGTGTTCTACAAAATGCTCTTCTGCTAGTTACTTGTTACAGGAAAATAGCTTCTCCTTCGATTTGTATGATACTGCATTTCAGCTCTGTGTGTGTATGCGTGTATGTGTGTGGCTGGCTCTGGCTCTTAGCTGCCTTGTGTTCAGCGTGCTCAGCATTCCACTTTTTTGGAGAAGGTTTATATTCCATTGCTTTTGACATAAAAAGTAACATTTAACTCTGCTGAAAATGGATCCAATATTGGACAAAATTATGAATGACAATAAAGATTGAATGGAAAATATTAAACACCATTCTAGATTGCATAGAGTTTCTCTTTAATTTTTTTACCCCTTTTATTCACTCACTGACCCAACTAATGTTTATCAAGCACTTACAATGTGCTAAGCACTGGGAATTCAAGGGTGATATAAGACAGACAGGATCCTAGTCCTCATTATGGTCACAATCTCCTGTAATCACTTGATTCCCAGTAATATCTGGACTCCACAATGTCTGGCATAAGATGATGAATAAGACTTGGCCCAGTCTTCAAGACCTTTTAGAAATTTGGGACTGGAACAGATAAACATGTATATAGATAATGATCATGCTCAGCACCGTGTGGTGATTTTTAAACAATGTGACAGAGATGTGTTGAGAAGGAATCAGTTCATTGTGATTGGAGATCTGTGGAAAGAGGCCACTGAGGTCATAGTAATGGAACTGGCCTTTGTAGGACTGGAATAGCTGGAATAGGTGAAGAAGGAAAAGAAATTCCAAGTACAGGGGACAGGGCACTGAAAGGACTGAAGCAGAATGCTACACCATCTGTTGAGAGAAGGTGGACTAATTTTGCAGGACTGAATCATTGAGTCCCTTGGATGGTGGTGGGGCAAGGAATGTGGGATTGATTGAACATTAGGCTAAAAGTCATAGAAGGCAGAAGGTAGACTCCTCAATTTCCATGCATAGAATTCAGATTTTGTTCTGCAGCAATGGCAATTCATCAAAGATGTGTGATCAAAAAAATGTCTTTGTCAGCCTCTCCTAGGATGGGCTGGTAGGCAAGAGGCAAAGAAGGCTGAAGAAAAAGTTGTCCCTTAGCTGCTGCCTTGCCACTCGTCTGGGCAAAAGAAGAAGATAAAAACCTGACTTATGTTGGTGCCTGTGGAAACAGAGAAGAGAGATGGATTTAAGAGACCCAGGCCACAGAGAGATGTGATGGAGAGAGGGAGGGTTGAAAACGGGGAGGAGGCGCTGAGGTTGGCTCCAAGGTCTCTCACTATCTAGGAGGTCTAGAGGTGGTGATACCTCACACTGAGATAGAACACTGAAGAGAAGGGTAAATTTATGTTTCCAACACAGCGAGTATGAAATTTCAGGGAAACATTCGGGTGGAGCTGTCCGGATTTGAACTAAAAATATAAGTTCCCCAGCACTTTGTTGCACATACTAATAGCTGCCTTTCATAGACTGTCTGCTGTATGCTGAGTGTTAAGCTTCATAACAACTGATCTTAGTAGATATCAACAGCCACGCTTTTCAGATAAGAAAAATGAGAACTCAGAGACATTAGGCTTGTCCAAGTTCACAGACCTAACAAGGGGCAAAGCCAGAATTTGAATCCAGTTCTGCTTGATTCTAAGCCCACACGTTTTCCAATATCTCACTTTCTTGTGCTCTTGCAATACATTTTCCTTATTCCTTGAGACACAATTCAGCTTAATTGCTTTAATTAAATGTATAAAGTCATTTTCAGCCTGAAAGTAAAATTTGGGGTGATTCACTTCATTCTTAGCCAGCGTAAAAGGAGAAATAACAAGAATACTTGACATACTTCATGCTCAGAGGCATATAGCTCGATTCTCCTGGAGACTGGTGAGTCCAAACAAACAGAACAGTGTTTTGAGTTGGGTCCTAGAAACAACCATACCATCCCACAGGTAAAGTGGATATTTTATTAATAAGAAACTGCTATTTACAGAAAGTTGAATAACCATCATCACCAGTTCTGTGTTAAAACAGTAAACTGTGTATAGAGAGTTTGGGGCTCTACTTCTGCTGTTAAATCTAGTTACTGTGTTGTGAAAATTTAGTATTTCAAAATCATAATCTCCCCACCTGTTAATATAGCCTGTGGCAACTATGTTTTCAAGAAGCCTTTGGATGTCTTAGGCAGAGCTGCTCCTGCTGGTGTGATTTGAAATTATCCCTCAACTATGAAAATACGGGGATCATTCCATCTTAGTCACTGTCAGAGGGTTGTGGGGGCAGTATCATTAAAAAAATTGTATATATATAATATTTATATCCCTAATGCAGTCACACAGATACCCATAAAGCCGTGGTTCTCAATCCTGACAGCACATTTGAATCATCTGGGGAGCTTTTAAAAAAAATACCGCCGCCCTGGGCCCCACCCTGAGATTCTGGTTTAATGGATCTGGGATGGTGCCCAGGGATCAGTGTGATCCTAATAGGCAGCCAACGTGGACAACCACTGCCCCAAGGCGAGCGGTGCAGAGAAATACGAATGAGCTTTGGAGGCAGATAAACCTGAATCTGAACCCTACTTCACTGCCTACTGGCTTTGTTAGTTTTGATAAATTATTTAACTTCTCTGAGTCTCAGTTTTTCATCTGTATAATAAGAATAATACCTACTTCGTGGAGTTATCCTGAGGGTTAGAAATAATCAGTGCGCGATGCAATAAATGTTGATGGAATGGCTGAGCGCCAGGGTGAGGGACTAAGACAGGAGGAAGGGCCTGGAGGAGGAAGAGAAGTGGGAGCAGAGAAGAGAAGCAGAAAAAGGGACCCACAAAGCAAACGGAGGCCTGCCTCAACCTTGTGAAGATTCATTTCCTGCTTCTCATATTTTTCTTGAAATCCAGCTAAAAGCAAGAGGTTGGCTTAGAGAGAACAAGACATTTTACCCTGCGGGGGCCTGGCAGTGTGGAAAATCTTGATGCTCCCAATCATCACCCTTCTTTATTTTCTTTGGCCATGGAAAGGTTTGCACCATCTACACACAACTTGGAACCTAGCTCTCAGGGTTTGAGGCTTACATTAGAACATTATACCACCCTAGTGGTCCTCAAGATGTAGTCCCCAGAGCAGCAACGCCACATCATGTGGAAATTTATTAGAAATGCAAAACCTTGGGGCCCCTCCCCAGACCTACTGACTCAGAGACTGGGGATGGGGCTCAGCAATTGGTGTTTTACAAGCTCCCCAGGTGATTCTGATCCATGTTGAAGTTTGGGAACCACTAGACTAAACTATTATAGCAGGTACCCTCAGCAGTAAAAATGGTTAGCAATAAGTAAAAACCGCAGCACTTTTCATTTCATTCACTATTGTGTCATGTTCAACAAACTCCTAATTCTTGGCTCAATAAATTTAATAAATGAGGAGATATCCAAATAATTGAATTCTCCCTCAAAAAGAAATACAAAATCATCCTTTAGACTTCCCTTGCTAAAGCTCTCAGGCAATATTATAGTTACGTTTTTACATATTAATGCTGGTGTGTCTACCTGTGTGTGAATGTGTGTTCTTTCATATGTCCAAATATATGTTTATTCATTTGTTCACCTTTGCAAAGATTTCCTTTCACAATCGCTTTTCTAGAAGTCTCAGGTTACTCTGCTGCTCTTCCCATCAAGTTTGTTCCTCAAGTCGGGTTGGTCTGCCACTGGTGAGCCTAATTTCTGGCCATGATGCTCTTCACAACACAAGGAGGGGCCACCAGTACAGGACGTAAAAGCTTAGATTGCGGAATCAGCCGGGCATAGGTTTGATCCCATACCCATATGTAACACATATAATAATGGCTTATATATTTGGGTAAATTAGTTAATCTCTGAGAACCTTGTTTCCTTATCTTTGAAATGAGGTTAATGATAATACCCGTGCCTACTTCATAGGGTTTTTGTGGAACATGTTAAATACTCAATAAATACTACCTGTTGGTATTATAACTTCCAGAAGTCTTTTTGCCTTTAAAGATGACATGAAATACTTGCAGATTTTTGAAGTGAGAAGACACGAGTAGAATCATAGGGTTTTTGTAGGATTTGAGATGAAGCATTCAAAGCAGTGCTTTTCAAACCTTCACATGCATACGAATCCCCTGAGGATCTTCTTAAAATTCGGGTATTGATCTGGTATGTCTGAGGTGGGGTCTGACATTCTGCATTTCCAACAAGGTCCCAGCAGACACCGATGCTGCTTGTCTCAGTTTAAAGCACAGACCTTATCTCTTGGATCATGTTAAATACTCAACAAACATTAGTTATTGGTATTGTGACTTCCAGAAACCTCTTTGCTTTTAATAACAATTTGAAATACCTTGCAGACTTTTGAAGTACACAGACATTAAGTGGAATCTGTATCTTTCAAAAACAGGAGATAATTAGAAGATCTAGCTATTCTAGCTATTCTTAATTGCTTGGTTTAGATTAAAAGAAAAAAGGGAGAAGGGAGTATTTTTTTCCTCTTTTTAATGAGCTGCTTCTGCCCACCCCCGAGAGGGCCTTTCTTCACGTGCTTCCACTTCCCTTCTGCCTGAAATGCCCTCCCTTCTCCTCCTCACCCACTCAAATCCTCACCTCACCTCAAGGTCCAGCTCTTTCGGAAGAAATCTAGCTCTTAGCGCATGAATGTTCTATTGCACAATATTGCATCATGCGACTCTAAAGTGATAAAACCACATTTTAAGTAAAACCATCAGCACCAATACACTTGACAATGAATGTTGTCCTTCATACCATTTTAAGGGACTATGGGTTTATGGCGCTGCTGCCATTGCTTAGAACAGTTTTGGAATTTGTTTTTTGGAATTGTCTCTGCATTAGTTACAATGTGCTAGGCTATGTTGCGTGACATAAATATTCCAAAATCTCATTAGCTTAATGCTATAAAAGTTTATTTCTCACTCTCGTCATGTTCCAATGCAGGTCGGGGGACTTTCCTGGAGGCTCTGCTACAAAAAGTGATTCAGGAATTAAGGCTCCTTCCCTTATGTGATTCTGCTGTCTTAGAATGCTCGGCTATGGGCTGAGGAGGAAGAACATGGACAATTGCTCAGGAGGTCTATGATCAGGACTGGAAGCGGCTCCCACATTCTACTGGCCAAAACCCAGATATATGACCCCGTTGCCAACTACAAGCAGGAAATCCATGTGCCTAGACAGAGAAAACAGTACTGCTGAGCATCAGCCAGGTTCTGCCACATGTTCCTAGTCATTCTGCAGGAAGATCAGCTGCCCTGGGTTAAAGAGCTTTCCAACCAGTGTCGGAGGCGCATCGTGTGCGGTGATTAGTTATAGGGATGCAGACATATCGTATCCTTCAGCTCTCAGGGTGCCTGGATGGAGATTACGGCAGCTGAGAGGAACCCCCTAGGCCAGCCACCACTCATCGTAAACAACCTCATCCATTTTAGGCCCGTGTGCTGTACAAATATTTTGTGGTGCAGAAAACAAAAGGAAGCACTACTATGTGGTCATACCTAGTTATTGACCAAAAACCATATTATATGACTTGGCCACTATTGGCTCTTCTCCAAAATCAAATTTACCTTCCAGATATCTTCCTTATTATAGAAACTCAAGCTGAAGTACTATATACTCTGAAGGTAATTCTAACAGGGATTCCAAAAAACATTTAATTACTAGTGGCTTCTCCAGGATAAATGTTCCAAGTCATGAGGGGGTTACTTTGAAAGGGATGACCTTAATTTTTATGTATGAAATAGAGCACTTGTTAAATTAGCAATATCATGACATTATGCAGGTTGACTCTATCCTGCCTGGAATATTATCTTTCTCTTCCTCCTCCTCCCTCTCCTTCTCTTTTTTCTCTTTCTCTTTTTTCTTCTTTATTTCAAATATGTTAGAGGCCAGGCCTTCTTCCCCTTGCGTTCCCCCCCACTACACACACACACAGTAAGTAGCTTACTGCCAGGCCCCTGATATGTGCCCAGAAAAAAAGTTATTGGTTGGTCAAGATGGCGGCGTAGGCAGACTCTGAACTCACCTCCTCCCGTGGACACAGCCAATTTACAACTACTCGTGGAAAAATTACCCCTGAGACAGAACTGAAAACTGGATAAGAGGAACTCCTGCAACAACGGACAATTCTAACTGGGGTAGAAGAGGCAGAGACCCCCTTCCGGAGAGGAAAAACGCCGCCTTCACAAGCCGCCAGCTTCACGGCCGCCGGGAGCAGCTCACAGGTACGCAGCCTCCCTGGAGGCGCGGGGCCCTGAGCCGGGGAGCGCCCCCGCTGTGGGCATTTTGTGGACCCAGCACAATCGACACCAGTGGCATAATATCTGACTTTGCCTGCTACTAAAACATTGGGGAGCACCCCCAGAAAACCTGGTTCACAAAGAAACTAAAACTGGCTCTTAAAGGGCCCGCGCACAAACTCACCCGTTCCAGAAAGCATCCTAAAATCACCAGAAAGAAAGGTGCACAGTGCTTTGGTGACAAGAGACTCACCTAATAGGCCCTGAGTGCATCTCAGTGAGGGGTGAGACCTCTCCAGGGACTGGGACATTGGCGGCAGCCATTGTTGTGGCCCGGTGTGGGCGTGCTGACACAGACGCCATTGGAGTTCTCCCTGAGGCCTGCTAGCCCAGGGTCTGCTCCACCCGCTAGAGCACCGATTTAATCCAGCTCAGCCAGGGCAGGCAGCCCACCCTAGAGACTGGCCCCACCCAACAACAAGCCCTCAGGCAACGTGTGGGCCTGCATAGATTGGTGACTGGATTCTCTGCAGCCTGGCAACTGAGCCGACTTGAGTGGGGCAGGGTGTGCACAAGGAGCAGGTGAAGAGTGTGGGGCGGTGGCGGAGTGTGTGGGGCTCCCGCCGTGGAGAGACTGGGTCCGCTTGGGGAGGTTGGGGCGCTCACACGGGGCAGGACTGTGTTGACTGTGTGTGTGGACCTGTGGGCGGCAGGGCTTGTCAGCTGCAGGGCTTGTCAGCTGCAGAAGACTTGTACTTCTCAAAGACCCACATAGGAGGTTTGCCCCACCTTCCAAAGCCTGAAACAATTGGGTGCTCCTGTGCCTGAGGCCAGCCCCACCCAGCTGCAATCCTCAGAGAGCTGACAAGACACCTAATAGGCTAGAGGTTTACAGCAATTCTAAGGCCCTGAGCCTAACAACCTGCCACACTGGGGGCCTACTCACTTAAAAGAAATACTGCAACACAAATGTGGTATTAGAACTTACAGCCAACTGTGCTGGGGTGCCCCACACATGATAAAGAGACTGAAGGGCCCACAACAACTACAAGCAGCTGAGCATTACAACAGCTGGCCAGGAGCATAACTCAGCCTCCCTGGGCGCCTATAGGGAGAGCTAACAGGCCACAATAGAAGGACACACGTAGCCCACATAGGGGCCACCCCTGGAACATTGAGAACTGAGGGAAGCACACTGGAAGCCTCCCAAGGCATCACTAATATAAGGTCACCTATCCAAGAGCAGGAGACATAGCTGACCTACCTAATACGTAGACACAAGCACAGGGAAAGAGGCAAAATGAGGAGGCAAAAGAATACATTCCAAGTAAGGGAACAGGACAAAACCCCAGAAAAGGAACTAAGTGAAACAGAAATGAGCAACCTACCTGACAGAGAGTTCAAACTAAGAGTGTTAGGGATGCTCACTGATCTGGGGAGAAGAATAGATGAACTGAGTGAGAATGTCAACAAAGAAATGGAAGATATAAAAAAGAACCAATCAGAAATGAAGAATACAATACTGGAAATGAAAAATTCATTAGAGGGACTCAAAAGCAGAGTAGAGGATACAGAAGAACGGATCTGTGAGCTGGAAGAAAGACTGGAAGAAATTACCCAAGGTGAACAGGTAAAAGACAAAAGAATTAAAAAGAGTGAGGACAGTCTAAGGGACCTCTGGGACAACATCAAGCGCACTAACATCCGTGTTATAGGTGTCCCGGAAGGAGAAGAGCGAGACAAGGGGTCAGAGAATCTATTTCAAGAAATAATAGATGAAAACTTCCCTAACCTAAGGAAGGAAACAGACATCCAGGTCCAGGAAGCACAGAGAGCCCCAAACAAGATCAACCCAAAGAGGCCCACACCAAGACACATCATAATCAAAATGTCCAGAATTAAAGATAAAGAGAGAATCCTAAAAGCCGCAAGAGAATGTCAAGTTACATACAAAGGAAACCCCATAAGGCTATCAGCTGACTTCTCAGCAGAAACCTTACAGGCTAGAAGAGAATGGCACGATATATTTAAAGTGCTAAAAGGAAAAAACTTACAGCCAAGAATACTCTACCCAGCAAGGTTATCATTCAAAATGGAAGGAGAGATCAAAATTTTCCCAGATAAGCAAAAATTAAAGGAGTTTGTCACCAAGAAACCAGTGCTACAAGAAATGTTAAAGGGACTGATTTAAGGGGAAAAGAGAAGACCACAAATAGGAAAAATTATCTATTTCCATGATTAGAACGTAATGGATACAAATGCACAAAAAAGAGGTTAGATATGATATTAAAAACATAAAAGGAAGGAGGAAGGAGGTTAAAGAGTACAGCTTTCAGACAGAGGTCAAACTAAAGTGACCATCAATTCTGTATAGAAGAAGTAAGGAACAGAGAAGGAATACTAAAACACTGAGAAAAAAAAAAAAGTTAAAAAATGGCAGTAAGTACATACTTATCAATAGCTAATTTAAACGTCAATGGACTAAATGCTCCCATTAAAAGGCATAGGGTGGCTGACTGGATAAAAAAACAAGACCCATATATATGCTGCATACAAGAGACACACTTCAGACCTAAGGACACTCACAAACTGAAAGTGAAGGGATGGAAAAAGATACTCCATGCAAATGGCAATGAAAAGAAAGCTGGGGTAGCAGTACTCATATCAGACAAAATAGACTTTAAAACAAAAACTGTAAAAAGAGACAAGGGCATTACATAATGATCAAGGGAACAATCCAACAAGAGGATGTAACACTTGTAAATATCTACGCACCCAATGTAGGTGCACCTAAATATATAAAGCAATTATTAACAGACATAAAAACGGAAATAGACAGTAACACAATAATAGTAGGGGACTTTAACACTCCACTTACACCAACGGATAGATCATCCAAACAGAAGATCAATAAGGAAACATTGGCCTTAAACAACACACTAGAACAGATGGACCTAGTAGATATATACAGAGCATTCCATCCAAAAACTGAAGAATACACGTTCTTTTCAAATGCACATGGAACATTCTCCAGGATTGATCACATATTAGGCCACAAAACAAGTCTCCATAAATTTAAGGAGATTGAAATAATACCAAGCATCTTTTTTGACCACAACGGTATGAAACTAGAAATCAACTATAGGAAGAAAATCAGAAAGGCCACAAATACGTGGAGATTAAACAAAATGCTACTGAACAACGACTGGGTTAACGAAGAAATCAAAGAAGAAATCAAAAAATACCTGGAGACAAATGAAAATACGACATGCCAGAATTTATGGGATACAGCAAAAGCGGTTCTAAGAGGGAAGTTTATAGCGATACAGGCCTATCTCAACAAACAAGAAAAATCTCAAATAAACAATCTAACAATGCACCTGAAGGAACTGGAAAAAGAAGAACAAACAAAGCCCAAAATCAGTAGAAGAAGGGAAATAATAAAAATCAGAGCAGAAATAAATGAAATAGAGACCAAAAAACAATAGAAAAATTAATAAAACCAAGAGCTGGTTCTTTGAAAAGATCAACAAAATTGACAAACCTTTAGCTAGACTCACCAAGAAAAAAAGAGAGAAGGCACAAATAAGTAAAATCAGAAATGAAAGAGGAGAGGTTACAACAGACACCTCAGAAATACAAAAGATTATAAGAGAATACTATGAAAAGCTATATGCCAACCAATTTGACAATCTGGAAGAAATGGATAAATTCTTAGAATCATACAACCTTCCAAAACTGGATCAAGAAGAAGTAGAGAATTTGAATAGACCAATCACCAGTGAGGAGATCGAAACAGTAATTAAAAACCTCCCCAAAAATAAAAGTCCAGGACCAGACGGCTTCCCTGGTGAATTCTACCAAACATTCAAAGAAGACTTAATACCTATCCTTCTCAAACTCTTCCAAAAAATTGAGGAGGGGGGGAAGCTCCCTAACTCATTCTACGAAGCCAACATTACCCTGATACCAAAACCAGACAAGGACAACACAAAAAAAGAAAATTACAGGCCAATATCACTGATGAACATCGATGCAAAAATCCTCAACAAAATACTAGCAAATCGCATACAACAATACGTTAAAAAGATTATACACCATGATCAAGTGGGATTTATTCCAGGTATGCAGGGATGGTTTAACATTCACAAATCAATCAACGTAATACACCACATTAATAAAATGAAGAACAAAAATCACATGATCATCTCAATAGATGCAGAGAAAGCATTTGACAAGATACAGCATCCACTTATGATAAAAACTCTGAATAAAATGGGTATAGAAGGAAAGTACCTCAACATAATAAAGACCATATATGACAAACCCACAGCTAATATCATCCTCAATGGTGAAAAACTGAAAGCTATCCCTCTAAGAACAGGAACCAGACAAGGATGCCCACTGTCACCACACCTATTTAACATAGTACTGGAAGTCCTAGCCAGAGCAATCAGGCAAGAGAAAGAAATAAAAGGGATCCAAATTGGAAAGGAAGAAGTGAAACTGTCACTATTTGCAGATGACATGATTTTATACATAGAAAACCCTAAAGAATCCACCAGAAAACTTTTAGAAGTAATAAACGAATATGGTAAAGTTGCAGGATACAAAATCAACATACAAAAATCAGTTGCATTTCTGTACACTAACAACGAAGTAGCAGAAAGAGAAATTAAGAATACCATCCCATTTACAATTGCAACAAAAAGAATAAAATACCTAGGAATAAACTTAACCAAAGAGGTGAAAGATCTGTACACCGAAAACTATAAAACATTTCTGAAAGAAATTGAAGAAGACACAAAGAAATGGAAAGATATTCCGTGCTCTTGGATTGGAAGAATTAACATAGTTAAGATGTCCATACTTCCTAAAGCCATCTATAGATTCAATGCAATCCCTATCAAAGTTCCAACAACATTTTTCACAGAAATAGAACAAAGAATCCTAAAATTTATATGGAACAACAAAAGACCCCGAATAGCTAAAGGAATCCTGAGAAAAAAGAACAAAGCTGGAGGTATCACACTCCCTGATTTCAAAATATACTACAAAGCTATAGTAACCAAAACAGCATGGTACTGGCACAAAAACAGACACACAGATCAATGGAATAGAATCAAAAGCCCGGAAATAAACCCACACATCTATCGACAGCTAATCTTTGACAAAGGAGCCAAGAACATACAGTGGGGAAAAGAAAGTCTCTTCAACAAATGGTGTTGGGAAAACTGGATAGCCACATGCAAAAAATGAAAGTAGACCCTTACCTTACACCATACACAAAAATTAACTCCAAATGGATTAAAGACTTGAATGTAAGACCTGAAACTATGAAACTTCTAGAAGAAAACATAGGCAGTACGCTCTTCGACATCAGTCTTAGCAACATCTTTTCAAACACCACATCTGACCGGGCAAGAGAAACAATAGAAAAAATAAACAAATGGGACTACATCAAACTAAAAAGCTTCTGCACAGCAAAGGAAACCATCAACAAAACGAAAAGACAACCTAACAATTGGGAGAAGATATTTGCAAACCATACTTCTGATAAGGGCTTAATCTCCAAAATATATAAAGAACTCATGCATCTCAACAACAAAAAAACTACCAACCCAATTAAAAAATGGGCAAAAGACCTGAACAGACATTTCTCCAAAGAAGATATACAGATGGCCAACAGACACATGAAAAGATGTTCAAAATCACTAACTATCAGGGAAATGCAAATCAAAACTACAATGAGATATCACCTCACGCCCGTCAGAATGGCTATAATTAACAAGACAGGAAACAACATGTGCTGGAGAGGATGTGGAGAGAAGGGAACTCTCATACACTGCTGGTGGGAGTGCAAACTGGTGCAGCCACTATGGAAAACAGTATGGAGATTCCTCAAAAAATCAAGGATAGAACTACCATATGATCCAGCTATTCCACTGCTGGGTATTTATCCAAAGAACTTGAAAACACCAATTTGCAGAGGTACATGCACCCCTGTGTTCATTGCAGCCTTATTCACGATAGCCAAGACTTGGAAGCAACCTAAGTGCCCATCAAGGGACGAATGGATAAAGAAGCTGTGGTATATATACACAATGGAATACTACTCAGCCATAAGAAACGATGAAATCCAGCCATTTGTGACAACATGGATGGACATTGAGGGTATAATGCAAAGTGAAATAAGTCAGAGGAAGAAGGTCAAATACCGTATAATTTCCTTCATTAAGTAGTAGATAATAACAACAATAAACAAACACATAGGGACAGAGATTGGATTGGTGGTTAGCAGAGGGGAAGGGGGGAGGGAGGAGGGTGAAAGGGATAATTCGGTACATGTGTGTGGTGAAGGGTTGTAATTAGTATTTTGGTGGTGAACAGTACAATGATGTACACCTGAAATTTTTACAATGTTATAAACCGATGTTACTGCAATAAACAAAAAATTAAAAAAAAAAAAAGTTATTGGTTGATTAATTTGCTCTGTAGACATGTTGGTGAAAGAAAACAGATTTAAGATGGTGCAGGAGATCTTTTAAGGTAAAATAATCTTTAAAGTTTCCTCCCAGATATAAATATTTAAATCAGAATCATTTATTTGGAAAAATTTCAGTCCTCTTTGATAATCACAGCCATATTTTAACATGTGCCATTCACTTTTACGTACGTTATCTTTTCTTTCTAAACTGTTTCAAGCATATAAAAATTCCAGAGAATTTTGTCAAAAAATGTATTCACCACTGAATTTAAATTATTAAACGTTACAGATCTTATTGAAACCCTGTCTGTACCCTTACTGGAATGCCATCATCTCTCTCTTGACAGAAGTAGCTACTGTCCTAAATTTGGTATTTATTTTTCATATGCCTATATTATTTTTTAGTTCCTATGAACATATACAGAAACACTTTTAATAATATTTTGCAGGTTAGAAAATTTTATAAATGGTGTCATATTGTTCATATATTTTTTATAATTGCCTTCTTTTTTTTTTTGTCCTAGCTTCTGAGGTACGCATTATGATGTACAGCTCTAATCCACTCATTTCAACTGCTGCATGGCATTCAGCACCAAGAGAAAATGTATTCATCTATTCTGCTGTGCTAATATACTTCTAGGTTGTGTCCAATTTTCTGCACTTACAAGAAGAGCCTCAATAAAGCCCTTGTAAATGCCTCCTTAGGCGCCTGCGCTACAGTGTTTCCAGGAAAAATGCATAGGCGTAGGATTGATGGCTTTATAAGGTCGTGCTGTTAACTTTACAAGGTCCTGCCAAATTGTCCTCCAGAGGTGCTGGGCTGGTTTTCACTCCCCACCAACAGTCAGGGAGAGTCCCAACTGCTTCTTCACTTCATATCATCCGACTTAAGCTGGTGGTTGTAAAATACAATCTCATTTTTCTTTTCTTTAATTTTTTGTGTTGAGGTATAATTGACATATAACATAATATTAGTTTCAGGTGTACAACATAATGACTCAATATTTGCATATTTTGTGAAATGATCACCACACTAAGTCTAGTTAACATGTGTCCCCATACATAGTTATAAATTTTTTTTCTTATGTTGAAGACTTTTAAGATCTACTCTCCTAGCAACTTTCAAATATGCAAGACAGTATTAACTATAGTCGCTCTGCTGTACATTACATCCCCATGACTTATTTTATGTATTTATTTATTTATTTTTGTGAGGAAGATTAGCCCTGAGCTAATATCCGTTGCCAATCCTCCTCTTTTTGCCGAGGAAGATTGGCCCCAGGCTAATACCCATGCCCATCTTCTTCTACTCTACATGAGATGCCACCACAGCATGGCTTGACAAGTGGTGCGTTGGTCTATGCCCAGGATCCGAACCTGTGAAACCCTGGGCCACTGAAGCAGAGCACGCAAACTTAACTGCTATGCTGCTGGGCCGGCCCCCCTGACTTATTTATTTTATAACTGGAAGTTTGTACCTTTTGATTCCCTTCACCCATTTGTCCCCCAACCCCTCCCTGACCTCTGGCAACCACCAATCTGTTCTCTGAATCTATGAGGTTGGTTTTTTGTTTTGTTTTTTTTTTAGATTCCATGTTTAAGTGAAATCATGTGGTATTTGTCTTTCTCTGACTTATTTCACTTAGCATAACACCCTCGAGGTCCATCTGTGTTGTCACAAATGGCAAGATTTCATCTTTTTTACAGCTGAGTTGTATTCTATTGTGCGTATATATTGTAAATAATGCTGCAATGAACATGGGGGTTCATATATCTTTTCGATTTAGTGTTTTTATTTTCTTTGGATAAACACACAGAAGTGGAATTGCTGGATCATATGATAGTTCTATTTTTAAATTTTTTGTACCATCTCACTTTTCCGTTTGCATTTCCCTGTTAAGTGCTAAGGCTGAGCACTTAGTCATATGTTGAACAGCCATTGGTATTTTTTCTTTCGGGAAGGATATGTTCATATCATTTGTCCATCTTCCTATTGGGTTATCTGTCTTTTTTGTCTTCATTTTTAGGAGTGCTTTATGTATTCTGATACAAATCTTTTGTCGATTATGTATTAAAATATCTTCCCCCAAAATGCAAATCAAAACCACACTAAGATATCATCTTACACCCGTTAGAATGGCTATAATCACCAAGACAAAAAGCAACAAATGCTGGAGAGGCTGTGGAGAAATGGGAACCCTAATCCACTGCTGGTGGGAATGCAAATTGGTGCAACCTCTATGGAAAACAGTATGGAGATTCCTCAAAAAATTAAAAATAGAAATACCCTATGATCCGGCTATCCCACTACTGGGTATCTACTCAACGAACCTGAAATCAACAATCCAAGGAGGCTTATGCACCCCTGTGTTCATTGCAGCATTATTCACTATAGCCAAGAAGTGGAAGCAACTCAAGTGTCCCTCGACTGATGACTTGATCAAGAAGATGTGGTATATATATACCATGGAAGACTACTCAGCCATAAAGAAAGACAAAATCGTCCCATTTCCAACAACATGGATGGACCTGGAGGGTATTATGTTAAGTGAAATAAGCCAGACAGAGAAAGACAAACAGTGCATGATTTCACTCATATGTGGACGATAAACCAACACACGGACAGAGAGAACTGTTTGGTGGTTACTAGGGGCTGGGGGGGTGAGGGAGGGTGGGTACAAGGGATGGAGGGATGCAGTTATATGGTGACTGATAAACAATAATGTACAACAAAAATTTCACAATTAAAAAAAAAAGTTTTCTGGCAAAAAGCTACAAAAAAAAAAAAAACTCCCCCCAATTGGTGTCTAGTCTTTTCACATCTTTTATGGTGTCTTTTCATGCACAGAAGTTTTAGATTTTAATGTAATCAAGTGTATCAAAATCTTTTACTTCAGGTTTTGGCTTATTTGGTTATGCTTAATATGTTCTTCCCTACCCTGAGATCATGAAGAGATTCTTCTGTATTTTCTCTAAAATTCTTAAGTTTTGCTTTATACCTTTAGATCTTTAATCAATCTAAAATAATTTAACTTTGTGTATGCTATAAAGAGATCTAATTTTATATGTGCGTATGTGTGGAAAATTTTCCATTTGGATAACGAATTAGAATTCTAGGACCATTTATCAATTAGCTCATGGATTTTCCGCTGATTTGTAATACCACCACAGTCGTATATCAAATTCCCCAATATGTGTAGGCCTCTGTCTGAACTCTCTATTCTGTTCCACTAGTCCATCCATGTGTCACACCAAACTGCCCTATTATAGTTTTAATATGGTAAGGTTTGATATCTGGAAAGTGACTTTCCCCATCTGCTTCTTCTCTTTCAGAAATGTCTAAGCTATTTTTAGACATTTTCTTTTACATAAATTTTAGAATCAGCTTGTCAAGTTCCACAAAAAAACCCAGTTGAGGTTGTAATTTGAATTGCATTAGTATAGATTAATTTGAGGAGGACTGACGGCTTTACAACATTGAGTCTTCCTATCCTTGAGCATAGTTTCGTCTCTCCCTTTATTTTAGGTCTTTTCAAATGTCTTTTAATGAAATTTTATACTTTTTTCATAATTTACATCTTTTGTTAATTTTAATATTAGGCACCTTATTTTTTTTGTTACTACTATTTATGTTAATTACATTACCTGTTTTAAATCCTCACAATGTTATGAGTTAGATACTTTCATGTCTATTTTATAACAAAGAAAACTAAGGTTCAGAAAGATTAAGTAACTCACTACTTGTCATTGGTAGTAAGTGAGGGGGATGGGATACAAAATACGTGCTGACCCTGAGGCCAGTGCCCTGAAGCTCCCATCCATGCTCCGCCTTGTGGTGGGTGTCTTCAGGGACAGCATTTTTTAATGAAAAGGCTTAAGGGTGTTCAAAGGCACAAAGTCACAATAATAATAATAAGCATTTATCTCTCTGGGGAAAACGTCAATAACAATGCTTCTCGAACTTTAACGTCTACACATAACCTGAAGATCCAGTGAGAATGTACGTCTTGATCCAGTCAGTCTAAAGTAGAGCCTGAGATTCTGTTTTTCCAACGAGCTCCTTTATTTAGGTTTTCACAAATATCTTTTGATGAAATGTTATACTTTTTTCATAATTGCACATCTTTTGTTAGATTTAATACTAAGCATTCTATATTTTTTTTATTATCATTGCTTATGTTATCTCCATTTTCTGTTCAAATCCTCACCAAGTAATACCAATACTAGCCAGCCCTGGTGGTCTAGTGGTGAAGATTCAGTGCCCTCACCACAAACAGCCCGGTTTCATTTCCCGGTCAGGGAACCACACCACCATCTGTCAGTTGTCACACTGTGGTGGCTGTGTGTTGCTGTGATGCTGACAGCTGTGCCACCCATGTTTCAAATACTAGCAGGGTCACCCATAGTGGACAGGTTTCAGCAGAGCTTCCAGACTAAGACAGACTAGGAAGAAGGACCTGGCCACCCACTTCCAAAAAAATTGACCATGAAAACCCATGAATAGCAGCGGAGCATTGTCTGATAGAGCGCTGGAAGGTGAGGGGATGGCGCAAAAAGACCAGGCAGGATTCCTGCTGTACATGGAGTCGCTAGGAGTCGGAGTCCACTCGATGGCACTAACAACAAATACCAATACTGTTGGTCCATGGAACTCACTTTAAGAACCATTGCTCTATAGTATTCTCTGGCAAGCGACCCTTTAATTAAGAGTGATTAAAGGTGGGAACTCCACCAGATGGCAGCAGAAGCTCATTATTTTATCTCAAGTGAATTTCCACTTTCCTCTGGACAAAGTATCTATTATTGGCAGATGTCCAACTTGTTAGATTGTTTCGGGGAAAGAATCAGGTTCCCTTCACTCCTGTGGTTCCATGATATTCTACCTACTGTGGAGCTTCAGTGTCGACAATGGATTCTCATCAAGGGCATCCAGCTGGGACAGGGTATCATGCTTTTCTCTCCCAGAAAGCTTTTTTCAAGAGGCTTGTAAATGAGAATGAAAAATTGTTTTCCATCAGTTTCTTTCTCATCATAGTGAGTTCAATTTAGGCACTTAACCAAGAATGGGAGGCATGATGTGATGATCTGAAATGTTTGGCAGGATATGAGAGGAGGAAATGATTCATTCGCTCTGAGGGAAGGAAAAACTGTTCAGGCAGATAACCCTGAAACAGAGGTCAAGGATCCAGGTGAAATCCAAGCAGTATGCCTGTGGACCATTAACTTCACACCAGAGCCCAGGCCGAGCTTGTACCGAGGGGCCTCAGGCCATCTCTCTTACTCAGTTCTTTTTTTTTTTTTTTTCTTCTGAACTTGAAAAACATTTTTTTTTAATCATGAAAAGGAATCCATAATCTTCTACTGTTCCCACCCTGAGCTTGGTAATGTGAAAACTCTTCAGCCTCATTAAAAAGGATAATGGACTCGATTTTTAGTTACTCAAAAGCACAAGCCTGTGTACTGGGGAGGCCCCAGCGTTGGCCTTCGGTGTACTTTGAGCAGGCTAAAGTATTGGTGACTTTCGGCAGAAGGTCCCACCTCCTCATCTCTCCTTGTTCTACAATAACCACCTCTCCCGTTGATGCCATCAGCACACATCTTCCAGAGCGCACTACCACAGTCTTTCAGATTGCTTCGTCAGCGGGGCAAATGAGTGTCATGGAGAATGAAACAAACAGAAAAGGGTGGTTTGAGGCTGTGCTCAGCTGACACTAGCACCGATGGAGAACTTAACCTACTCTACTGCTTGGGATGCCAGGCAGGCTGGCCAGGGAGCCTGAGAGGGGCCGGCTGGAGGATCACGGTCATGAGTAGAGAACCAGATTATTAGGAGTCCTATTATTTAAGGGTTGCTGCTTCAAAAATTTGCTGGGAAAGAGGGGGACAAAGAACCGTGTCCATGCCACTGAGGCCCAGAAGATGGAAGCTTAGAGAGGTCAGACCACTTCCCCAGAATCACACAGCTACAAAGTGTGGAGCTGGGCCGTGAACCCGAGACTGAAGTCCAGGCTCCAATGTGTAGGCTCTCAGACACTGGGCTATAATACTCAATAGATATTTATTGAATTTATTTATGAGAGAATTTACACTTTGTACAAAACGAACAAAAATATAAAAGAAAACATCAGAAATAAGAAACCAATCATCTAGAGATAGGTCAATGGCAAAGAGAATAAGAAAGTCATTGGCAGTCAGTTCTGAATCCCCTGGCTCTTTCCTCTGGGTCTGAGGATTCCAGACCTCTCACCGCAGGGTGTGCTGCCTCAGTGGCAGAGCTTTCGGCCACACTTCCCGGCGCTGCCTCAACCACACCTTGCTGATGGCTCTCCGCCTTCTTCCTTTGTTACATCAAGGCCATAGCATGAATCATAGGCTAATACACTGCGATAAGTTACTACTGTGAATCATCTCATAAAACAAAGACACTTGTTGTAAAAAAATAAAAATTCTTCCAAGTTAATTCTTATTAGTTTAGTGGTTCTCAACTATCTTTCGGTCACAGACACCCCTGAGAATTTGGTGAAAGCTACAGACCCTCTACCTCTATCCTATAAAAGAGCACACACACACATACATACACACACACACACACACACACCAGGGCACACAACTTCGGGGAGGTTCATGTACCCCCTGAATCCTATCCAGAAACCCCAAGCTAGGAACCCCTTCTCTAGATGGTCATTATTTGGGTTTATTTAGATTGAGACACACTCACAAAATGCCATGGGCACCATTTAGTAAGCCATAAGCTTACTAAATAAGCTAAAATAGACAGGGATAGAACTTAGAAGTTGTTCATCTTAAATCTGTACCTTTTACATCTTTAGGCAGACATAAATAATACTGCTTTTAAAACTCTATAAAAAGTACTTTAATAGGAAAAACATAAAGGTATTCTAATAGTTTTAAGAGGTTACATCTGGTGGAAAAGGAGGGAGAAGGGTTGGAGAACATTTCAGCACAGTGGGGAAGGATCCAGGCTCTACCCCACAGAAGGTGAGGCTCTGCTACCCGCACAGCACAGGGCTCTCTCAGGGTGTCAGCTGTGGAGTATGGAGTTGAGGGTCCTAGCTTGGAATGGTAACAGAGCGCAGAGGAGACTTTAGTTCCATCACACAGTCCTGCTTGGTCTACTCCAGGGCCTGCCTCTAGAGAGGGGAGCAGATTCCCAGGCTGAAGGTGAAAGTTGAGCATCTTAGGATGCTACAGCCAAGTCTTGAGGACATCTCTCTGAGCGCCGTGCTTCCTAGGGCTTAAAGATAGTATAGCAGAGCTTTTCTGTCAGACCACTACAGTGAGGGACCAACCCTCCTGGTTTGCCTGGTACTCTCCTGAAAGTCCTGCATCTCAGGACACCCCTCAGTCCCCGGCAAACTGGGACCGTTGGTCACCCTACCTGAACCCCTGTAAGCATCTTGGGCAAGATGCTTTGTCTCGCTGAGCCTCAATCTGCACTTCTGTAAAATAAGACTAACACCCCCCGTTTCAGGGGGGTTATGAAGATTAGATGAGGGACAATGCCTGTAATGCTCAGTATTTGGTAGGCAGTCAGTAAGCAGAATGGCAGTCTTTTATTGCTGTTGTTGTTGCCTGGAAGGCCAGGCTTTCAGGGTGCCTCAGGGCTGCTAAATTACATGCAGTTCCCTCCCTGTCCCCAGGGCCTCTAGGGCAAGTTATGAGGCCCCAAATCCACAGGAGTCAGGAGGACAAGCCCAAGATGAAAAGGTGATCAGGCAAAGCCGGCTTTCACTCTCCCTTTCCGAATCCTTTTCCCTCCCTCCCACCCCTCTTCTGCTTCAAACTCCCTGTCTTCTGCCTCAAGATCTGCCCTCAGGAAAGGAATTGCTAACAGTCATCTGTACGTTAATTGATTTGAAAGAAACTCCTGAAAGTTGGCATTTTAAATCTCTTGTCTTATAAAGAAAAGGCTTTGTCTTCTCTTAAAGGAAGTTCATACACCAGAGGGTTTGACCCTTTGATGGCTGTATCAGTTAGGCTAGGGTCAATTGCCCCTAGGAGAAAACACAAAATTATAGTAGTGTAAGCCAGGTGGAAGTTGACTTCTGTCTCTCCCATAAAAGGTCTAGGATGGCAGTTTCACAGCCATCATGCACCAAAGCATCCTCAGTCTTGCTCTCCCTCCATCCCGGGGCTGGCTTCCATCCTGAAGGTCCCTTCCTGGTCCCAGAAGGTTGCTGGAGCTCCCATCATTACAGGTCACTTAAGGGCACAAGAAAGAGGAAAGGTAAAGGGCAGAGAGGATAAAGCAGCCTTCCCCAAGTCCTAGGCAACACTTATTTTACATCCCGTTAGCGAGAGCTTAACCACGTGGTCACTACTAGTTGCAAAAGATACTGGCAAATATGCTCTTCTCTGGGTAGATTGCAGCCTTACGTAAAATCAGACATTAAGGAAGAAAGGGAGAATGCATTTAGAAAATGCGCCAAATGGAGAGCCTGCACTGGTGAAAGCTTCTGTTGTTGTTTTCCCTGATGGCTGGTTGATGAGAATCACTGTAGCTTCAGGTCTCTTTGCCCCCAGTTCTGGTGACCAGCCCAAATTTAAGCACCCCTCCGTACTAATAAAAAAAACAAAGAGAATTATGCTAATATTGGAGGAGTTTGGGTTCATTTGCTAGTCACTGGGTCAGATTTCCAAGGGATGCTTTGTCTCAGGATTTTAAAAACCTACAGTATAGACTTTTCACATATTGGGGGGTTTAAGGATTGTTATATTCTCTTAGGATTCTTTTTATAGCTTCCTAGTTGTTTATCAACTGTATAATGAAATTAACTTCTGAAAACAGCCAAGAACTCTTGAGAACAGAGGCTATTTCTTTTCCAACATTTATTGATCATGACTCACAGAGGAAATATGGAATGACCAATGAACCTTCAGCTCATGACTTAGAAATGGTAATATAGTATTGCTAATGTAGTGGTGGCTGATTGCTGAGGGAAAAATAAATCTTATGGGACAATTTCTAGCCCATTCAAGAAGAAGTAAATTATTTCAGCTTAGTTGCTACGTAGAAACAGGAGGTGGGATTTCTCAGCTAACATTACTAAAGACATCGGGTGGTACAATGCACACAGTGCTGAACTTGATGCCAAAGATATTCTCTTGATTCTTTTCCTATGGACACATGGTTCTCTCTAACATTCAGGTTTAATCTCAGAAGTCCAAGCAATAAACTAAATCACCCTTTCTGCTAAAAATAGCAATGAGAAGTAGGTGCTGGAGTTGGCTATGCAAAGATGACAGCTATGATCCATGATGAAAGCACCACTAGATCTGTGCATCTGATTGACCAGAAAGAGAGTAGGAAACATTAAGTGCCCCAAAGAGCAACTCCATATTTAGGAAAAACATGGAAAACAAAGTACACCAGGGGGTATATTCATTGTAAACTGAAAAACAAGAATGGACAGGCCTTTTTATCAAGGGAGAAAGGCAAGATTTGAAATGTACAAGCAGTTGCCATTTGCTGACTCATCCTTTGTGGAACCCTCTAGAAGGAGATGATACACCTCCAGCAGCAACAGTAGTGACTAGAGTGCATTAGTCCTGATGGAGAAAGAGCACTTAGTGCTGTTTTCTGTATTCAAAGCAGTCATGTCCAATTGTGTCTCTTAGTGAAATGCCTCATTACACGAGGAATATAAATCACTTTTCCTTCACAAATAGATTGTATCTCTGCTATTTCATAAATTGCATCATAGCCAATGTACCTCAATAATTTTTATAACCTGATGCTCTTTACTGTCCTCTTCTGTGATTGTGTCTTAGTGACAGGTCACAGAATCTAAAACACAGTAATAACATTTGTTTTCATTGGTTCCATAACAGTGAAGTGAGCATTAAAGCTACCTGATACTGCTACATTAGTAGTGTGGTACATGGGGTTGAGCATGGAGCCCTGGGGTTAATTCTTTCAAAAGTCAATAATAATAAATAATAATAGCAGCTGTCAAGTGGAGTGCCTACTTTGAGCTAGACACTCTACAAATAGCTTTGCGTTCATACTCTCATTTAATTCTCCCAACAACACTATAAGGAAGTATTTCTATTCCCATTTTCCAGAAGAGGAAAGTAAGGTTCAAGGTCTTATTGACATCAAGTGGCAGTGTCGTTATTTAAATCTGGGTCTGTCTGAATCCAAATCCATGCTATTTTCTCCCACATTTGGTTGCCTCATGAAGGTTCAAATTCCTTTCTCCTCTGACATTATTTTAACATACATACTTGGAATAAAAAGAGAAATATTTAAGGCTTTTTTTTGTTAGCTCACATAAATTTTGTTAATTTTTCAATGAAACTTAAGCCATGTTATTTTGGCCAGATCTAAGTAGTACATTTTCTGTACATTTTTCTAGATAATAATTGGACCTGTCTTTTATCCATGTGCTGTATCGGGGCGCTCCATAAATGTCTACAGGTATAATGAGGAAATAACCACAACTGATTCAAAGGAATGGTGTTCTGATACCCACCCATGTAAGGGTGTGTGTGTGTGTGTGTGTGTGTGTGTGTATTTTCTAGGCACACCTTTCTTCGGAAAAAAGGCAGCTATTCCTAGTCAGACAATGGAGCATTTCAACCCACTTAACTAAGCATATGACATTGAACAAGTTTAGAAGAGTTTGGCAAAATAGTATAGATAATGTGATTCCAATCTTGTAAACACACACATACTAACACATGTCTAGTTTGTTTTATAATATATGCATGTAATGATCTGGAAAGAATTATACTAGAAATTATAACAATAATTACCACTGAATGGTAGGATTCCAAATGATTTTTCTTTTTTCTTTTTGATGTTTTCCAAATTTCTAAGAAAAGGGTATTACTAATATAATACCCCTAAAAGTAATATTTTTAATGGGCATGAGAATTCCCAAAACATGGAATCAGTGGCTGGAGGTGTAGCCATGTATCATGAGGCTTCTTAGTTTTGCACCCATCTCTTGTTTATGAAGGTGGCCATTAATAATAAAGATCTTTGATATCTCTTTGCCACATTTTCGTTAGCTGGAAAGATAAACTGGTCTCAAAAAAATAGCAAAGCCAAAGGGTTTACCATGGGGTTAACCACTATGAACCAGCATGATTTAATAAGTGAATATTCTCATCCCTTTGTATGTCTTTGTGTTTGCATTCCCTTTGTGCAAGGATTGTTTCTAGGGATAAGAAATCATGGCATCATTGTGGTTGTCTATTTCCATGGCAACACATGGATTCAGGGAAGAGCTCTTGGTGTCTTTGCTATTTGTTGTGTGAGATTTTTACAGACACATGGTCCTTCTAAGTTAGTGAGGTTAATTCCCTGTGAGACTGCCTCATTTCCTGTAAATATTTGAAGCAGAAATGAGATACAATTTTGGTTCTCAGAACTCACATTAATATCCATAATTCTATGAGCAGCAATAAAGAGTACCAGTACTCTGAAAATATCTCATTTTTCATGACAATTCTCTCTTAAAATGTCACAAAACAAAAATCTTTTAAGGATTACTAGTTAGTGTAGAGTGTAACAATGATGGTGTTTCTAGTTAAGGTTCTGTTTCTCTCTCTCTCTCTCTCTCCCCCTCTCTCTGTCTCTCTCTCACACATACACACACACACACTTAGAAAGTAGAATATGGCTTTTCCCTTAATCTTTACTCAAATAGGATAGACCAAAATTTTGTCCGAGATGCTCTGCTTGTAATGTTTTCCTGGTAAATGCTTGAAACTGGCAACAAAATTGTATAGAAAGCTAGGAGGCAGATCTCATTTTATCACAATCTCTGTGATCTTGGGCAATTTCCATAACCTCTCTGTGCTTCCAATTTCTCATTAGTTAAATAATCTAAGCTAATAAAAGAAAGGAAAACCAGTTTGAAAGAAGAGTGAAAAAACAGAAAAGTAGGATTGCCTCTCTCCCCCCTCCAACACAACTTCTGTTCCTTTTTCCTCCACAAGTGCAGGGTTCATAGAAGGAAAGAAGGAATGAAAGAGGTTATCTTGCTGTTGGCCAAGCACACATATGAACCCCAAAGAATTTGCAGGTTATCATTAACTTCAGGTTCAAGCACTGTATCCCCAGCCCAAAAATTCCATACAATTGGGGGAGATTCAAGCCAGCTTATCCAATGGTCCATTAAATTTGCACCCACCAAGTCCACCCAGACACTCAGGGAGGTAGTTCTAGATCTTCAGAATAAAGAGCAGCCCTCTCTCTTCTTTTACTCTCCCTAGGTTTTTTGTTTGTTTGTTTGTTTGTTTTGTGAGGAAGATCAGCCCTGAGCTAACATCCATGCCAATCCTCCTCTTTTTGCTGAGGAAGACTGGCCGTGTGCTACACCTGTGCCCATCTTCCTCCACTTTATATGGCACACCGCCACAGCACGGCCTGAGAAGCAGTGCATCGGTGCACGCCCGGGATCCAAACCCGGGCCGCCAGCAGCGGAGCATGCGCACTTAACCGCTAAGCCACAGGACCAGCCCCCCAGTATTTGCTTTTTTAAGAAGAAAATGAATTTATTAAAGGATACTAGAGAGCTCATAGAATTTCCAAGAGGGCCAGTCTCTGAAGAACAATATCTAATCACATCATAAATGTTTTTCTGGGGACTACCAAGCCAGGGCGTAAATAGCCGCAAATCGGATTCTGCTGGCTGAGCAAACTGATCCCTGGCTGCAATCTGGGAAATCCAGGAAAGACATAGAGCTGCCTTGGCCTTGGGGAGATCATATTGACAGGTGAGCCAAGAAGAGGGAATTGAACCAACCAAACCTCACCTGCCCCTTGGCCCTGTATTAAAACTCCAGGCCCTCAGGGCAAGCTGATGGCAATCTCTTTTCTAGGGCAATCTCTTTTCAGATATTACTAAAAGGTCCCAAGCTTTCCTAACTGGTAAGTAGCTAAACCAGGATTCCAGCCCCGGGTCTAGGTCCTCGATGCTCAAAGTGTGGCTTGTGGACGAGCAGTGTTAGCATCACCAGAGCTTCTGACTTCCCATCTCTTAGCCCACAGTTGTTGACAGGTAAGATGAGAGTAATACCTGCTTTGCCTACTTTACGGGTTGGTTGCGAAAGTATTTGATGAAGTTTTTACTGCTCTGCAGAAGAATAAGAAATTACAGGATAGTATAGTGAGTTTTTCAAAAAGGCAATTTTAGGTTATTTAAAGGACTTTTTATAAGAAATTACCTCCTTGCTCGTTTGCTAGGATCATGTGCTTTCTTTCACGAATGGTGATGGTAGATGATAACTTTTCTCTCTCTCAAATATCATTTGGCAAAATAGAAAGTTGGACACTCTATGTTGCTATTCCTTTTTTTGTTTTTTAGGTGATTTTACTAGTATGTGAAATCCAAAAATCTGAGATCCACCATGTGAAAATGCTTGGAAAGCTACAAAAGTACAAAAAAACTTGAAGTGTTACTATTTTCTTAAGCACAGAATACTTCCCGAGAAAACTGTTTGAAGAGAAGGAGGTTATGCCCAGTGTCCAGAAATGTAAATGTCTTGATGGTCTCCTGGATCATGTTGTTCTTGGGAAGGAAGAGAAGGGCCCAACTAGGTGATCTGCAACTTGTGCCCCTCAGATACCCCTAGAAGGCGTTAGGACCCTCTAGTCCATGCATCAGGCACCCTGAGTCATTAAAGTAAACCCTGAAGGTGAAATTTACCTTTTTGCCACACTCTCATCTTCATTTCACTGGGCACATGCCTTATCCTACAAGGTGAGGGGGAAAGATTCATTGCTCGGTTGATTGCCATTGGTGATTCTGTTGTAGGAGCAGAATACCTGTTGAAAGTGGTACTAAATGTTACCCTTTCTTATACAAATATTTGGAAAGGAAATAAATCCTTTTAAGCACTGTTGATTTTTTAAAGCATCCTTTTAAAGTAACCATTTCAGAGCATAAAATCTTTTCTCCACTTAGTTATCTATCTATCCTTTACCATGCAAAGTCCCCAATTGTAATGATATGCACTAAATACTTTTGGCAATTTACCTTGACTTGTTAAAAATGCTCTATAAAAAAGACAGTTAATAAATAAATTACTAGCAGATCAGACATTCCCCATGGCTAAAATGTTTGGAATTCAAAAGGATGTCACCCAACATCTTGTCGCTTAGAAGAGACTTCTGCAAAGATGGCAAGAATCGTTTTAACCCTTCTATAGATAAATAACATTAAAACTGTGTACAAGAACTGAGTAAGGCTTCTATTTCCATGTGATAAGTATGCCCTGATAGCACATAAAACGTTAGAAGTGGAAGGAAATTTAGAAACCATCCAATCAACCTCCTTCTTTTAAGAATCTAGGAGATTGAGTGATGTAGTTGAAATCATGCAGGCTTAGAGCCAGGCAGACAGACCTGCCCCAAGTTAGCTCTGCCATTTGGCAGCTGTGCAGACTTAGGATGTCATTCATCACTCACCCCCCAGCTGCCTTATCTGTAAAGTGAGGATAATAATATTCTGAGATATTCTAAGTCACAGACACCTGGGAAGTTAAGTGGCTTTCTCAAAGTTACCCAATAACTTTACCCTTCAGAGCCCAGATTCGAAAGCAAGTATGGATGCTGTTTTTCTGCACAATTAGAACATAACCAATTAACAAAGACCTTGTCACTAAAGGGAATTGTCATATGATTACACAACTGCTTTTCATCTCTGCTTGTCCTTCTTGGGGCCAGCATATCACTGGGGAAGGAGGTTCCTGGTGAACTTGAAGTCTGCACTGCATAGCTTATCCTGAAGTACCAGAGAAGTTTAGCATTTATAACAAATAATACCTCACCTTCATGGTCATAAGAGGCAGACAATGTCTTTGACTCCTTACAATCAGTGACCTATCTTTGAAAGGCAATTCCTCCTAATTAAATGACACATAATACAGAAAATTCACCTCAAAAAGCCTGGCACTGGAGGTACTCAATGAAGTTCATTTCTCCCCTCCCTTTTTTTTCTCTTTCCTTGAAGATAGCAACATTAAAGGTAGAATTAAACAGCTTTCAGCCAACAGGGGAAACATTAGCCTCTCTTTATCAGTCAAGGGTTTAAAACGTCTAAATGGTTTTAAAGTCTGATATTTCAGAAAAGAAACCAAGGTTAGAGGTAGCAAAATGTAATTTTTGGCCTAACAATGTCTTAGGAAGAGTTAAATAAGACAAAGTCGTTCTGCAGCTTGATACTTATTGTTTAATGAGGAAGGAATTTGATAACATTTCTTATGGGCTAAGATATGAGGAAAAATTAGCCTATGGACAATGTTTTCAGTGAAAGAAAGAAGCCCTGTTATGCACGTCCACCAACAGTAGGGTGGGCTTGTGGGGTAGAAGTGGCGATGCACCGAGCAGATCCCTTTCAAGCAAGGACTTGCTGCCAGCTGCCTCCGGCTGCCAGCTCCTTTCAGGGGGCCTCGGCTGCAGAGAACCTCTTCACCTGAGGTCACGCTCTTGTTGGGCAGCCCATATGGGTCACTGGATGGAGGGAATGGGTGGTAATAAAGTCCCATCCATTTGGCAGGATGTGTGACCATCCTGCTGGACAGTTCTCTTTCCAGAACTTTCCTCTGAGTTGGCCAAGGCTTTGCCAAGCCTCCATTGCAGTTCAATTTCTCCCACTGCTCAATCCTCCTTCTGTTCACAAGTGTTAATCCCTTATAAATATCTAGTACTACAAACTCTGTCTCAGCATCTCCTTCAGAAAACCAAGCCTGCAACCAAAAGTGTCATGCCTTCCTAAGAAGTATGGGTTAACACTTTGTCTCAGTTTCTCTCAGGCAGCTAACACAGTGCTAAACAGGAGGGCTGTCCTAGACCAACCAGGCTGATATCAAACTCTAACTGATATCTCAACCTTTCCTTCCAACTTCATCCTCCAACCTGCCTCCTCTGAGCCTTTCACTCAAGCAGCGTGGGTTTGCTTACTTCCCATCTCTAAAACCCACTGCTCTGCTGCCTTAGAGAAATGCCCTCGCTGTCCCTTTCTGTCCAACTTTGACTTAGACTTAACCCGGGCTAAACCATTTGTCACAGCACTTATTTGGTGATGACTTTGGCAGGGATGAATTTCTTTTGCTCTAAAGTGCTATAAATTTTGCAAACACAGAGTTAAACCACAGCCAAGCCCTATACCAGCTAAGCTTGGGATATTGTGGGCTGAGCTTGCCAGGATCAGCTTCAGAACAGCAAGGCAATGCCAGGCTGCTCTGGGCCTGTAACCTGCAGAGGCTTCCTCTACCTATCACAGCTCTCTGCCTTCACAGTCATTCATTCATTCAACTAATTTTTATGCAGCAATGTCTTAGGCACCTAAGATATATCACTGAGTAAAACAATCATGTTCCTTGTCCCCAGAGCTTAACATCTAGGGTTAGAGATATAAATCCAACAAAAAAGCAAATAAGCATAATTGTCTATTCAGGATGCTAACAGAATATAGTGACGGAGAATAAAGTTGAAAAGTAGGAATCTACTCAGATGGCAGGCTCGGGGAAGGCCTCTCCAGAAAAAGACATTTAAATTGGGCCTGAAAGATGAGAAGACATGAACCATGGAGAGTCAGAGGAGGCGCATCCCAGGCGGGGGGACGATACCCAATCATCCTTTGTTTATTGGTCAACTAAGATACTGCTAAGTTGAGGACCAAAATACAGAAAGGAAGAAAACTTTCTTCTAATCATGTAAGAAAATGAAGTATCATATTGACTTATAAAAACTGTTTTAGAAGATTTGTTTTTTGTGTGCATTTTAGTCTACACTTGCAGAGTCCTGAACTGAGTAGATTGCTCCATGGCTCTGTGCTTTTGTACATTTGCTCTCCTCTGCCTAGACCTTACTTCTCCTCTGTCCTCTCAGCACCCTTCCTTGCTTATTCTTCAAGACTCAGTTTAAGCATCTTCTCTTTTTTTAATAGCATTTTTTGAATTGAGATATACTTTATGTAAAATTCACCATTTTAAAGTGTATACTTCAGTGGTTTTTAGTATATTCACTGTTTTGAAACCATCACCACTATCTAATTCCAGAACGTTTTCATCACCCACCCCCCAAAAAACTCTAGTACCTATTAGCAGTTAGTCCCCATTCTCTTCCACCCCCATCCCTTAGCAACTACTAATCTACTTTCTGTCTCTATGGATTTGCCTACTCTGGACGTTTCATATAATTGGAATCATACAATGTGTGGCTGATTGTGTCTGGCTTCTTTCATTTAGTATTATGTTTTCAAGGTTCATACATGTTGTAGCGTGGATCAGTACTTTATTCCTCTTTATGGCTAAATAATATTCCAGTGTGCAGATATACCAAATTTTGTTTATCTATTCATCTGCTGATAGACATTTGGGTTGTTTCTACTTTTTGACTATTATGAATAGTGCTGCTATGAACATTTGTGTACAAGTTTTTCTGTGAATACCTGTTTTTATTCTCTCATGTATATATTTAGGAATGGAATTGCTAGGTCATATGATAATTCTATGTTTAACATTTAGAGGAACTGCCAAGATGTTTTCCTCAGAGGCTGCACCATTTTGCATTCCCACTAGCAATGTGTGAGTATTTCAGTTTCTTCATATCCTTGCCGATTCTTGCTCCTGTCTTTTTTAAGTAGTATTATAGACATCGTAGTGGGTGTGAAGTAATATCATGGTTTGCATTTACTAAAGAGGACTTGCATTTCCCTAATGACTAATAATATTGAGCATTTTTCATGTATATCTTCTTTGAAGAAAAATCTCTTCAAGTCCTTTGCCTGTTTTTAAATTGGGTAGTTTGTCTTTTTGTTGTTGAGTTCTAAGAGTTCTTTACATATTCTGGATACTAGACCATTGTAAGATGTATGATTTGCGAATATTATCTCCTATTCTGTAGATGCTTTTTCATTTTCTTAACAGTGTCCTTTGACACACAAAAGTTTTTAATTTTGATGAAGCCCAATTTATTTTTTTTTATTGCTTGTGCTTTGGGTGGCATATGTAAAAAACCATTGCCTAATACCAGGTCTCGCATATATTCACCTATGTTTCTTTAAGAGTTTATAGTTTTAGCTCTTATATTAGGTCTTTGATCCATTTTGAGTTAGCTTTTGTATATCGTGTGAGAAAGGAGTACCCATTCACTCTTTTGCATGTGGATATTTAGTTGTTCCATGCCATTTATAAAAAAGACTATTCTTGCCCCCATTGAATGTTCTTGGCACTCTTGTCAAAAATCAATTGACCATAAATGTATAAGGTTTTTTCTGGACTCTCAATTTTCTTCCATTGGTCTGTATTTCTATCTAAATGCCAGTACCACATTTTCTTGATTACTGTAAATTGTAGTAAGTTTTGAAATCAGGAAGTGAGAGTCCTCCAACTTTGGTCTTCTTTTTCAAGATTGT
Organism: Ceratotherium simum simum; assembly: GCF_057802395.1. Lineage (NCBI taxonomy): Eukaryota > Metazoa > Chordata > Mammalia > Perissodactyla > Rhinocerotidae > Ceratotherium > Ceratotherium simum. The sequence goes on along the minus strand of NC_141903.1, from coordinate 72,540,662 downwards.
TTTGGCTATTCTGTGTCCTTTGTAGTTGGAAATTTCATGGAGATTGCATTGAATCTGTAGCTCAGTTTCAACAGTATTGCCATATTAACAACAGTAAGTCTTATAATCCATGAAAGCAGAGTGTTTTTCCATTTATTTAGATCTTCTTTAATTTTTTTAACAATGTTTTATAATTTTCAGTGCTATTGTAAGTGGAATGGTTTTCTTGATTTTCAGATTAAGTGGCTTCTGATGTGTAAAACTTTCCCTGACCCTCACTTCCCCCAAGTGAGAACGGATAGCTCTCCACCAAGTGTTCTCTCTCTACCTGGCATATACCTGCATTATAATACCCACCACAATGTACCAAAAGACCCAAATCTACATAATGTCAATTTCACTTACTGTGAGCAGAGACCCTGTTCTGCTCATCTTTTTTTGTCCCTAAGACAGACTTACAGGCAGTCACACAATAGGAGTCCAGTAAATGTTTATGGAACAGATAAAGGAGGAAATAATTGCCACCGTTGTGGCTTTTAAATAAGACTGAGGAGATCAGTTAGGAATGCTAGGGAGAGGGAGGGGTGGGGAATGAGGCTGGAGAGGCAGATACTGGAACTGGTGTTTCACTCTCCACACAAAGGGGAGTGGTGAGATGGAGATGATTCTGCCAGTGTTGAAAGAAGACTGATAGGTGATTTGGATGGGAGGGTGTCATCCTGGAGAGTTTCTTCCAGGAACTTTCTGAAGTGTGGGTGTGAGGACGTGAGTCTGATGTAGGTTAATGTATGTGGAAATGGGAAAGAAGGAAAGGATGTGAGAGATGTTAGGAATTCAGAATTCTCAGGACTTAGTGGCTGGTTAAATTTGAAGAAGAGGAGGAAATTAATGGTGATAATGTTTCAATTCTGAGATGCCAAGAGCATGGGCAGAAATAGCAAAGTCTAGGGATGAAGCTAGCAATGGAAATTTGATATCTTCTTGGTAATCTTAGTGAAAGTCTCAACTTCACTCAGAAACACACTCTACACTGGTCATTCTGGGAGATAGTGTCTCAGGTCTTCCCTTTATTAAAATCTATTCCTCTCCTTTTAATCACAGCCACTGCATATCTCTTCTCTAATTTTCCAACCAATTAGAACAACTCATGACTCATCCTAATTCCCCTAAACAGTTTTGTAAATAGAGAGAAATTATTTCTTTATTTCCTTGATATGTTTCTGAGTTCATGCTAGCCTGGTAATATAAATTCCTTGAGCAAATCAAATTTTATACTGTGTATACTATGGTTGTGTTGACGGACTACATAATGTACTTACTAACCTTCTGTAAGGACACAAAGCAATGTTTTCATTTCAGAAGAATGTGCAAATTTCTTTAGCAGAGTGTGCATATTCCATTTTGCTCTTTACCATGCTTTTCAATTAGTTTAACCTTTATCATAGGGATCAGAAAGAGTAGAAGGTGTTCAACTCCCTGTTCTTTTATTCATTGACCTGTACACATCATCTAAATTTCATGAAATTCAGTTTCTGCAATGCAATTTTGTGAATTTTGTGAATATTATGTGAAATTATGTATATCAAGTCCTTGGCAAATAGATGCTCAATATATGTCAGTTCTTCTCCCTTTTCTTCTTTTTCAATATATGGTGTGCTTTCCACATTTAAACTTCAGATAAAATGAGTCAAGCAGATGGACTCTTATCTTGAAATAGGGGACCAGAGAGCTGGGATTGGAGAGGACTGGAGCAGCTCATTTCCTGAATGTCAAGGGCATCTCCATTCTGAATCCCATTAGTGAAAAGCATTAAGTAGCGCTCCCTCTGAAATGAGATATGTTGTGTTCAATATAGTTTGCATTTTTGACCAATTTCTTTTTTTTTTTTTTTTTTGTGAGGAAGATCAGCCCTCAGCTAACATCCGTGCTAATCCTCCTCTTTTTGCTGAGGAAGACCGGCTCTGAGCTAACATCCATTGCCGATCCTCCTCCGTTGTTTTTCCCCAAAGCCCCCCAGTAGATAGTTGTACGTCATAGTTGCACAGCCTTCTAGTTGCTGTATGTGGGACGCGGCCTCAGCATGGCGGGAGAAGCGGTGCGTCGGTGCGCGCCCGGGATCGGGATCCGGGCCGCCAGTAGCGGAGCGCGCGCACTTAACCGCCAAGGCACGGGGCCGGCCCCTTGACCAATTTCTAACATATTTTACCAGGATTATAATTTTCTAATCTTTTTGAGCTTTTAAAATCATTAAATCTCAAGGTGAAAATAAGTCTACAAAACTATTTGTGATTAAAAACACAAATATTTGCATTCTGACTGTTCAGGAATTTAGGGGATTCAGAAAAGTATTGGGCAAGATTTCTCTACTTAAAGAACTCACAATCTAGTTGGAAAGATAGATATTGCATAATGCCAAAGAATCACAGTGTAATTCAGACTTTAACTTTGTGATTCAGACTTTAAGTATCATAGAAATTCTGAGAAAAGGATGATCTTCAGAGGCTTTATGACTAGAGCGAGACTTTGAACACTGAGTAGAATATGACACATTAGGTGGGTAGATTTCCTAAAAGAAAGAGAATCCCAGGCATGGAAGGGCCATGTGAGCAGAGATATTGTGTCTGGAGACAGGTCTTGACATTCAACAGGATAAGGAGATTTAAAACTGGACAGCTGCATGCAAAAGAATGAAAGTACACCATTATCTTACACCATACACAAAAATTAACTCAAAATGGATTAAAGACTTGAATGTGAGACCTGAAACCACAAAACTCTTAGAAGTAAATATAGGCAGTACACTCTTTGACATTGGTCTTAGCAATATCTTTTTGAACACTGTGTGTACTCAGGCAAAGGAAACAAAAGAAAAAATAAACAAATGGGGCTACATCAGATTAAAAAGCTTCTGCAAAGCAAAGGAAATCATCAACAAAATGATAAGACAACCCATCAACTGGGAGAAAATATTTGCAAATCATATATCCGACAAGGGGTTAATTTCCAAAATATACAAATTCATACAACTCAACAACAAAAAAATGAACAACCTGATTTAAAAATGGGCAGAGGATATGAACAGACATTTGTCCAACAAAGATATACAGATGGCCAACAGGTACATGAAAAGATGTTCAACATCACTAATTATTAGGGAAATGCAAATCAAAACTACAATGAGATATTACCTCACACCCATCAAAATGACTATAATTAACAAGATAAGAAATAACAAGTGTTGGAGAGGATGTAGAGAAAAGGGAACCTTCATACACTGCTGGTGGGAATGCAAACTGGTGCAGACACTATGGAAAACAGTATGAAGATTTTTCAAAAAACTAAAAATATAAATACCATATGACCCAGATATCCTACTACTGAGTATATCCAAAGAATATGAAATCACAATTCAAAAAGATTTATGCACCCATATGTTCATTGCAGCATTATTCACAATAGCTAAGACGTGGAAGCAATCCAGGTGCCCATCAACAGATGAATGGATAAAGAATATGTGGTATATACATATACAATGGAATACTACTCAGCCATAAAACAAGACAAAATCATGCCATTTGCGACAATATGGATGGATCTTGAGGGTATTACGCTAAGCTAAATAAGTTAGACAGAGAAAGACAAATATCATATGATTTCAGTCATATGTGGAAGATAAACAAACAAATACATAGATAAGGAGAACAGATTAGTGGTTACTGGAGGAAAAGGGAGTGGGGGGAAAGGTGAAAGAGGTAAAGGGGCTCATGTGTATGGTGACGGATAAAAACTAGATTACTGGAGGGGTCAGCCCTCTGGTGTAGCGGTTAAGATCACACGTTCCACTTTGGGGGCCCAGGGTTCACCGGTTTGGATCCTGGGCGTGGACCTACTCACCACTCATCAAGCCATGCTGCAGCGGCATCCCACATAAAAGAACTAGAAGGTCCTACAACTAGGATGTACAACTATGTACTGGCGCTTTGGGGAGAAAAAAGAAAAAGAGGAAGATTAGCAACAGATGATAGCTCAGGGCCAAGCTTCCTCAGAAACAAAACAAAACTAGACTATTGGTGGTGAACACAATGCAATCTATACAGAATGTGAAATATAATAATGTACAGCTGAAATTTATACCATGTTAAAAGCCAATATGACCTGAATTAAAAAAATTTTAATAAATAAAAATAAATACAGGAAAAAAAAACAAACTTATTGACCTGAGGGAGGCATTTGTATTGGGGCGTTAGGGGGAAATAATAGGAGGTAGAATCAAATTACATGGACTTTGCTATTCTCGTTGTTTCCAAATCCAAACTATCTTTTTTTGTTGTTTTTTTTTTTTTCTTTGGAGGGGGATAGATGAGAAAGCTTGGAAGAAACAAATGTTGCTAGGCACACACTGAATGAAAACCTAGATACAATCACTCTCTGAGTTGATTGGGAATTGGAAACTACAGAATCAAGAGGTTGGATGGGATTTTGAATGGTTGGACTCTCTCTGGCCTGAGGCAGAATAAGGCACAAGCCATCCTAGACTGATTCAAAGCTATATTTTAAAGTTAATAGATATTGAGACTGTAATCTCCTTGGTAACTTTCCAATTCCAAAGCAACCTTCACATCAGAAAATCTTTCCTACAGTGTACTGAAGTATCTCTCATGGTGACCGAAGCCCCATGCATTTGTTTCTGTCTTAGTGGAAATCAGGAACAGATGCTCACCATCCATTCCACTAGCTACTCCAAGACTAGGCTACTACCATTCAGTTGCCTCTTTCAAATATTAAATGACCCTTGTCTGTGCTTAGTCAGAGAAGTGCTTCTGCTTCAGGTTATTTTAAAGATTCTTCAAGTTGGCTCATAAGACATCAACTTAGATGGCTTAATTCCCTCTACTTTTTACTATCATCAATTCCTCCTCCCTACTGCTTCTTAAAACTTTCTCTCAATAACTAATGTTTAATCTTGGAAATGTCAATTTCCCTTTGGTCCAGGTATACAGCCACGTGAAAGAAGCAGGAGATTGTGAGTTAAACAGGCTTAGATTCCCAACTTGATTTCTCTGTGACTCAAGTTTCCTTATCTGCAAAACAATAACAATAGCACCAACCTCGTTTCTACCTGAATTCCTAAGCTTCAAGAAATTGAAATTTTTAATTTTTATCAAAGCCTATGTTTAAAACTACCACCAAAATTGGGGGTAAGGATCATCTCTTGACCAATGAGCTATATTTTAAATTATTTACTTTTAAAATATGCAATATATTTACATATTTAAGATTCAAAAAAGGTCAAAAGATATACAGTAAAAATTCCTCCTCTCACCCTGTCCTCCAGCCACCCTGGAGGCTTTGATACATATTCGAGCACACACATACCTTTTTTCGTTTTTCTCCCCTTTTAGGCAAATACCAGCATTTTTCTTCGTATTGCCCTACACTTTGCTTATTATTGAACATAACTTGGAGGACATTCCATTGTAATACAGAAAGAGCTTCCTCATTCATTTTTATGATTGTATGTACCATAATTTATTTAATGAATGCCCTATGGATAGACATTTAGGCTGTTTCCAAAATGATCTTATTAAAAGCAATACTTCAATTAAAAATAATGGCCTTGCTCATAGACCATTTTGTATATGTGCAAATATGTCTGTTACATACATTTCTCAAAGCTATTGCTGGGTCAAGGGGTAGGTACATTTATAATTTTCGATAGATATTTGTAATTATTTGATTCCCTATTTCTCTGCATGTCCACCAATATAATTCATGATCAAACTTTTTGACCTTTGCCAGTTCTCAGAGGTAGAAAATGGTAATGATGTGTAATTTTAATTTGTATTTCTCTTTTTATGAGTGAAAATGAGCATCTTTTTATATTTTAAGAGCTGTTCATATTATGTTTTTTATAAACTTTCAATTAGTGAGTCACAATGTAAAATCATGAAAAAAACAGGACTTTATCACAGTTTAATGAAGTAAAAAAATGCCCTTTCTCCTCAATATAAAGATAAGCATCTTTCTCTATGCAAATGACACAGTTTTACTGGAGTGAACACAGACTAATCTTAAAAAGAAGCTGAATGCTTGGCCAATTATGTCTTAGGTCAGCCCAACATCAGTTGTATTAAGACTAATGTCTTAGCTTATTGCTGTTTACTATGTGCCAGGTGGAAGCCTAAACACTTGACATTACTTTTCCCTGTGAATTTCTGTAGCAGCCGTATAAGATAAGTTCCATTTCACAAGAGAGAAACTAAGGCACAGGGAGGCCAAGGAGCTTGCCCAAGTCTACTCAGCTAGTATTCACACAGCTACTCACAGATTTTTAACTCCAGAGTGCCCTATATAACAACAAATTCGTATTGCCTTTCTGGAGTGTGGCTTTCCAACATCCCAGTGTTCCGTTTTAAATAAGCCCAGCCCATGAGTAAATGAAGTCAGCTTCTTGGGCCACATGTTGCAAATAACTTCACCTGGTGAACTGTTGTAGGATCAGTAACCAAAGGAATTTCAGGACTATAAAGTAACATTAAACAGATGAAGACTGGCCTGGCTTAATAAACCTTTGAGAGTTAGGGTAAAGATATCTCCCCAAAAGAATGACATAAAAATAAACTCAATAAAAGCAGAAGAGCTTATTTTCTCATCTAAATACAAATTTTTATTTTTTATTAATAATTAGTTGAAATTCTTTTAGATAAAACAATCTTACCTTATAAATAAATTTTACTATTAAGCAAATTGTGATAATGTAAGAAGCATACAATATTCTGTCTACCTAAGAAAATTTAAAGATTTAAAGGTTGGCCTTTATATAGGGTTCATAGTGTAAGGATAAGCGTTGGCTGGGCCTTGGAGAAAAATGACTGGACCCCTAGGCCACCACTATCTTTTGTAAAGCCTTAATGCAAATTTTAGAAAGGGTTCCCCTGGGTGGACCAACTGGAAAAAAGCCACTTGCTCTGAGTGGATAAAGTCTCGTGCAGAGCACAAGGCTTGGCAATGGGGAGGTAGGGCTCCTTATCTGGGTGTTTTTATGCACTGTACAAGATGCACAGCTGTAAGCGATGGCCTTACTGGGCCCTTCACCTCAATTGCTTCTCTACCTTTAGAAAAGTCTTGGGCATCCTTCAGAGTATCTCTGAGACCTCCCCAAATACCTTGGGTATTTTGTGCCAGATTGGAGTTATGCAAAGCAGCTGAAGTTTCCTCCTTTCTTTATCTTCTGATCAATGGGCTCAAACCACTCTGTTCTAGTACACCCAGTAAGAACACTATAAGCAGCCCAACTCTTCCATCCCCCCTACAGTGACCCTATTCATGGCCATTATCAACAGTAAAGAAACGTTCCCCTTCCATGGGCCTCTTGAGCTCACGGGTCTTAATATTTCATATGAGCTCCATCTAATTCCAAGGGTTTCTTCCTAAATGAAGCATACATATGTTGCAGACAAATCTTTGACCACTGCAGAATTTCTCCATCCCTTCTCAGTTTCATCTCCTTCTCTCTGTTACAGCACCTAGGGAGATTATTACCAAAAAGAAACAGCCTGGCACTGAAGGTTTCCCCCCTTCTCTAGACACACGGGGCCTGGGAAGTGGCTCCTGTCTTCTTCTTGTGAGCTTTTTCATCTTTCGATTTTCAATCCGTGTCTTGGCTCTAGGTCCTGCTCCATGTCCAACATCAATAGATCATATACCAACATTATATAATTCCTATTTCTGGACCTATTTATCCTATTCATCTGGGAAAGATGCAATCACTCTAAGTCAATGAGGGTGTACAAAAAAAGAGAAGGATTTACCAGGAAGCTCATGAAGCTTGAATTGCAGGAACCTGCCTTTGTAATCAAGGTGGTTAAGCACCGGGATCAATCCCTAAAATTATGGAGGCCTCTTCTGTACTTATGGAATAGAAATGTGAAGTCTCACCCAAATACTCATCTGTGTTTTTAAGGACATAAAAAACCATGTTTGAGAAAAAAATAAGCTAGCTTTTCTTGGAGTTTCCTCTGTATTCTGCCTGTTTGCGTTAGTGAATTGTCCTCATCTGTGGGCAAACACATACTATCAGAAGCCAAAATTCTTAAAGAAGAACGTTACCCTTGCTGCCTGACACTTGGGTATCTACAGCTTGGGGATTCTTTTTGACCAACAAAGCAGGATAGTTGCCCTTACAGCATTCTCTAGAGAGTTCAGTCTTGATTCAGGTCCTGTTAATAGAGATGAGGGCAGTCTGACTTTTAGACAACTTAAAGGACATAAGTTCTATTGTTATAGGAAGTTAGATCACCAGACAGAAATGTGTTGGGAGTATTTTAGCTCCAGTTAAACGTACTAGAATTCTTTTCTATGCCCTTGGCTTTTATCAAGGTTCAGTTTAAGAATTGGTTATGGAACCATTTCTAAATCTTCTGCATAACCACTGATGACTACATTGCTCCTTTGATAATTATATAAATATAGAGAGATATATACATATATGAAGAGAGCTACATATGGAGAGAGATATATGTATTGATGTACATCTATACATATCCATAGAGAGAGAGGAGGAAAGAAAGACTGAACAAAAATGTTGATAGTAGTTAATATAGATTTATGGAATATTCTTTAAACTTTGCTCTATTTTCCAAGTATTCAACAAGAAAACTATATTGTTTTCAGAATAAAAGAAAAAATTTTAAAAATAATTAGGTAACTTTGGAAAGCAGTGTTTTGACTAGAGACTGTAAGACTAAAGACAAAGGGAACTTCACATAAACACTGTACTGTACTTGATAAAGTTGTTTCTCATGGGGGTATAAATTAAGAATTCTGAAACTACTGTACATGTAAGCTGGGATTGAAAAAATAAGTAAATAGTGGCAGATGATAGGATCCAGTTTTCTCACTTTTTTTTTTTTTTTGGTGAGGAAGATTAGCCCTGAGTTAACATCTGTTGCCAATCCTCCTTTTTCTGCTGAGGAAGATTGGCCCTGGGCTAACATCCGTGCCTGTCTTCCTCTACTTTATATGTAGGACGCCTGCCACAGCATGGCTTGATCAGCGGTGTGTAGGTCCACACCTGGGATCTGAACATGCAAACCCTGGGCCACCAAAGCAGAGCATGCAAACTTAACCACTATGTCACTGGGCCAGCCACCAGTTTTCTCACTTTTGGAGTGGAAAGTTAGAAATAAGCAAGGCAGAAGACTAGAATGAAACTTGTGGTACGGATTAATGAGGCAATGACACCCCAGTGGCAATGATCACACCCAGCCCCCAGATCTTGGTTTCTAATACCATTTTCCAATAAAAGGAATCAGGACTCCTTGAAGAAATGGCTAATTCTAGTGCTGCAGCAGGGAATACATAAGATGAGCCTGAAGCATCTTGTAGTGGCAGAAAGTAAGGGAGTGTTCAAAAACAAAATTATGGGAGTATGTCAAAGGGACACAGGAGCTGACTTGAACGATCTCCCAACGGTCAAAGCTGGAACAATTTGAGCAAGAAAATAAATAATGTAGTGTTATATACAACACAAAGTATAAAATAAATATGTATGAATCCATACTGATATAAATAAATGATTGCATAAGTAAATAAGTAGAGGAAAAGAGACAAATATCCTATACAGAACTCCAACTAACTTATGTAGATACTCTCTCCTCAAGGAGGTGGAGCTTAACTCTCTACCCCTTAAGTGTGGGCTGTGTCTAGTGATTTGCTTCCAAAGAGTATAGAAAAATATGAAAAAGGAACTTTACAGTAGAGGAACCTGACAAGCACTACAACAGCCGAGTGATCAAGATTAATATCATCAGTGATAAATCATGTTGATAATATGTACCCTTGATATGATGTCATAACAGTGACCCTTCACTTCTATGGTCCTTCTTCCCCAAAATTCATAAGCCCAGACTAGAAAAACATCAGACAAACCCAAAGTGAGGAACATTCTTCAAATACTTGAGCAATATTCCTCAAAAGTGTCAAGGTCACCAAAAAGAAGGAACAACTGAGAAGCTGTCACAACACAGAGGAGCCTAATGAGACAAGTTGATTCAATGTAATGTGGTATCCTGGATGAGATTCTAGAACAGGAAAAGGACATCAGGGAAAAACTAAGGAAATTAGCATAAAGTATGGAGTTTAATTAATAGTAACATACCAATGTTGGTTCATTAGGTGTGACAAATGTACTGTGGTAATGTGTGCTGTTGACAATAGGGGAAACTGGATGCAGGCTATATGGGAACTGTCTATACTATCTTTGCAACTTTTCTGTAAATCTGAAACTATTCTAAAATTTTAAAAATTATTTTAAAAAAAGAATTAGGAATAGATTTTCATACAAATGTATACTTGAATCAGAGTTCCTTTAGAGAGGTAAAGAACAGAGCCAAGTCAACACCAAGGTAAACATCAGTTCTTTTTGCTGGAGGCCATCATATTTTGGCAGTTCATAGTGGGTAAAGTATAAAAGCTTTAGATCCACACAGCTGCGTCCAAATCCCAGCTCTGCCACTTACTGATGGTGTAACCTTGAGCTAGTTATTTAATCACTCTGAACCTCATTTCCCTTATCTGTTACCTGTGGATAATAAAACTGAATATCTACTTCCTAGTTATTCTGAAGATTTAACGAGGTGATATATTAAAGCATTTAGCACAGTTCGTGTGTGATAATTGTGCAATAAATGCTAGTTGCAATTATTACATTGCATTTATTATTGTTATTAACATTATAGCTGAGCAGAACTCTAGGAAAGCCCCGATCTAGACCCACATATCTGACTGAGCTGGCAGCCAGAATTCACCCTGATGTGTTCATCCCCGAGAATGGGCGCTTTTTCATTTCCTTAGGAAATACGAACTTGATTGAGATAGTTGTTTCGTTTGTGTTCGTGCTGATAGAGTGGCTGGTTATTTGAAACAACTCCAACATTTGCTAGGCAACAAGAAAAACAAGTTTGGGATGATGTGTTCATGGTAATGAATACACCAAACCCAGTCCTGTAGAGTTCCCACCCTGGGAAAGTGACATGTTCGTTATGCCCGCTCATACCTGGAGGCAACACAGGAAACTGAGTCACACGATTAAATATCGTAGCTGGCAAGTGTATCTCTGGAAATCGAGTTATATTCTTGAAATTGGGCTGCTCTCCTCTAACTTCCATTCTTCTCCAACTTCTAAACACCATTTCATTGAGTTAATTTTCTATATAGAAATTTGAGCAGCCCAATTCTCTCCACAGCAAACACCTTGCTTCAATGCTTAACAAAGCCAGATAATTCTTTAATGGGAATTCTTTTAATTCTGTCTGGAATTTACCAAGACAAAGTGGTTTATAGGAATTAACTTTTATTTATAAGAGTTATTTTATTCTTGTGCTATCAAAGTTTTCAAATTAGTAATCTTGTCCTTTCTATATATATCCTAATCCACTCCTCTCATTCAAAAAATAGTAATCCAAATTTTCCTTAGGCCTTGCCCTCATTTCTGCTCTCAGCATGTCTTTCACCCATTAATAACTGTTTCTTGCAGCATATCCAGAAGGTATTTAGACTGGGCCGATATGCTGAGCAAACCATATTTCTTCACTATAGAGAAAAAGAAACCACAATTGGTCATCAACGTGACTCACTCAGGCTTCCACCACCACACCCAAACCACACGCACTGCAAATACTTTGGTTAGATTTAACCAAGGAAATAAAGCCATCATGCAGAGCAAGATTTTGTGTATCAACATATGCTTAATATCACCTCTCTTTGGTGTTTATAATAGTCTTGATCCTTCTTGCTGCAGGTCACTTCACATTACATAGTTAATGGTGTTGGATTTATTTTGTTTGTTTTTTTCCCTGAATTTCTATCGTTTCAGGCTCAGATTGTTACGTGAGGACAATGTGCCCTTTCCAAGAAGCTCTTCAGTGGCCTGTGAGCTCGTCATATATCCAGATTTAACTTTGTTGAGAGAAAGTATCCTTTGGTTATAATACTCAAAGTCATTTTGGTACTTGTATAATCTTGATTTTTTTTTAACCCAATACAAAAGAGATCCACTAATTTCTGGAGAGGAGAGAGTTGAGAGCATGCACCAGGGACTGTTGGGAGTGTCCTCCCAGCCCATATTCCAGTCCCTCCTTCTCTGGAGTAGAATCCCAGAGCCCATCAGGGCTTCATCACTCTACCCCCTTCCTCCCAACCTACAGTTGATTGGACCAAGGGTAGACTTGACTTGAACTGACCCAAACAGATTTGCTTTCCTGGATAAAGAAACTAAGAAGGAGCCAGCCCTGACGGCCTTGTGGTTACAGTTTGGCACTCTCACAGCTTTGGTGGCACAGGTTTGTTTCCCGGTCACGGAACCACACCACCTGTCTGTCAGTTGCCATGCTGTGGCAGCAGCTCACATAGAAGAGCTGGAAGGACTTACAACTAGGATATACAACCATGCACGGGGGCTTTGGGGAGGAAAAAAAAAAGAGGAAGATTGGCAACAGATGTTAGCTCAGGGCGAATCTTTCCCTGCAAAAAATAAAAATAAAAAAAGGAAATTAAGGAGGAGACAGAGAGAGAAACTTTCTAAGTGGCAAGAACTATGACATGAAGCACATAGACCTGGGATTCTCACTGGGAACTGACAACTCAGCAAGCCAGCCTGCAGAGAAAGAACATAGCAGGCCTGCAAGGGAAGCAGAAATGAGAGTTGGAGATCAAGGAGGGCGAGCTTCCTTGCTAGAAGCAGCCTTCCAGCTATGAGTTCCAGTCTCAGGTGAGGCCCAGTTGCATTCCAACTCTTTAGTTCTAGGAAGCCCCTTATTTCCTTGGAACTAATCTGCCCTCTTTATTGTTTTATTTATTTATTTATTTATTTAGTGAGGAGATCAGCCCTGTGCTAACATCTGCCAAGCCTCCTCTTTTTTCGCTGAGGAAGACTGGCCCTGGGCTAACATTCGTGCCCATCTTCCTCCACTTTGTATGGGACGCTGCCACAGCGTGGCCTGCCAAGCAGTGCGTCGGTGCATGCCGGGGATCTGAACCGGCGAACTCAGGGCCACCGCAGCAGAGCATGTGCACTTAACCGTTTGCGCCACTGGGCCGGCCCCCTCTTTTTCATTTTAACTAGTACAGTTGGCTTTTTCTGTTACTAACAACAAGAGTCTCAACAAATACAGAGCATAACTGGAAAATCTCTCCTAACTACTGCACATCACATTCACAATTCTCTTTATGGAGAAAGGTATCCCTATTTGGCTGCGGGTTACCATTCAAACCCACTCCTCCCTGTTTGGTTCTCATAGTAGATAAAGAAAAGCAATCCTAAACCTTCCCTTTGCCTGCCATCCTTCTTCCAACCTCACTCACCCTTCTCACAGGAAGCCAGCTGTCTCCCCACTGGGAGGTCTCCCCAGTGGGCCATGCACGAGCCATGCTCCTTTTCCCTTCCCTGAAGTTTTCCACGTTATCGTTCTCCCTGGAAAGTCTCATCCTCTGGGGATCTAAATCCTGCATATTCTTCAGGGCCCAGCATAAGCCCACCCACCATGAGGCCTGGCCAATCATTCTGCCCTACATTTTTCTCTTCCTTTTCTGAGCTCTTTGAAATGTTTCTAGTACCTATTTATTGACACTGAAAAATGTTCAGGATCCTATGTTAGGTGAAGAATGCATTTACAAAATAGCATGTATGTTACAGAGCTATAGATAAAGATAAAGCTATATATCAATAAATTAACTGTATGTTGGGATTTGGGAGTAATTTTATTTCAGTTTTATTTTCCCAGCTTATGTTTTCTTAATTATTTATATAATAAGCACATAATGTGCAATAAAAATAATAAAAGGAAAAGTCTATGCTCTTCGATCTGGCTTTTAAAGACTTCTATAATTTGAGTCCTCCCAAAATTCAGCACAAACCCATATGGTGAATTGTTCTCTTCTCATTTATTCAGGTTACCTTCTACTTCCAAATGTACTGCAATATATTTGAAGATTCAGATCAGACTGGCTTGTTTTTTCTTACTCTTCATCTTTCTATTCCCCTAATTCTGATTTAACAGAGTTATTAATTGATTAATTTATACTTGATAACATCTGAGTAAAGTTAAGTGAAATCTTATACTCTGTATAAGTGTGTACACTCCTTCTGAAAGATGCACTAGTCAGCCTTTCATTGTTGGAGTCCCTGTGATCACCATTTCTGTCACCAGCTTCTTTCTTCTGGGAAACTTCAAGTATCACATCTTATATTTTTCATTGCATCATTTCAATATAGGCAAGATGATCACATGTTCAAATAATGCATGTCAAAAATAGATCTTAAAATAAGCAAATGGTGTCTAACTCATTCCTTGAGTGGGTTTGGCCAAATGCTATATGTCAGGAGGCTTTATGAGACACGGCATTTAAGTGGAGGCTTCACAGAGGAGACACCTAAACATGTTTTCCTCTTTGTAGGTGTGCCATGAGCTGATTGTATCTGTAGCTAAATTTTTAATTAGGTACTACTGATGACTCAGGTCACTTTTCGGCTTTATGTCCCTCTCATGGGGTTTTAACTGAGCACTATTTAATGCTTCAGATAAAATGATATTAAATCAATTATCTTTGCTTAAAAATACCCCTATGACCCATTTGCCTTAATCAGGTGTCTTCTTAGGACCATCCCTGACAGTGGTCATCTGACCTCTGCCCAGTGACTACTGCAAGTAGGATTATGTACTGGTGAAGGTCCTGGGCTTTGGACTCAGTTAAATATAGGTCTGAATCACAGTTCTGGTACTTAGCTGTGAGCTCTTAGGCAATTTACTGAATCTCTCTGAGACACAGTATCTTTTTTTTTTTTTTTTTTTGCTGAGGAAGATTAGCCCTGAGCTAACACCTGTGCCAATCCTCTTCTATTTTGTATGTGGGTCACTGCCACAGCATGGCCACAAATGGTGTAGGTCTGCGCCCAGGATCTGGGCCCGCAAACCCTGGCTGCCGAAGCAGAGCGTGCCAAACTTAACCACTATGCTATAGGATAGTGGATAAGAGGATAAGAAAACTAGAGGATCAATTCAGGATGTGCAACAGAGGGAAAGGATATAATCAAAATGGCATTTTTAATGACGTTTAAAAAAACCCGTAAGAACTGACCAATAGTAGTTTATACACACACACACACACACACACGCACACACAAACACACGCACTCCCCTAGGCACATCACTGGTGCCCTGTCCCAAGTCCAAATGTCTCAGAGCCTAAGGGACATCCTCTGTAGAGTGTTGCAGAGAAGCCCAAGCTCTCATGGCAGTACAGGAACATCACAAGCTACTGTTCCCCTTCCTCACTACATGGTGGTTTGTTGCAGAAGAGCCCAGGCCCAGAAAATTTTTGTCTGATTTGGATGGTTGGGATGAGGAGGATTGAATCAATAGCATCATTTCCCTAAAACCACATTTATTTCTAGTCCTAGCTGGGTCTATGTTTATTTATTCAAAAACTTTCTTCAGAATATTCTTGAAACGAGATTATCTCCCCACATTGTCATCCAAGCTCAGGTCTGAGACAGCATAGCAGAAAGAAGAATCACAACACATCAGTCAATGAATACTTTAATGTTAAGATCAGAAAATAAATTTCCAGACACAACTCTAAATATCTACTTTGCTCTAATCTCTTAACAGAAAAAAAAAAATCTTTCCCAAACCTTCTGTATCTCTATCTTTAAAGGTATGGTATACATTTGGGAAGCAGTAAAGACTCTTTTGAGTAATCTTTTCTTTCTTTTCCCCACCCATCCTTCAACATATGCACACATATACTACACACACACAACAATTAGGTAGATAGGAGGTAGGTAGACAAATTATGTATATGGAAAGTCTATGTTAGGCTGATGGGTAGAGAAAGTGGAGAAGAGAATTGTGCAAATTGCGTAAAGTAATTCTGCAAAGAAGTTTTTGAGGAGGAAGCATGTTAGAGGAGAATTGTCTGATTATTAATATTTAGTTTCAAATTCCAAGTCACAATTTATGATTTCTAGATGCAAAGAAAGAATATTAATATATTTACTTCAAGAAGCAGTGTATTAGGATAGGATAGGCTATAGCATAGTAACCAACAAACCTGAAACTTCAGTGGCCAATCACTTAAAAGTACATTTCTTTCTCATGCAAAGTCCACTGCAGGTCGAGTGACTGCCCAAGGCAGCTTGCTTTCAAGTGATCCGTGCTGTTCTCATCTTATAACGTCATCATCACAACCCAAGGCCTACAGCAGGGGAAAGGAGAATGTGTGGAAAATTCATAACCACTCTTTTATGCTTCAATATCGAAGTGACCTATATCACTTGCACTTCCAGCCCATTGGCCAGAGCTATTCACAAGGCAACTCCATTTACAAGGGAGTCTGGGATATGAGGAGGAGCACATGGATATTTGGTGAACATTAAATATCTCTAGCACAGGCTGAAAGCATGGATACAAAGCCTGGCTCTGCCATTTACTGTGTAATCTATTTAACCTCTCTGTAACTCAGTTTCTTCAACTATAAGGTTAAGATACTAATAACATCTAACTTATGATGTTGTTATAAGGATTAGATGAGAATATTCAAATAAAGCATCTAGAACAGTGTCTGTCACAGAGAAAGTTCTGTGACTATTAGCTATTGTATCACCACCATTATTATTTAACTTGCTATGTCCCCAAGGATTTGGCTAATCTTCATTACCTCAAATGAAGGTGCAACACTACAGAAATGCATCACATTTGAATAGCATTTTACAGTTTGAACACTCACAATAAATCTATGAAGCATGCAAGATTAATATAATTCCCATTTCCCTGGTTAGGAAACAGCTCAGAAACTGCACAACTAGGCCAAGGTCACATCACTAGTTCTGGGAAGAAGACCAAAAACCAGGTCTCATGACTCTTTGGACAGACTTATCCACTGGCCCCAACTGACCAATCGAGACAGAAACAAAGGTGACAAAGATGGGTTGATCTGAGCCACAGAGCAGATGAATAAAGGAGAAAGAGTTAGAAATCTGGCCCCTTGACTTCAAATATTTAAGAGAAGTGTAAACAATGGAGCCTGGGAGAGGCTACATTCCCAGCCCCAAGCACCAGTGGCCTTTCTTGGGAGAAGAAACTTTAACCATGCCTATTGAAACACAATGTCTGCAATGTCAGACAGCTATAAGGTCAGGAATGCATAGTGACAGAGACACGTTGATATATTGTCCCTGTCAGAAACTAAGGGCTGAAGTGGGAGTCTGAGGCTCACTGACATAAAAAAACAAAAACAAAAAGAGGTTTTTAAAACAAATCAAGCAGCAAAAGGCTGAACTTTCTATCAGCTTTAAATCCTTTTAGCAATTGTATAAGATTAAACTATATGAAATCCCATCTCTGCAGGTCAAAATTTTTTAATATAGGCAACTGTAGATGGTTCAAGATAATATAATTGGAGTCGAGAGCTTGCTTCCCCTATGACTGCCTCGACTCCTCTAGCATGGTCATACATGTACAGAGCTACAAACTGCTTCTGCAACGAGAATATGAACAGTGCACCTACTGTGTGCTGACACTCTTCTAGGCCCTGGGGATAGACCAGCAAGCAAGAGAGATGGAGTCACTGCTCCATTAGTCAGACTTGGCTGAACAGGCCATCTTTACTGCGTGTGACTCCCAGAGCCAGGGCTTCAGAGTCAGTCCAGCCTGTGATGACTTCCTGGCTCTGTGTGCCCATGAACGAGTGTGTGTGTATATATATATTTATATATTCTTTCCCAGGTTCACACTGCAGAGGTACAGAATAAGTATTCTATAAATTGTAACTATTACATTTATTAGCACTTGTTGAAGGAACCCTCCCTTCAAAGATTTTACCATTTGAAGAAAAATAATATACAAATATAATAATTTAAGTGCTGAAAGTTCAACACACAGAGAGAAATAAATAGGTTCGTGAAGTCCAGAGGGTAAACTCGACACCATAGAGTACTCACGGGTGTGGCCAAGTGACCCTATTCTGAAAGGGATAGACTAGAAAGACCAACAAGGAAGTGAGTCTTCAGATAAGTTCTGAGAGTGAGTCTTAAAAGAAGAGAAGAAACAACTTGAGTAAAAAGATCCAAAGTCTTGTGGGAAATACAACCTAAAAGACCCATCAGTCCACACAGAGAGAAGTAATGTTCGAACCTTCCTTCCTAGGAAGGTTGTGGAAACACAACCTAAGGTGAAAAGGTAGTTACTCTTTCCAGACTAAATGCCAAATCAGAATTCAAATTCGCAAGCAGCATTTCCTAGGATAGGAAAGAACTGGAGACAGTCTGAGCTCATTTTGAACTGTGGTCTTTTAACTTGTGTCCAATTATTCCCCATCCTGAGGATACTAGTTGGCTAGGGCTGCCATAACAACAGCGAGGGCTGGCTCAGAACAACAGAAATTTATTCTGTCATAGTTCTGTTATAAATAACAGAAATTCATTCCGTTATAGTTCTGGAGGCTAGAAGTCCAAAAGCAGCATGTCAGCAGGGCGATGCTCCTGAAGGCCTCTCTCCCAGCTTACAGTAGCTCCTCAGCTATGGCAGCACAGCTCCATTCGGCACATGGCATTCTCCCTGTATGCACATCTATGTCCCAGTTTCTCCTTTTTATGACACCCATCACACTGGATTACGGCCCACCCTACTGACTTCATTTTAACTTGATTATCTCTGTAAAACCCTGTCTCCAAATAAAGTTGCATTCTGAGGTACGGGGTTAAGACTCCAACATATCTTTTTCGGAGGGACACAATTCTACCCATAACACTGAGAAAAAGGAAATTGATCTAACCATAAAAAGTGATATTGGCTAAAATAGTACAAAGTGATACCTCTTCGGAAATAATCCAAAATTCATATAAGTAAAAATCCAGGGGCCAGCCTGGCGGTGTAGTGGTTAAGTTCCCACGCTCCGCTTCGGCAGCCTGGGGTTCACAGGCCCAGATCCCAGGCGTGGACCTAAACACTGCTCATCAAGCCATGCCGTGGCAGGCATCCCACGTATAAATTAGAGGAAGATGGGCACGGATGTTAGCCCAGGGCCAATCTTCCTCAGCAAAAATAGGAGGACTGGCAACAGATGTTAGCTCAGGGCTAATCGTCCTCACACACACACACACAAATCCAATAAAGCGAAACAGCGTTACAAAGCAAAGAAGCTTTTTTGCAAGAAGGCCGTTTTCGCCACAGAACTATGCTATGTTGATCTGAAACAAAAGGCACCCTCAATGTATGCTTTTTTGCTACCTTCACCTTTGGAGTCTGAACTAGATCTCACTAACAAACACAATATGATGAATCCAAAAGGGTACTGTCGACCCGGCAGGGTGGAGAACTGAGTTGTTAACAGGGTTGTTTCTCCTTCACAGTTCTGTATATGTCACTAGGCAGCAACAAACCACCCAGCCATCCCTTCAACCTAATCCCATCACAAACAGGACAATTGTCCCCAGCGGAAAAGCCAAGCCACTCATAGAAACAAAAATAATCCAAGTCTCAAAATTATTCCAGAAGAAGATGGCCGGACAGGAGTTAGTGTGTTCGTTACAACTTTTGATTTGCTAGTTCACAACAGAGAGGTTGGGCATCAGTTAAGCTTCACCTTGGCCTCTTATTGTTCTGGTCAGTTATTTGTAGAAGCACAATTTGCTTCAACAAAGCAAAGTTGGAAATTTGGGGAATTCTAAATGGGAAAGTTGACCTGTAAGTTATACATGCACTGATATATAATATTTATTGATTGGTTATCTAGAATCACAATTGACAAAAAATACTGTGTATTGTTTTTTAAGAAATACGTTGAATAATAAAGAAAATATAGATAATGAAAGTTAAGTCTTCTTCCCACCTCATATCCCCAGTCTCCCAAGTTCCTCCCCAGAGGTATCTACTATTTGCCATTTTTTATGTATCATTCCAGAAATGGCCAATACAAGCAATACATAAGTGGTTATATGGATAATTTATAAAATATATATCCCTTTTTTATTTTTACGTAATACTAGAATACTACGTATACCGTTCTTCACGCTGCCTTTTTAGTTAACAACACATCTTGTAGGACAGTCCATATCAGCTCATAGGTATCGATCTTGTAAATGGCTGCACTATTATGTGATTGTTTCATACTACATTGCACTATTCCTTACTGGTGGCCAGTTAGCTGGATTCCAGTTTTTCAGTATTATAAACAGTGCTGTAATGAACAGTTTTGTATGTGTCTTTGTGCACGTACATTTGCAAGTATATTTCTTAGAGAAATTCCTAAAAGTTAAATCACTAGTGAAAAGATGTTTACAATTACATTTTTGACAGATACTTGCCAAATTGCCAGCCAAAATTGTTTCATCAATTTATATTCCAATTAGCAATATGAGATAGTACCTACTTCTCTACAATATTGCCAGTGCTGTGTATTGTTCATTTTTTTTGTCTTTCCCAGTCTAATAGGATAAAAATGGTATCTGATTGTGGTTTTAATATGTATTTGTCTTATTTGGAATCAGATTGAAGTGTCTTCTCACACGTTAACAAGCCATTTATATTCCTTTTTCTGTGAATTCTCTATTTGTATCCTTTGCGATGTTTCTATTGAATTGTTGATTATTGGTTTATAGTCATTTTTATGTTGTCTTTATTTATACATTTATTTTCTATGAGGAATTTTTAAATTTTAATGTAGTCAGATTTCTTAATCTTTGCCTTTAAAGCTTCCAGGTTTTGTGTCATATTTTAGAGAGAGCTTTCCAATATAAGATTATAAAAAGTATTCTCCCATATTGTCCTCTGGCACTCGCAAAGTTTGAGATAACTTTACAGTGTTTCCTCATTCAATGACATCTTAAAATAGAAAAGATAATCATTTAAAGGGAATTATACAAACTCACATTTCACCTCTTTGAAAGCAGCAGTCACACTCGTATTCGTATAATTTATAATATCTATCTTTCCAAAGGACTAGAATTTAAAAATTTTAAAGTTTAGGGCCGGCTCCGTGGCTTAGCGGTTAAGTGCGCGCGCTCTGATGCTGGCGGCCCGGGTTCGGATCCCGGGCGCGCCCCAAGGCACCACTTCTCCGTCCAGCGCGAGGCCGAGTCCCACGTACAGCAACTAGAAGGATGTGAACCTATGACATACAACTATCTGCTGGGGCTTTGGGGGGAAAAAAATGAATAAATAAAATCTTTAAAAAAAAAAAAAAAAAAAAATTTTAAAGTTTAGTATTAGACGTTAAAGAAAAAGAGAATCCAAGTTAATTGCAATAATCTTTGAAAATATTAAAAGTGAATATTACATTTGGAACAAAATAGGAATAATTTTCACATTTGAAAATAATCTGAGGGGCCAGCCCAGTGGTGTAGTGGTTAAGTTTGTGCGCTCCGCTTCAATGACCAGGTCCGCCGGTTTGGATCCCAGGCGCAGACATACACACTGCCTGACAAGCCATGCTGTGGCAGTGTCCCACATACAAAATTGAGGAAAACTGGCACAGATGTTAGCTCAGGGACAATCTTCCTCACCAAAAAAATAAAATAAAACAAAAAATAATAATCTGAGTGTGGGCTGGACTTAGACACCTGCTTCCCAAGAAAAGAGTATAGATAGGGAGAGATAGCAACTTTTCAGGGAGAAACCTGGGAAACACTGCCTTCCTCACCCAAGCATTCGAGGTTAACATCTCCAGCAATAATCGTGTGGATAGCATGGACCCTCAATACAATGTGATGATAAAGCCACTGACCACTGTAGTGCTCTTCCCCCAAACCACAGCTCCAGTCTAATCATGAGAAAAACATCAGATAAACTCAAAGTGAGTGACATCTACAAAACCTCTGACCAGCACTCCTCAAAACTGTCAAGGTCGCGAAAAACAAGGAAAGCCTGAAAAACTGTCACAGACCCCAGAAGACTGTAAGGAGATATGACTGTAGTGCGATGTCCTGGATTGGAACCTCAAACAGAAAAAAGACATTAGTGAAATAACTGATGAAATCCAAATAAAGTCTGGAGTTTAGTTTGGAGTAGTACATCAATGTTGGTTTCTTAGTTTTGAGAAATGTATCACGGTAATGTAAGATGGTGACATTCAGGGAAACTGAAGGTGGGAAGCTCTGTGCTATCTCTGCAACTTTTCTGTAAATCTAAAATTATTCCAAAATAACAATTTTATTAGAAAAATAGTTTTATGTTTAACAAGAATTGTCTGAGAATAAACACCCCTAAAATATTTGAAATAAATTTTTATTTGTAATAACCATTTTTAAAGGTTTAATTTTCCAGCAGTACATTCATCGCTTGAAATAGCTGATCAACATGCAGTGTGAACCTGCCAAGTAACAAAATGACTCCTGCCGTGAGCATGTTTCTAAAACCCTTGGAGGAACTGCAAACGTGAATAAGTAAACAGAAGATGAAGTGACCCACTTGTGCTGTAGAAGGATCTTAAAGCATCTTTTGAAATTCATAGATAGTCATTATGTTGAAGACAAGTTTGTAAGGAAGTATTTTTTTAATAACAATTGAAATATAATTCACATACTCTACAATTCATCATTTTAAGTATACAATTCAATGATTTTTAGTATATTCATAGACATGTAAGTCAACAGTCAATTTTAGGTCATTTTCATCACCTCACAAAGAAACCCAAACCCTTTAGGTGTCACTCTCCTGTCCTCACACCCCCACACCAGCCCTAAACAACTGCTAATCTACTTTCTACTTTCTGTCTCTATAGATTTGCCTATTCTGAACATTTCATATAAATGGAATCACATAATATATGAAATTTTGTGACTGGCTAAAAGTATTATTTTTATATTCTCCTGATATACTGTGAAGAACAGGTAACTAAAGTACCTTAGAAAAATTCACTTTTATCATGGCAGATATTAAATCACTATAATCTCAATCCCTCACCCCAAGGCATCATGCATCCCATCCATATGCAAACATTCCACTCCACATTCCATGATAAAGGTTGTTTTGTATATAGCAGAGAATAAATATAGAGTAGTAGTTAGGAGCACAGGCCAGAGAGCTAGACCACCTTCATCAAATGCTAATGCTGTCACTGAGCAGCTGTGTAATCCAGGGCAAATTATTCAACCTCTCTGGGCCTTAGTTTCCTCACCTGTAACCAGGGAGAAAAATGCTTCCTATCTCATAAGGGTGAAATGAGTGAATATATGTAAAGCCCTTAAAACAGTTCCTAGTACATAGAAAGTACTAGAAGTTTTTTATTTATTTACTGTCATTATCAACTGTGAGAGTCATTCAATACAAACAGTACCACAGTGATTAGACAGTTCTCCTCCTGACCTCCTGATCATATATGATGGAGACACTTCAATTGTAAGTATCTTTCTAAATTCCCCAGTCTATTTCTTTCATCTTTTAGAGAAGGAAGTCTAGCCTGGAAAAACCCAGTAATGTGTTCTTATTCATGCCATAAATATTTACTGAGGACATATTATGTGCCACGCATAGTCTCAAGTTCTGTGAATAAGACTGAAATGATCCTTTTCATCATGGAGTCTAGTGGTGGATGCAGATAAAAACAGTTATGACAGGGATCATAGAATATATTAATATTCACAATGATTTCACCTCCATAGGACCCTCTAGGAAGAATTATATCATTGTAGAAGGAAACAAGGAGGAGAAATAAGACAAGATAGCATCTTCCAGTTGGTTTTTGGAGAGTTTATAGAAGTTGCAGAGCATGGGGGAGATAATGGGAGTAAGATAAAGAGAGAAAGAATTTTTAAGATGTTTTGCTGAGTATTCAGATTGTCTGTCCACTCAGGCATTTTCAATTGCAGTAAAGGGATTGCAGTAAAGATTCAAATGCTTTTAATTACTTTTGGAACGCCGAACCTGTTTCTTTAAATATAAACTGCATTTAGGTTTGGGCCATGAGGTTCCTGGGCTTTATATGGGACTATAGACAGTTACAATATAATGCAGTGCTGGAGAAAGGTAGAGAGAGCTTTGGGAATGGGAAGGGAGGTATATTCCAGGGGAGGGGAAATGAACAAAGGCAGGCACTGGGAAGAGCCGGGAATGTTCTGGGATCTGAAAGCAGGAGGGCATGGCTGGAATACAGCGGTGTGAAGGCGCGAGGCTGAAGACAGGGCTGCCCGGTCAGATCCTGCAGGTCCTGGCAGGCCATATTAAGGGTCTAAATTTCATCCTGTTAGCACTGAGGAGCCATCAAGGACTGTAAACACTAAAAAGGGATGATTCATACAGTGCTAGTTAGCTGTTGGCCAGCAGATCACACTGAGAACCAAGCTCTTTTCATGAACCCACACCCCAGAGGACGAAAAGTTGTAAACCAAAAGGAAATTAGCAAGGAAAGCAGAAGACAGCTGAAGGCTCTTATAGCTTCCTTGCAAGCTGGGGGTGTCTCATACCTACCTCCTTGCCTGCTGCCAGACCTATAGAGTAATCTTGTTTTGTTTTAATACCACTAGACAAAAACTAGAAAACAAAAATTTTATTTTCCCTTTATTTCTAACCATTCTTAGGAATCAATTTGTAAAATCATTGTTTTTATATACCTTGAGACTAGTATTAACAGCATGGCTGCTCTGTGAAACAAATTGTTCTTCAGTGACCCCTCTTGAAGGCAAAAGTCATTGTAAAAGGGGGAGAAATTTAATTAAATGGGTAATATTTTCAAACCTAATGTTCCGTTATACAGCAACTTAACAGCATGTTTTCACAATATTTATTCCCTCCTCCATTCTCTTTGCAAAGTTTTCTGGTGTTATATAGCATGGAGAAGTGTAATGGATGTGATCAACTACTTGAATCCCCTTCAGCAATAAAAGAGCCATTGCCCGGCTCCTGGGAGTGGCACCAGCAGGAAGCCCTCATCTCTCAGCCCCATTTGAGGGTTGCCACAGCTTAGGGGAGCAAGCTCCCTCCCCTAAAGCCCTACTCCCTGCCCCCCAACCATATGTAAGGATTGGTCGATGCAGGCTTATAAAGGCTCAGCCCTCTCTCGCCGACCTTGGACGTCTCTAAAGGGCATCCCATCTTCATCCTTCCCTACAGGATTATCTGAGGCTTCTAGTGGATCTGCCTCCCAGCTCAGCTTCTCCCTTTGCCCATCCTTCCTTCCCTTCCACAGGTGCTGATCCCAAGAGCACTCCCTAATAAACTCCTGAAAAGGAGATATGATCTCAGTCCTCTTTTGTCCACACAGACAAGAAGCAAGACATTTCGTGATGCTGAAGAACAAGGCCTGAAGGTATTTTGCAGGTGTTTTACTATCTGGAGCACAGATAGTAAGAGAGACATAAAGGATGAGAAATGAAACCTGAGGGCCTAGCCACAGGTATGTGTGTGACTCAAGTTCTTGTTTGGCAGCAGTGAGAATTTAAAACTATTTCATCTGCTGTTTCTTCTCTTCCTTCTCTTCTTCCTCTGTCCCTCCATCCTTCCATCTCCATTCTTTCTTCCTCCCCCCACCCTATCTGCCATCCATGCACAAGCCCAATGTGATCTGAGAAGCACAGTGTCTTAGTCCATTTGGACTGCCTATAACAAAATAATAGAGACTGGGGAGCTTAGAAACAACAGAATGTATTTCTCACGGTCTGGAGGCTAGAAGTCCGAGATCGGAGTGCCCACATGGTTGGGTGAGGGCCCTCTTCAGAGTCATGGACTTCTCATTGTATCCTCACATGGTGGAAGGGGCAAGGGAGCTCTCTTGGGCATCTTTTATAAGGGCACCAATCCCAGTCATGAGAGCTCCATCCTCATGACCTAACACCTCCCAAAGGCCCCACCTACTAATGCCATCACGTTGGGCATTAGGATTTCAACATATGAATTTGTGGGGGACATAAACATTCAGACCATAGCACATGGCAAGGATCCTATGGTCTAAACATATTCTCCACCTGGCTAGCACATCTTCCTCTCCTTCATGCACAGAAATTCACCACTGAGGCCATTCTTCTGGATAATGCAACAGTCAGGGCATGAAGCTCCTACTTAGATACATGCATGTTATAAGGGAAAGGAGGCTCTGAGAGCCTTTCCATATTTTGCCTTTTTTTTTTTCTGGTTTACTCAGGAAAACATTACTATGGAGCAGAGCGAATTTGGCCGAGAGTCTCAAGATGGCAGATAGTACAGGTAAGTTTCAGTGGGATTGAAGGCACTTGGTTGTCAGCCAGAAGGCCCAGGTTTTCGCGGGGGAACTTCCCTTCCAGGGGTATGTGGTGGTGCAGAAAGAAATACCATCCGAAGTGGAGAGTACTGCCCAAACTGTGGGTACCTCAGAAAAACTCTGCCTCCTTCCCAATTTTACCCACTGTCTGTGTTACCCAAAAAAACCTCTCAGCTTTCAGATCAAATGGACACTCTTCATCCGTTGTCTGACCCACCCTTTGAGTGACATTTGACATTGTGGCCCAGCCGCTCCTTTTAGAAGCCCTTCCTCCCTTGGCCTTTGGCACCCACTTCTCTACCTGCTTCCGCCTCCTCAGGCTCCACTGGCTTCTTCTCTGGACTCCATCTTGTCTTTCTTTTTCTCATTTTACACATTTCCTGATGAGAAGTGATGAGTTTCTGAACAGGGACAGCAGTAGTGAAGATGAAGAGAACATAAAATGTGGAGATCACTCAGAGCAGGTTTCATCTCATTCAAGTCAACATGAGGTTTCAACTCACTCAAGTCAACCCTTAAGTCAACATCAGGGGAGGAAGCAGCCCCTGAGCTCCTTCCTCTCCCAGACTGCCCAGCCCTCGGTCAGAATGAGAAGCCCCTCCTCAGGATCCTACAATGCTCTTGGAATACCTCCGCTGGCCACCGTCACAGCGTTGTGGATTTATCTGTCTGTCTTTCCTACTGGACTATGAGGTCCTTGAGTGTAGGAGGTCCCTGGTACCTCCACAGAGCCTGACACATAGCAGGCATCCTGTTACTGAGTAAATAAAGGAATAAAACACAATATGTGCAAGTAAAAATGTAGCAAAAGTTGCCGTATATATTCAAAACAAGCTTTCCCAAGATGCTCAATGCTGATCCTGGTATCAAAGTTCCACATTCCTCACTGACTACAAGAGAAAGCGAAAACATCAGCCTCTTCTTCAACTTCTTTGACGTTCTTCTTGCTCATAGTCATCAATGTACTGTTTGCCCCATAACGTTCTGCTTATATGAGTTCCAGCTCTTGAGCAAAACCTAAGGCAAAGGTCATTATGTCTTATAGATTTTGATATCAACTATATCATGTAGCACAGTGTAGCTGCTTAGAAAATAAGTTGATAAATGTGTTGATTACTCCTGAACTTGGACCAGCAGCTCTAGTCAGCTGGGTGGGCTCCTTTTTATTTCCTGAACTGCCTTCACCCTTTCTTCTTCTGTCCACATCCCACCAGCCAGCCAGCCCGCTGAAGCCTCCTTGCCCTTCCTATAATCACCAAACCCCTCAAAACGCCAAACTCCTGAAGCATATTTGTATTAGTCACACGCTCTATGTCACCCAAATGACCCTGTGTTACAAACGCCACATGAGCTAAGCTGTAAGTCCCTGGAGGGCAGGGAATGTGTATTTTTAATCTTTATATTATTGCTCCCTCTACAATTCCTTTCACAATGCTTGACATGGAAGCCTTTCAAGAAATATAGAACTAACCGGTTTAAGTTCAATTTTAAATACTCCGTTAGAAAATACCTCAAACTTCAGTGGGTACCATTCTTCTTCCAGAGTTAGGATAATGTACTTAGGGATCTAGAACCTGAATCTAGGCCCTCTAGTCTCCCAAGTAAGGAAATGGTTCCAGTTCCTGAGCCCTGAGGTGGGGCTGCCTATCTCCTCACCCCCATTGTTTATGTGTTTGTTTAAATCGCTGGTGACAATCATAAAAGCATTTTTTTCAGGCTTATGACGTATTTTCCCCAATTATGAATGTAATTCATGCCACCAATCTATTTTCCTTGAATGGACAATGATAAATCCCCTATCCAAGTTGTTTCATGTTTATCTGTCAATTCCTGCACTGCAGCCTGTTGGTTGGAAATACTAGATACAAAGATAATAGAACTCTTTAAGAGGCAATACATTTAAATCATCCCTCCCTGCTCCTCCCATTAAGAATGAAGCTAGCCAGTCCATTTAATAAAGGGAAGTCAGAATCCCTAAAAATGATAGTGTAGGAGGAAGCAAGAGTTCCATTCTGCCAAGCTCAATATATCATGACAAATCTTTTCCTATAACCTGTCCTCCCTCTCTCCAATTGTCTAAATCACAACACTGCAGAGAGCAGCCACCCCTAGGCACGCCATTGTAGGGTAACAGGTTTTTTCTGTCGGGTCTGATCACAAATCTGCAGCAACCACAGGCTGACAGCGTTTGTAAAGGAGCGTTTTCTAGTCAGGCTTGTTATATTTCACTTCCAGTCCCAAACCAGGAAGTGCTGTTTAAGATGAGCCAAAGACAAAAGCAATCCAGCTTCCGAAACAAAACCCGCCAGGCTTCAGACAGGCTATAGGGGTTTAAATTGGGGACTGTTCTTGGATTTGGATTGGAACCTACAGCTTCCTACCCACAAGACATCATTAAACTTTCAAAATTGCTCTCCCAAAATCCAAACTAAAATGACAAAAATACACAGGCACGCACACACACACCCACAGACCAATTTGTTTTTGTGATCCGCTTCCTTATCTAGACGGTCCAGGCTTGAGCCAGATTGGAGTTGGTAAATTCTTCCCCTAGCTAAACTAGGGCAGATTGCAGAAAAGGTGTCTAATCTCGAGGTTCTTCGGGAGAAGTGTCCAGGCGTACACTGGCCACGCCCGGGTCCGGCTCTCCCGTTGCGCAACTGCAAGCTAAGTCTGGGCAAGTCGAAGGAGGAACCCTGAGACCTTCAGCCCCTCCTCTCTGTGACCCACGGGGAACCCAGCAGTCCTGGGTGGCGGGGAGGGTCACGGGGGGAGGACTCGGGACCGAGGGTGTTAAGTTTCAGGCAGGGAGCCCGGGACCGCTGCAGCGGGGGCCCCAGCCCGCGGCGGGCAGGAAGGGGAGGACCCAGCGGGGCGAGGGGGAGCCCCGGCGCGGGCTCGGGGCTGGGTCGGAAAAGCTGCCTCACGGGCGCGCCCGCCGGCCCCTCCGGTCCCTCCCTCTTTCCCTCCCTCCCAGCGCTCCCCGCCCGGGCCTCCCTTCCAGTCTCCGCTGCGCCCTCCCGGAGGCAGCGCTCCCCGCGGCCTCGCCATGTCCCAGCCGGGCCAGAAGCCCGCCGCCTCCCCGCGGCCCCGGCGCGCTGCAGCGGCCCGCCACACCCAGGAGGTGAGTGGCGCTCCCGCAGGAGCCGCAGGGCTGAGCGCTGGGAGGACTCCGGCCCGTGGGCCCCTCCTCTAGGCCTAGCCTGCCTGGCCTGCTGCCCCGGGCGCCCCTCCCCAGGCCGAAGAAGGGCCCGGGGCTCAGTGCCTGCGGCCGGGCAGGTGGCTGGAGGTGGCCGGGATTCCCGGGCCAGGGCCAAGCGTGCTGGGCGTGGCGCGAGCTGCATAGGGGGTGGCCCGCGTCGAGAAAAGTTGTTTGGTGAGACGTGAGTGAAACGAGGATGGAGATGAAAGGGGAATAAAGTTCTTCGGGACCCCCAGAGCGGGTAGGGTAGTTTAACTGGACGGCGGGCCCCTGCCTTCCGTATACGATCCGGGCTCCAGGGCGTGGCTGCCTGCAGAAATAACACATCTTCCCTAACCAGCCCCGAGCCAAATGGGGCGGGGCGGGGCCAGTCCGGCGGGGGCGGGGCCTTCGTCGGGCCCCGCCCAGGCCCGCCCACCTGACAGCTGCGGGGCTTGAAGAGCTCAGCACCGTCCAGGTCCAGACACGCGGAGTGCAAGCCTGGGGCCCCGTGCACAGCGCCCCGCGTCCGTGCTGGGTCCTCTGCCGCGCGACTCAGAGCCAAACCGGTTGTCGCCATGGCATTCGCAAGCTGGTGGTACAAGACGGTAAATAGGAGCGATCGTGCCTGGGCAGGACCGGGAGGGGAATGTGTTTGCCTTTCTGGGAGTGTGGACGAGTTATTGTCCGGGGTTTGGCGGGGTAAGGGTGGGGACCGGGTACGACCTCCTCTCAGACCTTCAGGTGAGCCTCCGGGAGAGGCCGAGACTCACCCAGTCGTGGTATGTGGGAGCGCGCCCGGACGTGCGAGTCGGTGTGAGCAGACGCACCAGGCTCCGGCTCTCACTCTTCAGTTGAATGGAACAGGAATTGTTGCTGGAGGAATTCCGCCCCTGGACGCGGATTCCTGAATGAACTAGGGCTGAGCTCACAAGAGCTCAGATCTCGTGTTTTTACTTTTTTTAACCCATAAGTAAAGCTCCAGACTTTTAGAGGAACGTTGTTGGACGTGCATTCTCCAACGCAGAGGACAGGCAGCCTGGATGGGAGGCAAGGAGAAAACCCAAAACTCCAAGGAGCAGAAGCCAGTGAGATCAAGACCCCAGTTGAGAATGAGAGAGAGAGAGAGATACAGAGAGAGCCAGCGAGCTGCTCGGTACTTTTGGATAAGGGGTACAGATGTTCCATTTGTTTACTGCATTGAATGCCTGCCCAACCACTTAGGTGTGATATCCAGTCGAGCTGGCACTTGTAATGTTTTGGAATCCATAAGCATGATTTAATGTTAGATTGCTTCCCCCCCAAAAAATACACAAAAGTTTTATTGACAGAGTCAAAATATTTTGTCCCACTGATTTATGTTGAGAATTTTAAAAAATTGGTTAAGCACACCTCTCTCTTTCTCAGAATGTGTTATTGGAAAAAGCAAGGATGTTGTTATCAGACACTTTGGAGAGAAACCTTGTGTTGGAATCAGAAAGCTGTCACTTACCAGTCAATGGAGGTTCACTGAGCATCTACTATGGGCCAGGCCCAGTACTAGCCCCCAAGTACACGGTGGAGAACAAGTCAGAGTCCTTGTTCTCAAACGGCAGTGAGTCCACCTTTTGGAACCTGTTTCCACATCTATAAAATGGGGGTGATAATAGGCACCACGTAAGAGTTGGTAAGGACTAATTAGATTCATGAATCAAAGTACCATACCCACATACCTTTCGTGATTGGGAATTCCAGCTTCCCTTGAGATATTTCCTCACGAATATTTCCCATTACATTTTCTGGACTTTTAAAATGTAACTTCTTATTGATATGCTAAAAGCAAAAGTTTGCTTTGAGTCATTATTGTTCTAAGGTTCTTATCAAAATGTACCACATGAATTATCTGCAAATATAAATGGCAGTAGTTCGGAGTTGACATCAGACTTCTCCTTCCAAATTCATGATTCTCTAAAGAAAATTATGCTGGAATATTTGGATGAAAGTAGTTTGTCTGTACTTTTAACCCTGTTATGTTTAGGTGTAGTCTGACATTTTTACTAATACCTCTCATAGAATCCAGTTTTGGCACTATTATAAAAATTGTTTGCTAGTAGGAACCTCCTAGAATCAGCAATATGCCTGTAATCAAGCTTTGACTTTTCCCAAACCAATGCTGTCCAACAGAAATACAGTGTGAGCCACACATGTAATTTTAAATTTTCTGGTAGCTACATTAACAAAAGCAAAAAGAAACAGGTGAAATTAATGCTAATAATATATTTTATTTAACCCACTATATTCCAAACATTATTATTTTAAAATGTAATCAATGTTCAAATCATTGAGATATTTTACATCTTCTTTTTCATATTAATTCTTAGAAATCAGTGTATATTTTGTGCTTACAGGACAACTCAATTCACATTTGCCACATTTCAAGTGCGGTCGATAAGCACAGCTACAGGACTGGACAGGACAGCTCTAGACATGGGTTCCTCTCCATTTTTGATTGGTGGTTGTCGGAGGTGATCACAGACCATTTTGAGAATTAAATGAAAGTTATGGACCATTTTCCCACTACAAAATATGCACATTCATGCACAAAAGCCCACCCATAAATCTGTGGAGCCAATTTATAACATACATACATATGTCATATAATATATGTATGTATGTATTATATATTATATATATACATGCTCCTGGTAAATCCTGTAACTAAAATATCTTAAGTGGGATCCTTTAAATACTAAAAAAGATTTTAATAACCTAACTTTAAAATTTTAGGCACAATAAAATAAAATAATTAAAAGATGTATCTAAGGTGTGTTTGTTTAAGGGAGGGCCACCTATACAGCTAGTCTGTGAAACATTGCAATGTACATTTCCACATTGAATACCATCAATATCTTTGATCTTATCTTCTGTAGAATTATGTAGTCATAGTAAAAAAAAAAAAAAACAACTTTGGAAAGCTAAATTTGAGGAACATCTGATGAGCATCATAATGATGAAGCATGAAGGAGAGGAAATTTGGTTTACACCAGTAATCACATTCCTGAGTCATAAGTTGACTTGATTAGACCGTGTTAATTAAAGGTGTTTCTTAGCCTAATTAGACCCATGGGTCCAGTGGCAGCATGATCAAGGAGCCCAGTCATTTGGGAGGCCCCATCCTTGCAGCCAGCCTGAGAATGTCACAAGCCTTCCATGGCAGGACAGACCATTTGTCTGCAATGACTTGTAGGAGTAAGGAATGCAAATTATAGGGTCTGCAAAGAGGATTTAGGGTGTTGGGAGAATGGAGGTCACACACCACTTTCCTCTTTTGGTTGGCAGTTTCTGAATTGGGTTGCTTCCCGTTGCAGGTAAGACTTTTAAACTAGGAGTAACATCTGATGATACTGTTCTTTAATCAGTTTTGACACTTCCCAGAAAGTTAAATATATTCTACAAGTGCTTTTTAAAGAATGATGTAGCTTGCTGGGAATGGAAACAGTGGGTGGTCATTTGAGATTCCAAGGTGAATGGGTGGGTAATTAGTTCTAAGTAGGTTGTCTCAGTGGAATACAAGACTTCTCTAAGAAGCCCATCTTTATTCTATTTTTTCCTAGAGGTTTTTTTTAATGATTATTATTGTGGTAAAATATACATAAAATTTACCCTCTTAACCGTTTTTAAGTGTAAATTTCAGTGGAATTAAGTACATTCGTATTCTTATGCAACCGTCACCACCATCTATCTCCAGAAGTCTTTTTGTCTTGCAAAACTAAAACTCTGTACACGTGAAACAATAAATCCCATCCAGTTTACATACATACATTCTAATACATAGCATTGAATTCAAGCATTTGTGTTCCTTACCATTTTGTTTTTTTGTAAGGAAGATCAGCCCTGAGCTAACATCCATGCCAATCCTCCTGTTTTGCTGAGGAAGATTGGCCCTGGGCTAACATCTGTGCCCATCTTTCCTCCACTTTATATGGGATGCTGCCACAGCATGGCCTGACTAGTGGTGCACTGGTGCGTGCCCGGGATCCGAACCCGAGCTGCCAGCAGTGGAGTGTGTGCACTTAACCGCTATGCCCCAGGGCCAGCCCCGATTTTCTTTTTTTTAGTCTATTGTAAGAACATTTAATGTGAGATCTACCCTCAACAAATTTTTAAGTGTACAGTACATTATTGTTAACTATAGGTACTATGTTGTACAGCAGATCTCTAGAGCTTATTCATCTTGCTTGACTGAAACTTTATGTTTATTGATTAGTAAGTTCCCATTCCTTTCTCCCCTAGTCCTTGGCATCTACCATTCTACTTTCTGTCTCTATGATTTTGACTACTCTAGGAACCTCATATAAGTAGAATCATACAGTATTGGTCTTTTTATGACTGGCTTATTTCACTTAGCATAATGTTCTCAAGATTCATCTATGTCATAGCATATGTCAGAATTTCCTTCCTTTTAAAGGCTGAATAATATTCCATTGTGTATATATATACCACATTTTGCTTATCCATTCATCTGTCCGGTTGCTTCCATGTTTTAGCTATTTTTGAGGAACCACCTTGCTGTTTTCCACAGTGGTTGTATCATTTGATATTCCCACCACCAGTACACAAGGGTTCCAATTTTTTCACATGCTCGCCAATACTTGTCCCATTACCTTCTGACCTCTAAGCTTTCTGATGAGAAATCTGATGAGTAATCTTGTTAAGTAGCCCTTGTATGTGATGTCATTTTTTTTTTCCTGCTTTCAGGATTCTCTCTTTGTCTTTGTCTTTGAACAGTTTGATTATAATGTGTCTTCATGGGGATTTCTTTGAGTTCATCATACTTGAAGTTCGTTGAGCTTCTTGGATGTTTATATTCATGGCTTTCATCTAATTTGGGAAGTTTTAGGTCATTATTTCTTCATATAATCTCTCTGCCCCTTTTTCTCTCTCTTCTCCCTCTGGGACTCCCACAATGTGTATGTTGGTCTACTTGATGGTATCTCTCAGCTCCCTTAGGTTCTGTTCACTTTTCTTCAATCATTTTTCTTGCTGTTCTTCAGAGTCCATAACTTCAATTGTCCTATTTTCAAGTTTGCTGGTTCTTTCTTCTGCCTGTTCAAATCTGCTTTTGAATCCCTCTAGTGAATTTTTCATTTCAGTTATTGTACTTCTCCACTCTAGAATTTCTTTCTGGTTTCCTTTTAGGTCATCTATCTCTTTATTGATATTTCCATTTTGTTTGTACATCATTTTCTTGACTTTTTCTACATCTTCCTTTAGTTCTTTGAACATCTTTAAGACAATTTGTTTTAAAGTCTTTTTCTAGTAGATCTGCCATCTGCTCTTTCTCTTTTGCTTTATTTTTTCTTTGAATGGGTGATACGTCTCTGTTTCTTTGAATGCCTTGTGATTTTTTTGCTTGAAAACTGGACATTTGAGGGGCCGGCCCGGTGGCACAAGCAGTTAAGTGTGCACGCTCTGCTGCAGCGGCCCAGGGTTCGCCGGTTCGGACCCCCGGCACGCACTAATGCACCACTTGGCAAGCCATGCTGTGGCAGTGTCCCATATAAAGTGGAGGCAGATGGGCATGGATGTTAGCCCAGGGCCAGTCTTCCTCAGCAAAAAGAGGAGGATTGGCAGATTTTAGCTCAGGGCCAATCTTCTTCACAAAAAAAAAAAAAGAAGAAAACTGGACATTTGAGTCTAACAGTGTGGTAGCTCCAGAAAGCAGATTCTCCCCCTTCCCCAGGCTTTGCTGTTTTTGTTTTGTTTTGTTTTTCTGATTGTTGCAGACTGTCTCTGTGCTGAGGTTTAGTCTGAAGTGTAAACTTAAGATCTTCTCATTTCTTTCCTGAGCCTGCTTCTTCCTCTGGGCGTGTGTGGTGACTGTCTAATTCTCCCATATATTCAGTTGCTTTTGAATGTCTTATTCTTTACCATCTGGCTCCTAAAAGGGAAAAAAGAGAAAAATTAACTATGGAAAGGAGGGGTGCCAGTCCTTTAAGTCCCCTGAAAGTTGTCTCAGTTGGAGGGGAAGGGGCTTGCAACAATGCTTCCCCGTCACTGTGTCTGCAACTCCGTGAGCAGAGCAGCAATCAGTCATCAGAATCCAGATCACCAGTAGTTGGAGGGCAGAGTCCTTATTTCCCATGCTGGATCCCCCAAACTTCATGCAAGCTGTTCTCCACTACACAGCTGCCTGCCATGGACTGGGGAATGGGGAGTGGGTAGCTGTGCTGAGCTAAGAGATGAAATTGATGGAAATTAACCAAAACTTATCCCAGCCTTCCCCTGGAAGTTGTAAGCTTTCAGTAGACTCCAGAGTTTCAAAGTAGTTATATCTGACAGATTCTGCCGCTCAGATTTTTGTCTAGGTGGAGAGGTGGATTCCTGGTGCCTCATACTCCACCATCTTCCCAGAATCCTCTCTCTCTGGTGTTTTAAGGATGGAAATCCTGTTAATGTGATTCCAAAGTTCTGTTCTTCAAGTTGTCTCATTTTCTTTTCATAAAAACTTACCCAGAAAGCTTACAGCTACCACAAAGGAAGAAAAAAGTGTATCGGGTATCCTTCAGTTAAGAAAAATGCAAAACAACTCCATCCAATGAACGCTGTTTATGTAAGTTGCCTCCTCAGATGGGAGAGTCATTTAACTCAGGAAGAAAAAGGATTCTATGGTTAGAGTTTCCTAAAAATGTGTTTCCTAAAAATGTATCCCCACATTTTGACTGTGGAGAACTCATAAAACACACGAATGATTTGGTAAAGGTCAAAGATGTTCACAGTTGCTTATTGTCCACCTACTATGTGTTAGGTTCTATACAGGGTGCTGTGGACACAAAAATTGTAGATGGTCCATGCCTGGTCTTCTCTTGCATTTCTTATAGATAAAAACCACAACTATATCCTAATGTTTACTACAAAAGCAACAAAGTAACTATTGAAATTCTTATGATGTCTTCTTTGACTTAGAGAAAATTCAGAAAGCTTACTGCAGGTAGATCCCAGAGGCTAAAGGTGGGAGAGAGGCAATTTGATGGTACCTCTGAAAACTGGACAAAAAAGAGCATGTTCCTGTACAGTGCCACCTTGGCATACCCACCAGAATGTTAAAATGTTACAAAAATGCATACATGGAGTTCAGGTGAAACATCAGGATTTCAGAATTCTAGCTATGCAGCTAATCCTTAATATGTGTCTTCTTTTATATGAGAATCCCAAAGAAGATTATTTATAACTTTATAGTTTGATAACAGACATTTTTAGAGGAGCATAAAGATATCGTGTATTGAAAGCCAGACCTTTCATTTACTTCCATTTCTTTAATGAGTATTTTCCCTACAACACATAACACATAGCGACTACTCACTGACTTTTTCTTTTTTTTGGTGAGGAAGATTAGTCCTGAGCTAACTTCCGTTGCCAATCCTCCTCTTTTTACTGTGCCCATCTTCCTCTACTTTACTGGGGAAGCCGCCACAGCATGACTTGACAAGCCGTGTGTCGGTGCGCGTTCAGGATCCGAACCTGCGAACCCTGGGCCGCCGGGGCAGAGTGCATGCACTTAACCACTATGCCACTGGCCGGCCCCTGATTTTTTTTTTTTTTTTTTTAGTAAATAAACTTTACCTCTCATATTAGCCTTCTCCATGAATTTGGGGTTTTCAGTGTTAAAACCAAGTTAAATGGCTAGGATATTGTCTTTGGATGACTCTAGGGAGATACATGCTCTTGAGATCAGAAGATTCTAAATTTTTCAAAACTTTTTGTCACAGAAGAGGAGAGAATAATATAATGAACTCCTCGTGTACCCTTCACATGGCTTCAATAATTGTGAACATTATAACCTTGTACCAATCTTGCTTTATCTATCCAACTCCCAGCCCCACCAACACACACATACATACACACACCACACCCTTCCAAAGTATTTTAAAGCATGGGAATTGCAAATTTAAGTGTCATTCCTATGGCCAACTTGGTGTAAATAGTTTGGAAGATGAATTCTGTATTATCTACGTACTTTGTTTCCTTAGATGTAAGGTGGAAATATAATACTCAGTCATGAGATAGACACGGTACTAAACATAAACTTATCAGATGAACCTGGTTCCTTTGTACTTATGAAAAGTAAAAACCTAAATTCTCTGGTCTAATATTTACAGCCATAGAAAATGAAACTTTTAAACCTTTGCTTACTTCTCATATTCATTTTACTGTGCCATAATTTACCAGAATCAGATTGACGCCAGAGAAAAAGAAGGGAGTGGAATAACTTTTATTGTATTCTTAAAATGAACTCGGCAATGGGTCAGGCTCCTCATTAGTATCAGCTTGTTTCAAAACTATGCCAGCCCTTGGGGTGGGTACTATTAGCTCCATTTTACAAGGAGAAAGCAGAAAGGTTAAATTATTTGCCCAGGGTCCCATAGCCTTTGAGATCCATGCTCTTTCTGCCCTTTTGGAATTTGTCAGGGTATGGAATGCAGAGAGTTGGTTACCCAGGTAACAGAAGAGGCTGAGAAGCCCACTAGGGAGAGTGAGGCAATCCAGAGATTAGAAATTGCAGGAAGCTGCTAATGTTCCTAGGCTGGAAAGACAGAGGGAGGAGCTGGATCACTCTGTAGTAGCTGGACCAGCCACTAGCCAGCCCTGCAGGAGAATCCTACTGCAGAGGCTCCCAGAGGCAGAGAGGAGGGGGGAGATACCACCTACTTACCACCTCCAGTCTCCTGCTCGTGCCTCCCACTGGCCAAACCCAGCCTGAGGCCATTCGTCATCCAGGGAGCTAGCAAACATCCCCGCTCCACCAACAGAGGAGGGTCAGGGCAAGGAATCTACCTGTGGGCAGACAGGCCCAGATCTGTGCCAGGGAGACTGTTTTGCAGCAAAACCAGCTTTACATCTTGGTCCTTCTGCTTGTTTGCTGAACATTTTTGTTTTAGCAAGCAGAATACACACAAGAATAGATTTTAAGGGATTTTGCAGGAAATATCCATTTAGACATTGTCTCTTAATTTTTCAAGCTATTTTTTCAGCTTCTTTCT
Organism: Ceratotherium simum simum; assembly: GCF_057802395.1. Lineage (NCBI taxonomy): Eukaryota > Metazoa > Chordata > Mammalia > Perissodactyla > Rhinocerotidae > Ceratotherium > Ceratotherium simum. The sequence continues at coordinate 72,502,256 of NC_141903.1, read as the reverse complement.
CTTTTATCTAGTTTACTGACCTGAAGAGGGAACATTTAGAGGTTTGTGGAAATGCAGTCATTCAATCAAGAATTATTTGTCACACCCCTACCACAGGACCAGAAAAAAAAGAATATAATTTACCATCTGGTTGGGAAGGCAAAATATCTGTTTGTAAAGTAATCAGTAAGCAAGAGAACATACGATAAAGTATATTCTTCGTTTTAATAAGGAAGTAGAGACTAATGTGCAGATGTGAAGATATGATGTGCAAGATAGGATAGGGCTAAGGCTCAAAATTAGTCAGGAGGTGCTGGCGTGAACGCAGGGCACTGTGCTCCTTCATTGAGCAATCCGAGTTTACCCAGGGGCCCGGGGCTGTCCCAGCCTGCCTGACCCGGGGAAGTTCCCCATGGGTGCCCACTCAGTGGGATGATTTGAGGAGCAGAAACCTCCACTTCCTGTTGTAGTGCCCACACATCACCCCTCAAAACCAGTGGTTTCCAATCCTAGCTGCATATTAGGATCAGCTGGGGGATTTTACAAAAATATAACCATGCCCAGGCCCCACCCTAGACGAACTAAACCTAAATCTCTGGGCTCTGGTGTGAGTGTTCCCAAAAGTGCACCAGGTACTTGTGACCCACACTGAAGGATGGGACCTACTGCTAACCGAAGGCCCGGGATCCTGGGGTGGCCCCGGCAACAAGCCTTTCTCAGTAGCACATGCCGCAGTGGTGCAGTGAGAGCTGAGCTCTGTGCACTAGCCAAGTCCAGAGGGCACCAAAAGAATCTTTTATTGCTTTATGATTTTGCTATAACTGATGCTGGACATGCAAGTATTGATCTCCATGGCCTTGTGTCCAAGTTGAAGAAGGAAAATTTTCGAGTTGTTTTCAGATAACCTTTACTGTTTTTTTGTGTCTGTGAGGAAGACTGGCTGAGCTAATTCTCCTCTTTTTGCTGAGGAAGATTAGCCCTGAGCTAACATCTGTGTCCATTTTCCTCTATTTTGTATATAGGATTCCACCACAGCATGGCTTGATGAGCAGTGTGTAGGTCCTCGCCTACGTATAGGGGATCCCGCACCAGGGATCTGAACCCGTGAACCCCGGGCCACCGAAGCAGAGCGCCCGAACTTAACCACTACACCACTGGTCCGGCCCCATCTTTGCTGTTTTCTTAAACAGCTTTCTTTGCATGTAATTCACAAACCGTAAATTCACCCATTAAAACATACAATTCAATATTTTTTAGTATATTCACAGGGTGGTGCGAGCATGACCTCAATTTAATTTTAGAATGTTTTTGTCACCCCCTAAAAGAAACTCTGTACCTCTTTTTTTTAAGTACGGCAAAGGCATTGCAGAAGCACTAGCATTTGGTACTCTGTCACAGCTGGGCTTGGACTTGTTTGATTTTATCTTATTCTGTATGTCATATCCCCTTGTCTGTGCGTGTTTCAGGGTGTGTCTGGGTAATAATGGGGGGGATGCCCAAATGCTCGAAAGCCGAAGCACTGGCCCTAGCACAAGGCCTTAGCTGGGTGAGAGCGCCAGCTCCCAGCCTTACTGCTCCTGGCTCTTGTTGATTTCCTGACAGGTTTATGGGTTTGCTATTGCAGATTTTGAGCATATAAATGCTATCTCCTAGAATGAAGACAAATTTCAGCTGTACTTGCCAAATATTTGGTGATGCCAGGGGGTGGGAACTGTTTGGAAAATTATTCCTTTTTGAGGGAAGACAGGAAAGCCGTTTATCTGATTTTTTCCCTGCTTCCGAACTCCTGCTGCACATACTGCCTCTGTCCTTTATCTTAGCTCCACGTCATTTCCTATCTCTGTGGCCTTCTCCTACCAGTGAAATTTTTACTGCTTTGGGGCTGGCATCCTGCCCTTCCTGTCTTTGGCCTCCTCTCCAGCTGCTAATACATGGTGAAATTTATAAGTATCATGTTTCTGATTAATTTTATAAAACAAACCAGTTTTAGAATAGGAAGGTTTTGTTTTGGTTTTGTTGGTTTTTTGGGTTGTTGTTTTCTTTCTAGAGCATTGGATTGAGACTTTCTTGATGTGAATCACAAGATCTTAGCTTTTCATTAGATCCAGAGTAGCCCAATTTCTGGCCCATAGATGATAATCCTAATATGTGGTATGACCAAGGAGGATCTCACCTTTCAGAGCCTTGATTTCTTTACCCATAAAACGAGCTGGCAGTGTGTACCTGTAGAGCTGCTATGGGGAGTAAAGGTGACCACTTAGAGGAAATGCCCAGCACTGGGCTTAGCACAGAGTAGATGCTTAGAACATGTTATTTTCTTTTCCCTCATGTAGAAAAGTCCCCCATGGATTTATCAGCTCTTTCCTGAGCTATCACTCCTTCCCTTCTCCATGCTTCTCTCCTCTCTGCCCAACCCACCAGTTACACGTAGGAGCAAAGTTCTCTCTCCTCACTCCTAAAAAGACTTGCTGCAGGTTCCTAAGCTGGATCCAAGTTGACATATATCATTCCCAAATATTTCATTCTACCAGCTCAATTATGTGGAAAGTGCTCAATTATTCCATGAATTAAAAAATCAAGCACTTTGAATCTCTCTCAGTGAAAAGATATAACTGATTTTACATCATTAATAGACTGCTGAGTATTGAATAAGCCACAAGAAATGATCAGGGCATGGTTCATGTATAAAGTTGCTATTTACTGGAAATTGAGTGGCATAAGGTAATTCCTGTTAATTCTCGTAGCGTGACAATAATATTGGAGTTACATGGGAAAAAGTCCTCAATTTAGGGAGATACTTGGTGAAATGTTTAGAGGTAAAGTTTCAGGATATCTGCAATTTACTTTCAAATGCAGGTGCATATACAAGTATAGATGGATAGATCTATATATCTGTCTATAATATATGCATATATGGCAAAATAAAGCAACGTTGTTAATAGTTGTTGAATTTAAGTGGTGGGAATATTGACATTCATTGTATTATTCTTTCAACTTTTCTGTATGTTGGAAAAATTTTATAATAAAAAGCCAGATTAAAAAAAACAAACTAAGAAACTGGGAAAATATAATCCATAAATTTCCTAAAATATATTGCCATTTGATTATATGTCGTTTTTATGTCATTATATTTTTGTGTATTGTAAAAAAGCTTTCTATTGAGAGAAAATATTTCTTTTGAAATCACAAAATACCAATTCTTATAATACATAATTTTTAGAAGTTGTCATTATCACTGAACATTTTTAAAAGCATTCATTATATTTATCCCTCCCAAACTATTATTTGGAACCTACATAATTTTGAGTTATTTTGAGTATTTAAATGGAAGCAAGTAACTGATGTATTGGTTAATCTGTAGGACTGCAACTTTGAAATACCGCCAGGAAATAACTTTTTAAAATTTTTAAAGAAAAAAAATCCATATACCTATATTTCTGGGAGAAAAGGCTGTCTGTGCATTTACTATAGGATAATAAATCATAATATATATTTGCCATATGAGTAGGAAGCAGAGTGGAACCTTGTAGAGCATGAAAGCTTGCACCAGACAAGAGTGAGTTGCCTCTGTAATTTTTCTCATTTGTAAAATGGAGTAATAATACCTCCTGACAAGTAAATGAGGCACTCAAAATAGTATATGCAGTAAAACAGTGTATATTGTTGCTATTATTACCTATATCTAATCTGAAAAAGATATGGAATTGGAGATGATAAGTGAATGTGATGAGGTTCTAAAGTTACCAGTTCTGGAAGGAGACAGATTGAGTGAATCTCTGTCATTGTAGCTCTGTCCCTCTCATATTCTATCTCCAAATGGAGAATGATTCTTCTTCCCCCTAAGCTGGCCTTTAGGAATCTTCTAAAACTTATCACTTACCATCTGGCACTGATGTATATGTGGGCTTTTAAATGGTTCCTTTTCTTTCAAGATTCGTTAATTCCTCAATACCGATTGCTCTCAACTGTGGACTGACAAACTTTTTTTTTTTTTTTAAAGATTATATTTATTTATTTATTTTCCCCCCAAAGCCCCAGTAGACAGTTGCATGTCATAGCTGCACATCCTTCTAGTTGCTGTATGTGGGACGCGGCCTCAGCACGGCCGGAGAAGCGGTGCCTTGGTGCGCGCCTGGGATCCAAACCCGGGCCGCCAGCAGCGGAGCGCGCGCACCTAACCGCTAAGCCATGGGGCCGGCCCAAACTAGGCCATCTAGGTGAAACAAGCCCTGTAGAGGGCTTCATTCTCTAAACTATTGCAGCCTGGCTGCTTTTCTGTGGATTCCATTCACTAATCCATGAGAGCGTTTCATTTTGGGAAGAATTTTCCCTTCATGAAAGTGGTTTCTTCCTACTTTTTCATACAAAGAACTATTAAGAAAAGGCTTCATCCATGTGTCTGGTATTCATTGGGCTTTTTTTTTTTTTTTTACTAAAATATCTATTGATAAGATTAAAAGGAATATTATCTTATTCTATTTAGCATGGTATAGTGACAAAAACAGATTTTAACTCAGAAAACCTGCTTTGCAAATTTTTCCCATTTACTAGATATGTGTTGTTGTGAAAAGCACACCAAATGACTCTTTTCTTTGCTTTTTTCATCCATAAAATCACGTGAGCCTTTTTTTGTATCAAATAAGAATGTATATGAAAGTGCCCTATAAATAATAATGATATAAATTATAATTATTACTCTTACTATTATTGCCACTCTTCTTAATTAAAAGAATTTCATTAACCTACATATCCAGGTTATGATTCTGCTCTAGGGAATGTAATGGGTTTTCATACTTTGGTTTAACTGAAGGTGATCAGGATTGAACCCAATGGTGAGCTTTTATTTTCTTATATTTAGGTTCCATTTTCCCACTTTCTTGCACATCCTACATAGTAGAAGAAATGAAATAATTCTTTGTATCCCCTTTTTAGGAACATACAATGTTTTTTTTTCATTTCTCAAAAAAATTCAGTAAACTTTATGGTATATTTTATCTTACAATCAAAACAAATGAGCAAGTAAGAAGGTACTTGAAGCTTTTATGTACCACATAAAAATACTCACTTTCTTCCCCAGTGTCCTAGTGAGAAAAATAATTCTGTTTCTGAACATAATGAAATCCTAAAGCCACAATAAATAGAGGTTGCAGGTATGGTCTTTCTGCATTGGTGAATACTCAGATGGAAGAACTCTAGGGAATTTCCAAGAGCCATCAAAAATGATGGTTGACTTAGAAGATGTGGTCCTCCCAGAGTCCGTGCTGAACTGAGGCTTAAGTATAGTTTTAGGCTCAACCTGGTCCTTAGACATCGCATCTCCATGAGGAACCAGATGTCTCCCACGCTGGCAATTTGGGCTTTAAAATTCCGTGAGGCATTTTGTAGGAGACGAGATGCCGCCTTGGAGTCACCATCAGATCTGTGTCTGGTTAATTACAGACTGACTTTCTACATCCCAAATGAGTGTCTGTTGCTTCCCTTGATTTTTGAAAGCCACCTACATCGATGTAGAATTATCAACCTTCTCAGAAGGAAGATTAAAGGGGTCCTTGTTTTTATAGTCTGTATATTGAGCCCTTTGGGATTAAAGTCGCTATTATGTTTTCTCGTATCACCTCCTTCTATTAAACATTATCTTTTTTTCCTTTTTTAAATATTTTTATAGCATGGCAATGAAAAAAGCAGTGGATCGCCTTCCAAGTCAGGAGAAAAGAAAGGATCAGATGAGGTAATTTCCACAATACTGGGTTTTCATTTTCTCTTGCTTTTAAATTGTTAATTCCGTCTTGAAACAAATAATGAGGTAGCAAAGAACTCCTACTGGAATATTGGCAAATTTAGTTTTAACTAAGATTTGATTCAATAATATAAGTGGGAATTGTTAATGATAAATAAAAAATAAAATGTTCTTGGGAAAGGAACTTTTAGACACAGTTTCCACTTAGAAACAGAACTCTGTTATTTAGAGTGTTTTCCCTATAGGAATTGGTGAATCTTTAATGTTTTGTTGGTGAACATGGCAGATTTAGAACGGGAAACCAAATGATGGAGTGGAAAAGGAAGTCTTTTTTCATGAGAGTGCACCATGAATGGAGGACAGTGATGGCCTAGATTAACCAGTTATTCAGGTTCGTAAACAAAAGGAAGAGAGAAAGAACTATTTTTATTTGGATCGGTTCTGTGGAAATACTAGTAAAACCAAATCTCTTCACTTGGAGATGGGTTTTCTTTGAGCCTGTGAATTTCTCCTTTCACTGAATGATGCCCCATTATGTGCACTGTCGACACTGGCCTACTTCTCCATGGAAGGGTCATGTGAAAGTGCTGTCCTTCAAAAAGGGTACTGGACTTGCCTCTCTTTTGCTGCTTTTTACATTTTAAGTCACAATAGATGTGCTCATCTTCATTCAATAGAAATTATCATTGTCATTTCCAGCTTGTAAAATAGCCAGGTCCTAAAAGGTACATGGAAATTTAGAAAGCGTGAAGTGATTATTTAATTTTTCTCTATACATGTTTTCAGAAATTTAGCTCCTCTTTCTGCTTATTTTCTGCAGTTTTGAAATATTCAATATATTTCATTATATTCAATTTATAGGGAGGCCGTTATGGCTAGAACCTGCTGTGGATTCTGCCCTAACGTTTACTTCTTAGCTTTCCAATATTTGTTTCCATTACTAATACTAATGAAAATGTAATTTAGATTATTTCTTGCCAAGCAAATTTGTAGTGAATTTTTTGTACCTATGGAAGGAAAATGTTTCTTTTAAAAGTAAAAGTAAGCTTTTATTAAGATTTTATCCTGTTTCTTGGTTAAATTATTAAAAAAGAAATTTCCATAAGAAAAATCAGATTTTTTCCCTTTTATTAGCATGAAAATCTATATAGTGTCATTCAGTTCCCTTATCAACCCCACTCTTTAAATATATTCCCAGATAAGTCATCTATCAAATAATTTCCTGTTTGAAAACTACAGACCAGGAAATAATGTTTTTGGTGCTATTGTCTATTAATATTAATCAAGATTAAACTATTTGCACAAAAAAGGAAATTTTCTTTTCCACTACGGTCAAGTGGATAGTAGGCTATTTCTTACAGGATCATTCTCACCAATTATGTTATTATGTGGAAGCTTAAATATTACATCTTGAATGTCCAGGCATTGTTGGTTTAGGCAACAATTGCTAGCACAGTGTGAGATCTTTTTACAATATTTGGACTATAAAGTACTTTATTTCCGTATTTATAAAGGGCTTGGGAAAACTGATAAGGAGCCGTGTTACAGATGCAACCAGGGGAGATCGAGATTTCTGTGTCAGTAGAGGCAGATTGTACTTTCAGTTAGAAACTGAAAGGCTGAACTTCCACCTTGAGAGAAAGAAGAAGGAATTTTTCTTCTCTTTATCAGCAATTCCAACGTTGTTTCATAACACTTCTGAGAAATTCGGATTTACAACTCCTGTTTTTGTGCCAGAACCTGGACATATCGGTCTGTTCTGCTCTGTCCCAGCCAGCAGAAGCAAAGAGGGGATAGAGGCTTTATCCTGTTCCCCTGACGTAAATCACTGGAGAGATTCATCTATGCTGAGATTGAAGATTATTTATTATCTCACCACATTCTGCCCATATCTATTTGATAGGGTGGCCAGGCCTTTGGGTGGGATGACTTGGTAGTCAAGGTATATTTCCAAAATGGTCTCTCTCCAAAGAGTCTCTAGTTGTTTATGTCTCTAATTCTTTGTTATGTGCAAATAAGTCATTGATGAGATATTGTGGCCCTGGAGACAATTCAAGGAAACCATCTTGCATTAGGCCTTATTTTAGCCTTTGTGCTCACGATTGTAAAACCATGTGCCATCTGTGTTTGTTATCTGCCCTGCCCACCATCTATGTTCAGTTACTATCCTCTTTTCTTCTCAAGATTATCAGAGGAAGATTTCCTGAAACTGATTCTTTCTCCCAAATATTTTCTTACCTACTGCTCTGTTGAACAAGAAGTGAGATTAAGAAGCTTAGTTTGGGTTTTGGTAATCCATTTTCAAACTAGCGTGTACCTCCAAAGGTTAAATAACGTGTTGTCCACAGGCATGTGCAAACATGCTGGTTAAGCCTCCAAGGATAAACGTAGGCTTTTGAAACAAAATCATTTTGAAAATTGACTTTTTATGCTCAGGGATATTTCTTTGCGTTTTTTCCTTCTCCCTTTATTACTCTGCTGCATTTCATTTGGAGGTGCAAGAAAAAGGGTACAGAGAAGGACTTCGGGAAGACATAACCAGAAGAAAAAACGATTAGGGTTAGGTAAGAACCACTCTTATATTGTCATATGTGAAGGTATCTGGGGATGAATGCAGCTGTGTGAATTTCAGAGCTCTTTCTCTCCTGCTCTCATAAATAGTTCTTACTTGTTTGGAATATGACCCCTATACAGCCACTAAGTGATCCTAAGAAGTCTGCAGCAATTTTTGAGAGAATCTTGCAACTAAAATGTCATTTGTCATGTTGCATTTGCAATACAAATGCTTGAAGATGGAGTAGAGTCTACGAGAATGTATTTGTTTATTTGTGTATATCAATTGTTATGAATTTAAGTCCTTCTCAGATACAAAGGAATTATAAAACCAAAAGCTGCACGGACTAACAAGACAAAGATAAAATGACTAAAGAGCAAGAAAAAGAAAAATGAAGATATTTAACATCAACACCTTTAAATACAGTGGAACAAAAAAGCCTTTCCAAACCTGCAATCCAGTCTATTTAAAGTATTTGACTGAGACATCTGGCCACACGGGGGAGTGTGAACACTTTAGCAACATATTTCAGTGAAGTCCTGAGGAATGGAATTTAAAGCCTAAAATGTGCCGGCATGATCTCACAGAGCCAATTTTAAGAACTTCAAATTTAAGAATGGATATATTTTTGTGGGTAAAGAAAGGAAGATATAAATACAAGAGACTAGAAATTGTGCTTTAAAGGAAAAGATATTTGATATATTATCTTTGTCATAATAGCATTGGTGGCATTCTTTTCCTCAGTATTTACCTTTCCTCCTTCTAAAATGCATGAATTAAGTATTGAATGACTCCAACATTTTTAAATTTCTTTCTTACATTTTTTTCTCTTAATGAAGTGTCTCTTTTTAATCACAAAAGTAATATGTACTTGTGAAAAATGAGCAGTATTACCCAGTCTCACCACTTAGTTATAACTATTGCTACAAAATTTTGTGTGTATTCTCAAATTAATGTGATAATATTGTGTGCTTATAATTATTATATATACTGATTTTAGTAACTTTTTAATGATCATACAGCTAAAATATAATCATTGAAGAAAATTTAGAAAGTACCAATATTACTTTAAAGTACCCAAGACTTTAAAGAAAAAATACCATCATCTAGAGTTCTAGTACCTAGAGAGATGGCCACTATTTCCATCTTGATGTACTTCTCTACGTCTGTTTTCTATGTGTATATATTATGTTTAGTAAAATACTGCGTATCCTGATTTTTACTCAGAGACAACAAAGGAACATCATTAACAGGGTGTAGGCTGAAAATGATAAATAATGTGCTTTGTGATAGATAAATCTTTTCTAATTAAAAAAAGAGAAATAATTGTGTGTGGCTTTTAAATACATGGAAAATCGTTATTCAAGTGCCTTGGCATTTAATATGGCATTTAATCTGGTCATTATTTTGTGCTGTGTTTTTGAGGGAGGAAAATGTATTTCTTCTTTAAGAAGTCTTCTGGGACAGTTTTCCCACAAGCAAGAGATTAGACATTGTTAGCAAGTTCTGGAAGAGTACTGTAACAAACATTGTTTTAAGGGATTATGGGTCATGACAAGAGAGTCCATATGAATTGTGGGAGTTGATTGAAAGTAGTACAAAATTGTACAACATTCTTGGGTAACAGTTCTGTTCCCTCAAATTCTATACCTGTTGTTGCTCCATCATTATCTGGCTTTTTGTGCTAAAGAGCAGCTGTCTGGGGAGGCCTAATTTGCATTTATGTTTAGAAAGCTAGTTTTTCTTGCCTTGGTGCATATAAGATTTTTTTTCTTTTATTTCTACAATTTTAAAAAATTGCCAGGATGTGCCTATATATGTGTTTCTCTTTACTATTTTTTCCTGGAATGTCTATTTTAATTATTGCTCTTAATTTCATTTTCCTTGTTTCTTTTTAAACGTACGTATAATTCTGAGATGAGACCTTCATTAATCGTCTGCCTCATAGTTTTCTTTTTGACCTTTATTTCTGCATTCTGGGAGAGTTTCTGAGGTTTCTCCCCCATACTTTTATTTCTGTCATCTAAATTCTGCTCTTTAAAACTTCCAACACAGGTTTAAATTTTGCCTTTTGTTTGTTTGGTTTCTTTGTGCCCCTCTCTTATCTCCCCTTACCTCTTTTTTGTCTCACTCTGTTATCCTTCCCTCTGAATCTGCTTTCCATCTGTAGCTGCCTACTCAGGTTTCATGGAGGTAATACCATCTTGCTTTCTATTAAGGATGCAAACGTTTTTCTAAAATTTTCTTCTTGTAGTGTATCATTTTATGAAATCTCCTATCTCTTTCGATCTTCAGCAAAATGATGCTCTCTTCCTTTCTCTGTGGGGTTTTTTTAGAGACCAGGTTTCTTTATTTCTTTTACTCATTTTTAAGTAGAGCTCTCTCTACATCTGGAACTTGTCAACAGTCATGAGCATGTCATCCTTAGCTCTGCTCTGGCCATGTGTGTGCTGGTTGACTCTCTTCAGATCTACAGCTGTTTGGCGGTGGATATGCACGCTCCTGGTAAAATCCCCACTATCTAACAAGTTTTCATTCAGTACAGAACCTCATCTGTATGAAATAAAGTGCAAAGAAAATCTTCACTCTCTAGCATGTACTGCTCTTGTGGCTCTTCTTACCTCTGCCCCCAAGAAGACCGCTTTACCTGGAACAACTACTTCCCCAGGTTGCAGCCTCTGCCACTGCCACACCCGGTCCACAACCCCGTCCTCCCACACCCTGCCCCAGTCTGCTGAACCCACTCTGATTTCTGCTTAGTTGTTGTCCAGGATTTGTAATCATGGCTTGGTTTAGAAGGAGAGATAGGGGTTTAGAAAGAGAGGCACTGATGGGGCATAAAGGCAGGTGGCCTTATGAGGAGGACTCTTACCCAAGAGGTATGACCTCCAGGTTTTCTAGATGGTTGCATTTCTCAATGAGAAGCCTGAGTGTTCCTGGGAAGAAATGGTCTTTCAGGGTTGTCGGCTTGCTCTGTTTCAGACCTCATGACACTAGTGGTTCACCAACTGTGCTTTTCAGTACAGTTCCATTGGCTTTGATTCAAGTGGAGATTTTTGCCAAGATATTGGCAATTGGTTGACTTTCTTTGGTGTTTAGTAAAATTCTGTCCTCTTCTGTGAGAAGATGAGAAAGTAAAAACTGCTAGCAAGAGTATTCTATACTAGGAATTCTTGAGATTACCTCATAATAACACCGTTGAGCTTGAATTTAGTCTCCTCTTTTCCAGTTTTCTTCAGGTGTAACCTGTGAAATGATTTTCATTTTCAACTCTGTTCTGTTTGTTAGTTGTGTCTAACCCCTCATGGGTTTCAACCGAGGGGCTTGAGGTTTACGAGTTTGGAGACAGCTAAGCAGTACGAGCAATCCATGTCTCCTCTTTTCTGGGGTTTTTCTGTGTGGTTTCTGGTGCATTTGCCTTCTTCTATGTATATGTCATCATGAAATAATTTAGGTTACTGCTTGCCTTTCAGTGAATGAAACTTGTTTACATAGGTAGTAGAATTATTTTCTTGTGTGGAGCCTGTCAGATAGGTCTTCATGAGCGGTCCATGAATTTAAGTTCAGAATCTACAATTAAAATGCAAGGCATTATGTAGACATGCAAACAGCCTCTTTATCCTAAGACATATATTCAGGTTGAATTCTGAGAAAAAGTCTGGAAGATTACAAAATTCAGGACAAAAATTCTGTGCCATTCTGAGACCATAGTGAGAGCATCTTCTTTCTCATCTGCTCTGTAAGTTTTGAACAGCCACACACACAACCCAGTTAGCCTGCCACCTGTCCACAGTGGCCACGGAGGCAGTGTATTGTAGTTGCCGAGTGCAGGCTCTGCAGTCCGGCTGCCTGGATTTGAATCACAGCTCTGCCACTTCCTGGCTGTGTGTCCTTAGGTAAATTACTTTGCCTCACCAAGGGATCTTTCCTCATCTGTGAAATGGAGATAATAATAGCCTCTACATGAGTTGACGTGGAATCAATGAGACCATCCTTACAAACTGTCTTGAATAGTGCCTTGGACATATAAAGTGCTCTATAAATGTTAGCTGCTATTATTATTATTATCATTATTACAGTTACTTTATTATTATTTCTATTATTAGGCCAACAAAGAGAACTTGCTTGGCAACAAAAATGAGCCCCTTATTGAATTCTGACCATGGGATGAAACAGGACTCAAATTCTTTTGTTGTTTATATATTGCAGAGCCTTTCCCATTAAAAAAGGAGGGAAGTTTGGTAGTCCATTAAGCTTAGTAATCCTTTTGTTTTAAAACAAACTATGTGTAACACCCAGAAACATATGCCCATAGCTAGAAAGTAGAGACCCTCTGCCTTACCATTCTATGAATTGTTTTATCAAAAGCTAAGGATGCGCCTTGAGCAAAGTGAAAATAATATGCTTTTAAAATAATCTGTGATATACAAAATGTTATATAATTGGTTAGGGAATGGTTAATAAAAAACAATTAAGCATTTTGCCTCTTATACAAGAACATATAGGGGCCGGCCCAGTGGCGCAAGCCATTAAGTGCGCGCGCTCTGCTGCGGCGGCCCGGGGTTCGCCGGTTCGGATCCCAGGCGCGCACTGACACACCACTTGGCAAGCCATGCTGTGGCGGCGTCCCATATAAAGTGGAGGAAGATGGACATGGATGTTAGCCCAGGGCCAGTCTTCCTCAGCAAAAAGAGGAGGATTGAGAGATGTTAGCTCAGGGCCGATCTTCCTCACAAAAAAAAAAAAAAAACAAACACAAACAAACAAACAAAAGAACATATAAATATATCAACATTGTATCATAGAGCAGTAATATACCCTTCATTCATTATTGTATTTTAAATTTATGAGCCTAATTACCTAAGGTCTGAGGTCCTACCAAAATCATCTCTGAAAAGATTGTATTCGTAGCATGTGAAACTGGAATCAAATGTTAACAAAATATCAAAGGAATTGAATGGAAGTTAAATTAACTGACTTCAGAGTAGATCATAAGTCCTGGAAACTGATGGACAAATTGATTAAATATTATTCCTGAAATAGCCTGCTTTAAAGTTTATATTTTTTCATTCTTCTCTTTATGCTTTATTAGCTTCTCAAAGATAATAGAATGACTGATTCAAAAGGGATGTTAACCTGAAATCATGCCCATAGCAAGATACCTGTAACAGACTGAATATATATGATTCTTGACATAAAGTCAACAATATTTTATCATATAACAATATATGTAATAGCTTGTTTTAGCCTTATAAAAACAGTTTATTTGTGAAATCAAAATCTCATGGCAAGTTGATATCAATGCTTCATAAACATATAGAGCACTGTGTTGGCATCATAAAAAAATTATTGAGCCAGCCCTGATGGCCTAATGGTTGAAGTTCGGCACTCTCACTACTTCGGCGGCCTGGGTTCGTTTCCCAGTCGTGGAACCACACCACCCATCTGTCGGTTGCCATGCTGTGGCAGCAGCTCATAGAAGAACTAGAAGGACTTACAACTAGGATTTACAACCATGCACTGGGGCTTTGGGGAGGGAAAAAAAAAGAGGAAGATTGGCAACAGATGTTAACTCAGGGCGAATCTTTCCCTGCAAAATAAATAAATAAATAAAATTATTAAAAACTCTCTATTCCTCATTTTCCAGGACATTACATGAGATAATGCAGTGATTCTCAAGTTTTAGTGTGCCTAAGAATCACCTGGAGATAGTATGAAAAACTTCAGACTCCTGGGCCCCATCCCCAGACAGTCTGATTTAGCAGATCTACGGTGGGATCAAGGAATCAATATTTTTACCAGTTACCCCCGGTGACTCTTATGACAGTGGTCTTCTGAGCACATTTGGAGTAACACTAACATAAGTCTTACAGAGTGCATAACACTGTTGCCTGGCACATGTGAGTTTTTTTTTCTTTTCTCTTGTTTTCTTTTTCTTTTTAAGATGAGTCTCCCAACCCCACCCTTGGCCAACTCTGCTGTGCCATGTTCTGGGGGACATGGCTCTGAAGCACATTAAGAGTGCTGCAGTTTCAAAGAGTCATTGGACGCTATGGGAGGTTTTGGTTGGAGGGAGCAGGTACCAACCCTATTTATTCCCAATTCTCCTAAGACCTTGTCCCTTGAGCTATTCCCTCATTCCTTTCACTCTTTATTTAATGACTCCTCTTTAGACTGCATATTAGTTCAGTCTTCCACATCATCAACTATTTTAAAATATTTCCTTTGAAACTGCTCAAACTCCCATTCCTTCTTCCTTTCTAACCCTCACTGCCAAAATTCTTGGTTGGAATTATTGAAGAAAAGAGTATAGAGAGAGAAGAGGGAAACTAAAAGGAAGTGTTGATAAATGCCAGCATGTAGGAGATAGGAAGGAGAAATGAGTGAACAAGTCAAAGAAGAAGCAATTACACTCGTAGGGGAACCTGGATGTTGCAGTATCATCAATGGGAAGGTGGACGAACAGTCTAGAATGATAATATTTCCAGAATTATGGGGACTGAGGAAAGGCCCTTGTTTGGAGATTGGGATATTATAGGTCCCCTTTGAAGCTGTTTCTGTTATGATTGAGAGGGTGCTGAGTAAGTGGAGATTCTGCATAGATGACTCTTCCAAAGTACATGGATTTACGTAAAGAACATCAGCTAAAGCAGAAAAAAATGAAGTTGAAATCAGTGTTTATTTATACAAGAAGAGATAGGTGTGACTAAGATGCATCACATGTTACAGATTTCTTGGATCGTTTGCCAGTTGTTTATAGATAAATGGACTGATTTATTAATTGAACAATATCAAATAAGAAAGACATTATTTGGGAAGAACTCATGAGTGAATTGTAAACATATGTTTATCTTAATCATTAGGACTGTAGACTTCCTGGTTGGTTATTCACATTAAGATTGGCATCCCTGGGCTCTTTCTTTTGCAAATGAAGCCTCTGATCTCTAAGTGGACTAATTTGAATTCAAAGAGAGGAATTTTTGGACTTTAGTACATTCCAGAAATATATCACTCTGAAACCGAAATCTACAAATACAGTCTCAAAGAAAATTATTTCTCTTATAGGAAATGGAAAGCTAAAATGATCTCATATTTACATTCCAATTTTGGTTTCACTTAGTACTTGGGATGAAATTGCTTCTCTGAATATAATTTTGTTACCTTTTTTCCTGCTTCCTTTTTAAAAACACTAAGTGACTCAGTAAAATCTGAAATCATAAATCTGTTTCACTAAATAGTGAAAACTGAATAGAAAGCTGAATGACTAATGAATTTTAAAAATAATGCATTTAAAAGATAATGAGGGTTCTTACTACCAGCTACAAAGATTAGAGGTTGCAGAAATACTTGTTAGATATGATATGGTGATGTCTGCTCGAATGCTAACCACATAGTTCAGGGGACACCCAGTGGTTAAAGGAGGAAATTCCTTACTGTGGTACAGTGTTCAAAAATGATGGAATAAAATATTTCTAGCCTCAGCAGTGATAATACATTATTGACTTTATCTTTCTGAATTAGCATATGTTTCATGTATGTGTGTATTTTAAGAGGCTTGATTTTGACTTCTTATATAAATTTTCTTCAAATATTTGAAAACTTACAAATTATAAGATTGAAAATGTTAGAAATATGACTAAACTTTTTCTTTAATAAAAACATAAGTGATATTTAGAAATGTGAAGTAAGTGACCAAGAGTCATGAATAAGAAAAACAATTAAATCTTTTTGACCCAGAAATTCCAATTCTAGGAAGTTGTTCCCAGTACATAATCGGAAGTGTACTCAATGGCTGTGTATGAGGATATTCATCATAGCTTTATTTATAATAATAACAAACTAGGAGAGAAACAAATGTACAGCAGTAATGAATTGGTGAAATTATGGCACAGATGTAGTGACTAAGGCATCTTTAACACCATGCTTTAAAGACCGTTTTATGACAATGGGAAAATGTTTATGTAAGGTAAAAAAAAAAAGATGAAAGACCTACAATTTCATTTATATAACATATTTTTAACATGTTTGCATATTTTTGTATTTCCCTAAAAATAGAAAAAATAACTGAAAGCAGTTGTCTTGATTGGCAGGATTTTGAGTCATTTACATTTTCTTCTGTCTATTTTTCTCTTTATTTTAAATGTATTTTTTTAATCAGAGGGAAAAGAACAATAAACAGCATACATAATAAAAGAATAATGGAAGAGAGTGTTTTAACAATGATCAGAACTAAATCTGTGTCTGTCTGCTTAGACCTTAAAGAGAGACATGTTTTAAATGTGAGCCTTTTTTCTTTGGAAACCCTGAGAGGTACTTCCAAAGCGAGTCTGCCTGTGTGTGGGTGGGTGTGGGTGTGGGTGTGGGTGTGTGTGCATCATGGATGCATGTTTGAACAGAAGTGCATCCTTTAGATATGGTCAGAGAATAAGGATTTAAGCACCAAGGCAGCTTAGAGGGCAAGACTTGTTAAATATTTTTAGTTCATTCTTCCTTTGGAATGTGATGAAAACTGTGATCTTTTCCTCTGAAAAGTACACAAGTATGTGAGTACAAAAAATACCCCCCAAATGTGACACACAATTTAAAGAGATTTATAGGTACACACCATCCCCACCCCTGAAGAGGCCATCTTAGCGAGTAGATATATCTAGGAGGCATCATCTAATAATATTTTCCCCATTGGCTTGTTGCCAATATCTGAAATTCCACCGTTAGCAACTTCTTTAACCTTTGAGTTAAGCATTGCCTTCCCTTGGGTCACCTTTTAAATTGTAGGTATTCCTAGGAGGGATAATTTAATTATTAACATCTTAGTGAGAAGTAGTTTGACAAGAGGGGAAGAGAATTATGTAAGCACTATTTTTCTGTAGTTTTGGTAAAGGTAATTGAGAACTAGAGATCACTTAATAATAATAGCTGACACATATATAGGCATCACACACACACACACACACACACACACACACACACACAGCTTACAACAACACCATTCTCCTGATGAGGAAATTGAGGCACAGCTTGATTAAATAACCTGTCCAAGGTCACACAATTATTTAGTTGTAGAGCCCAGAATTGACTCATTTTTCAGAGTCTGTGCTTTTAACTAGTATCTGACACTATTCATAAAATTACCTATTTTAAGAATTCTACGAAAGGCCAACTCTATAGACTTTCTTGTTGCTGTTGTCAATTTTCGGAACTCACTTCTCTCACTCTTCTTTCCTTCTTTCTTCCTTGTGTGGTACCCTCTTTTCATTCAAGAAGATCATAAAGCGAGATTAAATCACTCCAATTCCCAGGAATCTAAACTGTAAGAAAGTGTAGGGACAGGTGTTTCCTCTTTGTAGATAGGAAATGTGGCACAGAGGGAGGCTAAGTCACAGCAGAGGCTGACTCAGGAGAAGGATAGCGTTCTCCTGATTCCTGGTCAATGCAGCCACTTCGAGACTAGAAAGACCTGAGCTAGCTTGGAGATGATGAATGGGCACTGAGTAATCAGAAAAAAAACCAAACTCACTAAAGTATGGCTACCATAGTGTATGTTATTAAGGCCATTGTGCCTCGGACATTTCATTCAATAAGTGAATTTCTATGTAATCTTATTAGTTAATGATAAGACCTATTCATTATGACTTATTTATCAGTGTTTCCTGGGGGCCAACATATGCTATTTATTGCATTGCATGTATGGTAGTGCACATTTATACTTCTTTTGGTAATAAAAACAACTGGTACTTATTTGTAGGCTATTTACAACTATGGTGTAAAGGCACATTTGTAAACAAGAGTCACAGCTTTATAATTGCTAGTGTTGGGGAAGCTGCCTACCCTTTTGAAAGACAATCTTTTTCTAGATACTATTTTCCAATAAAGCATGTGTTTTCATGTGGAAATACCATACGTCTTGTCATTTTATAGGGCGACTATTAAGTAATGGAACTAATGTGTTAACAAATATGTTAAAACATATTTTAATGAGAGTTTTTATTCTGAAAACTACTACATTTCATCAAGTCTAAGACACCGCTGATCTAAAAATGCACTGGTTGGAAATGCTAAGAAAGAAAAAAAACTATCGATTAATCTCTGACCAAAGCTTTCTTACACTGATTTTAAGATGCATCTGTACGCAAGAGGTGTGAAACAGGAAAGAAAATGGTGACTTCAAATCAATAAAATAAAATTAGTACTAACCTGAAATGAAAATTTATATAGTTAAGATATTTTCCATTGTTCACAGAATTTTGAAACTAATTCCACTTTTACATTCAGAGCACAAAAGAGTTTCGTCTCCCACTCAATATTTTTTTCACTAAAATCAATATTATCCAGTTTAATAGCCTTCCCTTATTCACCAGATATGAATCTGATTAACTTTTGGTAGTTTCAAAAACTTAAATCTGCATTCAGAGGATAAATATTTGTTTTGCTTCTAAGGATAATCAAATAAAATGTGTTGCAGTTTCTAAGGACTGTTTAACAAACAGGGTTTCAAAACTATCTTGAGCAATTATTTGAGCATACCAACTGCCGAGTTGAACCTGGAAGGGTTTCAATACTCATTTAATGGAAAAGTTCTTGTGCATTCGTGTGCTCAAAAATTTCATCACATACAACCTCCGATCTGTTACTTACAGATCATTGCAAGCTAGAGAATCCCCTAGCCAGCGCTCTCTTGAGGGATCCCCAGGGAGTATCTGCTATTACTTTGGCGGAAAGGTGGGCTAGCTCCCTTTCCCTGTACTTTGCAGTGGAGAAGCAAATCACTGGATTGGAGGCTGCAGGAACTCGGACCAACTGCATGGGTAGGGAAAGGCACTGTGTCTCAGCTGGGTCAGGAGGAGGAGCTTTCACCCTACAAGTGGATTTCATCGTCACTGGAAGTCGGAGGGATGGGAATCTAAAGAGCCAACTTGCCCCTTTTTTCATACCCAACCCCTCACTCTTACTTGGGATTTGTTGAGCTTCTTGGATTGGTGGGTTTATAGTTTTCATCAAATTTGAAATGTTTTTACCACCATTTCTTCAAATATTTTGTTTGGTCTCCTCATCTCTCTCCTCTTCTTTGGAGCCTGCAATTATACATATATTAGCTGCTTGAAGTTGTCCCACAGCTCCTTGATGCTCCTTCCCTATCTAGTCCTTTACTCTCTGGTTCATTTGGGATAGTTTCTGTTGCTATGTCTCCAAGTTCACTAATCTTTTCTTTTGCAATGTCTCATCAGTTCTTAATCCAGTGTATTTTTCCTCTGAGACATTGTAATTTTTGTCTTTAGAAGTTTGATTTGGGTGGTTTTTAAAAAGTGTCTTCTGTGTCTCTCCTTAACATACTTTTAAAATGCTTTTTATTTTGAAATACTTATAGGTTCTCAGGAAGTTGCAAAAATAGTGTGGAGAGTTCCCATATACCCTTAATCTAGTTTCCCCATTGGTTACATCTTATGTAACTATAGGACACTATCAAGACGAGGAAATTGACATTGGTACAACATGTGTATATAAGTTCTATGCCATTTGATTACACTTGTAGATTAGTATAGCCAGCACTGCAATCAAGATACTGTGCTTTTTGAACATTATATTTTCCTGCATATGGAAAATAAAGTTGTATTTTTCTGCTTCTATGCATGCCTTGTAATTTTTTATTAGATGCCAAGCGGATGTGAATTTCATCTTGTTGGGTGCTTGTTTGTTGTTGTCGTTGCCGTAAGTTTGCTTGAGCTTTGTTCTGGGACACAGTTAAGTTACCTGGAGACAGGTGACTTAACTGTGTCTGGTCCTTTGAGGTCTGCTTTTAAGCTTTGTTTTGCTGGACCAGAGCAGCCCTTAGAGGAGGACTGACTTTCCTTCTGTGTACTCTACCCGATGATTCTGACTGCTGGAGACATGTCCTGTGCCTGGCCTGTGGGAGCCCCAGTGATTATGCCTTTGCTTCTTCTGGCTGTTCTTTCCCCAGACTCGGCGAGGGGGGTCCTCACAGGCATGCACTGCAGATCTCTGGAGCTCTCTTTTGCAGCTTTTTCTTCTCTGGTGCTCTCCCTGTGAGCCCCTGGAGCCCCGTTGGCCTGTGGAACTCCCAGTTCCACTCCTCAACCCAGAGAGACCTATGGTCTCTGCCTGGGTTCCTCCTTCGTGGTCCATATTCCAGCTGCCCAAAAACTCTCCGGGTGGTAAGCTGTGACAATTTAGGGCTCCATCTGTTTCCCTCTCAGGGAACACTGTCCTGTGCTGCCTGATGCCCAGTGCCGGAAAACCGGTGTTTCATATAATTGTCTGGGGTTTTTTCGTTATTTAAGGTAGGAACACTCCTCACCTTTGAATCTAAATTTCCTTGCATTTTCGTGTCTAAATTTCCTTACATATGAACTTCATTAATAAAAGGGAAACAAACCTGTGCTTGGAAGGAGGATGTGGCCCAGCAGACCAACTTAAGTTCCTTCATTCCCTGTGAAGGGGTTTGAGCGCAATTTTGGAGTTGGGTTTTTAATTTTCCTTATTCGTAAGACTGGTCACTGACTGACTTCTTTGTCATATACTAATGAGTTTCAGTGCTTTCCAGATATTCTGCTAATATTTAAATGTGCAACAAAAACTGTTGAAATCACCTCTGCAATATCCTGACCTGCCACCCTGTACTACCTCAGAAGGGTCCTTGCAACTCTCAGGAAACACACTGAGGTCATGTCTAGTCCTGCCGATTTTGATGACCCTGAATCACCCCCTACCCACAAAGAGACCTGTGTGACAATGTCGGCACCTGTGGGACACATCAGAGCAAGGTCCAGGGGGGCCTTCATCTTTGACATCGGGTACAGGACTCCCAGGACCTGCTGCTCGGGCTCTGGCAGGCCACACTCAACAGGGAGGCCTTTCAGCATTAACCCTGCAAGTGGTGCCGGCCTTCCCTTAGCTCGCGTTTATTGAGTCATCACAGTGTGTCTGGCTGGGGGCTAGATGCATTGCATTTATAATTTCATGTGATCCCCAGAGCTCACAAGGGCCAGGAACAGGACATGTTCCCACCAGTCAGAATCATTGGGTAGAGGACTCCGAAGGGTATCATCTCTGTATTGAAAGAAAATTAGTCCTACTTTGAAGGCTGCTCTCGTCCAACCTAACAAAGCTTAAAAGCAGACCTCTAAAGGATCTAACTGTTTCCAAGTGACTTAACTGTGTCCATTATTGGACTCATGGCTAGTCCTCAGGAAAAACCTTTTTTTTCTATCCAGTGAAAAAACAATTATTTTTTTCTGATTACATAAATCGTAAAAGCTCATAGAAAATTCTCGACAGCCACTAAGACTCCTCATGAGTTAAAACTGGGCCCCCTGCGGTTGCGCTGGGGAGATGAGTCTGTTCCATGGCTAGCTGTTCAAGGACTTCGGGCTTCTCTCTTTAGAGCAGGGATTTCCAACCTGTGGACCACAGACTTCGGGCCATACCTCATTTGACTTAATCCTCACAATCTTCCTCTGAGGTTGGGTATGGTTAATCTGTTTTTCAGATGATAAAATTAGTGTTTAAAAATGTTCATACACTTGCCCAAGCCCTCATAGCTGGCATTTGGTGGAGACAGAATTCTTGCCACATGTATCAAAAGATAGGACCACTATTCTAGAGAATACAGCGTCTTTCTTTGCAGAGTCACTGAGTCTCTGGATGGCATGAGGCTTCAGTTAGGGGGCCTTTCCTGAGATTTTAGGAGATAGTGATACAGCAACTCTTTGCCTGGCTCTTGGAACTTCATTGTTACCTTGAAAACAGTTTTTTAAGACTTGAGTTCTGATTCATTCAATAAAAAACCTTTATTCTGAACTACAACAGACACTAAAAAAGGTATGCAATTAATTCTTTTCATGCCTTCCTGCAACCGCAGATAGAATTGATCTAATCCGTGCATCCTTTGTTGAGCATTTCTGCGCAAGCCTGAGGTGCCTTTTTTGTGGGTCTCTTGGCTGGCAGACTGAACCCCTTTTGGAGCTAGGGGAGACAGCTTATGGTAGAAGGTGTGGATTCATAGTCCGTGGAAGCAGGGCCTGTGTACACTCAGGAGTCTGTGCCTGAGCAAGAGAGATCACACAAGTTCTCTGTAAATGCGCCAGACTCGGCGCCCTGGAATTTGAGTCCAGTAGCGGCAAATAGGGTGTGGAAGATTACACTTCTGTCCCTGTCAGTGGTTAGGACTGAAGCCCTGTGGCATGCCGAACTACAAGGAGGGAATGACTCAGCCAGGCCTGCAGCCTAACATATAGGGATGAGGGGCAGGCTGTTCCTGACACTTTTCTTTCCATAGAACTTAAGTTAAACAAAGAAGTGCTCATAAATATTAGAAGGAATGTGATTGATTGGCAAGGGAAAATCTGCTCAATGGCCTTTAGTCTATGGGCTTATGGAAATGAAGAAAAATAATTTAACTCAAAATTTGAATTATCATGGTATTGGCATCCTCACTTAACGTCTTAATCTTTTAGAGACTAGAGCATGTGTGTATGTTAGGACAAATGCAGAGTCACAGACAAATGAGCTTGTGTTGAGAGTTTCTGCTTACTGTGAGTAGATGAATTCTGTTCTGTCTGAGGGCAGATCCAGCCCTATCACTGGTTAGTGAATATGCAGACCTAGCCAGGTGAGAGATGTGTCCAGGCCAGAGTGAGATTTCTAAGGACCAGTGCTGATGGTAAGGGGATGGAGGAGGGAGTGTGAAAAAGACACCTGCAAAACCAAGCACAGGGTGACATGAAGCCAGAGGACTTTGAGAACTTTTCATCTGGAGATGAGAGAGGACTCACGAGGGCTAGATGGCAGCCAGAGAAGATCAGGAAGCAGGCCACGACTGGACGAAACTGATGATCTCAAACACACCTGACTATAGGGCCATGCTAAACCTATGTCACTTCACACTAAGTATCTTGAGCCAGCATCCTGTTTCATCCCATACCATCTATGCCTGTGCCCACCATGCTTCACCTGCGCTGACTTCTTTCTGTTCCTCCAACTTACCAAGCCCATTCCCATCTCAGGGCCTTTGCACATGCTACTCTATCCACCTAGAATGCCTCCCTTTCCCTCCCTATATGTACATGATTGGTTTATTTGAAGTGAGGTCTCAATCAAATGTCACTTCTTTGTCTATCTTGTCTGAAGAAACCCTCAGCCAGTCACTCTCTGTTACATTACCCTGTTTTATTGTCTTTACAGCACTCATCACTCTGAAATCATCTCGTTTTTTGTTGACTTATTTAGAGTCCTTTTCCTCTTACTCAAATATAAGGGCTATGAGAGCAGGAGCTTTTTCTGTTTAAATGGTCATCACATCTCCATTGCCTAGAATAGGACCAGACTCATAGCCAGGGTTCAATAAATGTCTCTCCAATGAGTGAATGAATGAAGGAATGCATGAAGTCAGACACAATTGAAGAAAGCGAGTCAAGACTGACTTACCAGACAAACAATCTGTAACTATATTTTGGTTACACTAAGCTGAGAATAAGGAGTCTGTGCTCTGGTATCTAAGGTTTTGTATTGTGTTTTAAGTGTCTGACATTGACTAAGGGCTTAATAAATATTTGTTGGATAAAAATTTAATGAAAGATCATTTTTACAAATTCTACTCGTTTCAGCTGAATTAAATTGGTCCTTTGTAGACTAGGTAATCCAGGTGACTCAGAGGGCAAAGCAAGCTTGGGGGTGATAGGTCATTCCCACAGGAAAACTGAGAAAGCCTCAAGTTTTGAGTCATCTTTTGAGTTAAACAGATATTGAATTTATTAGTAAATCATTTTTTAAAAGTAAAACGAGTTGATATAGAGGTAAAATAAAAATTCAGCATGTGTTAAATATAAATGGTTATTATTTTTAACTTAATAGTTTCATAACTCAGACAAAAAGCAAGTCTTTTAATTCTTGAGGGCAAATCCTAGCTGACGTGTTGGGGTGGAATTCATCTAGAGATGAGCCAGGGTCTGGTATGTGGCTTTGACGTAGTGAATGGGAGCTGTCGTTAGCACAGGATTGGAATGTGACCTTCCTTGGTTGCAACTGAGACCAAAGGCTAATAGCCGGAGTGCGGGGCGGCTGTGGCACACTGGACAATGACCTGACCTTTCTGGGCTTCAACCTTCTCACTGGAAAATGGAGAGGTTGAAATGAATAAAGAGGTTAAAATGAATAACCCCATTTGCTGTATTCTTGTCTTTATTTCTTATGTCCATTCCCTCACACTGAATCCATGTAGCCACTATGGTTATCAGAAACCACTTGTTAATACACTTTATATTTTGAAAAGAGACTTGTGATCTGGATAAAATTTAGGCCATCCCTTCCTTTCAGCATCTCCCATATCACACCCACATGGCTAGCTTTTTAGCAGCTTCTTTTATTTTTATCACAGTTATCTAGGATTTTTTTCTTCTCTTGGTGGATGGTACTGCATGTACGTTTGGGAGAGACTATTCAGTCTACAGGCTAATGCACAGAAGCCTCGGACTTCTGCAAATGCCTCTGAGGCCCCCTAGATATCCATTTTATAAACATGTGTCCACGCTGCGGTTTCGGTGGTCTGCCTGAAGTGCTCTGAGAGTGGTCAACCAGTGGACATGCAGAGATTATACTTGGAGGATGGCAAGCTAAGTTTTGACTTTTCTGCTTGCTAAGGCAGTATTTACCCTGAAGGAAAAGAAGGCTTCAGCTCCAGCTTCCATTTTCAAAAAATTAAGCAATATGAAATCTGCTAAATATTTCTTCTAAATGCTAAAAAAATTAAACCAAATTATTCTCAATTATATATTTTTAAATTATATATTTGTTAAACTATATATTATATATTTTTTAAATGTTATTGCATATACATGCACTCTTTAATGTGTTATGTATCAGCTAATTAGTGCATTACCATCCTTCCTGTATTCAATGTTTACAGTATATTATTCACATTTCACAGATATTGGAGCATAATTACCATTTTATATTACAAAACTTTATAGTTTGTATGCTTGATTTTTGAAATATATTCATAAATAAGAGATACAGGACATCAAAGCCCGGAGAAGGCAACTGTGTATTTTTTTCCTCCCTCTCTCCCACTTATTGTCCTTTTTTCAGTTAAAATAGTTATAGTGATATAAGAAAATACAAAAAAGCACAAAGAAGAATTTTTTTAAAAAAATCACTCTTCACCCCACCATCAAACAATAACCCCATATGAACTTCAGAGATCATACTATACATGCTATTTTATATTCTGACTTTTCTTTATATAAAATATGAATATAGTTTCATTTAATGAAATGTTCATCTAAATATGATTTTTAATAACCACATGATATTTCATCCTTAGCTGTCCATAACATAACCCCTGTTGTGAGAGGCAGTATAGATAGAGAATAGGGTCTGAAGCAGACATCTTATTTTTTACTAGCTGTGACCAAGTTATGTACTCATCCCAGTCCTCATTCTCCTCACCCATAAAATGGGATAAATTTTTAGAAGTAGAATTACAACTCTGATACTTATCGCTAGATCCCCCTTCATAGAGGTTGTACCAATGCCCACTCCATAGCACTGTGAGAGAGAGCAGTCACTCCACAGTGCGTGATGTTGCTTCCGGAAGTTCGTTATGGTGGAGAACGGCAACTGCCCAAGTGAGGATCTTGGCAGTTCTCCAAAATCACCGAATATTGAACAATTGTGATTTATTCAACTTACTCTTCAATATTTATGTAATCTTCAGGCAAAGATATGAAAAATTTAATAATGTTCATTTTTTGTGTGTTTAGTATATTAGTCTGATTTTTGCTTGACAAGATATTTGTATTCATATGAAAATTTGCACTTCACTACGTTGTTTTCCCTCCTTGAAACTATTTTCTATTTTGTAGAAAAAAGCAACAAGTCTTGGGAGCAGTCAACCCTCCAGAACCCCTGCTGGTGAAACAGCCCCAGCCACCAAGGTCAGTCATTTCCTGAACATGAAAAGCCCCCTGCTCTACAGGTGTGTCATTAGTGGGTGGGGCCTGTGGAGAAGGCAAACAGTGCCTGTATATCACTGCAAGGTTTTGAACAAAGTATCATTTCTGTGCTGGAGGAGGTGATGTCATTTCCTAATAATGATTTGAATGATTTAAAACCTAGTAAACCATTATGTTATAATTCTCCCTGGCATATAATAATATGCCCAATAAAATAATTATTATCATAAATAGCTATAGATAATATTG
The DNA here is from genome assembly GCF_057802395.1 of Ceratotherium simum simum. NCBI lineage: Eukaryota > Metazoa > Chordata > Mammalia > Perissodactyla > Rhinocerotidae > Ceratotherium > Ceratotherium simum. The sequence continues at coordinate 72,475,771 of NC_141903.1, read as the reverse complement.
GACTTTTTCACGTACTATAAGTAGAAATATAGTCCTCCTACTGTTTTTTTTTTTTTTTTCCTGTGAGGAAGATCAGCCCTTAGGTAACATCTGTTGCCAATCCTCCTTTTAGCTGAGGAAGATGGGCCCTGGGCTAACATCCGTGCCCATCTTCCTCTACTTTATATGAGACGCCGCCACAGCATGGCTTGACAAGCGGTGCGTCGGTGCACGCCTGGGATCGGAACCTGCGAACCCTGGGCCGCCAAAGCGGAATGCACACACTTAACTGCTGAGCCATGGGGCTGGCCTCTAGTCCTCCCACTTTTTCAGAAAATAATTCAGATCCTCTTTCTGAGCATTAACTACATGAGGCTCTCTGCTAAATGCTCTATGTAATTATCTTATGCAATCTCCTCACAATCTTATAATTATTATTCTTCTATATCTGAGGAAACCAGAGCTCAGAGAGGTTAAGCAACCTTGACAAGATCACAAAGCCAGTAAGATGGAGGTAGGGTTCAAACCCAGGTTTCCTGTTCACAGAAGGTTCTCAACATGCTGGACCTCATAAGTTCTGATTGAGCATTCTTTGGTAATATAACACTTCAAAGCTTTGCAACTTAGAAAAATCACTGAAACGTTGCCTTTCAAGAGAAGAAACTATAATTTAGCTAGCAGTTTTCAATATATAAAATAGTTATGTTCAGCCCATTTGTGTTCTTTCAATGTGTCCAAGATTATCAAAAACCTTAACCTATTTCAGGACTGTCTATACAATTATTTATAAAGGCAAAAGAGATGAATTACACAGGTTGTTTTACAAGATTTATGATTGGTGCCGGCAACAACTGTTACTTCTTGGCTATACGTGATTGGTTGCTAAGGCTGTCTCTAAGGCAAAAAGTTCTTACCTATGGGAGTAAGCATATTTTCTGAAAGAAGGTCAATGTGACAGCAGTGAAGCACAGTTCAACAGTTACATTCCCTCTAGGTGGAGATGTGCGTAAGCCCCAGTTCTTTAGTGGCCTCCCCACTCCATTTTAGAAGCCTTGACATATGTTACTCCATTTTGTTACTGCGTCTCATTTACCCCTGTTGATCAAGATCTTTAGGCAGAAAGCATCACAGATCAACCATTTGATATATTGATATTTCCCTCATTGCCTGGAAAGCTTCTTCTTGGGAAGTCACGTCCCTCATGGGGGGAATATGGTGTCAATCATCCGTAGGAGTAACGTAGTCAGAGGCTTTGGCCACATCTAAGCAATAAAGAGGTGGTCAGGAAATGAGTCTTAGGCATAGTCTCTATCTGGAAAGAGTATCAAGTCCTTTGTTTGAAATTGCAAGATTGGTCAGTTATCTCAAGTTGCTGTGCAATCATCACTCTAGCAGTAGAGACAGACATGCAGCATCATGAAAGGCAAATCATTAGTAATTTAAAGGTGGCCAAGATTGAACAAACCAGAACAATAATCATTAGTAAGGCTTGGAACCTTGATCTCAAAATAGCTCTGAGGCCAAAGGGTAACCAACCAAACAGGTCAAAGTGGTCCAGGAGGCCAGTAGTCTGACCTATATCATTGAGGAGATTTATTTTATCTTTTATGACCTTTAGCTCTTGTTTTATGTGACCAGACTCATTTACGTAGAAGCAACATTCTTTTCCTAGGAGTGTGCACGTACCCCCTTGTTGAGCAGTTAGGATGTCAAGAGCCCTTTGATTATCTGATACAATCCCTTTTAGGGAATCCAGGAATGTTGTTGTTGAGCCAAGGCTCGAGCAGTTTAACTGCAGAATTTGCCAGATGAGCTATGGTTAGGCATAAAATTTTTATCAACAGGTCATCATGGACAATATCAATCCAAAGGACAAAGCCTTTGGCGATGGTCATCAATGGAGAGCAGATGGGGTATAAAAAGAGGTCACCAAGTTTCATCTAGACCTATGAGATTGCAGTTGGTTTTTTCATTCAACAAGAACTTGAAATGGAATATTATGATTTCCTAAAAGGCATTATTCTGTCATATGCCAGCTGTCTAGACGTTCATAAGCCCATGGTTTCCTGTAGTAATCACACACAGAGGTATACCCAAAGGGGGGCACATAGTATGCAATGCCTTCTAGTTCTGTAGCAGTGTCCATGGTGAGGAGCACTTGGTAAGGTCCTTTCCAATGGGGATTGAGGGCTTGGATCTTGCTCTGATGAGGCTTCCAGAATACCCAATCATCGGGCTCTAGACTGTGACCAACAGGATTCCTTTAAATTGGAATCCAAGAGAGCTTCTTTAACCTGTTGATGATGGGCTTGAGCATAAGACATTAGAGACTTATAGTAGCCGGTCTTACTAGCATAAGGCAACAAGATCAGGAGGAGGTTGTATACCAACAGACATTGATATGCTGGTGATTGTCTCATGTGAAGTTAGTTTATGTTTTCCAAAGAGGGTACTTTGAACAGTCAGTGAGACCAAAAGTAATACCCCAGCCAGGGGAGTTCAGCCTATAGGTATATAACAAAACCTCAAAGACAATTAACAGGACTAGAATCTAATATCTACAAAGGTGAGCACATAATTTTTCTCTCCACAAGTACCCTCATTTTTTTTTACCAAAAATAATTACAATAAAAGTAATTATATTAAAAACTTAGCCTGATTATTTATTCGAGTGAAAATAAGAATACTCACTGAGAGTTTCTGAATTCTGGAGGGATTAGGTAAGGAGAAAAAGTAAATGTTTCATCTTTGGTCACAAAAGTATGTCTTACCAAATTGTTGCTAGCTTAAGAGATAATATTTCTTTAAGTCTGGAAAAACAAAACATTGGAGCTCTTTCTCAGTTCATGTGGTCCCATGTAATTTAATATTTATTCTGCTTGAATCCAGTTTTTCCATTAGTTTTCTCTACTTTGCCTGGTGATTAAGGATGATAGGAATGGTGATAATTCCAAGAAGTTTGAAAGGTTGTTGTTGAGGTTTGTATGACTTACCCAGTGAAGTGGGTGCCTTGATCACTGGAGACTGTGGAAGGTATACCCCAAGTGGGAAATACATTTTCTAACAGTTTCTTTGCCATTGTGATGGCATCAGCTTTGTGGCAAGGGAAAGCTGCAATCCATCTGGAAAACATACATATAATAACAAGAACATAATGATAACCCATACTAGGTAGCAGTTGAATGAAATCCAGCTGCAGGTGCTCAAAGGACCCAGAGGGAGGAGTTCTGTGGCCTCTGGGGACAGAAATAGTTTTTCTTAATGCATTATGGTGGGTGAAGGAATGTAAAAACGAGAAAATGGGGTTTGCCAGGGAGCCGGAAAGAAACAAGTGGCTGCCTTGGGTTTCCCAGAGCCCTGACTTTGTTCAGTTTACAGCCATTGTTTACTCATCTTAATGTCTCTGATTCAAGAGCAGACTGTTGCCATGTTACAAGGACTTCAGGATGGCAAAAGTCTGGCAATGAGGGGTCAGTTTTTTTTTTAACTATTTGTAATCTTTGCTTTCCAGTGAAAACTAGGAAGCAGGCAATTATAAACTATATTAATCATATATTAGCATCCTATAGTAAATTAGCAAACCCACAAACACATTTCATAATTTCTGGAAGCATATTTCTCTTTACAGCAAACTTTTCAATGTGGCACAAGACATATCTATTAGTAACCCAAATATTGTTTGTTTCTCTATAAAGAAAAAAAATTAGAAAGCCAAAACTAGACAAATTTATATTTAGCAATCAATGTCTCAGTACACCATCCTATCCGGAAATGATTTAGATATTCAATGAATATCCATTATTTAGTTTAACTTAGTAGAAGCTTTTATCTTATTTACATTTATTTAAACTTATTTTTAACAATTATGCTGGGATTAGACGTGAAGTAGTTAACCGTCATTCCAAGTCATTCCCCCTGCAGACAAATTCTGCAAGAGAAACAGCATGAGCCCACTCGACCAGACCAGTAAACCCAGGTAGAAAAAGTTGTATGTTTGCATTACATTCAACATTGATAACTCTGAAGACATGCCTGTTTTTATTAAACCAACTTAAACTATCTTATATTTATCAAGGATTATCTCAGATCACGTGAACTTGAAAAACATTTGGATTAGTTTCTATATTTCTGAAAGTTTTAGGAATACTTAATTTATATAAATATTTAATATTTATATAAATTATTTCAGGATTTCAGGATTTATTTACAATAAATGTTTAATGTTTATATAAATGTTTGGCAATACCATCTGGAGGTAGAAAAGTATCATATACATAGAGGGAGAGACATACATATGTAGACATACAGATACAAACAGAGGTCTTTAAAAATTTTAGCCATGTCTCAGGTACCAAACTCAAAAGGATAGTTGGATCCAAATTATGTTTCTGGCGGATGGACTAAATTAAGTTTACCTGCTCAGATGGCCAAAGGTTTTTACTAAAAATTTTTTTTTGCTTGCTGTAAGAATCCGTTTTAGAGCTGTTTTTGAAGTCATTTTGTCTTTTAGAAGCTTCTGCATACCAATCAAAGAATGCCTTTCATTGTCTCTGAGAGGTTTGAAATCCTCTCTTTTAAGGGTGACCCTTAAGGTGGACTTATCTGAAACAAAGCTTCCCCAGGATGGCCATTACAATTGCAAATTATTTCAAAAGTTCACCATTTTCACTTGCTTAGTTTTATATCTCTTATTTTCTAACCATGCATGCAAATAAACTAATTTAGGTATTTCAAATGAGCACCATTGGGGCTATGCAAGTTTTAAATCATCCTTGGGTAATATGGGTCCATTGAGGTAAAAATTTACAAGAAGAGGACTATATTCTTTAAACATAAATCCAGCTGGGGTTCCTGAAGGAGGTTGATCATTTATGGTTATTCTAGAACAACTGTTCCCCATAATTGAGAGAGAGCTGTTCTCGGATGACCAAGGCAGGAGGGTATATGCTCTGGGTCAGGTATGTACTGTTTGTGAGGATCTTCCCAGAGTGTCACCAATGGGCCATTGTTCTCTCTCTTATGTCTTGGAAAATTCTGAGCACCAAGCGGTGTCAGGTTGCTCAAGGTACTAGGATGACCAGTCCTTTATTTGTACCTTCCGGATGAGCTTATGAAGTTCCTTCTGACCCAGGCATGGGGTATGTTCTTCTGTTGGGAGGCCCTGTGAGACCACTGCTCATCACGGACAGAGTCCTGACACTTCCGCTAGGTTTCTAGTCGCCTAGAAACAACCCAAACAGGGTTGTTTACAAGGTCTGCATTGGTTATCAAGAACAGCTGAATTTCAAATTATAAAGAGAACGTGGCCACTTGAATAAAACGAAAAACTACTAGAGCTACAATAACACTCACCAGGAAATGTCCTTAAACCTAAATCCTCTGCCTGGTTAAAACGAGGACAGAGTCCTCCCCTCCAAAGGAGTGAGGACAGAAAAGATCCTTGAATCTGAATCCTCTGCCTAGTCAAGGCAAGGATGGAATCCTTCCTTCCAGAGGAGTGAGAACAGAACTGGTTAAGCCACCCAAATAAAATCTGCAGGTTCAGGCAGAAACCCAAACTGTGCTTTGAGGAAGACAAAAGAGGCAAGGGTTTATAAAGGCAAAAAGAGATAAATTACACAGTTTGTTTTGCAAGATTTGTGATTGGTGCCAACAATACCAGTTCGCCAGTTACTTCTTGGCTATGCGTGATTGGTTTCTAAGGCCGTCTTTAAGGCAAAAAGTTCTTATCCATGGGAGTAAGCATATGTCTTGAAAGAAAGTCAAGGTGACAGCCCTGAAGCGCAGTTCAAAAGTTGCATTCCATCTGAGTAGAGACATGCGTAAGCCTCACTTCCTTAATGGCCTCGCCGCTCCATTTTAGAAACCTTGACATATGTTACTCCATTTTGTTATCGCTGTCCACGCTTGCTTGGTGAAGAGATAGTAATTTAGGGCCTCCTAGAGCCCTGGCTCCTCTCCAAGCCCCTAAAGGTGCCAAAACCAAAACTCAGCTGAGAAATGAGAAGAGGCAGGGCACAGAATTGAATACCATCTCGAACTGAATTTGGCTTATAGACCTTTTCAAATCTTCTCTGCTACCAGCCGGTAAAAGGATAAAAATCACTGAAGGACTATGAATTTTAAATTCAGGGGTGAATTAATGTTTGAAACCAACATAAACTCGAAACTGGGGTCTTCTCTTTTACCCATTCTGTTTTTGCTGCTGGAGGCACTACAGCATTGATGCTCACTGTGAGTAAGAGACCTTTTGCTCAACCAAACAAACACATTTCCTCTTTGCCACTTATTAGCCCCACGGAGCCTCAGTTTCCTTATCTGTAAAACGGGGATGGGGCTTTTCTTGTGAGATCTGCTGAGAGGCTTAAATGAAATAAAATATACAAAACACGTAGCTGTGGGCCTGGCATTTTGTAGGTACTGGAAAATGTGTCTCTGCTGCGATTACTCTTGTGAGTCCTCATACCCTGCTGTGTGGAGGTCTCCAACTAAAAAAGATTTTCCAGACATGTCCTGTCTTTTATAGTATTATGACCTTTATTTAAACTGTGCCTCTAAAAATGAGAAGCCTCATTAGCAAAACCCCAACCCAATGAGATTTAGTGAACCATTTGTAAATGATTTCCAGAATTGTTATTACCTAAACTCTGGTCAGTACATTGTGAAAAATCACACTCAGTTTCTTCTTGAACTTAGTCATAAGAATCAGTCTCTTTTCCATATAGTTCACACAGGAAGTTATCATCCAATCATTCTGAGACGGAATGGTTATAAAGAATTTGGACCTCTCCCCCAAACCTGCTCTGTCTCAGGAAGCTGGCAGAGGGTGGTGCTGGGAGGTGGAGACATTTTAGCCACATGTTTATTGTTTTAGTGTTTAATGGCAAACGACATTCTTTCCTTGGCTTCTAAAACACTGTCCTCTCCTACCTCCATTCTTCTCTCCTGTTGCTCTTTGCACTGAGGGTTCCCAACTCGCTCTTCTTCACTAATTTCCTGAATATTAGTTTTCCCAGGGTTTCATTCTTCATGCCTTCCTTTCTCATATATACTTTTTTTTCCTGAGGAAGATTTGCCCTCAACCAACATCTGTTGCCAATCTTCCTCTTTTTGCTTGAGGGAGATACGCCCTGAGCTAACATCTGTACCGGTCTTCCTCTATTTTGTATGTGGGTCGATGCCACAGCCTGGCCACCAAGGAATGGTATAGGTCTGTGCCCATGAACTGAATCCGGGCCACCGAAGCCGAGCACACCTAACTTAACCACTAGGCCATGGGGCCGGCCCCTCCTTTCTCATATCTTTAACTCTTATAGAGTATTGGAGGGAAAAAATATGTATACTTCTTGTTTTTTTTTTTTTTTTTTTTTGGTGAGCAAGATTAGCTCTGAGCTAAAATCTCTTGCCAATCCTCCTCTTTTTGCTGAGGAAGGTTGGCCCTGGGCTAACATCTGCACCCATCTTCCTCTACTTTGTATGTGGGACGCCTGCCAGAGCACAGCTTTGTAAGTGGTTCGTAGGTCCGCGCCCGCGATCCGAACCTACCAACCCCAGGCCACCGAAGCAGAGCATGTGAACTTAACCACTATGCCACCGGGCCAGCCCCCTTATTTCTTCTTTTAATGTCAGATTGAAAGGGCTTTAACTCAGTATCATCATCTCTTAAAAATGATCATTTCCATGCATCATTTAGAAAAGCTAGAGGTAATCGTATCTGTGATCACTTAAAGCCTTTTATTAAACAATTAATTATTATAACACACACAGGTAAAATAATATTCTCCCAACACGTTCAGGAAAGGGATGACAAAATAGGAGATATAATTGGTGCCGAGAATTAGTCCCGGTTTTCTTGATTCTGGACACATTTAACTTGAAAGTTAAAATAAGTGATAATTTTACAATTATTAAGAAAACCTTAGAGTCTGTTTCTTAAAAATTAAATAATTTGAAGCTTATGCGTAAGCTGTGTATTATAGAGTGGTTACCATGTATTGCACAACCGTTTTTTGAGAATTCTTACAAAATGAGTAATTATATGCACAAATAATATCACTTCTGCCGTGCAATTCTGGGTTTGGAAGATTCGAACTGCTTAAGTGGCATAGATATTTCTAACTCAAAATAATTATTGTAAGATGTTTAGTGCTTAAAATTCAATTTTTGATAAATTACTAATAAGGACTAATGAGGCTGCAGAAATTATATAGACTCTTATTAAAGCCAATATGAAAATAGTCATAATCCATAATCAGTCATGCAATTTTATTGCTGGATGAGTTCTCAGGCAACTTCTATTGTAACCAGCTCCTTGTTTAGGGCAGGGAACCGAGGTTGAACTTGCATCAGGAATGTCTCTGCAGAAGACCACAGTTATTGAGAAGATGTATTGGTTAAGGTTATTAGTTCCATTGGAATCCACTCTGACTAGTTCAAGCCAAAAAAGAATTTCTTAAGGACAGTGAGTAGCTTGTAGAGAAATCCAGAAGGCTCCAGCAGAAGGAATCTAAAGTTTCACAGCCAGGAACAATGCCCAGCCACACGGTGGGAGCTTCTCCTGCTGCCACTGCAGCTCAGCACCTCTCACATTTAGAACCAGATGCCAGAAACTCTGCCACTGCCAATCTTGAAGAGTGAGAGCCCTTATCATAGCACAGATTTCCCGGTGGGCAGTAGCCTCCTCACATTGCTCATTTCCAATCTCACTGTTGTATGGCACATCTGATTGGCCAACACAAGTCACATGCCTCAACCCTGATAAAAGGGAATCTGGGGTTGTGAGTGTTCTGGATTCTACTTTGGGAAGGCACCTATTGATGAAGTGGGAAATTATCAATATGTCGTGAGGGTTTTCAGATGTGTGGCCAGCTGCCAACTGGCAGATATCCACTACAGAATGGAAAATAGGAGAATTATCTAATTGAACTGAAGGAAAATTTTAAACAGAAGAAGGTACAAACAACCTTTCTCCCAGCATTGGGGGGAGAAGATCTGAGAAGGAATAAGCACCCATCAGAGAAATACTTTTGTGATTTTGGTCCTGGTTCTGCCATAAATAGCTGTGTTAACTTTGGCAACACAGCTCTCCTCTGAGGCGCTTTTTTTTCTTGTCTGTAATGTGAGTGAGGGGCTGGATAAACTCATTGTGTGCTGTGGAAGGTGTTCCTGCATTCAGTGTCAGCCTCACCCCACAGTACCCTTGGGCCACATGTCGTGTGTGAGATGACTCTGTATGTTAAGCAGCAAGCATTTTTATTTTAATAATTCTGCATATATTTTAATGTGCTATCAAATGTAAACTAGCACTTCAAACTCACGATCCCATGGATAATTTGCTTAAGAGAAGGCTAGATTAAAGGTTAAAAGTAAATCTATCTTTTAAAATATTAAGTAAATATAATATAGTTATGGCAGATTAAAATATCGTGTAGGTAACATACAAATAACCAGTTTGGGAAACTGGTTCAGATCCAGCACAGTAATTCTCATATTTTAATGTGCATATTAAATCAGTGGTGTTTTTATTAAAATTAAAATTCTGATTCAGGGAATCTGGGGTGAGGCTGAGATTCTGCTCTTCTAACAAGCTCCCACTTGATGCTGCTGTTGCTGGTCTGGCAACCACACTTGAAGCAGCAAGGATGCTGAATTGTGCTGAATGTGGGTTATTCAGACTACATGTACCTTAGATTACCTAAGCATTGATTAGAGAATCTGGTTAAAAGTGTAGATTCTCAGGTTCCAAGGCAAGAAGTTCTGATTCACCAGGTTACGGTAAGGCCCAGGATTTTATATAGTTAATAGGTACCCCCAGGTGTTTCAGATGCAGATGATCTGAAGACCACACTGGAGAAAAGATGAGCCTCAGGGACTGGGATAGTCACAGCCTATCAGGGAGCAGAAATGTCCCTCTTCATCTCTAAGGAAAGGAACCCCTTTCTACCTGCTCTGCAGGATAAGAATCTTTGGAAAATTTATTTCATAACTGTGTGATTACTCATCTGTACTCTTCAGGAGCACAGAAATACTCGCCTTCACTGAGGGAGGTATGCTGCCTAACACTGGGACCTGTGGGATCCAGGGCTCATCCCTTTTAGAGTGTGGCCCAAGTAAGTAACCCTGTGCTGTTTTTGTCACAGGAGAAATGAATGTCCGTGAAACCTAGATGAGCTGAGGTTTAGTTTTAAAAAAAAAGGAAAGAAAATACTAACAATAAGCAAAAAGGGAGTTTTTTAAGCTATATTTTCATCAAGAAAAATTATAAGGACAGGGTCTTCTGCTCAGGAATTATAAAACATTAGAGTTGGAAGGGCTCCTACTTCACCAGCTGTATTTTACAGAAGTAAATGAAAAAAGGAAATAAAGAAGGTGGCTGTGAGGAACACTTTGCAGGGGAATTTGGAGGAACTCCACCTGCTTTGACTGCCCGGGGGGATGAGGGGTACAAAGCTGGGCAGATGAGCTGTCCCCCTTTTTAATGCCAGCTGGCCCACCTCTGCCTTGGCTGGATGCAGCACTGAGTCATTGCTCTGCTACGTCTGAGTCACTAGCTACGCCTGAGGTCGCAGCTTCTCAACCACTGATCCCCACCTCCTCCTCCACTCACACTCCAAGCACAGTGTCCGGACTCTATTGTCATTGGTTTATAGCATTGGGAAAAGTTGGCTTTCCATATTTCTTTTAACATTTCATCTCTTCTCTTCAGCCCATCATTCATTCTATATTTATTAGTTGGCATTCTTCTATAAGAAAGAGCATTTTCTTTCCCCCATTTACTTATTTATTCATTCATTTATTTATAGCAGTGTGGACTTATGAATTCTTACTTTATTCAATGGCTTAAAATTCATTCTTATTATTTATTTTGATATTTTTAGTCATAATATGTATAATAATTCAATAGAATTCTGACCCTGTTAAACTGCTCTTCAAAAAAAATCCATTATACAATTTGAAATGTATTTTCGAATCCCTCGTGGTGGTCATTAGTAATTTGCTTAATAGTTTAAGAAGATATTTGGGGGCGTGTATTTGCAAGAGCACCCGCCCTTGCTCCCTTATTTTGGGAGAGTCAAAGGGTGACAGCCTAGGAGCGGGAAACCTCTGCCATCAGCCGGCGCTGTGCACACGGCCCGTGGCCCGCATCGCAGGCTGCGTTATTCACTTAGCCAGCCTCCCGGCTGCCACCCCGTGACCAGTCGGCGCAGGGAGCACCTCGCTTCCGGGGCGGCGCCGCCGGGGAGGAGGGCGGGGAGCAGCAGCGTCGCCGTCCCGGGACCGCCCCTCCCCGCCCCGTCACTCTCTGCTGGCTTGGGCTCAAAACTGAAACCGCGGGGGCCGAGCCCAACCAGGAATGCAAACATCCTGAAAAACCAGCAGGAGTGTCTGGGCCGGGAGCCGGACGCAGTGAGTACCGATTTCGGCCGCTTCTCTCCAAGGCTGCGTCAGCTTCCCTGGAAGGCAGCCCGAGCCGCCGCCTGCGCGCCCGGCCCTGCGCGCCCGAGGCTCGGACCCTGCTGCTGGCTCCCCGGGCTTGGATGTGCGCTGTGTTAGTCTCTTGACCCTGAAGATACATTTCTTTCCAAATGGGTTCGAAGTTAAGTTGTGTTGCTTGTCGACCCCTTCTCCCTGTCAGTGACACTGTTGCTGGCTCTTCAGCTGGAAATGTGTCTGGTGACCGGATGCGGCAGGGTTACAAAACCAGGGATTTGTGATTTGGCATTTTTATCTCTAGGGCTAAACCTCTCCTTCTCCCTCAGCTCTGCCCCCACCACTCTGCTGACCTCCGTTTTAGAGAATGAGCTCACTCTGTATAACCTTTCCATGTACCTTATACATGCTGGGTGTGGTGTGGCAAATGTTGTAACATGTTCCGGTTCTATTTCCTTGAACTCGACCTGAGACTGTGGTCGGATAATATCACTAAAAGGTACTTTGTATATATCTTTCAAGAATGCAAAGTGTTTTCATAGAGATTTAACAATCTCTTCTCTACTGTGAGGGTCCCAGGGTTCCTCAGGTATAAATGTGCAAGAGGCAAGTTCTTTATTCCCATTTCACAGCTGGAGAAAATAAGGCAGAGTTTAGGAAGCTTCCTTAAGTGGCGGGATCTTGGAGCCTCTGACTAGTTCTCTAGGAACCCACCTATGCATCAGAGGAATGCTTACTCAGTAGCTGCATTGAGAGAGAAAACCTCTGCACTGCAGGGAAGGTCAATAAGGAGTGGCATCTACTGTTCAAAACAGGAAAGTTTATTTTCTAATAACTATAGAGTGCCTCTGCCTGACATTTTGTTTGTGGGCACTGAATTCAACCTTTGCACACTGATTTTTCAGTATCTAAAAGGAGGTTTGTTGCTGGGAACGTGGTGTGGAGGGAGTGCCTGGGTTCTAGAAGGCAGCATAGGATTAAAACAAAATAGTGACATTTAGCAAAATCATGCTGAACTAGGAAAGGCCACATCTGCTGACTGATGGAGGAGGGATGGGCGGCCAATAGCAATGAGGGTGGTGTGGGAATCCTGTGCAAGCAGTGAGGACTCTTGGTGTCTGTTATAAACAAGGGAGCTTTACCCGCTGCCTGACAGTGCTTAAGAAGTAGCATAAGTGTTGACTGTGCTTCAGTTCACATGCTTTGAGAGACGATTCCCGATGCGTGACAGGAGTTGATTATATAGTATTAGTGCTGAGTTCAGTTCCTTGATTGTTCTCTGAAATGCTGGAGTAGTATTCCCACAATGAAAACTTCAAAGGTATCACATAAAATAACAGTTTGAAAGAATGAAACCAAAAAGAAAAGAAAGCCGTTAGGAAAACATGAGGAATTAATTTGAACTAACTTCCTAAAATCGGCCAACTCTTTATGTTCCTATTCATTGTTTGTAATAACAGTTATATCATTAAGGCATCACTACGTCTTAGGTGAAACTATTCACTTTTCCCAAAATGTGAGCTATCTAATTGGCCAGTCCTGTTTAAATAAAAAATCCACAACCTATGTTCTGTATACATATATATCTTTGTATCTTCTCTTTCATTGTACCTTACAATGCCCTCATTTTAGAGACTATGTGAATCTAGAATGTATGTTTTAGCACCAATGTCTGACCTCATGAGAAGAATGTATTTTATCCTATAGTTTTTCTGATATATTGAATTAATAATCTGCATACCTGGAAAATACAATGGGTCTTCACAAACAATTGCATTTTATTTTTCTCTGTGAAAAGCTTTTAACTTAAAAATGTCAGCTACCCAGTATTTCTCAACAGGGTAGTATAGGTATTTGGGATGACAATTGTTAATTGGGCAGGACTGTCTTGCTCCCACTGAATGCCTGAGCATGACCAAAAGCAATCTCACACATTTTAAAATACCCTTTAGTTGGGTGCTACCTGCCCTTGTTAAGAACAGTTGAGCTACACTATTTTTATGGAAAGCCATCAAAATAATTACTCAGTCCCATTATTTCCAATTTTTAAGGGCACTTTACAACATCTCTTAAGACATGCTGACTTCTATATATAGTCATCCATCACTGAACAATGGGGATATGTTCTCAGAAACACGTCAGTAGACAATTTCGTCATTGTGTGAACATCCTAGAGTGTACTTACACAAATTTCGATGGTATAGCCTACTACACACCTAGGCTCTGTGGTGCTAATCTTATGGGACCACCATCTTATATGCGGTCTGTCATTGACTGAAACGTTATGTGGTGCGTGACTGTGTTTGGACACTGGAGATTTGGGTGGAGGCTGTGCGTAATCCTACTGCCGGCGAGATGATGATGTTGCCCTTGTGCTCTCCTGTCTACACTAGGAAATAGTAATAAATTTTTAGAGAGTGACTGTAATAGTTTCCAGAAAAAGAATGGATCAGCATAATCTGTATTAGAACGGAGCATTAATAGTTACAGCAACATTTCCTGAAAATTACTATGTTCTAGGCACATGCTGAGTACCTTACATGATGTATGATAATGCAGCAATGGAGTAGATACTCTTATTACAGCCATTTTACAGATTAAGAAAGTAAGAACCTGGTCTCTTAACCGCCACACTATATTGTTTCTCAGGACACATTTAATAGCTCTCCCTAAAATACTTTCCAAAAAATGAGCTCCAAAAAATGAGCTTCAGTGCTCCTTCTCATTCAGTGCATGAAAAGTTATCACACAGGAAAGCCTCATTTGGTCACATGGTTTCATTTAGCTATGGTTACTTCTGTTCTTAGAATGCCAGCTTTTTACTCTACTGTGAGACCTTTGAAGATAGGATCCACATCTTTGTAGCCCCATAGCATCTACTCTGGTAACTTCTACATAGTAATTGCTCAATAAATATTTACTGAATTGAAAAAGAAGATTGGTTTTATCTTCTTATGAATAAGCCCTAAGATGCTGTTTCAGTAGTATAGAGGTTTATCCTGGGTAGGTAGAAAAGGTAAAATTATATTCATTTTTATTCTCTATGATTTACAAATAGAGCTTTGAAACTTAATATCTGTCCTTTGGGAAAAGATTAAAGAGTGGGTAATCGAAAAAGATTAATAAAGAACCCTTTTTCTTCTTCTTTTTTTGGATGGGGGCTCTACAAGGGGCCAGATGTGGTACTAGGGACACAGAAGTGAAGTATGGTCCGTATAACACGTACAAAAACAAAGCTGCTGTCGAAGCAGAGTGAAAGGTTGAGGGAAGGGGGATGAGGTTCAGCTTGGGGCCTGTTTTTCTGGAATTGGGAGCATAAATCCCTTAAAGGAGATCTACAACCGGGAGGCCAGTCTAAAGCAGAAAATACCAGTTGCCAAGATGGACACAGACCCCAAGGACTGGAATGTTACTCAAGTGGAGTACAGTCAGTCAGAAGCAGAGCTCTTAGAAGTCTGATAAACATCCAGCTTCCCAAACATTGGCTCTCCTCATTCATATTCTCTTCATCTCTTCTTTCCATACTTGCCCCTAACTACCAGTCAAGACACTGCAGTCTCCCCCTGCACACTTGTACGGGTGCTGTTATGTGGGATTGAGAGTTCTGATTAATTCTAGGATTCTCCAGTGAGATGTTCTTGACTGTCCCTTGTAGACAGGCTGGATTTCCGTCAAGTGTCAGATGTACCCGAGATTTCCATTTTGTCCTGGGTTCTACATGGTTTAACTGGAGACCCCACAGCTGACTGGGTCTGTGTTGTCAGTCCGTTAAGCCAGCTGTGAGAGTGACAAATTCCTGCCGCTCATCTTCCTCTTTCTTTCTTCATCACCCAACCCAAGATACAAGAGAGGATAGACAAGGTCATCAACAGTCAGAATAACTTACCCCTGAATTCCAGACATGTATCTCTAAAGACACATTTGTCTCTATCTAGTTTCTTGTTTGGTATTTGGCAGCCAGCACCTGGGGATACATATCCTTAGCAAGACAAGGATCCGTGTTTACTCACCTTTGACCGTTTTCACTGGTTCCTCTCACAGGAATGGTTGGCATACCTTAGTTACAGAGTTGCTGCTCTGTCTGTTTTGTTGGTGGTGTTTGATTTTTTTTCCTATAGATCCCTTTGCAACACTTAAAAAAAATAACCTAATGTTGAGTTTTATTTGGGGAGGATTTCTTATATGCTGGAAATAGGATTTCGGTCTGCTTTTTTTGATTAATCAAGTTAACTTTCGTAAACTCTTTTTTTACTTTTCCAACACACTTATAGTTTTCCTCAGTTCTATAGGCCCTCTGGCATGTACTGATCGTAATTGATAAGAGGTTGGTGAGAGCTGACGGCAGCATTGACTAGAGTTTCCCCGTGAGTCTTGCTGATGGACTCCTGGGGAATGAAGAATGTAACGGTTACGTTCTTCCTTAATTCTCCCCTTAATTGCAGAGTTGTGCTTTAACAGTTGGGGTCTCCTTAGAAAAGAGATCTTCATCCTCAAACAGAGAATGCAGGCCGATAGGGTAATTCCAGACTAATTCATAGCCCCAGAGCTCTCCCAGTCCTTGTCCTGGGGATGTGCTGCACTCCCTTGGAATTCTTTTACACAGTGTCTTATGATGTGCAGTCTGGAGAGTATCTGCATCAAATTCACCTGGGTTACTTATTTAAAAATGGAGATTTCCCAAGCCCCACCTCAGACCTACCCAATCAGAATCACTGAGGAATCTATGGCTTAATAAACTCTCTAGGTAAATCCTTACACCTGTTAAAGGACTGTACAGAGCCTATCTGTAAGTAGTCTTCTGGCCTTAGCAGTGCAGTGAAGTCTTGGTGAGAATTCTAGCCATCCACAGGGGCTCAGACTTCTGAACCATACTGAGGGTCCCCCATGAGCTGAACTGATGGATGTTCATGGCCCACTTTTGGAGCCTAAGCAAAGGCCTGGACCAATCCTATTTCACTCAAAGTTGCCATAAGAGATTGAAGCCAGTTGAGTATGCGAGCATACTCTCTGGACTCTAATGGATTGAGGTCTCCTGCACATGACTTAAGTGTAAAGACCTAGATCAGACCTCGGAGCTTCCCGAGTTGCTCAGGATAGTCGTTAGGGGAGGGATGAGAGAACCCTGTCACTACAGAGAAACCAAGCCCGATGGCTTGACATAACATTCATTGCCAGCAATTATTATGTTGGTATAAAATGTTTAAATAGTTATGAATTCCTGCATAGTTTGCATACAGTTGCAATGATTAGAGTTAGTGATCATTTTTCCCTAACAATGTTATAAAACTAAATTACCTTCCATGTGATATCTTACTCTAACCTTGAGTTTTAAATCAATCAATTAATTAATCCATCATTAATTGTTTGGATTTTAGCCATAAAGGGTCCACATCACTAAGAAACAATATGCTCCCTTGCTGAATATTCAGAGATCAAAAAGAAAAGGTTAACCTCTTTTGACTACTGAGTTTAAGTCTTCCTTTGGTATCAAGAATCTTTTGATTATTGCAGTAATGGGTGCTGAATTATTCTCGATGTTCTTGTGGTAAGACAGGATTCCTAGGCTAGCAAATTAGAATTATTTCCTTCTCCAGTCCTTCTGACAATCATATTCTTATACTTCTTCACATGTTTCCGAAGATTGAATATGATTAACACTGATATACATACTTGCAATTAAAATCTTGGCAAAATACCTCAATTGATTTCCAATTGAACCAGTGGTAAAACACATCTTCGCTGCATATATGTAACTTCTCCGTGTTCTCCCACAGACCGATAAACTGAGGATCTGGCTACTATTCAAGATGGAAAAGCAACCAATCGGAAACAAATAAAAGTTTAACAAAGGACATTCTAGCTAGTGCTGATAATCCGAAAATGATTCTGGAATTCTCTGGGAGGGGGTTAGGTCCAGCAGCATATATATGGTTTGGAGAAGCTCTCTAGGATCTAGATATTTGAAAATAAATGGAAAGAAGAAAAAGAAACCAACAATTTATTAATTTATTGAACAACTACTGTGCTAAGTGATTTACATGGGATTTAATTTAATCCTCCTAAGAGTTGCATATTTTGCAACTAGGTGAGGGGATATTAGAAAAATTTTATAAATGCGAAGGCTAAGGCCCAGAGAGGTTAAATAACTTACCCTGGGTCACACAGATTGCAAGATTCTGTTGGATTCTAAAGTTCTTTTCAGTAGACTGGTCTTATAAAATCCTCCACTCAGTAGTTTATATCTGGGTAGTTTAAATAACAGAGAGGAATTTGTATCTAAATTCAAAAAAGCAGTAGAAATCAATATTGTGCTTTCTATTGTTATGCTCGATATCTTAATACTGTTGAAATTCTCTCTGATGAGTGAGGTTTCGTGCTTGTGTGAAAGAGGGTATTGTACACTGATTGGAAATAGCAAATAATAGGTTCTTTAGACATTTTAATTGGCAGTAAAGAAGAGATAAATAAGCCATCTTTGAATATGGTGAAATTTTTAAATAGCAGGATTAAATAGTGTATAACTAAAAACTTCCTTATCTTGTGGGAAATACGGGACTTTTACTTAGATTGAAGGATAAACAGCAACGTTCATATTTTTACGTGAATTTCAAATGAAGCCTACTTTAAAATCTATTATTCTGTTCCATTGAATTCTCATCCTAGGGGCAAGTGGGATGAAATGTAGTGGAATTATTCCCATTTTAGAGGTGAGGAGACTGAGGCACAGAGCAGTTAAGGAATTTGCTCAAGGTCACACAACTGGTAGCAGAGCTGGAATTCAAACTCAAAGGAGTCTGGCTCCAGAGCCATTCTCCTGACCATTACACAACACTACTACTTCATATTTGCAAAGGTTAAACTTGCTGTCAGTGTACCTTTGTGAATTTTTTTTTCTTATATGGCTTCTGCAATGATGTTTTATTTCACTCCACATTTTCTTTTTTTTTTTTATTGAGGTATAATTGACATATAACATTATGTTAGTTTCATGTGTACAACATAATGATTCTATATTAGTAATATGGTGAAATGATCACCACAATAAGTCTAGTTAACATCGGTCTCCATACATAGTTACAAATTTTTTTCCCTATGATGAGGACTTTTAAGATTTACTCTCTTAGCAACTTTCAAATATGCAATACAGTTTTACTAACTATAGTCACCATGCTGTACCTTACATCCCCAAGACTTATTTATTTTATAACTGCAAGTTTGTACTTTTTGACTCGCTCCACCTATTTTGCTCATCCCCCACCCCCAGCCTCTGGCACCTACCAGTCTGTTCTCTGTATCTATGAGCTTGTTTTTTTTTTTTTTTTAAGATTCTACATGTAAGTGAGATCATATGATATTTGTCTTTCTCTGTCTGGCTTATTTCGCTTAGCATATGCTCTCAGGGTCCATCCATGTTGTTGCAAATGGCAAGATTTCATTCTCTTTTTATGGCTGAATAGTATTCCATTGTATATATATACCACATCTTCTTTATCCACTTATCCACTGATGGACACTTAGGTTGTTTCCATATCTTGGCTATTGTAAATAATGCTGCAGTGAGCATGGGAGTGCAGATATCTTTTTGAGTTAGTGTTTTCATTTCCTTCGGATAAATACCCAGAAGTATTTATCCAATTGCTGGATCATTTGGTTGTTCTGTTTTTAGTTAGAACCTCCATACTGTTTTCCATAGTGGCTGCACCAATTTACATTCCCACCAACAGTGCACAAGGGTTCCCTTTTCTCCACATCCTCACCAACACTTGTGATTTTTTGTCATTTGGATAATAGCCATTCTAACAGGTGTGAGATGGTATCTCCTTGTGGTTTTGATTTATATTTCCCTGATGATTAATGAAGTTGAGCATCTTTTCATGTGCCTGTTGGCAATCTGTATGTCGTCTTTGGAAAAAGTCTATTCAGATCCTCTGTCCATCTTTTAAACAATTTTTCTTTTTTGCTATTGAATTGTATGAGTTCTTTATATATTTTGGATGTTAACAGCTTACCAGATATATAATTTGCAAATATTTTCTCCTGTTTGGTAGGTTGCCATTTCATTTTGTTGATTGTTTCTTTTGCTGTGCAGAGGCTTTTTAGTTTGATGTAGTTCCACTTATTTTTACTTTTGTTGTCTTTGCTTTTGGAGTCAGATCCTTCATTCCACATTTTCATTTTGTTTATTTGAAAATCAGCTTGGACAAGGGAACTTGTTATAATTCTCATCATTTAAGCCTTCTTATTGAAGAGCATGCTTCACTGAGAAGCCAGCTGCAAGAATGGTCATGTGACAGGTCCATATCTCAGCCTGCACTCAGTTGGTTCCATCTCAATATTTCCTCATAAGTTCCCCTCATTTTCTGTTGGAGACATTTTGAGCCTGTCATCCCTGTAGAGATTGAGGCTGGCAGTTGGTTTTATAACACAAAGACCCATAAAAGTTCTTGTGTTCTCTCTCTCTCCATTAGGTCTACACCCAAGGAATAAATTTCAATGCACTATGGAAGCCAAGCTGAAAGGCCCTGAGACAGTTCTTCAGCAGAGCTCAGCATTTTTTAGTTCTTATGCAATAATCATATCATCAATAACCATTTATGCTTTAAATGAGCTCATAATCTTAGGATTTGTGCAGATTTGCGCTCTTGCTACCAAGATTCCTGTTCCTATTTTGACTGAAACCTAGACCTAAATAAGTCATATATGGGAATCCAAAGAAAATGCCATCATGTAAAATAATGTTTCTCTTCCAAAGAAAATGCCATAATGTAAAATAATGTTGCTCTTTTTTCTTTAAGAAAGATAAACAACATTAGTGTGTAACTCCTCAAAGCAGTAGTCACCACAGAACTGCTCTGCCATTGTGAGTTTGAGGAAGACTTTTGAAGCTGTTTGGATTCATAAAATATAAAAATCACTGCTGTTTACTGACTTGCATGGCCAGGCACCAAGCCAAGCACTTCATAAACACGCCCTCATTTTATCCTCACTGCTGTTTTAAGAGATAGGGACATTTTTTACTGATTTAACAAATAAAAATCTCAAGTTTGCAGAGGTTAAGCAGCTTGCCTGAAGTTAAGTGGCTAGAAATAGACTCTGGGTCTGTGGGACTCTGAAGGCTACACTCCTGTGTTTCACATTTGAACATCTATGTTTGGCTTTAATAAGCTTCACTTAATTATAGCATATAGCATTGGAGTTGTAGAATGATAGAATTTTCAAGTTGACAGTTTACAGATGAGGAAACTGTGTTCCAGGGAGTTTAAGACTCAAGGTCACTCAGCTTATCAAGGGCTGTCTTCCTCATTGTTCATTATATAGCTTCTATTATGCTGAAATTGCTTGACTCACAGGCTTAAGTAAATCCTGGCTGGACAAACCTTTTCTAGGGGAGGGACAAGAAGAGGAAAGTAGGCTGTCTTTTCTAGGTCTAACTTCTCTACTTTGCTTTATCTCGGGCAAAGTCAGACATAGTTGGAATTATTTCATGCGTCAAGAAAAGCAACCAGGTTTTCTGCAGGCATGAACCTCATGAAAAAAAGCTGCTTTTCTATTCTTTGGTGACTAATCAGGCTATGTGGCTTGCTCTTTTCCTTGCCCACAAAATAATTATCATCCTAGAAAAAAAAATACTGGAAAACTGGAGTTTGCCAGGCAATGAAAATGAGGCCGTTGCCTTGTAGTACCGGAAGTTCAATTTCATGCCTTTTGTGGACTTTTTCTAAGCTCTTGTGGTAGTCTAGTGTCAGAGCTCATAATCAGACACTCACAGGGTGTGGCCAACTGTTCCTCCAGCCTCTCTGGCTTGGATTTAGATCACAGATCAGCTGTGGCTTTTGTCATGGTTGCCAGGCAACATTTGGTTGTTTGTTTTGAGGTCTGCCCACATGGTGCTTCAGAGGGAGGCCAAAGCTTCGTGTGCTCTTCACTTCCCAGAGCAAGTAGAGCTTAGGCATTTTGTTTTAATCTAAAGTCTGTGTGTCCGTTTTAATATATTTCATGAATGTACAGCATACTCAACTGAAATAGAATCATCTTCCATTTCCTCCAGATAATATTCAGATTGCCTCATTTTGCAGTGTTCTACTTCATCTAGCCGGTTGCACTCTCAGCTGAGTATCTCTGGTACTTTCCAGCTCTAAGTCTTGCTCAAGCTGTCTTGCTCACCTGGAATCACTACCCCGTCTCAGCCTCCATCTCCGTTTTTTGGAAAATCCAAATATTTCGTTCTAATTTTTGCAAGTAGGGGAGTCAACTTGTTATAGCAGTCATGGGCATTATTGTCATATCTGTTCAAATTCAAGCTCCACCACTTCTCAACTGTGAGATCTTAGATGAGTTACCTAACTCCTCTGAGCCTCAGTTTTCTTATTTATAAAATGCAGATAATAGCGGTCACCTCCTAGGATTTTGTTAAGATACACTGAAATCAGATACGTAAAGCAGCTGTCACAGTTCCTGGTGCATGGAAGAATCTATAGTCCCTACCTTTCTGTTGGTCACACTGTGATAAATACTAAATAAACAGTTCCCATCTTCTTTGTGAAGCCTTTCCTAACTATCTTCCAAACCCACGTCTTAGAAATAACCTCCCTCTTCTGATCTCTTCTAACATCATATGGTGCTTTGATCCTATCACAATTGACCTTATCTCCTATTACATACATGCTGAGGGGTAAGTTGGTGCCCTAAGTAGATCTGCTGGCACAAAGCTGTATTCTCCCTGAGAGACAGCTTGACTTCATTCATAGATGATCCATTGTTTATTTTATTTTTTGTTATGATTAAACACTGTTCTTTGTTAGGTGACTGTCTTGCAGGTCTCTTTAAAAGCACCATTATTATGCTAAATAAGGCATTGCAAGAATGTATGTCATGATGTGACAGTGTGGCCAACAAGAGACAAACCTAAACGTCTGAATATTCATTTCCTGAAGTGAATAATCCATTATTGCAGAAAGTAAACCTGTGCTCACTGGGTCCATAAGTGGTATTTGTGAAGAATACCAGTGCTTTCCTTGGAAAGCCCCTTATCAGCCTATTGTTTGTTCCAGCAGTCTTACAGGAACAGGGCAGGGATTTTTTGTGAATATGTATTATTTAAGTTGTACAACTCCAAGGTTGATGACAATAAGGATGTAAATGACTAGATGTTTAAATTATGCTATCCTAACCAGTTTTCTGGCTTGTGCTTTGAACAAAATTTATGATTGAATAATACTCACATAATATTGCTTTTGAGCCGTCAGATAATATTCTTGTGTTTATTTATGCACAGATTCATACATTTATTTAACAAATGTTTATTAATCAGCTACTGTGTGCCAGGCTCTGAGGATGTGCAGCAGCTGACACAGGCATGGTCCCTGCCCTCATGGAGTTCAAGTTCGGGTCTGTCTTATAGATCCTGTGAACAGAGAACTTTTTAAAAAAAAAAATCTGTGATTTCCTTTCTTTCATTATTTGAGATGTATTAGTAAATAAGAATCTTATTATGATTCAGAAAAAAATTGTTTTTCTCTTGTGCATCTAGGAGAGCTAGTTTTAAAAGTTAAAAATCAGTTATTGATTTGTCCAGATTTTCTTAATTTAGAAAATTTTTAATATTTCTTTTGTGTTTTTCCCAAATTGCCCTAATATTTGGTATCTAATTTGACTCTCACAGTAACCCTGTGGGGTGTGTGGTATTCCTGTTGTGGGAAACTAGATGCTTAGCAGGTTTAATCAAATTGCCTGTGGACTCATAGCCACTAAGAAGCTATCAGACTGAAACTTATGTCTTCTAATTTACTAATTATGCTCTTGATTCTAGCTTTTTTTAGAAAGCCAAGGTATTAAAACTGTACTTCATTCTTTGTTTAAATGAAATTTTAATTGGCAATTAGAAAATGGAAACAAAGATGTGAATTAGCAGTGATTTTTGAGCTCCTTTCTGCTACCATATACCCAGCACTATGGTAGGCATTGTGGGGAGCAGAAATAGCCCCTCCCTCTTGATCCGTTTGTCGCTCCATTGGTAAGACATGACAAATACTTAGAAAAGAGCTCAGTAACCCTCCAACACAGCATATATGGTTAAGTGTTCAAATGAGAAGTATAAACATATTTAAGAGTTGAGAAGATAATATGAGCTAAAGCAGGCACAGGGTTTGTATCTTGAGCTAAATCTTCAAGGGGAGGGATAGGTGGGGCCTGAGAAGGTAAAAGGCTTCCTAGGAGGTGGGAATGGCAAGATGAAAGGCTCAAAGGTGGGAGGGAGCATGATGGGGATGGTGGTGATGACACTAACTAGCATTTGCCCAGTACTTATCACTTGCCAAGCAATGTTATAGTTGATTCATGTACATTAACTTCCTTATTCTTAAAACAATCCTAGTGAGGTAAGAATTGTTACTATTCCCATTTTACAGATGAGGACACGGAGGCACAGAGAGGTTAAGGCTGCACGTGAATTCAGTGTCAGCTGGAATTCCACCAGACAGTCTTGAGTCCAGAGCCCCATCTCACACTCTTAACGAGTGAGTTATGCTGCCTGATGAGGTGCTTATGAGACAGGAAGGACGCCATCCTGGCTGGAGGGGAGACATGTGGGCCATGGAAGAGAGGTAGTGGAATAAGTAGGTTAGGCCAAATAAAGGAGACTGTAAAGTTCAGGCAGAAGACATTGGACCTTATCTAGGGACAGTGGGAAATCATTGAGAATTTAGTATTTCATCAGAGTGGGAATATGGTACACATTTATTTCAGATAAGTTAATCAGGCAGCCATAGTCAGAAAGGATTGGGAGCTAGAGATGAGAGTAGAGATGGAGGTGAGAGAGAACAAAGCATGGAAACTATTAGAAGAATCTTGGTGTAATCCAGGTGTGGGAGATACGTGATGAGACCAGCAGTGTGGGTGGCAATAGAAATAGAGAGAATGGAGTGGTGATGAGGACTGGAGCCAGCACTGCTCCTGAATCCAGTGATTCAGAGCCAGATGAGTCCCCTACATTACGTCATTTGGCCCTTACAGCACTCTCCGGGCGGGTGATATTACTCCCATTTCACAGATGAGGGGATGGAGGCTCCAGGAGGTTGATTAATGTGGGTTAATAAATGCTGGAGGAGGGATTTGTGCCTGCATCGGTCTTTTTCAGCTTCCTGACTTTAAGGTAAAGTGATCTAGTCTGGCGATAAAGTAGAGCTGCTCATACCAGGTACGGAGAATTGTTCACATAGTAAATGATAGTTAAAGTCATGGGGAGAAATCAACTTTCTGAGGGCGCAGTAATAGAGAAGGCAGAGGGCTTGTGAAAATTCAGTAATTTTAAAGAGCACAGGGAAGAATGGAGCAAGTAGACGAGGCTTCCAGAAGGAAACAGGTCAGAGGGCTGGGGAGAGAACTTGGGTTCCTCATGTTGTAGCAGCCGTGGGGGAGAGGAGGGTCATTGATTCAAAATGCAACTGCTGGTGGATTATCACGTGGAAAAGGAGAGTACATACAGGCGGCTGGCGTTCCTAGTAGCCCTCAACAAACAAAGGCAGAGTGGGTGTGTGAAGGGTCGGAGGACGTGGGAATGCGGCCAGTGAGGGGTGGGGAAAGGAAGCAAAGTGTGGGGTGAGGCGAAACAGCTCTGACTCACTTCTGATGGCCCACTATCTCTGTGCACTTTCTGAACCCAAGCCAGCTCGGGCCAAAGGGAGAGATCAAGGTGAGGCTGTATGACTGGAGGGGAGGAAGTGAGGATTCCAGTAAACCAGCCGAAAGTGCCAGGAAAGAAGCTTAAGGTCTTCTGGGAGCCCAAGCAGGTGAAGGGACTCTATAGTGAGGGAGAAATAAGGAGCCGAGGGAATGATTTTTTCATCAGCCAGATTTAATGGCAGCAGAATGGATGAATAAGCCCTCCAGGACCTGGCCCTTCTAAGGGAACCCTTGGTCTCCCAACCTGGCCCATTCACCAGGACCTGTGGGCGAGCTCACAACCCTTTCCACTCACATCTGGCATGACAGGATGGTTGAGGTTGGTCCTAGGTCCTGCTTCTCTTCTCATGCAGCTTCACTAGACACCCTGCAGAATCGAGGAAAAGCCCTGGCTAGAGACCTGCCCTGGGTAAGAGTGGGGGTCAGCAGGTTAGGGCCCCCACAGACAGCTCTTTTAAAGGGACCACATCTGGTGGAGGAGACAGTTCATGATGCAATTATGTGGTTACCTGACTGTATATGGTGCTATGAGTAAGTGAGCTGGGATTGGAGGAGGAGGATGCCCATTAAGGACCAATGGAAGTGGCTCAGAAGTCAGAAGGCCAGGGCTGGGAGTTAGTGAGATATACCTGAAAGGGCGGGCATGTAGGATTTGGATGTTTTGGGAAGAGAAGCATCCCAACCGGTGGCACTTGTGTGAAAAAAATATAAAGGGAGAGATGAGTGAGGTGCGCTCTGAGACAGCGATAGCCGTTCTGCACTGGGAGATGGGGTGGGAGCCTGGGGGTCTTTAAAGGCAAGAGAAAGGATTTCTGTGTGATACAGTGGGCAACAGGAGTCACTGCTGTTTCTACTTGAGAGGGAAATCTGCCTGAGAGTGACATGCAGGAAGGTTAATCTGGCCAGAATGGGTAAGAGAGCTAAAAGGCTGGAGTCTGGGAGACCTTTGCAAAATACATGTGAAAAAGGAAAGCAGTTTCCATTTTCCAAGGGTCTTAAAAGCATACCATCTTCCCCTCATGTCTGTAATCCTTTAATGCAGTAAAATTCCAAAATTCTTACTGTAGCAAGTAAACAAATTTGAAGAGATTTTGTTGAATAATGCCAGAAAATAAGATGCCGTGTTGGTTAAGTACAGGATTAAATATTAATTTCTTCTAGGCTGCAATTACCCTCTATCAGTATTGGTTTATTTTAATACAATTTGACAATACAGCGAGATTATTTGGGGTGGGCTTGAAACTGATTTAGAACTCAAAAATTTGTCACCTGGGATTCCCTTCCTACCTCTGTTAGAGCAGTTAAGTTGTAACATAAACCTGCTTGATGTCTGTTTTATCTCACTGGACTCTGAGCTCTTCCAAGGCTGTAACGGTGTCTGATTGATCGTGTAACCTCAGCCCCCAGCTCATTGCTTTTTAAATAGCAATTGTTGAATGGGGTGGGTGGAGAATGATTATATAAAGTACATTTTCTCTGCTCTTTGTTACTGTGATTTATGCCTTCCTTAAGTTTATAAATGACTAGTAATACTCTGGATGTTAAGAGATTTGCAAGGGTCATTTGGGAGGGAAAGTATTGCTGTGGCTGATTTAACAGCACTAATCCTGTAGAGATATTTTGGTATGTATGAACACTGGCGGTTATGCTTTAAAATTGGCCGCCCCTTGATGTTAACAGGACTGGCCAAGTGGTAGGTCGCGTAGCAGAGTCACTATTTTAGAAATCAGATAGTCTAGGTCCCAGTCCCCGCACACACAGCCTTTTGCCTGTGTGATGCCCCCTTATCCTTTAATCACCACGTTAACGGTCACCTCCTTGGCATCACCTGTCCTGACTGTCGCCTGAACCAGCTCTGGTTGCCTAGTCTGTGTTCTCAAGGGACCCTGTGATTCTCCTTTATAGCACTTACCACAAGTAATCATTAAAGTGATTTTCTATTAATGTCATCTCCGACGAGGCTGTAACTTTCACAAGTGCAGGGACGTGTCTACCGGTTTCACAAACACTGTGTTCCTGTCACCTTACAGAGTACCTGGCACAAACTACGTTCTAGATAAATATTCGTGGAGCCAGTGAGCTGTGGTAAATTTTGACGGGTCACTTAACCTCTAGGAGATACCCTTTTCCTTATCTGCCTTACACCTATATATTGAAGGTTTATCTCTAAGGTTCTTCTGTTCAAAGATTTATGGATTAACTCTTCATTTTTTAAAAATTATCAGTTATTCAGTTATTCATACCCATGATTAGAAATTCAAACAGTACAGAAGATTTAAAATGAAATTTTTTAAATTTTTAAAATGAAGATTTAAAATGAAAATATATTCAATCCCTCACTAGAGATGCATATTAAATTTCCTTGTCTTTACAAATAGAATGAAAATTGAACAAACTGCAGTTAGCCAGAGTTGAATGGGTTCACAGTGGGATGGGATTATTTCTCTTATTTCCATTCCCCATGCAGTAGCTTTCCAATTTCAGTTTGAAAATTTTTAGTGCCTTAGTGATGGGATAAAACTCTCATGGAGGAATCTGTGCCGAGAACAGGTGGGGCCAAGGCCTTCAGCTAAATTCCCGTGATAACCTGCCCCAGGTTTATTAATAGCTATTCTATGTAGATTTCACTGTTCTTGGTAGGCCTTTGAAAGTCTTCTTTGTAGAATTTGAGGATCACATCCAGATATTTCTTAATAAAGTAGTAAGGTAGATGGGAAACCCCAAGGCTATGTGATTTCAGGAATGATTTAATAAATTTGGATGTTTAGAAAATAAACTAATAGTCACCTGAAGATTTACAGCTTAAAAAGCTTTCATGTATCCTGTCTTGTTATGAGAAAGGACGAAATCCAGCCATTTGTGACAACATGGATGGACATTGAGGGTATAATGCAAAGTGAAATAAGTCAGAGGGAGAAGGTCAAATACCGTATGATTTCCTTCATTAAGTAGTAGATCGTGACAACAATGGACGGATACATAGGGACAGAGATTGGATTGGTGGTTGCCAGAGGGGAGCGGGGGAGGGAGGAGGGTGAAAGGGATAATTCGGTGCATGTGTGTGGTCATGGGTTGTAATTAGTATTTTGGTGGTGAACATGATGTGGTCCATGCAGAAATAGAAGTACAATGATGTACACCTGAAATTTTTACAATGTTATAAACCAATGTTACTGCAATAAACAAAAAATTAAAAAAAAAAAAAAAAAAAAAAGCTTTCATGTAGAGTGTTTGGTCTTTGGTGGTTTTATATGGTTGAGGGAAGTCACTGAAGGAGTGGGATGTAGCAAAGTGAAACTTCTTGAGTTTGAATGGAAATTTGTACAACGAATTCTAATTGTGGAAAGACAGAATTATATACATATGGGTAGGTTAATCCCTACAATTTAAAAAAGTATTCACAAGGAAAAATGTGTTTGTACTCATGTATGTCCGTTAATTTTATGGGGGAAATCTACCTTGGTACATCTCCCAGTTCTTTATCCCAAAGAGAATGTGAGAGAGACCACTCCATGCCTGCTACAATGACCAGGGGTGTGTGTGTGTGTGTTTTGGGGTGAGGGGGTGCCCAGTTGGTGCCTAAGGATGCTCAGGAATAGTTAAATTCATATGATTATATTTAAAATCAGTATACTAAAGCTTTGGGCTTTTATCTGTAATTTGTGGTAACTTAACTATGGATATCAACATGTTCTACATTAAGTGAGGTCTGTGGGGAAGGTGACTGTTCATGGGCCATGGGTTATGGTGGGTTCATACAATCACTTTGTCCAGCAGGGATGGGCTCATCCTGCCCTGGGACTCAGCCTCTGAAGTGGCTAGGGGCCAGGCATCAGAGGCAGGACTGTGGGTATTGTTGGCAGGACAGCAGCTGTTTACTGACAGCCCGTTACTTAAGAAGGCAACTTGTGCCAGATGGAATTCCTGGCCCTAAAACCTAAGGGACTCAGATGTTAAGGAGGTTTAAATGAGCGTGGGTTGGAATGCCCAAAGATAGTAATTGTCTATTTAATATTAACCAGTGTGATGCAAGTTAGGACTAGAGTAGTACTCAATATCATGCAAGTGTCCGCACAGGCATCCCACTGCTTGGGTGATTGGATTGCAGGGGCTGATTCCACCAACCCCTTGCGTCCCTAGGAAGGGTGGTTCTTGAATACTTCAGTTACCACTCATCACCTCTTGCCCTCCGGGGCGGAGCCTAGGTGAGACAGATAATACGACTATAATCACGTCTGCAACCCCATCTCCCACCTTCTCTTCCTTACATGACACTGAAAGGACAATTCTAATTGACCTGATTCTGTTTCCCAGAGCTGAGTTCTTACTCCTTCTATCTTGTATAATATCTTAGGAATAATGCACTGTTAATTTAATGAGCACCTACAGTATGCCAGACATTTTACACACATTATCTCAAATACTTACAACCCTACAAAATAGGTTTTATAGGCCCCATTTTATATGGGGCCTGGAAACTAAGACTCCAAGTCACAGAGCTAGTGATTGTAGAGCTGGCATTTGAACAAAATTTTGTCAAGTTTAAAAGTCCATGTTCTTCCTAAAAATAACACAATTATTATAATAATATTTACTGAGCACTTATGGACCAGACAGTAATAAATTTACAAGGTAGTGGTTATCTATTGAAGAAAAACTGAGACAGGGGAAACTGAAGATCAGGAAATGTGAGTAACTTGCCCAAGACTATTTAGCAAGTAGCTCACCCAAAATCTGAACTTATTTGATCTGGTTACAAAAGCTTTTACCCACTGGGCAACACCACCTACTGGACTTTTATGGGAGTGGTACTCTAGAGGAAGGAACCCAAGGTAAAGAGTTAAGAGCAAGTATGGTTAAGAAAAGCTGCAAGATGAAGTAGGTTGTAGGTTAACTAGAATCAGACTCTCTATTTCTTTCCTTTCTAGGTGTCAACTTCCGTTGCGTCAACCAGCAAGTCTTACAGTATGAATCCCAGAGAAACCAAGGTATGAAGAGTCTTCAAGGGTCAACTTGGGTGAATGCCTTTAGGTTGATTATGTTGTAAAGCAAAACAAACATAGACTGATTGTTGACAGATGAGTTATGTGTCCTATGAGGCTTCAGTTATGGAAGTAAACATTCTCTTCCTAATTTATGAGGGTCTTGGGAGACTCAGCTTTCCTTCCAATAGTCACTTCAGACATCATCTATACATGTTTGCATTGTTTTAGAATATTTAGAAAAGGGAAGTCACCCAGATTTTTTTGGTCCTAGATTTGATTGAGTTTTTTAATTGTAAGATAATCTAGGTACATTTCTCTAGATCTAAATGAGAATATACATTCTTAACTTCTTACTAAAATGGTTTTGTTATTCTGGCCATTTAAAACTAAATATAAGAATAAGAAAGATTACACTTAAGTGAACATAGAAGTGAAACAGATACTGGTTATTTCAGATGCTTTCTGAAGTTGCTGTCTGAAATTTGAGTCATGTGAGGCACTATCTTATTGATAAACCTTTGTTGAGCTCTATTTGGGATTTATTCTAATAATTATTTCTGGGAATTTCAGAAGAAAAATAAAAGAATGTGCTGCAGTGGGATTGCCACATAGGGTAGGCCTAGTTCTGAGGAGTTGGCTGTAAACCCTCTCCCTTAGTTACCATGTCTTAAGCTCTCTTTCTTGGAAATATTCTAGGATGGAGGATTAAAAAAGGGGCATTTTCAAGATGTTCTCAACTAATTCTTATGAGCCAATAATATTCTTTAGTGCCTTTAAGGGCTGTCCCAACTCCATTATTATTAAGTTGCCCTTGTTTAAAATCATTGACATACTTTTGCTTTCTGTCTTCCGTATTACTTTGCTATCCCAGTAGGCTCCTACGCCAGAGTTGAGTACTGGCACCGTAATTTAGTGCTCTTGAGGGATCCTATAGCCTCATCTTGAACTGTTTTTAAAGGACATTGCAAATATCTTAAAATACACTGTCCAAATCTAAGCTCTTATAAATGTCATTTAGCATTCATTTTAATTTTTAAATTTGTTTTTTAATCTAAAATTAGGTTTTTATTTAGTATTTTATATTTACATTAATTTCTTAATTGTCCTGATAATATACATCATCTGATCCATAATTTATCTATTAGCTGTCACTATTTATTTATACCAAGCTTAATCTTAAAAAAAAAAAATCTGATTTTAATGTTAAGATTATAGTAGAAGCATCTATCAAAAAAAAAATTCTCATTGACTTAAAGTCCATGAAAACTAAAGAAAGGAGAGCCACAAATATAGGATTTCTGTTTTATTATTTTGGTTCTCATTTGACCCATTGCCTGATTCTAATGCATCCTGCCTGACTGTCAGCTTGAGGACCAATGATTATTTCAAGAGTGCCCTGTTTCTAGAGCAAGTGTCAAACTCTTCAGCCATCGCTATGCATTAATCATGAGAATTCCTGGCAGTCCCAGGGAACTGGAGGAAGGGAGGAGAGGGAGAGGAAAGTAGGAGAGAGAAGAGAGGGAGAGACAAAAATAAGGTGAACATGATGAAGTCATGTCACCAATGGCTGACTCAGAACCACTTTTGGCTTCAGTTCTCTCTTGGTGGTGGATTTCAGTCACACTATTCTCCGTAATCATCTTATCTTCATGTGCTTCTGAAGTTTGGCTCATAACATTTATACTAGCCTCCTCTTGGAGATTTTTGTGAACTAGATGAGCATACTTCTCCAAATATTTTGAGCTTTTAGAGAAAAGATGTTAATTCAAAGTAATACCTATACCAAATCCTTGTCGTGTTCTATACCTTTCAAATACAAGTCAGTCTAGCTCTGAAAAGGGGTGATATGGCTAGATCTACGTTCTGTCTCTCTTGCCCTGGCACATTAGAATTGGTAGTCACACTGCTGTGTGTAAGATGGAAGGTCAAGTCATTTCTAATCAGGATGAGATCTCCGAGAGGCTGTGTAGCAGGGACGCTGGAGCCAGATGGGCTCGCTTGGAATCCTGGTTCCACACTGGCTGAGATGTTGGAAAACTCCTCTTTACTTAGGTTTCCTTATCTGTACAGTTTGTAGGAGAATAATAGTAGTTCCTATCTCACAAGACTGTGTAAAGAAACATACATATAAGGGTATTGGACAGTGCCTGTCCCACAGCAGGTGCCCAGCAGGAGCTGGCTGGTACTGGAGAGACAATGCATGCAGCACAGTGATTGAGAACTTACAACCCCAGCTCCACCAGGGGTGTCCTTGGGAAGTTATTTAACTTCTGTGTGCCTCAATTTCTCATCCATGAAATGGGGATAGTAATAATAATACCTTTCTCATAGAACTATTATGAGGACTAAGTGAATTGGCACATGTAAAGTTTAGAACAGTCCCTGGTACTAAGAGGTGATGGATAAGCATTAGTTATTATTGTCATCATTATTATGTTCAGCACCACCACTACCACCAGTAAAAATAATTTTAGGAAATGTGTTAGCGATTACTGATTAAAATGTACATTTCATTATAAGCTGCTCATGTCTGTGAGCGTACATTCTTAATTGTATTGTGGGGTTCTTCCATGAAATATCTGATTGCCAGATTACAAATTAGAAGCTATCAATAGATTCAAACTACTGCAATACGAGCTGGCTTTCCGTGTTAATCATTTAATAAATTGCATTTACATAAACTCAAAAAAGCATAGTAGGTCAGATAGAAACTCGGTTTCTTATTATTACTATCCCCATTTCATGGATGAGAACTTAACAAAGATCCAGTTTAAAAGGATCTAAAATTTAAAATTTGTTTAGAAACGTGTTTGATCATGAATTTTGTTTCCTTCCCCAAACAAGTGTGCTGGCATAACAAGGTTCCATTATGTGAGGAACGTATGTATCCTAATTACTAAAGCACAAGACATGATAAATTAGAGGATATTTGGTGTTAGCCTCCACAGAAAATACAATTAGAAAAAAGAGTTTATGCTGATACCACCAAACAGATAAAAGGGAAATGAATGGCAGGAAGCGTTAGGCCTTATTTTTAATCTCTTACTTTGAAAAGTTCGTAAAACGTTTAGTCAAGTTTTATTCTTGTTTTCGTATCTCACCTATACCGAGAATGCATGTGTATACTTAAGGAATTGTCTTTTTTCACACAGGTAACTTTTGGTTGGGTAAAACTCTGTAAGAAACTCATCTAAAGATCCAAAATCACAACCAGCTCTTCAGAAGCATTCCTAGCTTTAGATTAGATCTCTAGATTCTTATTGTGCAATAAAAATCCACACACTATTTACAAAATTGTTGTAAAATTATTGTTGACAAGATTTCAGAAAACTTTTGACAACACTTGTGACTATCCTTCGATCATAACCAAACATTAGAAATATAGGTGGAAAAAATATTGCTCAAGCAGCCTTACACAGAGAAGGAAGGGGAAAGGGATCAGAAATTAATTTTATTAATGGAAATCTTACAGATTTCCTGTCAACAGAAGAAAGTAAATCAAACTGAAATATTTGCTTGAGACTTTAGAATTTAAGTGGCTACAGCTTCTTGGAGTTATATACATATGCATAGAGTAGATGCAGTAGATGAGTAGAATGGGTCTTGATATAAACATTTTAGCCCTGTTTATACATGTTACTTATTTGACTGTCAGATAAAATAAAATCACCACTGGGGCTATGCTCTTATATTAGGCCATTCCAGTCAGCAAACAAATGGAAGGACCACATTCTCCTAACAAGAAAAGACACAAAAAACAGGTGATGTGGTTCATTGTCCTAGGGGACATTTCTATTTACTAATGGTCACTTCAGCCACTCAGGTCGTGCTAATAATTGCAGTTCACAATCTGCTCTAAGGCTCTGACTCATCACAGGCTTAGTTACCCATCGCTCACATTCTGGCACTAAAAATAAATTTCACTGCTTTCTGTGCCCTCGATTCTGTCACCATCCCATTGTTTTGTACTATCAGCCGAAGCCTATGGTAAGTATTTCATTCATAAAGAGATCAATCATGTTAGTGGCTTTGAAGGATGAGGGTTTTTATTTTATTTTGCTTATATATTATCTACAATGTTTGTAGTAATAAATCTTTACATAAGTTTGATACATGTAGCAAGAAGTAAGATGTAAATTACCATCTAAATAGTAAGAGTAGACCATTAGGGTGCTTAAAGAGTTACAATTCGAAGCAAAGTGTAATAATCATAACTCATAAAGTTTATATTTATAAATACATCAAAATCATCTCTTTTTAGTTTCCTTGATTGAAGAAAATCTGTGATAAACTTTGTAAACTATGTCCATTTGTCTTTCCTTCCTTTCTTTTTCTTTCTTTATTTTTATGAATTTAGGCTGTAAAAACAGAACCTGAAAAGAAATCACAATCAACTAAGGTAAGTGATTTAAATCAACTAGTGAGTTATTTGGATTCTTTGCAATAATAATGAATAACCAATTTCCTCCATTGGTGGTGCTGAATGGTAAAAGGATTTTTGTCAGCTAATTTAATTAATTTATCCTTTTGAACATGATTATATGGAATATATATACAATAATTATAACATTAAACCCATATGTTGTTAAAATGCATATGTAGTATTTTAAAAGTGAAAACAATATATTTCAGAAGGCATTCTGTTCAAATCTAGATTCTTGTTACAGGTCAAGTAATCGTTAAAAAAAAAAAAAAACCACAGGAACAAAGGAGAAAGGGCAAAGAGTAATTAGTATCCAATTACTTTAATGATGACGCATCAAGAATAAATGTGTCAGTGGAACCTAGCACCTAAATAACTTAAAGATGCGAGTCTTTCCTAAGAAACCAGCTGGGTTTGTCTTGACAGTCTTATCTCAGTGGGTGGAACTAGTTATCAGTTACTTGAGACACAGCACTGACTCTCCCTTGGGAATGCTTCCCTTGCTTTCCTGCTTCATGGCTGTCTAGACTGAAAGCCAGTCTCTGTCCACATGGAGATGGACCTTGGGGTGTCTGCAGGCGGGGCAAATGTTTCTCCTCAGTAAGAGGCTGTGCTGTTTTCTTCCACGCACGTTAAACAAATACTCAGATAAGACCAAGCTTTCCTGTGGGAGCATGGAGATGCTTTGGGCTGATGGACTTTAAGTGCAGACAAGGGTCAGGCCATCTGAGTGAAGGGTGAGGCTTATCTGATTTTGTGTA
Organism: Ceratotherium simum simum; assembly: GCF_057802395.1. Taxonomy (NCBI): domain Eukaryota; kingdom Metazoa; phylum Chordata; class Mammalia; order Perissodactyla; family Rhinocerotidae; genus Ceratotherium; species Ceratotherium simum. Next base: position 72,440,513 of record NC_141903.1, on the reverse strand, counting down.
AGGCCTCTTGGTGGCCCCTGAGGATGATAATTCCATAGTCTACTCTAGAGGAAGAATTCAGCAGCTAGGCGGAAATTGTCTTCTATTCCATATTTAAATGCTTTTGGTTATCTACCCAATCTCAAGAGAATTGGGTTTCTGGTAATACCTTCTTCTCTACTTGTAACACAGAAAAGATATGTAAATCATTTAATTGAAGAAAATACAGTGTTCTTCATCTCCTATGAAAGGAGATTTTTAAAAAAATTTCTATAGTAGAATTCCCTATCAACAAACTCAGTGGTCACAGTGATCATTTGACATCTTTGTTGATGAACCTGCAGTTACCAAATGATCTTCATGAATTGTGAAAAACAGCCAATAATTCAGAGATATATACCTATTTGAAAAATCACTTTATGAAATAATTTTTCATTATTCTTCTGATAATTGTCATTATTAGACGTTGGTAGGATTGCTATTGACCAGACAGCACATGTCTACGTCTGTAACTGGGCCTTTCTCCAGAGAGGCAGAGTGGTATAATTGGGAATTTTGTTCTTGATCCTATTTGGATATATGAAAACAGTGGACTCCAATATAATTGAGATTTTATCTTTTGACATTGACAGCCATCTGTGGTTCATGAGAAAAAAACCCAAGAAGTAAAGCCAAAGGAACACAAAGAGGTAAATAATTATCATTAGGACTTGATAGTGTAAGGTGAAGCCTTTGTGTGTGTGTGTGCGTGTGTGTGTGTGTGTGTGTGTGAGATAAAATTCTAAATTCAACGTCATTCAAGACTTCAGTCCAACTGAGGATGGCTATTAGTTTTTTGCCTAAAATGGTGCCACCATGTGGCAATAGCAGGATTTGCAATTTATTCGTGATTCTTGGCTGAATTTGGGAGGAGGGATTTGCGTTATTTAAAATTTGGTACTTAAAGTGAAATATTTATATCACTAATTTAAATTCGCACAATTCAAAACTACATAAAATACAACTGTTATGAACACTTGCTACTCCACAGAGAAAAGTATCAGTATTTGCCGTCTTGTGGACAATGTATTGTCTGTGTTTTCAGCCAAAAAGCCTACCCAAGCATGCATCAGATACAGGAAGCAAGCATGCTCATCAAGAAAAAGCAGTTTCCAGATCAAGTGAGCAGCCGACATCAGAGAAATCAACAAAACCAAAGGTAAATAAAGCAGATTAATAGATAGGAAAACCTATCTAGCTGATATCAGCTAGGGAATAAAATACAGGTCCTCTGTCTACAATGACAGAGGTGAATTCACCTACAGTGTGTAGGTGAATTCACCTACAGTGTGTAGGTGAATTCACCTACAGTGTGTAGGTGAATCTGGGGAGCTATGCTGAATAGATCTTATATTATAATGATTTAGTGCTATCATTTTACTGGTTTTGCAAATAGCCTTGTGGAAACTTGGGCCTCTCAAAGCCAGAGAAGGGCATCAGATGAGTCTAGGAGATGTTCCGTCCAGCCTCTCTCACTGCCCACAAGTGCCCCATTATGACTGCAAGGTGGCAGGCTCTGGTGTCGCACAGAGAGGAAGCTTGGGATTGAGGCTGCCTCCTGGACCCCTCTCCTCATGGGCTATGGGAGCACAGATGACTTGCTTGATCTGCTCTTTACTTAGAAGTCTTAAAGAGTTTTTAAAGTCTTGTTGTAGAAGAACTTATAGAGCCAAAAATCAGAAATAGATTCCCTATTTCCAGAGCCAATGGGGGTCAACTATTAGCGGACCTATGAGAAGAACTTTTCCATTAAGAGCTCTTGGAAGATGAGAACTAGGCCTGCTTAACAATATACTTTAAATCAGAGATTGCAGATTTGTGGCCCACCAGTTAAATGCAGCCCGTGTATATTTTGTTCAAATCTATTTTGTTTGGCGTATAGTACTATTAAAATTATTTTAAATTAGCTGCCAACAATTAAAGTCAGAATATTTCACATAAAATCCAAATTTCTAGCTTTTTTTGAAAAATCAGAATATCTGGTAACGGTGGGCTCACGTGACAACAATCCATCAGAGCCTTTACACCTGGTGTATGTGCTCCAGCCTGTCACAGCACCTACCTGGCCCGCTTCACCTGTTTGTGTTACCTGCATGGACTCCAGAAGCTCTTGAGTCCAGCCTTATGTGGTGCCCAGAGTTGCACCATGTGCAGTAGAAGCTAGTGACCATTCTTCTACAAGATGTCCACGAGGGCAGACTGGCTCGGTAGTGACAATTGAAATGTGTGATCACAAAGATCGTCATTCACAGATACTCAGTCCTGTCAATTTTTTATCCCCGCCATTAGACTAAATCACAGGACACGATTTCTGCTGATGGAAAGAGTGTTGGTGGTGGTGTAGCAGCAGCATCTGGCAAACCAGATGACAAGGTGAGTGCACGTAAGCAGACATAAATGTATATGGGCCTTGATGCTTATCAGCTCTCTTTCATGGGAAACGTATGCTCAGTGCAGACCCGTTCCAACCTGGCGCTTTAGGTCTGGTTCTCGTTAACCATTTAGGGTTCCAGTTTTATCATACTCAAATAACCTATCATTTGGTAAAACTAAACACTGTTCATATGTGCAATTTTGTGAAGTGGAGCATGCATCTGAAGGATGTAGAGTGAGCAAGATACCAGAAATGATTTTAAAATCCATACGTTCAGTAACTATTGAGCACCTGGGGTGGATAAGGCCTGGTGTCAGTACCAAGGAAATTACCGTGTGAGTTGACTCAGATCCTGCCTTCGAGATTTACAGGTGTGAAGTAAAGCAAATAAAATTGCCGTGAGTATTTTAATAAGCATTACTCTCAGCTTTCAACACGACACCAGCTATCTTGATACTAGTAAATCATGAACAGTCATGACATCTACATGAATGGATATGGGAGGTTTTCAAAGGAGACATCCCAAGCCCCCTCAGGAGAGTTTATGTGCCCTGCTGGCTAATCATGGGCAGGTCTCCCTCAGATCCTTTGAAGAGCTACTTTAGATACTGGCCCAGAAATGCAAGGTGAAAAGTAGTCCACCATTTCCACCCATAGCATTACAGAGTCAGACATCAGTGTGGAGGCCGTGTCTCCCTAGAAATGCTCTACTTATTTTTCGAGAAGCTACAAGTAAGTAATTGAAGCAACAATGAGAAGATGGAAATGGAAATAGAGAAAAGGTAGTCTTATCTATTTTCCTGTGTCTCAAAATGGAAAAGGGATCCCCCTGCAGGCTAGATGGTAAAGAAAATCATAGGATATACAGGTATGGCACATCTCCCTGAATCATCCATTTTTCTCAGATTTTGTAAAAGGCACATTATTTTAATCCAAACTTATGCAGATATCTTATGGAGTAATGGCAAAATTTACATAGACTTTTAAACGAAAATACCCAACTTAAAAAATTTTTTTTCTTGCAGCAGACCGCTTGTATACTACCTCAAGACCCCCACCCCCACCCCAGGGATACACGTGACTCTCTTGTGTTGATGAGAAGTACCTAAATGATGTGGTTTGAAAACTGGATAGATTGAAGGCAGAGGGTTAGATCTATGAGAACAGATTTAAAAATGTAATCCAAATTTGAAATTTTATACTAGATATAAATTAGCCAGGGTTATCAGTCAAATGTGGACAGTAAAATTAGGAGATGCTTATCTGGAATTCTGTTGGGCATTGACCTGTGCTGGAACTTGTGGCAAATCATTTCACTTTGCCTCTGATTGGTCTCCCTTAAAATGGGATTGATCACATCTGCATTTTTTTTAGTATGTACTGTGTTTAAAGCACTGTGGTCTGACTCTGCAGGACACCTGGGCTGCAGGCTGGCCCTTCTGGGGGTGGGGAGAAGACCGTATACCTGGGGCTGCAGTTTGAGGCGGATTAAGACAGGCCCCCACAGGGAGCTCTGTGGTGAGGAACAGAGGGATTCTGTCTGATTTGGGGAATCCACAAGGAATTGAGTTAGGTGTGGAAGGAAGGCTAGGATTGCAGGCTTGCAAAGGCATCAAGGTGGTACATCGTATACTTTTGGATACAAAGTGCATTCCAGTGTGGGTGAAGCACAAGGGCAGTGGGTGGTGGGGACTGTAAGACCAGAAAGTCGGGTTGAGGCGCTGCTGTGGGGAATGCTAAGGTCAGTTTATACACGTGGTAGTGATTCAGCTGGCAGCGATCAGCAGTGGAGATTAGAGAACAGATGGGGTGATGATTAAAACCAAGCTGCAGAAGGATTAAGTGGCCGTGGTGGGTGGAATGAAGTGCAGTAGAGCTAGGAAGGTGGAAGACTGGTCAGGGGCTGCTTCCGTAGTCCTGTGAGTCCTAACTTAGCCTAGAATAGACCAGGGGTCAAGTAAGATAGTGGCGAGCAATGCAGGAGGCATTGCAGTGGTAAATCTTGGCAGAGACTGAAGAAGCAGCAGCTCGAAGAAGTGGACACTTATTGAAAGAATTCATGGATGTTGCAAAGACTGGCAGTAGGCCCTGGGAGAAGCCACCAAGAGTAGTGAAGAAAGGGACAGGCAGTTCTGGATTCAAATCTTGGTCCTTCTGTCCTTTACTGCGTGACCTGGGAAAAGTTATTTAACCTCTCTGAGCCTTGCTTTCCACATAAGTACAGGAGATTAATCTTATTTATGCTGTTCTGAAAAAGGATATAACACACACAACATAGTGTCTGGCACAGAGCAGAATTTCAGTATGATCAATTCTATTCATATTATAATGAATTCTTTTTTTATTGAAATAACTACATAACATAACTAATAACATAACTACATCATGTTCACCCCCAAAAGTCTAGTTGCTGTCTGTCACTGTTGAATTCATTTTTAAATATGTAATATTATTGAATTTTATAAAGGTATGTGAGAAGGAGTTTTTATTTCTCTCTAAACACCCACCAGAAAAAAGAAAGTAAATCATTAACGTCGGCTGTACCAGTTGAAGCCAAACCAGAAAAACCATCTGGAGAGGTATGAGGATTGCAGTACATTTCTACATAAGATATTTATTCATAGTCTCTATATTTATCATGATCTGATTTCTTGAGGACAAACGATACGAGGTGGGGGTAACTTAAAAGACCTTTTTAATAAAGTATTGTTTCAAGCTAATATGACTGAGTTGAAAGTGTGATTTTCTCATGTATATTTATAACATTTTGTATTATAACCCTCTGTTCTGAAAACTCCAGTTATATCTCAGGGAGTTTACATTCCAGTTTCTCTCCTGCAAATACAGCTTCTTTCACCAGAGGTATCACTAAAGAATGTCAGGCAGTTATTCATTTTGAAATTCCTGACTGAATCCGTCTAAAGCTAACAGGCCCCAAATTCTATTACATGATCAAGTGAGTCCTAAAATTCTAGTGGGAACATAGTAGTTGCAAAAAAATTTTAAACAATCATTTCAATCTGAGTTAAATAGTAGTCTTTCCCCAAATTGTTGTTTTCCCCTTTAAATCTGGATTATTCTTCTCAATGAATCATTCTTAACCTCAAAAATATGATGGAGGTACTCTTTCATTCATTATACTGATTTAAGTCCATATTGACAGAGTAAATTGTCACTTCTTGTAAGTTTAACATACCTTTCAGGGAATTTCTGTTTTGTAAACATTTTTGGGCAAAGAAGTGAATAAAAAAACACAAATGAATGAAAGAACACAGGGCAATCCATTTTTGAAATGGATTCCATTTGGAAGAGGTGCTATAGAGAGATTTTGTTGTGGTTCTTTCTATATATAACTATGGAAAACTATTGATAAGCAATAAATACGAAGCATTTCTCCTATTGAATATAGTAACATGGTCATAATTCTTTGTATTTTGTTTTGTCTTTTTTTTTAACTGTCAGTTCATTGGACTGGCAGCTTTAATGAACCATACATTTGTTCATGTAATTAATGCCTTTAGACTTATTGAAACTATGATTCCTACCTGAATATGACTTTTTATCTTTCCAACCTAGAATCTGTACTTTGGGGCTTTAAATGATAAGGTCTATTAGATACCAGATTTTAAAGATTTTGATATTTGAAGAACTTTTGATGTTTTGTATTTTTCTACACAGAATGGTTTTTTTTTAGTTAAGTCAAAAGTGAAATATATGTAACACATAACTTTTAAATATCTGCTCTCTTTCTTTTCCAGTCAGGCATAGATGCTGCTTTGGATGACTTAATAGACACTTTAGGAGAACCTGAAGGCCCTGAAGAAGATACTACAACATATACTGGACCCGACATTTCGGTGTGTGATCTTGATGTCTGTAAATATTCATACTTAATGGGTAGGAGAGGGGATAGGCCATGATGTCATGGTCATGATGCACAAAAGAATACCTCGTGTTCTGTCACTTGGAGAGAAACAGGCTGATGTCAGTATCATAATAGCAACTAAAAATTAGTTTTGGGGATGGAAAGGGTTTGTCCTGTGGTAGCTATATTATTACATTGATTCAGCGAACATTTACTCATTGTCTGTGTTGAGACTGGCGCTGGGATACAGGCTACTGGGTCACAAAGACCTATTTCTCTTCTCGAGATTTAAGTCCAGTGGACTTGAACTTATTTTGATTTCCAGATATTTTCCCATCCTATGGCTTGAACTTATTTTGATTTCTAAGTATTTACCACCCTCAGTTCATCCCTATTCCTAATTCCTAAAAAGCAATAAAATTATATGTTCCTTCATATTAAAAAAATGCCAAATTGGAAGAAAATGTTTGCAACAGATGTAACAAAGGATTTGTTTCTAGAATTTATGAAGAATTTTAAAAGTGAGAAAAAGATAACCCAATAGGAAATTAGGAGAAAACTTGATTGGCCAATAAACAAATAAAATGAAGATCTCCCTAGTAATTAGGAAAATGATATTAAGTAGAGAGATACCACTTCACACTTACCAGATTGGCAAAAGTGAAAAGTCTAACTGCTCGCCTAGAGATGGCGCATGCTGAAGATGTGCATACTTGTCAATCTGCAATTCCACATCTACAAAGATTCCCTGGGGGGGCGGCTCGCCCGTGGGTACAAGGAGTTATAAGAACAGGTGAAACATTGGGAAACGATTTTGTTCGGCAGGAGACAAGATAATATAGTGGAATACTTTATAGAGGATAAAATGGATTATTTGTGTACCAACATGAATATATTACAAAAACATTATTTTGAATAAAAATAATACATTGCAGAATGATATATAGAATATGATGCCATTTATATAACATTTGAAAATATGCTAAGTAATGCTGTATATTGTTTGTGGATACCTAACATGGAATAATTGTTTTAAAATATGCTCAACTTTAAGTGGATGGAAATGAAAAAGTTCAGAATGGTGGCTATCTCTGGCTAACAAGGAAGGGGTGTGGGGTTGGAGAGGGCTACACAGGAGACATCACTGTGTCTGATTTCTTTCTTAGAAATCACATAAGAAATAACTATAGATCTGATAGAATTGGGTGTTGGGTTATGTAGAAATTCATTTTATTAACTCCACTTTTGTATGTATTAGAAATATTAGATAATGAAAAACATTTGAAATGTATTTTAATATAGGAATGAAATTTAATATAATGGTTTGAATATTTTCTAACATTACATATGGGTTAAGCTAATAAAATTTGGGCAAGTATATGTATAAACTTAGAATTTCAGAGTTGTGTAAAGTACAGTCATGTGCTACATAATGACATTTCGGTCAAAAACAGACTGCATATACAATGGTGGTCGCCTAAGATTAGTACCATATAGCCTAGGTGTGTAGTGGGCTGTACCATCTAGGTTTGTGTGAGTACACTTTATGATGTTCACACAACGATGAAATCGCCTAATGATGCATTTCTCAGAATGTGTCCCTGTCGTTCAGTGATGCCTGACTGTATTGACTTCTTAATGATTTATATTTCATCTCAATAGTTCCCTGAATAGTGAAATAGTACTTTGGTTTCAGAATATACATATGACATTCTCAGCTAATTAATTACATAATATCCCTGTGTGTGTGATTTTGTTCCAGGAACCAATAAGTTCTTCCTACCTAGAGGAATTGGGTAAAAGAGAAGTCACACTTCCTCCAAAATATAGGGAACTTTTGGCTGTAAGTTAATCATTTACTTTTACTTTACTGTTTCCTTTTTGGAATGTAATTTTTATCACATCAATATATTCACAATTTTTTAAATTTAGAAAATATAATGGGGCATGTGAAATTGTCATTGCTGTGATGCTCACTGTATTAGTTTGCTAGGGCTGCCATAACAAAGTACCACAGTCTGGATGGTTTAAACAACAGAAATTTATTGTCTCACAGTTCTGGAGGCTAAAAGACTGGAATCAAGGTGTGGGCAGGGTTGTGAGGGAAGGATCTATTTTAAGCCTCTCTCCTTGGTTTGTAGATGGCCGTCTCCCTCTGTGTACGTATCTTCACATCGTCTTCCCTCTATGTGTATTGGGGGGTTCAAATTTCCCCTTTTTATAAGAACACCAGTCATATTGGATTAGGGCCCATCCTAATGTCTTCATTTAACCTTAATTACCTCTTTAAAGGCCCTATCTCCAAAAACAGTCACATTTTGAGGTACTACAGGTTAGGACTTTAACATATGAATTTGAGGAGGACACAATTCAACCCATAGCACTCACTGAGCAATACATTTTGCCATTGTAAGGATTAATTTTGTCTTCTCATCAAATTAATATTCATTTCAGAAAAAAGGACTCACAGGGCCTCCTCCAGACTCTCCGGTGAGTTTACATAAATGTCTTCTAAAATTCAAATTAACATTTTTTATATCTTTGGTTTGGGGATAGGACTATTAATTCTATATTTTGGGATTATGACTAATCTCTAAATCGGTTGAAGTTTCCATCTGTTCAGAGAACAGGGATGGGCAGGGGGGTTGTTTCGTTGCTCGTTGGTTTCACATGTTTTTTGAGGGGAAGAAGAATGGAGCCAAGAAAGCTTGAGGATAAAATAATGTTTTTTTTTTTTTTTTTTAAAGATTTTATTTATTCATGTTTTTCCCCCCAAAGCCCCAGTAGATAGTTGTATGTCGTAGGTTCACATCCTTCTAGTTGCTGTACGTGGGACTCGGCCTCGCGTTGGACGGAGAAGTGGTGCCTCGGGGCGCGCCTGGGACCCGAACCCGGGCCGCCAGCATCAGAGCGCACGCACTTAACCGCTAAGCCACGGAGCCGGCCCGAGGATAAAATAATGTTAATAAAAATAGAACGAGGAGATCCTAACATGTAATATGTTTACAAGAGGACAACAGGAAAATAATATTTCTTGAGTACCCATTCCCTTCCAAAGATTAGCTTTCATCTGTTATTTCATTAACATATCTCATTTGGTGGTAAAGGAATTACAAAAGTACATTCTTCATTTGCTGGGTCTGTAATCCGATTTTTCACTTGAATGGTTCCTATGTGTTACCCATCATGGTGCCTGTTTCTTTAGAAACCTGTGGGGCCCGATGATGCCATAGAGGCCTTGTCTTCTGACTTCACCTGTAGTTCTCCTACCGCTAGTGGACAGAAAACCGAGGAAGAGGTATTGTTTTCAGTATAATTGGGGGCACTTGTTAAAAACCATCTCGAACTTTAAAACAACAACTTTTTAGTTCTGGTTACTACAATTAGATTTTCATCATCTATAAGTCTAAATTTTTGTATTTTGTTTTTCAGAAATCTGCAGGAGAGGTTTTAAAAGCTCAGTCAGCCACGGTCATCAGAAGTGCTGCTCCACCCCAGGAGAAGAAAAGAAGGGTGGAGGAGGTATAAATAATTACTTCTTTGAAAATAACCGTAGTCCACCTGACAGCAGTTGCTTTCCTGAGGCTGCTCTCGCTGATTCAGGACAATCCTCCTAGTGTATTACACGTGATGAGGAGCATCCTCCCCCCCCAGGGTCTGTGTGGATTAGTGAAACCAATCAGGGTGATAGCAGTCATCTCCAGGCAGGCCTTCTTTGTTTCTACACACGCTTATGGGTGGTTTCAGCCCAGTCTTCTTGGTCATGAAACAAGACTGTCTCACCGTTACAATACACAGATGGGCAGGACACCAGAGAAATCCCACTCTTGGAACAGAAAATTTCAACTTGATTTCCTAAAGGAGTTTGAGCCCTGTGAGTCACTAGAGGGATGTTGTTGTAGTTGCTTCTGTCTACCTTTCTTTTGTTTTTTTTATAATTTTATTTATTTATTTATTTTTCCCCCCAAAGCCCCAGTAGAGAGTTATATGTCATAGCTGCACATCCTTCTAGTTGCTGTATGTGGGACGCGGCCTCAGCATGGCCAGAGAAGCGGTGCGTTGGTGTGTGCCCGGTATCCGAACCCTGGCCCCCAGCAGCGGCGCGGGAGCACTTAACCACTAAGCCACGGGGCCGGCCCCTGTCTACCTTTCTTAACCACAATCAGCTATGACTTAATTCTCACAAATCCTAAAAGGTGGTCCTGCAGCTCTGGGCTGGTGGAGAAAATAGTCCCATGTGCGAACAGTCATGATAATGCCAGGAGCAGTTTCTGTGGGGGCTGCTCTGCCTCCCCCTCCGGGAGTGGGCAGTTTATTTTTATCTGGCTGGCTGGGAGCGGTGGTGAGCACCACACCCCTGGGAGTGGGAGTTCCTACAGCAATCAACCATAGAGCCTTCGGAGGAGAAGGCAGTGGCCGCTTCAGGTTTCCCTGCCTCCTGGGCTTAGCTGTTTTCCTAAACGACAGAATAGTCAAGAGTCATTTTTAGAGATGCAGTTTTAGAAAAACAGGATAGTCACAGTTTACTTCTTGCAGCTTTTATTTTGATAAGAGTATTTTATAGTAACTATTGTTATAGTTCTAGCTTGCTCATAAGGGGTGAAGAGTGCCCCAGAGAGCACTGTTACTGTAGTAAGGTGTCTTAGCTCCAATTTTCACTCACTGGTAAGTTCTTTTTTCTTTCTCTCTTTTTGCTAGGTTTCAAACAAAAGGGCCTTCCTACGTCCTTCCTCAATCCACGTTTCATCTTCTAGATTTAGAATTTATATTTCACCAAGAAGTGGATGGATTGTTTAGGCTGAGGAGATGTTCTCTTTTTTAATGTACTGAATTTTTCCTTTTTAACAGGATGCAATGAGCGATCAGGCCCTGGAGGCGCTCTCAGCTTCGCTGGGCAGCCCGAAGCCAGACCCTGAGCCCGACTTCAGCTCCTTTAAGGAGGTTGATGAGGTACTGACGTTGGAGTTCGTATACAAAGCCTGTTAGTCTGCAGGTTACGAAGCTAAGTGCATCACACGTGTAGAGAATTCTCACGCAACTTCTATTTTACTGGAGATTAAAAATGAACTCCTCTTCGTTCTGCCTTACTTTCAGAGTCTGGTTAATTTAGATATTTATTGCTGGGTAATTAGCAACCAAGAAGGATATTTAATTGTCTTGTAAAACATCTGGAATTTTAACATTTAAAGTGAACGCTAATCTCCTTTGCCAAAGCTTAAATGACACCTGACTACATGAGATAACACGGAGGCCGTGGCCTGCTGAGAAATAGGTTTGTCTGCTCTCTTGGAAATTGGAAACTTGTAATTGCAGAAGGGTTCCAGGTGCTTCTCTTTATAAGGAGAGAGGGAGATGGCTGTGGATGGGGTGGGGAGAGCCTTCTTTTTATAACGATTGGGAAAGATGTGAAAATCTTGTCTCAAATTAGAATAAAATCAACAATTCTCTGTCACTGGAGTTCCTGCGTGTTAGAGTGTGATGCTAGGAGTGTTTATCCCACCCACTCCAAGATCTTAACTAGCCTTCTGAGCCATAGTAAGTTTGTATTTGGTGGAGGAGAGTTTTAATATTAAATTTCAATTTTTTTTTTATTTTTTTTATTTTTTCCCCCCAAAGCCCCAGTGGATAGTTGTATGTCATAGCTGCACATCCTTCTAGTTGCTGTATGTGGGACTCGGCCTCAGGATGAACGGAGAAGCGGTGCCTCGATGCGCACCCGGGATCTGAACCCGGGCCACCAGCATCGCAGCGCACGCACTTAACCACCAAGCCACAGGGCCGGCCCTTAAATTTCAATTTTTAAAGAATTTTTCAACTGAGTCCTCTGGGGAAAGGAGGAAGGAAAGGAGAGAGTTGCCCCAGGGGCATTCCCAACAGGGAAGTAGTGAGGGGACATGGAAATGCAGCCTGGGGACCCTCAGGAACCACCATTCTATCAGATCAGGGAGAGGAGCTGGCAGGTGTCGCTGTCACAATGCTGCTGCCTCTGCTGTGTCACTTCCTGTTCTGAGTCACTGGGGAAGGTGAGTCTCACCGACCGCCAGCCACTCTCCCTGAGTCTGGGACTGCCCTGGTCCAAAATGGGCCAATTTCTATCTTCGGCTTTCTTTGAGGCCTCACCGGGCGCAGCATGGCACGACAAGCTTTGTGAAGGCGAACACAAGGGAGCAGGGGAAGCAGCCCTTGTCCTCCAGGACCAAGTAATGTATCGGGAAGAGAGGAAACTTGATTAAAACACAGGGGGAGAAGCACACTGTGCTTGGAGCAGCCAGATGGATGAAATGTCTCAAGGGAAGGGTGGTCCTGGCAGAACCCTGGTGGTGTCAGGAGACCAAGTTGAGTTGTGGTTCCACCACCAGAGGCTACAGGGCAGCCTGCCAATTGCCTTTTGACTCAGGTTTTTTTAACAGATAATTAGGGTGATTTAAGATAATTTGAGGAGAGAAGGTGTAAACTTAAATCCCAGGACACAAAGAGTCTTAGAGTGACTAAAATCAGATAAGAAGATGTAAAAAACGTTACATAAATATAACTTATAAGTAGTTTGGGTTAACTAGTTTCGGGATGCATATAAATGTGTTAAATCTCCTCTAGAAAACTTCAGCAACAGTAAACTGAAATTTTAACAAAAACAACTATTTTTTTCCACTCTTTCCGGTAGTTTCCACTTTCTTTTCCACTAGTGTTCCTTTTCAATTATCTACAAAGTGTAAATATTTCCTAAGAAGATCTTCCAATCCTCTGGATTATTAAGTTGAATTTTTAGTACCTGATGGCAAATTCACTACTTCCTGGATAATAGTCTGATGTTGTGATAGGGCTCATAAAAGTCAATATCCTATAGGAGTCCACAGCCACTCCAGTACATTCCATACCAGAGAGCTCCCTGAGGAAAAACTACGTAACGCTTCAGAGAAGAGGTCCATGCCTACTTGTCATTCTTATAATGTATCATAACATAAATACTCTATAATGATACCTCTATTGATCTTCCCCATTTCTATATGTAGTTACCTAGTCTGGCGCTATTTCAATTCAGTACACATTTGTTTTCAATGCTTACAGTGCAGGCATTTAAAGACTACCTAGATCAAAGAGGAATAGAAAGGATCTAGCTGTGCACATGACTCTCATTGTCCACAAGCCTAAGTGTAGTGGAGAGGACAGTCTTATCATACAGGTGACCCTTGACTTTCATGAAGGCAGATTCATAGGTGGAGACCCCACAAATCTCTGAATTGGGGAGTACCACTACATAACAGGACTTCCTCCATAGGCTACAGTGGAATATAGCTGGAAATGTGTGGGAGGGGAACCTTTGATCCCTTAATGAGGGTTGTTATTCTATAGAACAATAAAACTAATTCCAAAGCCTGGAAGAGTGCCTGGCTCATTAAAAGTGCTTAGTATTTTTTAAATTGATTAATCCACTAATCATTCAATGGAGAGCTACAGTCTTAGTTTGAGATGTCCATGGGAGCAGTAGATTGAGCTGGAATTTGCTAAGTGCCACTCCCTTTGTGCCCAGGAACTCCTTCGTTTATGATTTAAATCCATGCCTTGATATAGGTACAAATTATTATGTCATGGAACTTCATATTACTCACCAGTAGTTTAAAATGCAAATGTTACACCCTGGAAGCCAGTGATCCACTATGGAGCTACACTTTTATTTTTTTTTTTTTGTAAGGAAGATCAGCCCTGAGCTAACATCCATGCTAATCCTCCTCTTTTTGCTGAGGAAGACTGGCTCTGAGCTAACATCTATTGCCAATCCTCCTCCTTTTTTTCCCCCAAAGCCCCTGTAGATAGTTGTATGTCATAGTGGCACATCCTTCTAGTTGCTGTATGTGGGACGTGGCCTCAGCATGGCCGGAGAAGCAGTGCGTTGGTGCACGCCCGGGATCCGAACCTGGGCCGCCAGTAGCAGAGCGCACGCACTTAACCGCTAGGCCACGGGGCTGGCCCTACACTTTTATTTCTAATGCAGTTGTTTATTGATGGTTCAGTAATCCAGTGAAATCCCGGTGTTATTGAAGGGAGTCCTTTTAAAAGAGGTAAAACCAATTATCCATGGATCAGCCAAGATTTGTGTTGAGATGATTCTCCCATTGCAGAGCTGTGTGTAACATTCATGAGAACTGGTTGTTTTTTCCCTCTTAGATAATTGCCTCATTGAGAAAGACAGATGAAACCTGTGAAAATAATTGCAACTGACTTCTGCACTGTGCTTAACTGTCTCAGAGAATGTTTTGTTTACTTTTCTCTGGTGATCCTTACAAGTCAGTCAGCTAGGTAAAAATTATTAGTAGCCCCATTTTACAGCTGTAGAAACCAGCCAAAGAAGGACATAAATGGCTTCCCAAGGTCATAGAGTACCTGAGAGCAGGGCAGGGGCGCTTCCCCAGGATTCCTGGCTGTGTTGTTTTCCCTCAGTCACCCCCTACTGCCTTCCTCACAGTCCTCGCCATGGTCTTCTGCTTTGTAAACTACAAAAAGTAGTTTTTCAGACACTTTTGTCTGATTTGATCTTCTCACCACACCCATGAAGTACATAAAGTAGTATCATCTTATTTTACATGTATTATTCAAATGTTTATTTTTTTTTTTTCCTCCACTTTTGTCAGGCAAAAGCCAAAGAAGAGAAAATAAAGAAGTGTGGTGAAGATGAGGAAACAATCCCATTGGAGTACAGATTAAAACCAGCCACGGTACATTGTTAGCCACGGTGCATAACAGCAGCTCACTCCTCTTGCCTTCACATCATGTTTTGTCCTGTCTGTCCCCATGATGCTTAAGGACATGTCTGTCCCAGTTCAGATATTAACTCGGAAAACCCTGAACCGTTTCTTCTCTGCTCTCTACAGTTGGATCCTTTAAGGGATGGTTTCCTAAATAGTTACCATGTGGTCATTAAACTTCCCACACATTCAAGTGTTTCACCTGTTAACAAGGCTTCACATAGATCCTTAACCTTAAAGCAGAAGGAACAATTTGGGAATAATTTTTTCTCTAACTGCTATATGAATGAAAGCACCCTAGATCTTCGAGGTGGTAGATACAAATGTACAACGATTTACCAGTATCCTCAGTCAAGGTGGTTTTGTTGATGGTGGTTTTGGTTTGAGGTGAGGATGGTGGACTAACTCTTGCAATTATATTTGTAATTTATCATTGAAATAATATACATAAACACATGATGGAAAATAGTTGCGATCCTTATATATGCTTATATATGGAAAGTTTCTCATTTTTAGAAATATTCTAAATGGTGAAACCTCATATCCAGTAAACTAAAACAGTATTGTAGGAATGACATCTACCTCTGCACCCTGGGTTGGAGAATTGAGAATTTTTTTAAATCTTTCACTAGTGTAGCTCTATCTTTCTTGCCAAAGAACTTTTTTAAAAATTCTATTCCTTTATCCAATAGATGGAAAAAATTTTTCAGTAACTTTTCAAGAAAAGTAAATGTGCATTATACTCGATAACATTTGGTCTTTTGATTTTTACAGGTCAACTCCTTCTTCTGATACTTCATAAAAAATAAATCTGAAATACAAATTCACTCAAATATAAGAAAAAAAGCTCTCCCCTCATATCCTGAAATTCCCTAAAAACAAACTTAATGGGACATGAAAGCAAAATTTTCTATTTCATTTTCAATGAATTTTCAATTTCATTTACAGGATAAAGATGGAAAACCACTATTGCCAGAGCCAGAAGAAAAACCCAAGGTTAGGAAATAAGTTTTTTCTCATACTTAAAAAATAATAGAACTATGAAGTATAAATTGAGATAATTCCGACAGACTGGATTTCACTGTGGAGACTTGTATGTCAACCTGGTATTAAGGAGAGGCGGAGGGGTTATGTAAAAAGCCCAAGGTCACACAGCTAGAAAATAGCAAGGGCAGGACTCAGAACTCAGGCTGTCCAACTCTGCAGCTCATTCTGCCATAGATTAGGGTATGTGGAGATTTTGACTAGTCACAGTAAACAAATAATAATACTTCCCACCTGAAGAAACTGTAGGGGTAGCAGAACTTTCCTGCCAAACCCCTACATAGTCATAGGAAAGGAGTATAGCATCCATGTTTTCTCTGACTTACTCAGAAGGGAAGTCATTAGGAAGTAGAAAAAAACAATCACATAGAAAAAAAAAAAAACTATACAAATCTTCATAGAAAAGAACAGGCAATTTTATTTGAAGAAAATGACTGTGAAATTGAGGAATCAGGAAAACTTTAGACTAGATAAACCATTAATATTTTTGTGGTACTGAGGTGTTTAATATTCCTTATTTGTGCATGACGTTTATCTTACATTGGTAAATGAACAATATGCCCTATATAAATTAGCTTTTGGTTTTAGAACCTAAAATATGACCTAATATCTGTTAACCAGAAAAAAATTTTCTCTATGAAAGCTTTTTTAACAGAGTAAAAATAATCACTGCATCATATACAGTGTTTCTTATATTATAGCTCCTGAGTGAATCAGAAATCATTGATGAACTTGCAGAAGATTTTGACCAGTCTAAATGCAAAGAAAAGCAATCCAAGCCAGCTGAAAAAACAGAGGTAAAAATACAAGTCTCTAGTTTGGGCTATTTTCTTACGTTTTTCTATAATCTTAAAAATGTGAGACCGAAACTATTTTAGTGTGAAGTAATTGATAAAAAGGCCCATTATGCCATCTTTTTTTATGGGCAGTTTGCCTTTTTCTAGACGTGCTTTTTCCAGCTGACCATGATATTCTTGCAATTTAAGTCCTGTAATTAGTCCTTCAGGAAAGCATTCACACCCATGCTTTCCTTTCTATTCCTGCTTCTGTCACTGACCTAGTGAAAGTTGTCATCGCCACATACCTCCAGATGGCAATGGCCTCTGTCTTCAGTCTCATTCCAGTCCTTGCTGTATGTCCACCAGAATTATTCTGTCCCGAGCACATTTGTAGCACATCATTCCCCTGCTCCAACCCTCAGGAGCTTCCCAGTCCCTAGAAAATCAAGTTCCTGCTAATGTCTTCTGCTCCAGCTTCCTTTCCTACCAAGGTGTGTCCTCGCATCACTAAACTGTGACAGTAAGTGCTTGTGTGTCTCCACGGCTTTTCTCATGTGGTTCCTTCTGTCTGGAATAACCTTCCCTCCTAATTCTAGATTAACTAAAATTGTAATCATCCTTTAAAGCTCTGCTAAAGTATATGGCCTTTGTCTCTTGCTTTTTCCTGCCTACACCTTACTACCCTTCCAACTCTTATTGAGCAGAATGCAACACGCCAAGGGGTCTTTCATTCTTTCTTTATACGTCACTGTTAAGGCATGTTACCAACAAGGTTCTGGCTGTGTTGGTCTTCACCTCTAACATTTATACACAGTTTTAAATAGATAGTGATCTCCTTGAAAGACCTCATACCCTATTAATGATCATCTACGGAGCATCTTGCCTATAGGGTAGGCTTTCGTAAATGTCTGGAATAAAGGCAATTTGTTTTAAATTTTACTCTTGTGATAAAGTAAGATAGCACAGTGGTTCTCAAACTTTAGCATACATCGGGATCACCTGAGGGTCTGTTCAAACGTAGACTGCTGGGCCCCACCTCCAGAATTTCTGGTTTAATATGTTGGGGTGGGGGCCCAAGAATTTGCATTTCTAACAAGTTTCCTGGTAGTGCTGAGCTGCTGGTCCAGGGACCACACTTTGAGAACCCCTGGGATAGCATTACTAACTTGCATTTGTACATAAAATTTACAAGGTATTCTTAGATATATAAAAAAGATGTATTTATATAAAATATTGCATTATATAATTGGTATATTATTTTATTATATATGAAAAATAAATAATATACATAACAATAGCTGCTAAAACTTATTGGGCTTACTGTGTTCCCAGGGACTATGCAAACGCTTCACATGTTTTATCTCATGGCAACCCTTGAGATGTAGGCACTATCATTGTTCTCCTTTTACAGATGTGGAAACTGAGTCTCAGAGAGGTTAAGTAACCTACCCAAGGTAAGAGGTAAAACAAAGTTGAAGTAATGGTAGCAGAAGAGTTTTAACATGCCTTGACTTATTTACTACTCAACACTCCTTAGGCATTCAAGCAAATCACGCTCACAGCATATGATAGAGCAGAGTGTATTGTTGATCCATTGTTGTCCAGTCTTACTAATCAGATATTTCTAAAAATTCTTCATCAGACCTGCTTCTTTTTGCAGGAATCTCAGGCTGCTGCCCCGACTCCTGTGGAAGAGGCTGTGTCTCAGACCTCCATGTGTAGTGTACAGTTGGCACCACCCAAGCCAGCTACCTCGGTGAGTGATCCTCTGGGCATTGAGAAAGTAATGTGTTTCCTCCCATGCACTTTCTACTGTATATTACCATCATATTATTCTATTCTGACAAGATAAAAATAAAATCTTAAAGAGTTATAATATCTGCTGTTCTTTGGGCCTCAAGGATGTGCTAGAAATTAAGACTAGATTTAAATTTTAGTTAAACTGCTGCAAGCTGTGTGTTGCTTTCACCTTCTGAAATTCTTTCTAGTTCCTCAGCTGTTGTGGATAATCATGCTTTTTCACTTTCCTGCACCTTTCAAGCCTATTTGGAGTTCCACAAACAGCCCGATGTTACCTTTTGTTGACTCTCCTGGTGGAAGAATCTATAACAATATCATCATGACTCTTCCCCACTCCCGACTGAGGGGAGAACAGATGGACTCAATGCCTTTCCATTTCCTTCTTTTCTTGACTCTCTCTCACTTTCTAATTTTTGTATGAAGCATGATATTTAACTAGTTGAATCTTTGTTTCCTTTTGAATTCTGTGGGTTTTGTTTCTATTAGCAGATAAAATCTGACTCAGAGGATAATAGCTGATGGAACTATATTTCATTACTACAGACTTAGTGAAGCTACACTCTGAGTAGCTGACTGTTCTAGATGCTTTGTAATATCTTCTCATCAAATTTTCACGAGGATACTATGAAGTCTGTCTGATCATCTCTCTATTATAGATGAGGGAAATGAAGCTTGAGCCATGCACTTAATGTTTCAGAGCCTCAGCTGAGATGAAAGATATGACCCCTGCTACTTTTGAGTCTAATGTGGGTGTGGGCCAGATCTCAAGCTTCCAGGACAATTGGATCATTCTCATATGGAAAAAGGGCCGTGGGAACATGGGTGAAGGAGCCCCTCTCCAGGAGGATTTAGGAAAGGCTTGCAGGGAGGACAGGATCACGGTGAGAAGTGGGAGTAGCTCTGCTTTGCTGGGGGGACCAGTGAGCCGAGCACAGACCACCAAAGAGGTGTGAAATGCTTGGTGTACTTGGGGTAAGTGCATTTAGTTGTTTGAGAAAAGGGGGCCTTGAAAAAAGTGTAGGGCAAGTGTTCTTGGTGCCTTACGGTGGCTGCTTCCTACCAAGGAAGGCCTTGGTGCCAACTGCAAATCTCCTCCAAGTCCAGGGTCTCTCTCCTGTCATAGACGGGACTTGACCCCCTTTTGTTTTTTTGAGGTCTCAGGATACTCTCCAGAAACTTTTACGTTGTGGTAACTAGGCCACAGGTCACAGTGGTAAAGAAGAAGAGAGGAGGAGAGAATCTGGGAAGAGACTGGTGAAGGAAGTGGGAACAGGCAGTGATTAGAATCAAAAAGACAATGGCCAACATTCCAGGGCAGAACTCTTGTGACCTAAATGTCTGTCATCTACCTCTCATGCCAAGTGTGACTGCCAGGGCCTTGGAGGGCTCAGTTAGTCCCTTTCCAAACTTTATCTTGACTGTAGAGAGTTGAGCACTGGATTTTTAGTGGACAGAAAAAGAAAGAGCTCTTGTTTTTCCATTCTCTAACCTCCTTCCCTGGGCCTCTGCTCCACCAACTCTGGTTTCCACGGTTGCCGAGATTACCATCGCTGAGGTTAGTTGGCATTTCTGGGATTCTGACACCTGTGGGAGCCAGAGAGAAGAGCCGCGGAGTGAGATAAAGCTCAGAGGACTCAAGAAAGGCTTGAGGATTCTTGAGCAAAAGGAAATGGAGCCGAGGAGGGAAATGAATGTGTGCTCTGTGCAGTTCTGGTTTGTAAAAAAAAAAAAAAAAAAAAGTTTGAGGAAATCCAGAGACCTGAGTTCTAGTTCTGAATTTGACAACATGGGGCCGGCCCCGTGGCTTAGCAGTTGGGTGCGTGCGCTCCACTACCGGCGGCCTGGGTTCGGATTCCGGGCGCGCACCGACGCACCGCTTCTCCGGCCACACTGAGGCCGCGTCCCACATACAGCAACTAGAAGGATGTGCAACTATGACACACAACTATCTACTGGGGCTTTGGGGAAAAAAAAGGAGGAGGATTGGCAATAGATGTTAGCTCAGAGCCGGTCTTCCTCAGCAAAAAGAGGAGAATTAGCATGGATGTTAGCTCAGGGCTGATCTTCCTCACAAAAAAAAAAAAAAAAATGAATTTGACAACATGAAATACTACAGAAATAGAAATTTCAGTCCTTAGTCCTGTTTCCAGATTCCTTAATTCTTAAGACTGCTGTGCCTCCTAGTTTTTCTACCTCTGTTTCACTTATTTCTTAAGCCAAAGGGCACAGGCTTGGGAAGCAGTAGTTTCCAAAGATTCTACAGCACCGAGTAGGAGAAAACTAGAGTAAAGTGTGAGCAGGTGTCTCAGATCAGGTAGCAACTCAGATTGCTTGGCTAAGACTTAGGTACCACTGCAGCTCTTGCACTTGAGATAAAATCCCAAACAGGTGAAATACATCAGGGAGTTTTGTTACCCCCGGGAATAAAATCTATGCAGTGTCCAACCGCTAGATGGTGATAAATCACTTCCCACTCAGTTTCCCTTTCCTCACTGGTGCTCTCTCCTTTTGCAGTGCAGCTTAGCAGAAAAACAACTTTTCTTACGTAGAATGATGGCTAGGCTATATAAAACAGAACGACCCTTTTAAAAATTCCAACATGTACTCCATGTGAGGTCATAGACTTTTATGATAAGAATAAACTTTGAGACATTTTTGACCAAGACCAACCGTAGGAAATTCATCGACATTGCAACCCAGGACTCACACAGTAGAAACAACAGTTTAATGAATGATACTTACCCGTTTTAGGTATGATGCATTCTGTTTTCTATTCTTTCATTAAAAAAAAAAAAAGTCCTGGCTATGCACTATTAAATTGATTTTATGAGGCACTAATGTATGGATCATGACCTGTAGTTTGGAAAAAGCCAGATCTAGTCCTATCTTTTAGCCCAAACATAGTTTCGCCTTTATTTTCCTTTTATACCATTTATATTCTGTGTTCATCCAGTTTCATTTTAAATAACCAGCATGGCTGGAGCTCACTACATCATGAGGGAACACATTTCATTTTGAGCAACTGGACCACAGGTCGATGGTTCTCATTGTGTCGCTTAGGTTAGTTGGCCACAGGCAGTCACCTGAATCATGTGTCATGATTCACTTACCCCAATCAGCAGGAGCCCACTTTGACCACTAGAAGCCACATAGAGAACACAAGCTTTTATACCTCAGTAGATGCTCAATCTGAGCCACCGTTGCCTCCGGGATGGGCCAGGCTATTTCACAGAACATTGGGAAGAGTATCCTCTTGTGGGCCTTCCTGAAAATCTTTCTCTGCCATCTCTTGAACAGTCACCATAAAGATCACTTCTTTCTGCTTTCCTGGTTTTCAACATCTCTGTGGTATACTCATTCCATTGTCTTCCTTATTTCCAAACCAAAATGCTAGGTTAGATCTTTTAACTTTCTTGATGTCAGTATATGTTGCACAAACTTAACATTTAATATAAGAAACCTGCTCTAGTTTTTAACATTTTAGGTGTTTTAGACATAGATTCTAATTCAACTGATAATTCAAATTATTAAAAGATGACATGTGGGGCCGGCCTGGTGGCGCAAGCGGTTAACTGCGCGTGCTTCACTCTGGCAGCCCAGGGTTCGCCAGTTCGGATCCCGGGTGCACACTGACGCACGGCTTGGCAAGCTATGCTGTGGCGGTGTCCCATATAAAGTGGAGGAAGATGGGCGTGGATATTAGCCCAGGGCCAGTCTTCCTCAGCAAAAAAGAGGAGGATTGGCAGATGTTAGCACAGGGCTGATCTTCCTCACAAAAAAAAAAAAAGGATGACATATGCTTCTTATGTAGGCCTAAAATAAGCATATGCTTTTCTGAATTGTTTGATATAGTCTCTTTTCAAAGGAGTGATTAACTACCTACTTAGTATATCCACTAATGTGCTTTTAGAAGGGCACGGTGCCGGATGATGCTGTAGAAGCCTTGGCTGGTAGCCTGGGGAAGAAGGAAGTGGATCCAGAAGATGGAAAGCCTGTGGAGGATAAAGTCAAGGTAATGGCAGCTCAGGTACTTCTAGAAAGTAACTATCGTTGATCGCCCTCGCTCCCAAATAAATTAGTCATCTTTTTTTTTAATATTTCCTACGACACATGACCAGCTGGCTTTCTCTATTACTGTGCATATGGTGATTAATAAGCTAAATGTGAGGGAGCATCAGTGTTTAAGCGCAGCAGTGGATGGACAGCATGCACAGGTCAGAGTTCTCGGCTCACCTTTGTCCACCTGCATTCCATTGCTGAGGTCCTGAGAGAAGTGGCAGCTGCCCCTACAGCTCCTCACAACTGCCTTTAAGCCCAGCAGGCTTGGTGGTGGTGTGTGAGCCTGCTGAACTAGGATGCAGTGTGTTGAAGATTAGGTTCCTGTAGGAATTCTACACCTGTGGCCATATGTACATTCTAACCTAATGATGGTTTTATTTACCTCACATTTAGTCACTCAGACATCTACTTTATGGGAAAAGATGTATTAACAATGAAAATGGTATAATTTTTATTCAGGAAAAAGCCAAAGAAGAGGATCGTGAAAAACTTGGTGAAAAAGAAGAAACAATTCCTCCTGATTACAGATTAGAAGAAGTCAAGGTAAACAGGCTGGGGTCTTTTTCTATTTTGTTTTAATTCATACTGAATTTCATATACATAAGGAAAGGACATGGAAACAGACTTGGAATATAAAGATCTTGTTTCTTAATATTTCAAACACCAAATACTATTAGTCCACTAATATCATCCACACTAGACTCAAAGGTAGCAGGGGCCCTATCTTGCATCTCAGCCGAGGCTCTGAAAGGTTAAGTGCCTTTCAGTTTGAGTGTGGAGCACACGTGCCCGCCATGGTCCCATCGGCCACTTGGGAAATTTGCTGCCTTTGCAGCTAAGGGATAGTGGAGAACAAGCCCAGGTTCCACTTTCCTCCTAACTGAGGGATGGTCAGAAGGTACGAGCGAACCTGCAGAGATGGAAAAGGGGGTCAAGGAGCTTATGTCAATCAAGGGAGAAGCAGGGAATACTTGCAGCCATTGCACCTCCTCGCCTTTTGCATAGACAAACAAAAAACCAACTTGCCCAGTTTATCAGGAAAAATCATCATATATATCAGTTTGCAGTTATTTATTTTTGTGTATGTGGGTAAATAGGATTTACCTTTTATTTCTAAGTCTTTTACTAAAGAGCCCCAATTTTTGTCCTATTACTCGGAAGTGGCACTGAGAGGCATTTGAAGCTTGGCATCATCAGAGCCCGAAGTTTCACCACAGGATGAGCTCGCTGAGGTCAGAGACTGTGTCTATCTCAGTTTCTGTGGTGTTCCCAGTGCTTACTACAGGGATTGGGACAGAATCGAAGCATATTAGTTGGATGTATTGCTTATAAAGTTAACCAGCTTTTTCCAGGCAACTGCTGCAAAGCCCACCCCCCAAGCGAGTGACAGGCTCATCCCATGCTCCCACAGTGTTCCACCCACAAGTGCCCTGTCACAGCACATGTGACTACGTTAACTGTTCTCATGTTTTTGTCCTGCATGTTTTGTCCCCACTAGTTTGTGGGCTTCTGAGGTCACAAGCCATGTCCCATCCGTTTTGTAGCCCCTGTGCCTAGGGAATGTCTGATGTATGTGGGCTGTTTGTAGACATGAACTAGTTAGAGCATATTCTCTGGTGACAGAATCTAATGACGAATCTAATTTATTATTACAACAGCATCAGGTGTAACCTGTCAACCTCTTATAATGTTTACAAGAGTTCACACGCAGGATAAATGTGAAATGATTCAATGCCATGTGTTTCTCTCCCTGGGTAGGATAAAGATGGAAAACCACTCCTGCATAAAGACCCCAAGGAACCACTTCCAGTAAGCAAGCCAGTTTTCTCTGAGTATATCTTTCTCATTTGGCCCTGATTGTTAATTCAGGAAGGGCATAGCTTTCTTTCTAATGAGTTGATCGGCATATAAACAGTGACATCATTTTGAAGAGGAGACCAATGAGGTAGTGTTTGTTGATACATTTCCTGATTCTTGCAGCCCTTGAGTGAAGACTTTCTTCTTGATGCTTTATCTAAGGACTTCACTGGTCCCCCAGACACTTCATCTCTTGTAAGTCTGAAACTCCTGGTTTTACTTCCTTTTAGAGTGGCAGAAATACATGGAAACTTGTGACTTGGAATCTGACTTGGGAGCTGAGGAAACAATCACAAAATTAATGGCCCTCAACACATCATAGCCATTAAAAATGTGTTGCATCATGAAATACTGTTCCAGCACAGGGGATGTTTTCCACAGTATAACTAATTGATGCAATGAGCATGTACTCCATCAAGCACACCTATGAAAAGAAAACTTAAAATTGAGTTTATCCAAAAACTCTTCTCAGACAACTTGGTTATTTCTACAATATCATTTTCCAAATTGCCTCCCAGAGAAACATAGCTCTGTGTGGAATAGATAGCCTTCAAAGGGAATTCTGTTACTAGATGTTGGGTAATGGTAAGCAGGTTTATAACTGTAGGATTTTCAGGGCTTTTTATATGCAAATGTATTATAAGTCTGTTGGAGTTTCCAAACTTATATAACTGCAGAACCTTTCTTTCTGAGGTCTGGGTTATCTGTTTACATCTGTTCCTGTGTGGACAATGGCATGGAAAATATGTATCAGTTGAGAGAGAGAATGCGTGACAACTAGAAGAAATGATTCCTTGGAGTTGCCCAAAGTTTTTGCTCTCGATGAAGCAGTAAACCCTTCCAAGGATTACTAACCAGTGCATGTTCCTCACTACACCCCTATGAAAGCATCACGCCCAGGCAATTCAGTCACCCTGCTCCATGACCTTCCTCTCATCCTCTTCCATACAAACAGACCACATGACAGGAGGCACCCCAGCCCTGATTTAGGGAAGAATATAAAGTGAGCAGTATCCTGGGAATGTGGAAGCATCATTACAATGATGCAGAACATCTGAACAAATTGTGGGGGAACCAATGCCTTAATTTCCTTCCTCATCCTATCTTTATTTTTACTAAAACAGTTAGGGTATTTTTCTTTTAGAAATGAAGAGAAAATGTAACAGTGAATTTATATGCCCCTCCCCCCCAAGGAGATGTATAGCCATGAAATGATTAGAGATAAAACAACCATTTTTTTAAAAATCCTACTCTTAGAAGATGAACAATCTAGCCAAGAAAGTTTGTTAGTGACAACAATTTAGTTAATAAAGTAGAAATAATCCATTATGGTAAAAGTCAATGGTCAAAATAGAAGACTATTTCTAGGAGAAAGTCCCAAGAACTTTGGGGGAGAAGTATCATATACTGACTCATAATTAACGTTCCAGTATAAAAGGCTACTGTGCATACCATGTTCTTTGATCACAATAAAATGGAATAGAAATTCTATTTAAAAAGAGAAATTTTAAAATATTAGTGCTGAAATCAAGAAGTAAATTCACAATAGACTATTTTAAAAATCAAGGATAAGACATCACAAATCAAAATCTTTGATAAGCAGCCAAAAAAGTATTCATGAGATACATTTATTGTCATAATGCCTTCATCAGTAATAGAGAAAAAGAGAAACTTGATAAACCAAATGTTAATTTGATTTTAAATTTCAAATTTAAATAAACTATTATAAAGCTATTATATAGCTAATATTATATATTATAAATAAGCTTTTATTTTAAATTTAAATAAGCTATTGTAAAGTAACCAACCAAAAGAAAGGAGCAGTAAGGTGATGAAAATAGCAGCCGGAGAGTTAACTGGCCAACAGTTGTTTCTTTTGAAATAACTAACACTTCATAAAATACTGACAAATGTAGATGAGAAAAAAACTTACAAATATAGTTAAATTTTAAAATGAGAACAATAATCAATGTAAGGATCAAATAAATTATTAATAGTTCAAAGCCAAGAGTTGGTTTTTATGAATGTCTAACATTTTATGAAACATTGGCAGATATAATAGAGGAAAAAATATTACAAATAAAATTTAGCTTTAAAGTAAGAAAGATATGATCATCAGTACAAGAGAACAACTAAATTATAAAGAAACACTGTGCAATAATTTTCTAAGAAATTTTTTTTTTAAATTTTTATTTATTTATTTTTTCCCCCAAAGCCCCAGTAGATAGTTGTATGTCATAGTTGCACAGCCTTCTAGTTGCTGTATGTGGGACGCAGCCTCAGCATGGCTGGAGAAGCAGTGCGTCAGTGCGCGCCCGGGATCCAAACCCGGGCCGCCAGCAGCGGAGCGCGCACTTAACCGCTAAGCCACGGGGCCGGCCCTCTAAGAAATTTTTAAACAAAAATATGAAACATACAATTCACAGAACCTAAGCAAAAGAAAAACTGAAGAGATTAGAACTGTTCTCAAACTTTCCTTCCAATAGAATTTTAAAATTGACTCTTAAATGTTTAACACTAGATTGTTCCCATGTGATATAAATATGTCCTGGAAAAGATGGCCTACAATAGTTGTTTCTGCAAGTAATGATGGTCTTAATCTTAAAACTTAAGATAACACTTAAATCTACAGATGTAAAATTATTAACAAATGGAATATAAAATGATTAAAATAATTGTTTGCTATTGTTGGAAATTAAACATTCAATAGCAGGAAAATAATATAGCATAGTAGAGTATCAAATAAACAAATGATTATGTCCACGTAAAAGATATGTTTTGGGGCTGGCCTGGTGGCGCAAGCAGTTAAGTGTGCACGCTCCACTGCAGCGGCCCAGGGTTTGCTGGTTCGGATCCCGGGCACACCGATGCACCACTTGGCAAGCCATGCTGTGGCGCCGTCCCATATAAAGTGGAGGAAGATGGGCACGGATGTTAGCCCGGGGCCAGTCTTCCTCAGCAAAAAAAAGAAGATTGGCAGATGTCAGCACAGGGCTGATCTTCCTCACACAAAAAAACAAAAATAGAAAAAAAAAAGATATGTTTCAAATTTCACATACATTCATATTTTAAATAAAAATCTTTAAAAAATAGACAATCCTTTAATATGTTAAGAGTGTCTATTTAATTTCAAGAAAAATATTCAGTATTAAGCTAGAGGCATTTCCCTTAAAAACAGAAAGTATGAAAAGTTCATTTGTCATTTCTGCTTAATGTTGTGTGGAAGAATCATTAAAAACACGTGAAAAAGAAATGACAAACATTAAAGGAATATTTATGTATATTTGTATACAACACATTTGTAGGTAACATTATGTATGCTATGTATATTATTAGTAACAAATTAGAAAATATAATTATCTAATCAGATGTCAGACATATAAAGAAAACTGCAATAGAAGAAATGAATAGAAAAATAAGAACACAAAGAAATTAAAACACTACATCTAAGACAGTTTGACTAAATGTCTTAAAAGAATGATGATTGTTTCCAGTCATTTTATATATTAATTTTTTATCAAAATAGCAATAAGTTACTTTATATTATTCAAAAATATATTCTAAAATATATTTTAAAATATATGCATAAAAATATGAAAAAATACTGAAAAACATTTTTCAATATTTTTAGGGAAGATTAACCCAACTAAACACTAGGATTTATTGTACAATAATGATAAAAAATACAATTCTGAGTCAAGAAGCAAAGCCACAGGTCACTGGGAAAAAAATCAAGACGAACATAAATGACAGATTTAGCATATTTTTAAAATGAGAGAAATCATGATTTCAGAGAGATTCTGGAATAATATAGTATTTAACATTAAGAAAAAATAATAATACTGAAACCCCATACCATATACCAAGTATTAAAGTAACAGTAGTACATCATTTTATACCTAATATATTATCAGAATTGAAAATATGTGATAAATACCTAATTTAGTCCAGAAAGGCCCTAGGAAACAGGCATGCTCGTTCATTGCTTTTAGCAGTATGGAGCGGTTTGGCAGAATATAGCTAGCACCGTAAAAAGAACCACTTCTAGAACTTATTCAGAGTGACTAATGACAAACAAGAAAGCTGAAAAACTGCAGACAACTTAACTGTACGACAAGAAATGTGTAAACAAACCATGAAACTCTAAGTCATCATTATTAGAATAACAAATATGAATAGGAAATGGTGTAAAATAACGCAATGGAATAGGAAGTAAAATATAAATTGCTCTTAAGATTGCGTTACTATGTGTCCATTTGAGTCAAAAGAACAAACAATCGTAAAGCTATATTCAGAGTAGTATTTAGTGATGGCATCGTGGGCATAATTTTTATATACAACATGTTACTGATCAGAATATCTTTCTCCTTTGTTTTTTTTTTTTTTTTAGCAAAAGCAACTTGAAGATGCTAAACTTTCAGCTGTCATCTCTGAAGTGGTTTCCCAAACCCCAGCTCCAACCACCCACGCTGCAGGTCCACCCCCTGACAGCCCAGTAAGCAACATATCTTATTTGTTTTCACAGCAGCAACGTCAAGAAGACAGAAAATAGTACTTTTGCTTAGAGTAAATGAAAATAGATAAAATCGTTAGGAGGATTGGACACCTTCTGTTTCAGAAGCAATAAGGCTGGCGATTTAGGGAGATGACAGAGAATATCTGGAATGGTTAAATGAAACAATGTATGTGAAAGTATTTTACACACAGTCGAGGACCTTAATGTTATTGTTACTTTGTTAGAATTGAAAGTGCAATCATGTGCATGTGTATATATCTGAATTATTAGATTTTTAAAATTCTCGAGCTTTCCTGATAATTTATTTTCTTCTCCTTTATATTTTTCCTGACACATGCTATAAATACTATGCATTATTTAACCTCAAGTTTATTTTATGGAATTGCTCAGTGTTTGAGCTTCTCCCCGACAAAAATTCACAAACATGTCATGGAATTGCGTTATTTTACCCCCATTCACACCAGGAAAAAATTGTCGTTGTTCATGCTAGCAATAGAAAAACCTCAGTATAAATATTGTTTTAATTATTTACATGTTCTAAGGCAAGATTGTGGGTCCAAAGCTTTTCCAGACTTCCTTGATTAATTTGCTGTGCAGTACCAAATTATACATTATCAAGGAGACCACGGCACATCAAAAGATAAAGGATTGCCCTAAACCAGATCCCCATCTCCTTCAGTTGAGAACAAGTGCCTCGTTTGCTAGATGGAGATGAAGTGGCTTAGTGAAGTCAGCTATGCTTCCTTTCCTTTTGATGTAGCATCAAAGCTTACTTAGTGCTGTACTCCGAGATTCTGAATGAATTCTCTTCCTGTTGGGTCAGCCTCAGGATCATCTGAAAACATCCAGAGGCACAAATGACAAAGCCCAGACCCAGCTGTGCATAGCTCCACCGTTAGCTGCTAAATCCTGGTCTCTAATGAAGCACTTAAAACCAGTAAAATGCTGTGTGTGTGTGTGTGTGTGTGTGTGTGTGTGTGTGTGTGTGTGTGTGTGTGTGTGTGTGTGTGTGTGTGTGTGTGTGTGTGTGTGTGTGTGTGTGTGTGTGTGTGTGTGTGTGTGTGTGTGTGTGTGTGTGTGTGTGTGTGTGTGTGTGTGTGTGTGTGTGTGTGTGTGTGTGTGTGTGTGTGTGTGTGTGTGTGTGTGTGTGTGTGTGTGTTACACATCCAAAATGATGAAAGTCCCTGTGCAACAGAAAGAAAGAATCATTAATTACCCAGGCTGCCATTTACACTTCAGTTCTTAATACTCAGGTCAGGGGTTCTGCCCTGATTGAGGCTATTAGTAAACATCTGGATTCAAAAGCCTTTTTGCCTTTCACAAGTATGTTTTAAAATGACATCTTTCCCATCACTTTTCCCGTCAGAGTCTAGTTTTAGTTAATACTTTGAAGACATCACTAAAACTAGGTGTAAAGCTTTATTTACTTGGGAATCAAAGAGTAAACTAAGCCATCATAATTCATGTGAGTTCTCTTTGCTGGGGACTGGTATGTCACCAGTAGTGCTACATACACTGAAAGCATTTTAAGACCTCTTTTCTAGAAAATCAGGCCAGGAATGCCATCTTTTCAGGAGGGACTTCTTTTCTTGGAAGAGAAAGACATCTGGGGTGGAACAGGGGTAGACAGGCGCAGACAAGTGCAGAGAGTGAAAGGTCAGGAGAAAGAGCACCGTCCAAGGGGCGCGGGTCCAGGGCCTTCCACCCGCCCTGCCGTTGCCCTGGTGAAAACCCCTCGAGCCTGTGGAAGTCTTAGTGGCAGTGTTGGGGCCACACTCCAACAGGTGACCTGATTTGGCTAAGCAGTGACTAATTCTGATTTACTTTCTCTCAGAGTGGCAACAAGGAACTCGACGATGCCCTGAATCAACTTTCTGACAGTCTAGGGCAAAGGCAGCCTGATCCCGATGAGAACAAACCGTTAGAGGATAAAGTCAAGGTAAAAGAAAAAGATAAGTGAAAATTCAAGATTTTTATAGTATGGAACACCCTACTCTCCACACAAAAGGAAAAAACCGCTCTGACTTTGTCTAGAGTTCGTGAACGGTTGGATAACTTAAGTCTCCTTTTTTCCTATTCTGTTGTCGATGCTGCGTTTCTTCTTTTCCTCAGTGAGGACTGTATTGTGGCACAGATTCGGGCAAATGTCCTGTTGGTGAGATCGGGCTTTGTTAAGATAGAAAAGCACAGCTCTGCTTTGTTAATTTTATCTTCTTCCCACATTAACTTTTCTTGGTTTTATCTGGTAGTAAGGACATCATATATATGATACACACATATGTGCATTTTTTAGATTGACGTGTTCTGCACGTGTAGTGGCAGAGGTCACCTATTTGGCAGAAGTTTCCCTAGCAGCCTTCTCTGCCGACATAACTAACTCTTCATGCAAATTCCTAAAGGAAAAGAGCACTGGACTAGGAGTTGAGCAGTGTGCAGAGGTTTGTCTACAGACACAACCTATTAACTCTACATATCTTATACAACACTTATAAGTACTGATTTATACTTAACAATATACAGTACTTCACAGTCTGTTTAGCTTGGAACAAAGAAGTAACTGACCAGCCAAATCAATGTCGCAAAGACAGGGCATTGCAAAGAATCCTTAGGTCTTGATTCTATGATTGTCATAGGATATTGATGTTAACCTGTATTTGAAAAATGAAATTAGAATGATGCAAAACAATAAGATCTGTCTCCACCCCCAAGGAGGGGGCACTGAGTGTCACTGAATCTGTGACAGAGAGACCAGCCACACCCCACTGAAGTGGGGATGCTGCTTGCTCAACAGCAGGTAATCATCACCTGCAACACAAGCAGTCAGCACGTCCATTCAGATTTGCTGCTTGTCCTGGCCCTTCGGGGTTGCTTAGAAATAGTCAAAGTGGTAAATATTACCTCTCTAAATGCCAAGGTACAGAAGCTTGATTTTTTTATTTGAAAAGTGAAACTCACATAAAAAAAATTTTATACCCTTGGTTTTATCTCCTTACGTGGTTTCTGAGGGTAATTATTTAATCATTTATCTCAATTGAAAAATACAGGTAGAAAATTCAGAGTTGTGGATTGACATAAAGAAGCATGTGTTCACTTTTTTCAACTAATGATCGGTTGAAGTCATCCGTTTTGTTCTGTTGCTCAAAAAATAAAAACAGACCATTATGTTTTGTCTCAGGAAAGTATAATAAATGCTGAATGCTACATTTTAGAGTGTCTTCTCTAAGTGAAGCAAGAAATGAATATTAATTCTGTTCAATGTTTATAGGAAAAAGCTAAAGCTGAACAT
Organism: Ceratotherium simum simum; assembly: GCF_057802395.1. Lineage (NCBI taxonomy): Eukaryota > Metazoa > Chordata > Mammalia > Perissodactyla > Rhinocerotidae > Ceratotherium > Ceratotherium simum. The sequence continues at coordinate 72,408,174 of NC_141903.1, read as the reverse complement.
AGAGACAAGCTGGGAGAAAGAGATGACACGATCCCACCTGACTATAGACACCTCTTGGATAAGGATGATGAGGTAAATGAAGGCAAATGTCTGCACTGGATATATACTCCAAAGCTTTTTAAATTCAAGCCTCACTTGAATGAATAGGAGGTGCACTTTAACAACAGCATAAAAATGTAACATGACTGACTGACTTAATGTGTCCCTGATGAGCAGGCTGTCTAGGATTCTGTTTAATATTTATTGGAGCCAGTGTTGTTTGATGTTCACTGTGCTGGGCACCTATGGTGTAAATAGAGGGGAATAATGTTCAGTCACTCACTGATACTTAACAATGATTCCAAGGACTGTACACAGATGAATTCTGTTTGCAAGAAAAGGCTATAAAAAAGAATGATATTTGTAATCCTGACTGAACCAGAGTCTCTGTTTAAGGAGAACAGAAAAGGAGCTAGTATTGGAATAATTAATAGGGCAAATAAATAAGGTACCTCCAAGTCCTGGGGTCTCCCTTTCTTCCTCCTCCTACACCACCACCAGGACTGTTGAGAGTAAAGACAGGCAAAACCATATCACAAGTCCTATTTCAGTGTTTAGATATAGAAAGAAGTCCCTGGCCTTTTGTCTCTAACATGGAAGCCAGTTTTCCTTAGATCAACTTGGCCTGTACCCCACCCCTTCCTGTTCGGCTCCTACTTGCAAGTCAGTGAGATGATAAATAACCCTTTCCAGGCCTGTTCATCAAACAAAATCAAGGAAACCCAAATTACATCCTTCTCTTTCTGTACTGATTCATTTGGTGAGTTTGATGACTCCCTGGTTTAACGAGGGTTATCAGCTTCAATATCTCCTATTACAGGACTCAGTTCTCCTTACTTGCGTTCAGTATTCCTTAAGACAGTAATTCTGCATCCTACTAGAATCCTTCCTGCTTTGATAGTACCACGTGACCCTGTTTGTCTTCTCTGGCAAGTGGATTGTTTAATGCCCTTGCCTTTGTAGCTGGGAAAATCCCTGATGAGTTGTACTTGTAATCTTGACTGAAAAAACTCTAATATCTGTAGACATTTCAGATCCGAAGTGTAATAAGCTGTAGTAAATAAAATCTAAAAACACATTACTTTTGGTAACATGTTAAGTAGAATTATAACACATGGTGGCAGAAAGGTCCTAAATAATTAGTGTTTATTTCACTCCCAGGACCAGATTCTCACTCTTGCATTTTCCCCAAGGCTGTTGAAATATACTTACAGGGAAGTAATTAAGCAAAACTGGTGGAGAAATCGTAGGGATTATCAGTTATTGCAAATCTATACTCTGTTTTATCCAAGTGAAGTCATTGGATAATGAATTATATAAATACTGACTACACCTAAGTAAACCTTTACAAAGATTTGTTTAATCAATAGTGTGCTTTGTTTTTAAGGGCAAACCAGTGAAGCCACCTACAGAGAAACCCGGGGAATCAAAGGTAAGTGCCATAGCTGCATGTTTCCAGTAAAATTTTTTTATTCTAGCTGCAACTTTTACATTTTAGAAACCTAAAATTTATTGAATGCCTACCTTCTGCGTGGTATGATGCCAAGGTGTGCATGTGAGAATGTGTGTGTGTTATTTCCTTTTAGGCTTCCCAAGTGCCCTTCAAGATAGGCAATTCCATTTTCCAGATTAGAAGTTTGAGGCTCATAGAAGACTAAATAACTTGTATAAAAGAGTAAAAGAAAATAAAGCAGTCAAGATTATCCTGTTTTGTTTTATTTATTTATTTATTTATTTTGTGAGGAAGACCAGCCCTGAGCTAACATCCAGTGCCAATCCTCCTCTTTTTTGCTGAGGAAGACTGGCACTGGGCTAACATGCGTGCCCATCTTCCTCTACTTTACATGGGACGCCGCCACAGCATGGCTTAACAAGCGGTGTGTTGGTGCGCACCCAGGATCCGAACTGGCAAACCCTGGGCCGCCGCAGCAGAGCGCAAGCCAACCGCTTGCGCCACCTGGCTGACCCAAGATTATCCTGTTTTCTTATCTCCTTCACAATATATTAGTTTGTTAGGAAAAGAATGTCAGCAAGGTTTTTTTTTTATAAACATCTTTTATTATCAGTGATATGGGAAAATGTCCTATATAGCATTTTTGCCTGTGCTTCTTCACTGATGGTTATTTCTATTAATATCTCAGAAATCTGCAGATGACAAAGACTGTGTTGATGCCCTCTCAGGGGATTTTGACAGCTGTCCCTCAACTACAGAAACCTCAGAGAACACAGCAAAGGTACTGTGTTTTTTCATACTGACTTTCTTTGAATGTGCGTGTTCATGTATGTGTGTATACATATATATAATTTTAGAATGTAAAATGAATTGAATGATGCCGTAGAGAAAAGAAAAAATATCTATAATTCCACTACCCCCAAACGCTATTATTTTGTATATTTCTTGTCTTTTTCATATGTATATGTTTTACATATTTCTACTTAGAGACCATATATTGCTTAACATTATTTCATAAAATTTTTCCGTGTTGCTTTATAATCTCTATAGCCATCATTTGATTGCCACATTCTGTTGTTATGCGACAGTAATGCTTTGTCGGTGGTCATTTAAAATGAGAGCAGTCCCTAACGATGCCACGCTCTCATGCCCGTTGCCCTCTGGGGTTTCCTGCCCTGCCCAGCTGGCTGACTCTCCTGCTCATCCCTCAAGGCCCAGTTCAAGCATCGGCTCCTTCAGGATGACTTCTCTTACTGCTTCTCCCTTCCCAGGCCAAGGTGCCCCTCTGTGCTTCCCTGCCCTCTGGGTTAACTGTCGTCCCATGTGTATTACAGCGCTGAGCCGTGTGCTTTATACAGTAGTGATGTGTCTTCCACCTCTGTGCTCAGCATTAGCAAAATGCCTAGCATTAGCAGGTGCTCAAAACGTGACTAAAAGTGAATGAAAAAAATTGTGTAATTCAACAAGTGTGTGGCCTTGTACCTATAAACCATACCCTTCCATAAATCAAATAGAAGGAAAAGTGAAGTGAGTGCCCTTTATTGTTATTTTCACATGATTAAATACTGCAGATCTCTTTGCTATTGTTTGGCTGTTATTAAACATATCTACCAATCACTGAATTGTCAGTGCTTCCCATACTGGGTGACTTAATTTCTAGACGGCCTCAGCATCCTATTTCTCACTCCTGGAAACTCACAAATAATGCCTTTTTTTAATAATGCCATGGTGAATGGACTTTATTTGTGACTTGCCCCAGCTCTCTGTGGTTGTTTCCATTTCTCTTGTGTAACACTGAAAACAGTGTCCTATTCTTGCTCTATTGGCACATAAAAACCAGTCCTGATAGAAACAAGCTATGTTTTGATGAACAAAATAAGGTCTGGGTGAATCATGCATCATGGAAATTGGCAGAGCATCAGTGTGACCCACACTTTCCTCCTTATTTTTGTGCTTTTTACCTCGTACCTTAAAGTCTTGCATTATTTAATTAAATTGGAGATCTCCAGTCTATCAAAAAGAGTAGTCTGAATTGATTTGATTGCAGCCAGTAGGTAATTGCTAGATTGATTGATGATAACAATAGCCTCATTACATTTCCTTTGCTTTAGGACAAAGCCAAGAAGAATGCTTCCAGCTCCAAAGCACCCAAGAATGAGGGTAAAGCAAAGGATTCTGCAAAGGTGAATAGAGCAGTAAATATACACAAATTAGCTGAGCAATTACATGGAGTGGCATTTATTCTTTTAGTCATTTAGGTTCTGATTGGAATCTATTTAGAATAAAATTTAGGCATTATCTATCCCCTAGCATGTCTTGCTAAAGAAATTGAAGTTTTAAAGACATTTATTTTTTTAAGTAACTGATACTTTAGAAATCTAAATGAATGTTTTCAACACAATTCGAGTTTCCTGCACTCCCAGCCCTTGTTAAAACACCACTGGAGTCCCGCAGTGATCTGGAGAATGTTGCACAAAGTATGGACGAGCCCACTGCATTTCGTGGTTCCCAGTGTCAGCCGAGCCATCTGTGCTCGCCCAGAATCAGTGTAGGCTCTCACCACATCCCCTCACTGTCTGCCACTAGCATTGCCTCCTACTTCAGAGAGAAAATTGAGGCCACCCTACAGAAAATCCCTTATGTCCCCTTCCCACCTACCCACTGACAAACCCTCTCCCCTCCTTGCCCTCCGCCCCTTCCTTTCTCTCAGGGGTCAATAATGAACTTTTTCCAATATCTTCTGTTTCTTTGTCTCAATTCTTTTCCCTTGTAATACAAACATATTCAAGTTCTTTCATCCCTTTAAAAGCAAGCTTCAAACTTACAAGCCCTTCTGCATGCTGCCCCATTTCCCTCCATCCCTCCACCTCCTTGAAAGATTCTTCTTGAGCTCTGACTGAGATCAGCAGTGCCATGCCGTTTGCTATATCATTGGTTCCTTGTCAATCCTTAGTTTACTTGATCTCTTAGCAGTATGTTTTGAGGCCTTAGAGTTGATGCTGTGATGGACTGAAACTTTGGGGAATGTTGGGGTGGGTGAATGTATTTTGCACCTTCACCTCTCCAAAGACCCAGGCCACCACTTCCAGCTGCCTACTGTGCATTTCCACTTGGATAACACATTCACAGTACAGTTTCATATACTGGATTTCATCAAATCTAAATTGCTACTTATAAAATAAACCCTTACTTTGTATACCATTAAGAAAAGTCAACAATTTGATTATGATATGCTATTCATTGTAAGAACCATAGCAAATTAAGACATGTTAAAATGTGGGGGTGTGGTGCATGGACAACACCAGAGAACGCAGTTTATATAAATTTTAGAACATGGAAGTAGTATATAGAATTAAGGAAGATTTTAGAGTTTCTGTGATCCAGTATATTGATTAGAAACCACACAGGAGGGAGGACTCTTAGTATGTAATTTTTCATGTCGCTCTAGAAAGTAGAACTAAGGCTAATGAGGGGAAGAAACAGAATCCGGTTTCTTAGAGTTGGGCATTAATGGACCACGACAGTTGGGAGCTTCCTATAATTAAAATTACTCAAACTGTGGTCAGGAAAGGAATAGAAGTTGGATTAGACAACATCTAAGTCCCTTCCAATTCCAAGAACATATGATTCAGATGGTTATTACTATGATCCCTTGACTATAATGAGAAATTAAAGGTTCAGCTTTAAAAACAATATTCCCCATCATCAACACTCTTAAAAACAAGATAGTGAGTTTCAGTTCAAATGGTGATGTAGGGTGATCCTGAACTTCCCTCCTCCACAGATACAGCAAAGCTACAGCAACATATGGAACAGTTTCCTCTGAGGGAAAAAAAAAACCTAAAAACTAGCTGAGTGAGGACTCTTCATCAGGCAATGAGAAAAAAACCCACACTAAAGCAGTGGGAGAGGCTGAGACACAGTCTCACCATAAACCCCACCCCCAGCACAGTGACCCACAATTAGGAGAGAACTCAAAACCTGGAGCTTCTCCCATCCCACATTGTGCACCCCAACTTTTAAGACTTGCACCTGAGAGACAAGCCCTCAAAAGATCTAGCTTTGAAGCCAATGAGGCTCACATCCATAAGACCCACAAGGCTATAGTGAACTAAGAAATGGTTCTTAAAGGGGTTGTGCACTCAGACTCACCTGCCCCAGAGCCCAGCACAGAGACAGCCAATTGAAAAGCACCCAGACTTTCTGTGAAAGAGGCTTAATGGCACATCTTAAGCCTCAGCCTGAGGGACAGGCATCTAATTTAACAAATCTAGGGGCCTGCTGAAATACTTTCTGGAGACAAAGGATGGTGGGCACCATCTTTGCACTCTCCCTCTGCCTCACTGCAGCAGGCTGGTATCTCCCAGAATGAAGTTTATACCCTCCTCTGTCACCCTGACTTTTGTGGCTGCCACCAGGGGACAACTCTAGATCGCCTGGCTCTGGTGGTCAGCGGGACTTAATGCTTGTGGTCCCACAGGACTGTATATATTTCCATACTTTAAAAGCTGCTGCCTGTTGGGGCCGGCCTGGTGGTGTAGTGGTTAAGTTTGGCACACTCGGCTTTGGGTTTGCAGGTTCCGATCCCGGGCACAGACATACACCACTCATCAAGCCATGCTGTGGCGGCAACCCACATATAAAATAGAGGAAGACTGGCACAGATGTTAGCTCAGGGCCAATCTTCCTCAAGCAAAAATGAGGAAGATTGGCAACAGATGTTAGCTTAGGGCCAATCTTCCTCACCAAAAAAAAAAAAAAAAAAACCTGTGTATCTGGCTTCCAATCAGCCTGAATCTAGGTGCTGACAGATCCTCCCCTTTGGGACACTGATAGGTCTTGGCACACCCTCAACTACTGGGAGCCACTAGAAATAAAATAGGCTGCTTGGACAATCACAAAGGTTTGAGAGACAACCAAGAAGAACTAGGGCAAGCGTGAATGATAAGGTTCATCTCCTACACAAGGCCACTCCTTCAAGACTGGGAGAACTGGCTGTTTTATCTAAGGCATAAAAACCAACACAAAGATTCAAGAAAAAGAAACAGAGGAATATGTTCCAAATGAAAGAACAAGATAAAACTGCAGAAAAAGTCCTTAATAAAACAGAAATAAGTGATTTACCTGATAAAGAGTTCAAAATAATAGTCATAAAGATGCTCATGGAACTCGGAAGAAGAATGGATGAACACAGTCAGAACTTCAACAAAGAGATAGGAAATATAAGGAAGTACCAAATAGAAGTCACAGAGCTGAAGAATGCAATTATGGAACCAAAAAATACACTAGAGGGGTTCAATAGCAGACTGGATGAAACAGAAGAAAGGATTAGTGAACTCGAAGACAGGGCAGTGGAACTCATCCAATCAGAGCAGCAAAAAGAAAAAAAAATGAAAAAAAGTGAAGATAGACTAAGGGACTTAAGAGAAAACATCAAGCTGACCAAACATTCTCATTTAGGGGTCCCAGAATGAGAAGACAAAGGGACAGAAAAATTATTTGAATAAATAATGGCTGAAAACTTCCCTAATCTGGGGAAGGAAATAGACATGCAAATCCAGGAATCCTAGAGCATTCCAAATAAGAGGAACCCAAAGTGACCCACACCAAGACACATTATATTTATTTATTTTTTTTTTTATTTTTCCCCCCAAAGCCCCAGTGGATAGTTGTGTGTCGCAGCTGCACATCCTTCTAGTTGCTGTATGTGGGACTCGGCCTCAGGATGAACGGAGAAGTGGTGCCTCGATGCGCACCCGGGATCCGAACCCGGGCCACCAGCATCGCAGCGCGCGCACTTAACCAAGACACATTATAATTAAAATGTCAAAAATTAAAGACAAGGGGAGAATCTTAAAAGCAGAAAGAGAAAAACAACTTATTATGTGCAAGGGAACCCCCATGAGACTCAAATTTTCCAGCAGAAATTTGCAGGCCGGAAGAAAATGGCACGATACATTCAAAGTGCTGAAAGAAAAAACTTTCAACCAAGCATATTCTATCCAGCAAAGTTATCATTCAGGATTGAAGGAAAGATAAGAGTATTCCAGACAAGCAAAAGCTGAAGGAGTTCATCACCACTAAACTAGCCTTATAAGGACTGTTAAAGGGACTTTTTTAAGCTGAAATGAAAGGGTACTAATTAACAGGAAAACATATGGAAGTGTAAGTCTCACTGGTAAAAGTAAATATATAGTAAAATTCAGAATAATCTAATGTTGTAAATGTGGTGGATTAATCACTTGCAAAGCTAGTCTGAAGGTTAAAACACAAGAGTAGTAAATATAACTTCAATAATTAAGAGATACACAAGATAAAAAGACATAAAATGTGACATCAAAAATATAAAGCATGGAGGGGGAAAGTAAAAATATATAGCTTTAGAATGCATTCAAACTTAAGTTGTTATCAACTTCAAATAAACTGTTATAAGTTGTTATATGTAAGCTACATGGTAACCACAAAGCAAAAACCTATAGTAGATACACAGAATATAAAGAGAAAGGGCTCTAAGCATACCACTACAGAAAATCATCAAATCACAAAGGAAGAGAGTAAGAGAAGGAGGGATAGAGGAGCTACAAAATGTCCAGAAAACAACAAAATGGCAGTAGGTACATACTTATCAACAATTACTTAAAATGTAAATGGATGAAATTCTCCAATCAAAAGACTGAGTGGCAAAATAGATTTAAAAACAAAAAAACAAAAAAACAAGACTCATGTATATGCTGCCTACAAGAGACTCACTTCAGATTTAAGGACACACACAGACTAAAAGTGAAAGAATGGAAAAAGATATTCCATGCAAATGGAAACCAAAAGAAAGCTGGGGTAGCTATACTTAGATCAGACAAGATAGACTTTAAAGTAAAGACTGTAATAAGAGACAAAGAAGGGCATTACATAATAATAAAGGGGTCAATCCAACCAGAGGATATAATATTTGTAAATATGCACCCAACATAGGAGCACCTAAAAAGATAAAGAAAATAATAATAGACTTATTGGGAGAAATAGACAGCAATAAAATAATAGCAAGGAACTTGAATACCCTACTTTCATCAATGGATAGATCATTCAGACAGAAAATCAGTGAGGAAATATCGGTCTTAAACAACAAATTATTAGACCAGAAGGACTTAACAGATATATATAAACATTGCATCCAAAAGCAATAGAATACACATTCTTAAGTGCACACGGAACATTCTCCAGGAGAGATTATATATTGGGCCACAAAACAAGTCTCAACAAATTTAAGATTGAAACCATATTAAGTATCTTTTCTGACCACAATGGTGTGAAACTAGAAATCAATTATAAGAAGAAAATTGGAAAATTCACAAATATGTGAAGATAGAACAATCAGTGGGTCAAAGAAGAAATCAAAAGAAAAATAAAAAAATACCTTGAGACAAATAAAAATGGAAATACAACATAGCAAAACTAATGGGATGCCGCAAAAGCAGTTCTAAGAGGGAAGCTCATAGCAATAAATGCCTACCTGAAGAAACAAGAAAAATCTCAAATGACCTAACTTTACACCTCAAGGAACTAGAAAAAGAACAGATGAAACTCAAAGTTAGTAGAAGGAAGGGAATAAAGATCAGAGCAGAAATAAATCCAATAGAGACTAAAAAGACAATAGGAAAGATCAATGATACTTAAGAGCTGATGTTTGAAAAGATAAACAAAATTGACAAACCTTTAGCTAGACTTACCAGGAAAAAAAGAGGACTCACACCAAATTGGACAACCTAGAACAAATGGATACATTCTTGGAAACATGCAGCCTACCAAGAGTGAATCATGAAGAAATAGAAAATCTAAACAGACCCATTACCAGTAAGGAGCTTGAATCACTAATCAAAAACCTCCCAACAAACAAAAGTCCAGGACAAGATGGCTTCACTGGGTAATTCTACTAAATGTTCAAAGAAGAATTAATATCAGTCTTCTCAAACTCTTCCAAAAAACAGAAGAGGAAGGAACATTTTCAAACTCATTTTATGAGGCCAGCATTACCCTGATATCAAAACTAGACAAGGATGCCACAGAGAAGAAAATTATAGGGCAATATCCTTGATGAACATAGATGCAAAAATACTCAATATATTAGCAAACTGAAGTCAACAGTACATTAAAAAACTCAGACACCATGATCAAGTGGGATTTATTCCAGGGATGCAAGTTTGGTTCAATATCCACAAATCAGTGTGATACACGTTAACAAAATGAAGGATAAAAATCATATGATCATCTTAATAGATACAGAAAAGGCATTTGAAAAAATTCAACATCCATTTATGATGAAAAGTCTTAAAGTGGGTATGGAGGGCATGTACCTCAACATAATAAAGGCCATATATGGCAGGCCCACAGCTAACATCATACTCAACAGTAAAAGCTGAAACCTTTTCCTCTAAGATCTAGAATAGAGCAAGGATGCCCACTCTCACCACTTTTATTCCACATAGTGTTGGAAGTCCTAGCCAGAGCAATTAGGCAAGAAAAGAAATAAGAGGCATACAAATCAGAAAGGAAGAAGTAAAACTGTCACTATTTGCAGGTGACATGATTTTATATATAAAAACCCTAAAAGATACCATCAAAAAACTGTTAGAATAGACTAATTCAGTCAAGTTGCAGGATATAAAATCAATATACAAAAATCTGTTGCATTTCTATACACTAATAATGAACTATCAGAAAGAGAAATAAAACAATCCCATTTACAATTGCATCAAAAAGAATACAATACCTAGGGATAAATTTAACTAAGGAGCTGAAAGACCTACACATTGAAAACTCTAAAACATTAATGAAAGAATTTAAAGACAAATAAATAGAGATTCTGTGCTCATGGATTGGAAGAATATTGTTAAAATGTCCATACTACCCAAAGCAATCTACAGATTCAGTGAAATCCCTATCAAAATTCCAATGGCATTTTTCACAGAAATAGAACCAAAAGTCCTAAAATTTGTATGGAACCACAAAAGACGCCAAATAGGCAAAGCAATCTTGAGAAAGAACAGCAAAGCTGGAGGCATCACACTCCCTGATTTCAAACTTGATTACAAGGCTATAGTAATCAAGACAGTATGGCATTGGCATGAAAACAGACACATAGATCAATGGAAGAGAATAGAGAGCCCAGAAATAAACCCATGCATATTTGGTCAATTTAGGACAAATGAGCCAAGAATGTACAATTGGGAAAGGGTAGTCTCCCCTTTGTTGGGAGACCTGGACAGCCACATGCAAAGAATGAATCTGGACCAGTATCTTACACCATATACAGAAATTTACTCAAAATGGATTAAACATTTGAGTGTAAGACCTGAAACCATAAAACTCCTAGACGAAAACATAGGCAGTAAGCTTCTTGGGGGTGATTTTTTGGATTTGACACCAAAAGCAAAGACAACAAAAGTAAGAATAAACAAGTGGGACTATGTCAAACTAAAAAGCTTCTGCAGAGCAAAGGAAACCATCAACAAAATGAAAAGGCAACCTACTGAATAGAAAATATTTGCAAATCATATATCTGATAAGAGGCTAATATCCAAAATATATAAAGAACTCATACAACTCAATAGCAAAAAACCAAACAATCCAATTATAAAAAGAACAGAGGATCTGAATAGACATTTTTCCAAAGAAGACGTACAGATGGCCAACAGGTAAATGAAAAGATGCTCAACATCACTAATCATCAGGGAAATGCAAATCAAAACCACAATGAGGTATCATCTTACACCTGTTAGAATGGTTATTATCAAAAAGATAAGAAATAATAGTGTTGGTGAAGATGTGGAGCAAAGGGAACCCTTGTGCACTCTTGGTGGGAATGTAAATTGGTGAACTCACTATGGAAAACAGTATGGAGGGTCTTCCAAAAATTAAAAATAGAAACACTATATGATCCAACAATTCCACTTCTGCATATTTATCCAAAGAAAATGAAAACTGAAAGATATATGCACCCCCACGTTCACTGCAGCATTGTTTACAGTAGCGAAGAAGTGGAAACAAGCTAAGTGTCCATCAATGGATGAATGGATAAAAAAAGTCAATACACATACACACACATAGGAATATTCAGCCATAAAAAAAATAAGGAAATCTTGGCATTTGCAACAACATGGATGGACCTTCAGGGCATTATGCTAAGTAAACTAAGTCAGACAAAGATCATATAATCTCACTTATATGTGGAATCTAAAAAAAAAAAAAACCACACAAAAATGAGCTTATAGATTGGTGGTTGCTGGGGTTGGGGGATTGGTGAAATGTGTGAAGGGGGTCAAAATATACAAACTTCCAGTTATAAAATAGTTAATACTGTATTTCATATCTGAAAGTTGCTAAGAGAATAAATCTTAAAAGTTTTCATCACAAGAAAAAAAATTTTTTTAACTATGTGTGGTGACAGACGCTAACTAGACTTACTGTGGTAATTGTTTTGCAACATACAAATATCAAATCATTATGTTGTACACTTGAAACTAGTATGTCAGTTATACTTCTATAAAATAAAAAAACCAAGATGGTGAAAACCACATTGATAATTAGTTCCTCATGCCATTTTATCCAGATGAAATATTTACTCATTTCAGTTATACAAAGTACATAATCAACCCTTTAATAAAAAGTAGAGAACATGACAACCCTATTGAGTAGATTAGCTGGTCAGAAATTCCCCCAACTACAGGAAAAGGATGGATCACTGTAGAATGAATGAACAATACCATCCAAGAATGCCTATGTATTTTTTTTTCTTCAATTATCCTGGCCTTCAAAAAAGTCTATAAAGTATAAAATTTAGAATCACTCTAAGTTATTTTTAGTTTATAAACTTGAAAGGGAAGAACTCATAGTGTTTTGGCTAAACGAAAAGGAGATACTTAGGAAGAACATCTTATTTTCTCCCACTGGTTGCCATCTTTTGACTCTCTAATTCTGAGAAGCCCATCTCCTCATAAGCCTCTTCTGGTTCATCATACTTAATCCAGAAAAGAACGAGTTCATTGATGGTTTTGCTTTCCCTTTTAGGCAAAGAAGGAAACTTCCAAGCCAAAAGCTGATGAAAAAAAGACAAGTTAAAGTTCACACTATTTGGTAAGTTGGGTGTTTGTTGAAAATGAAGACAACTGTACCTTCTACCAACCTATGTGTTATAAGTGAGAGAAACTAAGTCCACTTCTGGAGTGTTTCATGTTCTCTTTATACTATTGGCATGAAATGCACATTGTAAAATCTATATATAGAGTAATTCCCTGAAAAGCACTAAATGGGATGATTGTGCTACTGGTATGTATAAAAACATTAATCTTATAATTAAGAGCTCTTTAAAATATTAGGCTAGGCTCTTAAAGAAAATGACAGTCTAAGTCTAGTTGACTCTTTGAAACCCAAATGTTCATGACACAGGTTACTGTGGCAAAGCAAAATTAGTGTTTACATCTTACAGTGAAATGTTATATTGATATTACCCCAAATACCAACACATGGTGGAGTGAGGAGAAGCACCCCTTAGGGTTTGGTGGAAATTACAGGGTTTTTGAAACAAGGGCACAGGAAAAGATTGACTGTTTTTGTTTGGCTTAGTTTTGGGAAGTAAAGAGCCATGTTTGCCTCTACTGTGTGGTGACTGAATGGATCGTATGGATGAGCGCATCTCCTAGATCTGTCTTGAGAGCTGGGCCCTTCTCTTATTAACCTCAGAGAGGTCCTATTCTAAGCCGTGAAAGCTTACAGCCACTTGCTGACCAAAGCCCACAAAGAAATCAAAATGTAGGTTCAATTGGGTTTGGCTCTCACCACGGTCTACTTTTATTTCCTATACAGAGGGAGGCATACGGATTAGAACTGCTCCAAAGATTTTCCCCAAAATTATAAAAATTTTCTATTAATAATCCACTGTCATATTTACTTATAGGAAATTCCTTGTTGTCTTTTATACAATGCGTTTGCTGAATGTTACATTTACTATGCCTGTAACAAGAAAATTGCATATCAAATGGTTCACTGGATTTTTTTCTTTGAACTTTTCAAGGCATCTGCATATAAAATCTTCATCTGGTGGATGGTGACTTTTGAAGAACAAAAGGCTTTGACAACAGAACATTTTTCTGGGTGGCTTCTAGACAGGGGTATTTGTTGAGTCTTTTGACATCCTAAACATTGGTTTGTTATTCTTTTCCTGGAAAGAAATTGAATTTGTCTGGTTCACCTGTGTTATTGTACTGAGTATTGATAAACTTTGAATTTTTAAAAATTGCCTTGGGTTGGGAGAGAAAGCAACTTTATATTTCTAGGAGATATATTTGATAGTTTCTTAAAGCAACACACATGAGAAAAGGAAAAAACCTTTGCAAACTTTTGCACATTCTACACAGTGCCTGTAAATCTCATTAGTATTTTCAGTTAGCACTTAATTTTTTTGTTGTCGTTAGCATTTGGAAAACAATGCTTTGAACATTCTTCAGTGTTCTGATTTCTCATTACCCCTTTCCTCTTGAGCTTTTGAACCATATTTGATGTTTCTTTGGGTTAATGTTTATAAGTCAAACAAAATATTGTACATTGGGCACATATCTCCTCTTGGGCTGCTAATAATAAATTAATAGATAACCTGGACAGACCAGGAAGCACCACACCCCCTTTCAGGTTGAAATCTTCTTTGCCAGAGGTTAGGACTTTTCTGCACCTTATAGCCAGCACAAAACATACTGAGACTTGAATCAAGTCAGAAGAGCAAAATGCAGACTATTATGTCACTGCATAGCAAGTTCCAAGAATAAAAAAAAAATCTAATTCTTAGACTATTCATATGGCTTGAACTCTGTTGGTTTACTGTGTTAAGCTGTGCTTCCATTCTCTCTATATCAAACCTGAGTAGCAATTGTTTGCTGCAAGTCATTGCCACATGAGTCTTTGCACTGTACAGCATCTGGCTTCATGGAAGTTTACCAAATACAAAAACAAACTTCTGCTGTAAAAGTATATATATCTGAAATTTAAAAATTTGCTTTTCCCCCACAGCCATTTAAGAACTAGGTTTTGATGTCTTGCAACTTTGAATGGTTTCTCAGATCTTTCTGAATAGTTTATGAATATAGAACTGATATCATTGATGGGATTTTGAAAAATATTTAATTTCATCCTTATTTCCTAGTAGGGAATGCAGGAAAAGACCAGGTACATATCATAAAGCTGATTTGGAATTTCTTGTTTCAGAGAGCACAGCTTTCCTTAGGGTCTGTTTAAAAGTTTTTATTAGGACTTAGCTGACTTCACTAGAAAGAAGTAACATGACCAATAGTGTCTAATGGAGGGGCAAGCGAAAATAACAGCACTGCTTATAATGGGAAGATTTTGTTAATACTCTAAAAATTCTCTTTAAAAAGCATGCACATACCTATAGGATTTCAAACTTCACCCACTTTAAATGCTATGTCTATCTCATCAGAGATGCAGGCATTATCCTATGATTCTGAATCTGGGAAATATAAGCCAGTGTTATGGTGACTAAACAGACCTTTTCAAGGTACTACAAGAAAATAAACACTTTTCCTGAGGGATTTTGAATATGTATCTAGTTCCATTTGGGTACTATAATTTTTTTGTTGTTAAAAAAAAATGAAACCTTTGACATTGACAGATGTGTTTGCAAGGATATGGCTGCAGTATTATTAATTTCCATGCATATATAGAAGTATTTTTAAATGACATACCCAAATCCAGAGATTTAAGAAGTGCCTGTAAAAGTAAACAGAAATGTCTTCCAGACTTGGGTGTTTGCTAATAATTAATGATGGCTTGTGTTGCTAATAATTAATGATGGCTTGTGTAAGCTACAGGATCCAAATCAGTCCTTTTTTATCCATCTAATTAGGAGGAAATAATTGCAAATATCTGCTTGGAGGTAAATAACAGAAAATTTTTTATTACCAAAAAGGGTTTTGCACATTGTGGCAATATGGTGTCTATTTAGAAAATGGACTTCTCCAAAAGTAAATGAAAATGGGTTCCTCAGGTGACCAAAACTGAAAATCACTATTTCCATGTTTCAGTAATCAAGCTATAAAATACAATTAAAAATATTTTACATTAAAATCTTGGCTTTGTATGTTTTTTAGAAGGAAAATATGTAGGGGTGGAAATTACCAGTGATTTGTTCGTTTTTCTCAAACCATCAAACCACACAATATGTATAAAAATAGAATAGTAAACACATTTATGTCCAGAAAAATTCACTCTAGTCCATATTAGAACAACACATTTTGACATTTTTTATATCATAGTCCTTTATCTGATAATTTTGCAATATGTTAAGAAAACTCATAAAAGACTTCAAAGACAACACATTGTCCTCATTTAGGCTAATGTAAGGAAATATTTTCTTTTTTTTTTTTTAAATTGTATTTATTTTTTCCCCCAAAGCCCCAGTAGATAGTTGTATGTCACAGTTGCACATCCTTCTAGTTGCTGTATGTGGGACGCGGCCTCAGCATGGCCGGACAAGCGGTGCATTGGTGCGCGCCCAGGATCCGAACCCTGGCCGCCAGCAGCGGAGCGCGCGCACTTAACCGCTAAGCCACGGGGCTGGCCCAAAGCAAATATTTTCAGTTTCACAATACGTTAGCATTTATTGGAGACTCTTCAATGATTTTTGGGTAATAAGTGCCGATAACGAGTTTTTTAGGAATTATATAAACTAGGTCAAGTAACGAGCAGGGAGAGGAAGCAACACCTATCTAAGGATCAACAACTCAGGTTCAACTTCAAATAAAAGGTTTCTCCTTTAGCCCTGAATGCACTCTGCTTTTTCAGAAGGGACACTGTATCAGTCAGGGTCCCTGAGGAAACAGATGACACACTCAAATTAGGATTATCGGAGGAGGGTTCTATAATAGGTTTGTTTTGTTTGTTTTAATAAAGGTGTGGGCAGGATGTATGGAAACCACAAGTGCAGGCAGGACTAGTAAAAGCCAGGCTCCCGCTTCACCCTCATCCTGAAGGGATGAGAGGAGGGGCAGTTACTAGAATGCAGAGAGGGAGAAGGCTGTGTGGGAAAAGAGGGCTGCCTCTCTGGAGCTGAGACCTCTGGTGGAGGCCAGCCTGAAGCAACCTGCAAAGGAACCAGGAGAATAAACACCCCACCTACTGTCTCCCGCGCCCCAGCTCTAATCTGCCCTCCTTAGAGATTGAACAAAAGCCAGAAGGCAAGGAAGCCTGATGATGTGGGCCTACAAATCAGCCCCCTGGCATGGAGCAAGGAAGAGAAAGGTGGACAGCAGGTCAGGTGCGTCCTGGCTTAGTCGCTGATCCAAGTGTTCGTTGTTCAGTGACCCCCACTATTCACAGTCTTGCAAGGAGACAAAACAGCTTATGAATGACAAACACGTGGGGAGCAGGGGTTTGGAGACCTCTCCGGGCTTAAGTATAAAACATAAAATGAGAAGAATAAGGTACTTTACTCCTCCGTAGTAGAGAACCCCCACTTGGGTTTACATTGCGGGGCAACAGCTGTAAATGAAACATGGGGTGGCAATAACCCATGGATGAAAAATGAACAGCCAGTCTTTTCGCAGGAACCGTCAAACAAGTAGAAGGAAAAGGAAGTATCTTCAGCAGGGGCCAAAATAGCCATCTCTAGTTTGAAAATATTCACATTCAACAAAATGTGGGTGATAATAGATCACAGGACCCGGCAAGGAACGAATTGTTACAGCAGTTCAAGCTTTTCATTTTGCAGCCACACTCTGATTTTATCAAAATTCTTATCCATCCAACGTATGTTTTCCTCAATCGTTTCAATAGTTTGTTGGACACAACGGAGCTGAGAACCATTTTCTTTCAAAGAGCTGAAGAAGCCTTTTACCTTGTGAGGAAAAGATGGGTTTTTTTAAAATTGTTTTTATTACATTACGCAAATAGAAGATCAAGCTAGTTAAAAGAAAACTGAAGCCAAAATTCCAGCATTTGTCAAAATTCTATATAGAAGGCGGCGCCAGGTGTCTGGATACAATTATGTACACATAAACTTAAGCTATATGACATGAGCTCATGCCTCATGATGTCAAGTTTTGTGTTTTTTCTCTGCAGTTTTTTTATATATTCCCAGTTGCCAGATTCTAAAAGGCTTCACTGTTTACCATTTTATAATTGAGGTTTAATTGAGTGTGTCTATTTAATGTGTATTCTGTTATATACACGCAGATGCAAACTTAGTTTTTTTAAATGTGATATCTAAAAAGCAGAATGTGTAGAGTATCTTCTTTGCCAAGCAAAACAGTTTCAACCACATAAGTGCAGTCTTTCTCTATGGGCCTGGCCTTGTATGTTATTCTAGAAATGCTGTGGGGAATGGGGGTCTTAGCAAGTTATGGTGGTAATACCCCAAACCGTGCCAAATTTTTTTTTTTATCCTAATCGACAATTCATGTATTGTTCCCTCAAGATAAAATCCACACAAAGTTTCCTGTGGTTTTAAAGAGATAAGAGACTCTTGGCTATCTCCTTGAAAATATCTTTGTTGATGTTTCATTGCTGGGTATCTTAACCCCTTTAAGCTCACATGAGGAATAGGTTGGCTCTGCCAGCGTTGACCATTGTACTACTCTGTTTTACCTTAAAGCGTTCTTAACTTTTTCCCATAAGCGTTCGCAGTATTAATCCATCAATTTTTGATTTTGTAGACAGGAAGCCAGTCTAGGCCAAGATGTATTATTTATTCAGCATGGATTCCAGACAGTTAATTCCTTAAAATCCATGTCATAATATCATATTATAAGTTTGAGAATAGGGGGGTTAAGGATAGGCTTTTGAAAGATCAAATTCCAATTTTAAATGATGCAGGGTTGTTTTAAAATTATATCTCTGTACAACTTGTCAGTGAGCTAAAGGCATGCCCTCCTGATGTGGCAGCCTGGAGCACACTTATCCTGCTTCACTGGCCCACCTTCAGTTGTAGCTCAAACTACTGTTCATACTCTCGGAACTCAAGAGTAACATTCACTGAAAACATCACTCTGGGTGCAGTCTTCAACAGTCAAACCACATCAAAAATTTACTAATTGGTCAAATTATTTAATAAATCCTGAAGGAGCCCATCATGATAGTACCATTAAAAAACACACCTACAAGAGCTATAACAAAGCCAGCTGTTAACCCTTGCCCTTAAACTTTTCCTGACCCAAAATTATCTGTGTCTTCATCTCCTTGGAAAACGCAGCATCTCAACTGATTATTTGACTCAAACCTGGTTCTTTGAGATCATTTTCTGAGCAATAAGCAGTGTGATATAGGGATAGAAAAACAGGTTTATCCTACTAATTTGTTTGACCTTAACTTCTCTGGGACTCAGTTTCCTCATTTGTAGAATAAGGATAATCTCTACATGGCAGAGTGTTAGTAAGGATGTAGTTATGTGGGTAAAGTGCTGAATCTAACACCCAGCATGTATCAAGGACTCAACCTCATCCATTTATTCATGAATATTTACTCTGGTACTTATGTATCCCTCTGGCTTAATTACTGTGCTAGGCACTGAGGATGACACAGTGAATCAGGCAAGCACCTCCCCTCAGGGAGCTTACAGTCTACCTGGGGAGACAAGCAGTAAACTATGATTACTATAAATACTGCTATGGAGAAAATAAATAGGGACTATGACAGTAACTAGGGAGGAGGTGGCCTGCTTTAGACAGAGTGTTCTGGGAAGGTGACATTTGAGCTGAGACCTCTAAAGGATAAAATGAGCCTTTCCAGTGAAAAGTTGGGGAGAGAGCAAGCCAGGCAGAGAGAAGAAAGAATGCAGAGGCTTAGGGACAGGAGAAACACCTGGTGGCCCACGAGCAGGAGGAGGCTGAGTGGCTGGAGTGTTGTGAGAGAGTGAACACAGGAGAGCATGTGAGAATTCGTTGGAGAGGTGGGCAGGAGGAGCCAGGTCATCACGGTCTTGTGCACATAGGAAGGAGAGGTTTGGAATCTACTGTAAGAGCAATAGGCAGGGTTTCAAGAGGGCGTCAGTCATGGGCTGACTTGTGGAAAATGGTTTGGTATTGGCAAAGTGGCAGGAGGGAGGCCAGTTAGGAGGCTATCGCCATAGGCCAGGCAAGAAATGAGAAAGGCTTGGATGGGGAAGGGCAGCGAAGGGCATAGATATGGTACATATGCTGGAGGCAGAGCCAATAAGATTCAGGGATGAAGGGGATATGAGTGGAAGGAAGGGCTCAGGCTGACTCCTACATTTTAAATGTCAGTAGAACACTCTCCATTCTGACAATACCTCAGGCTCTTTCATTTCCATGCTCTGCCTCAGAGTTTTTGCACCTGATGTTTCCTCTGCACACAACACTCTCCTCCTGGATATCTGCATTTCCTTCAATATCTGCTCAAATGTCTCCTAATCATCCCACAGAACATAGCACCATCCCTTAGCCAGTCACTCTCTCTCTTTACCTTGCCTTATTCATCTTCAGAGCATGTAACTTCCTGACATTGGTTGATTTGTCTTTAATTGTCGGATTCCCCCAGTAGAATTTTAGCTCTATGAGGACAGGGGCTTTGTCTGTTCTGTTCATCATTGTAGCCCCAGAACCTAAAACCATGCCTGCCGTATCGTAAGAATGTAATATGTCTCAAATGAATCAACGAGAAAACGAACCAACAAGTGAATGAATGAAATGTTCTGTTGCTACATATCTGGTCCATGGACAGCTGTCTAGCTGGTCACAGCCTGTGGATGGCTCCTCAGTCATCACGGAATACCTCTGCTGTGGACCTCGGTAGATTCAAGATTGAACTATTATGTGCAATTTTACAAGCCTGGGTGAGGCCACTGAAAACTGGAGCAAAGATAAGGGATGTGACATTTCTTTTGCATTTTCAAAGCACTCTCCTTATATCATGCTAGATCGTGGTATAACCAGACTACACAATGGAACTATTCCTAAAAAAAATTACTAGGCTCTCAGCCTTTATCTAAATGCAACATATTTTTAAAGCCATGTAAAATTTGTTCTACAACTTTACTGTAGAAAACATTAAAGGGACACCACAAAACAATGACCCATACATCAAATTCCTCAGAGTTTAAGACTGGGAAAAAAGTCTGCTTTTGTGGAAAACCTGTATGTTCCATGGTTCCCTCTTAACCAGACAATGAGAATAACTCACACTGTTTCTCACTTTTCCTTGACTGCTAGGAAGCTGTGCTTAAATTTAGGGCACAACTGCAAGAAATTATCCTCAGCATATATCCCTCCTACAGTTACCTCTTTCTGTCTATTATGCAGATTTTTGTTCTTTAACAATTTCTTTTATATACGGACCTTACACGTTGCCTAAAATTCTTTCTGAAAGTAGATGGTATATAAATAAGTAATAGGAAATCATGAACTTGGATGGTGGAGGATCTAGATTGCAGATTCAAACTAGACTCAAGATGTAGCCCATGAACAAAAGTCAGGAATCCAATAGGACCACCACTTATAAGCATTTCTTTAAATGGAAGCATGTATATTGTTGTCCAGAGCTAAGACTTCTTAACATGTTTGGGAAGAAGCAGAGTTTTCAATAGTCTATTTCTAACTGATTTTTACTTATGTCAAAAACACCATAGCATCCAAAAAAATGCCTACTCAGTGACAACATCCATTTCTAACTCATCACACCCTTAAAGTATTTTGTCTACCCCGTCTTTATTAGCTAATTGTCACTTAAGTTTAAAAAGAAAGACTTTATTTTTACCTCTTCAAGCCGTGCTCTTGTGGAGAATTGATCTGTTGTTCCCATTACCATGTATCTTATGGAAGATGAGCCAAGTTCAAACCTAGAAATGGAAATTGCAAAATGTATTGTGAAATATTTATTCATTCAACATGTAATTTTAAGTGCCTGATATATGTTACAGCATGTAACTAAAAACTGGTTAGGCATGAAAAAGAAATAAGACATGATCCCTACCCTCCAATGGGTTGAGATCTAGCTGTAAAAAGTAAGCACACAAACAGCTGAATAAAAGATTAAGTACCTAAAAGAAAATGATAGAAGTAAATGCTACAAGAATTAGACAAGGGCAGATGCAAACAAGCAAGACTGCTAAGGAGAGACGTGGGATGCCCTGTGGGGAGGAAGGTTTCAAACAGGTCAGTGGGTGCAGGAAGGGATTATTCCAGATGGAATAGAAAACTGGCCTATCCAGATTCATTAGTGAGCACTGAATTCAAGTTTCATATTTTCTAAGGATATTCTAAGTACCTCTACTTCCTATCTTCAATCAAAAAAATCCCTCTAGATTCTCCCTGTTGTTTTACAAACAAAGCTTAAAACATAGGGAACTTTTCCAGTCACGGCACAATTTTTGGCACTACTTACTTTTGTACAAGTTTATTCCAGTTTTCCCTCAGAAACTGCCAAGCCAATTGATATCCCACCGGGTTTCTGCTAATAGACATAAGAATATCTGGAAACTCTTGAGTTTTTATTATATCTCCCTTAAAACTTTGATCTAGTAGCCTAGAATGATTAAGAGAAGAAATGTTAGCCATGAATAGGCCCTGAAAAAGTTATCAACGATTTCAATAAAATAATTTGTAAAAGAAAAAAGCCCATCTGCCAATAAAGACCAAAAAGAGAAATAGGTAACCAGAGCCCTGATAAACTCGCGATAGCTATGGAATAATAAAAACTAACATTTATATAGTGTTTACAAGACCCATTCTCATATATTCTCTCATTTGCTCAGAATGGCTAAGAAAGGTTTATCTAGTATATATTTCTAAATGTGTTAAAGATACACAAATATATACTCCTTTAAATATGTTTCCCAACACCTGCTTCCCCCTAATTATTTACCACACTCATTAGATGTGTGCCTTGCATAAATGTTCCCAGCAGAATAGGCAATTCCTGGCCAAGAGAACAGAAATAGATGCCAGAAGGATCTGATCTAATTTAATTCCTCTTGGCCACATGAACGTGAATGAATTACTCACCACTGAAGCTTTTCTTTATTTTGGCTCATACACAGGGCAAATTCAATTTCGTTTTTCTCAGTACTGGACAAAGACGACTGATATTTACTATAAAGAAAATCCCATCCTTCTGGGTTCTGGGCACCCACAGCAAACACTGCCATGGTCACATCGTTGGGCAGGCTGCAGAAAAGAACACACTCGATGAGAGTCTGAGATGTAGTAAGTGTGTTTGGATGCATAATGGGGAGCAATTATGAACTGATAAACTGGTCCTATGATCAGAGAAGCATGCCTGGAAATATGAACAAAAATAACCTCTTTCCTTCAGTTACGTTTTATGAAAGTGGCAAGTATCTAAAATTAGGTTTTAAGTAGCCTTCTCAAAAATGTAATGTGAAATGCCACTTTTATAAATACCTACAGATCTAACATACTTGAATGATGCTGGGTGACTCAATAGGTGATCATTTCAAGTCTAAAGGAAAGAAATTCGAACTAGACTCAAGATGTAGTCCATGAACAAAAGTCAGGAATCTAATAGGACCACCGTTTGTAAGTATTTTAAATGGAAGCATGTATATTGCTGGCTTAATATTTCCTGGATGGGATTTAAGTCCCAAACATGAAAGGGCTTAAGAATAAATTTCCAGTTACAGGAGGATCCTGCTTTGCTCAGACAGTATCAGCAACTGCTATATACCCACCTCAACCCGTCAGGGACTTTGGAGGCCCAAAGTAGCTCCTATGAGATGCATTGCCTCTGTTTCTGTCCAGTACAGCTGTCTCAGTTCTGATAAGGTTTTGTATTCTTGGCTATATAAAATGGGAATTATTCTAATCCCATTCTAACTCTCCAGATATTTGACTTTTGTGCATAGAAGTTCCCTCCTAGCATTTCTTAAAACAGAAAGTTTTAGAGATACTTAAAGAGATACATAAAAAAATCTTAAAAAGCAATTTATTTTCCCAAAAAAAGGATGGCAGGGGAGACTTGTCTTGACTTATTTTTTCTCCCAACATTTAGCACTGATGATGGAAAAGAGAGAAGACACCCTTTATATGAACCAACTGGTTGTTCGGTAAGGACAGACCTCAGATTTCCGTTGGCTTCCTTCCACTCTCGGAAATAGCCTTCTGCCCTCCGCACACAGGGCTGATACTTGCGCACACAGGCCAGGAGGAGGAGCCGACTCCGCAGCATTCGCTCTGAGACCGAGCCCTCGTCCGTCCAAGTCTGCTTATCAATGAGGTCCCTCAGCAGCCTGATGAGAAAGGACTGAGGGAAAGCCACACATGTCACCAGGACTGTCCCAGGTCACCTCATGCTTTATGTAATTCAACACACCCTCAGGTGATGGGGAATATTTTTAAAAGCTTAATCCAACTCTTATCTTTAAAGCCATGCAGTTCTGTTTATGTTTAATTATAAAAGGGGTCAAAAACAAGAAGTAATGATGAATGATTTTTGTACTTGCATAACAAACTTTTATAAATATAACTTTATCTACTTAAAATCAGGATGAACTGCCACTTTTAAAGCAAACTAAAAGAGGGAGTTTATATGACTAAATTTCAAGAGCAATTTATACAACAGAACTTCATGATATTTTGCCAAAAATAACAATTTTGTGCCTCTTACTCAAGGACCTGAGTCTCAGAATATCTTAATAGCAACCTTCATAACACAGAATTAAAATAAAGAATTTGCAAAAGGAAAGGAATAATAAATCTATGGAAATTAAGTATAGAATCTCACAGTGCCATGCCTATTTTTAGTGCCAAAATAACACCAAAATCTTTGCTAGTCAATCCAAATACTGAATTAATTTTTATTTACTTTTCTTTCGCCTATATCAAGACATATATATATACACAATCACTTTTCCACACTCACACAAAAGCAAACCAGTTATATAACTATTCCATTTATTTCAGGCTTTCACCTTGAATTGAGTTTCCACTTCATTCATATCTCTTTTCTCCATTAACTTATACATAGGTATCAGCTCATTCAAACCTTGGAACACAGGCATAATTTCAGTTTCATGTTTCAAGTACAGGGTTAAATCCAAGGCTTTTTCAATCGAGAGCTTTCCAATGCTGGTCAAGAGACACCATGGTTAGCAGTTTAAAAGAAAATCCAGGAAATCAACTTTTGTTTCAAAAGATATTTTAACAATCTTCCAGCAAAATATTCCATCAGATATAAATGCCCCCTTATAAATAATGACCTTTATATTAGTATCTCTTCTGTCTCATGTAACACAACATGTGGCATGTTTACACCGTGGAGGAAGTTGCTCAAATAACAGTAGAGCTATGGCAAAGTTGTGGTTAAGACAAAATGGAAGTTGACCACATCTGTCCCTCTATAAAACATCGTATAGGAAGCCTGGTCAGGGAGACTGCCACTCAGTCAAAAGCATGAGTCCCCAGAGTCAACACATCCTCGTCTCCAATTAAAAAAGAAACTGAATATAGATATAAACCCTTCATATGCCCTTATAGGGCATATGCTTATATAAGTAAACACAAAACCCTCTAAGATTTAAGCAATAATATGCTACGGAGTGGAATATTTTTAGGTAGGCAGAAAAATCTAGATAAGCAACCCCTATCTTTGTTTCCCGTTGCTTTTTGTCACCTCAAGAGACCCAGAAAAAAAAAACAACATTTAGAGCAGAGGGACATGGCATTATAAGGAGAATTATAGAATTATTCCTTCCCACCTGGGTGATTCCCCTTAGGACTTCAGTTCTGCCTAAATATTGAAGTTTTAGGCTTGGGGGCCATTTCCTTAAAAACCATTGTCATGGGGAAAAATATTAGAGAGTGAACACTATCCTCAACAACTCAAAAGTCATTTGGTTGGGTCATATTTTATGAGCTGTATTCCATAAAGATGCTATGAAGTTCAGGTATCCAGTTTGGGAGTGGGGGAAATCCCTCCTTTAATCCAGGAGATGTAAAACCAACTTGATCCCGGGCCACTTGGTCTTCTAAGAATGTTTCGAGATGGTCCAAGACCCAGCAGGGGAAAAACCTGATCTGTTACAGCAGGGCCAGACAAGACTGCGGGACAAGGCTTTAGGGACTGGGCAAAAGGCCTCTCCAGGATGTTGGTCTCCTACTTTCCTACACTTTTGCCTCAGTCTGATCTGAGTTGTTAATGAAAAAGATTAAGATACAGAGTCCTTCCTTTACCTTACTCAGCAGACAGACAGGAGGTCAATCATAAGGCTAAAAGCAACCTTGAATTGTTAGAAGAACTTAGGGGAAAACACCCTTCAACTTATTAGCAATCAATCATTTTCATCGTTAGAAATCAAGAATGATAACAGCTGCTTTCAGAAATAAACCAAGACTTTGAGGAGCTTGTTTTACCTGACAAGCTGAAATGCATTGTTAATGAGACTGGCCCGATCATTACTGCTGATTGCTGTGTGCGTTCCTTTTAAAAGGTCAATCAAAGAATCCCATCCATCATCCTCGTAATGCACAATGTAATAGCCATTCATCCCCACATTAAATTTGATCCATTCCACCTCTTCTGGGAGGATGAGCACATCTAGAGCAAATAAAATAAATCATAGCTCCACTTTCTCTCTTGACTAGTGAAAGATTTGCTGATCAGAGGCTGGACAAGAAAACTAAAGGCAAGTTTAATAGTGAACAATTTTAACACTGAATTGAGTTTCATATTGAACACATTTCTTTTAGAAACCGGAAAACATCCCAATAGACAAAAGCCAACCCGAGTTTTAGACACCAATTTTGTGAGATTTATAGATCTATGAGAAGAATGCAGCCACATTTCAGGCCATACATACCATGTAACCTTGCAATGTTAACAAAGCAATGGGGATTTTTCATTAGTAATCCCTCCTTTTTAGCATTACATAACTCAACTGTTTTAATCTCTATCTGGCAAGATATTGGTCTTTTTTTTGGCAACCAGACAGTATTTTCAAACCTATATTCTTCACTAGAAATTGAAAGCCAAAGATTTGCTCAAGATAAAGGTTAACCTGATCCTTTTTGTTTTAACCAAGATAAATAGCAAAAGAAACTTAGTATCTAAATCCTACACATTTCCACAGTTCCCTTCTTGAATTAACGTAGTTATTTCCACAATAAATTACCTGTTTTTGTCTTTAGCAAAAATCTATGGACTGAGTCTGATTTGCTGGTAATGAATGTCAATGGAACATGCCACAGGTACCTAAAAGAAAGGAGGATGGATTGTTCATTCATTGATTTAATTCAATAAGCAGTTATTAAATCACTTCTCATGTGCCAGGCATTAGCTAGTTGAAGAAAGGATGGTACCAAAAGCGCAATAGCCAAGAGCTCAAAACATCGCAGCCTGCTTTCCAGCTTTGTGGGGGAGTCCAGCTCAGGCACTCTTCATCCCTCTCAGACTCCTTGATTAGGAATTTGGGCTCAAGTGACAGCCTTTACAGTGATTGGCTGATTGAAACTCAGAGGGCCTAACTTAAAAACCTTGACCACCAGCAATGGCACAAATTGACATCGTGTGCTGCCTAAGTCATATACTAAGAACAACACAACATCACTTCTGTGGAACTCCTGGAAAAGATGCATAACCTGAATCTGATCATGAAGAAACAGCAGACAACCCAAACTGGAGGACATTCTATGAAATAACTGGCCTGTACTCTTCAAAAATGTCAAGGTCAAGAAAGACAAGACTGAGGAACTGTTTCAGAAAAAAAGAACTAAAGAGATGTGACAATTAACACAATATGATCCTATACTGAACCCTGAACCAGAATTTTTTCTTCTGCTGCTATAAAGATATTATTAGGACAATCGAAAAAGTTGAGTAAGGTTCATAGATTAGATTATAGTATTGTATCTAGTTCATTTCATAATTTTGATAATTGTACTGTGGTTAAATAAGTAAATGCTCCTGTTTTTTAGGAAATACCACACTGAAGTATTTCAAGGTAAAGGGGCCTCATGTCTCCAACTTACTCTCAAACAGTTAAAAAATATATACTATATACATAGCCTGAGAGAGAGAGAGAGAGAGCGTGCGCTCACATGATTTTTTGAACTGACATTTTAGGTTATATATAGAGAATATTTAAGTTCTCTCTATATATAGAGAGAAAAAGAGAATGATAAAGCAAATGTGGTGAAGAGTTAACGTATATATCTGGGTAAAGAATACATGGGAACTTTTTGCACTCTTCTTACAACATCTCCATAAGTCTGAAATTATTTCAAAATAAAATTTTTTAAAATAGTGTCCATCCAGGGTCAATGAAGCTGCAGTGGCTCATTTCCAGTGATGTCCTTCTGTAGCATTAAGCTGACAAACAGGTTCCAGGATCTAACTCAGACTTTCAAAGAAGAGACGAGTTGTAATGCCCAGAAATCACCTAAATGTTTATATCCTTAACTCCAACCCAAATGCCAGACACTATTGTACTTGAGCGGCAGTTGCTTAGATTGGAGCTGATTCCAAGCCAGGAACTGGAAATTGCCATCCTATCAAACTGCAAAACATGAGAATGTTAAAATAATTATATATCATCAGCTTTACTGAGATGAACCAAGGTTTAAAGCCACCTCATCCTTTTGGGAAGATGGTGGTATATAAGTCAACTTCATAGGATACATAGATTGGATTGAAATATTTTAGCAATAAAGGTAAGGGCAGTATTTCAAAAATAAGGTTTCATCGTACAAGGCAGACGTTACCTAGGCAATAAAAGGAGTTTTTCTCTAGGAACATTACCCAGTTTCTGGGGCATCGCCTTGTCCTTTCATATAGTGCTCTTGCTTCATGTGTACGTTCCTCCCTCTCACTGTGATGGTTATCAGGGGAAAGCCCTTCTGCAGCGTCCAGGTGTTCATCATGGTTTTCACATCAAGGCCTTCCTGTCGCCAGTGCTGGTTTATACAGAGAAAGGCAGATGCATGACCCACTTAGACCCGCTTTAAGAAGAGAGAGAACCCAAGCTTGTGCTCACAGGGCTGCTAACTGTTGACAACCTCCTCTGTGAAGCTCTCCCTTATCCCTTCCTCTGCTCCCTTCTCCCATTGTCTCCAGCCATAGCACGTCCATTAGAACGCCAACTGTTTACTTTTCATTCTCTTCTTTTATACATGTATGTCTTGAGAGCAGGTACCATATCTGGTTCTACTGGGCATATCTTGGGCTTGGCACAAGGCACAAAGCAGGCATGTGAATGAATGAAGGTAGAGAAGGAAGAGAAAGTGGCCAGGTGTTCAACACCTACATAACTATGCTGGATCTCAGACAAGCAAGATGGGAAAAAATGTTCAGTCAAGATCCTATACATCCAAAGTGATAACACCAAGATGGCCCACACTCAACAAACAGCCGTGAACGCCAAAGAGGATATATTCTTTGACAATAAAAAAGTTTTTAAAAAAATATTTAAGAGCTAGTAAAAGGATAAAATATGTTACTGGATAAATCTAGAAACAATTGAATAAAGCCATTTCCAAAAACAAAAAAGCTAAGAAAATTAAAATATGGTGGATAAAATATTGTTGAATCTCCAGACTCACCCTCAGCTGCCTATGAAAATATTCTAGAAGTCCAGATAAACAGAGACTCAGACTGTTTTGTGACTCAGATGTTATGAATTTTTTATAGCTTAGCAGTTAAAAACATAAGTTAGATCTAAATTCAAATCCCCAGTCTGCAATTTACCAACCATATGCCTTTGGATTTCATATTCTCATCTGTAAAAATAGGGATAATAGTACCCCCCTCGTAAGTGTATTGTGAAGAGTATAGGAGATAATACACAAAGTGCTTAGCACGTGCCTGACACACAGTAAGTGCTCGAGAATGCTCGCTGTCATTATTTGTTTTTCCACAAATGAGGACCCATGGAAATGACTGACTTAGCCTGACTGATACAGCCCTAATCTCCCACAGAAACATGTCATAAATTCGCTACTTTACAGAGAGTGAAGCCAAAGAAATTAGTATCAGTGAGACGTGCTACCAAAGAAGGCTGTGAAAATCCCTTGTGTAGATAATTTTTAAGAAAAATTGTAAAAGCCTGTCAGTCTGGTATAGTTTGAACACAGTCTTATGGAGAGGGAGGGTGATATAAGCAAGGACATCAGAATGTTTGGCACAGAGCTATCCTTCAACAAATACGGAGTAAAAGAAGGTGCCTAGGGGTGATGCGTACAGAGGTACAAACTTACTAAGGATGAAGATGAATGTTGACCTCTAGAGCAAAAGCCATCCATCCTTTGTGCACTATCCGTAGGGCAAATCTAAAAACCGAAAATAAACACATCACTCTCAGCTCTGCAGAGAACACTCATGATTCTTCTCAGAGGGATTAAAATGTGGAAAAAAAACCCCACAAGATAATAAGCCTGTCAACCCCAAGTGTAGAGACACACAAAACATACTCACATTTGCCATGCTATTCCACAGGTCCTCATTTTTTGTGTTTTTATAGCTATACTTCTGGAGATACTGGACAATACCACTTTTAAATGCATCAGCACTAAGATAATCCCTTAGCATATTAAGAATACAAGCTCCCTGAAAAGACAATATAAATAATTGTTAGCTGTGGTTTGGTCTCAATCTAATCTACTATCACACTTGATTTTGGAATAATTCTTTTAAAATGCAACTATAGTAATGTTTTTCATGTCTGACGATTTGTGAAACAATTAGAGAAAGTGAGTTAAACCTGGAGTTGTCCAGGCAGGGGGATGGGACATGACAGTTCATGCTCTTAGTCCAGTGGGGCCGTTATTTTCTATCAGTAACCACGCCTCCCCTGGGGCAAATGAATATCATCTGCCAGCTCCCATTATTCACAGGTGAGTGGACAATGGTGCAGATTAAACACTGGACCTTGAACCACCATGCGGCTTTCCCACTCCACTGCGGGGGAGGAGTGGGGAGAGGTAAGTACAAAAGGTGGAAGCAGAGGTGAGTGCCAGGGAAGGAATGGCGGAGACCCGAGAGCCTTGAGCACAGGGGACTGAGAGGCCAAGAGTAACAATGACAAAGGGAGCAAGAGAATTCCTAGATATCCTGTATTCCTGTGTTAAGAGCTCTTCCCCCTCCACTCCCATTACCGTAGATCGCAGGTCACAAACTCAAATGCCTCCAGTGGCCAGACAAGTGACGTAAACAAGGGAAGTAGTCCAAGGGTAAGAAAAATGCTTTTACGTTATTTTCCCCCTGTACTTTTTTTAAATACAACTTTCCAAGCAAGAACTCTCTTTCCAAGTACCACCCTCTTTTAAATCGTCTTTTTCTGAGAAATCATGATTCCCTCTTCCTAGAAAGCCCTTCCTACTTCTTTTTCTTCCTGGAAAGCCCCAATTGATCCTTTAAGACATAACTTGAAATCCCCTCTTCTGGGAGAATTTCTTGGGTCCCCTCAAGGTAGAGGCAGTCTCTCTCTCTGACTCTAGGGGATGGTGGGGTCACTAGATAAGCAGAGCCTGGATCCCTGAATATCTACATGGAGTGCATATCATTGCCAATAGGATTGGTATATTATTTCTTAATTTGTTTTTATTGAGGTACAGTTGACAAATAACACTATTAGTTTCAGGTGTGCAACAATGATTTGATATTTGTATATATTGTGAAATTATCACCACAATAAGTCTAGTTAACATCTGTCACCATACACAGCTACAAATTTTTCTTTCTCGTGATAAGGACTTTTAAGATCTACTCTCAGGAACTTTCAAATACACAATACAGTATTATTAACTGTAGTCACCATGCCATACATTACATCTCCATGACTTATTTATAGCTGGAAGTTTGTACCTTTTGACCCCCTTAACCCATTTTGCCCACCCCTCAACCCCGCCTCTGGCAACCACCAATCTGTTCTGTGTCTATGAGCTTGTTTTTTTGTTTTTTAAGATTGCACATATAAATGAGATCATACAATATTTGTCTTTCTCTGTCTGCCTTATTTCGCTTAGCATAATGCCCTCAAGGTCCACCCATGTTGTCACAAATAGCAAGATTTCATTCTTTTTTATGGCTATATATGTATATATCACATTTTCTTTACTCAGTCATCCATCGATGGATACCTAGATTCCTTCCATAGCTTGGCTATTGTAAATAATGCTGCAATAAACATGGGGCTGTATATATCTCTGAGTTAGAATTTTTGTTTTCTTTGGGTAAATACCCGGAAGTGGAATTTCTGAATTGTATGGTAGTTCTATTTTTAATTATTTGGGGAACCTCCTTACTGTTTTCCATAGTGGCTGTACAAATTTACATTCCCACCAACAGTGCACAAGCGTTCCCTTTTCTCCACATCCTCAGGAATACTTATTATTTCTTGTCTTTTTGATAATAGCCATTCTAACAGGTGTGAGGTGCTATCTCATTGTGGTTTTGATCTGCATTTCCCTGATGATTAGTGATGTTGAGCATCTTTTCATGTACTTGTTAGCTATCTGTGTATCTTCTTTGGAAAAATGTCTATCCAGTTCCTCTGCCTGTTTTTTAATCAGATTGGATTTTTTTGTTATTGAGTTGTATGAGTTCCTTATGTGTTTTGAATATTAACCTCTTATCAGATATGCGGTTTACAAATATTTTTTCCATTCCATAGCTTGCCTTTTCATTTTGTTGATGGTTTCCTAGGCTGTGCAGAAGAAAGTTTGATGTAGTCCCACTTGTTTAACATTTTTTGCTTGTGTTTTTAGTGTCATGTATTAAAAATTATTGCCAAGACCCACGTCAAGGAGCTTTTTCCCTATGTTTTCTTCTAGAAATTTTATGGCTTCTGGTCTTACGTTTAAGTCTTTAATCCATTTCAAGTTAATTTTTGTGAGTGGTATAAGATAGTGGTCCAATTTCATTTTTTGCATGTCCACTTCTCCCTACACCATTTATTGAAGAGACTGTCCTTTCCCCATTGTATATTCTTGGCTCTTTTGTTGTAAATTAATTGACCATATATGCATGGGTTTATTTCTGGGATCTCTATTCTGTTCCACTAATCTAGGTCTGTTTATATGTCTGTTTTTATCTCCCCTGCACTGTTATGGAAACATCCAAGCAAGAAATACTTTTCTGTTTGCTACAAATAAGACAGAGAAGAGTAATGATAAATGACACATTCTCTGCCTCAGTGAGACCACAATAGAAATAGTTGCGAATGAAAGGGGAAGTGGAAAAGCAGAACCTTGGTCTCATAAAGACGGAGCCACAACTTAGCTCCACTCCACGTTGCCAAGGGAAATACAGGCCCAGTATGACCAGAATCCTCCTCCCCGCCCCCCCCACCAAGAGAAGCCAGAAATCAGCCTTTTGTATGAAATCTCCCAGTTGTTAAATGTTGGCAACACTTTCCAATTCTGTTATTAAACACATTGTGCAGGACAATACTTTGCAGTCAACAATACAAACGGTTCCTGAAGGCACTGAAAGGGAAGCTACACAAGGGCAGGAATGTTTGCCTGGTATAAAGCTGATGCTCAATCAAGCTCTGTTTGTTGAATGATAAAAGGCAGAGTTTCTGTAGGCCATGAACTTTCAACTTACAACAGTGTAAATGAAGAACTCACTATAATATAATCTTTAGGATTACAAGCCCAACTGCAAGTTAGGCCTGAAAGAGTTAACTCGAGCCAGCATGGGTCAGAATCGAAGGCATTCAATCTGGGTTGCTCTTTATGAAGGGAAGCCACCCCACAACCCTACCTATAACCTCTCCACCCTAGTATTTATAAGTTTAGTGTCCAAACGGTACCCTTATAATCCATTTTTACCTTTGCATAGGAAACATCATCAAACATCTCCCGAATCTGAGCAGGATTCTCCACAGGTGTGGACACAGGGTGTGAGGAATTTAACGCATCAACCTCCATCGCACTAAAGCACTTGCCAAAGAAATAATCTTGCTATTGAGACAGAAAAAAGACAACATCATCTATGATTTATATTTAGATGAAAAATATGATAGTAGAAAGGTTTTATCTGGGGTAATAGGTTTGTACTTCAAATTTTTGGTCCAACCTATTCCACATTTATAATTTGCAAAATAAAATAAAATTACTCTCTTCTAAAGAGCATCCAAAAAACAATGATTTTAGGTAAACATTTTAAATTTTGTTCATCTTAAATACTTATCACATTAGAATAAAGAAAATTTCATATTAACTTAAAAACAAAACCATTACATCTACAGGCAAACATTGCCAAAACAAGAAACTAAAATGTGTAGTGATTTCAACATCTCCAATCATCATTTACACTTTTTTAAAGCAAAGAAATTTAGCTTTAAAACCATGTAGTGAAAGAAAAAATAATGGAGAACAAATTCCAACTATAACCTGATTTATTAGGGTATATTACCCAATAGAATAATATGCATACATAATCATTTGTATTATTAAAGACTATGTGGAAATAGAGGAAAATATTTATGATCCATTGCAGTGTAATAATTATATGTACATTATAATTATAACTATATATAAATTATGTGTACAGGAAGATGAAAATGGGAATGAATATGCACAACGGAAAATCATTAGAGTAAAGGATTGTTTTTACGAAAAGTAAGTTTCTTTTTAATTCTACTGCATGTGATTTTTACAAGTTAAACACATGATTTTTAAAATAAACATGTAGAGGTTCCAAAGCATTAAGCTTGTGACCCATGAGTCTAGGTTCATATACAATCAAATATGCAGTTACCTTAAGCATAATTCGATTTGGCACGTAGGATCCTATTGAAATAATAGCAGTCTGTACCTACTATTTCTTCAGTGAGCAGCTTGAAGGTTGGGGAAATGACATAGAATAGACAGGCTGTCATGATTTCTATTTCTTGGATATAAAGGGAGGACAAAATTTAACACTTAATTTCTTAACAATCATAGATGTGGAAATAAGCAGTCCAGTTTGGAAATAAGCCTTTGTGATATGTCTTTAAAGTTCACTAGCATTTTGGAAACCTGATTCATATCTAAACTCCTAGGGAAGTTATTAATCTTTCTATGAATTCTATAATCAAAGATCAATAAATATTTTTCAGCAACAATGAACAAAATGACAGATTAAGCTAAAATGTAAATACTTCTTACAACTTTCAGTTCTGGATGAGTCACACTGACAGACACGAATTCCATAAACTCGGCAAATCCCTCATTTAGCCAAAGATCATTCCACCATTCCATAGTGACGAGGTTCCCAAACCACTGAAAGGAAGACATTACCCAGATTATTCACACATTTCTGTGGAGACTGGATTAATTATGCAGCCATAAACAAGGCATTCAGAAGGAAATATATTTTATATGTGGAATGCCGGTATATGAATTTTAACATATTTATGGAATATTTTATCAAAGTAAAAAGAAAAACCTTTCAATATGCACTATAAAACATGGTACCTAATGCTTTAAAGAAATAATTTTTCCTATGGGAAAAAAAGACAAAGTAAAAATGAATCCATACAATTCAGATATCAATATGAATAGCCTCAGATGTCCCATAAAAGCAATACAGATGTAGTTTAACTTCATTTTTTAAAAAGTGTGATTGGGGCCAGCCCCGTGGCTTAGCGGTTAAGTGCGCGCGCTCCGCTGCTGGCAGCCCGGGTTCGGATCCCGGGCGCGCACCGACACACCGCTTCTCCGGCCATGCTGAGGCCGCGTCCCACATACAGCAACTAGAAGGATGTGCAGCTATGACATACAACTATCTACTGGGGCTTTGGGGGAAAAAATAAATAAATAAATAAAATTATCAAAAAAAAAAAGCGTGATTGAGCTTGTATACCTGGTGGGCAAGTTCATGTGACACAATCATCGTGATGCCGAGCTTACTTGATGCAGAAGACTTTTCAGCATCAAACAATAGAGAAGATTCCCTGTACGTTGTCAGTCCCCAGTTTTCCATAGCACCAGACTGAAAGTCAGGAATAGCAGCAAGATCTTGGGAAGGAAACAAAAATACATTACCAGGCTCTAAGCTACACGTTGCCCAACCGTACTGCCTTGCAGAGTGGACGGATGTAGGGATCAAAAGAAAAGCTAAGCTGTCAATGCAGATCCGTGGAATTCTAGACTGGAAGAACCTTTCACAATGGAGAAAAAGGGGCTCAATACTCTTTCAGAGTCACTTTGCTGCGACGTGACAGTCAGACTTGGGTCTCAGTCCTCCTGACACCATTTCTGACTTTCTGACAAGGAGTTTGGGGACTGAATAATCTTAACAATTTCCTCAATAGTGCTCTGGACTTTGGATGCCCAAGACCCCCATACACCAAAAAACTCAAACACACAATAGTTTTAAGGGCTCATGTAAGAAAGAAAACGGAGATTTTCTTATGCTGTATAAATTTATTCCTTCAAAATAATTTACTGAGTATCCTCAATGTTCTACCACATATGTACCAATAATGGAAAAAAGGCAGCCTCTGCCCTTTGCTGTCTGCCCACTAATATAGGTCGGTTTATCTTTAAAATCAGAAGGCAAAATTACCACCATGCCATGTGCCTCCAGAACTGTATCAAGATCTACTTTTACTCTCATTAGAAATTTATTGTATAGATCAGGGGTGAGAAAAACCTGCCAGGGTTTTAGTGACTTGACCAGCTGCTGAGATAACCATGGGTATGCCAATTAGGAGGATATAATCTCTGGCTGGGGTCATTAGATGCCACAATTTGTAATATCTGTGCAAAATCTCTACCTTGTTTGGGTAAGGGATACGGAATGCTGAAATAATCCTCATAAAATTCTAGAAGAGTCACCGCAGCATCCAGTGCATAATCTGCCTGATTTATCTTGTCTGGCACAGCATAGATGGAAACCTGAAGAGAAAGGCACAAGAAAGTTATTCAAATGCCGTAGTGGCTTCTCTCCACAAGTGCACAGGAGCTGACACTAACAGTGCACACCGTGGGATGTGGCTGCCAATATGAAAGACGACGACTGGAAGTTCTATTCCTTGTATTAATGCCGACTATGTTCCTGACCAGCTCCCTTTCTGAACACAACTATAAATGCTGGATAACACATACAAAAATGTCTTTTCAAATGTTTTCACAAGACAGTGAAAAAGTAAAGACTTAGATGCCAAAAATGAAGTGACAGTAGGGCTCTCAGAAGTCAGCAGAGCACTGCAGCCAGCTCTTGCCCCGAGGACACTGGCCCAGTACAGATGGACTGGAGCTTCGGTTTTCATGGCACTGAAGAACGCAGGGGACAGGAGACAAAGTCCAGAGCCTGCCCAAGGTGGGAAGTCTAACAGGAGATGCACCCCTGCATAAAGCTGGACCCAGAGGACCACACCCTTACTGAGGGGGTAAACTAGAAACAACCACCCCCTTCCTCAAGGAGATTGCAAGGGAAAAAATGCCTTATTCAAACCTTGGTACTGTATGGGGGAGAATCTCCTCAGAGAATTTGTAGCTAAAAGCTAACCTTAATGCTGTTTAGCAGCTGGACTCACAATAACCAAGTGGTTCAAAAATCTGAAGCCAATAATTTAATTTAAAGTGGTCCCTGGGCTGGTAACTACTCCCAGTCACCTGACAGAAGCAAACACAAATTCTCTCTGGAAGAATCTACCTTCAACGCAGGTAATCTAAGTTCACAGACACAATTCACAATATACGCAAAGGAAGAAGACACGGTGAGCAAGAGCCAGTGGAAACAATAAACCACAGACCAGATACACAAAGACTTTAGATATGACAATCACTAGACACAGAACATAAAATGTATGATTAATGTGTTTAAAGAAATAAAAGGACTAAAAATATTAGTATATAAAAGGGATGCTGGGACCCAATTCCAATGTGGGTGTGTGTGGTGGGGGAGAGTTCCACCACACTACCAACCAACCACCAAGCAACTCTCTGACACCAGCTGGGCGTCCTACAATTCAACTCAATTCTGATATTATCCACCCGGAGATAGCATCAGATTCCACAGATTAAGGGTTCAGTCCTACGAGACTGCCCCCACCCCCACTTCAGACGCCAATTGCAAGTCCAGGTTGTCACCTGTGCTTCTAACCAAGCAGCTATAGATTGCAGGTTCCCATGACCCTCTCCCTGGGTTCTATTAATTTGCTAGAGCAGCTCACAGAACTCAAAGAAACATTTTACTTAGTAAATTACTGGTTCATTATAAAAGGATATAACCCAGGAATAGCCACATGGAAGAGACGCATAGGCACCTTTATTGCTCTCATCATTTAGAAAATTCTAAGGGTTTTAGGAGCTCTGTGCCAGAATTGGGACAAAGACCAAATATATATTTCTTATCATAAGTCACAATATCACAGTATGGAAGAGACATTATAAAAAGAATCATTCATAAAGGATTCACAAAAGTGGGCAAATCAATAGTGGGTGTTTTTGCTGACAGTTTCACTGCTGAATTTAGATTGCTCCCTACATCCAAGTCTCAAGCATCACCTTCAAATCCCCAGGTAAGTAGACATATCTCCACAAGGATAAGAAGCCTCAGCCCTAGAGGAACAAACGGCAGTTCAGCAGAGAAACTCTAACTATTCGGGCCTCAGTGAAAACCAGCACAAATAAATGAGGTATCGTCAAATAAAGTGTCCTGCCCCTCCTCTCCAAAAAACTTATTTGCATTTAGAGCCACAGCATACAGTTGTATAGATTGCTGACTATGGTGCCCAGACAAGGGGCGAGTGCTCCTTGAAACAAGATCTTTTTCTCCAGGATTCCAGTATTCCCTTCCCAGAGCCATTTAATCCTCCAAGCAGAATCTCTATCTTACTTCCTTCCCATGGCCAGAAGTCCCTGCTCAGATAGTCAGTGGCATTCACTTCCAAATGCAGAAAGTTATAGTCAGAAGCAACCTTAGAAACCATTGCAGGATCTAGTCCAACTTAGACATTTTAAAGTATAAACTAAGTTCCAGGGGGAGCGGGGCCATGGTCAGAAAGCCAGGCAGTGGTGAAGCCAGGACCATGACCCAGGCCAAGCCTTTCCACATGGTTTTCTTGTTAAAGCCTCACTGTAAATATGAGTATCTGTGACCACAGGATGACCAGCCATCCGGAATTGCCTGAGAGTGAGGGGGTTCCCAGGATGTGGGACTTCCAGTTTTAAAACCAGGACAGCCCCAGGCAACCAGGACAAGTTGGTCACCCTCTGTGACAATGACAAGTTCACCTTGACTCCATTCTTGGTCATCTTGCTGACAGACTTAAAATCTGAAATAATGAAGGCCACCAGGTAGGTGCTCATCTTCACAGTGACATCAAAATGGTCTTCTATGAGTCCTTCCGCAACAGTCACAGATTTAACCTAAAATCAGAATAACTTCAATCATCAAATAATCCAATTATCCAATACATTGAAAACATTTTAGAAAGAGAAATTTTCTAACTACCAGACACAATATTGAAAATATATGGCATGACATTTGTATAATTATTTTAAGATTTCTAATATCTGATTGTAATTTAGATATTAAGGCCAAACCATTCTACTCAATTTCTTTTTTCATTGAGATGTAACTCATATACCATAAAATTCACCATTTTAAAGTATACAATTCAGTAGTTTTTCATTGTATTCACAGAGTTGTACAACCATCACCACTTAATTTCTTTTAAATATTCCAAATGATCACAAACTGACTCATATTTGGTACATGAGGATTGATAACATGGATGGGACAAAGCAAAACTGAGATTGCTGGTTTTGCCAAGATGTAGTCCACTTGTCCTAAAACACAGGTATGGGAATGATCTGAAAATGCAACGTCTAATTTGTTTTCTACACCAGGCAAATATGTAACCATGTACAACCCAAAAAGAGCAATGAGCTTCTATTTTCCTAAACAATTGATAGTAACCCATGCCTGGGCCTGACCCTGCAAAGCCTCCTCCAAACTCTGATTTGCTTCATTGGAACCAGCTTTTTAGTGCAAGCAGGGAGGAGCCTTGCAGAGTGGGGTGGGGGTGACGGAGGGATAGTCTAAGAGGTCTGCTCCCAAAGAAGAAAGTCTCATACCTCAGCCAGCATAAGCCCCGGGGCAGGATCTTGGAGAAGGGACCAGCCAGAACCAGCCTGGGGAACTCTATATTAATACAGGCATTTTTCCTGTAATCTTATTTCCACCTGTTTCTCTGTGCCCCATCCTTCTTAATACCCACCAGCCACCAGCTACGGTGCGTGCTGGTCACTTTTTGGTCATTCAAACCCTGACTATGATAGCCAACCTAGGTTTTTTCTTGAAGGACCCCAAATTACCTTTTCTTTTTAAAATGCCTTCTACCCAGTCCTAACCAAAATTTCCATTTCTGAAGTTGTGTTAATGATTAGGAAAGTAAGCTAATTAAACTAATACGAATTTAAATGTGATTAACTCGTGCCTCTAACACTTGCATGTTCCAATGGTATATTTGCTTTTCTCGCCTCCAAAAAGATCCTTTGAGACCTCATGGTCCTCCCCCTCAACTCCACGTCTGCAGCCTGAGTTCAGGCCTCTCCTATTAGATTTCTGCCAAGGGGAGGGCTTTCCTATCCAAAGGCAGGTTTACATTAGAGATTTTCCTATCCCCAGGATGATGCCTCAGGAGCTCCAGGCCTTCCCCCTAGAAGCCTACGAATTTCTCCACAAATCTTATTTAGTCAGCCAGTCTCTCCCTCGTTTTCATCCCATCCCTGTTCCTTTATCCTCCTAAAGCTGTAATTCTCTAATCAGAGAACTCACTCCAGTCCCAGGGAGCAATACCACAATATTGGAGGAGGGAACTATCATCTGAAAAAGTGTGTTCTCTATCTCAAATTCATATTAGAAAAATGGCATAACTCCTTCTTGTCTTTTCATATACAAATGTGGTGGGAGTGGAGGAGACAAAAGTTCTTGGCTGGTAGGGATTTGCAGAAGAGCGCTTTTCACAGGGGACAGCCCTCTAATGGGGCCTGTCAGAATCTTGTTTGAGGAAGGGATCCTTCAGATTTTCAGCTAGGAATATAGAGTTTTAAAGGTTGAGAAGTACTGTATAGAGGCTGCTCTGTGGTTCTCTGAGTCCCTTCATGCAATGATATTGCCTCCCTGGTCAGCACAAGGATGAGGCGGGACACCCTTCAGGACAGGAATGGGCAAAGCCTATCCCCGCTGAGTCTCATCCACAGTGAACTTCTCTGAACAAAGGATACGTGTGCTTCAGGAGTTGGTATGCATCAGTTGCAGAATGACAGCCCAGCTGATGTTTCTTCTAAGCTGCCAGAATATAGGATAATGGCACTGAGCAGTTTCATTCATTGGGCATGGTCATCTCCTCACCAATTTTAAAAATCAGAGGGAGCACTGTCCACATCTGCTTTGGAATTGGAGGATAATGGTTTCTTTAAAGAGAATTGAGTTATCTATCATTACTTATCTTTAGTACCATAGTATTCTGAAAAGATTACTCTTTTTCTTTTTCTATCTGCCCAATGTCATGCATGTAGTTACAAATTGTATAGTTAATATTAGTATATAGTATATAGAAATTATAAAAAATAACTGTATACTAGAAATATGGCCTTCTTCGATAAAGCA
This sequence comes from Ceratotherium simum simum, assembly GCF_057802395.1. Taxonomy (NCBI): domain Eukaryota; kingdom Metazoa; phylum Chordata; class Mammalia; order Perissodactyla; family Rhinocerotidae; genus Ceratotherium; species Ceratotherium simum. The sequence continues at coordinate 72,367,109 of NC_141903.1, read as the reverse complement.
TTCTCTTTAAAACTCTTTTAAAAGATCATACGAGAAAATGAAGGTGGAAGTGCTTTGTGAAGGGCACTCTCTTTTAAACCTGACCTGAATTCCTTATGGAGCTTTCCTTCCAACAGCACTGATGACCTAGAATGTCAATCTTACTGAAATCTTGCATGTTTCTAGGAACAATTTTTTCTTTGACTACAAATAAATTATTGCTTGAAACAAAAGCATAGGTTGGAAATGAAAAAGACAAGTTAGCTATCTGTCAGGCAATAAAACAAAACAAAACAGGTGACCTGAATGTAAACTGTCACTGGGGCAATGCAAGTCACAGCGAATCAGTGGATTTCTCCCGTGAGTAGATGTGCAGTTCAGACTCACCAACGGCATGTTGGAGATGGCGAGGTGCCTTGGCTCCCTTCTGATCTTGATTGAAAAACTCGCTTTGAAGGCAGGTTCATCAAAGCAGGGAAAGGCCATTCTGGCTGCAGTAGGTTCAAAGTGTGTTGATGCAAGTATCCTAAAATTATGGCAAGCAAAATAAAAATACAATATGAAGCATCAGGGACTCTAAGATAGGTGTGTGTTTGTTTTTAATTCCTAAAGTTACCACAGATTAATAGATTTCACTACTAAAAAAATCTTTTATATGACAAAAGCTATCGTAAACTAAACTAAAAGACAAGTAAAAATCTGGGAAAATTGATTGAAAGGTATTTGACAAAGGGTTAATAGCCTTAACAGATAAGGAGCTCTTGGAAATGAGTAAGAATATACCCAGCAACCAAGGAGACTAGGAGGCATGGGTCATAAACAGGCAATTCACAAAAGAAGAACCTACAAATAGTCAATAATCATATCTAACGCTGCTCAACTTCCTTAATAATCAGTGCAACGTAAATTAAAGGGAGATAGTATTGGTTAGAGGTAAGGAATACGACGAGGGGTAACAAAAATTTGTTGACCCTTTGACTTAGCAATTTTACTTCTAGGAATTTATTCTAAAGAAATCATTTAAAAAGATGTTCATCAAATGTTACTAATGCTGAAAAGCTGGAAATAACCTAATCTCCAACCATGGGGGATTAGTTAAATAAATCAATTCAAAACATACATTTTAATAAAGCCATTAAAATGATGTATAGTGAGTATATAGTGAGTATATAGTCATCCATATAAAACAACTCCTCAACCTATTTAAAAAAAAAAACCCTCCCTTGTAAAACAGAAAATATAACATAGCTCCATTTACATAAAATAATGTGTATGCATATCCAATGTTCCCCTAAAATAAAAGTACTGGTTATCTCTAAGGGCTACAATTGGGATAAATTTTACTTTTTAAAACATTTTTCTGGTAGCATATGACTTCTTCACCTCAAAAAAATAATACGGAATCAGAAAAATGTTAGTATCATCTACTAACAAATAAAATTTGATTTTAAAATTTAGCATAAAATCTCCCAAAATAAGTCATCTGTTTAAAAACAGAACTAAAGCAAAGAAGGTGAAGATCCCTTAAAGAGTTTTAACTGAGAGACAAATATTTCTTCTGATAGACTGTTGTGGGTTGAATTGTGTCCTCCAGAAAGATATGTTGAAGTCTAAATCCCTGGTATCTGTGAATGTGACTTTATTTGGAAACAGGGTCTTTGCAGATGTAATTAAGTTAAGATGAGGCCATCAGGTTTGGCCCTAATCTAACATGACTGGTGTCCTCATAAGAAGAGGGAAATTTGGAGAATGCCTGCATGACAACAGAGGCAGAGACCAGTGTGATGTAGCTGCAAGCCAAGGAATGGCAAGGAGGATGGCCACCACGAACTAGGAAGAGGCAAGAAAGGATTCTACTCCAAGACTCAAGGAGAACATTGCCTGCTGACACCTTAATTTTGGATTTCTAGCCTCCAGAACTGAGAGAATAAATTTCTGTTGTTTTATGCCACTCAGTTTATGGTACTTTGTTAGAGCAGCCATAGGAAACTAATGCATAGGCCAAGAGAATTAAAAATGTTTATTATGTCCCAGAAATTTAATTAAACAAACAAATAGGTATTTACCCTGATTAAGCTGGAGGAAAGAAAATTGGTTAAAACAGAATGAAAAATGAGATCCAAAAAACAAGGAAAAAAACCATTGGCCATTTTGAAATCTACGAAGAAGATGCAAAAGCAAAACCAAAGAAAGAATTCAACAATCAGAAGAATTTTAAAGGACAATCCATCTTAAATATTAAATTTAGTATGGGCAGCAGTTGGAACTTAAAAAAAAACAAGAAAAAAAATACCTCACTTCCCCTTCCTTGGTTCTGTAGGTGCTTTTATAAAAGCCATGGAAAGTCTCAGAGAGATTGCCAGCATAGTGGATGACAACTGTGTACAGGAGCCCCCCCACCAGAGGCTCGGGGGCCAGAAGCGCGATTTGCTCCCAAGGTGGATATTCCAGGACTTTCAGTGGTTCTTCAGACTGCCTCTCTCGCTTCCTGAGTGTGGCCTTAGATATCTGCAGGTGGTGACTATGCAGGATGATGGTACTGGTGGGCTGGCTGGCTCTGATTTCTATTTCCGTGGTTCCCTCAAAAGTCAGAGTGGTGAGATTTGCATGGATCATGAGATCATAATGAACTGGAATGACGTGCCCAGGAAGCCGCATTTTATCCCAAGGAAATGGTGTCCCATCACTAGTTTTTGGAGATGTAGTAGCTTCACTGCTCCGACACCAGGAAGGAGTTAAGAGAATCAACAGTGAGGAAAGCAGAAATGACATGGTTCCAAGTGGCCATTTGACAGACAGAGATATCATCTTCTTGCTCAGACTACCTAGTGGCACAAATGTATAAAAGCAAAAGAAAAAAAATTGAGTCATTAAAATATTATCAAGACAGCATAATTTCAGAATGTATCCACCCAGAATTAGCAGATAGAGAATCAAACTTTCAAAACTACTAGATCTTTTCTTGAAAGTAAAATTACCTTCCTTATGTTATTGATTCATAGAAGAAAGAAGTTGATGGTTAGCAACAATCATTAACACCTACTAAAAAGAATCATTTGGTCTTCAGAGTTTAACTTAACTCTATCGGTCAGGGGTCTTAGCTGAAAATAACAGAACAAGCTCTGGCTGAGGATCCTGAGCAGCTCACTAAATGGGTCAGAGAGTTGCCAGAGACATTGGGGAAACCAGGGTCATGAAACAGGCAAAGATGGACATCTGATCAGGTGACCACTCCCCACCCACACTGGACCTCGGAGGAAGCCACCGTACTGCCTGGAGATCAGATGCTGACACTGCTGCAGCCACCACTAGCGTCAGATCTCCACCGCCCCTGCAACTTTGCATTACTTGTTTCAGCTTCAAATTCCCAACTTTGAACTCCAGTTGTCAGAGCCAAGAGGTGTCCACACTACGAGGCAGGAAAGTGGAGAAAGCAAAAATCTGAACTTCGCAGTTTCTACAGCGGGAGACAGGCCTTGCTTCCCGCCAAGCTTACAAAGTAGAGAATTCCTAAATCTTAGGAAATGTAGGAAGGAGTCTTAGATGCTAAGTAGCTATGGGGGAGAAAGGCAAGTATCCATAACGATAACCTTTAACAACAGTGGTGTCTGTCAAATTGTCATGCCAAAAGCTAATTTAATATTTATTTATCCAGGAAAGACTTAAAAAGTTTATGGTGACTTTCACGATAGTTTGTGACAAACATATCAATCACCTACATGTCTGTTACAATCATCCAACAAGTAGGTGTTGAACACCTGCTCCTTACAAGGCTGTGTGCTGAGCTATGTGGGATATAATACTACACACGACACAAATCCCACCCTCAAGGACCTCAAAATCTGGAAGGGAGAAAACATTCATACAGAAGTAACAAAATACAACACAGAAAGTGTGGAGTGTTTTAGGAATAATAATAACAGAAGAGGCTGGGGGAGAATGGAATGCTATTTCCATAATAATCTGGGAGAGAGTGACTTTGGCTGCAGAGTGACTCTGGGAGGCCTTCATGCAAGACCAGCATTTGAGGGTGGTCTGGAAGGATAGGTAGGATTTGGAAATGAAGGGAGGGCATGAAAAGCATTGCAGGTGGAGCAAGCCAGGGCAGGAGCTAAAGCACAAAGGGAGAACACACAGGGCTATTCAGGCAATCGACGTGGACAGAAGGGAACCCCAGGAGAACGTGATGGAGAACGATTATTCACAGGCAAGGAAGGGAGTGACTCCAAGAGTATGCTCCAAGCATGCTGGGACACACGCTGCAGACCATATTTTGCACTTCATTTTAAAGGCCACGGGACACAAAAGGAATGTGAATTTTAAGGGAGTTGGCAATCCATGCCCCCAGAACCAAGCATACTTCTTTCTCTCTCTTAGACAAAGACATTTCTCTAATGGGTGCTTGCCAGGAGGGGCCCCTCTCAAGCGAGCTTAGGTAATTGGCCCTAATTCCCTCAAACTCCTCTGGCTCCTGGTCATTTGGATCAGATGAGAAAGGTACTAATGCTGCAATGGGGACCCCTTAAAATGATCGTGGTACGTGGGATTCTCCCTCCATGTCAGTGGTTCTCATCTCTGTCTGCATATCAATGTCACCTAGGAAGCTTTTTAAATGACAGAGGCCTGGATACCTAATTAGAACAATTAAACTGGAATCTATGGTGGTGAGGTCAGGGCATCAGAATTTTTTTTAAAAACTTCCCAGAAACTCTATTGAAGAGCCAGGTTGAGAACCTCCTTGCCAACCTTGGTCTTATCCCCTGAACCCTGTGTAAGTACTGATATGCTGTTCCCTACCCCTCACTCTCCATCCTGCTCTCTTCCCAAACACACAGTTAAAGGTATCTACTTCTCCCTCCCCCTCGGAGTGATCTGGGAGCTAAACAGAAAGGATATCAACACAGTAGAGATAGCCAACCACTGAGACACCATAATTCCAGTTCAAAAGGCACCACCCAGGTGAGACAGAAAAGAGGGAGGACAGGTTTTTCTGTTTCTTGGTTTTTTGCCTAGGAACCAACTAAACGATGCTTCCAGCCATGGAGGGTTGGAGCAGTTTGGAGGAGAAGAGTAAAGTTTAAACACCAAAATGGTAGAGTTCCTGCCCCCATCTCCTCAGGCAGAATCCCAGGGCTGGGCAGACTGATGGATTTCCCCAGAAGTCGGGAGACCAGAAGTAAAAGGAACTTGTGTGATGCTTCCACTTGGAATTTCTCAGGGCAGTAGCTTAGTGGGTGCAGCCTGTGTTGCAAGATGGTAGAGAGCGCAGTGAAGGTGGCAGGTTCAGGCCTGCCTGGACTCCGGAAGTCCCGGAGTATTCTCCAACAGCCCAAGAGGAGACCTGGAAATTCCAACTGGTTTTGAGCTGACAGCAAAGCCCATGGGCTGCTGAACGGGTTGACAGTGGGACCTCACATCAAAGGCTTTATAGGGTTGAGTCCATGAGGGGAGGGGCCAAAGAGAACATGGCTGTGTCTCAAGGAGGATGCAGTTCCAAGAGACCAAAAAGGAACATGTAATGTAGAGAGCATAAATGTGAGACTACATACACATATATAATTATAGCTCTATTAATAATAAATATATATTGGGCTTACAGTCAGGAAAGAAAACTTGGCTTTGAGTTCTTGCTTTGCCACCTACTGTGTGACCTTGGGGAGATTATTTAATCCTAGTTTCATTTTCTTCATGTGTAAAATGAGATAATAATAATACCTCTCTCACAGGATTGTTGTAAAGATTAAATGAGTTAAAATATTTTCAATCATTCATTCCACAAATACTTCTTGAAGGCCTACTACGTGCCAGGGGTTTTGCTGGGCACTAGCAATGCAAGACAGTGCAGGTCCCTGACCTCAAAGAGCTTAGAGTGTGTGTGGGGGGGGGAATTTTTAACAAGTTTACACAAATATATATCTAGTTACCAACCATGATTAGGGCTATGAAGGAAAAAGCATACACATACTGAAAGAGAATAACAGGGCAGACTAAGTACATTGGGGGCTCTCCAAAAATATTTTAGGTGAGATTTAAAGGACAAATTCAAGTTAGCTAAGAAAAGAGGGAGAGGGAGAGTTTTCCAGACAGAGGGAACAGCAAGCATATTTGCAGACTCAGAGGCAGTAGAGAGTGCTGGTTCTGAAGGCCAGTGAACTGGAAGCACGCCACAGGAAAGATGTGCCTGGAGAGGTGGAGAGGGGCCAGACCACCATGCAGCCTTGTAGGCATCTTAAGGATTTTGGATCCTGTCCTAAATGCAATGAGAAGCCACTGGGTTTTGAGCTAGAGTCTTAAGATCCAGGTAACACTTTAAGAAAATCACCCCGGTTGTTGTGTAGAGTGTGGAGCAAGAAAGAAGCAAGAGTGAAGGTCTTGCAAGAGACCATTAGAAAGTAGTCGAGACAAAGTAAGCTAGTGGCTTATACTGGGTGGTGTCAAGAGAGTGATGGGGGGGGGAGACAGAGGATGGATTCAACATCTATATTTAGGGTAGACTGGAAGTGGGGGGGGGGGGTGAGGGAAAGGACATATGGATGGCTGCCAGGTTTCTAGACTGAACATCTGAGTAGTCATAGGTGCCATTTACTGAGATGGAGAAGACCAGAGGTGGAACAGATGTAAAAGAGTGGAGAGGGAATCAAGGGGTCATTTTTAAATATGTTTAATTTGTGATGTCTATGAGATCTCCGAGGGGAAATATCAAGCAGGCAGTTGAATACACAGGTTTAGAGCACAGAAATAAGGGCTTTAAAAGCCTTTCCTGTACTTGACTGTATTCTTCTAAAGTTAGCAAAGTATCTTCCTTTGGCGTCTAATTTTATTAAAGCATCTTTCACAATGTTGTCAGTGAAAGTGCAACAGCAACAAAGTACCTAACTTTGCTTCACAGCCAGGAAGAGTTCAAGATACTTGAGGAACCTTGTGTAGGCTGCCTTTGGTGATTCTGCCTTTTCCCATCCACACAGGAGGTCAGAGCTAACTGGTCCTGGGTTATTTCACCTTTCCCTTTATTGGGACACCACGAAATGTGAAATCCATCATCATGAGGTAATGAACTTTCTTCCAAAACATTCTGAACAACGAAATTAACGAACACTGATAATAGCTTGTCACTGCTGGTAAACAATAAAAATGTTGAATTCGTTTTTTTTTAACATATTAAAATTTCTCTATTTAGGCCCACCTGAAAATGTGCTACATATCAGTACAATTCCAAATCTTTGGGAAAAGACACAATTCTGTCCAATTTTTTTAAAGTATTTTTTAAATCGTTGACCACATCCTGAGTTGAGAGCAAATACTCTGGGCATTTCATAGAAAACAGAGCATTTCTTTCTGAACCTGGCCTACACAAAAAACCTCCACGAAAACTGTAAGGAAGTGTCTGCTCTTCTCCTTCCTCATGAAATTAACTTGCAGGCCCATCTGCCGAACAAGATACCCAGATAGGAAACTTGAATTTGCTCAAACAGGAGAGCTTTATCTGAATAAAACCCACCTAGAGCCAGAGTGAAGCGAGGGTCTATAATTGCTGGCAAGAAATACAGGAGAAACGGGGCGGGGGCGGGAGTGGGGGAGGCGCAGAATTGATCTTGAGGACACTTACGGACGCCGGTCCCAAAACACCCCCACCCCAGGAGTAAACTCAAAGCCACGTTCGTGTCTCGGGCAACTATCCGCAAGGTGTCCTACTTGGCCGAACCCCGCCGGCCACCCACCGCTCCATTTGGCCCTGCTCTGGAACGTGGTGGAGCGGGCGGCCGGCGGGAACCCAGCCGCAAGGCGGAGCGCAGAAGGAGGCTCCCGCCTGCCGGGAAGGGCGCGGGCGGGGGAGCGCGCGGAGCAGGCGCGCCGGACCTGCGCCCCCAGCCTTCTCCTGGTGGAGAAGGACCCAAGCGGGGCTGGGCCTGCCGCCGACCCTGCCGCCCTCCCGGGACGCGGGCCCAGGCCCCACGCCTCCCCCTCCCAGCGTCGCAGCCCTCTGGCCCTCCTCCTCCCTGCGCCCTGGGCCCTCGGGCCTCGCCGGCGGGCGCAGGGAGGAGGCCGGGGCCGCGCCCTTCTCCAGCCGCGCAGCCCCCTCCCCGCGGGGCGCGCTGGGGACGAGCGCGCTGTACCTGTGGGGCTGGGACCCAGCCGGCTCACCCTCGCGCCGCCGCCGCCGCCGCCTGCCTCGCCGGCCCCGGGACCGAAAGTGAAAGTGGAGCCCGGGGAGCGGCAGGCGGGCGCGAGGGGCGCTGGGCCCGAGCCCTCGCGGCAGGCGCAGGGGAGCCCCGGGCTGAGGCGGGAGCTCGGGAAGGAAACCCGGGAGTGGGGCCGAGTGAGGCACACCGCCGTTCCCAAGACGGGAATCCACAAAGGAGCGCTGCACGCAAGGGAAGCAGCGGGGTTGCAATACGGTGGGGATCTGGCGACGAGGAGCACCGCTTTCTGACAGCGATCATTTTCTCTGCGCGTGTCTTTGGAGGTTGTTTTGTTTTGTTTTAAGAGGTTAGCCTTTGGGGCGTAAGGAAATGTCCAGTGCTCCTGGAGGAGAGTCGGCCGGCTGGACAAGAGCTCGCTTCTCCCCAAGCGAGACGGGCTCGACGCCCGTTGAACCCAAGAGGTGTCCATCATCTCGCTTCTGCAAATGGGCTGAGACCTCATGGCCCGCCTCAGAAAGAAACAGAACCCCTGAACAGCTCTGTTGCTGAAAAAGCTGACCTGTCTGGTCTTTCAGTGTAGAGGGGTCCCGCTAGGAGACCCCACAGAGGAAGAAAGGGATGTAGATGGGCCCGGCACTTCCCCACCATCTCGAAGGGACCCCAAAGATTTGCTGCTCTCCACGTTTAAACGTTCCCCCTGCTTTTTCAAATCAAATGACCCTTTTCTGCACTCCCCTTAGAACATTAAGACGATGAAACGGCCAAAAGAGCCGGTCTTTAAACAGTTGAGGGTAAAGGAGGTAACACACCAAGAAAACACAAACGTTCCCCCTCACCAAACGCTACAGGTTAGTGAGTGGACCACGGTCCGCTGGGACCGTTTGCTTACTACATTCAGCCTTTCTCCTCCCACTTCCTTGTTAGCCGCCTTCCCTTTGAGAATTGGTGTTCCAAGTCACTGAAATAGTGTGTGTCAACTTTCTTTTCTCAATCTTATCCCTCCTTTTGAAAAATATAATATTTTGTTCTGCATATTCTCTCCAGTCAAGGACATTTTGTGATATAAAATTAACACTCTGTCCCCAGGCCCAACCAGGGTGGGAGCAAAGGAAGTTTTTTCGCTAAAATTCAGCAAGAAACGAGGGGCTTTGGGATCAGGGAATTTCTGCATGTTAGCAATTGTGGCAGGGCTGTCAGTGGATGGCTACACTCTCCAAGGCCTTCAGGTGTCAGTGAGTGATCCCACTTTGCTCAGATGAGAGCTTCTTGTCCAGTAAACTCATGCATTTCTTTGCTTTTATATTTACATTTTTGGATGTGATGGTTTCCCTTTAGTTTCTAACGCAATTTTTAAAAAAAATATTTCTTGAAGGTCAGGATGGAAGGAGCTGAATGCACCAAGTAGTCTGGAGGCTGCTCTAAAAGCCAACTGAGAAGGCAGGAACAGGAGTGCCTTTGCGTCAACATGGTCCTGGCCCAGGAAGCTGAGAAGTCAGTAAGGAGAAAGTTAACACTTCTACTGCCTCTACACTGTTCTCTCACAAGCTCTCCCTTGCTCAGACTTTAGACTCATTTATAGTGGCCATGATTCCCTCTTCAGAGTCCAAGTGCACTACAAATAAAGCAATAAGACAGAGGATTTGGCAGCATTCCCTTCCAGTTTCAGAGCTCTAGCAGGAATATGTGGGATGCAGAACTTAGAGAGAGGGCTTTAAACTTGACAGAGTCCCAGTTATAGAGTCTGTGGGATCAAAACTTAGCAACTACCAAGCTTAGAAATAGTATCAGAGGGAAGCAGCCAGAAAGAACGGCACCTAGGTTTATAGATTACTTACCAGCTGTTAGATACTGTGCTAAATGCTGGCCATATGCATGTGTGTGTATAATTTCATCTTTTCTGCAACCCTGTAATGTAGGTATTATACTTTATAGATGAAAAAAGTGAGAGAGGTTGGCAACAAAGTCAAAGAGAAAATAAAAAGTGAAACCTAATTTTGAACCCTAGGTAGTTCTCCAAACCTAGGAACCCTAGGTAGAACTCCAAAGTGCATGTTTTCTCCACTAAATCACAGCTTCCTCAGCTAGCTGTTATGACTATCCCTGCCTTCTCTTCACCCGCATTTCGCTCGATAGACCTAGCTTTGCTCTTTTCCAGCCAGCCCCTATGAATTTCCTGTCCAGAAAAACCTTCCTGGAGCCTCCAAATTTCCTCCCAGTGGATATTAGTTTACTGTGCTGTAACAAAGCAACTCTAAGACATCAGAAGCGTAGCAACACAAAGCTTTGCTCCTCGCTCACTGTACACAGCCACTGTGGACAGGCAGGGTATTCTGTCCGGGATGGCCACTCAGCACTCAGAGTGGCAGAGGCTCCTCACCTTGTAGGTATATCCATCTGAAGTTTTTGGCCTTCTGAATCACCATGGCAGGAAAGAGGTAGTCCGGACAATTAAGTATCAGCCTTTCCCCACCTCAGGGCTGAATAACACACATCATTTCCATGCACATTTCATTGGGCAGAACTAGCTACATAGTCTTCTGTAACTGCAAGGAGAGGTTGGTAAACACTAATAATATTGTCTACCACACAGAGTAAGAGGGTCAGCTGAGCCCATCCATTTCAAAGGCTTCTCAGTGTCCTTAGTCCCAGATGTGAGCTAGGAGAAGGAGGGAGTCCACCTCAGGCTTAAGCCATTTCAACACCGGGCTATTATTGATCAATTTTTTCTTATATTGGATCCCAGATTTTGATCAAATGGTGTTCAATTTTGCTCTGATTGATTGAATCAGTTCTGTCTTCATTAGCTTTTAGCTAATTAATGTCAGCATTTGGCTCATTTCTTCTCTTTTGCTGCCGAAGTTGCTGCCATTTTGATCATATTACTACTCTCCTTTTTGATATCAAATCTTACCCAGAATCATGATGTAGGAAATAGACAAAAGCAGGGCTGCTCTGATTAAGTGGGACAGCCCCACCAGTTCAGTCCTTGCCAACTGTCTTCCAACCCCACCCTCTCAGCCTCCACCCCCACCACACACACACACACACACACACACACACACACACACACACACTATGGTCCCTGAGACACCTCCACAGGCTCCTAGGGCCCCAGAACTCTATTTTTCAAATGCCAACTTAAAAAGGAATAGCAATGATTCTCATTCTTGATATTCTTGATAATGAGGATGACATGTTTTTTCCTATGTGCCAAATTGCCAGATAGCCCTGCTCAACAAAATCTATACCATTTTATTAACAGTCAGAAACAGGGACAGTATAGATGTCAACTTAAAAGAAGGACTGTTCCAAAGCAGGCCACTAAGCTCATAACAACTAGTAAACTCCTCTGAAATGTAGTGGTTTGAAAGCATTTATATATACTCTATCTTATGATCCTCGCAGTGTAATTATGTAGGTGGCTTGTAGTTCCATTTTTCTGGAATGAAGAAACTAAGGATTCAAGATGGTAAGTGGCCTACCAGGGGCCACCACATAGAGAGAACCTGCTCTAAGTGAAGCATCTTCACTTCTAGTTCTAGTGGAAAGCAGAGCTGACAGACAGAGACAGAGAGAATAACCCTACTGAGGCCCACAGATCCAGCTAACTTGAGCAAGCCCTACCCTTGGACTTTCCAGTCAAGAGAACCAATAAATTCCTTTCTTGATTCAGCCAGTTTGAGTCAAGCTTCAGAAAGAATCTGGAGTCACCATTATGACAGAGCACTAGAGGAAGGAACAATGGATGCCAGCTTCTGTAGGAGAAACTAGAGTTCTTATTAAGTGAACAAAAGTGCTGTCAGACTCCTAGGACTTCAGGTCCTGAAGAACATTCTGGGTGACATTGAGGATGGATTATGTCTCCTGTTTTCCCTCCTTCCTCAGTCATGTTTTCAATAAACTCCCGCCACCTAAGGTAACCTGAGCATATCCCCAGTTCTTGCAGCCTGACAGACCCCAGGAAACCCACCCCTCTTCTGTCCTTCCTCAGAATGTGAAAGGGCCCACCTCACTGCTCTCTAGCCAGCATTCTAGATTCCTATTGCTTTTCCCTTTGCTCGTTTCAGTAAAGAGGTAAATCACCATTACACGTTTTTAAAATTTGTATTTCTTTCATTACTAATGAGACTGAACACATACACTGAACATATGTTGATTAGATGTTTTTACTTCTTATTTCCTCTTTTGAGAATTTTATATTTATGCTTGTTGTTCATTTATGTACCGGAAAATCATTACTTAGTTACATAAAAATAATCTATAAGGGCCGGCCCTGTGGCTTGGTGGTTAAGTGCACGCGCTGCGATGCTGGCGGCCCGGGTTCGGATCCCGGGTGTGCATCAAGGCACCACTTCTCTGTCCAGCCTGAGGCCGAGTCCCACATACAGCAACTAGAAGGATGTGCAGCTGTGACAGACAACTATGTACTGGGGCTTTGGGGGCAAAAAATAAATAAAAATTAAAAAAAAAAAATAATCTATGACACACGAGAAATCCAGGAATTCTATTAAAAATGTAAAATGTCACAATCAGCAAGTCTCTGTTGTTTCAAAGCAATCCCACAAATATGTCTAGATGAATCATGTCAATTTCTTAAAAATCCAGACCTGTGGCTGCTACATTAAGGTATTTGAGATGTCGGAGTTTTCTAGATATTGTCAATCTGAACATTGAAGCAAATCTTGATTCAGGAAGCCTGGTATCCAGACTTTATCTTGTTTGTGGCTTTCTCTGCCAAAGAAACTATACAAAGAATGAGTTAACCAGCTAGGAGTGAGCATGTTCTTTGCATATGCCAAAAGTAGTAATAAAAATCCTGGAATTAAAGTAGGTAGGTTTACTGTTTTTTCTAAAGAACCATCGTTTCATGCTACCAAGCAGTTTTCATGCCCTCTCACATGCTGAGGAGGGACGAAAGAATCTGCCACATTAATGTTACTGTACATTGAAGGTATTTCTCTTATTGTAATCATAGGCTGTAGACAGTCTACGTCCTTGAGGCAGAGAAGGAGATATAGATCAGGAAAGCAATTGATGGGTGAATAATTGGGAAGAAACTAGGGAAGGAGCTCGACTCTAGAAGCTAGAAAGATTTGATTCTTCATTGAGCTGAAAATGTGAATATCTCCCAAACCAGAAATGAGAAATTAATAGCTGACTGAAATTTCTCACTTATGGAAAATGAGTCAGTTCAGACCACCAGAAGAGCTGATTCCAAAACTCAGGAGAAAGATAGCATCTGAGATTTTGAAATAAAGAGACCAGGGCCCAATAACTGGATTTGAACACTTGGTGAAGAAGATGATTAAAGGTAGAAAGAGCTTTTACAGGCTAGGGAGTATATTATAGGCCCAATAGAAGCCCAAAGTCAAAGAGACTTTTGAAAGAGAGGCAAAGGAAGAGGGGTCCTTAGGGCTGGGGGTCAGGGCAAGACCTGAGAGGGCCAGGGCAGCTGCAGATCTAATTGAGTTATCTGGGCCTAACACCAAAGATTCTAGAAAGACCCAAAGTACTAACCAGCTCCCACAGCAGGGCCAACCCAAATCTATATCAGGGCAGAAGTTTGAGAATCTTGCTTAAGGTCCATTTCCCAACTCCCAATCCAGCAGGACCATAAGGAGGGAAGGAGTCCAGGCCTGAGTGGTTGTATCAGCCAAAGACATCAAAACAAAACTCCAGTTAAATTAGTGAGAATTCAGGGCTCTTCTATTTATGTAGCATTGTCTTGGATTTTTTTCCCCCTTGGCTTCCCAGTCCTGGTGGTAGATTGCTAAATGTTTGTAGAATCTGTGTGAGCTTAGCAGTCTGACAATTCCCATACTAAAGGATGAAAATAGCAAATTCATAATAAAGTCAAATTTTATATTACTCATTTAACCTCTCTAGTGCACTGCAAAGTAAATAAAACACCCAAATTATTGACGTTTCCTTCCTTCCTTTTTTTTCTTTCTTTCTTGTTCTCTCTCTTTTTCTTTCTTTCTCTCTTTCTTTCTTTCCTTCCTTCCTTCTTTCTTTTCTTTTCTTTCTTTCTTTCTTTCTTTCTTTTCTTTCTTTCTTTTTCTTTCTTTCTTTCTTTGTTTCTTTCTTTCTGTCTTTCTCTTTCATTAGTTATTTATTAATAGATACAGTGAGTAAATAGAAGCAAAGGAATGCACCAAAATAACTTAGAGAACTTCTTACAAAAAAAAAAAAAAGAAATTCCTGATCCTCACCCTGAGAAATTCTGATATCGTAGATTTGCATTGATCTATACTGTAGAATTCAAGGGCAAGTGTACGCTTTCTTTGGGAAAAAATTTTTTTGTTATATCACTACTGCACCGAAGGCAATGGGGATACTCCAAACCTTAGCCACAAAAGTAGGAGGATTAGTGAACTCCTAAGGGCCAGCTTCAAAAGAGGACAGCATCAGCTGTTTGAGTTCTGGAAGCTCGAAGGAACTACTGGGGACGATGCAGATAGAGGAGGGAGGAGAGGTGGACAGAGTCTGCAGTCAGTTATGGTTGTTGACACCTGTCTGGATCATTCCCTCACACTCTTCTTAATCAATTGAGAAGTGGAGGGGGCGGTCCTGGTGGCTTAGCAGTTAAGTGCGCGCACTCCGCTTCAACAGCCTGGGGTTCACAGGTTTGGATCCCGGGCGCGCACTGACGCACCTCTCGTCAGGCCATGCTGTGGTGGCATCCCATATAAAGTAGAGGAAGATGGACATGGATGTTGGCCCAGGGCCAATCTTCCTCAGCAAAACGAGGAGGATTAGCATTGGATGTGTGCTCAGGGCTGATCTTCCTCACCAAAAAAAAAAAAAAAAAAAAAGGAGAAGTGGAGGGTTCCAGGCTTGGAGATCAAAGTATGAGTGCTTTTTTTTAGTGCAGAGAGGCCATTCTGTTTGTGGGTTTTGATCTCTGAATCCTCAGTTTGCAAAAGAGAGACACTGCACGGTGAAGAATTAATAAATGTCAACTGGTTAGAGAGGACAAACTCTAAGGAGAAAGATGGCCTACAGACAGGAGGACTATATCAACTAGGACACTTTTGAACACGAAAGTGAATGTTAACCTAATGGGGGCACAGAGGGACAGACAACAAGCATAAATTAGGTCTCCACATTGGGAAAGCCAGAGGGCAAGGAAGCCCTTTGCTGCTGGTCAGCCCCAGGGCATAGAGTGAGATAGAGGAGGATGGAGAGTGGATCTGAAGGGGCAAGTGGAAGATCTCCAGCGCAGACATGTTGAATAATGGCACATGTTCCCTGTGAATTTAACTAACCACATATCAGTTAGGGAATGTTCCCTATGAATCTAACTAACCATGTATCAGTTAGGGACTGTGATCACCTCCTAATTCACCTGTTCATTGAAAGCAACATATAATGCCAATCTCACTTCATGTTTTGTATCCACGTATTACAAAGGTGGAAAAGAAAAATAAAATAACCAAAAGGGCCAGTGACATTTTAAAAACTAATTTCTATGTTGTATAAGTCATAGTTCAATTATAGAGAGTAGAATCCATTCAAGCCATTAATCAGCAAAGGATTTATTGTAGGCTTTTACATGACTTACATAACCATTGGGAAGGCTCATAAAACACACGTTAGAGGGAGCTTCCAGGAACAAATCCCAAAGCCACAGTGTAGAACTTGGCCACCAGTGAAGCTGCTTCTCTTGCCACCACCCAGAAGCCATCTGCTAAATTGGGCAGCTGCTGCCACAGCTGCTGGCTCCAGAACCATGTCATGGATGCAACAATCTGTCCCAGGAAAATGACTGTCTCAAGCGCTGCCTTTCTCCCCACTCAACTCAGTTCCAAATTCAAGTCTCCCTCCA
Organism: Ceratotherium simum simum; assembly: GCF_057802395.1. NCBI lineage: Eukaryota > Metazoa > Chordata > Mammalia > Perissodactyla > Rhinocerotidae > Ceratotherium > Ceratotherium simum. Next base: position 72,351,161 of record NC_141903.1, on the reverse strand, counting down.
GTTCTTCTGTTTGGCAGAGCCCACCGCACATCTAGAACCTGGGAACAAGGGAGTCTTGGAAATGAAGTATTTGTTTTCCAGACTCTGCAGTGGAGTGAGGAATTCTGAAAGGAGGCGGGAAGATGTACTGAGTAAGCCAATCATAGTGGCCACCACAAATGTTAAACTGTGTTGAAGCTGAACAAATAAAAAAGAAAGAAAACAATTATGAGGAGGCCTCAAGTAATTTTGATTGTTTTTATGTACAAAAAAAATAATAATTGGGAAATTAATTGTAGATTTAGATTTTGAGTCTCATGGGACACTTAGGAGTGTGACGAAGATTTGACTTGGTGACATAAGCACATTGCCAAGCAGCAAGTTATGATTTGGTATCTTCAAAATGGCTCTAGGGGCACTTCTTTTTCATTTTGGCTATTCAGTACCCCTTCTTCCCCTCCTTCTGGTAAATGCACAGTCACATGACTCAGTCCTAGTCTGGGATGAACGAGCACCCCCATTCTCTAGCTACAATGATTGGCCTAAGAATTGGCGCATGACCAAAGCCAGGGCAGTCAGAGGTCTTGCTCAGGATTGTTCTGGCTGAAGCTGACAGGAAAGCCTTTTTTTTTCTTTTTCTTTGTTGTCCCAATACTGTAGGAATGTGGCCTCAGAGGTAATGGCCAAGTTCCCACTGTGGGGCAATGCCTAAGAAAATGAAACCAACACCAAAGAAGGAAAAAGAAATGAGAGGCAGAGCTTGAGAGGCTCCTGTGTTGTACAGGTTTTCTGACTTCAGCCTGGAGCTGCCTCCCTCCTGCAGCTATTTCTTCAGTTCTGCGAGACATCCAGCATCCTTCCAATAAATCCTCCCCTGTGGATTAAGATCGTTTGACTGAAGTGGAGATCAGTCGCGTGCACTGTCTCAATTTTGTAACCTACTTGTTCCACCATTCGCTTGAAGGAAGGGAGTGTGTCCCATGGGAAAAGTGAGATTTTTTTTTTTTTCTTTGCTTCCCATGCATTGTTTGAAGTTGACCTAAATTCCAATGAAGCCTAAATCTGAACTACATTTCTAATCAACCAACATGATTGAAGTAATTTTGATAATGTCAATCAATTTCATATAAGCAGCCTCTATGAACAGCTCCATTTTTTAAAAGACTCATTGACAACTGGTACAGCACAATCCCCATGTCTTCACTCTACGAACAATTGCCAGCTGTGTAATCTGGAGAGCCCCAGATGTTTCACCCGTGATGGGAAAGAACCAAAGAAAAACTGCTTTGAATCCAGGAAGAGAGGAGAGCCTATGGATCACGGGGTGGGATTTGCGAGTGTGTGGGGTGTGTGTGTGCATGTGTGACAGAGAGAGGGAGAGAGAGGAATCAAAAACTTTTCCTACCAATAATACTCAAGCATGTTTCTTTTATTTGCCTTTAAGCTTCCTCAAAACTCAGTTATACTGTAAGTTTGAAATGACAAGAAAAATCTGCCCCAGATTTGTCTTTTCAAGCACTACAGGACAAATCAGATCAGCTTTTGGAAATGTGGCATGCAAAATCATCTCTCTCTGGAGGATTTAAATTAGGGATGAGTGCTCAGGATTGATATGCACCTTTCCAGCACAGCATTCTAATATTTTGTGAGTAATTGTCACCTTCCAGGACACCAAAAAATTGAGCATAGAATAGACTTTAATCAGCAATGGATTTAATATTCACCATTGTGACCATTTCGCGGTGACCTGAATGTCTAGACCTTGAGTAGTTTGTAATGTTGCTGAGGCATGAATCAGAATTACATGGACTGATGTGAGAGAAGGAGCCACTGGACTCTTGAGTGGGCCGTTCAGAATCCATACCCCAACCCAATTCTGTTGTTCTCTACTCATTATCACGCGCACACACTTTCTGAAGTGATGAAACCTAAAAAAAATTGAAGGTGCATTTCTGGAATTTCATTAAGAGGGGTCACTTAAAGTTTTAAAATTCATTTTACAGGAGAAACTACGTACTCAAATGATATTTGAGATCGGAATCTTGGAAGTCTTGAAAAAATCTGTAGTAATCTAAACATTACTAGTTTTCCTTAAGCTGTTGAGGATAGTATAATCCATGAGTAAGATGACATATGTTTTTAGAGTGTCTTATAAAACTGCTACTAGTTCTGAAAATGAGATTCTCTTTCATTTGTCTTGAAAAAAAAAGAGCCATATCCTTTGCAAAATTGCAAACAGCAAATGCTGATTGGTTAGTTGCCAGATCAAATGGTCTTTTCTCATTCTTTATCCTGTTGGTTTTTGTGCAGTATTTGATATCATTTATGACCTCTTCCTTCTTGCAATTTCTTACTTCCTTGAGAAGTAAGACATACCACTCTCATATTAATAACTCCCAAGTTGACTTACTTACAGTCATGCGCCTCATAACAGCATTTTGGTCGATGATGGACCACACATAGGACAACGTTCTCATAAGATTAGTACCATACAGCCTAGATGTGTAGTAGGCTATACCATCTAGGTTTGTGTAAGTATACTCTGATGTCTGCACAATGATGAAATCACGTAACAACACATTTCTCAGAATGTATCCCCATCATTAGGTGACCCATGACCATACTTTGATTTCTCTCGTGAACTCTGGATCTGTATAAATACCACTTACTCTGGAAATTTCTCTTGGATATTCTATAAACATTTTAACTTCAACAGACTCCAGAAGAGACTGCCTTTATTCCTCACAAACCTATAATCTCCTGTCTCCCCTGTTTGATTCCTTCCCTGTTGGCAGACCTAGGAGAAAGGCAGGCCTGGGCATTCAGTCCCATGGACCCAGGAGAAGCACAAGGTGAAGAAAAGGGCAAAGAGCAGAGGGATTCCTTATCTATGACCAGGTACTGGCGGTCGTCTCCTACATTAGACGAGTGCCCAAGTCAAAGCAAGTAAAACAAGCCTAACCTAGGAGCCAGTGACAGCTAGGAGATAAGATATATAGTCAAAAAAGGAGATCTCAACACAATTGGGAATCTGAGACTGGTAAATGCATGAGTGGACCAGAGGGAGCACATCTCCATAAGGAGAACTGGTATATTTCAAGAATTTTCTGTGTGCCACACACCTTGCCAAGCACTTTATATGAAGTGCATCATTTAATTCTCACAACAACACTATAGGGTATGTGCCATTGAAATTTCCACTGACTATTTTTCAATAGTCTCAGAAAACTGAGACTCTGTAAGGTGAGTAACTTGTGGGATATATATGGCTAGGAAGTGACAGAGCCAGGTTAGTGGTGGGACCAGGATGAATCCTAGCAGTTAAGTGCCCCTGCTTTTCAAATCTCTTCTGGTGTAGGTTTACTTCTAGTTTAAAAGGTGTCAGCAAGGGGTAGGCTATTCCAAGTGTGGTTATGATCTTGCCTTCCACCTAGTCAACCCAGCTAGGTGCCGTTAACATGTCACTATCTTCTGGGACCCTTCATTCCTTTACCACTCAACCTCACCAGGTCCTGTCAATATTACTCTCCAAAGGGTGTCTTGACTCTTTCCCTTCCTCTCCACTCCTATTGCCTCCAATCAGGCTTCAATCGTCTCACCTGTGCTATTATGCTATCCTCTTAACTAGTATTTTAACTTCTAATCTCTTCCCCTTCTTCAATCTGTTTTCCATACTATCTGTCTAAACCACTATCCTAGACAAGCATAGGGCCCAGAAATCTAAACCAGGAAGCCAGAGTTTGGCAAGGGATTAAGACAAAGCAACTACTGTGATGGAGAGCAGGGAGGGAAGTACGAGGTGGGAGGTGGGGTGGGGAGAGAAAGGGAAGCAGAATCAAAAAATGTTGTCCAGGGAAAAGGTGGGCCCAGAAACCTACATAAAGTCTAGAGAAGGTATCATTCCAACTAGGACCAAGCAGAGATTTTAAAAATTGGGTCTTAGGCAGAGAGGCTACAACAAAATTCAGCCAAATGAACAAGTTGAGGAAGTGTGACTAGAAGGCAATCGTTTCTTATATGGGACTTTAGATTTGCCTGTGGCTGGGAAGAGACAGGTGCTCTTAAGGACACTATATTAGTTTTCTACGCTATGTAACAAATTGCAGCAAATGTATCAGCTTGAAACAACATGCATTTACTGTCCCACAGTTTCTGTGGGTCTAGAGTCCAGGAGCAGCTTATCTGGGTCCTCTGCTTAGGGTCTCACAAGGCTGCAGTCAAGGTGTCCTCCAGGGCTGTGGTCTCATCTGTGGCTTGACTGGGAAAGGATCTACTTCCAAGCTCACTCAGGTTGTTGGCAGAATTCAGTTCCGAGAGTTTGTAGGACTGAGCACATCAGTTTCTTGCTAGTGTCCACTGAAGGCCGCCCTCATCTCCTAGAGGCCACCTGCAGTTCTTTACCATGTGGGGTCCCCCAACGTGGCTGCCTGCTTCCTCAAAGCCAGCAAGGGAGGGAGAAACTCAATCAAGGTAAGCATTACAGTCTTATGTAACATAATCATATAATCATACACGTCCCATCACCTTTGCCATATTCTCTTAGTTAGAAGCTAGCGGTAGGTCCTGCCCACACTCAAGGGTAGGGGATCACACAAGGACATGGACGCCAGGAGGCATAGTTCAGGGGGGCCAACTTAGGAGTCTATCCATCATAGATACCAAAAAATTTTAACACCACTTCTCATTTTTCCACCTCTCACTGTGTCCACTCCCATCACTCTAATCCAGACGCACACTATTTCTTGCTAGATACTACAACAGCCTCCAAATTCTCCCCATTTCTACACTTGCCGCCTTACAAAGCATTCTACACCAGAGACAAAGTTGTCTTCTTAAAGTGGACAAGAGACTTAGTCACTCATTCACGTGTGCAAAAAATATCACATTTTCTTATTTTATTTAAATTAAAAAATTCTATTCTAAGCTCCCACCCTGCCAGGCTGTTGGGATATTCAGTCTCAATTACTATTGGCTTCATTCCACCCTTACCCCAGGGCTCAACCCTGGTCCCAGGGCCTTACGCACCTCAGTCTTGGGTTTCCACTGGTTACCATGGAGATACTCACTCCCTAGGCTTCAGGTCCAGGGGCTCTACTGCCTCCAGGCCTTGCTGGGACACAGATAGCTTTGGGCCTAGGGTTCATCCTTCCTAAGTGTAGCAATGGACTTAACCTCTCTGAGGTCTTGAGGCCTCCCCAGGGACACTGTTACCTAGTGGTACACTTGTTCCTTCTTTCTTTGGGATGCACACATCTTCACCTTGACCTAGGTTGGGAATTAAAAAACTCCTCTTGCAGGTCCCGTGGCTGAGTGGTTCAAGTTCCACGTGCTCCGCTTTGGCAGCCTGGCGGCCCAAGTTCGCAGGTTCAGATCCTGGGCGCAGACCTGCTCCGCTCATCAGCCATGCTGTGGAGGCATCCCACAAACAAAATAGAGGAAGATTGGCAATGGATGTTGGCTCAGGGAAGATCTTCCTCACAAAAAAAAAAAAAAAAAAACTCCTCTTGCTACTTTCCCTCTCCTCTGCCCCTTTGAGTCACCAAAATATTCGGCTTTTGTCATAGTCAGGAGATGCTGCTTTGGAGCAACTTCTGCTGTAGGATACATAAATGGCCCCAAACAAGGAACGTAAAAGCCCAGTTACCTGCTTGAGATAGGGGAGTGAACAAAATAGGGGGAAAAACGTACAAATTAATACTTCAATTAATTTTCTTCTACTTTCTTCCCTCAGTAAAGCTGCATACCCAGACAGACTCCACCTCACCCCCTTTCTAACTTCTCCCAACAGAACGGGACCCAAGTCTCTATTCTGAAGCATCTTGCCCTGGACAAAAACTCCCTTACACAAAGCAATACCAAGCTTGGCAGGTGAGTTGTAGGTACTAGATGAATTTCTCATTCTACCCCACGCCTTCTTAGAGACATTCCCCTTAAAAAGATTCCTTCCTGGCACTGGCTCCATCCCACCCAGGACATCTGGCCCAGACCCAGCATCCTTGGAGTCCAGTAAGTCTCTGATGAACCTTACCTGCACCAGATGAGACTATAAATATGGGCCTACCTTCCAGCCTGAATCTCCAGCGATGTCTAACCTATTCTCAGGCCTCTTCTCTCACTAACCACTCTCCCTGCTGTTAGGAAGTAGCTCACATTAGGAGGAACGCAGGATAGTGGCTGCCATGTGAGTTGCTAGTGCCTTCCCTTGTTTCTTTGTCCCTCCTAGACAAGACCCTATGTGGTGTGTCCCCCCATCCTCCAGCCATACCTCAAAGGTCTCATTTCTTGCCCTCCTCTCTGCACTCCAGTCCCACTAGCCTTTTAATTTTCCTATTGCATCATGCTTCTTCCAGCTCTATGACCTTACTACATGCTTTTCCAGCTGCCTGAATTCTCCCCAGCCCCTACTTCTCTCCAACTCTCAGCTCAAATGTCGCTGCTTTCTCTCTCTGAGGGCAAGAGGGGCTATATGTACCAACTGAGTCTAGCCCTCTGAGAAGCAAAAGTAATTCCACTGCCTGATCCCTCTCTGATTTCCTGAGGTCACTCCCTAAGCCAAGCATGCCTAAGCTTTGTTATTGCTAGGAGTGGGTTTCCACTTAAAAAAAAAACAAAACTGTAAAATAGTTGAGAGAGATATGACACATCTTTGACCTAGCACCCAGCTAAAGATATAAAACATTGTGAATATAATTCAATCACTGAAGGTTCTCTTTGAGTGTGGTCTACAATGAAATGTCCGTCTTTCTCACAATTCTTTGGCACTTCTCTTTCTGGCTGTCTTTGATGTCCCATAGTTCCTTGGCACTTCCCTTATTGGCTGTCTTGGATTTGTTTTGCCTCTGACTAGGAGTAATGCCGTATCTAGTCTTTCTGTGGCTCTGGTATCCTGTCCAAGTTAGTTTCTCATCATGTGCTCCAGTAGCAGATCAATAGACCTATTTGGTAGGTTCTGAGAGACTTCTTCCTTGGTAGCCAGCTCTTTGGGAACCCACGGAAGGGGTCTCCCACCCTGGAGTCCAAAATCCAGCTCAGCAGCTGTCACTGTTGCTGTACTAAGTCTCTTTCCTCCTGAAGAAATAGGGCCGTGGCTGGAGTGACTGCTATAAACACATCTGGGCTGGCTCTCTGTGCCGAGGAGGTGAGCAGCCACCTCCCTCTCCTTCCCTATCTTGACCAGCTTTAGCAGTTGAAGGAGAGATTCAGGGGGGATGTTGAGTTCAGTCAGGCTGAGCTTGGAGCAGAGGGTGGCACCAAATTTTGCTCCTGCCCAAACCTGTTATGAGTTCTAAATAAGAAAGTTCGATGGGCAGTGTCCTCTGTACCAATGCCTGTCGTGGCTATGTAATTGCAGACACAGTCTTGCCAGGCTTCTGGATTGAGTTTAAGAATTAACATGCTGTATTCACACACAAAGCCTGATGTCCAAATGTTCAGCCAAACCCACTTGAGAACACAAATTACCTCAGAAATTAGATTCCTCAGATACTCTACTGGCAGCCTCATTTGGGGATTCGAGTGCCTCCCCCTGCTGTAGTTTCTGGTCATGCCTGAACCAAAACTCAAATGTCTGTTCTGCATACCCAGGAGCTTTGTCTCCACACATAAACTGGATCCTATTTTCCTGTTAAAAACCCCTAATGGCTTCTCTTGACACTTCCCAAGATCTGTAAGGCCCTACATGATCTAACTCCTATCTACCCTTCCAAATCATCTCATATCTCTCTTCCCTTTTCTAGGTTTCTACCATATTGACCTTCTTTCATTTCCACAAACGTGCTAAGCAGTTTTCTGCCTCACACATGCTGTTTTCTTAGCCTGGAAAATTTTCCCCTCCTGCCAACAACTGGATTTCAACTTAAATACCACCTTCTCTGACCACCTTAACAAAAAGTAGTCACATACCTGGTATTTGTTAACATAGTGCTAATCACAATTTTTTATTCCTTTTTAAAATTTTTCTGTTTCCTAGGTCGGTCTCCTCAGCAAGTTTATAAGTTCCATGAGGCCAGATCTTGCATCTCTTTTTTTCTAAGCATTGCTTCTGCTGCATCCTACAAATTTTGATATGTTGTATTTTCATATTCATTTAGTTCAAAATACTTCTTAATTTCTCTTGAGACATCAGTCTCTTGAGACAGATGTTTAATTTTATCTTGAGACGTTGGCACATTGTTAATTAGAAGTCTATTATTTTGTCTTCAAATATTTTGGGATTTCTAGCTATCTTTCTGCTGTTAATTTCTAGTTTAATTTCATTGTGATCTGAGAGCACACTTCGTATGATATTTATTCTTTTAAAGTTGGCGAGGTATGTTTTATGATCCAGAACGTGGTCTATCTTGGCAAATGTTCCATGTGAGCTGGAGAAGAATGTATATTCTGCTGCCTGTTGGATGAAGTGTTCTGTAAATGTCAATTAGATCCAGTTGATTAATGGTTATGTCTCTCTTTTTCACCATTGAATTCCCAGGATCTAACAGAGAACTTGGCCTAGAGAATGTGCTCCACAAACATTTATTGAATAAGAGGAGAGAGAGGAGAGAAGAGCAAGGGAAGCACAGTACAGTGAGCTCACATGTTATTCCCTTGATTAAAAGCTTTCAGTAGTTCACTATTAACTGCACACTACATTTTAACTATTGTTCTTCCTACTCAGCAGTACTATGTCACAATCTGTTTACCATATTTCTTCTCTTGTTAACACACACAATTATTTTATGTATCACTGTAAAAGGGAAAAAATCCACTGCCAAGAAAATCGTGAGATACCATTAATTTCAAAGACGTTTAACTATGGAAAAACCAGAGTCATAGAGTTGATGAATTACTGTAGTTAGCTAAAAGTCTGTCTTACCTGCTGGATGGCTCCATACCTTCTTTCCCTTTGCACCAAGCACAACATGTGACATTGAATAGATGCTCAATGACATTACTTATTTGATGTGTCGCTGATTCCCCACCACCAGCCACCTTGCTCTCCTTCATTCCCCAGCCCTCATATGTCCTGTGCTCTAATGCTGTTGGGGCTCCTGGCTGGCCAGAGATTTTCATTTCCTTTGAAATGCATTTGCTCCACAAAAACCTGATGCCTTTTCACTTTTCTCATGATCTCGCTATAGGCTGTGAGCTTCATTACAGCTAAATATCTGCCAGACTCACCTGTGTGCTCTTGAAGCTACTGTGAGCAACTGACGTCCTTCCCTCAACACTACTGCACCGAGCCTAGCATTGTCACCAGTGCATGGTAGGTGCTTTGGCACACAATGAGGAAGAGAATTTGGGCAGGGAGAACTTTTGGAAGCTTGAAATGAGTTGCTAATGACTCCTGCCTATTCACTAAGCTGGCCATTCCCTAGGCTTTACTTATTTTTAATATCTACTTAGAATAAGCAAAAAGAAGTAAGTAAAACTCAGGGTTCTTCACCCCAGTCAAAGAAACCCTATTCCTTTTCATCCCTTTTATATAGGACTTCTTTAAAAGAAGGATCCCAAATGGGCATCGTGGTGGAGTGAATGTAGCCACTCAGTTCACCCAGCGGGCGTTTTCTTAAACATGTGAATTGGCTGTGCCTTCTCCAGTTGGCCAGCACATCATTTCCTAACCATTTTACTGCAATAGATTCGTACATTCCTATTACCCACTGGACCCTTGAAAGCATCTGAATTTTTGACCCCTGCCTTGAACGTGTGGTTTTCTTCTCCGGGAGGACCTCTAGCTCACTCTGTCCCCTTAATTTTCTTACCCTCATTTTGAGATTAATTGGCCATTAGAGATGGGTCAATTTCTCTAACTGTAGGGAAAACTATACCCTGAAGTTGAAATAAACTGGTTATAAAAATGTTTATTAGATATATTTATTGGTGCAGGGTGTAGCTATAAAAATAATCCCTGCGTCTATTGCCACAAGGCTCAAATACCCATGATATTTATGAGGCACTATTGGAGAGGGGCGGGAGAGAGAGAGAATAAAAAATATTGTCACAATGTTAACATTTAAAATCGCATGAAGATTTTGGGGATCTGAGACCTCCCTCTAACCCCAGGTCTAATTCACACCTTCCAAACCGATCTTTCCTGTGTTTTTGTTTGGATTTTAGTAAAGCGCAGGCAGGGGGAGATGGTGTTGGATGAAATTGTAAAGACCTGGAGTGGTTCTAGTGAGTCCTTTCATTCACAGCCACAAGGGCAAGTGTTGTTTCATTTCCTTTTCTAAGCCAATTGGAGGTAGAAGACAAGAAATTAAGTTAAAAATAAAACTGAAATGCTTGCCTCTGTTTAAGGAATAAAAATGTTTCCTGGAATTGGCTGCTTTTAGTCTTTTAATAGTAGTTTCCATTTCACTTTCCCCTCTACCTCACCTTTTCCCCTGCCTTCTGCCCCCTGCATGCTACTCACCCTCCTGAAAAAAATTAAAGTTCCCCAATGCTTATCTGAAGAACACTGAGACCCCTGTATTGGTTGAAACCCTATGAGGGTAATAGAAGAGTAGTGGGTTCTGAAACAGTGACCATTATTTTTTCTACTTGGCCAATTTAAAGTCAAATTTATTAGGTTTCATAGTTATTTTCCAAGTAAGACTTTTTAATTCACAGACTAACCTATTTAAAGCTGCTGTGAGAAATTAGACCTGTTAGAAATAAACCACGCTCATCTTGTAAATTATTTTGAATTTTAGCCTGGAATTCTCCTGGCATTTATATAAAAGTAAAAATTTTCTACTCAGCACACCAAGAACAGAACCTTTGAAAACACAGATACCATCTCTGCTGCCTTTTGTGGTTCTAACCCCAAGTCCCTTCTCATTTTCTATCTATTATGGGGTCAATCCTTTAATTTATAGGTCTTTTTTGTTAATGAGATATAATTGACATATAAATTTGTGTAAGTTTAAGGTATACATGTTGATTTGATACTCTTATATATTGCATATTGCCACCATAGCATTAGCTAATGTCTCCATCATGTCAAATAATTATCATTTCTTTTTTTTAAATTTTTTTTCTTTTTTGTGAGGAAGATCAGCCCTGAGCTAACATCCGTGCTAATCCTCCTCTTTTTGCTGAGGAAGACTGGCCCTGAGCTAACATCTATTACCAATCCTCCTCTTTTTTTTTTCCCCCAAAGCCCTAGTAGATAGTTGTATGTCATAGCTGCACATCCTTCTAGTTGCTGCATGTGGGACGTGGCCTCAGCATGGCGGGAAAAGCGGTGCGTCGGTGCGCGCCTGGGATCCGAACCTGGGCCGCCAGCAGCGGAGCGCGCGCACTTAACTGCTAAGCCACGGGGCCGGCCCATCATTTCTTTTTTATGGTAAGAACATTTCAGATTACTAGTCTCTTAGCAACTTTCAATTATATAATATAATATTGTTAACTATAATCACAATACTGTGCATTAGATTCCCAGAACTCATTCATCTTCTAACCGCAAGTTTGTGCCCTTTGACCAGCATCTCCCCAATTCCTCCCTCTAGCCCCTGGTAAACCACCATTCTACTCTGTTCCTACGAGTTCAGTTTTTTTAGATTCCACATATAAGTGATATCATACAGTATTTGCCTTTCTTGCCTGACATCTCACTTAGCATAGCACTCTCAAGATCCATCCATGTTGTCACAAATGGCAGGATTTCCTTCTTTCCCATGGCTCAATCATATTCCATTGTATATATATGTATACCACATCTTCTTTATCCATTCATCTGTCGATGGACACTTAGGTTGTTTCCATATCTTGGCTATTGTGAATAATGCTGCAATGAACATAGGAGTGCAGATATCTTTGTGATATCCTGTTTTCATTTCCTTTAGATATATACCCAAATGTGGGATTGCTGGATCACAGGATAGTTCTATTTTTAATATTTTGAGGAAACTCCATGCTGTTTCCCACAGTGGCTGTACCAAGTAACATTCCCACCAACAGTACACAAGCGTTCTCTTTTCTCTACATCCTCACCAATATTTATCTCTCACCTTTTTGATGACAGCCATTCTAACAGATGTGAGGTGATAGCTCATTGTGGTTTTGATTTGCATTTCCCTGATGATTAGTAATGTTGAGCATCTTTTCATGTTCCCGTTGACCACGTGTGTCTTTTTTTGGAAGAAAATTTTTTCAGTTTCTCTGCCAATTTTTTAATCAGATTTATTTTTGTTTTCGTATTTTGAATTGTATGAGTTCTTTATATATTTTGGATATTACCCCTTATCAAGTATATGGTTTGCAAATATTTTCTCCTATTCCATAGGTTGCCTTTTCATTTTGTTAATTGTTTCTTTTGCTGTGCAGAAGCTTTTTAGTTTGATGTAGTCCCACTTGTTGGTTTTTGCTTTTGTTGCTTGTGCTTTTGGTGTCATATACAAAAAATCGTTGCCAAGACCCATGTCAAGGAGATTTTTCCCTATGTTTTCTTCTAGAAGTTTTATGGTTTCTAGTCTTATGTTTAAGTCTTTAATCCATTTTGAGTTAATTTTTGTGAGTGATGTAAGATAGTGGTCCAATTTCACTTTTCTGCCTATGGTTATCTGGTTTTCCCGACAACATTTATTGAAGAGACTATTCTTTCCCCATTGAATATTCTTGGCTCTCTTGTCAAATATTAGTTGACCATATATGTGGGGGTTTAGTTCTGGGCTCTTGATTCTGTTCCATTGCTCTATGTGTCTGTTTTTATGCCAGTACCATACTGTTTTGATTACTATAGCTTTGTAGTATAGTTTGAAATCAGGAAGTGTGATGCTCCAGCTTCGTTCTTCTTTTTCAGGATTGCTTGGACTATGCAGGGTCTTTTGTGGTTCCATACAAATTTTAGGATTGTTTTTTCTATTTTTGTGAAAAATATCATTGGAATTTTGATAGGGATTGCACTGAATCTATAGATGGCTTTGGGCAGTATGGACATTTTAACAATATTAAATTTTCCAATCCACAAACATGGAATATCTTTCCATTTATTTGTATCTTCTTCAATACTTTCATCAGAGTCTTGTAGTTTTTAGTTTACAGATCTTTCACTTCCTTGGTTAAATTTATTGCTAAGTATTTTACTCTTTTTGATGCTATTGTGAATGGGATTGTTTTATTTATTTATTTTTCAGATATTTAGTTATTAGTGTATAGAAACAGAAATGGTTTTCTGTATGTTAATTTTATATCCTGCAACTTTACTGAATTCATTGATTAGTTCCAAGAGTATTTTGGTTGAGTCTTCAGGATTTTCTATATATAAGTTCATATCATTTGCAAACAAAGACAATTTTAATTCTTCCTTTCCAATTTGGATGCCTTTTATTTCTTTATCTTACCTGACTGCTCTAACTAGGACATCTAGTACTATGTTACATCAGAGTGGTGAGAGTGGACACCCTTGTCTTGTTACTGATCTTAGAGGAAAAACTTTCAAATTTTCACCGTTGAGTATGGTGTGAGTTTATTATATATGGCCTTTTTGATGTTGAGGTATGTTCCTTCTATACCCAATTTGTTAAGGGTTTTTGTCATGAAATGTTGTTGTATTTTGTCAAGTGCTGTTTCTCCATCTATTGAGATGATGTAATTTATAGGATATTTTATGGATCATTACATTTTAATTATGACTACAAAGTAAAGATTGATATGTTTCAGAGTTTATAATCCAACTATTGAATGTAAATGGATTACTAAGCATATAAAAGGTTATAGAGTCAGTATAAAAGTATACTAGTAATAATAATAATACAAATATTTATTGGGCACTTATTACTTATCAGTCTTTTTCAATATTAAATTCTCAGTTATAAATATTACTTATTTAAATATTTATTAAGAGGAAAAATTAAATAAATGAGAATTGATGACATCTGTAGTTCATTTTCAAAAAAAAAGTTTATTACAGGCAGATCCTCCAATTAAACAATTGTGACACACACAATACAGTGGTGCACCCCTCATTTCGGGGGGGGGGGCGTTTGGATCACAATTACAGAATCATCAAGGTAAAGAGAGATTGAGAGACTTTCAGAGCCATCTTTTGTGTGAGAGGAGAGTCATACTGGCATCATCCTGGATGATTGGGAATCTGTCCTAGTTTTTTCTTTCTTTCTTTTTTTAGAGTGGCCCTAAGCTAACATCTGTGCCCATCTTCCTCTCTTTTATATGTGGGTTGCCGCCACAGCATGGCTTGATGTATGGTGCAGGTCAGCACCCAGGATATGAACCTGTAAACCTGGGCTGCTGAAGCAGAGCCCACTGAACCCAACCACTAGGCCACTGGGCCGGCCCCGTGTCCTGGTTTCAAATATGTTGCATTTCAGCAATTCTAGACAGCTTGGGTGGGGGTAAGGTCAATAAGCTTCAAAATGATCTAAATTTTAAGAAATTACTTTCACTGGCAATCAAAATTAACTTAATGGTATTCTTCTTCATGACATTTGCATGACTTTAAAAAAAACTCTACAGTCCCCTAGGGTCCCATCCCAAATAACTTACACATGTGTACAGATATTATTGTCCTAATAGGAGAATCCTTGTTTTTTCATATAATAAATAAAATACAATGGATTTATAAAATTCAGTATGAGTTTATTTACAATATTGCATCCTATAGCATTAGTACTACTGGCATGCTGACCTGTTTTGAATTTTGCTAAATCCAAGAACGTCCTTAACAGGAAGGAATTGAAAACATCATTTTCCCCATAGCAACAAATGAACCAGTCATTTCTCTGATATACATTAAGACTTCCTGACTGAATTCTTCTCATCACTGTGATCTTTTGATCCATTCTAATCAAGGAACACTAACCGTTTTAGAGTGCGTGAATACAGACATCATCATCTATAAAAAAATTTCCTGGCTGAAATAGTAATCAGTTCAATATTGAATTAAAGAAAACACTAGGAAGCAGGGTTAAGAAATTACATGTGGTTTAAATTCCTTTAGGGCAAACTGCATTTCAAATTAATGATGATTCACTCTTTTTATTTTTAATGATTTTATATGTATTTTTAAATAAGTAATATATGCCTAGAGCATAAAAGGCAGAGTACAAAATGGTGTGCATGGGAAAGTAAATATTTCTCATCAGTGGAAATACTATTAACTGGATATATAAACCATTTTGGATAGCAAACTGGCATTAGTTAATGAGGTTGAAAGTATGGAATTTCCACTTGTATTAAAGAAATGACTAGATCATTGGATCAATTCTCCCACTGACAACTAAAAAAGCTTGAAAGTATTTTAACTGAATCTTATCAAATGCATCAAAGAGCTAACAAGATGCTGAGGAAGGATATTTGAGATCTCTTTGAAAGAAATTTTGAAAAAGTTGGAGTACAGGGCCATCCAGAGGTGGGGACCGTGGGAAACCTTATCTCACTGTGAGATGAGACCCTAGGGGGTTGCATCCCAGGAGTCAGGAGAGACTCGGAAGGAAAGTAGCCCCTGCACAGACCACAGACCTGCTCCAGCTCCTCAAGGAGGCCCTGTGATTGCATGATAATTCTGGCCCTTGACAGAAGGAAATGAAAATCCTCTCTGGAGGAAAAGAACATCATCCTAGGCCTCAACTTTTCTCTAGAAAAGAAAATGTGCAGATGCTATGATTCCCCTACCCCCATCCAGGTACGTAACTTCAGAAAACTGTAGCCATATATACCAGGGGACATGCCCAGGACATTCATTGCAATACGGTGATGACTAAAAACTGGAAACAACCCAAATGTTCATCAACCAGACGAGATATTCATATAACTGAACAATATAGAGCAGTAGAAATCAATGAACTACCGTTGAATGCATCCATATGGATAAATCTCACAAATAAATATTCAGCAAAAAAAATGTAGCAAGAAATTACATATAGTATGATACTAATAATACAAAGTTCTAACATAAGCAAAACTAATATGTTGTTTAGGAATATATATACATGTAGTCAAGCTTAAAAGCAAGGGAATAATGAATATAAAATTCATTGTAGTATTGGGCCAGCCCCCATGGCCTAGTGGTTAAGTTCTGTGCACTCCACTTTGGTGGCCTAGGTTCAGTTCCCAGGCACAGACCTACAACACTCAGTGGCCATGTTGTGGTGGCGGCTCACATACAAAATAGAGGAGGATTGGTGATAGATGTTAGCTCAGGGCCAATCTTCCTCAGGGGAACAAAGAAAATTCAGGGTAGTATTGCCCCTGGTGCAGGGAGCTTCAGCCACATTAGTTGTGTTCTCTCCAGAGACAACCATTCTTGATCCTCCAAATATACCCTAGGCACACAGATTCACTTTGGAAAGACAAAGAGTAGGTTCCTTTTACTGTTATAAGGCCAGTCTGCAGTTTGTGCAATGGCTACTTTCCTCCCAGGTTTATCAGTACTCCTGGGATGCAGTCCCCTAGGGTCCCATCCCGAAGCGGGAACTTACAGCATCTCTCAAATCATATCAGTTAGATGTAGCCTAGTATGTCCTTTTCTCTCTGATCAGTCTTTGGAATAGCATTTGTCTGGCTGCGAAATGCTGCTATTGCTTCCTCCAGAATCCAGGCTCAGCAGGGGTAGAAGCGAAAGAGGAGAAGAAGAGAAGCAGCTAGCTCATGCCCACTTCTTTCCCACTGCAGACTTCTCTCCTGGAGTGGGATCAAGCTGGGGTTGAGGAGAGCTTTGACTTCAAATGAGGGTCAAGGTTTTTTTTTTTATTATTACAGTAAACTGTTCTTATTGACTACTGCAGAGAGAGTATTTTGAGGTAGAACTAATTAGAATTTTTTATTATCTGTGAATAACCAGAGGAAACTATGGAACCTGCCTGTGATGTTCTCCAAGAGATGGGGAGGAGACCACTCCACCGAGTGAGTCTGCGCGTGTAGTAATGGTGGGGGGGAGAGTGCATTCGCTTACAGCGAGTCCCACATACCAATTTCACAATAATTGGGTACAAAAACTGATTCACTAGATTAACCCAAGCTTTCTATTCCCCCTGGAAAATGTGATGACTGAGATCACAGGAAACTTAGCTCCTGGTGAACCAAAGAACTCTGTCCGCCCAACAGATGTGAATGCCGGCCAAGAGTCAGTGTGTGTGTTCCAAACCTGTTTATGCCAGTTACTTAATGTAGTTACTTAAGTTAATGAAATGTTATGAAACCAATGGGTAGAAAAAGAAAGTTGTTACATGAAGACCAAGTTGAATATTTTGGAAAGTCTTGATAAAGTTGAGTGGAATTGGGTGTACATACAACAACAGCCAAAGACTGAGAAAAAATATAAAAATATAGAAGGGTTCTGTGTTCAGATTGTTTCACAAATATCTCTGAAGTCTACCTCTTAAATGAGGAATGTATAAAATTGAAGGATCTGAGAGAATTATTTCCAGGTCCTTTCTAGCTGTGTCATTTTATGATTTTTAAAGTAAAAATATTTATATCATCTTTATAAAAATGGATAGAATTTGTAAAATGCATTAGTCTCTGAAAGTGTGCTATAAGTAGCAGATAACTTTGTACATTCAAAGGGAGAATGATGCTACAAATATCTTAGGTTTTAGGTTTCTTGATATAGATGCTCTTGCACACTGCTCGAATTGCATTCATGGTCCCTTTAGGCTGATAAGCTTCTGGATCAATAAATATTTAGACAGGAGCTAAAATTACTGATCGTATTATTCGATCTGTCAAAGGTGACATTTTTAGGATTGCTTTTGTCCAGTTGAAAATTTCTTTATGTTCCATCATGCTTCTCCAGCGAATTGGGTCCTAAGCTTCATGAGTACAAGATTTTCATTACTGTGTGCTTTGATCACATAAATACTCTGCAATAAGTTATTTGGGAAATGTAGATTTGTTTACTGAGATCAAAAGGGTTTTGTGTATGTGGCTATTTTTGTTGTTGGTGGTGATAGTGTTAAGATAAAAAGAGAAGCTTTGAAGAACATATGTGTTCTCCATTATAAAGTCTATTCAAAATGTTGGTTCATTGAGGGCCTCTGCATACAGATCACTACTTTAGGGATTGAGAAGACATCAAAATAAACAGAATTTGGTCACATGGCTCCTGACCTCACCTTGCATAAGAAAATAGCATACAAATTCATTGACAGGATTTTCTTTTTTCCAGGTCCTCCAATTCTCTACGCCTTCTGTTTTTCCAGTCCATACATCTTTGTTTTTGTCTTTATAAATAAAGTAGAACACTCCCAACATGAATGTAGTTGAAATAATTCATTGCTGATTGTAGCAAAATTCATATTGATTGGAGTAAAGTTAGTTATGGGGTAGCCCCAAGTAATTAGATATGAAAAACTGAAACTTAAAATCTTAGATATACTTCACAGAATGAATAAAGAGTTGCCTTAAATTGTTAGTATTATTAGAGTTGTGGTTCCTCAGTAACTCAACTACATCCACAATTAAAGCAGGATTTCATTAAAGAAAAATGTTTTCAGGCCAGCCCAGAGGCGTAGTGGTGAAGTTCACGTGCTCCACTTCCGCGGCCAGGGTCCGAAGGTTCAGATCCCGGCGCAGACCTACGCACCACTTATCAAGCCATGCTGTGGCAGGTGTCCCACATATAAATTAGAGGAAGATGGGCATGGGTGTTAGCCCAGGGCCAATCTTTCTCAGCAAAAAGAGGAGGATTGGCAACAGATGTTACCTCAGAGCTAATCTTCCTCACCAAAAAAAAAGAAAGAAAAATGTTTTTGATTACCTCACTCTGTCACAAGAATCTCCTTCTTTGATCAATTAATTTTCCTTTTGTCAAGATGTGTGTGTACTTTGTCTACATGCCTAACTCATGGGTTTGCAGTAACAGACTGGGTTCCTTTTCCAGCTCTCCCACTTTCTATCGGTGAGAGCACGTTAGGCTTTCTAGCCTGGGTTTTCTAATCTGTAAAATGGAAACAACACCCCAACCACAAAGAATGCTGTGCATAGTGGGCATATCATTAATGTTGATTCCTTCTTTCATTTCAGCACAGTTATCAGACCATGTCCAATTTGAGGAATTTTAAATTAGTTGCTAAATTGTGGTACGGTAAGAGGAGGCCTGGGTTTGATGAATATAAACTTCCACTGAGACAGAGCTTTCACATTTGGCTTGGTTCACAGTAAAATGAACTACTTGAAGAAGAATAAAGACAGACTTGGGAACATAATCAAAATAAATTCAATGCAAATCAGTGGTAGCCGCAATTTGCTGATATTCTTCAGTAAAGAACATAGAAAATAGACCTGGGGATGTGATCACTGGAAATGTTTGATGCTGTGTGAAGGAATAATTTTTTTCTTTCACTGTTATTACTAAATCATGGCTGGATTGTGTTTAACCCATACTGTATAAATCATCTAATGAGGATTCATTTCTATCTAATTTTTTGTTGTGAGATACAAATATTGACCACTTCAAGAAACATGAGATAATAGTTACCTAGTAATAGATGGTTTTTAAGACGAGATAATAGTTACCTAGTAATAGATGGTTTTTAAGACCTACTGAATTAAATCTGATTCAGGGACTATAAATTTACATTTTAAAGAAGCACTCCACATGATTCTTGTGCACACAACCGTTAATTTAGAACCACTAGAAAAAGGGCTTTTAGTAATTGCTGTATGTCGAAACCTTTCAGATCTTAAGGAATACTACAGGGCTGTTAGGAGCATACTGGTGGTTGAGAAATTTGCTTTGATATCATTGAAGAAGGTAACACTATGACATTGTCTGTGGCTTGAGGTAAAATCATGACATTGCGTATCGAGAAAGGCAAAACCCTTCTGTTGACTGTCCCAAAAGGCTCAAGGATAATTGGATTTTCCAAGTAGGTTATGACAAAAGCTGCTTTGGAACTGCTTTGGGGCTTGCTGAGGGGTTCTTGCCACATGCCGGCGACCTCCGGGACCTGTAAAGTTCCCTGAGGACACTGAGCACAGGACACTGCCCTATTAAATGGCATGAATCGCTACAGGGATCTTGAAAAACACAAATGAAAGCCAGATAGAAGCTCAAATGCTGGTCTCGAATACCACTGCTGAGGTCAGATATTCCTATTGTATATCCTTTGTTTTTTTGCTGAGGAAGTTGGCCCTGAAGTAACGTCTGTGTCCATCTTCCTCTGTTTTGTATATGGGATGTCACCACAGCATGGCTTGATGAGTGGTGCATAGGTCCGCACCCGGGATCTGAAACTGCGAACCCCGGGCCGCAGAAGTGGAGCGTGCAAACTTAACCACTATGCCACCAGCGCAGCCGCATATTGTATATCTTTTAACAACAACAGTAAAATAGAATATTCCTAAGTATAGAGAAGTATATTTGTATGAAATCATGTAAAGGAACACCAGATGCTTTGAAAAAAATTTATTGCTGATTATTTTGTTATTTAGTATCTCTGTGTATGATTTTAAAGTCTAAGTTTATATTGTGCTTTTTTCCTGTATAACCATGTTTTAAACTGCACTTTGTTGTTAATGTCGTTGAGTCAGTTCCAACTCCTGGTGACCTTGTGTACAGCAGAGCAGAATCCTGCCTGGTGTTTTTGCACCATCCTCTCACCTTCCTGTGCTCTATCAGACAATGCTCCACTGCTATTCATAGGGTTTTCATGGCCAATTTTTTGGGAAGTGGATGGCCAGGTCCTTCTTCCTAGTCTGTCTTAGTCTGGAAGCTCTGCTGAAACCTGTCTACCATGGGTGACCCTGCTGGTATTTGAAATACTGGTGGCATAGCTTTCAGCATCACAGCAACTGGCAGCCACCACAGTATAACAACCAACAGATGGGTGCTGTGGTTCTCTGACCGGGAAATGAACCCAGGCTGCAGTGGTGAGAGTGCCAAATCTTAACCACGAGACCGCCAGGGCTGGCTTAAGCTGTACTATGACGGCTAAATTCAGTTGCAGAAACATGAATAAATTCTTCAAAAGCCAGCAGTAGCAAGGCTCACAAGTAAGGAAGGCTCATCCTACTTGTTAGTTACCACAAACCTCATTAGCTAGGTCAGGGTCTTCACAAGGAGTGATCAGGCCTCTGGGAACACATAAGGACCTTCCAAGGGACACCCAGGCAGACAGGTGGTTCTCAGGGAATCAGTTTCCAGAACCTCAGCTTTAGGTGGTCTGAGAACAATTCTGTGGTTTAGAGGTCATACAGGATATCTTTTCCACCTATGCTTTTACTTTACAGAGAAAGGCCAATCTCTCTCCATAGCTGTTCTTACTATGATGCAATTCCTGGGGTGAGAAAACCTCCATGATGATCCATTGCTGATTGTAGCAAAATCCATATCAATTGGAGTAAGTTAGTGACAGAGTAGCCCCAAGTAATTAGATATGAAAAACTGAAACTTAAAATTAGACATAGGGGCCGGCCCGGTGGCGCAAACGGTTAAGTGCACGCACTCTGCTTCAGAGGCCCGGGGGTCACCGGTTCGGATCCAGGGCGCGCACCCTGATGCACTGCTTGTGGAGCCATGCTGTGGCTGCGTCCCGTATAAAGTAGAGGAAGATGGGCACGGATATTAGCTCAGGGCCGATCTTTCTCAGATAAAAAGAGGAGGATTGGCATCAGATGTTAGCTCAGGGCTGATCTTCCTCACACACACACAAAAAATCTTAGACATAGCTTCACAGAATGAATAAAGAGTTGCCTTAAATTGCTAGGTTAGAGTCTGCACAAATAAAGAGAAATGTGAATTATTGTTATTGGTATCGAGAAAGTGAATGCCTCTAATGACTGGATAACTAATCTTTTTTCATTTCAAAATGATTTCTATATCTTTGCTTTCAAAAAATTAAAGGAAGATCTAACGAATAGATAATTAAAAATACTTCTTGCTGATAGATCATTATGTGATTTTTGGCATGTGAGTGGCAAGGAGTTCAAAGAATCGAGTAACATTACTAGAAGAAAACTCATTACATTCCCAGCTACTAACTTATGTGAACAAAGTTCCTCAGCACTTATATAAAAAAAATAATTAAAAATAAGAATAAAATTAATGCTAGATCCTGACTCGTTCTAGCAATAAAAAAGTCACATATAGATGCATTGATTGAAAAGTAAGAACTCATTCATCTCCTTAAGAGATGCATAATGTTAAATAATTTAATTGTCAAAATTTGTAATATATTTATGTTGTTTTGATCAATAGTGTACCAGTTATGATGGTAATGATAGTGCAAACCAGAAGATTTTTTTAAATACTTAAGCCTTATGATCACTGGAAATTAAATTTTCATTATATTTCCATTTATATACATATTTTTCTTTCAGGAAATCATGATAGGGTAAAGACTTTTCAATTATAAAATATATTGTATTAGGTTAAAATTCTGGGGAGGAAGTGAAATGGGGAGGAGGGAGAAATTTCCAACTATTACAAAAAGCACATGTTCCTCTTTTTAGTAGAGATATGATAGGTATCAAGTCCTCGTGACCTTCACATTCCACTGGACATATTTTAAAATGTAATATGAGTTTTAAGTGTCAATATTTACAACATGCCAGAAATTACATTATTTTAAACTACTAAAAGTATCTAAATATGTTAGATATTTAAAATCTAGATGTAGATTTAAAATTTTTAAATGTTGGGAAGGTACACAGTTTTTCAAAATTGTTTTATAGGACACAGCAGCAAAACATTTAAAGACCACTGGTAGGCCAGTAGTAATTTGCAAATGTCTGCAGATGTCTGGATCTGAGAATCTGCAAATGCCTGGATTATTAAATGGGTTGTTACGATTGTGGGTGTCAAGATCCCGGCCCAGCCAGAGGTTCAGGCTGAGTAGCTGTGATGTGGACCAGAGCTGCCCTCAGGGGATTCTGATGCCAGTAGTCCAAGGATGCAACTTGAGAAGTACATTTGCTCTAAGCTTTCTTTCTCCCCAGTTTTGGGAAATGTGGTGGGTCACAGGTGTAGATTTATCTATATGCGTATGTTAGTGATATAATAGGACTTGCCTTGCAATTTGAATTCTTAAATTTGTGGGATAAAGTTACCCGGTTTTATTACTTCCTTATTGCTGTCCATATATTTCCTCCCAAAGTCCATCCATGGCAACAGTTAGAGGCCACGTAAGAAGCCATTAAAACTGCTAAAGTTCAATGAGCAGGGCTTCAACTTCATTGCCCTCCACCTGAACATTCATTCATTCGTTCATTCAGGGCACAGGATGGGACCTGAGGAGCTGAAAAAGAATCAGACAAGCTTCCTACCTTCAAGTAGCTCCCATTCAAGTGAGTGATACAGCCACAAGAACCAATAATTTTAATGTATTGAGTAAACCTCAGAACAGAGAAAAGAACTAAAAGCCTTGGAAACACAAGTAATGAGCTACAAACTCTGCCTTGAAGAGTTGGAAAGGTTTCAAAGAGGGAGTGACAGAATTAAGTCTGAGCCCCAAACAGCAAAATGGGAAAAGAACCAAGTAAATCATTCACCACAAAACACACACACACACCTATTTGTAATGCAATTCTTACACTAACTATCTGAAGGGTAGACCTCACAGGTTAAGGGCATAGCCTCCCACAAGACTGCTCTCACTGCAGCTGCAAGTTTGGAGATTCCCCAGACACCCACACTTCTGACCAACTGGCTACAAATTCAGGGGTTCCCATGACCCCTTCAAGTTTGATAATTTGCTAGAATGACTCACAGAACTCAGGAAAGCACTAAACTTAGGATTACAGTTTTATTGTAAAGGATACAAATCAGAAACAGCCAAATGAAGAGACCCCTTGGCCAAGTCTGAGAGTGTCCCAAATGCGGAACTTCTGTGTCATTAGGACATGTCACTGTCATATTGATGTGTATCACCAACCAGAAAGCTCACCCCATCTTCAGGCATCCAAAGTTTTTATTGGAGTTTTGTTAGGTAGGCATGGTTGATGGAATCATTGGCCACAGGACTGAAGTCAATATCCAGCCCTCCCCACAGCACCCCCAGAGGTCAAGCTGATGTCATGTGGCTCCAATCCCCAAATCTCAAATCACACGGTTGGTCTTTTTGACCAGCCCCTATCTTGAGTCATCTCATTAGCACGAACTCAGGTGTGGTCTGAGGGGTCCAACAAGAATAATGAGGGCACTGCTATTACTAAGGAAATTCCAAGGATCTAGAGGTTATCTCCTAGGAACCAGGGACAAAGACTAGCCAAATTCTTCATTGTACAATGTTATTCTTAAAACCCTTTCGTTGTTTTGCATTACCTCTAGGATATTTACCAACATGGTCTACGTGGCCCTGCATTGTCATTTTTCAGCCTTCTTTACCAGTCTCATTTCCCCCCTCACTCCCTGCTCACAGACACACTAGGCTTCTTTCAGTTCCTCAAATACATTAGCCACCTTCCTGCCAAACAACACTTCCACATGATATTTTTTCTTCCTGAAACAATCTCCATCCTCAACTTAATAAATCCTATAAATATTTAGATTTTAGCTCAAATATCCTTCACAGAGCAGGTCTCAGGTCTCAGGTCCTCCTGTGGTCTGGCCTCATGAAGCAGTACTTCTCATTCATAGCACTGTTTACATTTGTGATCAAATGCTTAGTTGTGTAATGACTTGTTTATTTCTTGTCTCTTTTGCTAGAATGGAAATTCAATAAGACCAGATACTATATTATCAGGGCCTAACACAGCACCTTGCCTATAATACTTGCTCAATAAATAATTTCTGGATGAAAAAAAGAATGGAATCAATAAATGAGTAAATGCTCCTTTTAATCATTCCCAAGAACCCCTATCTTTCCAATAGTGAAAACTTCCTGATCTGCACTATCTGTTTCAAAACTTTTAAGATTTATGTATAGGGACTTCGTGATTTATGAACCCCAGCAGGGTACCTGACACATCATTGCCAAATTACTAGAACCATCTCTTTTCAGTTCATCAGCCCCAAATTATACTCTTTCTCACTCCCAGAGAGTCAAGTTGTCCCTGATCCTGGAGGGCATGTCAACTGATTTATTTTTACTCTTCCTCCCTTTTCCATGATGAATCAGGGTCCACCTCAGAGTACATAACATAATATAAAATTTAAGTCTGCCGTATATGGTAGTTTAGAAGTCTGTAGGTGATAGTTCTGACTTAGCAGCAAGTGACAAATATGTAAAGATTATTTCACTTCGATAAGGCCCTTAATGATGTCAACTCATAATCTCAGTTGTTCTCAATCCTGGCTGCATATTGAAAATATATGGGGTGCTTTTTCTTTTCTAATTGAGATATAATTGACATATAACATTGTTTGCATTTTAGGTGTACAACATCATGATTTGATACATGTATATACTGCAAAACGTTTACCACCTTGAGTTTAGTTAAAATCCATCACCACATACAGTTACAAATTTTTTTTCTCGTGACGATAACTTTTAAGATCTACTCTCTTAGCAGCTTTCAAATATGCAAACCTGTATTGTTAACCTGTGTAGTCCTGTTGACCTGTATAGTCACCATGCTGGGGTGCTTTTAAAACATGCTGATACTCAGTTAAAGCAGAATCTCTGTTTGATGGGGCCCCGGCATTGGTCTATTTTTAAAAGTCCCAGGTGATTGCAATGTACAGTCAGTTATGTCCCACTGGGGTAGCTGCAGCGTTCATCACAGTCATGGCTGGGTACATAAATTCTCTCCCACCCAGGGCACATGTCATATCCCCTAATTTCCTAATTGTTTAACCTTGGTTAAGATGCAAATATACTATCTGTAAAGGGATAGTTACTGTGCAGAAAGCCCTTGGGTGGCTGCCCAGTTCATAAAAATCCCCTTCTCTCAGGGCACCATTGATATACAGTTTTGCTATGTCTGCATATTATAACCCTGCCCTCCTGGCCGTACGTAATTAACACAGAGGTACTATGCTAGTAATGTTTTTTGTAGCATTGCTGACTTCCTGACTTAAATACTTCATGGCCAATTTCAAGCTACCAATGTAATATCATTTGGTTTGCAAAATTCCTGAAAAGTTAACAACTGGTCCTCTCAAGTCACCATGAACCAGCTCCAACACACCCACGGAGCTGAGTCACTTTACTGTCAGCCCCTCAGATAAGATTCAAGCGTACTTCCTGCCCTATTTCCTGCATTTCCCAAGGCTAACTAGTGCAACTCTTTCTTAAATTCTCAAAGACACCTCTCCCATTCATTTTCCTTCCAATAATTTTTTTTCCTTAAGCTAGACACAACCAAGTTTTTCATACGTGCAATAAAAAAAACTTAAAATAATATGATTGCTCACTAATGTATTAACATTTTAGTTTGAGTAAATTTATCAGATGCTCCAGTCCCTGAGAGAAGTAGGGAAACCGTTCAGAGGGCAGGCCGGGTAGAAGAGTTTCAGTGGGGGAGGCTGAGCAGCCAGATGGGAGCTGGAAGGCGCTGTGTGCTTGTTGGGAGACACTGAAGGAAAGGGCCAGGGAGAGTGGAGGACAAGCAAGTCCTAAAAACAAACCTTATTTGCAGAATTCTGCCCAGCATGGCTGCTGGCCTGCTCTACCTCCTTTGGAGAGAATTGCTCAAACGTTTTGAAAGGACTATTGATCCAAACACCATGGAAGCTAGGTTTGCTTGTCTATAAGTACTCCTCTTCGATCCTGCAAACAAGCTGAGATCCCGCAGCTTGGAGGGGTAGGGAAGAGAGGCAGAGGAGTCAGAGATAGCAAATGGGGCAAGGACAATGATGTCTGAGCGTCCTCCCAGGTAAGCCGGGCGCTAAGGCATTGTATTCCTCAATTACAATTGAGACAATTACAAACTTGTCTACAGAATGGTGTGTGTGTATTTAATATGACAAGCTATGTATGTTACTGGAGAAACAACTAAGATTTGGTGCTGATTATATATAATAGGGAGTTAAACTGGGAATAGAAAATCTGATCAAAATAAAGATGTCAGAGTAAAAGTAACACTAAGTACAGTCATTTATTTAAACTCATCATTTGGGCTTAATTATGTCGTTGTTAATTATATGCACATCAGTAAATATATTACCTATAAACTTCGTTCTTTTTTTGACTAATTTATCCTTATAATACTTAGCCCATGTAGGGGAGGAGGACAATTCCTTTACCCTCTAGGTTCTTCTGGCTGGCCTAAGAATTAAATTGACATAAAACAGAATAACAGGAGAAAAATCAAACCAAGTTTAATAACATGTATACATGTGAGAAACCCAGGAAAGCTGAGTAACTCACCAGAATGGCCCAAACTACCAACTTAAATACCATTTTCAGCTAAAGTCAAAGGAGGATGCTGGGGATTGTGGTTGAGGCTTCAAAGGGGAGGAAGGCAATTGACATGGGGATGGAAATGTAAATGTTTGTTAAACAAGTGTTTGCTGGGCTGGCTATAGACAATGTTAACTTATGGTATTAGCTCCTTCCTGGAACAAGCCTTCTATCTTAAATTCTTATAGGCAGTTAGGGGGAAGGTCAAAGTTTCTTTCAGAGTCTTTTGTTCTTAATATATAGAAAATAATAATAATAAGCCAAAATAATCAAGCCAAAGAGACACATTTTGAAGTGGCCAATTCTGATCCCCCACACCCACACAGTGGCATGTTTGCCTACTCAAACTTTTAAAATTTATCAGAACTATTGCTCATATTCTGCCATTCTCTGTCTGACCTTGGGGTACTGTTATGAGAGGGTTAGGGATTCGATCAGAGACATAAAAGAAATTTTCCACTCCAAACAAATGGGACTGAAGGTATATTTTATTATATAGAGGATAGTAAAGACGATAGTCCACAAACAGATCCGAATAGGTGAAATAATAAGAGGGAAAAACACCAGCTTGATTGGAAAGGGAAACACCAGATCGGCTGAGATAGCGGCAGATTCGAATAGGTCATACAACAAGAGGGAAAAACATCAGATCGATCGGAAAGGGAAACACCAGATTGACTGAAGGGAAATGACACAAATCAACCGGAAAGAAAAACACCAGGTTGACCAAAAAGAGAACACAGCAGATCAGTTACTCACAACATCCAGGCCCCACTGCCGGGGAGAGTCCCTTCAATTGACACAGCTGGGTGGGAATCCGATCATCAGAGGTCCTGGGCTGGGCATCCCCTCCACAGGTGAGACTCTCACCAGGCCTCGGTTTCCAGCAGTTTATATAAGCAGTTACAGAGTTTACAGAGCAAGCATTCAGTGTTCCCATGCACAAACGGTTATCAGTGGCATACATGCACTGAGCCTCCTGGTTGTCGTCCCAGCCCGGCAGTCGTGTATGTGCATTGTTTTCCCTGGTTATCGTCCCAGCCTGGCACAGATGGCCAGTCTGCCCCAGGCTGTGACGCCCAAAGGACCTTGAAATTCTTACAAATTGCAACTATCTCCATGGGAGAGAGGCCAGTTCCCGGGAAAAAGGCCAGTTTTCACCACACAGAAAGCAGCTTTGTATTTCTTTGTGTGCTGGTGGCTGTAGGTTAATGGAATGGCCAAACATGGCTGCACTCATGTCAAGACAGGTACTCACTCACTTCTTCTTGTCCTCCCTTTCTTCAGCTGAAAATGACAGTTAGATTAGATCGTCTCTAAGACCCACTCCAGCTCTAACAGTCTATGATTCTAAATATATTTGCACATGCAACTTTTCCTTTATCAGTGGTTCTCAAAGTTTTCTGCACATCAGAATAACTGGGGGAGCCCAGTTATCCTAATGCCCAGGCCAGATTCCATACCTATTGAATCAGATTCTCTGCAAGGGGAAGCCAAGTATCAGCGCTTTTTTCATTATTACTGAGATATATTGACATATAACAGTACATTAGTTTTAGGTGTACAGCATAATAATTTGATATTTGTATATATTGCAAAATGATCAGAACTGTTAATAACACCCTAGGTAAATGCAATGTACTGCCCAGTTTGAGAACTGGTATTCTCTGCCAGTCCTTCTTAAACTTTAAAGTGCATATGAATTTCCTAGGAATCTTATTAATACACAGATTCTGATTCAGTAGGTCTGGGATGAAGCATGAGGTTCTGCATTTCCAATAAGCTCACAGGAGATGCTGTTGCTGCTTGTCAAGGAGTCACACACTGGGTAGTAAAATTGTGGATGACTATTTTGTATTTTGTTCTCTTTCCCAAACCCCAGCATCTCCTCCCCATCCAGCCAATCAGGAAATGAATCAACGTTAGGAGCTCAGAAATAGGGAAGCCATGGTAAAAGAAGGAATGGTTGATTTTGAGGGTCCTGCTGATGATGTAAAGAAATTTAAACTGGAACAAATGGTGACCCTCAGGTCCTATTTGGATGCTGTGATCAGCTGGTCATTGGAATGGCATAAGGAGTGTCCAGGAAAAGGCTGTTTAAAACTTAAGTCCAAGTGAGAACAACCTTTAAAGGATGTGCTGGACAAAAATAACCTGAAAGCCAATATTTGTAAATAAGAAGAGCTGAGAGAAATAAATGGATGCTAAAATACTGTTTATGGGAAATTTTGCTGATGAAACCCTCCTATTGTAAGAAAGAACTCAAATTTTGGGAGAAATGCTTATGAACTCTTTAACTTTAATTTTATGATTACTATATATTGTAACATTGAAATAGAAGTTCCTGCAATCTATTTTAATAAACCTTTATTTGCTTGCACAATAATAAGAAACTAAACAAAGATTGATTTCCATTAAATCTTGCTTTTTTTTTTTTTTTTTGTGAGGAAGATCAGCCTTGAGCTAACATCTGCCAAGCTTCTTCTTTTTTTGCTGAGGAAGGCTGGCCCTGGGCTAACATCCATGCCCATCTTCCTCTACTTTATACGGGATGCCGCCACAGCATGGCTTGACAAGCGGTGTGTCAGTGCGCGCCCGGGATCCGGGCCGGCGAACTCCGGGCCGCCGCAGTGGAGCGCGCGCTCTTAACCGCTTGCACCACCCGGCCGGCCCCAAATCTTGCTGATTTTTAAAATAACTCATCTCATTTTCTGCTAAATGTGTACTTCAACTTTGTGTATTTAATTTAGCAACCTAATAACACCAGCAAGACTGTGACATGTGTAAATGAATTTTGGTGAAGTTGTACCAAGTGTAATTGCTTCAGTACAGCTCTTTATGCCCTTGTATTGCTCTGTTATCAATTATTAACCCTCCTTTTAATGTAAACACCATATTGAACTGTGTCCTGATAATTACTTTTATTACTTATGTTGTCTAAACTTCCCAGAGTGTGTTCCATAGAACACCAGACAGGAAGATCTTCTATCATTCTGTTCAAATAACATTCAGAAATGTTGCATGCATTTCTTTCTCTTGGAGATTTGTACTGCATACTGGCGTGTTATTAAAGGCTCTGTTACTAAAGTCTCTTGCAAAAAATAAAAATACAAAATTAAACTTCTCAATCCACTCTAGGCCACTGCTTTCCCAACCCATTAGTCCATGGAAACCTCCCCCCACCACACATCTGCGTCCCATGGCACGCATCTTGTAAAATGCTTCTCTAGAGGCATAGACCCCAAAATAGAAGTTGAGGGAGTCGTAAAACATTTTGGTATGCTCAATTTCTTTCACTTTCTATTCCCTGAAAAATATCTATTTGAACATATAAATAGCATCCATGAAAATTATTTCTGATAAGACAATGTTTCAGGTAATTAAAAGTCCCAGATAATTAAATTATGGTCTATATTTAATGAATGCTTTATAGTAATTAAATGAACTCTTCTTCTAATTGAAGGCATGACTTGGAGAGTTGATTATCTGAAAGTAATTTTCTAAGCAATAATTCTGTCTCTGTTGAAGCACCAGTTTGAGAAGTGGGCAGACTTGGTTTCCTTAATCAGACTGCACCGTGCGTTGCATCCTGTGTCTCCTTTCACGGATGAAGAATGAGCAGGGTGGCCCACCCGTGGCTTAGCAGTTAAGTGCGTGCGCTCTGCTACTGGCGACCCGGGTTCAGATCGGGGCGCACACCTACGCACCACTTGTCGGGCCATGCTGAGGCCACGTACCCCATATTGCAGCTAGAATGATGTGCAACTATAACATACCTATCTATTGGGGCTTTGGGGGGAAAAAAAAAAAAAGGATGAGGACTGGCAATAGATGTTAGCTCAGGGCGGGTCTTCCTCAGCAAAAAGAGGAAGATTGGCATGGATGTTAGCTCAGGGCTGATCTTCCTCACAAAAATAAATAAATAAATAAATTAATTAATTAAATTAAAAAAAAATGAGCAGGGACACCAGAATTGATGAATTAATTAGATTATAAACTAAACACGGAGGAAAACAAAAGTCTAGAGCCCTCTGTAAACTTAGGAGACAGATCGGAGTTTGGTCTGCTATTGTAGCTAGCCTAGACTGCTTGATTGATGGACAATGTCAGCTTTTTGGACGCTGCTTTTCTTTGGTTCTTTTCCCAGCCTGGTCCTAGAGGTTTATGTCCAAACAACCTACAGGCGTGACACAGATGGACCACAGACGCTGATGTTGCGGTATGTATTCAATCCAGGACAGGGAGTACGATCTCTGTTTTCTGGCACTCTGCCTCTTGAGCCCTGGAACTGGAGCGATTACGACAGGGCACTCCAGGACTGAAGCAGCAGATGCACGGTCAAGACGAGCCAAAGGACACAACCATGTACCCCAGGCCGGGACCAGTAGGGCAGGATTACTCTGGCTGGAAATGGAGATGAAATATCAACCTTCTCTCAGGAAAGGTGAGACACATAGGAAAAAGGACGAGGGCCGGAGGAGATAACAAAAGAAGAAAAAAAACAGGAAGAGGAAAGGAGACCAAGGTAAGGATAGCACACATTAGAAATGGTAGTGGGAGAGCAAGCGGCACGTGCTCTGACAGCCGAGGAGAGGAGAACGAGTGACAGACTTAGAGGTCTGCCACGTGGAGAGGGGGGCAAAAAGCCTCCTGGCCCTCAGAAGTGCAGCAATGAAGGTGTTTGCTTATTCACTCATTCATTCAGCAAATATTTACTGAGTTCTCTCCGTGGGAGGAGCTTAAACCTGACGCCCTCCCACACTCCCCCTTCTTCTATTACAATGAACCGAGGCGATTAGATTCCCTGATTTGCAACAGGGAGAGTGTCACTAAGTTTTTCTGGCCTTATATACTCAGGAGCATGAAATCTGGCAGACAGAACATAGATGAATGATACTGTTTCATGAGAAGGGAATGCCAGCAAAGACGAATGCTGAGGACCAGACCTGTCTCCAACCTCCCGCATATGTGTGTGACATAAAGCCCCCTCCCCACCTCCACATAGTAGATACACCCTGAAGGAGAAAGACAGAATCCCAGAATTCACTAAGAAAACCCTGCTTTGACTCCTAAATCTCTGAAAGCAAATCTCTATCACTGGGTGGATATGGGACTCAAAAAAAGTCAGATATAGGAAAAAAAATACAGTTTTTGTATATCTATGTTTGTGACTTAGGAAAATTATGTTCTTAGTTTTGTTTTGAAACAAATATTGGAAAAAATCCATTCCACAAGTTTTCAAGTTAAAATTTGAGGACAAGATATAGTACTTCTATTTAACAATAACAAAAATGGTATTGTGTTTCCATAAATACAATTTAGAGCTTGCCTACTTTAGAAAAAAGATGCAAAGTCTCATATTCAAGTCTGACAATTAAAATAGACTTTTCAAAAAACGACATTACAATCCCACAGTTTTTAATTGAGTTTTACAATGTTCAGATGGTAATGTGAATAGAAATGGTGACTCAATTACTTTCAAATGAAATATCTTGATGAATATATTCATTTTCTCCTGACAGGGAATTATTATTGCCTTAAATCTAATCTTAGTTCTGTACATGCTGCAGGGATTTTCATGGCTAAACTGTTTTAAATTATCTTATGATTTATCAGCCTTGAAAAATGAATGCACTCCATTCACAATAAGGCAGAATGATATGTAGTAGACTCGAGATGACTTTAAATTTGATTTTCTAGGATATTTTATTAAAACATTTCTCTTAGTTGGCTAAAAATCATGCCCTTTGATTCACTTCAAGGGCAGGGTTGGGAAACTGGACTGAGCTGGTAGTATATGTACTTGTTCCTTCGTTCAACAAATACAGAGTTCAGCAGATAAGGGATCAAAGCCAGAGGCTCTGATAAAACAAAGAATAGCGAATCAGTCTTCAGGTCTAAAGTCACCAAGGATGGAAGGGCCAACTGTTGTTCTCCAAGGACAGGACTGTGGCCGCTGATTCCAGGGGAGATGTTGCTTGCTCTCTGCCCTGGTTTGAAACAACCCGTGGGCAGAAGGTATGAGAGAAGAGGATCTAGACTGCAGTAGGAATAGATCAAAGGTCTGCAAGTAAATCTGATCATCTGAGGCCAACACAGAGAGGCTAAACTTCCTTAGCCTCACACATATTGAGAATATGTACAGGACAGAGTTCAAACAATTGTTCCGAAAGTCAGTATCAACGCCTTTTCTTATCTCTAGTTAGAAGTGTGTACAGCAGGACAAATGCCAAGAACTGGGAGATATAAAGGCACCTATTAGGTAAGAGGGGCAGCTAGCATCGACTTAATTTGGCCCAGTGGACCCATTTTCCCACGGCAAGAGTTTGGATAATATGAATTGTATTTATTCACATTAAGCTAGAGAACAGACTTAGAAAGGCAAAATTCCTTTCCCACACAGGCCAGTTTTGATATAAATTTGGTACTCACAGTGAAATGTGGCTTTGGAAAGATTATCTTCTCTTTGCAGTATTTTAAATTTGTTTTGTGAGCAGAGTACCTAAGGTAACGGGAAAGAGTGTTAGAAGTCTGAAGACCAACCAACCTCAAAGTACTTACAAGTTCTAAGAAAAGATAACTTTCCTGCACCATAGATGTGTAAGCAAAGTATTGCAGACTCTTTGTAGTGGTAGCAGTTGCATTTGCACCAGTGGGGCAGAGAGCATTCACTTATAAAGGACAGTAAAGTTGGCTTTTTCAAGGACATCACCTCACTGCAAGAAATCTGTAATCAGGGCCCTTTCTGACTCCGTCTTGAGTTAGATAATCCTGCTCCAACTCTCCCGCCCTCACTGCCCAGCCTTGAATATACACACACATACAGCTACGTTACCTGAGCTAATGAATCTTACCCTTTTCTTTTCTCATCCATAAAGTGGAAGTGATCGTATCAACCTCCTAAGTCTGCTGTAAGAACAAATGAGATGACCATGCAAAGCACTCAGTGTAGCAGCTATCTAGTAGGGGGCAGAGGTCAATAAAAGTCATTGATGCAAATCAGTACTATGTTTTTTATTCAATAGACACCCCAAATATGTAAGCAGATGATGAAGTGGTCTACAGCTCACAATTTCACTTGGATTTATAAATGAATCAGATGAAGCAGATTTACACACTCAAATTATTAAAAGCCAACGTGTAAAAGAACTCTGAGCACTCTTGGTTTTTTGTTTGTTTGTTTTTCGCAGGGGAAGATTTGCCCTGAGCTAACTTCCGTTCCCAATCCTCGCCTTTTTTTTTTATTTCCTCCCCAAGGCCCCAGTTTATGGTTGAAGGTTGTATATCCTAGTTGCAAGTCCTTCTATGTGAGCCACCACCACAGCATGGCAACTGACAGACTGATGGTGTGGTTCCATGACTGGGAAGGGAACACGGGCCAGCGAAGCAGTAAGAGCACTGAACTTTAACCACTACACCATCAGGGCTGGCTCTGTCGGTTTTTATTTTCATCTTTTTTGCTCAAGTGACAAATACAGGCATTTATAATAACATCATATATGTGTTCCTGAAAAACTTCACATTTTGCAAAAATTGCACACTAGAAATAATAGAGTCTACGGGAAGAAAATGGCATTAAGGGCAGAATATTCAAAACCAATGCAACTTTGAAATCAGCACCCTAACAAAACCAGTTAGAATTCTAATACGGAATTACACTAGTATGATTAAATTTCCACAGCATTTGCCATAGAATCTCAGTCATTCCAACCTTTGTGGTCTTTTACACTGGAGTCCTGTTTCCTTCCTCTTTTGAAATGAATGTCCTTGAAGACAGACAATTCCACAGAAACCAGTTTAACCAAAATTTAAGTTACAATCCAAGAGTAGCCTTCTTTATCACTAATTTCTCTTTTAACATGTGGTAAATATCTTTAGGCTTTTTCATCTCTACTTGAAACTCCCCAGAGAGCTTAACATAGTAGAAAATGTAGTGATTTTTGAAGCCACTAAACAAGCCATATTTTGCACAAAGGAAAGGCATTTCTGCAGGATTTTTAGCTTTTGTCTTAAAGTCTTAATATGCTATGAAGCTTTTTGTCTAGTTGTGAGAAATCTTGGCTCTTACGGCTTTAAAACATTAACACGCTTGGGGAAATTGTGTATGAACTCACACAGCTTCCACAGTACACTAACCTGATTCTCCAATTGACGAATCACGTACATTAAATTAATTGAACCAGGAGGCCATCAGACTGAGGTGATTCTAATATCTTAGCAGCCTATGTGAGCAAACCAAAACCCAAGCCTGTAAATACCTCAAGGTTAAGAAATTGAAACCTAAGGACAACCAATCGCAAAGAGCCAACTAGGCTTTTCCAAATAATGCAACCACTTAAGGAATAGCCAATCAAATAAAAGTCTCCCCTAGCTTCTGTTGATAGAGCTCTCCTAACCACTTCCGGTTTGATGCTGCCCAATTCAAACTGACTGTTGCTCAAATAAATTCTTAAAATTTTTAATATGCCTCAGTTTACCTTTTAACATGTATGAGAAAATTAGCATTAAAGAAACACACACTGTAGAAGAACAGACTGTATGTTTGTATCATCATTATGATACGAATACAATGAGGATATTCACCACTAAGCCTTCTTGCCTGTGGAAAACTACTTGCAATCAATGAGGAAAGTTGAATAATATTCAATGAAATTGAGCTGGAAGAATGTAAACAATAATTCTGTCAAACCTACTTTCACAAATACATTGTATCTCTCGCTCTTGAAACAATTGTATATCAGGAAGATTTTGGAGGAAAAATCAGCCCAAATAGGTGGGCAGAGGTGTCACGGAATCGACGTTCATGTGGGGCTTCCCTAGTGAACTGCATAGCAACCTCTGGTTTTAGGGTAAAGACTATCGTTCTTTTCCATGACTCAAAGAAACCAGACCCTTTGCTCCATAAAAAAAGGATGATAACGTTTTTTAAACCTTGACTCACCACCAGAGGCGACTGCAGCAGAACTTTGGCCACCCTGGATTATCTCTACCTCTCTACCACTTACTCAACAGCTTGAGCCACACTTAAATCTGTTTGCACAGTCAAGTGAATCTGAGTCCCAAGACGTCTCCTTCTTGGTCTCATAGGTAAAAGAGAATAGAAAGATGCAGAGGAAGTGAATTTTCATTTCTCTGGTAATTACTGCAAACACCCGCACACATGCACACATGTGCACACATATGTGTTTGTGGGTATGTGTTTTCCTTCTCAAGCATAAACCCAACACATCACATGTGGACAATCCATCTGCCTTTCTGCCGCTGCACCTCTCCTGTCATCATCACTGAAGCCCAGAGCTGGACTCAGATATAGGAGAGCTAAGTAGTTTTCCATGGCACCAAGCTTCGACGGGTGCCCCAACCAGGGCTGATATTGAACAGCTATGCAGTGTAGTCGCTCCAGTTGCTAAAATGTTGAAATACTTCCATATGGTTTTCCTGAGCCCACAAGTCTCTAGACCACCATCCTTGTCTCCCCACTTTCTCCCCTGGGACTTCCAGAAGTCTCCCACCCCATCTCACCCCATTCTGAACTTCTGCACCAACGAGAAACAAAAGGTTTAATGTCTGGCCTGGCAGGGCATCCAGGCCTTGCTCTGCACTAAGGCAGCCGCCATTCTGATTGGTCTGTGGTATATGTGTAGTACTGATTATTAAATATTTTTAATATCACTCCTAGCTAAAACATCCTTGGAAATGTCACATGATGGGGAAAATTATATTTGCTGCAACTTTTGTCAAGAAGACCACTGTACAGTGTTAGGAGGGGATAGCATTAAGATCCTTGAGGTGGAAAATAGGATGAGACCTCAAGCAACATGTTCCACTTACTGCCATCTAAGAAAGAGTGGGACTTGTTAAGTGTGGGGTGGGGAATGACTGTGTGTGGCCACAGCTGAATGGTGAGGGGAATTGAGGAAAACTACTCTCTCTTCCTCACGTGCAGTAGTCGGCCTTCCCTACAGATATATTTTGAGCAAATATTTAAAGAATGTTAGTTTGGAAAGGGACAAATTATTAGCCTTTCTAGGATATGAATGTGTTTCAGAGTAATGCTGTTTGAGCAATTTGACACCAACCTCCACCTTACTCCCAAAGTTCAAAGCCTGGCTCATGTGCCAGCAGCACTCATCCTGTTCTCAGGAACATTTAAAGAGCTGGTTCACAGCTCGCTGTAACTACTCATAGCAACTTTGCTGCTGCTTCTGCTCTGCTGCCCTCATTCCATTAATTAGCTTTTGGCCATAGATCCATGGCTGGCCCTTCCATCCATGCCTCGTCCATTTCCCCTCCTCCATCTCTGGCACTGTTCTCGGCGGGGCACTGGTCTCCTCCATGTGATACCTATCAAATGGGTACCACCAAGGAATGGTATTCCATGTGTGTGATTTAACATCATTTTGAGATGGAATACAGCCCCAAAATACATATTATCTACCAATATGACAGTGTTAAACATGTCTGAATGATAAATTAGGCCCGAGTTGGTAGTTGTGGTGGTATTAGGCTAGATTTACAGAAAAGAAGAAATAGTTTTATATTCATTCAATAAATTTGTTGAGCAACTACTGTGTACCAAGCACACTGTGTTAGATACTAAAGATAGAGCACTGAGCTAAACAGACATGGCCCCCACCCTTATGACATTACAGTGTGGTAACCCAATCTAATCTGGGGTGTTGAGGGCAGTTTCCTCCAGCAGGAGTCAGTTTATGGAAGACTTCCATGAGGAGGAGCTGGCTAGGATCCAGGGAAGTGGAATAAAAGGGAGAGGCAGAAGATGGAAATGGGCCTATGTCATCTGGTGGCTGTTTATCATCTTCAGAGTGATTGTCTCACATTTTCAGTCCCACTGCCCCAAAGAAGTCAGACTCAAATTCCCAGCCTCCCTTATAGCTAAGTTGCAGACGTGCATTCTAGCTCTGCCAATCTAATGCACTCATGTGGGACTTTGACTCAGAAGTAAGCAACACAGGCAGAGTCTTCATGTAGAGCTTCTTCTTCTTTATATATATATATTTAATAGTGTAGTCAGAGGCATCTAGCTATTTACTGAAGAGAGCAATCATTGTATGATCACAACCCTGACATGGTTCTGTGGCTAAACTGTAAGGGTTGTCCTTCCAGAAGTTTATAAATCTATTTCTGTAGCCCTTCTAACAATTCTTTGAACTGCCAAAAATCCTTTAATAAATTCCTACTGTTAAATTAATTAACCAAGATGGCCATTAGACTGAGGGGGCTTTAATGCCTTAATAGCCTACGTAAGCAAACCAAAACCTAAGTCTGAAAATGCCTCAAGGTTAAGAAATCGAAACCTAAGGACAACCAATCACAAACAGCCCACTAAGCTTTTCCAAGTAATGCAACCGCTTAAACTATAGCCAATCAAGTAATTTCCTTGCTTTACTTCTGCCTTTTTCTTTTTTTTTTTTTTTTTGGTGAGGAAGATGGGCCCTGAGCTAACAGCTGCCAATCCTCTTTTTGCTGAGGAGGACTGGCCCTGGGCTAACATCCGTGCCCATCTTCCTCCACTTTACATGGAATGCCGCCAGAGCATGGCTTGACAAGTCAGCGTTGGTGCGCGCCTGGGATCCGAACTGGCGAACCCTGGGCCACCGCAGCGGAGCAAGTGCACTTAACCGCTTGCGCCACCGGGCTGGCCCCCCTGCCTTTTTCTGTATAACAGTCTTTCCTCTAGTGCGTCTCATCGGTGGAGCACTCCTGACCACTTCCAGTTTGGCACTGCCCTGTTGGAATCTATTTCTTCTCAGATATACTCTTAACAATTTTAATATGCCTCAGTTTATCTTTTAACACCACAAATAATGCATCCAATCATTTCACAGCAAAGGAGGTCTGAGATGGGGCCCCATGCCCACAGAATCCACTGGTCTCATTACCTGCTGCAGCATCCAGAAGCAGCTGGCATCACTGTGAGTCTTCCCTACAAACATCCTGATGTCACAGAGATAACGAACACGTGGATACTTCAGCAAGCGAGTCTGTGACTAACTGATGAAGAACTCTCTTAGGGAGAGTTTCTGAAGAGCAACATGAACCCCAGGGGATCTGAAGGCAGATTAGGTAAAAATCTAAATGACTTTTGACTGATATTTGCTGACTCATTTCAAGATTTCGGGAGGATAGTCTCAAGGCTCATAAGCAGCTCCAAAGATACTGGAAGATATTTCTGAAACCTCGGTCAGGTTTGGCAATGTTCCCCCGATGCTGCTGCTAACGTTGGTCACCATCAGTAATAGTAATGACTAATACATATATTGAGCACTTAGGATATGCAGGCCCCATCATGGACTGTGTCATTTGATCTTATCTATAACCCTTCAAGGTAGGTACTTTACCCCATTTTACAAATGAGGAAAGTGAGACAACAGAACTTAACCAACTGAAGTGTATGACCCAGCATTTGAACCTGCGCCATTTAACTCCAATGCTCCAGCACTCCCCTAGGACAGTAGGGGAGAGGCACTGTCCTGTGGGAATTCTATGGCACTTACCCAGCAGCAATTTTGCCTGGTACTTTTAATGATCAAAATAAACCTGCAATTTAAAGCATCCCAATACCTTTCTTGTTTTAAAATTTCTTATTCGTGTATGATTTATGAACCAAGGAATATTGTGATTCTTGGCTTGAACCAGGAAATTATTCCTATAAATAGGGGACTAAATCAATCTTTATAAAAGGTAATCACTGCTATTAAGTTCCATAGTTGACAAGGTATTATCATGCAAGTGCTGTGTCTAAATAAAGGTGAAATCTTAAAATTAATTAATTAATTAACACACAAGCAAACATGCCTTCTTATTAGGGAAATTGAGGCCGCTGACCAGGGTAAAGGTGGCTTGGAAATCAGGTTAAACCCATCAGCCACACACAGTCAGAAGGCAGCTATTAGCAAGTTTTCTCAGTGTGTGACAGCCAGCCATGAGACTTGGAACTTTTAACAGAAATTCTCTGAAATTCGAGTGGTTATGAACAAAGGACATTAAAAGACTCCACCTATTATCCAGAGAATAGTTGATTTTTAGTAGCTGAGTTCTAAAGACCTCTTTTATTTCATTTTAAGCTGATCTTTTCCTGACGGCAATAGGGTCATTTTCTCTGAAGCCACCATGGATTGACTGTGTATTGTTCTTTATGTCTTGCCTCATTCCAAGAAGGGTGAGATTATAAGAGTTTAAATAGGAAGAGGAATTCTCCTCACAAGACCCTCCCTGAGCCATTCTCAGGCCCATCCCAGGAAACAGTCTCATTTTTGACCCTTTCCAATCTCCTTGCCATGTTGCTGTTACTCCTTTCCCGAGATGCTTGCACCGTTCAGAGATACCTGTCTTACCCCACCTGGATCCAAGTCAAACAACATATAACTAAAAGTAGCACAATTGCCACATTAATTTATGCTTCTTGGAACCTTGGGATTCTCTCAATTGTTTTACATAAATATTTCTTCTTCCAAGACCCACCTGCACTATCCCCTCACGTCTCTCTTCTTTAAATCCACCATTTTGCCTTCATCTTGGCCCATCACCTTCCCATTCCCTGCATGCCCTCCTCAGGCTCCTCTCCTGTCTAAGTCCCCAAGGTTTTCCCCAGTCAGTCTCATCTTCCACACCCTCTCACCCAGGTACCTCTCTCGGTGGCACAGCCTCTATACCACAGCCTCCACGGACTCCAGTCACCGGCTCCACTCCCTCCAACCACCACCAGGCTGGCACACACTTTTCTCCCTCATGCTGCCAGATACCCTGGGTCCTGCTGCCCCTCACCTCTGGTACTATCTTCCTGCCATCGTCTTCACCTTCTTGGGACCTGTCACATCAGCCCCAGACCCACTTACCTCTGTCTTGATCTCAAAGTCCTAGTCTTTTTTTCTGCTGGTCTTTCTCTTTGGAGTCATGGAACTCTCTACCTTTTGCACTTAACTTTTTTTATTTGCTTCTTTTTAAAGTGAATAAGTTTAAATTTTAAAAAGTGAGACACTATGAAAAAATATTAAGCAAATAATAGTTCAGGTAGGGAAAGAATATGAAAAAAACAATAAGGAGGGTCCTTCTATGACTATTGTTGAGATACTGAGGATATATCGTTAGTACTTATAAAAATATAATGAGTTAAGCAGTTGTTATCTACAGTTTGCAGAGAAGGAATTTGAAGGCTCAGAGAGGTAATTCAGATCACACAGTTTATAAATGGCAGAACCAAGGACTGCACCCAAAGCTGTCTGATACCAAAGTCCATTCTGTTGGGTACCACTCCACATCAGGGTGTACAGGCCAATTATATACAGTACTCTGGAATTTAAGAAATGTAGAATAGGATTCTTGAGCTTCAGGGTTCAAATTATGATTCCCCCTACCCACTTGCCATTCTGGAATGCACTGCAAAGTTCACAGATCACAATTCCAACACCAGTATTGGGTGTGTATATTTAAGATAAACATCTTTTTTTCCTGCTTAATCCATCCTTCATACAGCAATCAGAGTGGTATTCTCAAAACGCAAATTGGATTATCTTACTTCTTTGCTCTGTACCCTCCAGTGGCTTTCCAATGCACTTAGGAAAAAATCTACAAGGCATATTTTGTGGGCTTATCTCAAAAGCTAAACTTCTATCCTATTTCCATGTGCCTCCTTCAGAGTCTCACCCTTCTGTCATTTCCTCACTTTTCCCTTGTTCAACAATATGTTCTAGTTTTTTCTACTGTAATAAAACCTTTTCTTCAACCATTTCTCCCCCCATCCCCACCGCCCCCAGCCACTGTCCTGTTTCTCTTCTTCCTTTTAACAGCAAGCTTCTGGAAATAGTAGTCTACATTCTCCATTAGCTGTGTTCCCTTCGTTAACCACATACATATGTACTCTCTTAGCTCTTTGTAGCGTGGTTTCAGC
Organism: Ceratotherium simum simum; assembly: GCF_057802395.1. NCBI lineage: Eukaryota > Metazoa > Chordata > Mammalia > Perissodactyla > Rhinocerotidae > Ceratotherium > Ceratotherium simum. Next base: position 72,309,062 of record NC_141903.1, on the reverse strand, counting down.
CTGTGCCTTCTCCTGAAGCTAAATGGTCTCTCAGAGGTGTAATCTGAGCCACCCAATCCAATGAGTTTTTCTCAATCATCCTCCTCACTCATCTTTCCTTTGCTGCACCTGATCACCCCTTGGCTTCTGTGTCATGTTCTTGGGATCCTCCCCACTCCTCTCTCTAGCTCCCTTTTCCTTTCCTTGTCCCCCTAAATGTCCCCTCCTCTCGTTGATCTGCTTTTTCTCTTAGCAGACTATCCACTGTCATGACTTTATTGCCTCTTTATGTGATTTCCAACCCTGAATTGTTCATGAATTTCTATTCACATTTCTAACCACCCACTGATTTCTATGTAGAAATTCTTACTAGTTCTTCAAGCCACATACCATCAGGCTCCAATCACACCTGCCACTCCGCTCTAGTGCAAACCCTTGATTCTAAGCAGGCAACTTAGAAATCTCATCTCTTAAAAAATAAATCCCATCTCTATCACTTTGCTCACTTGGTATCACTTCCTCATGTACCCTCTTCCCCTTTTCAATTTCTCTTCATTCTTTGAGGCCCAGTTTATATTCCATCTTCTCCTCAAAGCCTTCCTTGACCCCAGGTATACTGTAAATTCTATATAATACATTCCTAAGGGCAGAGGCCATGGATTAGACAACATTGTATCTCTCTTTGTATTCATTTCCATCTCCCCTTCCTAAATCCAATACTTAGTAAGCTTTCAAAAATGTTCCTTGAGCATATAAAGGAAGAAATGAATCAAGGAAAGACTTCAAATATTTCGGGAGATAGAGAAGAAAACGTAGTCTTGGCACACTTCTTGGTTCTGCTGGGAATAATATTTACATAGTCACAATATGTAAGTGTACTTATTGATTTTCAACCTTTGGAACTGACCTATAAGGAAAAAAGCAGAAGATTTAAATGTGATTATATGACAGGTTGTAAATATTATCTATTTTAATGCTTTAAGATCTGGTTGATAGAAGACGGGAGTGGTAGTGGGGAGGAGAGATGGAGGAACACTGGGGGACACTAACACCCGCATGTGGGAGGCAGTGGAGCTTCCTGGGTCTGGATTCAGAATGTCTGGTCCCTCTGTCACCTAACTGGCCTTATGACCTTGGGCAAGTCATCCCCCATGCCCCATCTCTTAGTTTTCTCATCTGTAAATTAGGAATGATAGCTCATAGTGTTGCTATAAGGATTAAATAATTCATGTAACATGCTTAGAGCAGTGCCTGGCACATAGCAAATAACCAGTAAATTTTCTTCATTGTTTTCTTATGTGTTCGAGTGTGAAAAGATATTGTCCAAAGACGATGGAATCAGAAATGTAGGTTTACGTGTATTTTACAAAGATGTAAAGGTAAGAGAGGAACTAAAATAAAAGTAACAAAAAAACTTGGAGTGGGAGGGGAAATTGAGGAAAGTAGAAATGAACTAAATCTTCATATTTCAAACCAGGGAGTCAATAGACCGTATTATAAGATACAGTGGTCCAAAATATTATTTAGAATTAGGGAAAGAATCATCAGAAAACAAAACAGAGAAGCTTGCAGATGATTGCTCCTGGGAAGTGTGGCTGGAAGCAGGAAGGGGTAGGGAGAGGTTCTGCTGGTTTTCATTGTAACTTTTCTACTGTTTGATTTTTTACCATGTGCATATATCACTGCGATTTTTAAAAGGTGGAAACATTCATACACACACACGTATTCACATTTACATGCACACAAGATGCTTTAAACAGGGGCAAGAGTTGTTTCACTCCCTGGAAGCACCCAACATGGCACTTGGCCAAAATTTATACACCACCACCATCTGTTAAATGAATCATGTTGCCACCTTCACCTGCATTTAAGTAAGGTTTGGTGGTGATTTGACACTGTTACTTTTCAAAGCAGTAAGATGGCCTTATTATTAATAGAGTAGCTGAGCTGAAAGTTATTTAACTTACGCCAAATATGTCAAACCCAAGCATCTGTGTTTTCCTTCTTCTCTAAAAGTAACACTCAGCGTTCTGAGCATTTCAAGGAAAATGAATGTGCATTGAAAATGACATGTTTCTCAGTACAGAAAAGATGATAGTGGAAAAGTCTCAGGTTTACTTTCCTACCTTTTGTATGCCTCAGGTTGGTACAAATTGCACAAAAATATTTTGTGATAAATGATAAAAAGAAGTCACATTTCAGCTGTGGTAGAAGGTGTTTAAGTTATTTTACACAAAATATAATTGTAAAGCAAAATGTTAAAAGTCAATTAATTATAAAAGAGACTATGTAAAGCCTTGGAGGGATACAACACTTTGAAAAGGAATTCTACTTTTCAGTCCAGTTAATTGTATGTGATGTTTGGATTTAGGTCTCTTGAAGATGCAAGTTCAATAGCAATTGCCTTAGAATATTGAAAGGATTTGATAGGTTGTAAAAGGGAATAATACTCTTTTTTTCAAAGTGGTTTACTTAGCTGTAGGTTAAAACTATAAAAATTTTCTTATCAGAGGTCCAATTTATAGAACTATGTGTGTGTTCAGTGGGACTCTTAATGACAGATGTATGCAAATCAAAGCTAGTAATCTGGAAGACATTTGGGAATTGAGCAGAGATCTTAAAACATTAAGAACAAATTCTGAACTAAAGATAATACGTTTAGTTTTTTTTTACCTTTTTTGCTTTCTCTTTCTGGTATATTTTTATGGTCTTTTAGTCAATAATTAACAAGAACAACTGCTGTGATGAGAGTCTGGTCCCTGACAGAATGCTGGGTTCCTTCCCCTTGAACTGACCTGTGATCTCCCCATCCTCCTTATATCTTCTAAATGAGTGAAATTCTTATCCAAATCATGGGAAAGGCCTCTAAATATTCTTACAGACACAGGAAAATCACTCAAGATCTGCATTTTGTAGAAATTTTCTATTTAAAAAATGTGATTAACTTGAAAGCACCCAACCAGGACAGGTTTGAAGAGAGATCCAACTCCTCCATTTCTAATGTCCTTACTGTCATAATAAGGCTATACTTCCAAAGCATAGTTATTCAAGTATCCAAATTAGATTTAGTAGTGGAATGCTATGAGTTCTGAACTTAGTCCCCAACTTCACATATCAGAAATCCAAGCCTACCTAGAAATCTGATTATCCTGGGTCCGGGGTGTGCATTAGAAAAACGTGCCTAATTGCTTTTGGGATTGTGTGGTTTGCCACAGGATGTATGTTTGCCTAAATTAGCACTGTGGCAAATGACTCTCTGCAGTTACACTTGTCACCACTAGATGAAGCTACCACTGCTTTTGCTCTCTTCTCTCAAGAGAATTTGTTCTGTGTGGCTACTAGATGACATTGATGTGGAATTTAAAATCCTTAACTAGGATTACTCAAAGTTGCTTTGTTCTGAGGGTAAGAGGACCAGTCTATTTTGCTAATTTCAATAAAATTCAGAGAGCTATGTGTTAGAGTGCACATAATTGGCCTTAAGACTGTAATCCATGGCTTCTCTAGTTGATAACTATTTAAAAAGATATACCCATCATCCCCTATCTACGCTGACTAGTTTTATACAGTTATTGGCTTCAGGAAGGCACAAACAAGGGACATCAGTAGAAAGAGAAAGCTTCTATTTCCTCTTAGATAAAAAATAGGAATCAGCCTGCTCAACACATTTTTAAAAGTATAACTATGAGCCCACCGACTTTTACTTAGTTTACAGATTTATTAGAGTGTAACAGGTGGATCTAGAATTTCCATAAAAGAGGGCCACAGAAGCCACAATTTGGCTAGAAGAAGGAGCTGGGGGCGGGGCTTGTTTGTAGCTGTATTTGCACATAAAGAACTTGGTCAGATGATTCTCTGGATAGTTCAGGGAGACAGCTGAAGGAGGTGATGTGTGTTGGGTTAGGGAAGGCCAAACATGAGTTGAGTGAAAACTACTCAATCATCTGACTATCAACTTTGTGGAGCTACTGTAAGGTGATCAGACATCTAGCTAGATTCCAGTAAATGAAAATGGTGTCCAAGCAAAAGGTCTAAGAAGACACTTTCTGAGGCTTAGGGAAGTCTATGAGGGGACAGGGGCAGTGGGTAGGTCCTTCTACTTGCAATAATGGCACACTATGGAATTGGACCAACTCTCCCACTGAAGACAACTATAAACATTGACAAGATATAAAAACATCTTTAAAGCATCAAAGACTAAGAATTACCAAGCCAAGACTCTAGAGAGGATGGAAATCCAAGAGGCATTTAAAGATGCTTTTGCACCAGGGGTGTTTGCAGGTTTGGAAGTAGAAACTGAGAGGCTTAGCTAAGCTTTTGACAACCTCACAGGACCAAGGGAGGCAAAATCTGAGTTCAAGACCCGCTGAGAGTAACAAGAAAGAGGAAAGCAGCCACTGACATCCAAGGGCTGACCTAACACTCACAGCCAGGCCTTGGTGTTCTCCTGTTGAACGTAAACAATTTCACAGAACATCACCATCAAACAAGACCGCTTTGCGACTGTGATGGATGAAGACAAAAATAAACTGACTCCATAATCTTGTCTGAACACAGACAAAACACGAACATTGTCCAAGCCACAAACATGACCAAACACCTCCATATCCTGACTGACTCATATGAGTGACTGCTGTTGACCCATTACAACTTTAGCCTTGGTCCAATCTTCCCTCTTTATTAACATGCCCAATCATAGAATTACCCCCGCTTCCGGGGAACATCTAAATTGAAACAAAACTCTGCTTCATTAAGCACCCCGTACCCCAAATCACCTAACCCATCCTATAACAAGTCCTTTCTAACACCTTTCTGAGATGCCCCATGGTTCCCTGTGGTGTGCATTCTCCCTTCTGTAATGAGTAAAAAGACCCAACTTATTTAAAAATCACTACTCACTTTTTTACCTACTTGGGTGGTGGATTTTTTTTATCACTATAATATTCTTGAGCTTTGTGTGGAACACAGTTATTTGGAAACAGTGTGATCCCTTCGGATCTTGCTTTTAAGATTTGTTAGACAGACAGAAGCAGTGCTAGGGTTAATTGTTCCCCCCTACTGAGGAAGACCCCTCTGGACTCTGCCTCTTGGCCCATTCACCTTGAGGTTTTCCAGTCTGACTGGTGGACACAGGTCCTTCACATGCCTCTGTGTGGGCACCGGGCACTGTTACCTCTATCCTTTCCAGTGGTTCAGTCTCCGGCTCCGGTTTTCTCTGCACCTGCGCGTGCTGATCAGTGATCAGCTAAATACTCAAGGGGAACCCTCAGCAGATCTCCAAAGCGTTCTCTCTCTCTCCCTCTCCCTGCTTTCCTCTCTCACTTCCTCTCTCCCTCTCTCCCCCACTCCCTGCAGCTCCGTCCTCTCTGGTATTCATCCTAGGAACTCGAGACTCCTTGCTCTTCCAGACTGAGCTGCATCTCCTCAACTCAAAAGGTCCCCCGGGGCTCTGCCTCAGGTCTCCCTCCCTGCACAGCTGCGTGGAACCTCTCTCAAGGCAGTAAGCTGGGACAGTTGCAGGCTGACCATGTTCGTTTCCTTCTCTTTGGGGATCCCTGCCTTCAGATGCCTCATAATCATTGTCTCGCAAACTGTCTTTTGTCCATTTTTTTGTTGTTGTTTCAAGTGCGAGGATAAATCCTAGTCCCTACTCTGTCTTGGCCAGAGTAGAAGTTCTTGTAGACTTTTAGGCTCAATCTTTAAGTAGTGGGAAGCCAAGCAATACTTATTCGGTTTAATTGGTTTTATCAGTTGAAAGCATAAACATTTTCTTTCAAAATAAAGTATTTAACAAGCTCAGAATCATTCTGGTTTATTTTGCAACCATTTTTCCTGTTTGAAAATATGTCATTAGTTATTTAGGTAATCTTTAATTTGAAAATGACAGAAGCTCCAGAATTTTTCATTTGGCTATTAAATAAAAATTTGAAATGTGGTACAATTTCAGTTGTCTAATGTCAGGTTTGCTTAATATTCTGTTCTACTTTAAAAATGTAAGATTTTTATCAGTGCATTCTTCTGTTTTTGTTTTTAGTAAATGTTGTGGAAGGTATGCTCAAGATACCAATTTTTGCAAAACCATCTTCCTGTCTTGAACTTCTGACATTAGGCTGTTTTAACTTTCCACTGAAACTGAATGAGTTTAAAAGAAGCTATAGAATGCATTTACTAGGTAAATTCCAGCCCCCTCCCATGTTTTGCATAGGGCCTGGTTCTTTATTCTGTTAGAAACTTCCTCTTTTTTTAATTAAAAATTTTAAAACCATATTATAGACTTTGACTCTATTTTATTTGAAAATGTACAGAGACATAGCAATAATTCTGTGAAGTAGTCTCAACAGATTTTTAGAGAGCCTTCTGAAAAGAAATAAAAGGCAGAAAAGAGGAAGTGGTTTGTAAAACTAAGTTGGCTGGGGATTCAGGGTGATAGCACTGAGTATAGACAAAGGCCAAGCTGTGCCTGTAGAAAGGGAGAAGGAGATTCAGTAACATTTCATGTGTTACAAGGCCATTTGTCATTTTGCTTATCTTGAAATCTCGCCACCTGCAATACAGGCAGCATTAGGAAATAATTTTTAAGGGAACTGAGTGCCTGAAATAATGTTCAACTAGCTTCACTTGCTAATTATTCAGCTTGCAGCACTTTAGAAGGAACAATCTTGAAACAGGTCTAGAGTTGAGGTTGAGGATAGCTGAAGGTAACAACAGAAAGTAAATAAAAATTTGATAATAATGGAGGAAATGGAATAAACTTTGTATAGTACCCACAAGAATTCAAAAAGGTATAGCAACCTGGGGTTATAACATCTCATTTGCCTCAAGGGCAGCACTTTATTACAACCTAGCATAATCATGATGATTATTATAAAGGTAACTGATGCATAGCAACAACTTTAAAGTTTATGAAACATTTATAAACTGTTTTCCACATATTATCTCAAATTCCTTTTGAAATTGACAATAATCCTCGGTAATAATTAAGGAAAGTATTGCCTCTAACTTGCAAATGAGAAAGTGACTTATTTTAAGAAGATGATTTTGAGTCATCTTGATTCTAGGTCCAGTTTGTAATAAAAACTTGAGTCACTAAGACTCCAATCTGTTGAGAACACCCTAAGCGGATAGAAATATTTGAGAAAGATTTCCTTCAAAAACTAGTAAAAATCTTTGAACATTTTGACAAATAAGTCAATTTTAAGTCTTTGGAAAATTCTCTGTAACTCATTCACTCTCACCTGTTTGTTGAGGGCCTCCAAGGTGCACAACAGTCTGAGAGGCGCTGGAAAGAGGCGGAGGTGCAGTGTTTGGCCCCGAGCCTTTAGGAGTTGATAACTGAAGGAAGAATATGAAGCACAAACATGTTAGCATAAGGGAGGGGCCAGTAGAACTGACTAGACAAGAGCCTACGGTTAGAGACTGGACAGGAAGCATGCGTCACTTCCAAGGTGGCTTCCTGGAAGTGGCATTTGCCTTCTGATAAGTAGGTTTACACACGGGACACTGAGAGAGATGTATTGCACATAGAATGGCAGCCTCAGTAAAGATGAGGAAATGCTGGGCTCGTCCAGAAATGGAAAGTTCTCTGACCTGCCTGAAGCATGGAGCAAGCGTAGGGCAATCTGAAAAGAAAAACTAAAAATATTGAAAATGCATTCACCCGTTCAGCAGATATTTATTGAGGGTCTCTTATATGCCAGGCTCTGCTCTAGGCTCCTGGCATTCAGTGCTGAGCAAAGCAGACAAGTTCCTGCCCGGAAGGGGCTTACGTTCTAGTGGGGAAACACATAAACAAATCAGTCAATATACAGTGAAGTATCAGGAATTGATAAATGCCAAGAAAAAAAATAAAGCAGACTAAGGGGATAGACACTGGGTGGCGGTGGGGTGGCTTCAGGGAGGAGCGCTACAGTTTCAGACAGAGCCAGTGAGGAACGTCTCTGAGCAAGAGACAGTTCAGAAGCTCAGGGTGAGGTAGAAGAGTGAGACATTCCCTCTCAGTGAATTCCCTAAGCAACAAACATCCCAAAGCTTATTCTCTCATCAGGAAAAAAAAGTTAGAGACCCCTTTCGGTGAGAAGTAGTTTTAAATAATAAGCTATGACGTCACCTGGACCCTGCTCAATTTTCTCTTCTAGGATTCTGCGGCTCAATCTGATTGCCCTGTTTCTTCATTCTCCATCATCACTTCTGTTCTAATGGGCAGAGGAGAGTTCTGAGAACACACAGACACGCACACAGCTGGGCTGGGTCCTGTGACAAGGAATGTCACAGAACTACCGCCAGCTTCCTGTACCTCCTTCACCCCTTCCTTCCTCCACTGCAGAATTAGATTTCCAAGAATTAGCCCGTGTGCCTCCTCTTCTTTGTCCCCTTTTCCCCACGCACCTGTTTCCAGCCCCCCCTCCCCACCCCATGGTGTTCCTCTGACTACATGAAATGTCTCTCTGAGGGACTCCATTCAGCCTTGTGCCCCTGGCCCTAGGTGTAGGCTACCTTCTTGACTTTTGCTCCTTCAACTTTATCAAATTGTTCATCCAGGTTGAAATGATAAAATATAGAAAGAGAAAAGAAATTAAGACTTGAGAGTTGACTAGGATCTAGTCATAGCAGCACTTGAATGTGGAGCCAAAGCACAGGTTGCAAATTGAAATGCACAGCAGGACAAGGCACAAATACCAGTGTACGAAGAAGGTCAGTAAGACAACAAGAGCCAAGCTTGTCATATTTCACTCTAGAATAACACTTGTGTGGGTGCATTGTCCTTTAATGCACTAGAATCTAAAGAGAACAACCAGACAGAGCATGAAAGAGTTCATATGGCCCATAGGCAGCCAGATGTTGGCCCGTGGTCTCCACGTGAGGAACTGCTACTCCGTGTGAACAGGGGGACACCATGGAAAGGTTTTGAGCAAGGGGGTGGTATGACCAATCTGGCTGGCATTGTACAAGTGGACCTCAGGGGCAGGTCTTGAGAAGGCAGCTAAACTTGTTTGAAGGCTGTTGTGAGGAGTAATGAGGGCCTGGACTGCTTTAATGACTGTGAGGATTTTTTTTTTAAGTTGGATAAAAAGAAATTAAAAAGGAAGAATCAGTAGGACTCGGTAACAAATTGGAGAGGACCAGAATCAAAATAATTATATGGGCCAATCATAGATAATGGAGGAAGGCTTGAAGCAGATGCAGTAAAAGCAAAAGGCAGTGATCTGGGGAAAGAAGACATTGTTTGAGTTGTTAGCAGAACACCTGTGAAAAGACAGTCCCTCAGGCTGTTGGATTGCAGCAGCAGAAGCCTGGAGGGAGAGATCAGGAGAGAGAAATGTGGGATGAGTGAGGATAAATGAGAAATCTCTACACTTGAACACACTCTCCTAGGGAATGAGAAGACAGCAGAAGACAGAGGTTTCGTCTTTGTGGAAGGCCCATTTCCAGCACGGTGAGGAAGAAGAGGCCCAACTCAACTTGGCAGATAAAGAGAGACAGAGAGACAGAGACGAGGGTAGGGGACAGTCCGTTTATGCCCAGGAGGCAAGAGGTTACAGACATGGAAAAGCTAGGGATAATCACCTCTGATAAAGGCCATAGAGGCTGTCTGAGAGGCCATTGGTAGCCTTGAAGTGATCTTTTCAGGGGTAGATGGACAGAGGTCAGATTTTATGGCAATAAGGACTCAGCACAGTGAGGAATTCAAGGTTCTGTCTTAAAATAACTCGGCATTTAAAAACCCCAAGTTTTTGGTTCTGAAGGCTTTACACCTGGGGATAAGGGGATGGGGAAGATGAACAGCAGGAGCCGCAGACACCGAGGTGCTGCAATCCTACCCTGCCCCGCATGGTGTGGCTTTCACTCTGAAGCCACTTGTTAATTTCTTGTGCTTTTTGGACTAAAGCTTTTGTCTTAAACCCCTTTTATGCCTCTGTATATGCTAATGAACCGGCTAGTGCTTTAATCAGGAAGTATGCCAAGCCCTGAGTCTCAAAAGAAAGTGAAAGAAAAAATAAATTCCCCTTCTTTCAAATCTACAACAGCGTGGACTAAGGTAACACATCAACACTTCTCTTGAATTTGCCTTAAAATTGGAATTTTTCGGTGAGAATAATGACCTGAACTGAAGGTATAAAACTACTGTACTGAGGAGGTCTTATAATCTAAGGTGAGGATCTGGGGAAAGGGGCTCAATCTGGCACGACTGTGTTGGAAAGTATGTGCAGCTAAGGACAGGACGTGAGTTAAGAATCTTTCTGTTTAACTGACTCACTTTCCTTTGGAGGTCTTTTAGCCTTTCCCAAATTTTTGTTGCAATTCTCGTGTTTTCAGTCCAGGATGTTTTGTTCGCTGCAACGCTACCGCACGTACAGTGCGGTGTAATGGGAAGTCTGTTAACCCAAGGATCAAAGAGCCGGGTTTTAGTCCCAATTCTGCTTCAAACTTCTGTGTGATTTGGGGAAAGTCACTCACCCTCAATTTCTTTGTCTGGACGCTATGGACTTGTACTAGCTGGCCTTTAAAGTCCTTACCAGCTCTAAAATTAAAGACTATCTGAGTAAATATCAAGGCCTTTCTCTCCACTCTTACCAAAAACATACACCTTTCTTTGAGTGTGTCTGCTACAAGTGCAGACAGAGTTACTCCTTAATTTAGGCCAGAGAATGCAAGTTATATAACCACAATAATAATTTAATATTTAACATTCATTATGTGCTTCCTGTGTGCTGGTTGCTGTGCTTTGCCAAATTCTTCACGTGAATTATTGAATCCTCACAATCTGAGGACGGTATAATTATTACACTATTTTATAGGTGAGGAAACTGATGCTCAAAAAATCAGGAAATTTGCCCAGGATCATTCAGTAAACGTGATGGTGTTAGTGTTGGAATCCAGGCACTCTGATTCACAAGCTCAGGACTAACAAATAGGCAATTTTATTTTTCAAACCATCAGAAATTCAAGCTAATAGATCAATTATGGTTTCATGTTTCAGAGGGTCTTGGCACACTGAGATTTGGTAGTAGTAATTTAGTGCTTGTCTAAAAAAGAGGAGACGTGTTGTTATTTAATCATTATTTTATTCTTTTTCTTTGTTTCTTTAACAATACTTGTTGATCTGCATTAACATTGCAAACTGGAAAATTGAAGTAATTGTTCAGATAATTCTGAAGAAGGTGTTAATGATAAAAAAGAAAAGAAAAGGAAATCATTCATAGGTTTAAGTTGCAGCAGGGAGGAGGTAAGTAGAGGCAAGTGGCAGGGTGGGAGTTAGAGTTGAATCACCTAAATTAACTATGTTGTTTGTCCTAATTTTGCATGTTTTGTAGTGTTAACCTTCTACTAAGAAGAAATTGTCTTAGTTCTATGTACAGAGGCAATGAATTCAGTTTGACTTGTGTTTTCAAAGGTAGGCTCAGATGAAGAGGACCAAACAATTTTTAAAATATTCTCAGTTAGAATTTTATAAATTCAAATTTTATTTACATGGCTTTAGATATGTTGGAAATAATCCGAGGACAAACACTTAGCTTCACCACCATCTTTTACATCAGCAGCCATAGAATAAGGCTATTCAGGCAGTGTTCTTTATTACAAGAGGTAAAGTTCAATGCCATTAGTAATAGTAATATTTGGTATCCAAAGAATATAGAATATTCTTCACAACTTATTAAGACAAAATAGAGACACCTGTGCAGTTTACTTTCAGGTGTCCAGGCACACTCTTAAAATAATGTAGCCAAAAGTTAAAAACATTCAATATGTAATGACTTTATACATCTGCCTTCTGCTTGTTACATAGGAATGCAGAGGGGATTCTATACATGCAATTTTAAGGCAGAGTCCTTTCATTTGAGCTCTAAAGGACTTTTATTTGTAATAATCAGATCACAGCTCAATTTCTACTTCATTTTGTGGATATTTGGCCTGATTCTGACGGAGACCAAGTTTTCCCAGTTCACATATATGCTTTTATTTTTTAAGATTTTATTTATGTATTGAAATCTTTTTCTTCATGCTATAAATGGTTTTTGTTCTCTTCTAGATTAAATCTATTTATTGAAACATATTGTTCAGATCCCGTGTGACACAACTGGAGCCAACACAGTGCTGTGAAGAAGTATGAGATTTAGCCTGGATATTAACTTGTCTTCTGGAGAATAGATTTAGTATTCCATTCTTCTGCAATGGTTAATTCACGCAGAAAACTAATATTTAATATTTACATAGGATTTTACTGCTCAGCAATCATCCTGTCCACAATATGCATTTGTTCTCAGTTCTCAATACCATCTACTGATCAGTTCAGTAAGGACCCTGGGGCTTTCCCAGTAGCCACCAATGGGCAACCATTTCCTTGGTGTGAGCTAAGGCTCCCCAGTGTGGTCACTCCCCTCCACTATGACCTTTTTGTCCATCCAAATCTCACCTCCCTGGACTTTGTTGCATCTGAGAAGATTGAAATCTTGGTCAGAGATGCCACCCAATTCATCATCTTGCACAGCAAAGATCTTGAAATCATAAATGCTACCCTTCAGTCAGAGGAAGATTTGAGATACAGGAAACCAGGAACAATGCTGACTGTTTTGAGTTATCCTACTCATGAACAAATTGCACTGCTGGTTCCAGAGAAACTTACGGCTGATCTGAGATACTATGTGGCTATTGACTTCCAGGCCAAGTTAGCTGATGGTTTTGAAGGGTTTTATAAAAGCACGTACAGAACTCTTGATGGTGAAACAAGGTAAGATGTTGTCCCAGCTGTTTACAGTTTCTTGTGATACTTTCCGTGTGGGGTACAGCTCTTTGCCAGGAGTGTGCTTCAGCAGTCATTTATGAAAAGCCCAATAACTGTGGGAAACTCAGAAAGAGAAGCTCTACCATTCCTAAAGAAGATCGCAGTAAAGATGGGAAGACAAGATGCAGGGGCATAAATAGCTGGAGGGAGAATAACTAGGAGGAAAGGCCAGTATGTGACCGTGATAAGACAGATATGTTTATCTGCTAGGGGAAAGGACGGTCAGTAGAGACAGCTGAAATAGGGAAAGCTTCTCAAAGGAGGTGAGTCTTGATCTGGGACCAGAAGGAAATGTGAGTGAGATTTGAGTTGAGAGAGAGGATGTGAGAGCATGTACATTGCCCACAAAACAGCATGACTCAAATCCAGGAGGCAGGAACAAGTCAGTTTGGAGAATTGAGAAACATGGTCTATTCCATCAGCTCATGTTTATTAAGCACATGCTATGTGCCAGGCACTGTTCTAGGCACTGAATGTATAGTGGTGAGATAAGGACAGGACAAGAAAATAAATTAAATGAACAGGACAAATGATAAATGCTATGAAGGAAATAAAATAAGTTGCTATAAGAGAGAGTAAGTGTAGCTGGGGACTGGGAGTAATCTGGCTGAGTGGTCAGGGAAGTCCTTGCCGAGGAGGAGCATTTAAACTGAGATCTGAATGTTTTTAAAAAAGAAGACGATCATGAGGTCATCAAAGGGCAAAGTGTTCCCAGAAAAGGGATCAGCAAGTGCAAAGTCTGTAACTCAGGAGCAATTGAGAAAAGAAGGTCAGCGTGGCTTGAGGAGAGTGAGCAAGGGAGAGGAGTAGAAAGGGGTCAGATCATGTAGAGACTCAGAGCCTCTTGTAAGTAGTTTAGGCTTTTACTCAGGTGCAAGTGGAAGTCATTGGAAGGTTCTGGTCTGATGTATGCTTTATAAAGATCAAGTGTGTGCTGAGGGTACAATATAGAGAGGAAAAAGTAGAAGCAGAGTAGTCATTTAGGAGGTCAGGCAAGAAATGACAGTGGCTTGGGCCAGGCTAGTGGTGGTGCTTATGGAGTGAAGTGATTGAACTTGGCATTTATTTTGGAGAGTAAAACAGAATTGCTGACATATTGGTTATGTAAGGCAAGAGAAAGAGAAGAATCAAGGATGCTTCATGGAGTGGGTGATTTGGTTGTCCATGGCTTGGGTCCATCTGGGAGGGAAGAGGAGTCTGGTTTCAGTGCTCTCCTACCTTTCATCAACTGCATTCAATTGCTAGTTGGAGAAACCCAAGTACAATGGCTTAACCACATAGGGGGTTATTCTTCTCGTGCAACAAGAAATCCAGAAGTAGGGCAGCTCAGGTTTGCTACAGTGCTCTTCAGTGTTATCCAGGACCCAGGCTCCTTCTATCTTTCTGCTCAGCCACCCTTGGCATATGGCTTTCCTCCTAATACAAGACGATTTCTGCACCTTTAGGCATCAAGTCCATATTCCAGGCAGGAAGAAGAGGGAAATAGGGGAGAGACAAAGGGAAAAACAAATGTTCCAGCTCAGTCTGACTCCTTTTACAGAGCTTTCCCACCCAATGACTTCAACTAGGCCAGAACGAGTCATATGCCCATGAAGTTGCAGGCGAATCTGAAGAAGAGCTTCTTTTATGTGGACACATTCCCTTCCTGAACAAAATCAGGATTCCACTAGAGCTGAAGAAGGGAATGGAAATTGGTAGGCGACCTGAGTGCTGTCCGTACATACCTCTTCCTCCCTTGCCCTTAGGTGCTCTCCCTCCCTTAGGTGCTCGCTGCCTTCTTGGGGCTCACAGGCCCACCCCACAGTCCCAGCCATCCACTTAGGACAGCACTTCCCGGGCCCGTCTCTTCCCCCTCCTTGCAGCCTCAATTTTCAGGGGCCTGTTCTCAGGTCCAGCACAGTATTGGATGGGAAATTTATCAACTTCTTTTCACCTAGGCACCATGTGACCAATGATGGCTATTTTTATTTTTTCAAGTGACAAAATCTCCACCTAAAGGAAATACATTTTAAGGATATCATTTTGCGAGGTGTGGGAGCTGAAGAAGGAGACTTTTTGAAGTAAGACTTGGAGGACTTTCCGCGTGCCTCCCATAATGAACTGCAGGCTGTTTCTGACTCTTCTTATGATTAACTAGTCAGCTCTCTTCATACTCAGTCACCCAGTAGGTCTAACATGTAGGATGATTTGCAGGACAATGTCAACTGAATCTTATGATCTTTCTCTCTCTCCTTCTCTCTCTCACACACACATATACACCATGTGACACACAATACACACACACATACACAACTTAACCTAAAATACAAAAATAATTCAACAATAGTTCTTTGAGAAGCAGGAAGTCACTACTTTGCTTGCAGAACTAAAATCAATTGTTGCTTTTCCAAAGTAAGACTTACTCTAACCAAAATTTCACATTAGTGAAAATCATTCCAGGCACTTGGAAATCCTTAAGTTTGTAGGACCTACTAACAAATCCAAGCAACACCCCAAAAACAAATCATTTAGATCCCCAGCCTCACTTTTCCAGCCTGTATTATAGAAATACAGTAAATTGAGGCAAAATTATCCCAACAGCCCCTCTTTTTTTGAAAAGCCCCTCTGGCCCTTCTCATCCTTTACCTGACCCTTAGCTTTTCTACTCTCCCCTCCTTCTCCAATCAAAATCTCCATATTTGCTTCTTAATTGAAGCTTTAAGTCCAAAGAATAAATCTGTAATTATACAATTTCAGGCATTATAAGGTGATGGGGCATAGAGATTTGTCAGAGGATCTATCTACCTGTTATAGTCTGAAGATATAATATAATGTCAATATATATAATGTCAGCAAGCAGAGAGAGCTAGAAGTGTTTAGGGGCTTATGTCCCCTGTGGAGACCCTTGGCCAACAACCACACAGGAATCTGAAAGCCCAGCTTCTTGCCTCTAGTAAGGGAAACCGGAAGGTGTAGTTTCCATTCCAGAGCTCCCCGGGGATCAGGCTGCAGCTGGGAGCTGGCCTGGCTTCTTCCTCTTTCCTGTCCTGTGTCTTCACTTCCTTACCTGTTTCTCTTGGCAGCATGTTCTTAATAAATCAGGGTCTGCTTCCTGGGAACACTACCTAAGACATCACTCATATACAACTATTATCATAGATAATTATACAATTATTTGTATAAATGTAAAATTGTATAAATATACAATTATTCAAATGTCTGATTGAGGCACATATAGGTTTGGAGATGGTACTAAACTACTAATTTCCTAGTCGATTTTGAGGTCAAGTTGACTGGGCATGCCTATCTCAGCCATTTACTAGCTAAGGATGCTGGTAAGGTCATTCAAATTCTCTGAGTCTCAATACCCTTGTCTACCACGAGCACAAAGGAGATCATGTAAGGAGAGTGCCCAGCACTGTGCATTATTCATGATCAGCATCTACTAAACAAAATTTTACCCTTGTTTTCTTCAAAAATAGAGTCTGGATTCACTAAGATTATAGTTTGAGAAATCAAACATATTACCTCCAGGTTTGGTAAGCTGTGTTCTGAAGGTACAAATTTACTTCTTTTTTGGTTTCACTTGTGTATTCTGGCTGGGGGCGGGGGGATGCTTCTTTTTACAGAATAATCGCAGTAACTGATTTTGAGCCAACCCAGGCACGAATGGCTTTCCCGTGCTTTGATGAACCACTGTTCAAAGCCAGCTTTTCGATCAAGATAAGAAGAGAGAACAGACACATTGCACTATCCAACATGCCAAAGGTATTGCCATTTTCAGAAACTTTGGGGAATTGTTCTCAAGTTGAGCCTTGGTCTTTGTTGTGGTTGTTTCTTTTTTAATATTTCCTTTGTTTTCAGGACTTAAGCCACTAATTTGTTGTTATTCAATCTATATATCACATAATAACCCCAATCCGTCTAGATTTTAACATCATTCTGTTTGAGGCATTGTTACATAAGAAGCTTGCTTTCTTTCTTTTTTTTTTTTCTTTTGGTGAGGAAGATTAGCCCTGAGCTAACATCTCTTGCCAATCCTCCTCTTTTTGCTGAGGAAGATTGGCCCTGAGCTAACATCTGTGCCCATCTTCCTCTATTTTTCAAGTGAGACACCTGCCACAGCATGGCGTGATAAGCAGTGCACAGGTCTGCGTCCAGGGTTCCAAACCCGCAAACCCCAGGCTGCCAAAACAGCGTGCACGAACTTAACCACTACGCCACCAGGCTGGCCCCAAGAAGCTTTTTTTTTAAAAAAAGAACTGATTTATATTTTATTTGTGTTCATATGGAAACAGTGTTCTTTTAAATCAGTGTTACTTGGCCAGCGATGTATTCAGAATCACCTAGTACAGCGCTTCTCAAACTTGAATGTTCAGACGAATTGTCTGAGGATCTTGTTAAAATTCAGATTCTGATACAGTAGGTCTTGGGGTGACGCTCAAAATTCTGCCTTTTTAACAAGCTCCCGGGTGATGCTGCTGTTAGAGATCTAGAGAACCCTGCCTGGGCCCCACCCCAGGAAGTTCTGATCTAGTCATCTGGGATGGAACTTAGAAATCAGTTTTTTAAAGTTCCACAGGTAGTTCTTGAAATTATTTATGAAAATTATTTATTCTAGTTATACACTTTTTTAATTGAAAGAGACCTTTGAAAACTTTTATTTGGTTCATATTTGTACTCAAAATACAGAGACTCTGAAAGTCACAGTAGACCCTGAGCCTCATTTGATACTTCCTTACTAATGATGTGCTTCCTATTTGTGCTGTTGAACAAGATGTAAAATATTTCCCCGCTGCTGCTTGGAAAGTAGGAAGAAAATAGAGGCTCTCCTGACGGTGCTTCAGCAGGATGAGCAAGCGCGGCAAGCAGCCGGGTCATCACAAGTAGCAAGTGGCCTGCCCCATTTCCCTCTCTGCCTTTCCCAGTGACTGGCTTCTGTGGATGAAAGGAAGGAGCTGATAAGCTAGACACCGAATTTCCCAAGATTACTGTTTAATTCTGGAAACAATAGTTTCTCTGAAATACAGGCAGAGCAGATCAAGGGAAAAGGGGCAACACTCCATGTGACACATATCCCACAGTTTTTCCGCGATCATACAGACAGCAATTCAGTTAGCCTACTCATTTTCAGGTAACATTATCTGCTACCTTAACTCCGAGTCTTCTTTCTAACTGAATGTTCATTTAAGGGCAGTTCAGTCTCAATCATGGCAGCTTTTTATTAATATAATTTTTCAAATGAACAATCATGGAGGGTAAAGTAAAAATACAGTTAGTTAAAGCCTATTAATTAAAATGTGATGCAAACACAAATTACCATTTTGTTATTATATTAGAATTTAAATTTTCTATCTTCAGAAATCTCCAGTAACTTCTTATATTTAAGAAAAATAAGTGAACACTTTGAAAATATTTTATACAGCCCTGAATCTTTGTGTTGCCTCAGTTGACTAGAGCAGTTCTCTGAATCATGTCTTTTTCAGCAAATACTGGCTTAGCTTTCTGCTTCTCGTTGACATGCCCAACCCAGGCTTTCATGGTTAGCTGAAAAGGAGAACTGAAGTAATGCTACAGTCATACTCTCTGGATAATAATTACAGCACTGAGATGGGTTATGGATTGATGGGAAGCAGCAACATATACGAAGTTCTCAATTTGTGTAGTTAAGGATACAAGATTTAAGGGAAGTGAGGTGGTCACCTAAACACTAACAGAGGGAGCATAGCGTTTGCACGTTTCTTTGTCCCCCTCATTCCTTAAGGGAACACACACCTGCTGGTAACACTTGCTATGCAAGTAGAGTCCTGCCAACACTGAGAAAACAGCTAAATCCTTTCTAGCAACAAGTGCTTTATACTTGGAGCTTACATCACCATCCTGGAAGAACTTACGCTAACAACCCATACACTTCCATTTAAGGCCATGTTAATCTACGTGGGTCACTCCAGGTTCCTGAACAAAACTCAGCCTCTATGGGCTATATCTTCATCTGGGGGGAGAATTAGAGGGAATGCCCATCTGTCTCCTAACCTTCTCTGCCACCAGCTGTCCAGTGTGACAGAGTCTCATTTCCCCATAGTCCCACAGCCTTGCATCCTCCTCCCCTCCTCTCTCTACATACTTGACTAAACGGTTTGCTGCTGAGTTTGATCAGAAGACTATGATCATAATGTCCTCTCCTTAGTCCCCACCATAACCCTCCCCTCTGCTAGGAGTATGTACCCATAGAACTCTTGTTAAATCAGACTCCTTAAAAAGGAGATTGCTGTTGGGTAAAATTATTTTGTTAAATAGAGGTAAAAATTGCAGCCTTATATATACTCCTCCCTTTCTTAGAGTATTTGGTCAGTGTCTTCTGCCTTATTGGAACTTAGGAATTGATTTTTTTGTGTGTGTGTGAGGAAGACCAGCCCTGAGCTAACATCCGACGTCAATCCTCCTTTTTTTGCTGAGGAAGATTGGCCCTGGGCTAACACGCATGGCCATCTTCCTCCACTTTATATGGGACGCCACCACAGCATAGCTTAACAAGCCATGCATCAGTGCATGCCCAGGATCCGAACCTGCGAACCCGGGGCCACAGAAGCAGAGTGTGTGTACTTAACCGCTGCGCCACCGGGCTGGCCCCAGGAATTGATTTTTTGATAGAATTCTGTAGAATTAAATTCTGTAGAATTTAATAGCACAAACATTTGTCATCGAAGTAAACTAGGCCGTTTGTGGTTAATACTTCAAGCTATTTTCTCTCACCAAACTGCAATCTTATCCAAACACATAAAACATGTTCAATAAGCCCTGGTTAACACTGCCAAAAGCCTGACATCTTGAAATGAGTGGGCAGTGGGGGAGAAGCTCGTCTAAGAGTGGTTACCAACTGGAAGAAAGTGGTCTTTTCATATTAATGGATCTATATCCATTCAGTATATATGGGCATTGTACCATGGTGGAGACCATCTCTGGGACAAGATATCCAGAGCAAATGAAGATAGAATTCCGTAATTACTCAGTGAATTTGATTGATGCAACTGACCAGTCTGTAGGCTTAAAACGTTTTGCTTCCTCAGTAGGTAAGCAGAAGCTTAAATTACTAAGGACCTCCTTGGCCTGACTGCTTTCATTGCTGAATCAATGAAGCAAAGATAAAATAAGACTATGACTCAAGCTGTCACACAGCGAGTGAAAGAATGTGCAATGTCTTTGGAGTCACAGTCACATCCACATCTTGGTCTTGACGTGGAACTAGCTGTGTGATCTGGGCAATTCAGTTAACATTTCTGAAACTCTGTTTCCTCACAGGTGAAATAACACCTACCTCACACATAATTAATAAAAGGATTAAAAGATAACGCAAAGCATCTGGCATGATTTTGCTTCCTGTTTCCTTCTGCAACAGAGATTTATTTATTATACAGTTGTCCCTCTTTATCCGCAGGGGATTCGTTCCAGGACCCCCAGGATACCAAAATTCACAGACGCTCAAGTCCCTTATACAAAATGGTGTAGTATTTGCATATAATCTACAGCACATCCTCCCATATACTTTAAATCATCTCTAGATTACTTATTATATCTAATACAATGTAAATAGTTGTTATACTGTATTGTTTAAGGAATAATGACAACAAAAAAAGTCTGTACATGTTCAGTACAGAGGCAACCATCGTAGAGCTTTCCATCCATGGTTGGTTGAATTTGGGGATGCGGAACCCATACATATGGTGGACCAACCGTGTAACAAACCGAGGGAAAATGGCCATTCTCTGATATTTTTCTTAGAAGGGCAGAACTTGAATTTATGCCAATGGTGGAGATTATTGCATTTCAAAAAAGTAGAAGCATCTAAGACGTTTTTATGCTTTCAAGCAACAAAATAAGATTTGGCATCATTTTGGGATCCCAAAAGTAGTGCATTGGGTCTTTGAGGATGTCTAGGGATAAGAGAAAGGGAGGAGAGGCTACCGGATGTTATGAGAGGCCATTGATCTCCTATAAGGGCATCAAGTGTCCTTCAGACTGTCAGGCTTTCCTCTAACTTATGTGGCTTAAGTCATTGTAAAATACTCTAGTTTTCAAATACTGATTCTTTCCTTCCTGTAGGTTAAGACAACTGAACTTGAAGGAGGCCTCTTGGAAGATCATTTTGAAACTACTGTAAAAATGAGTACCTACCTTGTAGCCTACATAGTTTGTGATTTCAACTCTGTGAGTGGCACATCCTCATCAGGGGTCAAGGTGAGATTGGGTTCAAATTTCATACACAGTGCAGAATAATGTCCTGAGGGCAATGAGCTTTTCTTTATTTTCTTAAGCTTTTTTCCTTATTATCAAAGTATCATGCTTATTCTACAAAATAGAGATAGGTAAAAAATAAAATAAGTTACCCACAATCTCATCACCAAGATATAATTACTGATATTAGTGTAAGCCTTCCAAACATTTTCTCTATGTATGTTAGTATATGAATGTATTCAGTAACAGCATATAGTCTATATAGATATATATTACAAAATAATATATAAGACTGTTTTAACCCAATTTTCAGCATAATATGACAAAAAAATGAATTCCATTAAATATTTTTCTGTAATATTATATTAATAATTGAATAGTACTATGCCGCATGGAGGTACCACCAGGATTTTTTAATCAGCATCTTATCTTAGGACATTCACATTGTTTCCAATTGTTTTCTATACTTTTTTCCTCAATGAAAGGAGTTTTTCATAATTTTGAGAGTCTTCAATGTTTGCAAAAATTTACAATACTCAATGATTATCTTATAAAGTTTTGCAAACATCAGTGGAGACATTAAAAATAAAGAACTCCCTACCTTGAGGAACCAAATGATAGATATAAAAACATATTCAAAGAACCATAAAATAATGCTTATGAAAAATAGCTATAAAATGGCTATCACAATTTGCATACGTATTATACCTACAGTATGTGGATATATATTATGAGTAACGTATCTACATAGATATCATGGCATCTCTGCACATAGATACATATGTGTATGGATATAGATGCGTGAGAGGTCAGATGGCACTTTACTTCAGATGACAGTTTTCTATCAGCTTCCTGGGATTCAATTGGGCTCTACAATCTTTGACATGGGTGACGGAGCAAGTTACTTAATCTCCATGTGTTTCCATCGCTTCATCTCTAAAATGAAGATAATAGCACCTACTTCATAAGATTGTTGAGAGGATTCAATTAGATTTTACATGTATGCATTTAGCACAGTGCCTGGTAAACTGTCAAAAAGATGGTGGCCATTAACATATTCTTATAAAAATTCTGAGGGACTTCAGTTAGTTCAGAGCATGAAAGCAGATCATGAAATAAAAGTAACACTATGCCTGAAACCCAAGAAAATTGGAATCTAATTTTATTTTTTCCACTTAATGGCTAGTTACTTTGAGGGGAGTCAATGAACATATTTGGGCATTTTTGAATTTAAAGTAAAATAGACAAGGGAGTGGATCCAATAAATTCTCGAAGGCTTTCCTACCTCATAGAACTATGTTTTATTTGAATTGTGTTGGTGGTCATAGTTTTGGAAGGGTAGTTCTCAAGTGCATTATAGTGATGAGTTCAAGTGGGTTCTCATGATATAATGAGTTAATATAGCTTGAAATTTATAGATTAGCACTTACGGAATGGATTGTAACAGAAGATGCAGGGTTGTTTATAATTTTCAAGACTAACTTCTACATTAAAACTTTACAGAACAGGGGGCCGGCCCCATGGCTTAACGGTTAAGTGCGTGCGCTCTGCTACTGGCGGCCCGGATTTGGATCCCGGGCGCTCACCGACGCACGGCTTCTCCCGCCATGCTGAGGCGGCATCCTATATACAGCAACTAGCAGGATGTACAACTACAACATACAACTATCTAGTGGGGCCTTGGGGAGAAAAAGGGAAAAAAGGGAGGAGGATTGGCAATAGATGTTAGCTCAGGGCCAGTCTTCCTCAGCAAAAAGAGGAAGATTGGCATGGACGTTAGCTCAGGGCTGATCTTCCTCACAAAAAAAAAAAAACACTTTACAGAACATCTTATCCCGTATCGACAGCATGCTTAACGATATCTCAATAATTTCTTGAAAAATGAAATCTGCCTTTCTTTGGGTGAGGGTTGTTAGAAATGGAATTGTACCAAGGAGCTGTTATTCAAAGACCACTTCTTCTGATCAACATTTCTCAGGTGTCCATCTATGCGTCTCCAGACAAATGGAATCAAACACATTATGCTTTGGAAGCATCATTGAAGCTACTTGATTTTTATGAAAATTACTTTGATATCAACTATCCACTCCCAAAACTAGGTAGGTTCATTCCACATCATTGCCTCTATTTTTGCTTATAGAACTTGCTTTGATTTCTTTCTTCTTTATATGTGATTTAAATGGGCACTGAAGAGGTTTAGTTAGTCCAGGAAGCGGAGATGTTCCTCAGAGATGGTCCTTGAGTGTAAAAAATAAAGTATTTATGAAAAGCCCAAGTAGTGTGGCTCATTTCTCTATTCTTTTATCAGGTTTAATATTAAAACAGCTGCATTGCATATTAGATTTAACTGGATGAATTTTCTGGAGCACATTTTTTTTTCTATACCATATTTGTACAAAACCAGCAATCTTTTATAAAAGTTGCCAAAGGTTTATGTAAACAGCTGAAAATTGTCCCTTCATCTGTTATCTATAGTGCATTTGAGGTTAGAAGATAAGACTGTGGTATAGATTGAAAAAAAAAAGATTCGGAGGAAATAGTTTCAACGTGGTAGTTGTAGATCTTTGCATAACAGGATACACACAGTCTATCTTGTTTTTAATTTTCTATCTTAAAAAATAAAAGTTGTGATTTTTATAATGTTGCAGAACATATAAAAACCATGGCTTAAGTTTTATAACTTACATAGATTAGTTTTTAGAGTTTCTGACACTGACTAAACATTTTTTTCCTTTGGGGCATTAGGACATACTACTCATCATGTCCTTCCTTCTCTTTCCCCTCAACCTCCATGCAGTTTTTCTTGGAGAGGGTAAAAAGGACCATCAAAAGACATCCCAGGGGCTTATTCCTATAGTTCCTGAGTCTCACTGTATTATTATAGTGCAGGTTCTATATACCTGTTAGTACAGATATACTCAATTCAGTTTACCCATAATGCACTGCTGTCCTCTATGTCAAAAGTCAAAGAGAGATCAAATAACAGCCATCAACAATCTTATGTTGTTCTTGAAAAATGCAACCTTGAAGATCACATGAAACATATTTTTTTTTTTAATTTTTTGTTTATTGCAGTAACATTGGTTTATAACATTGTAAAAATTTCAGGTGTACATCATTGTACTTCTATTTCTGCATAGATTACATCATGTTCACCACCAAAATACTAATTACAACCCATCACCACACACATGTACCCAATTATCCCTTTCACCCTCCTCCCTCCCCCCTTCCCCTCTGGTAACCACCAATCCAATCTCTGTCCCTATGTGTTTGTTTATTGTTGTTATTATCTACTACTTAATGAAGGAAATCATACGGTATTTGACCTTCTCCCTCTGACTTATTTCACTTTGCATCATGCCCTCAATGTCCATCCATGTTGTCACAAATGGCTGGATTTCTTCGTTTCTTATGGCTGAGTAGTATTCCATTGTGTATATATACCACAGCTTTTTTATCCATTCGTCCCTTGATGGGCACTTAGGTTGCTTCCAAGTCTTGGCTATTGTGAATAAGGCTGCAATGAACACAGGGGTGCATGTACCTTTGCAAATTGGTGTTTTCAAGTTCTTTGGATAAATACCCAGCAGTGGAATAGCTGGATCATATGGTAGTTCTATCGTTGATTTTTTGAGGAATCTCCATACTGTTTTCCATAGTGGCTGCACCAGTTTGCACTCCCACCAGCAGTGTATGAGAGTTCCCTTCTCTCCACATCCTCTCCAACACATGTTGTTTCCTGTCTTGTTAATTATAGCCATTCTGACGGGCGTGAGGTGATATCTCATTGTAGTTTTGATTTGCATTTCCCTGATAGTTAGTGATTTTGAACATCTTTTCATGTGTCTGTTGTCCATCTGTATATCTTCTTTGGAAAAATGTCTGTTCAGGTCTTTTGCCCATTTTTTAATTGGGTTGGTAGTTTTTTTGTTGTTGAGATGCATGAGTTCTTTATATATTTTGGAGATTAAGCCCTTATCAGATGTATGGTTTGCAAATATCTTCTCCCAATTGTTAGGTTGTCTTTTCGTTTTGTTGATGGTTTCCTTTGCTGTGCAGAAGCTTTTTAGTTTGATGTAGTCCCATTTGTTTATTTTTTCTATTGTTTCTCTTGCCCGGTCAGATGTGGTGTTTGAAAAGATGTTGCTAAGACTGATGTCGAAGAGCGTACTGCCTATGTTTTCTTCTAGAACTTTCACAGTTTCAGGTCTTACATTCAAGTCTTTAATCCATTTGGAGTTAATTTTTGTGTATGGTGTAAGGTAAGAGTCTACTTTCATTTTTTGCATATGGCTATCCAGTTTTCCCAACACCATTTGTTGAAGAGACTTTCTTTTCCCCATTGTATGTTCTTGGCTCCTTTGTCAAAGATTAGCTGTCCATAGATGTGTGGGTTTATTTCTGGGCTTTCGATTCTATTCCATTGATCTGTGTGTCTGTTTTTGTGCCAGTACCATGCTGTTTTGGTTACTATAGCTTTGTAGTATATTTTGAAATCAGGGAGTGTGGTACCTCCAGCTTTGTTCTTTTTCTCAGGATTCCTTTAGCTATTCGGGTCTTTTGTTGTCCCATATAAATTTTACGATTCTTTGTTCTATTTCTGTGAAAAATGTTGTTGGAACTTTGATAGGGATTGCATTGAATCTATAGATGGCTTTAGGAAGTATGGACATCTTAACTATGTTAATTCTTCCAATCCAAGAGCACGGAATATCTTTCCATTTCTTTGTGTCTTCTTCAATTTCTTTCAGAAATGTTTTATAGTTTTCGTGTACAGATCTTTCACCTCTTTGGTTAAGTTTATTCCTAGGTATTTTATTCTTTTTGTTGCAATTGTAAATGGGATGGTATTCTTAATTTCTCTTTCTGCTACTTCGTTGTTAGTGTACAGAAATGCAACTGATTTTTGTATGTTGATTTTGTATCCTGCAACTTTACCATATTCGTTTATTACTTCTAAAAGTTTTCTGGTGGATTCTTTAGGGTTTTCTATATATAAAATCATGTCATCTGCAAATAGTGACAGTTTCACTTCTTCCTTTCCAATTTGGATCCCTTTTATTTCTTTCTCTTGCCTGATTGCTCTGGCTAGGACTTCCAATACTATGTTAAATAGGAGTGGTGACAGTGGGCATCCTTGTCTGGTTCCTGTTCTTAGAGGGATAGCTTTCAGTTTTTCACCATTGAGGATGATATTAGCTGTGGGTTTCTCATATATGGTCTTTATTATGTTGAGGTACTTTCCTTCTATACCCATTTTATTCAGAGTTTTTAGCATAAATGGATGCTGGATCTTGTCAAATGCTTTCTCTGCATCTATTGAGATGATCATGTGATTTTTGTTCTTCATTTTATTAATGTGGTGTATTACATTGATTGATTTGCGAATGTTAAACCATCCCTGCATACCTGGAATAAATCCCACTTGATCATGGTGTATAATCTTTTTAACGTATTGTTGTATGCGATTTGCTAGTATTTTGTTGAGGATTTTCGCATCGATGTTCATCAGTGATATTGGCCTGTAATTTTCTTTTTTTGTGTTGTCCTTGTCTGGTTTTGGTATCAGGGTAATGTCAGCTTCGTAGAATGAGTTAGGAGCTTCCCCCCCTCCTCAATTTGCTGGAAGAGTTTGAGAAGGATAGGTATTAAGTCTTCTTTGAATGTTTGGTAGAATTCACCAGGGAAGCCGTCTGGTCCTGGACTTTTATTTTTGGGGAGGTTTGTGATTACTGTTTCGATCTCCTTACTGGTGATTGGTCTATTCAAATTCTCTACTTCTTCTTGATCCAGTTTTGGAAGGTTGTATGATTCTAAGAATTTATCCATTTCTTCCAGATTGTCGAATTGGTTGGCATATAGTTTTTCATAGTATTCTCTTATAATCTTTTGTATTTCTGAGGTGTCTGTTGTAACCTCTCCTCTTTCATTTCTGATTTTACTTATTTGCGCCTTCTCTCTTTTTTTCTTGGTGAGTCTAGCTAAAGGTTTGTCTATTTTGTTGATCTTTTCAAAGAACCAGCTCTTGGTTTTATTAATTTTTCTATTGTTTTTGGTCTCTATTTCATTTATTTCTGCTCTGATTTTTATGATTTCCCTTCTTCTACTGATTTTGGGCTTTGTTTGTTCTTCTTTTTCCAGTTCCTTTAGGTGCATTGTTAGATTGTTTATTTGAGATTTTTCTTGTTTGTTGAGATAGGCCTGTATTGCTATAAACTTCCCTCTTAGAACCGCTTTTGCTGTATCCCATAAATTCTGGCATGTCGTATTTTCATTTTCATTTGTCTCCAGGTATTTTTTGATTTCTTCTTTGATTTCTTCATTAATCCAGTCGTTGTTCAGTAGCATTTTGTTTAATCTCCATGTATTTGTGGCTTTTCTGATTTTCTTCCTATAGTTGATTTCTAGTTTCATACCTTTGTGGTCAGAAAAGATGCTTGGTATTATTTCAATCTTCTTAAATTTATGGAGACTTGTTTTGTGGCCTAATATGTGATCAATCCTGGAGAACGTTCCATGTGCATTTGAAAAGAACGTGTATTCTTCGGTTTTTGGATGGAATGCTCTGTATATATCTACTAGGTCCATCTGTTCTAGTGTGTCCTTTAAGGCCAATGTTTCCTTATTGATCTTCTGTTTGGATGATCTATCCGTTGGTGTAAGTGGAGTGTTAAAGTCCCCTACTATTATTGTGTTACTGTCTATTTCTGTTTTTATGTCTGTTAATAATTGCTTTATATATTTAGGTGCACCTACATTGGGTGCGTAGATATTTACAAGTGTTATATCCTCTTGTTGGATTGTTCCCTTGATCATTATGTAATGCCCTTCTTTGTCTCGTTTTACAGTTTTTGTTTTAAAGTCTATTTTGTCTGATATGAGTACTGCTACCCCAGCTTTCTTTTCATTGCCATTTGCGTGGAGTATCTTTTTCCATCCCTTCACTTTCAGTTTGTGAGTGTCTTTAGGTCTGAAGTGTGTCTCTTGTATGCAGCATATATATTGGTCTTGATTTTTATCCAGTCACCCACCCTATGCCTTTTAATTGGAGCATTTAGTCCATTGACATTTAAAGTAGCTATTGATAAGTATGTACTTACTGCCATTTTTAACTTTTTTTTTTTTTCCTCAGTGTTTTAGTAGTCCTTCTCTGTTCCTTACTTCTTCTATACAGAATTGATGGTCACTTTAGTTTGACCTCTGTCTGAAAGCTGTACTCTTTAACTACCCTCCTCCCTCCTTTTATGTTTTTGATATCATATCCAACCTCTTTTTGTGCATTTGTATCCATTACGTTCTAATCGTGGAAATAGATAATTTTTCCTATTTGTGGTCTTCTCTTTTCCCCTTAAATCAGTCCCTTTAACATTTCTTGTAACACTGGTTTCTTGGTGACAAACTCCTTTAATTTTTGCTTATCTGGGAAAATTTTGATCTCTCCTTCCATTTTGAATGATAACCTTGCTGGGTAGAGTATTCTTGGCTGTAAGTTTTTTCCTTTTAGCACTTTAAATATATCATGCCATTCTCTTCTAGCCTGTAAGGTTTCTGCTGAGAAGTCAGCTGATAGTCTTATGGGGTTTCCTTTGTATGTAACTTGACATTCTCTTGCGGCTTTTAGGATTCTCTCTTTATCTTTAATTCTGGACATTTTGATTATGATGTGTCTTGGTGAGGGCCTCTTTGGGTTTATCTTGTTTGGGGCTCTCTGTGCCTCCTGTACCTGGATGTCTGTTTCCTTCCTTAGGTTAGGGAAGTTTTCATCTATTATTTCTTGAAAAAGATTCTCTGCCCCCTTGTCTCGCTCTTCTCCTTCCGGGACACCTATAACACGGATGTTAGTGTGCTTGATGTTGTCCCAGAGGTCCCTTAGACTGTCCTCACTCTTTTTAATTCTTTTCTCTTTTACCTGTTCACCTTGGGTAATTCTAGTCTTTCGTCCAGCTCACAGATCTGTTCTTCTGTATCCTCTACTCTGCTTTTGAGTCCCTCTAATGAATTTTTCATTTCCAGTATTGTATTCTTCATTTCTGATTGGTTCTTTTTTATGTCTTCCATTTCTTTGTTGACATTCTCACTGAGTCCATCTATTCTTCTCCCCAGATCAGTGAGCATCCTTAACACTCTTAGTTTGAACTCTCTGTCGGGTAGGTTGCTCATTTCTGTTTCACTAAGTTCCTTTTCTGGGGTTTTGTCCTGTTCCCTTACTTGGAATGTATTCTTTTGCCTCTTCATTTTGCCTCTTTCCCTGTGCTTGTGTCTACGTATTAGGTAGGTCAGCTACGTCTCCTGCTCTTGGATAGGTGACCTTATGTAAGTGATGGCTTAGGAGGCTTCCAGTGTGCTTCCCTCAGTTCTCAATGTTCCAGGGGTGACCCCTATGTGGGCTACGTGTATCCTTCTTTTTTTTTTTTTTTTTTTTTTTTTAGATTTTATTTATTTTTCCCCCAAAGCCCCAGTACATAGTTGTCTGCCATAGCTGCACATCCTTCCAGTTGCTGTATGTGGGACGCGGCCTCAGCATGGCCGGAGGAGCGGTGCCTCGGTGCGCACCCGGGATCCGAACCCGGGCCGCCGGCAGCGGAGAGCACGCACTTAACCGCTAAGCCACGGGGCCGGCCCGTGTATCCTTCTGCTGTGGCCTGTTTGCCCTCCCTGTAGGCGCCCAGGGAGGCTGAGTTATGCTCCTGGCCAGCTGTTGTAATGCTCAGCTGCTTGTAGTTGTTGTGGGCCCTTCAGTCTCTTTATCAGCTGTGGGGAGCCCCAGCACAGTTGGCTGCAAGTTCTAATACCACATTTGTGTTGCAGTATTTCTTTTAAGTGAGTAGGCCCCCACCGTGGCAGGTTGTTAGGCTCAGGGCCTTACAATTGCTGTAAGCCTCTAGCCTATTAGGTCTCTTGTCAGCTCTCTGAGGATTGCAGCTGGGTGGGGCTGCCCTCAGGCACAGGAGCACCCAATTGTTTCAGGTTTTGGAAGGTGGAGCAAACCTCCTATGTGGGTCTTTGAGAAGTACAAGTCTTCTGTGGCTGAGAAGCCCTGCCGCCCACAGGTCCACACACACAGTCAACACAGTCCTGCCCCGTGTGAGCGCCCCGACCTCCCCAAGTGGACCCAGTCTCTCCATGGCGGGAGCCCCACACACTCTGCCACCGCCCCACACTCTCCACCCGCTCCTTGTGCACACCCTGCCCCGCTCAAGTCAGCTCAGTTGCCAGGCTGCAGAGAATCCAGTCACCAATCTATGCAGGCCCACACGTTGCCTGAGGGCTTGTTGTTGGGTGGGGCTAGTCTCTAGGGTGGGCTGCCTGCCCTGGCTGAGCTGGATTAAATCGGTGCTCTAGCGGGTGGAGCAGACCCTGGGCTAGCAGGTCTCAGGGAGAACTCCAATGGCGTCTGTGTCAGCACGCTCACACCAGGCCACAACAATGGCCGCCGCCAATGTCCCAGTCCCTGGAGAGGTCTCACCCCTCACCGAGATGCACTCAGGGCCTATTAGGTGAGTCTCTTGTCACCGAAGCACTGTGCACCTTTCTTTCTGGTGATTTTAGAACGCTTTCTGGAACGGGTGAGTTTATGCGCGGGCCCTTTAAGAGCCAGTTTTAGTTTCTTTGTGAACCGGGTTTTCTGGGGGTGCTACCCAATGCTTTAGTAGCAGGCACAGTCAGATATTATGCCGCTGGTCTCAATTGTGCTGGGTCCACAAAATGCCCACAGCGGGGGTGCTCCCCGGTTCAGGGCCCCGCGCCTCCAGGGAGGGTGCGTACCTGTGAGCTGCTCCCGGGGGCCGTGAAGCTGGCGGCTTGTGACGGCGGCGTTTTTCCTCTCCAGAAGGGAGTCTCTGCCTCTTCTACCCCAGTTAGGATTGTCCGTTGTTGCAGGAGTTCCTCTTATCCAGTTTTCAGTTCTGTCTCAGGGGTAATTTTTCCAAGAGTAGTTGTAAATTGGCTGTGTCCACGGGAGGAGGGGAGTTCAGAGTCTGCCTACGCCGCCATCTTGACTCCGCCCTCCTCACATGAAACGTATTTTAAAACTACCTGAAAAGAAGCATGAAGCTTAAGAAAAAATAGAGCAGATATAAGCATCTCTGATGGCTATAGGAAATAATCCAACTAATATAAAATCATCAATGCAATTTAGAAAAGGAGTCATTCCCACATTTGAAGTGCTAATGAATACTAATCTTTATTAGTGCTAATTTACTTTTTGATTGTGTTATAAATATTTGTTTTTATCCACTAGAATTAGCCAGTATTAATGCCAGACAATGTAATTACAAGCCGAGAGACTTGGTTCATTTCAAACTTTAAAAAAATTACCTTCCTTTTTATCCAAACGGTACTTCTTTCAAAATGGCCTGGCAGCATAAAAAGAAAGGATTCCAAGTTTAAATATTAGCCAGAGATTTTCTAACCTACATGAAGTCATTGGCAAAGGATGTACATACACACACACACACCGATGTAATATAGATTGATATACCTTATGCCTGAGTTGCTTAAAGACGATGAAATTTCACTTTTTTCCCCCAAGGCTTTGTTAAGAGGTAGAGGAAAAATCAATGTTGAAAAGGAGATTGAGATCAGAAAGAATTGATGCCCACAGCTTTTTTCTTCTGCTATCTTAGAAGGACACTTGCTCATAATAGAGGCCATATTTTCTTGAAATATTAATTGAAATATTAACTATAGAGATTGTTCCTAAAAGGCATTCTCCTGAAATTAAAATCCCGCATCTTTCTCTTTTTTGTAGAAATAGTTCATTATATGTTTTAATGAATCTCAAACATAGAAATTATTTGATAACTTTTATTTTCAAAATTTCTCAGTAGTACTAATATGAAATACAATATGAGTGTTTGTTACAAAATTATTTTCTTAGCAGTAATGCACCCAAGGTATTTTCAGAGTTTGACACTTTTGGGAAGAAATGGTTAAATGTCAATAAGTTACTTCAGCTACAACCAAAACTATATTGATAGAATTTATTCTGCTTGATAATGGGTACTGATTATTTTCAGTGGAACTACAGAACACCATCTCACTGTGAAGATATTCTTGGTATTTTCAGAAAGTCTGCTTATATACACTGAAAGGATCATAACGTGTTTGAGAAGAAACAAATCCCACTTCTGGTGTGGAAGCCATAATGATCAAGTGTGGTTGTTCTTATTTCTTAGATCTAGTTGCTATTCCTGACTTTGAATCTGGAGCCATGGAAAATTGGGGCCTCATCACATATAAAGAGACGTCACTGCTGTTTGATCCCAAGACCTCTTCCATTTCCGATAAACTATGGGTCACCAAAGTCATAGCCCATGAACTAGCACACCAGGTACCTGGCACTCATGACATTCTCTTAGTATCTGTCCAAAAGAGCATTGTACAGCACACCTCCAATATCTCTGAAACAACATAAAATCATATCCTTTTACTCTAGAGGGGACCTTAGGGATTATCAAACCAAATGCAATATGTCAAGTAGCAGAGGGCTCAATCTCTAGATTATGGGACTCATACAGGAATTTTATCACAAGAGAAATGGCCACTATATCCTCCAAAACTCTTCAAGGCAAAGCCTTCAAATGTCTTTTCATAAAGAAGGATGGGGTGTAGGCAGATACATAGAGCACAGAATTGGAAACCCTGCAAATAGAGATTTCTATTCAAAATATTTCTCCTTACACCCCCTAGTACTGTGGCATTCCAATCTAGTGCAAAATCAATCTCCCTTCAACTGGGACCTGTGGTTACATGGCCATAATGAAGTACTTCAAGTCCAAGTACTCGTGGGCAGCTGACCCTGGACACATTACCTAACACCTCAAACTTCAGTGTCCTTGTCTATAGACTAAGTTAATAATAGTTTCTGCTTCTTGAAACTGCTGTGAGGATTATGAATAAGTGTCAGTGCTTGTCACATTGTAGTCACTCAATAAGCATTAGTTACTAATGAAGACAACGACCACTACTACTACCATTTCTTGCAGAATAAGATTTCCAAGACCCATCTATCAACACTATATTACATAAAAACATGGAACTGTAAAACTAGCTCTATAGATATCAGAGGCTATTTCCACTCTATTTCGTTCTGAAAATCCCCAGTAACACAGTGAACTATTAAGGGCCCTGGAAATTCTTTTTCACCATATAGGCAAATATCATTCTGTTGTAGAAGCTGGTAATATCTCTTATTTTTTATTTATTTTTCTGTGGGGAGAACTAGCCCAGAGCTAACATCCGATGCCAATCCTCCCCTTTATTCTTGAGGAAGATTGGCCCTGAGCTAACATCTGTGCCCATCTTCCTCTACTTTATCTGGGATGCCGCCACAGCATGGCTTGACAAGCAGTGCGTCAGTGCGTGCCCGGGAGCCAAACCTGCGAACCCCGGGCCGCCAAAGTGGAGCGCGCACACTTAACCGTCTGTGCCACCGGGCCAGCCCCCTATATCTCTTATTTTTAATTTTTAACTTTATCCTTTATCATCATCATAATAATGTTTTCTTGCGGTTTTTTTTGCTGAGGAAGATTGGCCCTGAGCTAACATCTGTGCCAGTTTTCCTCTATTTTGTATGTGGGTCACCACCACAGCATGGTTGATGAGTAGTGTAGGTCCATGCCCGGGATCCAAACCTGCGAACTCAGGCTGCCTAAGCAGAGTGCGCTGAACTTGAACCACTAGGCCACGGGGATGGCCCAGTTTTTTTTTTTTTAAGTCAGTGAACTAAGTACCCAATTACATAGGAGCCATGCTCGGCACTGTACTTTGAGAACATATGGGCAGCTTCTTCTGGTTAGGATCTCTCCACTGGCCCATCTTAGGGGTTTTGATCATTAGTCACTGGTAACTCTAAGGCACTTGACTGAGTCTGGGGATTCCTAATCTTTCTGCCCAATGTTCATAGGGAAATTGTTGGAGAGCTGTACCTCTGAGGCTCCATGCTCCCTCTGGGCCTTTCTTTAATAGCTTCTCTTTCATGGAGATGCAGAGTCTAGGGCTGAAATTTTCCAAGGCAAAAAATTAGAATTTTTGCCTCGACTATTTTGTGTCCCCATTGATCTCCATATGACCATGTCACTCCTGTCCATAAAACCCTGGAAAAGACTCCCAATTCCAGCTGGGTGAGTCAAGGGTCCATAGCATGGCATACAAGGTCCCCATAATGCAACCCTTCTCTACCTCTTACCGACACCATGAGCTTTAGGCATCCCAGACTATTTGCCATTACCTGAGCATGCAGGATTGTGTTGCTCCTCTATGTTTTTGCTCCTGCTACCTAATCTGCCTAGGGCACACACCACTCCCAACATGCCTGAGGACCACTTGCAAGACTCACGAAATCCTGAGTACAGCTTTTCTAACTATTCTACATGCTCTCCCAGAAGAATTGATTCTTTCCTCAATCCTCTCTGTACAGACATTGATCATAGCACCAATAACACTTTATTGCATTTACCTGTCTACCAGTTGACTTCCATCATTTGTTATGGAGGCAGAGGCTCTTATATTTCTAACATATGGCATGGTGCCAGAAACATAGTAGGTTCTCAATAGATATTTACCAAATGAATGAATAAACCACTTTTAGTAACTGGTGAAGTGACCAGAATCAGCTCAACCCGTATTTCTCATATTCATGACTTCTAAATTGAGGAAACACCTCCTGTCCCTTGTCAGAATGCCCTTGGAAAGATTGATGCCCACTTGCAAAACGATCTGAGGGTCATCAGAAAAGGAATAGAACTTAAATAGTTTCTGGAAGCTACAGATCTAGCTGTTCTGTTCTATAACTGTAACAACCTCTTCTGAATTTTAGAATCTTTTTGTGTAAGTTTCCCATCCTTCTGGAGACTGCAATCTTAAAATAGATAAACTAGATTCACAGTATTGGGCATATAGTCTAAATAAACAAATAAAATATAAAAGTATGTGAAAAAATAGTAATATTTGAAATATTTGTGTTATAGATCAAATATAAGTCAAGGGTAAATTTCTATTTAGATTATCCTTATGCATCCTTTTTATTTTATTTATGTATATTTAAAATCTCAGACCTTTATTCACTTTAGTGGCCAAATTAATCCCTGGAAGTAAGTCAGGGCAGAGGTTAACAACTAAATTTACTCGTCAGTGACATTATATAACAATCTGAGAGTCCTAAATGAATTCTTATGGTTCTCTTGAGTACCTACTAATTAATATAAAGAGGTGACTTCTCCAAAGATATTTTGGTTTCTATCTCTCCTTAGACTGTTACTATACATCGACGACAAGGTGAGATTATACTTACCATGCAAGAAAGAAAAACAACGCTACAAAATGTTTCCTTTTCTCCCTTAATATTCAATATAATAGCTAGGAAATGTTGGGGGGATAGACTGGAAGTGAAGGCGGGGAATTCAGGAAAAGGAAGGTGTGCAGAGAGAAAAGGGTAGCAAAGATAGAGGGGAGGCCTTAACTACTAAAACAGAGAAGTTAGCACCCATTATATTTTTTGCTGCAGTTAATATTTTTTTATATTTGTTTAACTTCTAATAGCATTAAGTTTTTATCTCCTAGTGGTTTGGCAACCTGGTTACAATGGAATGGTGGAATGATATTTGGCTCAATGAGGGTTTTGCAACATACATGGAACTTATCTCTGTTAATGCTACGTATCCAGAGCTACAATTTGTAAGTTCACAATTTGGTATATCATACCCACATGCCCTAAGGAATCACCAATTTACTATTAAAATTTTTGGTAAATGACAAAGAAAAAACAACATAGCCTCATGTTTTTGAATCGTAGTGTTTTTTTTGATATACAAAAGAGATTGTATCAGTTTGCTAGAGCTGCCGTGACAAAATACCACAGACTGGGTGACTTAAATAACAGAGATTTATTTTCTCACAGTTCTGGATGCTATAAGTCTGAGAGCAAGGTGATAGCAGGTTTGGTTTCTTCTGAGGCTTCTTTTCTCGGCTTACAGATGACTGCCTTTTCACTGTGTCCTCACATGGCCTAGTCTCTGTACGCAAGCATCCCTGGTGTCTCTCTCTGTTTCCAAATTTCCTCTTCCTATAAGGACACCAGTCAGATTGGATTAGGGGCCAGCCTAAAGTCCTCATTTTAACTCAATCCCCTCTTTAAAGGCCCTATCTCCAAATACAGCCACATTCTGAGGTACTGGGGGCTAGGGCTTCAACATATGAATTTGGGGGGAGGAGGCACATTTCAGCCCATAACACACAGATCATAGAACTAGATGGTTTTAGAGAATAATCAACATAAATCCCTCACCCAAAATTTGTGGACAGAGAGCACAAATAGCACAAATATACAGCTGTGTATGTGGGGTGAGAGGAGAGAATATCACTGTCCATAACAATGATATAGGACAAGACAATGCCCATGGCTATAGATCCTGTGCAGAGTTCTTGGCATGCTATCTGAATTGAGCATGACTGCGGGCACACTCCTCTAGATTTCCAAAGGGCCAGTTCACTTCCCCAGAATGCGTGAAAAGATGTCTTCAAACATGTCTTGTTTTATTGGCATAAGGGGGTCTGAACACCACATATCAAGGTGGTTCGTTGTAATGGGTAATTATCTCTTTAAGGTAGACATTTGGTCCAGCGTGGTATAGACAGACATGGATTCAAAGTCAGTGTCTTCTTATTTGCTATGTGTTGAATCTGTGGTTTAATCTCAAAACTTCATATATTTTCACTTATAAAGTGTATATAATGCATTTCCCTTACAGGGTATTGAAAGGATTGCAGATGATGCATGTAAGGTCCTGGCACGCAGCGAGTGTTCACTAAATGGGAACATTAGTCTTATTCCTGTATCCAAGGGCTTGGTACATGGTAAACATTCATGCAATGTCTGAGAGAATGTTGAGTTTATGCCTTTATGAAGTAGAGACTTAGTGAAAGGGGAATATATGAGGGAAAAGAAACATCTTGCAAGAAATATTGATTGAATAGTTACTTCTAAGAATATCTTACTAAACCTAACATGTTTTCTATTGCTTTGAGAGTGTCAAATTGAAATTGAAAAAGTTTTCTCCCCTGTTTAGGATGACTATTTTTTGGACGTGTGTTTTGAAGTAATTAAAAGGGATTCGTTAAATTCATCCCGTCCTATCTCCAATCAAGCAGAAACTCCTACTCAAATACAGGAAATGTTCGATGCCGTTTCCTATAACAAGGTAGTAAATGCTGTGACAAGTGGAAGCTCTGCTTTCCGGAGAAATATAATGAGGCCAGTAAATTCAACAGATTATTTTGTTGATGCCAGGTTACTGCTACCTGTTTCACTTTTTATTCTATTTACTGTTCATTTCTCAGACATTAACATGCTCCATAAAATTCAAGCTTCCTTTATAAATGTATCATACTACCTTTTCCTTTAATTTGTTTTTTGTTTTTTTGGTTTTTTTTAGGGAGCTTGTACTTTGAATATGCTCAAAGATTTTCTGAGTGAGGAGAAATTCCAGAAAGGAATTATTCACTACTTAAAGAAGTTCAGCTATAGAAATGCTAAGAATGATGATTTGTGGAGCAGTCTGTCAAATGTAAGTCACGTGTTTGGTTACAGTGGACTGTTGTTATACCCGAAAAGTGATAAGCTAGTTCTGAGGGTTTATAAATAGTTATATCGTCAGTCAACAACTATTTATTCCACTTGCCACCCTGCCAGGGTTAATAGACATAACGCCTTTCTTTTTCCTCTGGAACCATACTAAACCAGGGTGATGCACTGGGTTAGCCACAAGGGTCCTATATTTGACCTCCTTCTCTTTGGTTTCACATCTAGGGTTAACCCTACATTTCTGTCTTCTCTTTTTCCAAAATCTTTAACAACTGTCATTCCTGCCATGTAACACCTAATCTTCTCTGCCCAAATTTTAAGGTTGAACTCTTCTTGCTCAACTTTATTTCCTAACATATATTCTCTGTTGAGTGAGACACATTTTCCCCCTCATAGCAAGAAATCCTGTTCAATCCTATGACTTTGTTTCAAGTGCCCTTGTGACCTCAAATACCCTTTCTTCTTCCCAACAATTCAAATGCTATCTACCTTTCGTGATCTAGCTGAGATTTCACCTCCTCCTTCCAGCCCTCATTGGTTTGCCTTTCTTCTAAATACCTAGAAGTGCGTTTGTGAATCTGTTCCACACAGTGACATTCTCTTTTATTGGTTTCTATTGGTTCAATAGTAACAATGATAATAATATTAATAAAATTTGCTGAAGAGCAAGAATCATGTCTATTCTTTTTTTTTAATGCCGTGGCACCTAGCATACTATAGATTCTATAATCCTGATTGACAGTTAATGATTGATTAAAGCACACATGGTCCCTTTGTCATCGGGACTCGTGTAGCATAATAGGTAAGACAAAGCAGAAAACGTGCAGTCAACTCAGATGATTCTAATAATTATTAAAATAATCTTAAATTTCCAACTGCAAGGAAAATTATCTTTTAAAGAAGTATTGAACTGGCAAAGCTTGTGCCTGCAAGCAGAAGAAACCTAAGCCATAAAGAAGAGGTCCTCTCTTCTTTATAAGCACTTGTGTCCCAGGGACAGTAACAATATTGTTCAATATTTGTATAGCACTTTACAGTTTAAAAAGAAATTTCATGTGCATTCTCTCATTTAATTTTTGTGTGTGTGTGTGCCCTTATAAAATCTGGACTCTCATGGTCTAATTTACATGTGATTTTGTGGTCAAACCAAGTCAAGTAATTAAAATTTTTTTCTAAGTAGCTCAAATCTTTTACTCACATTTCTTGAAAATCATAAAAGGGATCAAAATACATAGTCCTCAGTAATACTTATAAAAATGCTATTTACTATCTATTTCCATCACATCAGGCAGGTGATCCAGATGGTCTCTCTCTCCACAATTCCTCCTAAACTTCTCAACACCAAGCCTACGTTGCTTTTCTCTCCCACTCTCCTCCTTTTCCCCCTCACTCGCTATGCATGTGTATATGCATGTCTCTGTGTGTGTGTCTGTGTGTGTGTGTGTGTACGTGTAGACACCAGCCTAGCCTTTCTTCAACAAGGAAGAATCTGTCTTTGGTATGCATAGAGGCTGTAGGGAGGATTAAAGGAGAAATCTGGCCAACAATTACAGGATTCTTTTAGACCAATTGTGAACATTCCTAAGTTAATTTTTGTCATATCATGCTTATAATCATCTCAAGAAGGTGGGCATTCTTACCCATTTTTACAGATGGGAAAACTAATACTAAAGGAGAGATTTGCTCAAAATCATAAACCAAGTGAGTGATGGAGCCAGTACTTAAAACCTGTCTTCTGACTCTAAGCCCAACATTCATTCCTTCAATTGCATCACAGCTTCTTTCTAGTAATCAGGAAAGTCTCCCATCTAACCTTCCCCTAAAGGTCTTAAATTCTAGTTGACCCCCTTCTGATGCCAAATGAAATTTTGGTATGAAAATGATAAATTTCTGGAAATTTCTTACTCGGTGTTGTGTCACATAACATGTTCTAATGTTCTAATACATGTTCTAATACATGTCAATAGCATCTTGGGAATCAGAAGAATTCTTTGTTGTTATTTTTCTTTTTCTTTTCTTTTTTTTTTTTTTTTTTGGCAAGGAAGATTGGCCCTGAGCTAACATCCACTGCCAATCTTCCTCTTTTTGCTTCAGGAAGATTGTCCCTGGGCTATGCCAATCTTCCTTGATTTTGTATATGGGACACTGCCACAGCATGGTTTGATGAGCATTGTGTAGGTCACCGCCTGGGATCACAACTGGCTAACCCTGGGCCGCCAAAGCGGAGCACATGAACTCAACTACTATGCCACGGGGCCAGCCTCTGTTGTTATTTTTCATAAAATCATTTAATAGCACTTGAGAGCCTTAGACAGTGTGTATATCATTTTTCCCATCTACAGTTTCCCTTAGAGCATTAACTCCTGGTGGTTCAAGGATTGATCACCAAGTTGGTGATTTTCTTAGGTCTCATTTCAATTCTGAATTCAGAGTTTATTGTGCATCTACTACACGCTACTGCGGTAGTCATTGAGAATACCCACATAAGTAAAGGCATTGCCTCCACTGTCAAGGAATTTATAATATGATAGGAGAAAGTTCATACTAGATGCAGTTGCCTAAATGCTAAATAAGGTTGTGAGTAACTTGCACAATAGAAGATTGTGGGAGAAGGGGGAAGGGAAGATATGAAAAGAAAATTCAACAAATAGATGTATCCCTAAAACGGTTATTCTACCACATTGAACTTCTTTAGAAAACTTAAAAAATACATATATATGAAAATTGAATTCACCTAGACATAGTAATGAGCATAGCAATTTATGAAAATGAAAAGGAAAAAAGGTATTTTTGCAGTGACTATATGAAATACACAAAAGTTACTTATATATAGAAAAAAAGAGTAACTTTTGTGTATTTTCTATGGTCACTGAGAAGACATCTTTTTTTTTTTCATTTTCATGAATTGCTATGCTCATTATTATGTCTAGATGAAGCAAATTTTTGTATATCTGTGCTAACAAATGTCTGCATTCAGGTCTAATATGCATATTCTGCCAACTTTCAGTGCTCAAATAATAGT
Organism: Ceratotherium simum simum; assembly: GCF_057802395.1. Lineage (NCBI taxonomy): Eukaryota > Metazoa > Chordata > Mammalia > Perissodactyla > Rhinocerotidae > Ceratotherium > Ceratotherium simum. Next base: position 72,268,484 of record NC_141903.1, on the reverse strand, counting down.
GCTGTTTTATTCTTGTTTTATAGAGTTGTTTAGAAGGTGATTTTACATCTGGTGGATTTTGTTATTCTGATTCCAAGGCAACAAGCAACACAGTAAGTATAGAGATGTATAGAGGAGAAGAGATCTGGGGCATCATCTGGCCCAGAGTGAGCATAACATGTAGACTAGCCCAGCTGTCCCCTTAAGTAACTGGAGAGGGAGAGAGACTCCACAATTTTCCTTCAAAAAAAGCTGACTGAAGAAGGAATGTTCAGGCCATTTAGGGGATGATGCTGTTACTAGTATATTTTTGTTGTTGTCATTTGGCTTTCCCACAACCCCACTGCTAGCTAAAAATATCTCCGCTCAAAATTCTTCTGAGTGGTTACCGCTGCATTGGCATGCTCTAGGCTCTGAAAAATGCCAAACCAAATACATTGTTAGGTTTGGAAGTAGAATAAATGGCTTTCTTGAGGTCCTGTCTTTTTGTTTACTCCTAGGAAGTTATTGAAGCACTTTAGGAGAGAGAAAAGAAAGTCATCATGAAAAAAAAGGCAAACTTTTTTTAAAAGAGACGTGGTAATCCCACAAGTTATGGTTTCTAAAAGAAGATTCAGCATCATCCAGTGATCAGAAATCCATACTAGAAGCTAGGAAGCTAGAGATTTTATTCTCCATTCAATATACCTCTATTGATATAATATTGTTCCTTTGATATATTAAAGCTTCCCTAAAGACAGACATTTCCCTTCTAAGCCACCCCCCTGGATTCCATCATTATTAAAACGGAGAGCTATTTTCTATTTTTTATTTTGAAAGGGAGCAGGAGGGAGGCTCCAGTCCTAAGCCCTTCCTCTTGGCTTTTCCTGCCCTGTGTTAACCCTCAGGCTCCCACATATCTCCCTCCTTCATTCAGGTAACTTGCAGAAAGCAGCCCTGGGTGGGCAGCCCCTGAACAATTCCCACACAGCTCTGCCTGAGTGCTCCCCTTGCCCTCCCCAAGCCTGGTTTCTGGCATCCAAGGAGGTCCAAATTTCTGATCTGTCTTCGGTTTATCTCCTCTGTCTTGAGTTACCACAGTCACTTGTCATTTCAGCTCGCCTTTCTGGAGGAAAACGCGGAGGTCAAAGAGATGATGACTACCTGGACTCTGCAGAAAGGCATCCCCCTTGTGGTGGTTCAACAAGAAGGGCGTTCACTCAGACTGCGACAGGAGCGCTTCCTGAGCGGGGTTTTCGAAGAGGAGCCTGAGTGGAGGGCCCTGCAGGAAAGGTGGCTGCTTTTCTTCTGTTGGACTAGTTATCTGAGTCTGCTCGTTATTTCATCAGCTTTCTTTCAGCTTCTCTGGTAACTTTGTGGGATGCTATTTCTACACAGAAATCAAAGGCCTAAACTAGCCTTGACAACAGATTTAAAGAGCTTCAGGTTGCCCAGACTGCAGGATTCAGCAGCAGTGTTCTTAGAAATTTCACGGCCACCTTTAGAATCTCAGCTCTGATGCAGAGAGTAGTCGGTTATATCTCCATTATAAAATACCCTGACTCTTTTCAATACTAGGTTTCTGGGCCCTAATAAATTGTGTGAATGGCCCATACCTGGGAAGTATTGTGACAGCTATACATCTTATCAGAAAAGAAAAGATATTCCCATGTGATAAATTAAATGCAAAAACCTCCTGTTTCCGTTTGTTTTTCAGTAATAGACTATAAATGTAATGTCCTAAAACATATGATGTTCTTAGTAATTATGAAAGCAAATCCAATTCACCAGTATGTCGTCTTGTTCACCAGCCTATCCTTAGGAAACTTGTTAAAGGCTTTGCTGAAATCAAGGAACACAACACTGTCTATATTTCTCTGTTCTATTAGCCCTATCAGCAAGATGAATGAGGTTAATTTAAAATGAAATAATCCGAGTGAATCTGTGTTGGCTCTTATGATTATTATTTCTTTTTCTAAGGAACTAGCTGTCTAATAACAATTCTAGAATTTTCCTGACAATCAGAAGCACATTCAAGGTCTCTAACACATAGAATTTACTGTTTTCCTTTTTGTTTCATCAGTTGCCTATTTCGAATCCAATAGCAACTCTTGCACAACTTCTCTAGGTACACATCCTTCCATTTTTCTCTATGTCCTTCTGAAGGCCGAATCTCAGAGAGCTTAGACCATTTGTAGCTTGACAACACAGCCTGAAATATTTAATGTTTGATCCATTATTGAGAAAGCAAGACTCATAATTTCGTAACTTATCAAAATGTCACCAGAGAGTTCAATGGTGTGGATGGCCCAGAATAATAAATGTCTACTATGATGATCTATATGGTTCCTCTATCTGAGACAGTATTACTATTATAGTATTACTATAGTAATAGTATTACTGCTATAAAATTACTGCCCTCTGATTCATGCCTATCCAAACTCGTGAAATGCTACTCTCCCTCTCTTTATTCCAGATATGTTTATCTGGAAGAATCCCTTTCCTTCCAGAGCAAAGATCATCCAGGAATCTCAATCCGTTAAGTCTTGGCAATATCTGTGTGTCTGTTTTTACCTTTTTGTGTAAATATTTCAATTGCTTTGTTAATTATCTATACTTTGTGGGTTAGCAGGTAGATTATCCCTTCTGACCCTTTACTAGATGGAGTCTGTGTATGTTTCTTTCATTGTTTTATATTTGTCTGAGGATTAATGGGCACATTCGCAGTTACTCTTCTTTCTGTTTTATACCTGTTGGTATTTTCAAGCATTTGACTTTACATGTGCAGGATTACTATAGCAAATATGGCTTGATGTGATAGAGGAAATGAATTCCAGAAGCTGCTAGAAAACTACTCAGAAGAAAATAGTCAATTTCTGTTATTTACCATAGTAGGGCCATTGAAAAGTAACTGAGCCCTTTTCCTCCAATCCATTCTGCTTTTCTGCTCTCTGAACTTGGCTGACCTGCAGATCCTAGACTGTGGCACACTGACCACTTACTCCAAGTCACTTAGCATTTGAAGGTCGGACATGGGTAGCTTTGTTGAACAAAAGGATAAATGGAAAATCACACCAAGTAAGATCTTTATCTCTTAAGGCTTTTCCTACAGCTTTGGTTGGATTATTTGAACTAATATCAGGCTGCCAAAGTTTTTGGAAATGTGAAAGGAAGATTGTATTTTTTTCCTCTTACTTAGAAGAAAGCATTAGCACAACTTGTGGTATGATATTTGGACAGCAAATGACACAGGTAATTGTGACAGAGTTCAACTAGGTATATATTGCTGCACCTTCATAATCATCGTGGAAGTATTTGTGCATACCCAAGGATCTGCTAGGCTTAGCCTATAAAACTTATAAGGCCATTGACAGTGTGAAGGCTGGGTGATTAGGTGCCTTTATAGCCTATCTGAGTCTGACAAGGTGAAAATTGAAACGGCCATTCATTTATTCTGTAACGGTCTTCATTTTCTAACATAGGTACCTTTGGCATATCCCACTGACCTACTCCACGAGTTCCTCTGATGCAATACACAGACACATTCTAAAATCAAAGACAGGTAAGGAACTAATTAGCCAAACAGGTATTTCAGTTCTGAAATTAAACATGTTCTGAGCTATTTGGAGGAAAGATATTGTAAATAAATCTAATAATAATGGATTTATGTATGGGGAAGTTCTCATCTATCCATATATTAGTTACCAAAAGAACCCTGTAGCTAGGAAGTCTCTTGTGCTTTTAGCATTTAGAGATAGGTTTTATTTATATCAAGAAATGATGGCCTCCTGGCATATGTCTTTTAATACCTATTATTCCAGCTCTTACGCCATGAGGCAAAAATGTATAGAGGAAAAAAGCATACTCTTTGGAATTGATTGGCCTTGGATTCAAATCCTCACTCTGTCACCTAATAAATGTGTGGCCTTAAGAAAATTTCTTAACTCTTCCTAAGCTTCAATTTTCTCATCTTAGTTTGAATGGCCTCACCGAGTTATTGAGATAATATGATAATGTTATTTTACCACCTAGTATAATATCTGTCATATTAAAAATACATAATATAATTTTAATTTCTCCTTTAAACTTTACTGAAATGTGAGAGTGTTTCCATCGTAATGTCATATTCAGCCTGAAGTCCTTATTTCACCCAAAATAAGGACTCGACAAATGGATCACCTATTTACATATACATATTTCAACCACCAGTAACTAAACCTTGACACAAGGCCACCAATAAATCATGCCAAATTCAAGTCATGCTCATCATCTGGCTCACTAGGCCCTTGCATGCCTCTTAGATTTGCAGAGACTGTTTTTGAGAACCAATTTAGCAGTTCTTTTCGTGTGAATTTTATTTGCTTATTAATTTAATAAGACTATCATTTCCAAAAGAAACCATCCAGTGGACTATGAAAATGAATATCATCATGACTCTTCCAAAACTTTGTTTTTCCATTGATTTATTAATAATAGTATGGAAACTAACATTTTTGGAGATGTTCCTGGTGTGTATGTTGATAATGAAATGCCCATGACAATTTCCTCCTCTTAGATACTCTGGATTTACCTGAAAAGACCAGTTGGGTGAAATTCAATGTGGACTCGAATGGCTACTACATGGTTCATTATGAGGGGCATGGATGGGACCAACTCATCACACAGCTGAATCGGAACCACACACTTCTCAGACCTAAGGACAGAACAGGTCTGATTCATGATGCGTTTCAGCTAGTAAGGTAATGCAAAATTTCATCTGATTTCACAGGAAATAACTGATCCATAACCTGATACTCTAGATTTCAAAATCAAATGTTCAATGTTGATCGTTCATATGATATGGATCTGAATGGAGGTCAAATACTGGCCACTAGGCCAAAGCCTACCCGCTGATGAGGTATTTTTACCCACACAGTGTTTAAAAATTTAATCCACATTTGAAAATGGGGAGAATTTTATATAAAAATCTTGACTTCTGGAGTCTCTTTAAAAATGAGAAGATTTGGCAACTGTGGGCCTTCGTTCCCACACGGCAGCCACAGAGGAGATTGCAGTGGGCAGATCCCACTTTCGGCCATGCCTGCACTCTCCCATGCACCACAGCTCCAAAGGGTGCACAGGAGTGGCCTGCTTCACTCAGAGTGGAGCCTTTAAGCATTTAAGCTTTTGACCACAGATTTAAAATTTGTTTACGCTAGTAGCTTGCTATTTCGCCAAATATCTATGTAATCTGCTGAACAAAAGAACAAATATAGTCTTAACCTTTACAATTTTAAATGAGTTGTTAGCCTAGGGCATAATCCATTCATTACTTTGCTCACATTGGAGAAATCAACATGAAATTGGTAGGGAAATGAAGGAAGAATTGGCTGCTTATGTTATGTCCTCTTCAGACTTTCCTGGAAAGACAAAGTGTTTTCTTTCCTTTCCCATTTAGTATCAACAGAATAATACGTAGAATAAATCAGGTCACAACATCGCCAATGGAAACAATATTGGGGTCAGGTGGACTATTATGCACTGTAAGCTTTTCCTATTCCGAGAATTACTGTAATGTACTCACTTTATTTAGTGTGACATATTATTTCCTTTCAGATGCCTATTTAGGTCAAATTGAGGGAAAGTAACCAGCAGGACATCTCTCAGGCAAAGCCTCTTTGTGCAACAGAATTCCCTAGTTAGAAAAGGGAGAGGTTTAAGAGCTTAATCCTCAGTCCCATAGGTCTCAGGAACATCGTGGTAGCATAGCACATCGGGGGCCAGGACTAGGAAAAACACCCTCCTACACCTGAGTGGATGCATGAGAAACTAGGTGAGAAGTAGGCTGTTGTTAATTGAAGGAAGTTTGCTCAAAGGAGAAACTCTGAGCAGATTGCAGAGAAGATAGATTAAAAATTTAAGACTAGGAAGAATGAAGAATATTGACAACTCAGCAAATGAAAGCCAATCTTTCAAGTAACTGTAAAGTCTTTTTTGCTGTTTCTAGCCTATAAATTTATGTAGTTTAAATTTAGCAGAAAGAACCCTACAGTTATTGATGTATCAGTGGAAAACCAATAATATTTTCTTCAAAAGGTGGACAGTTTAGTGAAGTTCATTAAGAGTACAAAATATTGGTTTAAAACAGGTGAATTCAAATACTACCTCTTCACTTATTGTTTGACTTTGGGCAAGTTATTCAACATTTTTAAGCCTAAATATTCTAGTCTTTAAAACTCCAGTTATAAATAATAATGTATATCATACAGGGTTGTTTTGAGGATTGCGTAAGATAATGAAGATAAAGTGCTAAGTGCAGAACTTGCTCAATAAATATCAGCTGTTAGCATTATTAGTATTATCTGGTATAAATTCTTTAAAAGATCATGTGTGTTGGATAGGAAGATGATGTGACACAGAAAAATGTACTTCAAATAATGTTAAGTCTGAATAAAGCAGAATATAAGTGTGTGTATTATATGTTTGCAGCTACATAGGAAAAAAGTAAGCTAAAGGTGGCGGGAAAAAAAAAAAACAGAAGGAAATATCCAAAGTGCTATTAGTGAATGTGTAGAGTAGTGAAATTATGTCTTTTTTCCCCTCTTCTCTAATTTCTGATTGTTTTGTAACTTGTTTATATTACTTTTATAATAAAAGTAATTGCATAAGGAAACAATTTAAAACTCTCATAATAGATCTAACTATTTTTACTTGTTACTCTCCCTCGGTAATAAATGTCTCTTCCTTCCCAGCTTTGTGAAATATCTATTTAAGAGTTAAAGGAAGTAATCAATGATCACATTTAGTTTGGAGACAAAATTTGACCCAGAAATGGATATTTAATTGGATTTTCATACTTATTAAATATAATTTAAAACTTAGATCTCATCTGAGTTGAGTGGAATTAAAATGACAGCTTTAATTTCCTTACGGAAAAACTATGTGTTTCTTTTAGTCTTATACCGTGAAAAGTTCCAAAGTGGTTCTGTAGGAATATGGTTTTATTTCACAAAGGTACCATTTAGCTAAACTGTATATAAACAAGCAGCTACAGGTTTTTCCTGTGGGCTAAAGTGTATGCTTATATATGTGTTCAGTCTTTAAGGTAAACAAACATTCTGATAACGTTTAGTGCATTGATCGTAGCGGAGAGCAGGTGGTAAGGAGCTGGATTTTTATTAAACAATTAATAACTGTATAAAAAGAAAAAGAGTCCCTTTTAAATGAATATTAAGACTGAATTTTTTTAAAGTAGGCATATATAAAAGTAAAGGTTTCTAATAGTAGCATTTGTTTCAGTGAGAAATAAATTAGCCTGGGCCAAAGAGAAAAACAGGGTTAATATAAAGTAATGTTTATGTGTTAAACATTCTTTTTTAAATCGTGACCCTAAAATATGATACCTAAGTTCTTCCCTTTGCTGCTCCTCCAAGTATCAAAGGTGCTGTATATTATGATACTAACATGTGAGAAGGAATAGTGATATTTCGTGGATTTGTGTTGTAAAAAATACAGCAGATCATAGAATCATAGAGTATATGGTCCAGCCCTCCGTCTCCAGATGGAAGTTTTGGAAAATTTTTCTAAGTCTGTTTTAAAGTCTGTTTTGTAAGTATGTCATTGTGATTGAAAAGAATAAAGTCATAATAGAAGTGGTTTTGTAGATTTCACTTCTTTCTAGTTTAAGTTCCCTCTTTTTAAATAAGGATTTAAAGTTTAAAAAACTCAAAGGAAGTAGGGCGTTTTGTTACTGAAAAATTCAACAGAGACATCCCTTGTCTGGAGTCTGTTTCTGTATCAGACTATTGTGCTTAATCTGGAAGTCTGATGCTGGCAAAAATGGGTTATAGACCCTGTGGGGACACAGGTCCTCTCAGAAACACATCAGAACCACTTTACAAAAGTGGCAATATCACGGTTTATTTCCTCTACAAAAGAGACCATTAACATTTTAGTCTTCAGAATAATAGTTTTCTTGTATGTTTTTCTTATGAAAATAAAATGTAGAGAAGACATGTAACTTTAAGATCTAAATAAATTCTAAAAAAAAAGATGGAAATACTTGTTTCATCTCACTCACAATAATTGCTGCTTCTCTGTTAGGTTCTAGGAGGGACATCCAAAAAAGAAAAGACATGGCTCCTGTCCTCACGGTTCCAAGTTCTCTTGGAGGAACAATTGAAAGCCACAAGTTAAACAATTAGAGAATGACATAATTTATAAAAACTGATCTTATTTGGTTTTAAATATTAATATTAGCTAATATTTATTTCAATTATAAAGCTCTTACTGTGTGATAGCCATTATTCTAGGTGCTTTACACGTATTAACTCATTTAATCCTTACAACAATCCCTAGAAGAAGTTACTATTATTTTCCCCAATGTATAGGGGAGGCAACTGAGACCCAGAGAGGCTAGGTAATTTACCCAAGATCACACAGCTAGTCAGTGGCAGAGCTAGGACTTAAACCAAATGGTCTGGCTATAATGAACTACTCCTGTTATTGCTTTCTATATCATACTTTTATATTTTATATTTTTTTATTATTAAGAACTGTAAGATATACACAAACCACCAACATTTGTTTTATACCTCAGTGCAGGAAGGTTGACCCTAGACAAAGCCCTCGACCTGACTCGCTATCTCCAACATGAAGCAAACATTCCTGCACTTCTCAAAGGTCTGGGATATTTAGAATTGTTTTACCACATGATGGACAGAAGGAATATTTCAGATGTCACTGAAAACCTCAAGGTTTGTATTACTTTCAGAAAATTCATTAAGTAAATACACAGTGTCTGGAGCATCAGCGAGACTTAGTCTGTTTGGTGTGAGCTCTTGGGGTTACATCTTCCAGAAGCTGAGGAAACCGGCTGATGGCACGGTCAACGCCACAGCACCTAGTGGTTGGGTGCCCCTCGTTCCTTACCATCACCATCCTAAGAGCTAGGTACCAGGATCAGGAGCAAAACATCCCTCCTAAGATGATTTTATCTTATATCAATTGATGTTCCCTCTCAGATAGGAAATTAAATCATTTTTTTAATGGAAAAACTAACTCTGTCTCTTAGGCATGGTAGGTGGAGGCCAGAAAAAGAGAAGAGGTATAAAGATAAGTAGTTCAGTGTTTTGGGAAAGATGCATGCAGACCATTTAGAGTTGGGCCATTTAGATGGGTGAGCAAGAGCTGGGTTAAGAACTAAGTGTAGCCTCTCTGTAAACCATCTTGTGCTTTCTGCAGGATTACATTCTCCGATATTTTAAGCCAGTAATTGACACCCAGAGCTGGAACGACGAGGGCTCTGTCTGGGACAGGACGCTTCGCTCGGATCTCTTGAAGCTGGCCTGTTACCTGAACCATGCTTCTTGCATCAGGAAGGCAACTGAACTCTTCTCTCAGTGGATGGAATCCGGTGGAAAATTAAAGTAGATCTAGACTTCTGTCCTATTCTTTGTTCCTTTCACTTTGATGTAAAAGTCTTTGATCATGCAAGACAGTAGATCTAAAGCCTTTTAGTGAGGATAGAAAAAAAATCATGCTGGGTTGCATACCCTTGTTTCATGCTCCCACATAGTAAGTGCTCAGTAGATTTTGTGGGAAGTGAGGTTTAGGTCCCTGTAGGGCAGAGCTAATAAACATTGGCATGGCAACAGAAAAATAGCCAGAGGGTGAAAGCAGGGGGATGCCCAATCTCCAAAAGTGATGCCTTTAAAGATAAAAAGCAACGTGAAATGTACATGCAATTAAAGCACAGGTGATCATTTGATGAAACTTGTCCCCCCCCCAAAAAAAAAGAGAGAGAGATGAGGGTGCTTTTTTCTTTTTTTAATGTGTTTACTTCCTTATTAACCAATACCGCAGACCAAGCCTTGGCCCAGAGTTTCACCTTTGATGGGAAATTGATGATTTGGTCCATCTAAAGGATGTATATGGTGGTAAAATTGATTCTGGTGGCTATTGTAATCAGGAAGATGCCCAGTGATCAAATGGATTATGTAGCAATTCACTTTAGCAGCTGCAACACATAGGTATTAACAGACCCCACGATCCTTTTAACGTAAGCCTTGATTTCTGTCCAATGCATGATTTTATATTGTTACTGTTAAAAGTGACTCTAGAGTTGGATGTGTTGAGAAATCAAATCTGTAAGTGAATTAAGGAAAATTCATTTTTTTAAATAGAAGAAAAAAATTCACAACTTTAATATCATGTAATGTGATTTTTTTGTGTGTGTGTGAGGAAGGTCAGCCCTGAGCTAACATCTGCCAATCCTCCTCTTTTTCCTGAGGAAGACTGGCCCTGGGCTAACATCCACACCCATCTTCCTCTACTTTATATGGGATGCCTCCACAGCATGGCTTTCCAAGCGGTGCATGGGTGTGCGCCCGGGATCCAAACTGGCGAACCCTGGGCCGCCGCAGCAGAGCGCGCGCACCTAACCGCTTGTGCCACCAGGCCGGCCCCTCATGTAATGTAATTTTTGTAGTGTAATGTAATGTAGTGTCAATTTTTCCTGTGCCAAATTGCTATCATAAGCTATCATCATTTCTCTCCACACAACTACATTTCAATGAGCTTTTTAAACTTTTTTTTAATTCTTCTTTAAAAAAAAAGAGTAATTCCAGTTTTCTTTTTTCTGGACTTTTGAGGTCTTTGGGATTTAAGCCTAAAATCAGTTTTAGAAAACAATATCTTTTAGCTCTATTTTTCTCTTCTTTTTGTTCGTATTTGAATGGGTTGTCTGAGCGAGGCTAAAATGTAAATATCCTGCTGTCCTATAACACAATGGAATGTTATTCTGTCTTGATGCTAACTAGCATCAAGCAACTGATTTACCTGCAGTAACCCATGTACAGTAGATAAGATAGTTCAACATGTTGAATAGAATGCTATGCCTATGAAAATATTCTGGGTAAAGCTCATTTATGCTTATAATCAAGAACACATAATTAAATATTGTAGGATTTTTTTCTAAACTTCAGGACCACTAGTATTAATCCTAATCAATAATTTTATTATATAGATTGATTACTTCATTCATTCATGAATTCAAAATATAATTCTTTGCATATTGCCTATGTGCCAGGCACTGCTGTAGGTGCTAAGGATAAAGTGGTGAACAAAACGACTATGTGTCCTACTTTCAAGGAGCTTACAATGTACTTGTTACCCAATCTTCATAAATCTGTACAGTAAAATAGCACAGGCATTAGAATCATAGGTTTAAATCTTGTCTCTAAAATGGCTAGTCACCTTGGTGCAAGTTTGTTAATCTTTCCGAGCTTTATTTCCACTTTTTAAAAGTTAGGATAATAACAATCTCACTGGGCAGCTTTGACAATTTAATAAGATGTACAGAGACTAGTACAATCCCTACCATATGGTCACTGCATGATATATGCAAGTTTTCTGCCCCATCCTCACATCTCTGTGTTGTGGTTTTTCCAAGCCGTCCATATGAGTATCTGTTATTATTGATCTAATGATATTTGGGATTAAAAATAATAGACTAAATTAGAATCAAAACTAGTTAATATCTTACAGGGCAACAAAAAACAAAAATCGTGGTGTCTTCAGTTGGAGAGAAAATATTATTGCATCTTACCAGTTGTACAGAATTGTAAAATGACTAAATTCTAATTACAATCCTCTATACCTGGAAAGTCAGATGGCCTTCAGACAGGCCTGTTAAAAAATACTCTTAATGTGACATTAAAGCAGCAACTAATCGTCTTTTTAAAAAAGAAAGTCATATAGCATCAACACAGATTATTTAATGATAGAATGCTACATAAACCAGTGCTTTTATAGTTCAGAAATCATCTCTTTTATTTATTAATTCTATCTACTTTCTATTTTCATCTCTGAGTAGGTTAAAATTTTTTGATTATTCTCCTTGCTAACATTTTATCACCAGTAGAAAAAAACCACAAATAATTTGCAAAGTAAAATTACATAAAATATTTCTATAAAAGGTTGGCAGAAAAAAACTTCAATGTGCTAGGTACTGGAAATAACTCAGGGATAATTCTGTTAAAGCAATTTAAAATAGTTATAAGAAAAAAAGAGGTTTTTTCTCATAGAACTTCTTTCTTCACTTTTGTGCTTAATATTCCAGTATCCCAACAGACGTTTTGAAGATTGTGTATTCAGTGGGTGCTCAGACAACAGCAGGATGGAACTACCTTTTAGAGCGATATGAACTGTCAGTGTCAGGTGCTGAAAAAAACAAAATTCTGTATGCATTGTCAACCAGCAAACATCAGGAAAAGTTAATGAAGTAAGTGCATCAACTTAACTAAATTGTTAAAAAATAAACTGACACAAATTCAGTGAATTCACAAAAATTTCAGCCACCAATTTCAAAGGCATAAAATAATTGAATCAGGATTTGAATTGCTTTGATTTTACTTCCAAAAAAATATATAATGACAAAATGCAAATAGTGAAAACAGATATTCTCTAGTTATTAATCATGTGATTGATATTAGACAAATGGCCATGTTTTACTTTCAGAACCTTGGAGGAAAATTATTGCAAAAATACATTCTTGCATATAAGATGCTAATCAAAGTTCTTTGGAATAATAAGGGAATAAAATTACTGCTAGAAAAAAGTAAAAGTTTAACTGGAACATTAAAAATGTTAGCCAGTAGAGAATTTATTACTGTTTAAATTATACTTTTATCATGCCTCTTTCTCTCCTATTCTTTTAATATATTGGTTGCCTGAGTTAATTTCCATTACAAAACACATACCATGAGACATCAACTGGTTTTTATTTCTTCAGATTAATTGAACTAGGAATGGAAGGAAAGGTTATCAAGACACAGGACTTGGCAGTTCTTCTTTATGCGATTGCCAGAAATCCAGAGGGGCAGCGATTAGCCTGGAATTTTGTAAGAGAAAATTGGACCCATCTCCTAAAAAAGTTGGTATTTATTTACATGTAATGTGTGTTCTTTCACCCAGATGTCTCAGTTGCCTAAAACCAAGTGTAATCAAGTGTTCCTCAAAGCATATAAATAATACCATTGTTACTCAAATGGTTCAATGAAGAATTGGTTTTGAAACTCACTATCCCAAATTACACTGTCTAGGTGTAGGGGAGAGGAATGAGAAGAAGGGAACAGCAAACAGATTTCTCTTGTTCAGCCCAGGCAAATAAGAATTACTGGGAGTAAGTATGAGTTGAGTTAAATCTGGTCATCAGCGCCGTCACTCCATCCCCTTCTGGCTCTCTCCCCAACCCAGAAAAGTCCAATGAAGCCATATATAGTGCATCAAACATATTGGGCTTGCTTTGTTAATGCAGTTTTGTTCTGGGGGAAAAACTTCAGGCATTTTGATGGGAGCTAATCCCCACTCCCAGTTCCCCTGTGGAGGTAGCACCATGGAGACCTTGGAGTAGCTGAAAGAAACCCAATCAGAAGTGTTTTGGGAGCCCCCCTCCAAAACTGGATTGGTTCTGAGTCTTTTCTGAGTTTCTGCTTCTTGGAGAACTAGAGCTCACTCCGCTATGCTTCTGGGCCTAAAATATCCCAGAAAAAAATCAATAATGATTAAATTTCACTGGAATGTACAGGATGGCATTGCTTTATCTCACAACAACCCCCTGCTAAGGTGCTCAGCCATTCCTCATCCAAATCCAAAATGTCCCTTATGAACCATGTGGAAAATATCCTGAGTCAGAGAGCCGCGCAATTGCTCTGTTCATCTTAGCATCAGGCAGCATTATCTGAGGTCAGTGATCCCCCGTTCCTCTTCCCTCTCATCTCTTAGCCATAAAGGATTCAGAATCCTCACAGACAGCTTTTGTGTAAACAAAAGCACATTTCCATCCCTCTCCCAGAACTTCAAGGAGTTGACATCTACATGAGACCAAACAGTTAGAATCTGCTTTTTTTAAAAAAATATATGTTTCCTTAAAGACCCTAACTGGAACCATTGGTTTCATCGTTTGCATGACTGTCAGTTCGCTCCAGAAATGATCAGACATTTTCCCGCAATGCTGTAGGTTTCCTTTTTAACTGGAAATTATCCTTCTTTCTGACCACATGCAGAGCCTAGACGTGGACCCATTTTCTGAGATGTATCCGTGCTCTGCTTTTCAGCGTGAATCCCTTTGACTTGTGGTACAAATTCTCTGTATAAAACACTGGGTGAAGGATGCAGTTTGCGGCTGTGAATGAAAGCTCAACCAAGTAATATTGCCCCAATAAATACAATGCTTAAACACAGTGGTGTCCAAAATGGGATGGGGAAGTGTGCAAGACAATACATGAGAGTCCAAGATGAAAATAGTACCACATATATTATTTCTTATCTTAGGCTATTAAATTTCCTTTTTTACCTATAACATAATACATGCATATAATTCATAAATAAAAATACTTATATTGGTGGGGGGCCGGCCAGTGGCATAGTGGTTAAGTTCCTGTGCTCTGCTTCGGTGGCCCAGGGTTCACGGGTTCCAATCACACCACTTGTCGGGCCATGCTATGGGGGCGTCCCATATACAACATACGGGAAGATGGGCACAGATGTTAGCTCAGGGCCAATCTTCCTCAGCAGAAAGAGGAGGATTGGCAACAGATGTTAGCTCATGGCCAAGCTTCCTCACACACACACAAAAAATGTATATTGGGAAGTTCTTGCTCAAAAAATCTTTACTGATGGGATGTATAATCAAAAAAATGTAGAGAACGCTGCGTTAAGCATAAACATAAATTTAAACATAAACATTGCTGAATAAGCCAGTCACATTTTCTAAGAAAGCTTTATCTACATTTTTATTTAATGCTCAAATTTGGTAAATTTTATAGCTTTGGGATTGTACTGGGTGAATATAAGCGTTATTCTTATGGTAATTAATAGTATCTATTTTAATGTACAAGTTTATCATATAGCTATTAATATTATATATTTTTAAAATATGACATATGATATAATGAACGTAAGGCCAGCATTTCTATTACTTAAATCTGAGCAGTTCTTCCTTATTTTCAGATTTGGCTTGGGCTCATTTCCCATGAGACTGATCATCTCTGGCACAACGTCTCACTTTTCTTCCAGGGATGAGTTGCAAGAGGTCTGTGACTTTCTGTTGCTAACAATTTAAAAATAAATTTTCAAGCTGTAGAATTGAAAGTAAACTTAGATGCAATCTTGTTTCAAGTTCTCATTTTATTAAAAGAAAATATGTTGTTTGTCCAATGTCACACGGCAAGTAAATGGAAGGGACAGGACTAAAACCTGACACTCAAAATACATTTGTTCAGAGCATTCAAAATTACCCTTGAGAGATGAGTCCTTATGTATTATTTCATTCATATTGTATCATCGCACAGGAAAGATTACCCTGAAGTTTGGAAGAGTACTTAAAGTTCTTTTTAACAAAACTACTATTGTTGGTAATTTTCGTTGTCTTTTTTTTCCGAGCATTCTAGTGTTTTGCATCTTCTTTCCACAATAAATCTCAAGTTTATTTACCCTTTAAGTAAATTCACAATTCTAGAACTTAAATCCCGGCTCACTACTTACTCTGTGACTTGGCTAAGTCACTTAACTTCTTTACTCGCAGTGTGCTCCCTTATAAGATGAGGATTTATCATTCCTGTCTTACTTATCTATTGTTTGAAGATAAAGTGAAATAATAGTTATCCAAAAAAAGAGAAGAAGAAAATAAGCTTTTAGAGGTTGGCAGAGAAATACTTGCACCTGTGTTTGTACAATTTGCAAGCTGTTTTGAAACGCTTTAGAAGAGAAAGTGTTTTATGAACCGTGTCAGCAATTCTTTTCTTGCTTCTTTTTCAGGTGAAACTTTTCTTTGATTTTCTTAAGGCCCAAGGATCACATCTGGATGTTTTTCAAATTGTTGTGGAAAATATATCCAAAAATATAAAGTGGCTGGAGAAAAATCTTCCCACTTTGAGGACTTGGCTACTGGCTAGTATTTAAATGGTTAATAGAAAGAGATGTGGGCTATGTCTGCATGAAGTCTGCAAAGCTCAAGTCAGAGTTCTAGATATTTCGTCTAACCAGTAAGAAGCCTCAAGAAATCGGCCTGCCCAGCTGCCTGCTCTCAGCTATCTCTAGCTGACAGATGTCTGATGCTGGGGGAGGGGGAAGGGCAGTTCAATAGCCTATTTAAAAGTAAACTTCCTCTAAATAGTGGAGATATAGATATATAGATATATAGATATAGCTGTAATAGTTTAGCTGCAGCACAGACTATCTACATTGCCTCACATTATGCCACTATCTTGCTTCTTTGATGCTTTTGTAACCTTGCTTAGTATCCTGGAGTTTGCCCCACCAGTTTTACCTCCGAGGAAAAATAGCCAAACCATAAAAAAATCTATCTTTCCTTTGCATCCTTCTGTCTCCTCACTCTCCCCCTTCAACTCAGCCTGAATAGTTTATTTAATTTCTACCATTTATGGAAAATCTGATACAAATTATGAAGCATAAGTATTAGGAAAACAAGGGCTTTGTCACCAAACCTCAGATTGTTAGAAACTAGATGTCCGAGTTTGTCAAGGAAGCCAGGAGGGCCTCTTGGCTTGACCCTCACATTCATAAAGAGCTTCAAGGAAAGCCTTTTGAGGTCATCTCCAAATGAAGTCAAATCTGCAGTCACGGAGGTACAGGAGAGAAAGGTGATACCACACCACTTCAATTCACACACTATTGCATTTTTAATAAATCTTTTGAAAGTTGCAGAATTAGATCGTATTGGGTATATTTTGGGTTAAATCACGGTTTAATGTAAATATTTAAATGCATCATCATATTTTGTAACCCACTTTTAGCATTTCTTCATACTTTAAGGGAAGCTTTTGATCTCTGAAGTGCTTTTCTAGATGCTTCTTTCAATTGTGCGAATAAGGTATTTGGAATAAATAAAGACGACACCACTCTAAATACAGGTAGTAAATTTTAAAAATTCATGATCCCACATATGAATCAGTATAAAAGTACAAATGAGTTCCGGGAAGATTGGAATCAATCCACAGATAACTGACATATCTGGATTATTAAGGGAAGCTGGGGATGTCTGGTTACCCGACCCATTTTGGAGTGATGTCGTGAAGGTTCATAGAGCTTTCTCTGGTGCCATTGTCAGGGACAGGATACCCTTAGGATGGAACAGGGGCATGACCCAATACACATTTTGTTAAGTTTGTTTTCAGATCTTTTCTTGGAATCCTTGAAGCATCTTTGACTCTAGATTTGACCTGGTCGTGATCCTACCAAGGTCTGTATAACACCTACGTGATATCCCTCTAGAATTATTTGTACTTTAATATAAGGAAGCTGAAAGAGTAAAGAATACTATTTTTTTCCACCAAGATAATATGTAAATTAAGCAAAGCAATAAAATATGTGAGTTTCCGTAGCACTGTGCCATCATTTCCATAAATAAGCAAAGTTCTTTCTTTTGGGTAGTAACTTGTCTATCATAAATTTCCAAGTTTTTAATTCTCTTCCTTTTAGTTCCTTATTTAAATATATTTGTAATTTCCCAGATTCTTAAGAATTGAGTCCAGAAAGTAGCAATTTTATAATTTGATGAGAATAAACATGAGAATTACTGTGCCAATAATGTTTTACTGAATAAAAAGTTTTTGAAAAAGAAATGTATTGTACTTATTAGTGTGATATTTCAAAACTTTTATGGTGGATGCCAGACTCCCAATACCAAGACTGGGCTAAAGTTACTTTTACTTTCTTTTACCCCAAATGAACAAAAAGGTTGTGAAAAAGTTGTATACAAGATTATGAATAGATGATGGAATGAGCAGACACTTCTCCGTGCCTCCCTGATTCCCCACAGAGGCCCTGGGGGGAATTTTGTGATCTCTGCAGCCCACTCAGTATGAGAAATCTTCCAGATCAGGGGAGCCCAGAACTAATGGCTTACTCCCTTTTAGGCTCTGTGTGGGGGAGAACAGGTGCTTCAGCCCTCAGGAGTCCAGTTTACCACTGTGATAGGAATTTCTTGTCCTACCTCCTGTGCTTACTTCTGCCTTTCATTTCTTGCTGTGTCATTGGGTCTATTTGAGGTTCCAGAGAAGCAAGCCTGGCCAAGAACCACTACAAGAGATTCTGATTTTCTGAGGGAAGTTCTTGGGGTTTTTTTTATTTTTGTTTTTGTTTTTTTGAGTAGAGGAGGGGTTTATTCTATCCCAAACTACAAGGGGGAACTCCAAAAAGTCACGGAGCTAGTTTTCCACTTAAACACGAATGTCTACCAAACACAAGTTTGTTTAAAATGGCCACATTTTTACTCTGCAAAATCCTTGTAGTTATATTCATTATTGACTCTCTTTCTTCCATTTAACCGTGTGTCACTATTTTTTGTTTCAACATATAATGGTTTACAACTTTTACATTTACAGACTTGAAACCAATCATCCATTATATTGTCTGCTTCCTGAAACCTAAAACTCATCAAAGTCATGTCTCCAAATCATAAGGAAGAAAAGGTGGAAAGGATTATGAAAGAAGTGGATTTGCTGGGTTGAAGTGTATGTGTATTTTGTATAATCTAATATTTTAATAGATAGTGTCAGATTATTTTCCTGAAAGGAAGTATTAATTCACTTTCTTCTTACCCCTATATCCTGTACTTGTCAGTACCAAATGTTAATCTCTTGTATCTAGTAATACTTTCTATGGTAAAGTACAGTTTCCTCAGATATTTACACAGCTTTGCCACTAGATTGTTTTGACTGACATTTGCCTGATGGATCTTTTTGTATCCTGTTTGATTTTTTTCTGTATCATTTCGTTTTAGATGAGACTATTGTAAACAGACTATACCTGATATTTTGTTTCCTATTATGTTCCCCAGCTTGGGCAGGCCCTGGACTTTGTCATCTGTCCCCTCTACTCTCAAAGACATAGAAACTGAAGCTTCAGATGCCCTCAAGGTGAAAGTTGACTTCAGCCTTCTGCTTACCCGTCACAGTTCCTGCCTTCACTTAGTTTTCAATCCACGAGTATTCCTTACTGACTTTCCAGGTCATCAATGCATTAAAACAATTTAAAAATATATTTTATTGTACATTTTTAGTTATTTTTAGCAAGAAGGTCAGTCAGGGTACCTAGTCTAGTGTATTCCCAGAAGCCATAATAATTTATTTTCCAATATGCAAATGCCTAACACTTTTACATAAGAGGCTCCTTAGGATGGAAATTGTTTTGCATTATTGACTGAGTAGTATTGATTTCTCATAAATAAGGTTGTGGGGTGCCTAACAGTGTATCATATTTAGGAAGTTAGCAGGATAGACAGATCACTTGTTCAGGATTCAAATCTGGAAAATTTTCCAATATTCATGGGGAAAAAGGGTTAGAAAGTCTGAGAAATGCAGACTTTAACAAGAAAAACATTTCTATGTTTTAATCACTTCTGCAAACTTTACTTTGCAACTCTAACTTCCAGATCGTTTGCTCATTTGTTCTCCTTTCCCCGAAAGTCCTTATCTTCTACACGCTCCCAGACAAGGTTGGGAAACTGGTTTTGTTTTCTTAGCACGTGATTCATTAATTCTCATCTTTAAGTATTAACATGCATGATTTCCCAGACTTCAAAGTTCACATCTCCCTCTGTTGAGTTATGCTATATTTTTTTCTTTTGATATAACACTTTAGGTTCATACTTCTGTAGGGAATTCTCATGTTAATACCACCTGGCATGTCCCTCTAGTCATCCGAACAATGCCCCAGTTATAATTACAAACCTCATCTTAAAGTAGGCAGAGTAAATTGTCTATGAAAAGACTTAAAAGATACAAAGGACATTATTTCTCAGTTTTAAAACTATATTCTCCTTTAAAAACTGTTTTCTAGCAAAAAAAAGTTTGGAAATTCTATCTTAATTCTAATATTTTGAGTTGGGGTTGGAAAAAGGATAGAAAGAACCCTCCAAAAACTCAAATATGGAAAAAGGCAGGGATGAGGGTGGGTGAACTTTTTCTAAAAGAGCAACAATTGTCTCCATGGCAGAAGGCTGCTGGCGTATAATTTTATTTCCTTTCTACTCAAACCTCCAGGTGTAGACTCAAAGACTAAAAGTAGGAATCTCAGAAGGACAAACAGGGCTTTTTAGCTGGTAAGGGGTAAACAGGTAGAGAGACTTAAGCTGATAAGGGTTGAAGAAAAAGTCTGGTCTGAAACAACTATGTACAATCTATGTGAACCAGACAGAGCCCACAGGAGTCAGACCCTATGTCCTTGGTGAGTTGATTCAGCTCACACTCAGAGACTGAATCAGGGTGACTTAGGCAGCAATGAATAATTTGTTGGTTAATGCGAGAGGCCAGATAACATTTAAAGATTTGTATTTGTTTATTCTTGTTCTAAGTTGTTCCTGATCTATAGATAGTAGTTATGACACTAATGATCAAAGCAGTGTTTTAAAAACAATGTTCTATATTCTAGAAAAGCCATTACCAGATAGGAAAAGCACATTATTCTCCTACTTTCAGATAACTGCTTCTCTGGGAAGCCTAGCTGTTTGGATTTTAAGACCAAGGGGAGCAACTAGAAGGATGTGCAGCTACGACACACAACTATCCACTGGGGCTTTGGGGGGAAAAAATAAAATAAATAAAATCTTTAAAAAAAAAAAAAAAAAAAAAAAAGACCAAGGGGAATATACCAACTGTTGGCTCCTCCATCTCACTAAGGACCTAGAAAGATCTAATACCTGCAGTGTTGGCCTTGCAAATCCAAATCTAAAAAGTGCTACCTAAAAAAATACCTCATAGATTTTTTTCAAAATATATCTCTCCTTATCCAGTTGCTTTCTCTTCTATAATTCCACTGTTAGACTCATTCCTTTGAGCTAATAAAAGTTAAAATATTAAATTGTAACTCATTAGTCATGCTTCAGTGTAACTTTGTTTTTTAATTAATACTTATTTCTTTACAGCTAGCTGAGAAAGGGGCCCTAAAAAGAGAGAAAGGACCTCGAAGCTGGGAGAGAGGATGGGAGGAGGGTGATTCTGGAATGAAGGCAATAGCCTAGAAAGTACTGGTTGGGTAGGAAGCTCTGGAAGGCAGTATCTGTCACTTACTCAAGGGTGTTGTATACAGACGGCATTTGATAAATATTTGTTGACTATATGAAGCAGCACTCAGAAGTGAGGGAAGAAAATACAAAATGAGACCTAGGAGACTCAGAGACAAGCTTACTTCGAAATTTTGCTTGTCCTGATTGGCCCAATGTATTTTAAGTGCATTAAAAGCAAAACTGTAGCTCCTGTTTTGTTTTTAGTTCTCTTTGGTGCTCTGTACAACATGGGCACTCCACAAATGTTGCTGACTGATGACAGCCTGTGCTGGCAGCCATCAGCCAGAGGGAGGAAAAAAGCATCTGAGTCAGCCGAGAGTCAGCCAAGAATCACAGTCAAGTGTAATTTTCCGCATAAATATTACAGGACCTTCTCATGCTCAAAAACAAACAAAAACCTGACGGACACGTTTTATGGGAACAAACCTCAGACAGGCTCTATTTCAGCATAGCTGTAAGAAATAAAGGAAAATGAAAACTGAATCAGTATCTTCAGGAAGACAAACATCTCTCTAGAAAGAGCAAGTCAATCAAAAATTCCAGCTAGAGATAATTTCTAAAAATATTTTTTATATCTTCTGACTTTTATAGAAGAACTATGATTGGCTTTCGTGGCTGGAGCAGGTTCCACCATCCCTGCCACTTCCTGGCCTAGTTAGGTCTCATCTGATACAGGGCTTAGACGTCAACACAACACCAAAAACTTGGTTTCTTTAGGACATCATTATTTTAAATTATCAGGTTGCAATATGTCAGCATTATACAAATTTGTTTGCTCTCACGTTATAATTTGTGATTCTAAACTTTTTTGCATGCAAATCTACATGATATTAAAGTGTCACAATTCACATTTAATAGGAATAGCAAATACATTTTTTGTGTGTGTGTGTGTGACAAAGATCAGCCCTGAGCTAACATCTGCCAATCCTCCTCTTTTTGCTGAGGAAGACAGATCCGGGGCTAACATCCGTGCCCATCTTCCTCCACTTTATGTGGGACGCTGCCACAGCATGGATTGACAAGCGGTGTGTCAGTGCGCGCCCGGGATCCGAACCCAGGGGCCTCCGAAGCAGAGCGTGCGCACTTAACCGCTACGCCACCAGGCCGGCCCCAGGAAATGCATTTTTAAGCCTTATTTTGTGCCAGTCTCTGTTTAAAGCACTTTCAGTGTGTTAATGCGTCTTATCCTTACAATAACCCTAAGAACAGGGTATTTGTCCTCAGGTTACAAAGGAAAAATGAAACCCAGGGAGGTTAAGCAACTTGCTCCAGTCACAGTGGCAGTGGTTTTTAGTATATTCACAGAGTTGTGTACCTGTCAATATGGTCAACTTTAGAACATTTTCATCACCCCAACAAGAAATCCTGTACCCATTAGCAGTCACTTCCCATTCCTCATTCCCATCTGTCTTAGGCCACCACTAATCTACTTTCTGTCTCTATAGATTTGCCTCATCTGGACATTTCACGTAAATGGAATAATATAATATACGGTCTTCTGTAACTGGCTCCTTGGACGGACATTTGTGTTGTTTACAGTTTTTGGCTATTACGAATAATGCTGCTATGAACAGTCATGTAAATTTTGTGTGGACATAAATTTTCAGTTCATTTGGGTATATACCTGGGAGTGGAATTGCTGGATCATATGGCAACTCTAGGTTTAAACTTTGGAGGAACTGCTAGACTGTTTTGCAACACAGCTGCCCTATTTTATATTCCCACCAGCAGTGTATGAAGGTTCCAATTTCTTTACATCTTTGCCAACATCTATATTATCTGGCTTTTTGATTCTAGCCATCCTATGCCTATGCCTAGCCATATCATGAAGTGGTATCTCATTGTGGTTTTGATTTGCATTTCCCTCGTGGCTAATGATACTGAACATCTTTACATGTGTTTATTGGCCATTTGTATATACTCTTTGAAGAAATGTCTATTTAGATCCTTTGCCCATTTTCATTTGGATTGTCTTTTATTATTAAGTTGTAAGAGTTCTTTTATATTCTAGATACAAGCCCCTTGTGAGGTATATGATTTGCAAATATTTTCTCCCATTCTATGAGTTGTCTTTTCACTTCTTGATGTTATCCTTTAAAGTCAAATCTTTCTTGATACTTACCTTCCACCTTATTTCTATTAGAAAGCTATTATGATGAGTTGAATTGTGTCCCCCCTCAAATTCATATGTTGAAGTTGTAACCCCCAGTACCTCAGAATGTCACTTCATTTGGAAATAGGGTCATTGCAGATGTAACTAGTTAAGATGAGGTCATACCGGAGTAGGGAGAGCTCCTGATCCAATATGCCTAGTGTCTTTATTAAAAGGGGAAATATGGACACAGACGTGCACACAGGGAGAATGCCATGTGAAAACTGGAATTATGCTGCCACAAGCCAAGGAACTACCAGAAGCTAGGAGAGAGGCCTGGAACGTATCTTTCCCAGGTGCCTTCGGAGGGAGCACGGCCCTGCTGACACCTTGACCTTGGGCTTCCAGCCTCCAGAGCCATGAAACAATAAATTTCTGTTGTTCAAGCCACTCAGATTGTTGTAGTTTTTTACAGCAGCCCTAGCAAACTAATACAAATGCCTACGATTTATTTTTCCATTTTGAGTAGTTAGTAGTAGTAGTAGTTAGTCCAAGAGTAGTTACTTTCAGGTCAAAATTCAGTTTAGTAGTATATCATTTCTTAGTTTATAATCCTTGTTATATTCATCAATTATATGAAAAATTACACTGAATTGGGCTCTACTTTTCCTGTACAAGTGTTTTAGGGTTTTTAAAAAATATCAAAATATTATTAAAATATATGGTGTTTATAACATTTAGTGGACATTTTAGGTGCCTACCTGACATTTTAGTTGCTTAACCCCGTTTTTCTCTTCTGAATAAGAAAAATGGTTTTGTTCAAGTCCCTCCTCCTCCCCCATATGAAACAGGGGAAGTGATCCTCAACTCAGCACTCTTAACTCTACTTTGTCTAAGAAAACATTCACAGTAACCCTCTTTTCATTTCCAGTGATTGGTTTAGAAATATACAAAACACAGTTCTGGCAAATAAAACCTTAGGAGAATCCTAACAGGGGATTTCTGAGAAAAGTTTCCTTGCTCTTAAGAAAGAGACACCAAAAAAAAAAGGGGGGGGTTCCCACTTCCTGTCCTGTTGCATCCACCTTTTTGACCACATGGCACTTGGTCTTTCGGAAAATTGCTCACAGAGTAGACAGAGTGAGAAGCTGGGTTCTTGATAAGGCTGAGGAGCTGTGACTGGAAACTACCTTATCTCTGGACTATGTGTGATGATAAATTTCCTTATTGTTTAAACAAGTTTGATTCAACATTTTGGTTTTTGTAGTCCAACGTACTTGAGCTACTATATAACTGTTCCTTTCTAATAACCTTTCAGTTTATTTAGCTGAATCTTTTTGCTAATGATTAAATTCTGCAAGAACTCTCTTGGATATTTATTCTGCTTTCCTTAGTGCTCTAAACATTTCTTAATTTATTATAACTTCAAACATCACTAATTGATGCAGAGCATGTATGCTGCAAATGGGTTACAGGGGTGATGAGATATTGACCCCTCTGGTCCTCAGGCTGGCTGGGTAGAGTCTGGAGTAGCTGAAAACCTCATGGTGGTCATCTGGGCAGCAAGTAGCATCCTCCATTTATTCAAGAACGCTGAACAAATATCATTTTCAAATGTGTATACTGAATTAATATATTGTTTATTGCTTATTTCAAAATAATTAGAAAGATTAATAATGTTAAACCTAAAGTTGACATGGAATATCAATAAATTAAATTGGAATATCAATGAAATAATTAATGGAATAGCCTTCTAGTAGCCTGAAGTTAGCTATATTTCTCTTTACTCCATATCCCTTTTGTGGATTATTGTCATCCACCCTAATTTCCCTGTGGGAACAGGGAAGCAACGGCAACCTCCAGAGCACTGGTTTAGAACACAGACCACCTGAGTTCCAGTTCATGTCTGCCACCAGACTGTGAGTAAATCCACTAACCTCTCTAGACCTTTCTTCCCTCATCTGCTAAATTGAGGCTTGGATTAGCTGATCCTTTGCAGACCAAGTGCTTTATTTTGATGAAAAAAAATGTTCTTATATTCATCCATTAGCAACTTTGTTGCTTTATAGATAAATGCTGTTTGCTATTCAAGGAGCTCATATTTCTCCTTTCATGCTATTTATTATATATTATAATTAACCCTCCAAATTTTTGGTTTTCAAATGTTAAGTGGTAGACAGCAAGGATCCCCAAAATAGTAGATGAGTATAGTAGATAATGTCACACTCTCTCCTCTGATAATGAACAGTAACTTCATAACAATTTAATGTATCATTATGCCCATTTAATGTATCATTATGCCCTTAAAGAGGAAGTTCTGTGTGGGAGGATAGGAGGAGGTTAAAGACTGAAACACAATGGGTTTCAGTAGTGAATTTGTAAAATTGTGTTCCCTCAAAAAGGCTTGATGGAGACAAATGTAAAAGAGTAGTCAAAAAAAGAAAAAAAAAGAAAAACCAGAATAAAACAAAACAAAATTCATTATCATTCTTTTGAGGGTAGGTAGGATTCTTAACCATTTTGGTTTTGTTTACTCTTTTTACTTTCAATACAAAACCACAAGTCTTTACATGTTCCTTAATGTCTTTGTGTGTGTGTGTGTGTGTGTGTGTGTGTGTGTGTGTAGGAATGGGAGGGATAGGATGCAAGAGGTTGGCAAAGAGAGGATAAAGAAGTTATCTCTTTGTCAAAGAAATCTTGGAAAGACATCATGCTCCACCTATATTTGCCATTGCAATGGTGAAGCATTTTTACCCCAAGTCTCCACTGAATTAAAGTATTTAAGACAAAACACAAGGTAACGTGTTTCACACTTAGAAGCATGACAGACTCCAGCTTACAGGTGAGGTGAGGTGATTTGACAAGCTGTGGAGTTTTAAACATCTCTGATACTAAGTGCCTTGGCTGCAAA
Organism: Ceratotherium simum simum; assembly: GCF_057802395.1. NCBI lineage: Eukaryota > Metazoa > Chordata > Mammalia > Perissodactyla > Rhinocerotidae > Ceratotherium > Ceratotherium simum. Next base: position 72,242,456 of record NC_141903.1, on the reverse strand, counting down.
AATAACTCCAAAGGAACATGACATGACCTAAAATATAGGGAAGAGACTTTTATCTAAGCAATACAACGTGTGGGGTCCTTTTAACAAAATCCAGCTCTGCACAGACTCTATAATATCTGAACACAGATTCACCAGCCCTTGTGGTTCACTTTCTATTTTTGGTTATGAAGTGCCCTTGTGTGTGGGGGGGGAGGACGGGGAACTCGGAGGGCAGGTAGCCTAAGGGCTCTGATTATCTTTAACACAGTGAGGAGAGAGCAGCTTTGAGGTATCATATGATACAGACACCTTCTCTTTACCCATCACAAACACACCATTCAATATAGAGAGGTCCTCTGGAAGAGTTTTCAATACTGTAAGTGAACTAGAACTCTAAATACCATTGCATCCGTTCACATATTTATTCTAAAATTATTTATTGCATACTTATCTAGAGATTAGGAGGCAGCCCTTTAAAAAGGCAATGACACTGCCTTCACGGAGCTGGCATTCTTGAGAGGGAGACTGGTAATAATGAAACAACAAACAAAAACATTTTTTTAAAGAGTGATGAGTGAAGAAAATAAAGCAAGGCCCAGTCTTTATAGACTAGACGTTTGTGGCTAATTTCAGTCGTGTGGTCAGAGAAGTGCTCTCTGCAGAGGTGACATTTGAGCTGAGACCTAAATGACAAGAAGAGACCAGCAGGCAAAGTACCAGAAGGAACAGTTCTTGCGCAAGGAACGTGCAAAATGAATGGTTAACAATGCTGGATGGAACTTGGTGACTTCCAGTAACTGCGAGAAGGCCTCTGTGGCAAATCTTCGTGAGCACGTGTAATAGATGAGGTCCCAGAGTTAGGTAAGGAGTTTCACTTTTTGTGTGCGCGCGACTGGTATTCATTGGAGGTTTTAAAGCGGGAGTGGGAAGTGGGTGGTTTAATACAATTGACATTTAAAAAATACAAGATTGCAAAATACAATATTGCACTTCGATTTCACTTCTTTGAAACCTAATGTTTAATTCCCGTGCCGGTCAAAAGAATACCCGGCCGTCCCTGTTTGCCCAGGCTGTTTACGCTGGCCGCCGGCTTGTTTGCACCCGACGCCCTGCTGTTGACAGCCTCAGAGGAGCGTGTGACAGTTGGCAGGCGCAGTGAGGCAGCAGGAGCCAAGTCGCTGCGGGGGCCGGGGCTGCGGGCGCGGAGGAGGGAGAGGAGGCGGCGGCAGCGCTCTGGAAGGGTCCAGGCCTCCGCTGCGAGCGTGGCGGCGACGCGCACACCGAGGAAGGGATGAGGAAGCGGGCCCCGACTCAGGGGGCCCCAGGTTGTTCCATCCTGAAGGTTCGCCGTGTCGGCTCGGATTTGACATTGGAAACAATGGTGGCTCGGGGATGGAGGCAACGGCGCGAGTGCTGGGGGCGTGGAGGCGACTAAGGGAGTTTCCGTTTCTCGGGCCTAGCCCGCCCCGCCTGGCCGCGGGCCCCAGCGGCGCACCCCCGGGAGCCGCAGGTGTTGATTCAAGGGTCGGCTGGGGCAGGCCTTCTGCCCACATCCTGCGGCGCCCGCGGTCCCCGGCGGATCCAGCGCCGGGTTTTGTGATCCGCCTGCATGTAGAGGCCGCGCCCCGAACCAGCGCGGGCGCTCCCGGCCTCGCGGGGGGCCCCGCCCTCTCTTCACTCTCCAGGCCTCCACCGCTAGGGACCACTGTGCTGTGGGCGGGCTGCCCTGCAGAGACATCCCTCAGCTCCTGCTCCCTCGGGCCTTGGTAGAGTGGGCTCCCCGGAGCCAGCCTCCCCAGGGAAACCGAGCTTCGCAGTCCGGGCAGCGACCGTCGCCCGCAGGCTCCTGCTCTGCCTTCAGATCTCGGCTCCCAGCGAGGCCTCTCTACACCAAGTTATCCGAATTAGCTACCCACTGACTCTGCATCACGTCACCCCGACTTAATGCTCAGCGGGACATTTATTTCAGTCTCATGTGTCTTCTGTGTTTATTGTCTGTCTCTGGAGTGTCCGCTCCACGGGGCAATAACCGTGTTTTGCCGGCGGAGTATCGGGTTCCCGGCGCCTAAGAACCGCCGGGCCCGGAGGCAGTAGGTCGTCACATTTGCTGAATGACTGAACTCTGTTCTGGGCCCTGGAAGAACAGACCGGCCTACCCGCCTGCCGGGGCGGGGCTTGCTCAGGCCACGCCCACTGGCCCGCCCCAGCTCTAGCCCGCCCCTCCCCCTCCTCCCCCAGGAGTCAGCCGGGGCTGCGCGGCGCTGTTCCCGCTGGCCTCCTTCGCTCTTTCTGCAGCTGTCGCGAAAACCCGGAGCCGCGGAACCTCAGAGCGGCGGAGCGGCGCCGCCCCTCGCGGCACCTCCCCGCAGCCCTCGGCGGCCGCGCTGGGCATGCTCAGTCGGCAGGGCCGCTTCAGCTGTCGGAGCAGGAAGCTTGGGCGCTCCGGCTGTAAGGAGCCGCGGCGGGGGGAAAATGGAGCCCTTCACCAATGGTGAGTGGGCAGCCGGAGGCGCCGGGGCCGGGGCTCTCTGGGGTCCAGAGGGTCGTGGGCGGTCGTGACACGCGGGGTCGCCCCCACCGCGAGTTTTCCGAGAGGGTTTGGGGGCGGTGGAAGGGGACTGGGGGAGGCTGCTGGAGGCTCGGGGGGCGGGCAGCGGCCGGCGCGGGGCCGGGGGCCGGCGTGAAGGTCAGGGCCACCGCCTGCCTGGTAGGGGGGCGCCGGCTGCGGCCGGACCCGACGCTCCGCTGCGCGCCAGGTGGGCGAATGGCAAAGTTTGGGCTGCTGTGTGCAGGGGAGGGGGCGGCGGGAAAGTTGGCAGGCCGGGTCTGTCCCCGGGGAAGGCGGTGTCGGCCGCGGCTCTCAGGCAGGAAGGGTTAAGCCGCGGCCCCTGCCAAACCCAACTTCGGTGGTGCGCCAGGAGCTGTCCGCCTGTCCTTCAGCGAGTTGCTGGCGTGACTTTTCCTATGAGGACGGGGTGGGGGTGGGGGGCTGGGCAGGCTGATTTAGGAGAAGGAAGAGAAACTTGCGGCGAGACTCGCTCACCTCTGCTTATGCCAGGGAGGTGCCTGCCCGCGCTGTCACCCTCCTGTCTGGGGCTGAGGCTCTCCGCAGGGCGCTCAGGCTTCCTTCCCCCGGCTCCCGATAATACCAGTTTTTCAGTCCAAGACTCATTGACTGTCAAGGGTCCGTCACGGTGATATCACAATGTGACTTGAGGCGACAGTCAGAGCAGCAGCCTGCAGGATGCCTTGCCAACAGCCACAGCCCTTTACTGAATGGAGACAATAAATCCCACCTTGGTTAAAACGATGGCTTTTCTTTGGACCAGAAGTGCCCGAGTCACAATATAGGGGTGAGATATCTTACTATTTTGTGACTTTGGGTATATGGATTCCTTTTTGGGATAGAAAGTAGGAAAACTGCTAGGGAGAATTCATACTAGAATTAGAGGATTCACTCTCTAGTTGACGTGTTTTCCTGCGGGTGGTTGGTTACTTCAGGTGGATAGTTTGTCACATTAATAGAAGCCAAAGTCAGTTGCCACCAAAGAAACAGAAACATTGTCCACTATAGTATCCCAAACCCCAGCCAGACTTTGTGGTATGTCGTGCTTCATTTATGGGACTGTGAACTACTCGTTATATTCTCCCCGTTCCTAATTCAGAATGCTTCATTCTACTGCCATCTTCCTGTCTGTACTGTTTAATTAGGCTTAATGATGACAACTTTATTTCCGAATTTTCTTTCTCATTCAGGTTCTATGTGTAATTACTAAGACTCTAAGAATAGTTTGGTAAAGTTGCTAAGAGAACTAAGGAAGATTTGAGTTGAAAGGAACCTTAGAGACCATCTAGTACTTTAGTGTAAAATATGTTTAATACAAATTATTAAATCTTTTCAAATGAATATTCCAAGGCTTTTTCTTTGTTCTAGGTAGAATGCTTGGAGCTTCCACGTTTGTAGGATTTTAAGTGTGAAATTAAAAAAAAAACTCGCCACAACAAGGCTGAGTCACCCATTTGGTCAAGATTATTGCTAGCTGATTTGGTGAACCTGTGCCTAAAGAATAAAAGTATATTCTCAAGTCCTAAAATTGGGTCCTTTTCTCCCCTCTTAGAATGTGTGCCTCCAGATGTGAATATTTGAAAATTGTCACATTTGGGAGGGCAATGGAAAAGTCCCAGAGAGGAGAACAAAAAAGAAGCAATGCTTCAACTTTCATGTAGGAAATTGAATTCTTAATCCTTTCCAATCTATCTTCCAGATTTTCAGAGTCTGTGCTGGAGACGATTTGGCAGTGCATCACTTTAGTTAATGTGTTAATCACTACTTGAGAGGCTTATCTAGTGTCCTTTAACAAGGAGAATAGAAACTACAACATCTAAAGTCAACAAGAAATTAGCTCCTAGAAATTTGAGGTGCTTTTCAGGTTTAAGGAGGATTGGTTATTTATTTCAGAACTTTTGAAGGATAGCTGTAGAATTTTCTGGTGTCTTCAAACAGGTTATGATACAGTGGGCGGTATGTTTATCTTTGTACTTAATCCTTTTGAGTACAAAAGATATGTACATGTAATTCTTCTCCCTTAGGTCTGGGTGTTCTGGTGCAGAGTATTTCATTATCCATAGAATTTATGATTGCAGGATTTATCAAGCTTGGTATTGGCTTTTGTTACACATTCATCCTCTTTCTTCACCACTTACACTTGCTCATATGTCCCTATATATGGAGAGGTGTGAGAGCTAACAAAAACAGTTTGAGTAATTCAGGATGACATATCTTTCATCAGTTAAAATCTTGTCAGTGGTTTCACCCTCTGACCTCTAAATTTGTAAAGGAGGCACATTTAGTTTCTGTTTTGTCATTCTGGCTTTCAGTACTTCATCTGTTCCAGTAGGGCGTTCTGTACTTCCCTTGTTTTCTGTCAAAACTTGCTGCTGGTATGGCTCATTTTTCTTGCGCCTTGCTCTCTGCCTGCTGATAATGGGTTCATTTGATGAACATCCTGTCCAGGTAACATACTGCTGTAACACAATTAATATGCACATCTCCAGAAAGGGCGTATAAGGAGGGACCTTAGTGCCAAGAATTCCCATTTGGCTCGGGAAGTATTTTTGGTCTTGCCCTTGGCTGGGACTGCTGACTATTAGCTGAAGACTGGGTATCCCACCTGGCTTTGGATCTTTGGTGACTTTTTTATGGGGAGGGAGATGTGCTAGACCAGTACTCAAGATTAGTTTGGCAGTGGCTATTATGTCCCATTAGTCAGGTAGAGGTGAAACTATTAGCAAGTAATGATTTGTGTATTACCAGAAAAACAAAAAACAAGTTGATGGCAACTCTCCAGGTCTTTTGATAGATGTACTAGATTAGGGCAAGTAATTATTTGATAATTGTCGAGCTTTATTTGTCCTCATTTGCATGCAGGGTTAGGGTATTTCAGAATAACTTAAGTTCATGTTAAAGAATGTAAAGGCCAGGGTTCACTCTAAGAAGCTAATTGAGGAGATCTGAGGTTGGGCCTAGGAATCTGCAACTTCATTTTGAGGATACTAGAAGTATTCACCAGAAGGGAGATTTTGAGAAGGTTATTAGGTAAGCAAATTCAGGATTTAGAGGCATATTGATAGAGAAGGACTTTTTCTTTTCATATATATATATATATATATATACACGTATATATATACGTATGTATATATGTATATACACACACATGCATAAATATATATATACACACATGCATAAATATATGTATACACACACATATATGTATACACACACATATGTATGTATATATTTTTTCCCTATGCTTTCTAGTTTGTAGTATAGTCTGAACTAAATCTAAAGGGTAGAAAAACATTGATATTTTGAAGTCCCAATACTGCAAACATAATTTAAACAGTTTGTCATTTTTTTCATATGAACGAAGCCCCCAGGAATCACTTTAGTACTACAACCTGGTGCATAATCAAACAAGGGGGATTTTCCTGTCTTACAAAACTATTTTTGTTTTCGTTTTCAGAGTGGCATCCAATTGAAAGTAATTCCCAACTTCTAAAATGGGAAGTATGGACAACTAATTAGATATTTGTGGGTTGTAAGGCAGTATAAAATTGTGATTTCATCTTTTTATCTTACAAATAACAGTGGTACTATAGGTAAGCATTTCTTTTTTACAAAAATTTTTAGCATCATCTGTCAAAAATGTGAGCTTACCGCATTTTGCTTATGTATATTTTTCTTTTGTTCTATGATAAATTACCACATGGAGAGAAAACCCTTAAGAAATGGAAGATCATAGCTTCTCTATGTGATAGAATATAAGTTAAATTATGTTTTTATCCTTCTGTCTCAAGTTTTTTATGTCAGTTAAGTGAAATAAGACTATATAGGAATCGAGCATTAACATCATTTACTAGTCTAAGGTTGAAGCTGTAACTAAAAACCAATCCAGTTTTTAAGGAAAGCAGTAGTGGAAAAGTTCTTTGCTTTACATAACAACTTCTGAAAAAGAGTGTCTTGAGACAAGATAGACAGCATATTTTAGAAATGATTAAAACCAGTGATTATCATTTATCTGTAGATGATCTTTGAGAACTCAGCCTGAAAGATATATAACCAGAAAGATTGGTTATAAGGAAATAAGGAAATTGGTTATCAGGTTATAAAAAATAAGCAAGGGGTGGTTGCCTTCTCAGTAATTCAGTCAAACACCATTTTTTGAATGTCCACTTAAAAGTAGATTTTCTGCCAGGCATAGTTACAAAAAATCCTCAAACCTGTCATCAGATAATGCTTACCTCAACAAGAGAAATTAAATGGAAGAATCTAGTTTTGTTTTCATGCTAATATAAAGATATAGACATATAGAAGAAGTAAAAAAGCAAGAAAACTTTAAGAAAATTTTCTAATTATGAAATAAATGTACAGAATTGACTTTATAAACTGTTCATATAACATCTGTCACTCGTAAGTTTACATTTCTAATGATTTAGTGTATAGAAATGATTTACATTTCTAATGATTTCCTGCTGGGAAACAACAGCATTTTGAACCTTCTCTGTGAAAGCATTAGGAAATTGAGATATGGAGGAGTTTGGCCAAGGTTACCCTAGATGTTGGATGGAGCTAGATTAGGCCCACGGTTCTTGGCTGTTGAGATGAGGACAGTGCAGCCATGTTTTCTGTCAATTACTTACCTCATGTCTTGAAAACCACCGTAGGAGGAGCCTTTCTGTAATACTATTGGAGCAACCAGAGAAAGTCTGTTTGTTTTAATTTGAATCCCTGAATATGCACCTTTTCTGATTGTTCACAGGAAACCAGAATTGGGAACGGAGGGAAATTTTGGAGCTCTTGTGGTGGTATAGCTCCTTTTATATCTAATGTCCAGCGTAGAGAAGGCTGCTCATTGCCCTGGTGTTTCTGTGCAGTAAATGTGACAGGAGGAGTTCCTGTGTCTGTGGAAGGGTGGTCAGGATTCCCTGGTAACCTGATTCAGTTGTAATCCATTTGTGATTGTCTTGGGAGCACCTGTAGGGCTTTGAATCCAAAGATCTTTAGGGAAAATTGAGACTTAAGACAGTTAGTGATGAAGAAGAAAGAAAATAGAGATTTAAGGTAAAGGAGGAAGCTGATAGGCAAAGATTTTCAAAATGGTCATACCTTGAGCCTTGCAAGTCTTTGGCTTAGAAGTGAGCTTAGTTTGCATAGCAGGACACTGTTGTATGAGGTTGAAAGATAGAGTTAGGGTTGGAAGGGGGAGGTAGGTGGGTCTGAATTGAGGGTTGAGAGGGTGAATGAGTTACGACTGGCATTTGGAGGCCCTGGAAGGAAACATAGAAAACATTTGCCATGAGTTTAATCATACTGTGTACTTCTCTCTTTCATAGTCAGAAAATTCATAGTCACTTGTAAATTAGAACTGTTACTTTCCTAAATGTTTTAGATGTAAAGAAGAAAATACAAAGAGGACTATAGAGCCATTCACCTTGTGGGCCCATCATGGTAGCAGTCACTGTTCTTTATGCCCTGGTTTTACTTCACTTTTCTGTTGATGTTTATAGTTGAACAATGAATGAATGAATTTTTTTAAATTTCCAACCTTAGCATCTAAACTAGGAGGAAACCAGTTCATTTGCCAAATAAAGAAAATTCAGGCTTCCCAGGGAGTTTGAACAAACAATGGAGAAGCAAGTTCAACTGTTGAAGACCCTTTGAAGTTCTTTTCCTTTTAGTGTGTATTGCTTAATGAAGGTCCTCTTGGGCACTCGTCTTACGTATTTCAAGAATGCAGTCATCAAAACAAAACTCAAGCCAGTTGTCTGGACTTCTGTGGATTGGGGGGTTGGGTGTTCCAAAGTCTTCTCCAGACCCCTGGGTGCTATTGTAGGGGGGCCAAGCCAATGATTTGGTATGAAGGGAATTAAGGAAGGCTTCCTGATGCTTCTACGGGAGAGCTTCGTAAGGAGCGGGAGAATGGGAAGTGCAGTGAGAAAACTTGTACCTCTGTGGGTTGGGTGTGCTCTTTTCCTTCCTGGATCTCACAGCACGTGGTGACCAGGGCTGTGTGGTAGTGTTTCCCAGACAACTGCCTGAGATGTCATTTTGTGCCATAGAGGAACTTTCTGGTGGGCAAGGAGGCTTTGGGCCATGGTATTTCTCACAGCTGAAACTGTTATATTATAAGATTTAAAATAGTTGTTAGATTTTTTGTTGTTGAGATGCATGAGTTCCTTATATATTTGGGAGATTAACCCCTTATCCGATGTATGGTTTGCAAATATCTTCTCCCAATTGTTAGGTTGTCTCTTCGTTTTGTTGATGGTTTCCTTTGCTGTGCAGAAGCTTTTTAGTTTAATGTAGTCCCATTTGTTTATTTTTTCTATTGTTTCTCTTGCCCTGTCAGACATGGTGCTTGAAAAGATGTTGCAAAGACCGATGTCGAAGAGCATACTGCCTTTGTTTTCTTCTAGAAGTTTCATAGTTTCAGGTCTTACATTCAAGTCTTTAATCCATTTTGAGTTAATTTTTGTGTATGGTGTAAGGTAAGGGTCTACTTTCATTTTTTTGCATGTGGTTATCCAGTTTTCCCAACACCATTTGTTGAAGAGACTTACTTTTCTCCATTGTATGTTCTTGGCTCGTTTGTCGAAGATTAGCTGTCCATAGATGTGTGGGTTTATTTCTGGGCTTTCGATTCTATTCCATTGATGTGTGTGTCTGTTTTTGTGCCAGTACTATGCTGTTTTGGTTACTATGGCTTTGTAGTATATTTGGAAATCAGGGAATGTGATACCTCCAGCTTTGTTCTTTTTTCTCGGGATTCCTTTAGCTATTTGGGGTCTTTTGTTGTTCCATATAAATTTTAGGATTCTTTGTTCTATTTCTGTGAAAAATGTTGTTGGAACTTTGATAGAGATTGCATTGGATCTATAGATTGCTTTAGGAAGTATGGACATCTTAACTATGTTAATTCTTCCAATCCAAGAGCACAGAATATCTTTCCATTTCTTTGTGTCTTCTTCAGTTTCTTTCAGGAATGTTTTATAGGTTTTGCTGTACAGATCTTTCACCTCTTTGGTTAGGTTTATTCCTAGGTATTTTATTCTTTTTGTTGCAATTGTAAATGGGATTGTATTCTTAATTTCTCTTTCTGCTACTTCATTGTTAGTGTATAGAAATGCAACTGATTTTTGTATGTTGATTTTGTATCCTGCAACTTTACCGTATTCGTTTATTACTTCTAAAAGTTTTTTGGTGGATTCTTTAGGGTTTTCTATATATAAAATCATGTCATCTGCAAATAGTGACAGTTTCACTTCTTCCTTTCCAATTTGGATCCCTTTTATTTCTTTTTCTTGCCTGATTGCTCTGGCTAGGACTAACTACCAACCCAATTAAAAAATGGGCAAAAGACCTGAACAGACATTTCTCCAAAGAAGATATACAGATGGCCAACAGACACATGAAAAGATGTTCAAAATCATTAACTATCAAGGAAATGCAAATCAAAACTACAATGAGATATCACCTCACGCCCGTCAGAATGGCTATAATTAACAAGACAGGAAACAACATGTGTTGGAGAGGATGTGGAGAGAAGGGAACTCTCATACACTGCTGGTGGGAGTGCAAACTGGTGCAGCCACTATGGAAAACAGTATGGAGATTCCTCAAAAAATCGAGGATAGAACTACCATATGATCCAGCTATTCCACTGCTGGGTATTTATCCAAAGAACTTGAAAACACCAATGCGTAAAGATACATGCACCCCTGAGTTCATTGCAGCATTATTCACAATAGCCAAGACTTGGAAGCAACCTAAGTGCCCATCAAGGGACGAATGGATAAAGAAGATGTGGTATATATACACAATGGAATACTACTCAGCCATAAGAAATGATGAAATCCAACCATTTTTGACAACATGGATGGACATTGAGGGTATTATGCAAAGTGAAATAAGTCAGAGGGAGAAGGTCAAATACCGTATGATTTCCCTCATTAAGTAGTAGATAATAACAGCAACAAACAAACACATAGAGACAGAGATTGGATTGGTGGTTACCAGAGGGGAAGGGGGGAGGGAGGAAGGCAAAAGGGATAATTTGGCACAAGTGTGTGGTGATGGGTTGTAATTAGTATTTGGGTAGTGAACATGATGTAATCTATGCAGAAATAGAAGTATAATGATGTACACCTGAAACTTATACAATGTTATAAACCAATGTTACTGCAATAAACAAAAAATAAATAGTAAATAAATAAATAAATAAAAGACAAAAAAAAAACCAGTTGTTAGAATAGGATTCTATTGTAACAGAACAGGATTTCACCAGGATTACAGTGTTCCCAGGTTCTCTTTAGAGGATAATGCATGGAGATTAGTGGTAGAGTGATTGAGGAGAGCTAAATCTTTAAAAGATCTTTCTTTAAGTTGGTCTTGGTGTGATTTGAAGACAGAAGTAGTATAATGCTTGTCTAGTTTCTTCTTGTCCCGTAATTGTCAAAGGACCTCAATGGTTAAGTAAGGGAGGCTGCTATGGCCCTTGGGGCTTGCTGGGAGGAACTAGTGTGTCCTAGGTTTATCAAGATCATGTTGATGAGTTTGGACTAGTTCTCCCTTATACTTATTATATGCTCTTTAAAATAACTGCTAAGTACCTAAGCCCTTTGGGCCACTGACATTGTTTTTTCAGTATCTAAATTGAGTGGCTAGACTAAGAAAACAACTCAGACTGACCACAGAGTGTTGGGTGTTAGTAGGAATAGGAAATGCATTGCTCTTTAAAACAGCAGCCTCACTTCCGTCTGCATCAGTGTAGGCTACTGAGAGGCTTGGTGACTTTCCACTTGGAAGAAGCACACAGAAAAATAATTGAATGTAGAAAGGAGGGTCTAGTCTGACATGGGGATTGGATAATAAGTATAGTGTGTTGAGTTAGGTAGAACTAAGCACACGTTCACTAAGGTGTGGCTGGCTTTGTTCAGGTGCAGTTGTTCATTGCAGTTGGGTATGTAGTTCTGTTTTAATTACAGTAATTGCCAATTCAGGAAGTACTATTGAGATAAAGACTTGAAGAATTCATGCGTAGAAGCTTTTCTTGGCAGATAATTAAATGACGATGACTATTGGTTGAAAAAATGTGGTTACAGTCCCAGACTTTTGGATAATCATCACTATTTTTTTAATGGGTTAATCAAACTGACCCTCAGTGAGTTGTAAATTGATGGCAGAGTTTTTGCTGTAGAGATTTAAGACTATCATTTACCTTGTGTTTTGTTAGTCTGATGAATCATATGGAAAAGTATTTCAGAGAATTATCAGCAAAATACTTCTCTGTTCAAATCCATCTAAGATTAAGTCTAGCAAATTCATTCACCAATTGAGGTATTTTTAACTCATAAGTGTTCTGTATATATTGAAGAGTTCTTATAAATTTCCTTTGCAGATCTCATTTAGTGACATACATTTTCTGTTAAATCAGTCACAGGTATCCATTACACCTAATACCATTTTTCATTTTAAATAAGGAATTAATGATAGGTTAAGATTCTTTTGAAACTCTATCCAGATAATTGATGGAATTAAAAACTAACTTTTTAGCTTTAGATTTTGCAAAGGTATTTGCAGCTGTGTAGAATTGCCCACGAGATTAGTAAGCGTAAATATTTAGGCATCATTGACAATTTCAATTACTTTTTATAGCTAAATCTAAGAGGTGCCCTGAGGATTGTCAAGGACTGTGGGACCTATGTTGTTAGGATATTAAAAAAAAAACATGTGTGTGGTGATGGATTGTAATTAGTATTTGGGTGGTGAACATGAGAACATGATGTAATCTATGCAGAAATAGAAGTACAATGATGTACACCTGAAATTTATACAATGTTTTAAACCAATATTACTGCAACAAAACAAAAAAACCCCAAAACTATATAAGATAAAGATTGTAAAGTTGATTGGAGGATTAGTTTTATATAAATAGAAATATTATGGTAAGTAATTTATTCTAGAAAAGAGAAAGAAAATCGAAAATTAAGCTGAAATAATTTTATTTTTCCCTCACAAGGATATTGGCTAACTTTTAAGTGAATAAAATGACATATCTTTATGTGAATTCTGATCATTGTCATAATGATAAATATACGGAAAAGGAAGCAAATACTCTAAGTATTCTACACTGTTTGTTTGTATTCTTTGGTCCATGGAATATCATGTTGCACTCGTTAACTTCATGCGTTTTGGGTGTCCTCTAGCCAGAATTTTAACTGGAGTATTTAGTTACTAGAGTAGTATTTCTTCTGTGGAATCAACAATGTTTCTGAATGCTTATTGCATTCATTGCAATGCAGTAGCTAAACTAAATGGTTATTATTAGAACTTGGTACATTATTGTAAATTTTATATTTTCTCTTGGTTCTATATTAATTCCATTGTGGATAACAATCAGAGAAAATAAATACAGAAGTGTGTGTGTGTATAAATAATATATTGTTTTTTAGAAGATGAATGCTTTGGGCTTAATTCTATTTTATTGAAACCAGATAATACTAGGGTTCAAATCTACTTAATTATTTTCTTCTTTTTTTGGTTATTTCCCCCTTGTTTTTGTTTTAAATTTCTTCCTTCTTACATCATGCTAATAGCTTTTCTTTGTCTCTTATTTTTATCACCCAGACTAAAAATATAACAAACCAAAATTAGTTTTCCATGTATCCTTGCTCCATTCTTCTATTGGTGAGTTAGGAGTGGGGGTCAGAGAAGAGTCCTAGAGTGACTATTTTAATACAGATTCTCCTGGCATACTGTTTTAAACTGCCTCAATTAACAAGTATTTTTTAAATTTGTTTTTTGACACATCCCCACTTATCTCTTTTTTAAAAGGTTTTTAAAAAGTTTTTAAAAAGATACTCCCCTCAAATAAATACATTAAAATGTACCTTCATTGTATGCTAACTTGTTCCAAGCTTTGTTCTTAAAGCTGGATGAACATGCAGCATGGTCTCTGCCCTTGAGGAGCTCACATTCCAGCAGAATTAATTTTAAAAGGTATATGAACGCACAGATTAGTACATTCTCTTCGAAAACTGTCAGACTTTGAGAAGCACAGGTCCCATCCCACACTGCTTTCCTTAGATATGTTTGATTTCATACTGTTATTTTTTTCATTTTGGAGCTCTATTCATGAGTGTACCTCATTTTGTAAGACTACTGCATAGCATAGCATAATAGTGAAGAGCAGTTCAGACTGCTGTGTTCAAATCCTGGCTCCTCACTCACCTACTCTGTGATTTTTATTTAAGGGTATTACCAGGATGTTTTAATATCTTTAGCTAACAAACTAAAATGTGCACAGAAACTCAAAATTTTTTCTGATATTAGCTGAGATCTAATATACATGGTGGTTTGGGCATATTCCAGCCATAATGAGATTTTGAAAATTGGGGAACAAATAGTATTTCTTGTATCTTGTTTACTATAGGCTTGAGACCAGTATAGGAGGATTCTTTCCATTTCATATTTAACAATTATTATGCATCTGTAACAGCTTCAAGGAAGTGTTGCCTAAGTGTAGAGGGACTATTCATTTCTACATCCAAATTAATTCTGGCTTAGGTATGTTTTTCTGGTTTCTTCAAGCAAATGTAATATGTAACACCTCATTATTCATACAAATAGAACTGTTTTGGTCTTAGATCAGGTAGTAAATATATTTTGTCTGTTAGGTGGGGTTGAAATAGTTAGGAATTTAAGACCAAAAGGGGTAGTGTTAACATGAAGATATAGAATAAGGGTACTTCATTACCTGGTAACAAGGCCTGTATTTCATAGGCATCAGGAATGCAAACAAACATGTCTCTAATATAATGTGTGTTTACAATCATACTTATTTTGTTATGTTTCCTCACAGGAAGCTTAATAAGAAGCTAGTTTTACTAGTGAATTTGTATTTCTGCTGGTGACTGTGACACCCTGATTTTATTATTATTTTTGCTGAATGAATGTAACTTGGCAGCAGCTTTTGGCTCTGAGAATCTATTATGAATTATGGCAGTTTACTTCCCTACCTCCACCCTGCCGGGAGTCTCTGGATTTGGGGTTTCTTTTTTTTTTTTTTCTTTTTTCTCACAAAGGTAATATTTTGAACTTCTGAAACATAGAAGGTAGTGATTTTGCCAAACAGCAAGGTGAAGGATGTAAGGAATAATCCTTTAAGTATTTGCATGGGAAAAGAGTAGAGGTGTTCCTCACCTTGAGCCACGGTTTTTCCTGGGAAATCTCAGGGTTTAAGAAGATAGAGTGTTGGCGGCCGGGCTGGTGGCGCAAGTGGTTTAAGTGTGCGCGCTCTGCTGCGGCGGCCCGGGGTTTGCTGGTTCGGATCCCGGGCGCGCACTGACGCACCGCATGTCAAGCCATGCTGTGGTGGCGTCCCATATAAAGCAGAGGAAGATAAGCATGGATGCTAGCCCAGGGCCAGTCTTCCTCAGCAAAAAGAGGAGGATTGGCAGATGTTAGCTCAGGGCTGATCTTCCTCAGAAAAAAAAGAAGAAGAAGATAGTGATTTTTCATGGGAATAAGTTACTAGAGTCCACATTTCTTCCCAAGGATGCTCAAAGAAGCATAAATAGTATGTTGTGAAAGTGATACCGAACCTGTTAATCTCAAGTTCATTTGCCCGATACACAGCAAGCCAAACACTGAGACGTTGGTACTTAGAGGTGGAGAAAGGCCCCGTTCGAGATGACCAAGACGGGAAAGTGGGAGCATGGGTTCGCTCAAATCTGCCTTAACCAGAGCAAAAAACGGTGATTTTATAGAGCTAAGAGGCTTGGCAGGAGGAGCTTCGGAGAGACAAGGGGTCACTCCCGATGAGCCCCTGGGCAATCTGCAGTGGCTGCTGGAGGCTAGCCATCCCATGATCACAACCTCCCTGAAGGCGTTCTCTTTCTTCTGCAAAACAAACTCACAAATCCTCTAGACCCGAGTCAGCCTCAAGTTAATCGAAAAAACAGCAAATTGACAAGATTCGTCTATGTCTGTGTTGGGAACAAGGTCAAAAGGCAATCATGTTCTTATTGGATATCTATGATAACCCTCAGGTACCCGGCTTCAAAAGCAGAGGTACCACTTGTTTAGGACTCCATTTTCTAAATGGTTAAAACTACATTTTGAGTTCTGTATAAAGAATGTATATGCTGGTTCAGCCAGGAACCATCAATTGCATCCAACAGATAAAAACACAATTCTCTTGTATTTGATTGCTACTAGAGTTGGCACCTGATGTAGTGTCCCACGGATATTAGACGCTCAATAACTGTTATCTGAGAGTAATATTACTTCAAACAACTCCAAGACAAAAATTTAAATAACAATTTTGTTTTGTTTGTACTCTTAATTTAGAGGTTTTTTCACCGAAAGTTGAATTTCAGTGCTCTTTTCCTTTTTTTATGAATTTCTCTATAGCAAATAGAGTAATTCCAACTCACTGTTATGGAGTATTCTTATCAGTGTTCATTCAGCTTCCCTTTCCACTGAAATGCATTTTGAGAGCACTTGCTGTGTTTCAGACCTTGTGCTTTACATAGGGAAGAAAGTGCTAAATAAGACATGGTCTCAGTGTTTGAGGGGCAGGAAGATGATGGCTAGAGGGAGGGAGTCTCTTACCCTGAAGCATTTTCAAAATCAAAATTAAAGAGTGACCCAACATTTCCTCCTTCCTTCTTTCATTTTCTGTGCTTATATCATAGCCAGAGAACTGCTGTACATTTGAGACCAAAGTGGTGCAGTTAAATCAATTTCTCTTCCTGTGGTGCTGGAGGGCCTTCTGGCCGACCTGCTGTTGGGCTACTTTGCCCTTCATTAGGGAGCCACAAAAACAACTCCCAAGCCAGTTAGATTCAACTTTTAAAAAGGAATTTCCTAATATCCCAGAATTGGTAAGAAGGCGTGAGTTGGTCATGCATAAGCATTCATGTGGACTTATGGAAAGGGGAAAGGAGGTGAAGCTACCCTGTGGCTGTCAATTAGGCAAAGCCAGCGAGAGACAGGGCTCTCTGTTAGTTGACATGACGGAATAACAAATGGTATGAGTTACTTACAGTGTGAGCTGAGATAGGAAAGCATGAATTTTAGATCTGACACTAACCAGTAGGAAAAAATATGGATGTTTCTGTCCTGATGATAGTCAAAGGATAAAATTGAATGACATTTTGAGAAGAACAAAACCTAAACAACTCTAGTGGCCCCGTAACATAAATTATGGTCTGTGAACTGTGAAGACATTTTTTCGAGATCTCCTTCCTCCTTAAAGTATGTCCATTTTTTTCCCTCTTACTCAGTATGTTTATTGAGTACTTATATGGAAACAGAGTATAGGCAGTGTATTAGTCAGCTCAGGCTGTCATAACAAAATACCACAGACCGGGTGGCTTAAAAACAACAGAAATTTTATTTTCTTACAGTTGTGGAGGTTAGAAGTCCAAAATCAAGGTGCTGGCATGGTTGGTGTCTGGTGAGAGCCCCCTTCCTTGTGTGAGATGGCTGCCTTCCTGCTGTGTCCTCACATGGCCTTTCCTCTGTGCATGTGGAGAGTGAGCTCTGGTGTCTCTTTCTCTTCTTAGAACTCCAGTCCTATCAGCCCCACCCTTCTGACCTCTTTTAACCTTATCTCCTTAAAGGCCATTTCATCAAATACAGTCACATGGGGGGTTAGCACTTCAACATGGATTTTGGGGGGACACAGTTCAGTCCATAATAGATAGCTTTACTTTGGGACAGTTTGTTTACCTCAAGGTAAAGAAGATTCTGTTTTTCCATAGGAATAAATTATTGGAGTCTATGTTCCTCTTGCCTGAGGATGCTCAAAGGTGCATACATAGTTAAGTTCAATTATTTCTTCTGGACCCAGGAATCCAGGATGATCCCAAACCCCTTGTGCCTTCCTGCCCTGCTCTAGAATGATCCAGACCTTCTACATTTATTTTCCTTACTTGATGCATTTACTCTATATGCTTTTCAAACAGTATACTGAGATCTTCATGCTTGAATCAAGATGTCTGGGGAGTTTGGGAATTTTTTATTTAATTTTGGAGGCAGAGTTTTGCTTCTCAAACCTTTTGGTCTGAAGACCCCTTTTATATTAAAAATTATTGTGGACTCTTAGGAGGTTTTGTTTATGAGAGTTATATCTCTAGATATTTACTGTGTTAGAAATTCACACTGAAAATTTTTTTAAAATATTAATTTATTTCATTATAACAATAAAAAACCTTTTACACATTAACATGAATAACATTTTTTAATGAAAAACAACTATTTTCCAAAACAAAAAAAATTAGTGAGAAGCATTGTTTTACATTGTTGCAAATCTCTTTAAAGTCTGGCTTACTAGAAGGCAGCTGGATTTTCAGATTTGCTTCTGCAGTCTGTTGTATCACTCTACTGTACACTCATGAGAGAATGGGAGTGAAAATGGCAAATAACATCTTACTGTGAAAATAGTTTTCACCTTGAAGACCTGCTGAAAGAGTAGCATGGATTTCCAGGGGTACCATACCATGTTTTGAGAACTGTTACTCTAAACGTTAAGCCTGCCTTTTACAGGGACTGGAGAGGAATACCTTAGGAGTCCACAGCAGGTAGAAAGTGGAGCTGTTGGAATTGGTAGCAAGTTTCTTAAGATAGATCTGGGTCACAGGAGAAGGAAATGTTCTAGCCAGACATATCTGACAATCCACACATCAGATGCCTTGGTTATTTGAGAATTCTACAGTCATTTATTTCCGCCCTGGATCATTCTAAACTAGGGAGGACACAATTTTTAAAAAAACTAATTACCTTTTGGGGCTGGCCCGGTGGTGTAGTGGTTAAGTTCGCATGCCCTGCTTTGGCAGCCCGGGGTTCACAGATTTGGATCCCGGTGTGGACCGTCGAACCACTTATCAAGCCATGCTGTGGTGGCATCTGGTATACAAAATAGAGGAAGATGGGCACAGATGTTAGCTCAGGGCTAATCTTCCTCAGGAAAAAGAGGGGGATTGGCAATGGATGTTAACTCAGAGCCAGTCTTCCTCACAAAAAACGAAAACAAAAACTAATTACCTTTAAAAAATAATAGTTGAGGGGCCAGCCCGGTGGTGCAAGCAGTTAAGTGTGTGCGCTCCGCTGCGGCAGTCCGGGGTTCGCCGGTTCGGATCCTGGGCGTGCACCGACGCACCACTTGGCAAGCCATGCTGTGGCAGCGTCCCATATAAAGTAGAGGAAGATGGGCATGGATGTTAGCCCAGGGCCAGTCTTCCTCAGCAAAAAGAGGAGGATTGGCAGATGTTAGCTCAGGGCCGATCTTCCTCGCAAAAAAAAAAAGAAAATAGTTGATTATTATCTATTTTCTGTTTATACCTGAAAGGTTTTCAACAAGCCGCCCCTCTTTTCCAATACCCTATCCCTCCAACATTCACATAATATGAATACGTCATTTAACTTCTCAGCCCGGTAGTGGTAGTGATTTCTTATACTTATCTTAATTTTAATGAATTAAAGGCCTACATGGTTGAGTTCAATTATTTTTTTTTCTACTTGTCCCATTTTTTTCTACTTTGTCCTATTCGTGCCCTATCATAGAATGATCCAGACCTTTAACTAGAATCAACCTTCTTTTTTCTCTGGGCTCTTTGGGGCCATGAAGACTAGGTTTGATCTACCTAAAACTGTCTTCCTTTCCCCTACCCCCAAAGTAAGACATATGGTATACCATTATCAAATGTAAACATGTACACCCTGGCATGTATGTATAAGTTTAGCAAACTGAACTAGTGTTCTATGAAAGTAGGTGAAATACCCACCCATCCTAACCCATCCATTCAAATACTTATTAATATTATAGAGAATTAGCCCTTCACTCTGTTGGTGTTTATAGTAAGTGTGAGGAATACTTTTAAACAGACGACCTTTTATGCTTCCTTTGTGTGAGTGGACAAAAAGTAATTGTGGAACAAAGGCCTGGAGTCTAGCATGTGAATGTGCAGTAATTGTTCAAATGAATACTCCTCTCAAATTGGCCTTTGTCTAATTAAAATCAGAGTACTGAAGTGTTGCATATTCCTGATTCTTGGTGTTAGAGTTTTTAAACTTCAAGTCAAAGCAAAGGAAAAAAACTTTACAGTTTATCCCTCTATCTATCTCCATTCCTAGGCAACCACTGACCTGCTTTCTGTCACTATAGATTAGTTTATGTTTTCTAGAATTTTATATAGATGGAATTATGTAGATTTTTTTTTTATAAATGGAATCATACACTATTTTTTTGGCCTTGCTTCTTTCACTCAGCATAATAATTTTATTTTGAGATTCATCCGTGTAATATCAGTAGTTCCTTTTTTCTTTTTTTTGCTTTTTGTAAATTGCTGGATAGTATTCCACTGTATGGATATACCATAATTTGTTTATCCATTCATCTCTTAATGGACATTTGTCTCCAATTTGGGGTTGTGATAAATAAAGCTGCTGTGAACATTCAAGTACAAGTCTTGACAAAAGTACTAGACATTTGTTTTTGTTTTTCTTGCGTAGATACCTAGGAGTTGACTGGTTAGGTCATCTGGTAGTTGTATGTTTTAACTTGTTAAGACACTGCCAGCCATTTTTCAAACTGGTTTTACCGTTTCACATTTCCATCAGCAATGTATGAGAGTGCTTATTCTCCACATCTTTGCCAAAATTTGGTATGATTAATCTTTTTAATTTTAACCAATCCAATGGATGTGTAGTGGTATCTCAGTGTGGTTTTAATTTGCATTTCCCTGATGACTAATGATTTTGAGCATCTTTTCATGTGTTTCTTTGGCCGTTAGTTCTTTTTTTTGTGAAGTGGCTGTTCAGATCTTTTGCCCATTTATTGAGTTGTAAAAGTTCTTTATGTATTCTGGATACATGTTTACACAAAGATGTAAATATATTTGTGTAATATATATAACATATGTATTATATTATATATATTGCACATATATAAAAATACTAAAGATGTTGCTCTCTCATCTTCTGGCCTCCATAGTTTTCTGCTAAGAAATCCATTGGAAATTTGAGTTGTGGTTACCCAATATGTAATATGTCATTTTTTTTCTAGCTGGTTTTGAGTTTTTCTTTATTGTTGGTTTTTA
This sequence comes from Ceratotherium simum simum, assembly GCF_057802395.1. Taxonomy (NCBI): domain Eukaryota; kingdom Metazoa; phylum Chordata; class Mammalia; order Perissodactyla; family Rhinocerotidae; genus Ceratotherium; species Ceratotherium simum. The sequence continues at coordinate 72,221,813 of NC_141903.1, read as the reverse complement.
GCAGTTTGATTATTAGTGTCTTAGCTTGGTTATCTTTGGGCTTATTCTTTCTTAGGTTCATGGAACTTCTTGAATCTGTAAATTTATGTCTTTCACCATATTTGCCAAGTTGTGGGCCATTGTTTCTTCAGATATTTTTTCTGCCCCAGTATTTTTTTCCTGTCATTTGGGGACTCCAATTACATATATGTTAGTCTTTTTTTTTGGTGAGGAAGGTTAGCCCTGAGCTAACATCTGTTGCCAGTCCTCCTCTTTTTGCTGAGGAAGATTGGGCCTGGGCTAACATCCGTGCCCATCTTCCTCTACTTTATATGTGGGACACCTGGCACACCATGGCTTGATAAGCGATGCGTAGGACCATGCCCGGGATCTGAACCTGTGAACCCTGAGCCACCGAAGCGGAGTGCACGAACCTAACCACTGCACCATAGGTCTGGCCTCTGTATGTTAGATTTTTTGATATTGTACTCTAGCTCCCTGAGGCACTGTTCATTTTTTCTCAATCTTTCTTTTCTCCCTGGTTTTCAAATTGAATAATTTGTTTATCTTTAAGAAATGTTTACTGTGAATCATTATCAAAATTGACCTTCAGTTGAGCTTATAAATCCCCTGAAAAATAGCTGTAGTATATAGCTGCAGTGAAACTATGTTCAATGAATAAATCTAAACTAAAACTTAAAAATAAAATCCCATGCAATATGATTTGCTGTAAACTTTAAGTTGTTAATTGAAATACATTTTTAAGCACAGTGGTTAAATTCTGGGGTGTGAGTATGGGGGGGTCGTTTCCCGGTAGTACTCTTATCAGCCAGGACACTGAGTTCTGTGTCCCAAGAAGTGACAGTGCAGTTACTTTTTCCCAGTAGTGACTATATGTTGAGACTAGTCTTTGTAAAAAGATGGGAAAGTAATAAAATGTGGTAGAAATGTTTGCATCAAAAAGCAAATTTTAAAAATTCGTAAGTAAAATTTCATCACTTAGCCATAAAACTCCTATATTAGTAATTATACAGATTCTCTCATCCCAAGTATCGTGTTTTACTGTAGCAGGATTCAGCTGGTACTACAGGGAAAAAAGTGGACAGCAGATATATTTTCTCAAAAAATCAACTATAGTACAACATGAGAAATTTCTCAAAAAATATAACTTTTTCAATTCTGATCTCTGTTTCCAGATCAGATGGAACTATGTTGCTTAGTGCTTGAACTGTCAGCTCCTCTGTTCCCTGCAATGATTTTTATTCTTCTGATTTGGTCTTCAAGTCTTGAGAATTCATTTTGTTATAAAATGTAAAATCTCATTAAAAAAAATTACAGTTCTCTTTGCTCTTTTTAAAGGAAAAAGGATATCTAGAATAGAGTAATAATTTGTAGCATCTTGTAGACTTGCTATTTCAGTTGATGAGTGGACAATGTTAGGGTGTTCTGTTACCTGAAAAAGACTCATTTTTAAAAAAAAAAATTTCTACCACAGTGCAAGAACAAGTGACTTTGAGGTTGCTTAACCATTTCCTGTAAGCCTGAGAAAGTGGTTGTTTTCAAAATAACTGAGCTAAATATTGGTAGAACTAAACTTAGCTGAGCAGTTCTATAGGTTAAACTCACCATTTCACTTCCATCTTCATGTAGAGAAGTTAAAATTTAGAAATTAAAAAAAAGAAATCTCCTTGGTTCCAATCATTTTTGCTAACCAGCTGAATAACTTTGGACAAAAGTTGTTTGATCTGTAAAACATAATAGGTTTAGAGTGTCTCTAAAAAAGCTTCTAGTAGTTTTCTAAAATAGCAAAAAAGTTTTAGTAAACTGTGAGGTATTTGGATAATTTTATGATCTTAATGAGAGAAGGAGAAAGCCCATAATGGAATAATACAGTGAATGTAATTGGACAACATGAGGCAGCACTTTTTGAATACCTACTGAGTGCCTGGCTGAGAGAGTTGTGGAAACCGCAGTGTCAGTGTCTGACACATGGTGGTAGTTGTGTTAATCTGAGGCCATCCTAAACCTCCGTGCAGCTCTTCAGCTCTGACGTAGAGGTGGCTCTGTGACCACCCCAGCCCAACTCCAGAGGCTGTGAACACATGAAACATTTCCCTGGCATGAGGGACGTGGTTTGACACTCCTGGGCTATTTTAAGTCATGTCACATGGTGTTGAAGGGTTTAACTGCTACAGTCAGAAAAATGTGGGTTAAGAACTTGGCTGTGCCACTTACTAGCAAGTTCTGTAACTTCTCTGACTCTCACTTCTGCATCTATAAAATGTTGGGATTAAATTAAATGAGGTGACACTTAAAATTACTGATTAATACAGAAAGCTAATTATTGAGGTATGTGCTAGGCTCTGTTCTAAATATTTTACATGTATCTTGTTTAATTCTCACAACTCAGTGGGATAGGTACTGATATTATCTCCATTTTACAAATGAGCAAACTGAGCTTGAAAGATGAAATAACTTGCTCAAGGTTACACAGGAAGTGGCAGAGCAGTCTGGTTCCAGAGACATTCTTAACTGCTCTGCTGTGCTCAGCCCGTTTTTAGCACATGCTAAAGCCCTCAGTGAATGTTGGTTTTTATAGTGATCGTTATTGGTGGTGTGTTAAAATGGTTGTGGTGATGATGAACTTGGTTTTACTTTTTTCACTGTCTAACCAGGTCCTGTTCTAGGACCCCAGGCAGAGCATCCTCACATCCATTGATGAGGGAGTGAGACACTGTGAAGTCATGTACATCAAGACTTTTGGGCTTTGGAAGAAAAGCCCCCAGCTGCACTCCGGAGTTTTTGTATAAAGAGTGCAAAGTGTTCTGAATACCAAGTGTTCCGTTTTCTCCTTATGTGTCTGAATTGAAGTCTAAAATAACTGTGAGGCCCTGCATGTGTTCCAATTTCAAAGATGCCGCAGATCATAGAACTAGTATGTACAGTATAATCTCAATTTTGTCTTAGGGGATAAATTAGTCTGTGGGAATAGTACACCAAAATATTAATAGTATACTATGTGGATGATGGATAAATTAGTTGTCTATTGGTGCATAATAAATCACAAAACTTAATGGCTTAAAGCAACAACCATTTTATTTGCTCGTGATTTTGTAGGTCAACAATTTGTACTGGGCTCAGCTGGATGTTTCTTCCACTGATCTTGCCTGAGGTCACTTGTAGCAGCCATCCTCTGGCAGTTTAACTTGGAAGATTTAAGATAGCTTCACTCGCAAATCTGGTGTTTGGTGCTGGCCGTTGGCTGGGGCTTGTCTTTCCATGTGGTTCCTCATCCACAAGGAGGCTAGTTCAGATTTCTTCTCATGGGGCTCTCAGGTCAGCGAAAGAGAAATAGTGAAAGCTACAAGGCCTCTTAAAGCCAAGGATTGGAAATTTTACAGTGTCACTTCTGCTGCATTCCATTGATTAAAGCAAGTTACGAGGCCAATACAGATTCAGGGGTTGGAGATTTAGACTCCACCTCTTAATAGGAGGTCTCATGGAGATTAATAGCAAATTCTGTCCTGGTATCATTCACTGGCCAGACCCATTTCTAAGACACTCCAACAGTGTTGATAATTTTTTATTAATTTATTAACTTTAGATCTTGACAGATTAAAACGTGGTCTGTTCATGTTTGAGGGGATTTTCCTATTTTTTACACATAAAAAGTAGAAAATATAAATAATAAAAACACCAACCTACTCATGACTTCATCTCTCAGGAATAACGACTGTTAACATTTTTATTTACAGTATATCCAACTCGATGAATATTTATTTATTTAAAATTCTGTAACCTGCCTCTTAACACTATATTTTGAACACCTTTCCATGTTTAAAATAGATATAAATAATTTTTGTGTCTGCATAATATTTTATTGGGTATGAAAATACCTATCCCACGTTGTTACACATTAGGTTGCTTCCTTTTTCTTGCTGTGTAAACAAGACTGCTATTAACATTCTTATACATGTATCTCTTGCAGTTACTCTTAGGATAAATTCCTCTTATGGAGTTACTTGGTCAAAGAACATATTTCAGGCTTTTGATGTGTATTGATGAGACATCATTTTAAAAATGCTCTGATTTAAACTCATCAATGAGTATAACTTTGCAGAGCTAGGTTCTTAGATGTTATAGTAAAATTGTTCTTCAGACATTCACGAGTAAATGTACACATTGTGGTTTGTATTTGGGGAACTTAAATGCCTGCTCTTGACTGTCAGGATGGATGAACTCTTAGATGTGAGCCTTAGACTTAACTAGATTTTAAAAATTATTCATTATGTTTGAGAACATTTTAAAGGGAAATTGATGTAAGTCATACACAAGAAGAAAAATAAAGAATTCTAATCAGTGGACCCATGTGCAAAATAAAAGCTTTAGTCAATAAGATGATATTAGCAACTAAGTTTACACATTTTTCTTGTATATGTTATGTGCTGCCCGTGATGCATCTGTAATTTCCAGGTCCTTTCTTTGTTTCAAGTGGTTTGAGAACCAAAGACATTTTGAAGCCTGGGTGCAAAAATCCTTCTAGGATCCCCCTCCCCCAATCTTTTGCTTTTCTTGCTAATACTTAATTTGGCAGCAGTGTTATTTTTGGAACTCACCTTTGTAGGGTCTTTCTGACACGTAATTCAGTTTTTATAGAAACAGTTTTCTTTTTAATGCAATACTTGATTATTGCATAACTACAATTACAGTTTTTTTGTTGTCGTTGAGCTAACATCTGCTGCTAGTCTTTCTTTTTTTTGCTTGATGAAGATTTGCCCTGAGCTAACATCTGTGCCAGTCTTCCTCTGTTTTATATGTGGGTCGCCGCCATAGCATGGCTGCTGATGAGTGGTGTAGGTCCAGGCCCGGGAACCAAACCGGGGCTGCCGAAGCGGAGCACATCAAACTTAACCACTAGGTCATGGGCTGGCCCATACAATTACAATTTTAACTAGCATAAACGGATTGGAGAACAGACAACTAATTCTTGGTAAGAATACAACAGCTTTGGTGGGGGCATAAATGCTTGGACCTTTAGAAAGTAGCCCTTTAGCTGTAGGCATTCAGTGGGCACTTGGCATCAGAAAACGTTTTACAGAGGGAAGGGAGAACATTGGTTAATTTGGAGGCTAGGTAGCATAGGTTAAAAAAACATGTACCTTGTTTGTTGAGGTAGAAAATTTCCTTCCTTTACTGAAGGAAATGACTCCTCCCTCATTTTTTTATTCTTGTTTTACAATGAAGGTTTATATTCAAGTACAGGTGTTTATTTGTCACTCCCCTTGATCTTTATCAGCAATTCTAGCTCTGAAGCATCTCACGGCAGGATTCTTTATGTGCTGTAGTTCTTGTTTGTGTTTGATTCTCTCTGGTCACTGGCATTCTCTAGTAGAGCACCTCCTTTTTATCTTAAATGTTCTCCTTGATAGGAATTTAAAATAATGTGCTTTGTAGCTGCAACATGAAACTAGCAAGTTCATCTTCTTTGCTTCTTCCCTCCAGCACTGATATGTTGATTTTTGCTCATAGGACTACAAAACTACACAGAAAATAGCAGCTGTGATTAGACTTAGTAAATATAAGTGTAGTGTAGAATTTGAAGATGGTGGAAAATTTATCGTCTGAATGTTTTGGTTTGGTAAAGTAACATCGATGTCTGTGTAATGCTGCCCTTTAGGTTATTTCAACCAGAAAATGGTGAGCTTTATATAAATTTAAATAGCCTTCTTACAAATCGTAGCTGTCATTGGACATCCGAGTTTTATTGTGTAAATGCAGTTATAGCAAATGAGTGTGGCCTTTAGATACACTTAATCTCGAGGGATATTTTGGGAAGTGTTGTAGCGTCTTTACAATCAAGACAGACATTTGACAAATGTCTTCGAAGTCAGATGACTTAAAATGTAAAACCTGTGTGTTAAAATCTCTGTGAAACGGATGGAATTATCTAAAGTTATCCTGTTCCACACTGGCTGAAGTCCTCTGTGGACATTGCTGTTGCTGATCCTCAGAAACATCAAGAGGCCAGAGTTGTTGCTCACGTTGTCTATCATTTCATATTTATGGCACAGAAGACAAAATGAGGTTTCTGGAGGTTTTCTTATTTTATGAATTTATCTATTGATATGTGCTGTGAGCAACATTTAAGCATCATCTTTTATAGTAAAAGGTGTGGGGGGGCAATTGTACTGATGGATCTTAAAAAGAAATAGTAGTGTGCTTGATTGAAAAGTAAAAGATGTGTTTATTTGCTTATTATTTTGAAGCTCCTACCCTAATTATTTAATATATTAGCAATAAACTCTTTATTAATGTAGCACCTCATAGTTTGCAAAGTGTTGTGACCAACTTATCTTATTTGACCCCTGTGATCATCTGAGCAGACAGGGCAGTTACTACCCCCATTTTACCAATGAGAAGACTGAGGTTCCGACCCACACTAAGTGGTGGAGCCAGAACTAGAATCCCCAGGTTTCTCTTCACTGTACTTTATGCCTCCTAAACTGTAATTGATTTAAATTATGTACGGCTTGGAGGAAAGAAAGGAAATGTAGTAAGAAATCTGAAGAATCAGTGTCCGGTAGAAATGAAATGCAGTGGCTCGGAGCCCATAATCACTGAAGTAGTACTAAGCCCTGCTGATTTAAGACCCAGCCCCACAGCAGGTGTTAGGAGGACCTTCTTAACCTCATACCTAGCATATTAATTCTATCTTATTCCAAGCTTCAGTAAACCTGGGTTCAGCCCTCAAAGAGTTTATGAGCGGACATGGAGGTAATTTTCATTAATTAATACTTCGTTTTAATGTGTTGGGTGTTGCTACTTTTATTTCAACATTTATCGCAGGCTTCTTCCTTGCTAGGCACCAGAGATACCAAGATGAATGAGATAAGAGCCCCTCCCTGGAGGAATTATCTGAGTGTGAAGCAAAATTTATAATTATTGTTTACTTATGCAGAAATTCCCTTCTCTATAGGGTAAACCAGGCCTTGAAAGTTTTCTAGACTTTTTCTCCTTCAACTTATAATTCTTTAATAAGCAAAAAGTTACCAGCATTAAAGTGTACTCATTATTCTAGAAAAGTACGTGGAGCGAGTTTTGGAACTCAGTATTTCATCCTAAATGTGAAAAGCTGTATAAGCATGTAGTGTGCACAACTTCCATTTTCTGGGCTTGAGAGGCTGCCAGTGGTGTGTAGTGTGGAGAGAGTGAGGTGACTCATAATTTGGGAATGGTTGGTTTGATCTCTCCCTGTAGTCTCTGTAGACCATTGGCACGGTGTCCAGCATAATTAACACTGCACAGTCTAATTATAGACACAACTCTATGGACAGTGGCTACCAAAAAGCAAGCCCAAGATAATCTTTCAAGTTGGGAGGATTACTTTAGAATGATGACTAGATAATGTCAAGTATGCTATAAATCAAGTTGCTATTCCTAGATTGTCCAAGGAGTTACCATACGAGGAAAAAGTAATATCTGTGAAAGTCTCACTGGGTTATTTTTTTCAGGGCTCTTTTAAGCATTTCTTTATTGCAGTCCTTCTAACCTTTTCATCCTAAGAGAACAGTTAGGCATCTTAATTTTTTATAGTGTACTGTTTTAGGGAGAGTAGGGGAACAAGTCAGGGTAGGACATTTGTTCCAATAATAGTTGAATTGATTTTTAAAAGGTGAAAGAAACGAAGGATTTGAAAAGATTACATTGGACTAGTGTAATAAAGAGAGAGAAAAGAGAGGCCTATGGGCTGAGGAGAGTGATGAGGGTGGGATAAGGCTGCAAAGATGAAGTGGCCACAGCAGCCAGGCATGCTTGAGAGAAAATGAGATGTTTGTAACATGTGTATGGTCTCACATACCAGTCCGACCGAGGGGGAACAGGCACTGTGCGTGGTTGTGTGTGCTTTAGGGATTTGTGGAAGCGTTGACTGAGAGCTGAGGACTGATTTAGTTTATATATAGGTTTGGCTGTTGGGTCACTGAGATTCAGAACAAAGGTGCTAGCTATGGAGATTGGTTTCATTTAACTGTAACCTGAATTACTGCAGGATGGTTGTACTTCTGCAAAGGGAGCCCAGAGTCATGATTACCCTAAATGAAGTAAGCACTTTAAATCAAATGCTTAAAAATAGGCCTTTTTATTTTTACTTTTGGGTTTTCCTATTGAGAAATACTCAGTTAAAATTTTAAATAGATACTTAAAAAGGGGTTTCCCTTTTTAATAAAAAATATACAAAAATCTAAATACAGAAATAGATGAATTATGTTATTTGCTTAAGAATACTTTTTACTTTTGAAGAGATCATAAGAGCTTTCCTTTAAATAGTAGCTCTCTAATTCATTTTAAATACTTGGATTTACCAAAAAAAAAAATTTCCTAGCTTTTTATTTAAGAGGAGGGGGAGAACGTATGTATTTTCTAAATCCAGGTTTAACTAGCATAATTAGCACTGGCTAAATGATTTTGTGTTTGCCAGATATTCTCGAAAGAGGAACAGATGTAAGACTGTTGGGCTTGTTAAAGAGGATCTCTGTCTCTAGCATAGTACCCAATTCTGATTTGTTTCTTTAATGAAGCTAACTAGACTTTTGAGGAGAAGTGAAAAATTGGTGTTGGAGATCCACTAGGACTTGATATCTGTGAATTTTTAGGCCAGTTTCTAGGACAATATGATTTAGAGCCAATAATACTGCTTTCCTGCCCTCCAGCAGCATTTATTGCTTTGTTAATATTCTGGTGTTTCTCTGTTTTCTATTTCATTGATTTCTGTTCTGCTCTTTATTATTTCTTCTACTTAGGTTTGTCTAGCTTCTTAGGGTAGAAACTTATATCATTGATTTTAACTTTTCTCTAATATCAGCATTTAAAGCAGTCAGTTTCTCTCAAATTTTGATATGCTGTGTTTTTATTATTTATTTCAAATATTTTCTAAATTCTTTGTGGTTTATTCTTTGACTCATGGGTTATTGAGAAGTTTATTTTTCTGGCTACCATTGTTGTGAGGAGGAGTTAGTGTTCTTTGCATTATTTTTCTCCATGTAACATATTGTTTTCAGCCTCCTTTAAAAATTTTCTCTTTATCTTTGGTTTTCAACAGTTTGACTATGATGTAGCTAGACGTGATTTTCTTTGTATTTATCATCTTTAGAGTTACATGAGCTTTTTGGATCTGGTAAATAGTATTTTCATAAAACTTAATAAAATTTTAATTATTATTTCTTCAAATATTTTTCCTGCCTCATTCTCATGGTCTTCTTCTGGGATTCCTATTGTGTATGTGTTAGACCATCTGATACTGTCCCACGAGTCCCTGATACTGTGTTCATTTTTCTTCAATCCTTTTTTCTTTTTGGTCCTCAAATTGGTAACTGCTGATGTTCATGGACTCTTTCTTTTGCTTTCTCCAGTATTAAGTCCATTCAGTGACTTTCATTTTAGTTCATTTCCATTTTTTTTTCTCACTTGGCTTTTTATGTAGCTTCAGTTTCTCTGCTGAGTTTCCCATCTGTTTATATATTCTCTTTCATTGTTGTTGTTTCTTAAACCCATTTTTCTTTACTCTTTGAGATGTATTTATAATAGCTGCTCTAAAGTTTTTACTAAATGCAATATCTGGGCCAACTTAAAGTCAGTTTCTAATGACTTATTTTTTCTTCTGGGTCACATTTTTTTGTTACATTGAATGTCTAGTAATTTTTTGTTACATATTGGACAATGTTGATGATACATTGTAGAGATGCTGAACTTTTTCTCTTTTTTGGTTTCTCTGTAGAGTGTTGGTTTTTGTTTTAGTAGGCAGTTTAGTTACTGGCTGATCACCTTGCGTAGGCTCGGTTTTATATTTTGCTAGGGCAGATCTATGGAAAGCTCAAGGTTTTTTGTCAGGCCTCTCTAACTTAGGAAGACTCATCCTCCAAATTCTGTTTCCCTTATGGATTTTATTAGGGCTTAATTTTAGACTCTGTTAGTGTGGGTCTAGAGTAGGCCTAATTCTAGCATGTGCTTTTACTTTGAAAGTGAACCTTTCTAGTGTTTCATCTGATACACAGAGTGCTAATGAGTTCTCTTTGTTTGGGCTGGGTTAGACTGCCAGTGGTTCCCTATGCTGCTTGACCGCTAGTATTTCTATTCCATATTACAACCACTCTTTTGTAAGCCTCACGTAGTTATGTCCTGCATTGGTTAAGGATTCTCAGGAAACCCTTGTACAAACTTCTATGGTCCCCCCTCTGCATAGCTCCCTTCTCTCCGGTGCCCTGTCTCTGCCTACCAGCCTTACTCTGCTTGGACTCTAGTTCCCTGTACTACAATTAGGAAATTGTCCCAAGGCAGAGAACCCCAGCAAACCACAGCAAACCTTTTCCTTCTCTCAGAGGTCGCATTCTTGCTCTGTCTGTTATCCAGTATCTGAAAGGAGTTGCATCATTTTATCCAGTTTAATAGTTGTTTATGAGAGGAGGAAAAGTCTGGTACCAATTACTCTGTCTTCGGAAGTGGAAGTCTCCCACAGCATTTTTATGTGTGTTTTAGTGAACTTTAGGGGTAGCTTATAAGGGAAAAATAAATCTTAGTCTCTCTTAGAACTAAATAGAGTAAAGTGAGCTTATGGTGCTCATGAGCTGAATCATTTCTCTCTCATATTCCCATCTCCCACCCCCAGTCATCCTTTCACTTCCTTCTTCATAAGGGAGACAAGGGGGAGACGGGAACAGAAGAGAGAAAGACCTTACTTGGATCCTGTGTCCTGGGTTATGACCTTGGGCTTGTCAACTGGAAAATTCAATGTAGTTTGTGAAAAAGCACTATATATCAGGAGTAAAAGTACGAATGCACACAGGACTTTCTGTGTATGTATTTTATGATGCTGCTTATACATTGACAGGATGTGTCAGGGAAAGGGTCTGCTTAGAACATCTTCAAAACTTGTTCTCTGTTAATGACTGCCCTGCAAATTCTGGTGAGATAATGATATACCTAAGCTTGTAACTTAACGGGAGTGTTGTGATTAATAGGAAGAGGTTTTCTTTGAGTGTGGGGTAAGGGGGTTGGGTAATGTTTTGTCGGATTAGATCTGTACAGAAAGATCACTCTTTTTGTTCTAAATCCCAGTCTTTTCTTTTTAAGCTTAAACTTCTTTAAAATAAAATCTTTTTGACAGAAGGGGATTGCTCATTAGGGAAATAGTTACTTTATTTGATAATTAGCCATCACTTCAAAAATTTAACGAAGTTTCCATTTGGAAATGATCTAAAAGATGTAAATGCTGCCTCACGCTTGGAGCTTTTAGCTCTATTTAAATATGTCATGGGGCCTCAGAAGAAGAATAATCTTTTATTGTTAGGGCCTAATCTGAATACAGCAAGTTGCTATATTACCTAGTTGAATATAGCCAATCTTGTCTTTGCCCAAGAAGTCTTATTTAGATTAGGCCTATTCTTTTAAGGTTGTTTTGGCTTGTTGATTTGAAAATACACCCCATTTCATTCCATTTTCTCAGAAAATGTGATAGTAGTTTAAAGGGATTAAAGTCTGTGGGAAATTTGCTCCTTTTGATTCAAGTTGTTCACCATGTTGTTTGCCATAGCTTTACTTTTTGTCCTGTTTTCTAAATTGAACCCCTCAGTTAATAACTTACTCTCTTGCCAGCACTCTCTATGCATTTTCCCCTTAGCTTCTCACTACATCCTCCCTATATATTTAGCCCTGGGTTAACCATCGGCTTTCTCTACTTTTTTTATTATTAATTTTCATTTATTTTTTAATTTTAATTGTGGTAAAACACACCTACCATGCTTTCTCTTCCTTTAGACTGGGCTGATAAGCACTGCTAAAGACATTTATGGAAGCTGGTGGTATGACAAATTGCACTGGGCCTGCTGAACTTCTCAGTCATACTTTGTCCTTGGGTCATCCCTTTCTGGTCCTCTTCCATAGCATCTGTCCTTTATTTTTCTCCTGAAGCCACCTGTGCCTTCCCCACAACTGCCTTTGGCTCTGGGCAGATGGCCTTGCTTCCTCTGTCACAGAGGACATGGAGGCTCTCTGCTGTTCACACCCTCAGCTTTCCATGTTCATATACATGCTTCTTCTCTCTCTTCACCTCCTGTCTTCCAGGCTTGGAGGAAGAGAGTGCCTAGCTTCCATCATGGTTAATCTCTACTGGAGTTCTTGTGATGTCTTCCTATCTGTCTGGGATATTACTCCACCATTTCCCCTTGTCTGTTCCTCCACGTCTTCGTTTTGTCTTTCTTTACTTACCTTCCTCACAGAAATATATGTTAAGTTGTTCCCATTTTAAACACAGACAAACAAAAAACAAAAGGCTTTAACTCTTCTCTATGCTATAACAGTCATGCGTCACTTAATGACAGGGGTACGTTCTGACAAATGTGTCGTTAGGCGATTTCATCATTGTGCAAACATCATAGAGTATACTGAAGAGGAACAAAATTTGCCATCCCAAAATGTGTCTCTTTAACATGAGGATTATTTTAGGCTGATTATTATTATTTTTTTTTTGTGAGGAAGATCGGCCCTGAGCTAACATTTGCCAATCCTCCTCTTTTTTGCTGAGGAAGACTGGCCGTGGGTTAACCTCTGTTAGGCTGATTGTTTTTAAGAAACAAAGACTGAGAAAATTTTTCTTGTTACCTCCCCCTTTACTGCCTAACAGGATTCAGATTAGAGAACGCTGTCTCAGGAAGTGAACCATCACCTTAACACAACATGAACTAGGAGGTGGACAGGGAGGAACCTAGAAAAGCCTGTTTGTTGGGCTCCCCTCTGTGTTCTTTTGTTTATGTGTGGCCAAACACTTGTTTTCCAAACGTTTGTTCCTTTTCACCTACCTGTGAATTGCCTTCCTTCCCTTCGAAGTCCCTGACTCTCCTCACCCCCAACATCTTCTTTTGTCTTTAGCTGAGGATGGTGTTTAAGGTGAAGGCTTTAGCCATTTTGGTGAGTTACTTGGTTTTCCTGAGTTTCTCCCATGTATACCTGTTATTAAACTTTTGTTTTTCTCCTGTTAATCTGTGTCACGCTAATTTAATTCTTAGACCAGCCAGAAGAACCTACAAGGGCAGAGGAAAATTTCTTCCTCTCCTACAGTACTTACACAAACCTAGATGGTATAGCTTACTACACACCCAAGTTATATGGTACTAATCTTATGGGTCACTGTCATATATGCAGTCCATTGTTGACTGAAACAACATTATGCAGTGCATGACTGTATTTTCTTTTAGTTTGACCCTGTGTTTTTTTCTTGATACACAACTGTGTACATTGAAAGAATAGTCTTCAGCCCTTGCCTTCCCTTGCTAACTTGACGTTCTTTCTTTGGGCCACTGAAGTCAGGCTTCCGTTCTCACTACTCTGTGAAACTGCCTTGTAAAAGTCACTGGTTCCCTGGTTGCCAAATCTAGTGGCCTCTCTAGGCCTTTTACTTGACCTTTCTAAGACATTTAATACTGACCACTTCCTTCCTCATGAAACCCTTCCTTGCTTTCTGGGATGCTACTGTCCTGATTTTCCTAGCTCTAATACATTCCTTCTTATTCTCCTTTGCTGTCCCTCTTCCTCTGCCCGCCTCTTAGATGCTGATGCTTTCTAACTGTTATCTCCCTTTCAGTGGTATCACCCATCTGCATGATTTTAATTATCGTGTATACCCTGGTGATTCTGAAATATGAATCTTCCACCCAGATCCCTTTTTGAGTCTAGACCCGCATAGCAACCCTTATAACAATCCTACAAAATAATAATGTTTTCCACATTTATAGGTGAGGAAATTGAAGCTAAGGGATGTTTGGTAACCTTTTTAAGGTCGAGTCAGTGGAAAAGCCATCCTTTGAACTTCTGTAAAAGGTCAGGCCTTTAGCTCTATAATATACTATTAATCAAACATCTCCACCTGGCTGTCTGACAGATATATTAAATATATCATGTCCCATACCAAATGCCATCTCATAACTCCATTCTTACTACTTCTCCACCCCACGCCCCCGCAAAAAAACAATAGAACATGAAAACCTACACTCTCAGTCTCAGTGAATGGCATTCCTTCTTCCAGTTATCCAAGCCAGAACGTGTATAGGGAATTGACATAGACTTCCGTCTCTCTCTCCACCCTACAGGCCCCTCTGGCCCAAGGGAGCATGAGTTCCTGTGTATTTTCCCTCTTTCACATGACTTGTAATCATTCTCTCCTTTTCACTTCCACTGCTACTGTCATAATTGAGAACTTCATGTCAACCTGGATTGCCATTATAGTGATAATCCAACCCATTGCTTCTCACATTATCTGAGCAAAAGAATCAAGGTTTCTTGTTTTTTAATTTTTAATCTGTTGCAGAAATTTTGTAGCATATAAAAAAAATGTCATTGGGAAACTGAAATGAAAAAAGGCATGCAAAATATAAGCTCTGTTTTTAAAATTATAAACTTTGATAGACATAAAATTACTATCAGATTGCTATAAAAGTTTTTAACTGGTAATTTTCTACATGTATCCTGTCACAGACAGGTAACAAACAGTTTGCTGATTGGCGCTGGTCCACAGACAACATCGAGGAGCACTAGTTCACAGTATCTGATGAAAAGAAATGTCTTCAGTTTTCTTAGATTATAACCACGTGGACCTATGTTATTTAAAACTGAAGCATTTCGGGCCGGCCCCATGGCTTAGTGGTTGGGTGCGCGCGCTCTGCTACTGGCGGCCTGGGTTCGGATCCCGGGCGCGCACCAACGCACCGCTTGTCCGGCCGTGCTGAGGCTGCGTCCCACATACAGCAACTAGAAGGATGTGCAACTATGACATACAACTATCTACTGGGGCTTTGGGGAAGAAAAAAAGGAGGAGGATTGGCAATAGATGTTAGCTCAGAGCCGGTCTTCCTCAGCAAAAAGAGGATCAGCATGGATGTTAGCTCAGGGCTGATCTTCCTCACACAAAAAAATAAATAAAATAAATAAAACTGAAGCATTTCAACTAGGATGTTCTTTGCTTTTGGCTTATAGATAGCCTGTATATGTGGATTTAAGAGGTTTTAGAAAATTTCCTGTTTCTTTAGGATCTCTTCTTTCAATACAAATAAATCCCATTAAAGCAAGAGGTAGTCGTATATTAGAGTACAATTTAATGCTAAGATCAAAGTGTACTGACTTAAGAATCCAAAGCAAAATTTTCTTAAATAGGCTTGAAGTACAGTCTTCCTTGAGCTACCTGTAATAAAAGTGGTTTTCCCTGGTTTGGTATATTTAACTTCATATGATTGTACACACATACAGAAGTTTGCTTCTGTTGTGCAGTAAAACTCAGCGGATGGGTCGATGTGTTCTGTATCTAAAAGATTAAAATTCTACATCTGACTGGGTGATAAATAATAAAAGTGAGTTATCTGCATTTTGGCAGACATCTGACTAAGCCTTTGTCAAAAGATTTGACGTTAATAAAGTGCAGACGGGAGATGCTAACATGGTCAGACTGTAGAGTACACCTTGGCTTTAAACAGGGCATGGCTGAAGAATCAAAAAACACAAAAATGAAGTTCTAAGGAGATAGAATTCAGGAATGAGAATGCTCTATATATTAAGCTGAGATTATACCTAGAGTTAGTTACTGAATAGTTAGAAGTTTATTAAATAAAACCCTGCTGCCCAGATTCCATTGTTGTCTACATCAGGTCTGACACAGAACAAAACACATGGGCAAATGCCTAAGAGAACATAATCTTCCGTTATGAGGTTAAAAAAAAAAAAAAAAAGTCAGAAAAGGCCTTTTAGACATTTTAAAATGAAAAAGCAAATTAAGCAACTAATCCACAGCACTGTGCCAAGTACTATAAAACTACCACTGAAAATTTTTAACCATTAAGAGTTCATAAGAGTTAAAAAAAATATGTAAGTCCAATACAGCAATATTTGCTCTATTAATGAAGTAAATGACCCTCAAACACAGTTAACTATCAAAACAAAACAAAACTTTGTCACAAGAAGTTGGGGCACTCTAGGAAGTTTAAGAGATTAAGTTCCCAAAGCAGGATATTGTAACTATCATCCTTCTTGCATTTCCAGATCATTCACAGGAGATGGATAGATAGCAGCTTGGTAAACCCACACCAGAAAGTAATTAAAAGGTTTATTCAAAGTAAGCTTTTAAAGTAGCATAGCTTTTATGACATTCAGGATGGAGAGGAGGTAGGAAAAGGCAACCTCATTGGGGTCTCTATGATCCCCAAAGCACAAAGGGATGAGATTAAGTGAAAAGAAAATTTATTTTTAAAAAGTAATAAAGAAAAAAAGAAGAACAAAAAGAAAATAACTTTTCTTAATTTACTTTGTAGCAAGTTAAGCTGAGCTATGGAATAACAGGTGTTCACCTGGTGGACTGGGATGAAAGAGAAAAATGATGACTTTGCAGGCAAGGGGAATAGAGAGGAAAATAGGAATATGGAGGATAACATGGCATAGCAGCCTGGCTTGTTCTCAGAATAATAAGCAGTTTGGGATGGCCAGAGCACACCCAGGAATGGGGTATCTAGTGCTGGCTGGGATCTGACCGTGGAGAAGGCCATTTGCCACTTTCAGTTTGCTGTGAAACAGGAACATCCCTCTTCCAGGAGTAAACAAATAACCCAGCTTGTCGCTTAGCCATCATTCAAGTCTATAAATGGGCGTACCAGTTTGTGGTCCTTCCTAGGGAGAATGGGACTCAGAGAAGAAACCAGCAAGGGCCCCAGAAGCAGATTTGAGGCCTTCTAGGCAGGAATTCTGAGTTGCTGGTGCCCAGACCCCAGAAGGGGAAAATGGACTGTGGGTGGGCATGTCTCTTTGATCTTATTTACTCCCCACCCTGTGGGGACAGGCACAGCCAGAGGCAGGCCAAAGCAAGGCCCTCTAATTAGAGCTCAGGACAAGGGCCCAGGCTATTGGGCAGGAGTGTATTAAGGAAATTAGTGTTTAATCTCAGCTGCCTTTTTTTAATACTAGCATATTTATTTGGCTTTTTTGTTTCATGATTGTGGTATACTTTTATTTATGCTTGAGTTTTTAATGGATGATATAAGAAAATTATAAGCATCTTATTTAATTCAGTAGCTCTGAGATGGAAATAAGTCTTAGTGATAAAAAATTTCTTAGATTAAATGTGGTCTTGCTAATAGACATTTTATGATGAGCTTTTTTTTCTGACTCTGTGCCTTGTCCTTATGTTTTGGTTTTTTAGATCGGCTTCAGCTCCCCAGGAATATGATTGAAAACAGCATGTTTGAGGAAGAACCAGATGTGGTGGATTTAGCCAAAGAGCCTTGTTTACATCCTCTAGAGCCTGATGAGGTGGAATATGAGCCCCGGGGTTCACGACTGCTGGTGCGGGGTCTCGGTGAGCATGAGATGGATGAGGACGAAGAGGATTATGAGTCATCTGCAAAGCTCCTGGGCATGTCCTTTATGAACAGAAGCTCAGGCCTGCGGAACAGTGCAGCCGGCTACAGGCAGAGCCCAGAGGGGACTTGTTCACTACCTTCTGCAAGGGCCATGGTGGTGTGTGCTTCTGTCATTGTGATTGCTGTTTCTGTAATCATGGTAATTTATCTACTGCCCAAATGTACCTTTACCAAAGAAGGCTGCCATAAAAAAAACCAATCGTTGGAACTAATTCAGCCACTTGCAACAAATGGGAAGTTGTTTCCATGGGCACAGATCAGGCTTCCCACTGCCATTATGCCTCTACGCTATGAACTTACCCTACATCCAAACCTAACCTCGATGACATTCAGGGGTTCTGTGACGATTTCACTTCACGCTCTTCAGCCCACATGGAATATCGTTCTTCACAGCACAGGCCATAATATTTCAAGAGTGACATTTATGTCAGCAGTTTCAAGCCAAGAAAAACAAGTTGAGGTCCTGGAATATCCATTTCATGAACAAATCGCCATTGTTGCCCCTGAAACCCTTCTTGAAGGACACAACTATACCTTGAAGATAGAGTATTCGGCAAATGTATCTAGTTCTTACTATGGGTTTTATGGCATCTCCTACACAGATGAAAGTAATGAGAAAAAGTATGTAACCCTCTTAAATGATTCTGCTTCTTTGCTCTATGATGACTTCTGCAGTGTGGTCCCTTTGCCCATACCAGAGACATTAGGTGCAATTTTTTTAAATTTAGGAGGTTATTTGCAAAATAGTAGAATGGTGATCTGGAAGAATATACTGTTTCTTTCTTAGTCACAACCTTAAGCATATATCATATGTATCATATATCACGGTGGGGGTGGGGACATGCTGATGGAAGGAAATGGATAAAGGTTATCAGTTACTTTCTCTATCACAAAAACTTAAGTTATCTTGAGCTTTTGATGTAAGATGAATCTAGTTTTCTATCACCTTACAAGGTCTCTGTGGGAAGCAGAGTAAAAAAGAGTGTGGATTATTCTTTAAGATCTATTTTCCTACTGTGTGGGAACTTTTAGGAGGTCCTTAGTGAGATGGAGAAAGAGGGCATGAAGAAGTGTTGTGTTCTTATATACATCATTTTTGGTATCCTTATTCTTTGCTGGTTTATTTAAAAAAATCCATTCTGACTGTTTTGGATTTCTGATGAAACTTTAAAAAAAAATCTAGGAGAGACTTAATTTGCTTCAAAATAAAGTGACTCAAAACATGAAAGTATTCAGCTCTCTATTTTAGACCATGTATTTTGTACTTGAATTTTAGTATTCATAGCATATAGTTCAAATTTCTGGAAAGATGCAGCAGTGCACACTGCATACAGGTTACTCTTAAATAGCGATAATGTCAGTTCTCTTATTTGCACAAAGTCCTTGTTAGATCTGCTTAATGCAATTAATATGGAGCATTCTCTTATATTAGTTTGTAAACTAGTATGTGAATTACTGATTCTGGCCATTTGGCTAATGTATGTTTGTGTATTGAGGAAAACAGAAATGAATATTTTAAGTCTATCTTAAGGAAGTTTTTTGATCCTTCTTAAATGGAGAAAGAGACGAAGAAAGATCTGTAGTCCTATTCAGATAAGTAATTTTTCTATTTTCCCTTTATGTAATACTTTTAAAATAAACGGCATGCTGGCTTTTGCGTGAGATCTGACATTAAAAGAAAATTTATAATTGTAATGGCAGCTCGAAGCTTCTGGGGTTTACTTCTTCTATGATCTCCATCATCTCTAGGAGTTACAGGGTATACATAAAAACAATGTTCTTTTTTTTGTGTGTGTGTGAGGAAGATCGGCCCTGAGCTAACATCTGCCAATCCTCCTCTTTTTGCTGAGGAAGACTGGCTGTGGACTAACATCCATGCCCATCTTCCTCCACTTTATATGGGACGCTGCCACAGCATGGCCTGCCAAGCAGTGTGTCAGTGCGCGCCCGGGATCCAAACCGGCGAACCCCGGGCTGCCGCAGCGCAGTGTGCG
Organism: Ceratotherium simum simum; assembly: GCF_057802395.1. Lineage (NCBI taxonomy): Eukaryota > Metazoa > Chordata > Mammalia > Perissodactyla > Rhinocerotidae > Ceratotherium > Ceratotherium simum. The sequence continues at coordinate 72,202,396 of NC_141903.1, read as the reverse complement.
CACTTAACCGCTTGCACCACCGGGCCGGCCCCAAAACAATGTTCTTAGTGTTCAAACAGATCTTTAAGACATATCCCATAGTCACCTCTTCCATTTGAAGTATTGCCCTTGAAGTCCTTTGGGCCTGCTACTGTATAATGACAGGAATAAATGTTGTGTGGCACAGTAGGGTGATTTTTGGTATGGTGACTTGTTGACTCTTGCCATGGGCTGGATTGACTTGTGGAAAATGCTAGAAAAATGGAAGACAGCTCCTTAAAATTAAGAAATAGAGCATTAAGGGGCCAGCCCCATGGTCTAGTGGTTAAGTTTGGCATGCTCTAATTCGGTGTCGGTGGCCATGCTGTGGCAGCAACCCACATACAAAATAGAGGCAGATTGGCACAGATGTTAGCTCAGGGCAAATCTTCCTCAGCAAAAAAATAAATAAAAAATGAGAAAATAGTATTTTAAAATCTATTAATATAAATTAGTCTGTGAAACTCTGCTGTTACAAAAAATATATAAATCTGTTAGCCTACCTGGCTCAGTAAAATGAATGCCCCACATGATTGTATATCTTGATGCAAAATAAAATTTTAGAAGATTATTTATACCTTTCAAGATGTCTGAAAGCTATAATTCAAAGCAATTTTTTTTGTTTTTCTTCCACTTTTAATTTTGCTTAGTTCTGCTAGGGAAGTTTTTTCTACCCCCGTCCCCACCAAGGTATGATAAGAATAAATATTTAAGCAAGTAGATAAAGTAATTAAGGGATATATTCCTGTTGATTGGCAAATCAGAGTATATGTAAATGTCAAACATGTATGGACACTGCTTGTAGTAAGGGAACTTCACCTGTGTCATCTAAGAGGTGGAGATGGTCACTAACCTTGCAGTTAAATCTAGAAGTTGTGGATGATAGACTTAAGGTTCTAGATAACAAACTGATACTAAAAGAACTGGTAAGCAAATTTAGGATGAGAATGTGTTGATGTGTTTCCTTTCTTTGTCCTTCAGTCTCTCAGTGCCTTTTTCTTGAACTCTGGAAGCATTCTGCTAACTGGTCTCCTGGCCATCCCTCTTACCACAGCTTTCCCCCTCCTCTTGCCCCCGTCTTCCACACTGTGCCAGACTCATATTTCTAGAAGTAATAAAGATCTGACCATGTTGATCTTTGGTTTACGATCCTTTAGCAGTTCCTCATTTCCAACAAGATTTAGTTTAAGATCTTTCAAGATCTGGCCCTTGTTTTTTCTCACAGCCCTCACCTGCCATAACGAACTTCATGTGTACTTTCCTAAATTCTAGTGATAATAATAGCCCATATTTACTGGTAGTTGAAGTGCTAGGAACTGTTCCAAGTTTTTTTTTTTTTTTTGTGAGGAAGATCAGCCCTGAGCTAACATCCATGCCAGTCTTCCTCTTTTTGCTAAGGAAGACTGGCCCTGAGCTACCATCTGTGCCAATCCTCCTCCACTTTATGTGGGACGCCGCCACAACATGGCCTGACAAGCGGTGCATCGGTGCGTGCCCGGGATCTGAACCCAGGTCGCCAGCAGCGGAGCGCGCGCACTTAACCGCTACACCACGGGGCTGGCCCCTGTTCCAGGTATTTTATGTTTAGTCTTGTATTCTGTCAAACCCACTTAGAGGTGGATATTAATATTTCATTCATTTTACAGATGAGGAAGCAGAGGCACATAAAGTAACTCACCCAACATCTTATGGCTGGCAAGTAGCAGAGAGGGAACTCGAACCCAAGGTCATTCTAACTACAGAGGCCACATTCTTAATCACTGTGGTGTACTGCCTCCCTGGTTCACACCTCTTTTCCTTTCTCCATTGTTATCCCCAGTGCTTCGAATTCTCTTACCTGACACTCAGCTAAATAAGCCTCAAAGTATTCATCACAGATAGGATAGATTATAAGTAGCATCAAGTAACAGCCTTCTCAAAGGGACTTTTATGTGAGATAGTTATGATTGCAGTTCTTTTAATAGTAATTTAAGATTTGATTTGTCTTAGAACATTATGATCCAATTTTTATCCAAAGCGATGGTCCACGTGGACTCTCTTATATGGATAGCATGGATATCATCAAACTTTATCCCCTGGTCCCTTGTGGCCCTTTTCCAAAATCTTCTGTTACCTGGGTAAGACTTTGGGAGTGGGGTGAAGAAATGGAATATTAGAAACATAATATGTTTAAGTTGTTTCATGTATGTTGATTGGTGTCTTTCTTGCAAATGACCCAATAGAAACAGTGATTTGGGCAAATTCTTACCAGGAAAAATGTATGATAATTTTAAGTGTCAAAGAAGAGTTATGACCAGCATTTATATAGTAAATATCTATGTAGGACTTTACGGCATATAAGTAGTTTTTATTATGAATAATATTATTTGATTCTAACAAAAACCCTAGGTATTTGGCAGGGGATCCTACCTTAATCCTAATTTAACAAATAAGGAAATTGAGACATGGATCACTAATTTGCCTAAAGTCACTTGGCTGGTGAATTGCAGAGGGTGGGTCTTCTTACTACTAACCCCACACTTACTACTTTTCTTTTAAAAGTGGGAACTAAGCCCTAAGCAAGTGAGGCTATCATGTCCAAAGTGGTGGTTGTATGTGTACCGTGTTGACTTGTACTTGAAATATACACACCAGAGCCACACTTGTCCTGATTTCTCTATGGCCATGTTTGGATGATTTCCCAAATGCAGATCTGCTTTGTTCTGCTGCTTAATTGAAAAATCTGCATTTCTCCTCTTTTTCTTTCTATGCTTTTCTCCCAACCTTTAATTGAGGACTTTTATATGAGTTAAATTCTCAAGTGTTGTTGCTGTGCTGTAGGAGGGGGAGGAAAATTTTTGATTAATTTCTAAAGAAAGTAAAGGAAACCAGCATACTACAGGACACCTAGTTTTTTCAGTCTTCATAGAAGTGCAAGTTGTGAGTTTGAGGTTTAGTGTTGTGAAGCCGGAGTCTGTATGGATGATTAATGGCAATTAATGACGATCCTTCATACTGATCTTCCATCAGAAATCTTTCTAAGACCTCAGTGGCCAGCTGCAGCCTACCTTTGTGGCTTCATCTCCAGCCACATTAGGCAGCCACCCCCAGTCCCTGGATATGCACTGCTCTGTCGGTCCTTGTGCTTCCCACTCTTTCTAGAGTGTACTCTCTTTCCTTCTCTACCTTTTCAAATATTCCTCGTTTTTTAAGGCTCTCTTCAGATTTTGTCACCAGTTTCCTTACAATGTCTTCAACCGCTGGTCAGAATTTGTTCTCTACCCTTTGTTTCCACTGCTTTGTTTTCACTGTTATGACATGATTTGCAGCCTCTCAAGTTTCTGTCCATTGTATAAACCTCTGCCTCTCCCAGTTGATTGCAGATCCTTTAATGACTGGGATTGTAGGATGTTTATCTTAATATCCCTAGTACTTGGCAAGGTGCCTTGAATAGTAGGTGCTCAATAACTATTGGATGAATTTGCATTTGTTTTAGGTACTTTGCGGCAACTCAATTTGAACCCCTGGCAGCGAGATCTGCTTTTCCTTGTTTTGATGAACCAACATTTAAAGCCACATTTCTCATCAGGATCATAAGGGATGAGCAATACACTGCTTTATCAAATATGCCTAAGGTACTGTTCTCTTCCTTGAATGTAAAATCTTTGAGTGGGTCTCTTTCTTTGTTATGAATACTTGAATTCCTCTTTACCATACTGTTGAGAGTGATTAAAATCATATTCATTCTTATTCTTTCTTAAAATATTTAAATAAAATATATGTTGGAATCAATTGAGAAGTCAGCCTGAGGAGCACTTCAGGAAAGACAAAGACATGCTGGATATGGAATGTATGGGCAGGAAATATGTGCTACATACTAAAGTTGTGCAAATATTAATACTATGAACTAGTACTAAAGATCACAGTGATATTTTCTGAGACATGGTGAATTTGCTGTTCTAAGCAGGGATATTTGATAGTGTTTAACTATGATTGACCTTGGTGTTTTATTGGTTATTGGAAAATCGATATTGTAATGTGGAGGTTTAACAAGAACACAAACCTCTTTCTTGGGTGGTAGCTCTGTATGGAAGGCGGTGAGGGTGAAACCAAGCAGAATTGTTTTTATGCTAAAAGAACTTAAGGGGTCCTTTTGTTGACAGCTGAGAGGCTGTGTGCAGCCTGATAAGAGCCTCTCAGAACCTGTGTGCCTAGGGGAGAGGAGCAACCACATCTGACAGGCTATGGAGTCAACTCTTGTAGATTGGAGGACAAGATCTGTCCTTGAATAGGGACATCACTTCAGCAGCTCCACTCCTAGCCGTACTCTTCACCTTAATCTTTCTGTAAAAGAGGTGAAATGCCTACTTGCTTAGTATCCCAAAACATACCTTAATTCATGGTTGGAAAATCCTGCATACTTTTCTAGTAACTTATCACCTTTGATCCCACTAAGCCTTCTTGGAGTCATCAACACAGTACTTTTCGAAGCCATTTCAGATCATTTGGAGGGATATCCCAGCAGTAGCTCCTTCTTCTGTCAATGTATTTCTAGTAGTAGAGTGGAGCACTCTAGGTCATAAGGAAGGACTTTGGTTTTGGTGGTGTTTTAAAGGGGAGAAACAGAACCACTGTTACTTAGTATCTCTAACTTACATTTATTTAAAGCCATCTTTTGAGACTAAAAGTTTCTCATGGATTTTTCACTGTACTCGGTATGCTCTCGTGATGAAGGATGGTAGAACAGACTGAGACTAAGGGCCATGCTCTATCAGAAACTCGTGCTGACAGATTAAAATATGCCAACATCTTCACTACTTGTTTCCTATTTGAATTTTCAGTTTCTCAGTTTGTCACTGTCATTTATTCCATAATTACAGAACTGTTATCTTTTCCCCTTTGTTTTTAGAAGTCATCAGTCATTGTGGAAGATGGACTTGTTCAGGATGAGTTTTCTGAGAGTGTGAAGATGAGTACTTATCTGGTTGCTTTTGTTGTGGGGGAGATGAAGAACCTGAGTCAGGACGTAAATGGAACTTTGGTATGTTGTTGTGGTAATTGTCTTGAAAGCCTGTTTCACAAGAGGTTAAGAGGAATTCTTGCTTAATGACTTCTGGTAACTGCTTTATGAAAGAAAACAAGCTTTTGGATCACAACTATAACACTTTATACAAGAAATGTTACTTTTTTTGCTTAGCTTTTGTTTACTGTTATAATTTAATACCTGAAAGTCAATAATTTTCAAGTTTCCTTTAATTTTACTTTTACAAGAGAATTCTAGTCAGACAATATATGTATACTAAAGCTTCTAGAACTGTGCTGTACAATATGGTGGACACTAGCTTTATGTGGCTATTTAGATTTAAATTAATTAAAATTAGATAACAGCATTATGGCTGAATAAGATGCCCCTCATTCATGTCCCCCACCCCACCAATAACAATTTGGCATCCGTCCATGGACAAAAGTGTCTAATGTGGAAGCTGTGGGATCCAGCACTATATGCCAAAGGAGCTGGGGGGAGTCTTGCTCACCCCTACATTGGGTCCTAGGCATACAGACCTTGGTCCGAGCTGTGGACCCTGCAGTGGCCTATAAAACAGCTCCAGCCCCCTCGGCTGTGGTCTGGGCATGCCTGAAAAACACTGTCTTAGATATGGACAAGAGAGCCTTTGTGGAAGTTCAGATTACCATTTAAAAGGTTCTAGCATGCTGTTGGAGCAAAGAAATATGAGTCTGGATACATTAGAGAGGGCAGTTAGTAAAAACTGGAGGAGGTGGCTGCTACTTCATATGCAAAGACAGCAATGTAAAACCTCAAGGAACATGAAGAATCAAGGAAACATGACACCACCAAAGGATCAGAATAATCTTACAGTAATGGATCCCAAAGACATGGAGATCTATGACTTACCCAATAAAGAATTCAAAAGCTGTTTTAAGGAAACTCAGTGAGCTATAAGAAACCACAGAAAGACAATTCAGTGAAATCAGGAACAATGCACTAACAAAATGAGAAGTTTAACAAAGATATAGAAAACTTAAAAAAGAACCAAACAGAAATTCTGGAGCTGAAGAATATAAGGAATGAAGTGAAAAATACAAAAGAGAGCATCAACAACAGAATGGCTCAAGCAGAAGGAAGAATTGTGAGTTACAATACGGGAAATTTGATATTATCCAGTCAGAGGAGAATACAGAAAAAAGGATAAAAAAGAGTGAATAAAGCCTGCATGATTTATGGGATACCATCAAAAGAAACAATTTGCAAATTATTGGAGCTTCAGAAGGAGAACAGAGGGAGGAGGGGACAGAAAGCTTATTTAAAGAAATGTGACTGAGAACTTCCCAAATCTGGGGAGAAATTTAGATATCCAAGTTCATGAAGCTCATAGGTCACCAAACAAACTCAGCTTAAAGAGATCCTGTCTAAGACACATTATACTAAAACTGTCAAAAATCAAAGAAAATCTTAAAAGCAGCAAGAGAAAAGAAGCTTGTAATTTACAAGGGAACCCCCATAAGTCAATCAGTGAATTTCTCAGCAGAAACCTTACAAACCAGGAGAGAGTCAGATGATATATTCAAAGTGCTGAAAGAAGAAAACTGCCATCCCAGAATAATCTATCTGGCAAAGTTATCCTTCAGAAATGAAGGAGAGACAAACACTTTCCCAGACAAACAAAAGTGAGGGAGTCCATTACCGCTAGACCTGCCTTACAAGAAATGCTGAAAGTTCTTGCAGCTGAAATGAAAGGATACTAATTAGTAACATGAAACATATGAAAATATATAACATACTGGTAAAGGTAAGTATATAGTCAAACTCAGAATATTCTAATACAGGCATACCACAGAGATATTGCAGATTCGGTTCCAGATCACTGCAATAAAGCAAATATCGCAATAAAAAGGGTCACACGAATTTTTTGGTTTCCCAGTGCATATACAAGTTGAATTTATACTGTACTATATTAAGTGGGCAATAGCATTATTGCCCACTAAAACAATGCCCACAATAGCATTGTTGCCCACTAAAAAAACAATGTATGTACCTTAATTTAAAAATACTTTATTGCTAAAAATTGCTAACCATCATCTGAACCTTCAAGAAACTAGGAAAAGAAGAACAAACGAGGCCCAAAGTTAGCAGAAGGAAGGAAATAACAAAGATCAGAGCAGAATAAATGAAATTGATACTAGAAAAACAATAGAACAGATCAATAAAATTAAGAGCTAGTTTTTGGAAAGATAAACAAAATTAACAAACCTTTAGCTAAACTAAGAAAAAAAGAAGTCTCAAATTCAGAAATGAAAGAGGAGACATTACGACTGATACTACAGAAATGTAAAGGATCATAAGAGACTATGAATAATTATAGGCCAACAAATTGAATAACGTAGAAGAAATAGATAAATTCCTAGAAACATACAAACCACCAAGACTGAATTATGAAGGCATAAAAAATCTGAACAGATCAGTAACAAGTAAGGAGATTGAATCAGTAATCAAAAACCTCCCAACAAAGAAAAGCCCAGGACCAGATGGTTTCTCTGTGAATTCTACCAAACATTAAAAAGGACACTACAAGAAAACTACAGACCACTATCCCTGATGAATATAGATGCAATAGATGTCTGTGCACAAAGTTTTTAGCCAAATATTAGCAAACCCAAATCAATGGCACATTAAAAGGATCATATACCATGATCAAATGGAGTTTATCCCTGGAATTCAAGGATGGTTCAATATACACAAATCAGTAAATGTGATATGTCACATTAATAGAATGAAAGATAAATATCATATGATCATCTCAATGGATGCAGAGAAAGCATTTGACAAAATATAACTTTGTTTCATGATAAAAACTGTCAATGAATTGAGTATAGAAGGAACATACCTCAACATAGTAAGGCCATATATGACAAGCCCACAGCTGACATCATACTCAACAGTGAAAGATTGAAAGCTTTTCTTCTTAAGATCAGGAACAACACAAGGGTGCCCACTCTCTCACCACTCTTATTCAACATAGTTCTGGAAGTCTTAGCCAGAGCAATTAGGCAAGAAAAAGAAATAAAAGGCACCCAAATCAGAAAGGAAGAAGTGATTGTCTTTGTTTGCATGTGATGTGATCTCATATATAGGAAATCCTAAAAACTCCACCAAAAAACTGTTAGAGCTGATCAACAAATTCTCAGTAAAGTTGCAAGATATGAAATCAACACATAGAAATCAGTTGCATATCTATACACTAGCAATGAAATAACTGAAAAAGAGATAAAGAAAACTATCCCATTTACAATAGCATCAAAAACAATAAAATACTTAGGAATAAATTTAACTAAGGAGATGAAAAATTTGTATGCTGAAAACCATGAGACTTTGATGAAGGAAATTGAAGAAGATACAAATAAATGGAAAGATATCCCATGTTCATGAGTTGGATAAATTCATATTGTTAAAATGTCCATACTACCCAAAACCATCTTTAGATTCAATGCAATCTCTATCAAAATTCCAGTGGCATTTTTCACGGAAATAGAAAAAAACAACCCTAACATTTGTATGGAACCACAAAAGACCTCAAATAGCCAAAACACTCTTGAGAAAGAATAGGAAAGCTGGAGGCATCACACTTCCTGATTTCAAACTATACTATAAAGCTATAGTAATCAAAACAGTATGGTACTGGCCTAAAAATAGACACATAGACCAGTGGAACAGAATCAAGAGCCCAGAAATAAACCCTTGCATATATGGTCAACTAATATTTGACAAGGGAGCCAAGAAGACTCAGTGGGGAAAGCATAGTTTCTTCTTCAATAAACGGTGCTGGGAAAACTGAATAATCACATGTAGAAGAATGAAATTGGACTCATACCACTCAAAAAAAGTTAATTCAAAATGGCTTAATGACTTAAATGGAAGATCTGGGAGAGAAGTCAAGTTGGCAGCATAGGCAGACTCTGAACTCACCTCCTCCCACGGATACAGCCAATTTACAACTACTTGTGAAAAAATTAACCCTGAGAGAGAACTGAAAACTAGATAAGAGTGACTCCTGCAACAAATGACAATCCTAATTGAGATGGAAGAGGCAGAAATTTCCCTCTGGAGAGAAAAAACGCCACCTTCACAAGCCGTAGCGCTTCACGGCCGCCCAGGAGCAGCCCAAAGTTACGCAGCCTTCCCTGGAGGAGTGGGGCCCTGAGCCAGGGAGTGCTCCCACTGTAGGTATTTTTTGGACCCAGCACAATCGAGACAAGTGGCATAATATCTGATTTTGCTTGCTACTAAAACATTGGGGAGTACCCCCAGAAAAGCTGGTTCACAAAGAAATTAAAACCCACTCTTAAAGGGCCCATGCACAAATTCACCCCTTTCAGAAAGCAACCTAAAATCACCAGAAAGAAAGGTGCACAGTACTTTGGTGAAAAGAGACTCACGTGATAGGTTCTGAGTGCATCTCAGTGAGAGGTGAGACCTCTCCAGGGACTGGGACATTGGTGGCGGCCATTGTTGTGCCCTGGTGTAGACATGCTGACACAGACACTGGCAGAGTTCTCCCTGGGGCCTGCTAGCCCAGGGTCTGCCCCACCCACTAGCGCACTGATTTAATCCAGCTCAGCCAGGGCAGGCAGCCCACCCTAGGGACTGGCCCCAACCAACAACAAGCCCTCAGGCAATTTGTGGGCCTGCTAAGTGAGCTGCCTGGATTCTCCGCAGAGTGGCTAGTGGGTCCACCTCTGCGGGGCAGGGCGTGTGCAAGGAGCAGGTGGAGAGTGTGGGGCAGTGGTGGAGGTTGTGGGACTCCCGCCTTGGAAAGACTGGTCCCACTTCAGGAGGTTGGGGCGTGCATACGAGGCAGGACTGGGTTGACTGTGTGTGTGGACCTGTAGGTGGCAGAGCTTGCCAGCTGCAGAAGCCTTGTGCTTCTCAAAGACCCACATAAGGGGTTTGCCCCACCTTCCAAAGCCTGAAACAATTGGGTGCTCCCATGCCTGAGGCCAGCCCCACCCAGCTTCAATCCTCAGAGAGCTGACAAGAGACCTAAGGGCTGGACACTCATAGCAATTGTAAGCCCCTGAGCCTAACAACCTGCCACGCTGGGGGCCTACTCACTTAATAGAAATATTGCAACACGAATGTGCTATTAGGATTTGCAGCCGACTGTGCTGGGGCTCCCCACACCCAGTAAAGAGACTGAAGGGCCCACAACAACTACAAGCAGCTGAGCATTACAACAGCTGGCCAGGAGCATAGCTCAGCCTCCCTGGGCACCTACAGGGAGAGCAACCACGCCACAACAGGACACACATAGCCCACATAGGGGTCACTCCTGGAACATTTAGAACTGAGGGAAGCACACTACCGAGCCTTATGAGGCATCACTTATATAAGGTCACCTATCCAAGAGCAGGAGACGTAGCTGACCTACCTAATACACAGACACAAGCACAGGGAAAGAGGCAAAATGAGGAGGCAAAGGAATATGTTCCAAGTAAGGAACAGGACAAAACCCCAGAAAAGGAACTAAGTGAAACAGAAATGAGCAACCTACCTGACAGAGAGTTCAAAAAAAGAGTGTTAAGGGTGCTCACTGATCTTGGGAGAAGAATGGATGAACTCAATGAGAACGTCAACAAAGAAATGGAAGATATAAAAAAGAACCAATCAGAAATGAAGAATACAATACTGGAAATGAAAAATTCACTAGAGGGACTCAAAAGCAGAGTAGAGGATACAGAAGAAAGAAGAACGGATCTGCGAGCTGGACGAAAGACTAGAAGAAATCACCCAAACTGAACAGGTAAAAGAAAAAAGAATTAAAAAGAGTGAGGACAGTCTAAGGGACCTCTGGGACAACATCAAGCATACTAACATCCGTGTTATAGGTGTCCCAGAAGGAGATGAGCGAGACAAAGGGGCAGAGAATCTATTTGAAGAAATAACTAGATGCAAATTTCCCTAACCTAAGAAAGGAAACAGACATCCAGGTACAGGAAGCACAGAGAGCCCCAAACAAGATAAACCCAAAGAGGCCCACACCAAGACACATCATAATTAAAATGTCCAGAATTAAAGATAAAGAGAGAATCCTAAAAGCCGCAAGAGAAAGTCAAGTTACATACAAAGGAAACCCCATAAGGCTATCAGCTGACTTGTCAGCAGAAACCTTACAGGCTAGAAGAGAGTGGCATGATATATTTAAAGTGCTAAAAGGAAAAAACCTACAGCCAAGAATACTCTACCCGGCAAGGTTATCATTCAAAATGGAAGGAGAGAGAAAACATTTCCTAGACAAGCAAAAATTTAAGGAATTTGTCACCAAGAAACCAGTACTACAAGAAATGCTAAAGGGACTTATTTAAGGAGAAAAGAGAAGACTACAAATAGGAAAAATTATCTATTCCCATGATAAGAGGGTAATGGATACAAATGCACAAAAAAGAGGTTAGATATGATATCAAAAACACAAAATGTGGGAGGAGGGGAGTTAAAGAGTAGAGCTTTCAGACAGAGGTCAAACTAAAGAGACCATCAACTTAATATAGATTCATATATACGTAGGTTACTGTATATGGACCCCATGGTTATCACAAACCAGAAACCTATAATAATATGCAAAAAACTAAGAGAAAAGAACCCAAACATAATACTAAAGAAAGCCATCAAACCACAAGGGAAGAGAGCAAGAGAAGAAGAAAGGAACAGAGAAGGACTACTAAAACACCGAGAAACTTAAATGGAAGATCTGAAACTGTAAAACTCCTAGAAAAAAACATAGGGAGAAAGTGCTTGACATTGATCTTGGCAATGATTTTTCAGATATGACATCAAAAGCACAAGAAACAAAAACAAAAATAAATAAATGGGACTACATAAAACTAAAAAGCTTCTGCACACCAAAGAAATAGTCAAAAAACTGAGAAGGTAACCTATGGAATGGGAGAAAATATTTCAAATCATATATCTGATAAGGGATTAATATCCAAAATATGTAAGGAAGTCATACAACTCAATAGCAAAATAAACAATTTGATTTAAAAATGGGCAGAGGAACTGAATAGACATTTTTCCAAAGAAGACATACAAATGGCCAATAGGTACATGAAAAGGTACTTAACATCACTAATCATGAGGGAAATGCAAATCAAAACTTCAATGAAATATCACCTCCCACCTGTTAGAATAACTCATCGAAAAGGCAAGAGGTAACAAATATTGGCAAAGATGTGGAAAAAAGAGGACCCTTGTGCACTATTGGTGGGAATGTAAATTGGTGCAGCCACTATGGGAAACAGTATGGAGGTTCCTCAAAAAATTAAAAATAGAACTGTCATATGATCCAGCAATCCCACTTCTGGGTATATATCCAAAGGAGATGCAGTCAGGATCTTAAAGAGGTGTCTGCATTCCCATGTTTATTGCAGCATTATTCACAATAGCCAAGATATGGAAACAATCTAAGTGTCTGTCTATGGGTAAAGGGAGAAAGAAGGTGTGGTATATATGTACTATGGAATATTTCAGCTATGAGGACGAAGAAAATCCTGCCATTTGCAAAAACATGGATGGACCTTGAGGGCATTATGCTAAGTGAGATAAGTCAGATGGAGAAAGACAAATAATGTATGATCTCAATTATATGTGAAATCTAAAAAAACTGAACTCATAGAAAAAGTAGATTAGTGGTTGTCAGGGGCTGAGGGGTGGGGGAAATGGAGAGATGTTGGTCAAAGGGTACCAACTTCCAATTATAAGATGACTAAGTTCTGAGGATCTAATGTACAGCTTGTGATTATAGTTAACAATACTGTATTATATACTTGGAAGTTGCTAAGGGAGTAGATCTTAAATATTCTCACCACAAAAAAAGAAATGGTATTTATGTGAGGTGATGGATGTGTTAACTGACACTACTATGGTAATCATTTCACATAATGTAAGTGCATCAAATCAACACATTGTACACCTTAAACTTACACAATGTTATGTGTAAATTATAACTCAATAAAGCTGCAAAAAAAATTAATTTAATTTAAAATTCACTTCCTCTGTCTCAGTAGCCGCATTTCTCATGTTCTTGTGGCTAATGGCTACCATACTGGATATTACACATATTGAACATTTCCATCAATGCAGAAAATTTTATTGGACAGTGCTAAATCTAGAACATTGAGCAGACTTAAAAGATAGTATAAAAGTGTTGTTGGAAGAAAAACTCTAAGTTATAAAAGTTAGTTGAATCTTCCTTTCTTAAAAAGCAAGTCCTGATTGAGTTTTCTTCATCTTAGAGTAATGCATAAGATTGTTTAAGGGTCTTGTATATCTGTAGTTTGTCAAAATTTTTTGTTCTGAGTAGGCTCCTCTGCTTTTCTTTGTCGTTTGATTGAATTTTATGCTTTAATTTCACAGTAGAGACTTAACAAAGCTAATATTTTTACATACTGACAATATAGAAGGAGAAAAGGATCTTTTTTAAGCTAAAAATGAATATTCTTCATGATAGAAATATGATGGAATTCTTTAATTTTTTTTTCATATTTTTGAACCTTACCAGGGAATGTTGTCTAAGCTTTGCACACATTCAGTTGGATTTGGGTTTTCTCTCTAGACTAGAGCTTTATTTTAATCACAATATACTTGGATCTTCTTATTTTGCTACTTAAAAAGGGTATAGCTCCTTCTGATAGAAAAGATTATCATGTCTACCTCATAACTTTTAGAGATAAGGATTATCTGGCTGTTTATCAGCAATGACATTGTATGCCTTTATGTTCAACATTAAAGGATGGAGAACTATTCAAGAAGTAAAGTTAAGTGTTCAAGGGTAAATGTATACTATATATTGAGTAAGTGCTCAATATGATTTACTCACCTTTGGGTTGAGAGAATTTTTTTCAAGTCCAAACCAATCCTTTCGAAACCATATTAAGACTAGTTTAAATCTGAAAAAATTCGATTAATTCCAGTTCAAGTGTTGCACCACAAATTTAGTCCTTGGTTCAGATGTTGCCTTGCTGAAACCTAAAAGGCCCAATCTAGAAGAGTCAGGTTTGCTTTTTCAACACCCAGCTGAATACTACCCTCTCCCTGAATCCTTTCATTCTTTCCCCAGCTGGGATTAATGATTCCCTCTCTAATCTTTCATAGCACTTTAGTAACATCCCTTTTGTAGTTCTTATCACATTCTTTGATGTAAAACCCCCAGCACTTTTTATTGTATCCCAAAATGTATGCAGTCTTGGCTTTTTCTTCTTTTCCCTCTGTCCCTCCCTCCCTCTCTCTCTCTTTCTTCCTTCCTCTGTCCCTCCTTCCATTTCTCTCTTTCTTTCTTTCAACTGCTATGTTGGCTTCTTACTGCCTGGAGGGTTACATTCAAACTCATCATTCTGATGTTCAAGGCCCTCATATAAATTTGACTATATTTCCAATTGCTCCTATGTGAATTCTTCCATCTAGTCAAGCTGAATTATTCATTGCTCAGATATATACCTCATTCTCATATATTTATATATTTATTTATATATATATATATATATATATATATATATATATGTAGAGAGAGAGGGGGAAGAAGGGAGGGAGGGAGAGATTGAGAGAGAGGAAGTTTCAGGTGACTTTGTTTTTGTTTTTTGTTTTTTATTTACTTGTATTAGGAAGCAACATGGTTAAATGTGGGCTCTGGAGTCTACGTGGGTCAAATTCCCCCTGTACAGCTTACTAGCTGTGTGCCTTTGGGTGGGCAGATGGCTCTGTCATCCTCTCTACACCTCACCTCCCACAGCTCTATTACTATATGCTTACATTAGACTGCCTAAGGTTTAAATTTTTTAAATTCCTGTAAAATATTCAATACCTGGCAGATAGTAATATACACACACACACACACACACACAGAAAGTGCACTCTCTTTTTTCTATGTGCAAATATATTGTGAACTCCCTTGTATGTCTATAAATATAAATAATTTTCATTATTTTTAATGCTACCCAGTGGTAAATGTTTTGAAAAAAGTTAACATTATACAAATAAACAATTGTTTTTATTAATTTTCTCTTTTTTTTATTAGGAAAGGAGGAAGACTCTAACATGCATAGAGTTATACTCTGTGCTGGCAGCTGTCCTAGGCACTCATTTATAAACATTTTTTCGTTTTATAAACCAAATGAGGGAGAGGCATTGGCCCCATATTGCTGATGAAGAAACAGTGTCTCAGAGAGGCTAATTGACCCAAGATTATATAGCCAGTAAGTGATAGTCAGAGTTGTGCCGTCTACCACAACATGCTACTTCTTATACCAAATGACATAAATAACTTCTGTAGGTATGGTGACGGGAATTCATATTTGGAGTCTAACAAAGGATTTTTGTTATGCTAAAATGCTGTAACATCTAGAATAGGTTCTATTTTGCAATATTTGACGTTAGGTCTATTTCACAGTATTCAGGAATAAGACGGCAGGGCTTTACTTACTAATGTCAGTCTTACCAAACAGCTGACAATGTCAAAGTTGACTGTAGATTATTAAATGTGTCATGTTCAGTGATAAAGACTACTATGTTGTCAAGGGCCTAAAGAAAGAGGGACATTGGTTTTATCATTTCTGGCCATTCTTCAGTGTTCCTTAAACTTGTCCCTGCCTTCAGGAATGCCAGAATTATATAGAAAATTCTAGGCCAGTATTGAAATACACTACTTTATCTGTTTGTCTTGAGGTTTTTGTTTTGTTTTTGCCATTGCCTAATTTTGTTTTTACATAGACAGGTCTAATTTGTAGAATCAGAATCCGATGGTTGTTAGTCAGATGCGGATACCATATCTATATAACTTTCAAACAGAACCTTCAACAGTATTATCCATATGAAGTTATAATTTCAATTTATTCATATTCAATCAGGAACATGAATTAATTCCAAATTTCCACTAACAACATTTCTACGTAAAGTATCTCTCCACCAGACCGGGACATTTTACATGATTTATATCGTTCTCCCCAAGTCGCATCTAATTAGTTATTCTGGATAGACTTGAGACTGGTGTTTTGTTTTTTTTCCCCTTAGGAATTTATGCTTTTTTGTGTGTTCAGCTGTCTGTTTATGAAACCTGGTGTTTTTCAGGAAACTTAGTATTGGAAGCTTCCAGTATTTTCTGTCTTTATGAATCTTGCAGGCTATATTATTGTCCCTTTGCGGGGGGTGAGGTTTGGTTCTGTATTTGCTTTTGTTTTATTTAGTTTTTGTTTTTCATTACATTAAGGAAAACAAAATCCTCAGTCTTAAAGAACCCTTTTCTTTGAGAGCTGACCAGGAGTCTTTAAAGTTGTATCTTTTAGAAATCTCCCAAAGGTCCCACCAAGAGATCTTGCAAGAAAAATTTTAAGTTGTAAGTCTTAGGGCCTGAGTGCCAGTTGACTTCCATTTAACAGTGTTTAGGGTGCTTTTAGCAAGCCCTGGCATCTTGGTCAAGATTATCTTTGTTGAGCTGGGTTGCTTTCTTTGTTTATTTCTTACTGCTTCTGTTGCACTAAAACAAGCTTGATAATAATTATAATGACCAGATGATTTATCTCTAGTGAGAACTCATAGCACATGTTCTTTTAAGGAAAAAGAAAAGAAATAGAAGGAAAGAGAAAATACCAAATTACTTTTTTTCCTAATCATTGTATTCCAGAAATGGGACTAAGTTGATCCTTTGGTCTGGTTTTACTTTCATGTGAACTTCTTTTTTCTCCCTTTGCTTTTCCTCTAAGGAAAGGTGCTTTCACACATAGTGATGGGAGTGGCTAAATGGTGTGTGTGGCAGAAGGATGTTTAAGGAGGAATCTGGGGAATATGAGTGGTGTTCCTGTTGGGATAGCATCTTCCAGATGATTGTGTGAACTATAATGCAAAATACATTGTCTGGAAAGAACAGGCAGTGATAATAAAGACTTATCTCAAATTCCAAGTGATCTTGGCACAGTCATTTAAAATGATAGTTAAAGATTTAAAAAGAATATGTCAGGCCATTTTTTTTTTTTTTAGCGCTAACACTGGCTTCGAGAGGGGAAAGATGCGGGAAGTGCCATGTCAGCGGGATGAGCTTGTAGTTCCTTTGGCAGGTGGTGACTGAATTCAGTAAGCTGTGGTCACAGCCTGTACCAATGGCTGCAGATGGCAGAGTTCTGGGCTGGTGAAGTACACTTGGCCACATGATGTGGGAGATTAAATTTCTTCCATAGGTACTTTAGAAAGCAATTATGGAAGTATTATATAGTATATATATAATACTATTGAAGTATTTTTAATTGGCTAACTCCAATCTTAGACATTTCATTCTTCCGGTAGCAGTTGCCATAGTGCTCTACTCACACGTATTTTGCCCCATTTGTGATGAGACTCTATTTGTAATAATGGTAATAACTACCATTTATTGAACACTTACATTGTGTCAGGCACTCTTCTAAGTTCTATGTACATTTTAGCTCATTTTATCCTCATGGCAACCCTGTGAGGGTTGGAGCTACTTTTGTCACCATTTTACAGATAAGGGGACTGAGATCAACTAACCTGCTCAAGGTCACACAACTAGCAGAGATTTGAACCTGGCACTCAAACTACAGAGCCTGTACATTTCATTTTGTTGTTGGTTTACTTAAACATTTTTTTTCTTTGCGTTTAATTTTTGTGCGATGTTACCTCCATGTTTCTGTGATTAACGCATATGTTCCACAGACTGAAGTGCCACATAAAGACAATTATGGCTGAAATCTTTTTGACCTCTTAGAAATTCTTGACAGTTTTTCAGTCCTTAAATAGGAGACTAAAATTAATTTGGAGTTAGAGTTCACTAATGTATTTTGTCCAAATGATGAATTATTCAGTAAGTCTCCATTTCTCACATGTTGAGATCTTTATTTTGAGATTTTTACTTTCTGCTATGTCTTGCCCACATCCCACTTCCCCAGGTGAATATAGAGGGCTTTTTTCCCCAATCAATTGAAAAACAATAAATATTGCTTTTAAAAACCCATTGCTTTTAACATAAGGGCTTAAATTTTGCCTTTTGATAACTTAATAAATAAGACATTTACAGTTAGTCCCATCGTATGTGTTTAACTTATGCCCTTAGTCAGAAAAAGAGAGAAAGAATAACTCTTTCTTGGGTGATTGCCCCTGTCTCCCCCTTCGTGAGCATGTGCCCTGGAGTGGACGGGCAATGGGGGCATGAATCTGTTGTCCCCTTGGTTGGTTTTGGTTACTGTGTGCTGCTCACTGAGTGTGTCACTCTGCTGGGTACGATTATTTTTTTATGTAACGTGGTCCGTAAAAACAAGCCAACAACTGGGAAAAAGGTAAGCTGTCCCAAGGCTGGAAATAAAACGGGCTGTGCCATACTTACTGAAAGAGAATGTGCTGGTCTCTAATAGGTTTTTCCAGGGTAATTTCAACTAATATGCACTTTCTGCCTTATGTGTTTGCTTTAGAACTAACTCCCTCGTAAGATGTGACTCCTCTGTATTGAGTGCCTGCTCGATACCAGGTACTGTGATAGGTGCTAAAAGGATGAAAATTTAGTTTTGTCCTTTGAATAATTCGCAATCTGGATAGCTCATAGGTGAGGAATGGCAACTGTAGGTAATGGAGAGGAGGAGAAGAGTATTATAAAATTAAATGGGCACATGCTTATCAATTGCTATAACATGACCCAAAGTAGTTCATTTTAGTTGTTATGTTAACTTTTAAAAATAAGGAATCTAAGTTTTTTGAACATTGTTGTATGTATGGAAGTGACTTGCTGAACTCTGTGGGAGCTAAAAGAACAATAAGCAAGACTTTCTGTCCTGAAAAATCTTGTACAACTCTATGCAATCCTTTATATACTAGTCTTGACAGTGTTCACCTGAGGATCATGCCATTTTAATTGTACCTGTTCTTACATCGTACATGTTTCCTTTAGGTTTCTATATATGCTGTACCAGAAAAGATTGGTCAAGTTCACCATGCCTTGGAAACAACTGTGAAGCTTCTTGAGTTTTATCAAAACTACTTTGAAATTCAATACCCACTTAAGAAATTGGGTAAGAATCAAATGGTACCTCTGATTTTCTTTACCATTATAACCTAGATTCATTCTGCAAATGTTTTTCAGGAAGAACTTTTGCCCAAGTTATTTTAAAAGAAATGCTGTTAATGCTTTAGGAATTGTATTTGTTAAGATTATTTAGATTCCGTGAATGTACCTGAACGTGGAGCTTAAAACACTTAGAAGTTTGTTGGGGCTGTTACAAAGGTGCTGTGTAAGTGGGAATTTGATTAGGGCTTAGTCTGGAGTTTGACTAACTCTAACTTCCTAAGAAGTTCCTGAGTCAAATAATAAAAACTGAGTAATGGGAGCTCAGGAGAGCAAGAGCATTTCCGTGCTATTCAACGTGGATCTGGTCCTAGATAGAAGAGAGTTGGCCCTGTCTTTGTCCCCCTTGCTCTGGGAAGTTGATTCATTGTAGAGGAGTTAGGTATCTCTTCCTTTGGTGAGGGACAGTGGAGCAGTGACTCTGCAGGGGTTTGATCAGATCTTCCTGAGGTGATGGATAGGTGAGGAGCATACAGGGCTAGAGTAAGGAAGGTCCCATTCCTTAGGAGTGTAAAATGAACTCACTCCCTCCTGATTCACAGCGATAAACCAATGGGTAAAATATTTTGGTTTAACTAGGAAGTGCCTTAGATGAGGGAAAGTTGATTACTTCTTTCTTGTTATTTCCAGATTTGGTGGCTATTCCTGACTTTGAAGCAGGAGCAATGGAAAATTGGGGCTTGCTTACCTTCCGAGAAGAGACCCTTCTGTATGACAATAATACTTCTTCAGTGGCAGATAGAAAACTGGTTACTAAAATCATCGCTCATGAGCTGGCCCATCAGGTATTAGCAACCAAGGCTGTTATATCTCATACTTGTGGTCTATTTCATATGCAAGAGTTTTAGAATAGATTTAGATCCTAATAATAATTCAGCTTTATTATTATAGTATTGCCTTTTTTCATAATAAAATGATGCTTTTTTAACACAAACTTAATTTTCAGATGAAAATGCTATCCGCTCTGCTGTACACAGGGTTGCTAGAGTCAGAGTCGACTCGACAATAGTAACGTACCGTTACCACTCTTTATTTCAGGGGTTTTTGAGATACATTCTTTTAGAAGAATCTCCTATCATTTTTTTCCTTCTTACTACCTCATAGAAGTAGACATTTAAAGATCTTTCTGATTTCATTTATTTTACATGCTTGCCAACTTTCTTAAGAAATGTTGTTTGAATTCTGTTTGAATCATGTAAATACTGTCCTCAACTTGGGTAACTGAGAAGAAACGTGATGCATGGGCTCTCTGACTATAGGAAAATCTCTCAGATAGAAAATTTATTTTTTAGTTGTCCTGGGTGGTTGTAGATACAATGGAAAATAATCTTACTAACTTGATATTAGGAAGTAGAAGAATTTCATTATCTGCGAAGTCTCACTTTTAATGAGGTGGCTAAAAATTGTTTTTGTTTACCTAGTATATAGCATGTGTGTTAAATTTGTAAATACACTAATTGTCTTTCTTGCTTGTTTTCCCATTCAATTAAGGTAAAATGTTAAAAGTTTTATTTTACTTTTAGAGTAAATTTATACAACTTTTATAAGTCCTTAATTTGAATATAGTTTGTTTTAACTATAATAACTATATTTTTAAGTAATTGTAATCTGGTTATAGGTGATTAATCTGATGATAGAATTATTAGAAAATTCTTGAGAATGTAAATATTGTGTTGGTTAGTAGTGTGTTTTTTCCCACAGTGGTTTGGTAATCTGGTAACAATGGAGTGGTGGAATGATCTGTGGCTAAATGAAGGTTTTGCTACTTTCATGGAGTATTTCTCTTTGGAAAAAATATTTGAAGAGCTCGCCAGTGTAAGTACAGTGTTTGTTAGGCCTACTATGAATGCTAGGGGGAAAAATAGTCAAATCATATGCACCATGTATTTTCCGTGCATTTGGAATAATGAAAATATTTCTAGAAAGATACAGTAAAATTGACCCTTGTTACTTATATCTATACTTTTTGAGATTTAACAATGAAAATTATTGTTTTATTTACTGATATATTTCATGGAAAACTGAAACTATATGAAATTATTTTATGCTTTGTCATTAAGATGAACCTTTTAAATTGCTTTGCTACATTTTATTTTTAATAGATGTGGCCTTTCTGCTTGAAGGAATTTAAATAAAGTTGAAAAGCCTATTTTTACAAAACAAAACTTTTGTCCTGTGTATAAAGAGAAAAAAAATTGACATGTTGTAGCAATGCTGTCTCTCTATTGTCATTGTGAACACTCTTGTAACAGTGATACATAGGTTGATACAGACAAATAATTTGCCCTTTTTAGGTACAAACCATATATTGTGGCCTTTTCAAAGACTTGGAACACCATTCTGTTAGAAAGAGCATAGTACTGTTGTCACTGTGTTATTAGACTCTCTGGAGATTTTTCCCATCCTTAGAGCTATTTGGACACACTAGATCATAATATGACAGATATTGCCAAATAATTCAAACAATAGGTGGGCAAGTATAAAGATTCTTTTTAACCCTAAAATTCTGTGACTTTCTACTAAACTTCCTGGATGTATGATCCAAGACTGCTTCAAAACAGGAGTACTCTTCGAGCTTTCAATTTGAAATTTTTGTGTATGGCCTGTTCAAAAATTTCAAATGGTAGAAGGAACTCTTTTTTAGCTAGAATACTAAGTAAGGTGTCCTAAATCTGTGTATGTTACTTAATTAAGCAATGAGATATACAGTTTCACCACTTGGTGGTGCCCAGAATGTTTAAAAACTTCCAACATATACTCTAGGGCAGTTCATCTGCTGAGCTGTCAAAGAATTCTTTCTATTTAAGAGTTATATTTTATTTCAAATGAACCTCAGTTAAGGGAAATGTATATTATCTTAATAGAAAAGGTGGACTATATATGAGAAATCAGCTTAAGGACCAGTTTTATTTTTGTTTTTTAATTTCCAATTTTATTTTTAAAATATACACTAACCTTTTTAGAATATTCATCTTGAATATCCGGATTTGGTATTTAGTTGCTTTAGTAATAGATTCTTATTTCATCCTTATGCTGTTGTTTAGGAAACACTGTTTTTCATATGGCCAGGAGGTTATAGTTTTATTTTTAAATTTAAGGAATATGCATGAAAGTCACATTCTTCCTACATTTTCAAAAGCTTATGTTCTGAAGTTTAGTGAATCTGGTTATTTTTTTATAATGACCTTAAATAGTAATTAGTCTAATTCCTATAAATAATTACGAGACTTGCCTTCACCTTTGATACTGTTCGTGGTTTCCTAATCTATTTCATTTTTTGCTAGTATGAAGATTTCTTAGATGCTCGATTTAAAACCATGAAGAAAGATTCCTTGAATTCATCTCATCCAATATCATCATCATCTGTTCAGTCTTCAGAACAGATTGAAGAAATGTTTGATTCTCTTTCCTATTTTAAGGTACTGCTGTGCACAAAAAGTACCTGGAGTAGGTTTCAAATTAATTTCATATGTGAGCAAGCTGCATGATTTAAATCATTTTAAAGATTAAATGAGTCTTATTTTCAGGTGTCCTGTTAAACTTTAAGATGTTTGCTTCTATTTAAATCTTGGTCTTAACTTTTCTTGGGCATTTCTTTCTTTCTCTGTCTCTTGTTTAAGTTCTCTGACTAGTATTCTGGGCAGTTAACCAGATCTTGTAGCAATATATCTTTTAAAGTGGTTCACTCTCCAGATTTACAGGTAGAATATGTCTAGGGAGGGTTCTAAGCAAGCCCTTGGCTGTGTTATTTAGGATTGAGGTATGTTCCAAAGTCAGGATTGCCAAAACAAATAGTAAGCAAAAAGAGATTTCAAGAATTGGAGATTAGATTGCAGGATCAGAAACACAGACTGTAGATTTGAGGGGAAAGCAAAAAAAGAAAACTAGAAACCTGATTAGGATCACCATAGGTCAGAGAACAGAGGAATAGGGATATCAATACCACTCGCATTTATGTTGGGAGGGAGGGGTGAATGTTATGGCTTATTTGCCTTTTTACTCTGGCTGTCAGACTAATTGATTATTGAATTCCTGTGCTAGACAGAGAAGAAAATACACAAAACATGTGAGATATAGTCTATGTCATCAAGAAACTCAAAGTTTAGGTCGTGGGTACTTGTGAAGCAATAAGAGATAACTAATATGTGCTAAATGAATGGCACAGAGTATTTTTGCCTGGGATTATGAAGAAAAATTTTTTGGAGGAAAATGGAAATTGAAGTGAGTTAAATAATAAGAAAAATACAGGTAAAGAGGAATGGGAAGAGTAGTGTAGGGCAGGAATGAAATGATAAGGTCTGTAAAAAGGAGATCTGAAGATTAAATGCCAGTGGACACCAAAATTTAGTCCTTGGGAAGATGAGGAGGATCCAGCGAAAGAGACTGAGAGGGATGCCCGGTGAATAGGGGGAGAATCAAGAGTGTTGTCCCAAGGTGAAGTGCAGAAAGACTTCAAGGAGGAGTGGGTGAGCAGTCAGTCATATCAAATGCTACGAGTAGGTTGGTGAGGTAAGCCTGAGAATTGACATTGGTTTGACGCCATGGAGTTCACCAGTGATAAAAGCACTTCCAGTGCAGTGATGGTTGCAAGAAGGCTCAAGAGAAAATGGAAAGAGAGCAAGTGGAGATGGCAAATGCATACAACTCTTCTGAGGAGTTTACTTCAAAAGGAGAACAAGAAATAGAGTGATAACTGGAAGAGGCATAGGGTTAAGGAAAGGAAGAGCATCTTTTATTTGTGTAAAATGAGGAATGTTACATGATTTCTGTTTGTTAACAGAAATGTGACAGTAGAGAGGGAAAGTTGGTGATGCAGGAGAGAAAGGGAACTGTTGGGAACAAGAATGAGTACTTAAATTTATAGAGCAAGTAACACTGTGAAGTGTGATATAGAAATAAGAGTAATAGGTATTAAATTCAGTTATGTATATCTGATAATCTTGATGACTTAACATTGCTGAATTTTTATTGGAAGCGAAATTTATTCAAAAACTATTTGAGTGCCTACTGTGTACTAGGCATTGTGTTGGTCATTGGAGTTGAGCTTTTTAGTTGTTCCCTCAACTAGCATACAGTCTAGAAGAGGAAATAAATATATATCTATAGCAGATGCAGGAAGTGATATAAATTGCTTTTGAAGATGGATAAATATGATTTCTATCTCAAATCAGGGAAGGCTTCACAGGGGAGGTGTTGTTTGTTTCAAGACTTGGAATGATGACATGTGCATCAGTGAATATAGTGTGGCCTTGATAGTTGCATGCCTGATTCTGAATTATTAGTGTATGCCTACTGCCCTATACATTCCTTAGTTCCAAACATATTTGAAGTGACTCTGCAGGAGGAAGAGAGATTTTGGTTGCTTCAGCAGTATGATATACTGGAATTGGAAATTAATGTACTCCCTAGCAGAGAGACTTTTGAGAGTTCTGCTAATTAGTCTCCAGCAGAGTGCCCATGAATGCAGCTGGTAACTTTAAGTATTGGGAGTAGGGGTGGGGGTGCCACAGAAAATATGACATGTTTTTCTACTAAAAATGTATTTATAAACACTTAGCTTTTTAACACTAACACAAACAGAGAGTAACTGATAGACCACGCAAAATGGCTCATAGTAACCTTAGTGCACATGGGAATCTACTCCATTATGTCTTTTTCAAATCCCTTAAAATGATTTTTAAGACAATTTGAACACAGTCCACATCTGGTTATATGAGACTAAATAACAGTGTATTATAACTAGGTTCTATATATGAAAGTATATGCTTAAAATGATGATATTTTAAATTTTAGATTCTCAATTCTATGAACCTATTGTATTCTATTATTTAAACATATTGTATTTGATTATTTTTCTTTCTCACTTTTTTTTTTTGAATAGGGAGCCTCTCTCTTGTTGATGCTGAAAACTTACCTTAGTGAAGATGTGTTTCAACATGCTGTTGTTCTTTACCTGCATAATCATAGCTATGCAGCCATTCACAGTGATGATCTGTGGGATAGTTTTAATGAGGTAAGTGACCTGGATATTTTATTTGGCTCTTAAAGTAAGAAGGGAGGAGTTCTTCTGGTTTTATTTTTGTCAGTTATGTAAATAAGCTATGGTACCAAGGACAGTTATTTAAGAGAGAGGGAGATGGAGCATAGTACATAAATATTTATGAATAGAGCACCGAATTAAAAGTCAAGAAATGGAAGTACTACTCTTAATTGTTGAAAAAATTGTATATGGGTTGTGTAACCGTTTTTATTCCAAACCTTAATCTCCATTCCTACTTTGTAGGAAAGTTGTCTTTTCTGAATTAATGTATTTTATTATATTTTAATTATTTTTTTTCAAAAATCTCTTTTCCTATTCTTATGCTTTTGCAGTTTTTCCACCTCCTATTCGTGATTTTTTCCCCTATACTCTGCCCTATGATTCCTCCTGTCTTTCGTGGCCATGTTTCTCTGGAGTAGGTGATATATCCCAGGCTGGCTGCCGTGGGCTGCATACTCCCTTTGGGTCATTTTGCTGTTTGCCTCTTGTTGTGCCTGCAGATACTCTAGCAAGCAGTGTAATTAGGTACAAGTTATGCTTCATAGCAGTGCACGAACTGAGCCTGCATCGTGCATGCGTGCTAACTACATAACCCTTCCAAGCATTTGAGTTTGTTATCCTGATCTAGATCAATGGTTCTTTGTGTTGTGGAAGATCACAGACATATTTGAAAATTTGATGAAAGTTCTGGACATATTCCCCAGAAAACCCACAAAAATGCAAAATATCACACACAGTTTCAAAGTTTCATGGACCGTGGGTTAAGAACCTCTGGCTCTGGATCTTTTCCATATATTCTTTCTGCTTCTTTGCCTTATCTGAAACCTGGTATTTTTCAGCAGTTAATCTTTTGCCCAAAAGATATACCTTCCTTGCTCTCTGAGTTCTCTTTGACAAGAGGGATCAGTCCTTATCACTAAGAGTTGCTTCCAAATCATTGTTTTTCTTCTTATCATATAGTTGCATTTCAATTGAAAACCATATTATTTACTTTATACACTTGTATTATCTCCTGACATTTAGAATATATTTCTGCCTTCCTCACTGACTTCAACTTTTGCATCATAGTGTTTTCCTTTCATTTCCCAAATGAGTCCCTAACATTCTCCTCAGGTTTTTCAGCATCCACATCAAATTATGCACTGGCCTCTTCGTTTCAGTTTTGTTTCAAAGACCCAAAAGTGCCTTGCTTGGGGCAGGCTTGTGCTCTTCCCAACCCCTTGTCCAGAAATAAATAGGTCAGAGCCATGAAAAATCTAAGATTAATATCATAATGAATTTGAGAAGATTTGCTTCATCCTTTCCTGCCACGAAAGAAAAGCAGGAATCATAAGGCAGAGTATAGAAAAAAAATGAATGGGAAGTGGAAAAACTGTAAAAGGATAAATAGGCATATAGTGATTGAGGTAAGGCCTGCTATAATGGAGTGATATTACCAAACATTTTCAGTACTTTATTTTAGTTGCTTACAATTCAAATCCATATGTAATCTAAAAAAGTAATTTGAATCATAGGTTTAACTAACCTGCTTTAAAGAGAGTTGTTTGCAAGTTGCTTCTTAATCATTGATACCAGATGTCTTAGGGACAATGGGCTTTAGAGGGTCTGTGAGCCTCTGACACTGGATTCTAGATTTTGTAGATAAGTTCATGTGTTTTCTGGGAAAGAGGGTCTGTGACTTTCAAAAAAGTTTACCACTGTTCTCTAGAGAGACTTAAAGTCGAGGTGACCGACCTGTTTATATTTTACTCTTCTACTGCTGCTGCTCCCTGGTGCTCTCACAATATTAGTTCTTTAAAAGATGAACTTGAACATTTATAAAAGCAGAGAGTCTGGGGAAAAAAGAGAAATCTGGACTCAGCTGATTCATGGGAGTAGCGGTGCTTCCGATTCTAGGCTCTCTGTCATTCTTCATTCCTTCTAGATGGTGGTATTGTGACCTGAAGGAGCGCATATACCCTCTTAGGGTTTTTAGTGAATGCTCAGTTGGTTGATATCATATGTGCTGCTTTTCCAACATAGTGCCTCTCTCACTCTCTTTAGTTATCACTTAGTTCTGTTCCAGGTTACTTTCCTTTTAACGGTTGCTCACTTACCTAGATTAGAAATGTACGTTCAACTCAGCATTCGTGCTTCTTTTTTATATTAGCATTAAATGCAGTCTTCATAGAATGTGGTAGGGAAGAAGGGAAAGTACAGACAAACTGTAAAGTTTTTAAACTGTTTAAGTAAAAATAATTTATTCTTTTTTTTAATAGGTCACAAACAAAACACTGGATGTAAAGAAAATGATGAAAACCTGGACCCTGCAGAAAGGATTTCCTTTGGTGACTGTTCAAAGAAAAGGAAAGCAACTTCTTGTACAACAAGAAAGATTCTTTTTAAATGTGAAGCCTGAAATTCAGCCTTCAGATGCAAGGTGCATGCCCTCTTTCTTTCCCTGCTATCTCTTTTGTCCTCTCAGGTTCAAGTGTTTTTAAATGTTTCATAATCATAGGTTCTTATGAAACCTAACAAGATTATCCCTTTCTGGGAATAGCTTGAAAAATTTCACTTTCCTGCGAAAAAAACTACCCAACAAACTATGTATAACCGACTGAAATACAGGGAAAAGTAATAATTTTCCAATATTTTCTTTTTACAGCTATCTGTGGCATATTCCACTATCCTGTGTCACTGAAGGAAGAAATTATTCAAAATATCCATTGGTACTATTACTGGACAAGAAATCAGGTTTGACTATAATTAATACTTTTCTGATAAGAAATTGGAAACAGCGTATTTCTAAAAAATCTGACCAAGCAGCAGAAAGGAGATTACACTTTCTGATGTGCACACTCTCTGAGCTGGTTTTATGAGTCATCTATACAAGATGTGACTAAAGTGAGATTGATTCTCTGTATCTTGCATGAAACTGGTCTTTCTTAGTCATGCGAAATAAGGTCTAAAAAATTGCACTGAATGTGCTGGCAATGCTGGTAGACAATAGCAAATGTTATGTTTTTATGTCCCAGATAAATCTTTTATGTTACAAAGTAAGAAGTAGTAGAAGTAAAGCAGTTTCTTAAAGTGTGCTTTGTTGGTCTACTTTCTAGGGGTGAGCTGGGGCACCTGCATTTTTAACAAGCACTCGAGATGATTCTCATGCATAAGAAAGGTTGATTCATGATCTAGATTTATAGTAAATAATTATTACAAAATGTCCTGTAGACATAGTATACGTTTTTTAGTATTGAGAAAATGGGGCAGGAAATTATGACTGCAAGGAGGGGGATAATAAAATGTAGAGATTGTATATGCTGACCCACAAGGAGTCTATAAAAAGCTATTGAAATGTAGTTTCTGACCATCTGTTAAATACCACTATGAATGCCACACCATTTATCCTCTTAATTTACATCCTGAAAGAACATAAGGCTCTTGGGTTCTGCAGGAACCATTAGTGATACTTTAGATTTATGGAAAGGGAAAATTTCTTGTTTGAATTTGGATCTGGTGTTCAATCCTATATTTTTGAGAGGGGAGTGTAGCTTAGTGGTTAAGGGAATGAACTTTGGAGCCAGATTGCCTGGTTCAATTGTATGATTTTAGGTGAGTTATGTGACCTCTCTGAGCCTCATTATTCCCTCAGCTGTAGAACAGAGATGGTAATTACACTGACTTTATGATGAGGAGTAATTGAGTTCACTTATATGAAGCACCTAGAACATGTTACATGTTATATAAATGCTAGCTATTGTTATTAATGTTATTATTGAAAAAATAAATCTTTAAACATAATATATCCATATTACATAAAATCTAGAAAATAGAGAACAAATCTTATCACCCTGTCATAACTACTGTCATGAATATTTCTTTCTAGTCACTTTTTAAAATATTTTTTACTCAGTTGATATTGTGTACATGTGATTTTTGTATCTTGCCTTTTTTTTTTAAACTTAACATACACAGTAATTGACTCAGTCTTTCCTTACTGTTGGACACTGATTCACCATTAGTTTCTATTAAAAAAAAATGCCTCAATAAAAATTAGAGGTCTTAACTGTTTTTTCATTATATGAACTTTTTCACAGGAATGTTTCTAACAAATGAAGACTCTATTACCTTTTGTGATTTAATACGTATTTCTCAGTTGTGCTTCTGTTGTGTGGTAACAATTTATAATGCCAGTTGAAGTACATGAGCATACCAGTTGCATTGCAGTTTAACTAGAGTGTAGTGTTACAACAACAATCTCATTATTTAAAGCACTAAGAACAGTGATGATGTCATCATATCTTTGATTAACATAGCATAGCTGGAGGTGCAAAAAAGTGCTGCCTTCTTCGATGAAAACAAAACTCCATACTTTACGTGGGCCCTGGAAGGATAGTCTCTGACCTGAAAGAGAACAAATAATCCCATCTCCCTATTTGAAAAGGACCGATAAGGAAATTTTGCGAAGCTTCCTATAGTATATAAGTTTTTGGCGGTATTAGAAATAATTGGACAATAAGAAATCTGCTTTTGTTAGCCCTTTATTTTTTAGGTCAGTTTATATGTGAGCTTCTTACCTCTTTTTGAGATTTATACCTCAAAGTCTTGCTCATTTTTCCTGCTATCGCCTTTTCTTTCTAAGCCCTTACCTGGCACTCGGTGCTTCCACTGCACAAAAATTGTTTCAGCAACTCAAACGTGTCATACTGCCTCTTGTGTCTGAGCCTTTGCATGTGCTGTTTTCTCTTCTGGAAGAACACTCTTGTCTCGCCACTCCCATTCATTCTGTAAGTCTCCACTGACCCACTGCTTGCTCCAGGAAGCCGTCCCTCACCCCAGGAAGGTTAGATGCCCTGCTTATGTGTTTTAATAACATTCTTTACTTTTAATACACTGTAAGTACCGTTTCACTTATATCTATCCCCACATAAGCTGTATCCCCCATTGGAGGTAGAGATCATGGCTATATGAATCACTTTTGCAACCTTAGCACCCAGTAGGCACACAAACATTTATTAGATGAATAAATTTTAGTCTATAATGAAGTGACTCAATTTCAAATCTCACTGCAAAAAGTTCTAGGAACAGAGCATTCAAAGCCTGATAAAATGATATCTTCTGTTTCCCTTCATTTGAAAATATTCTTAGTAAAGGGAAATATGCAAAATGCACCAGTATATAATTGGTTTCATCTACAGCTGGAACTGAGCCAATATATGATGAAAGCAGTGTCTGTTACTTCCTCTTCTTAACTGTGTTATTTCCCTTGCTGCTCCTGCTGTTTTCATTCCTGCCAGTTCAGATTTTGAGAGTCCGCGTTGAAAACGTTCTGTCCTCACAAAAATTTTTGACCCTGAGAACACTTGGGTCTTCTTGGTTCCTGATGCTTCAGTGAGAATCACTGTTATTTTAATTGCATTTTAATTTTTTCTTTTCTCAAAAGAAATATAGCAGAGATTATGACTACAGAGGCTTATTTTAAGCCATGTGACTTTAGTACAGTGTGTTATCTTGGTGGTTTGTTAAATCTATAGTATGTTTCCATGTGTTCTAATGCCAGGGTTGCTGGGTTAGTCCATTAGTGCAATCAAGTGCAGGAGTTATATTTGGTCAATGTTTTTGTCAATTTTCCCGACATACATGAATTTTGAACAACTAACAGTTGTTGTACATAAGAAGGACTGAAAGGGGCCATTTTTCTAAGGTACATATTAAAGAAATATACAAAAAAAGTGAGTCTCTTCCCTACCCCTTCCTTCCTGTCACCTTCTCCCCTCTTCTCTCTCTCTCTCTCTCATCTACATCTTGCTCAAATCTAAGCTCTTTAACTGTAGGAAATTTTTATGTTAAATCTAACTTGAAACATTCATGTTTCTAAAAGGATATCACTATGCCAGAAATTATTTCTCTGAAACTAAAAGATAAGTCATTGGAGTGAAGGGCAATTGGAAAAAAGAAGAAGGAAGGGCATATAATGAAGATATTTATCATGTGCCATTCTCTGCTCTTGCCTTTTTCCCCCCTAATGAAAAAAAGGAGAAGAAAGGGGTATTGGAGAAAGGAATGCTTTTGAACAAGAGGGGATGCTGTTCAGCTGCATGTATCATGCTAGCCCTCTGGAGCGAACTATGCAGGAAATTTTGCAACTTTGTAGTAAAAACATGTTTTTTGTTTCTGTACTTTAATGTTTCTTGATAAAACAGTAGTTGATTTTCATAACTCATTGACAAATAGTTTTTTAAAATCGCTATTAGATTACTTCATCTGGGCTTCTGCCATGTAAGATTGGAGTTGCTCGCTCTTTTTTACTACTCAATGGACTGTGAAAATTGAACTGTTAATCTGTTAATGATTATAATAAATTAAAAACATATGAGGGGAGCCTCATCCACATTTGAGCTGCAGGAGGTAGTTACCTCCCTTGTGTGTAAAGCTATTATTTTTTGATACCTGTGGTTTTAAAGTCCTCCATTCTGGATCATTCGGAAGACCTGAAAGAGACTAATATGTTGATTCTTTAAATGATAACTCTCCTCTCTATGCTGTTGGCTGAACTGCTTTATATTCTGTCATCAAGATGACAATAATAATTTCAAGTACACTCCCAGCTGTGTTCCTCCTTTCTACCATCTGGACTTGGCTAGGTTTACAACATGGCAAGTTGCTTATCAGCCAAGATACTCTGTATTTCAATATTTTCCTGCATCTATTCAGTGGAAAAATTGCCATATTTATCATTCCTTGCCTCCTTTTTTGGGAAGGGAGATTTGGAGCTCTTTAGTCCTTCTTCCCAAGGTCCTTTCTTGGTAAAAGCTCTGTAGGAAATTGTGTTTGGTGACCTGCAGAGTGTTGATATTTTTGGATTAGTAATGATAAAGTTAATTTCATTAGTCATAAAATGTCTCCAACTTGGAGCAGCTACTGTTGCCCTCACAGATATTCCTTAGAACTGCATTCTGCTCTAGAAAAAGGAATAAACCCTGTTAATGTAATTGATCTTTCCCATCTGTTGTTAAATCAGCAGTAAAACAGAAATTAGTATGGAATTTAATGAAAAAGACTGATTATCTGGTGTGTCATGTTAAAACATGATCAGAATGTGTCTTTTCTATCTTAAATATCTTTTGTAGTTTCAGTAGAATTGGAGTAACTAAAGTATTAAGAGAATCTGATAAATTTTAATAATTCATGCTTTTGAAGTTGATAGAACCTAAGACTTCAGGTACTAAAGGGTTTAAATGTGTTTCTACAGCGTTTCATGTGCAAAAGCCTTAATACAGAATTATTACGATAGTGAAAATTTTTAAACAGTCTAAATGTTTCCAAATAGGAGATTGGCTAAACTGTGGTAGGTCTTGAAATAGAATATTATGAAGATATTTGAACACTGCATATGAAGACAATGGAAAAATGGTGGGGGATGGAATCTGATAGGTGAAAAATCAGTATAAAAATAAACGCATATAGATCCACTGTGTGAAATATTATGTCAATTAAAATGTGTATACAAAAAGTGTCGGCAGGAAATACATTGCACAATGCTGTCATTATCTGAGTTTAGATTATTTTTCTTATCTCTACTCATCTTTGTAATAATTTTAAAAATTAGTATTCCTTACTTTAAAATGGGGAAGAAAACTTACGTCATAAACATCTACAAACCTTATTTAGATTTTCTTTGAAACCATTTACTATGACTTAGTTATTTTGTTCATTAATTCATTAATTAACCAAGTATTTTTGGAGTACCTGCTAGAAACATTGGTCTAGGCACTGAGGGAGTTGCAGTGAACAAAATGTAAGCTCATGGGGCTTGTATTCTAGTAAATAGTAAACCTTAAGGTGCTTAGAAGGCTACCCTTAACTAGGATACTAAATCCATGTCTTTGTTGCCAACTTTAAAGGACATTTCTTGATTAGTAATTTTAAGGATTTTAAAAATTCCTACATATATTTTTTAGTCAGCTTTTATAGTAATATATTTTTGTGGTCATCTATTTTGTAGCTCCTTATTAATTGTACATTAATTGAAATCATTCCTTAAAATTTTCTAACAGTTCTCTCAGCATTTATATGTGTAATGGTAGGGGCCCCAAGAGTGCATATCACTTTTCTATTATTTTAACTCAGTTATTTCTTATTTATGCCTAATGAGACCTTAATCCTTCCCTAATGATTATCTTGCCAGCTTTGAATTATGTGACTTTTCTAAATGATTTTCTTTGTTCTTCCTTTGCTAACATAACAAAAGACAAAGGCTGGGATGGAACACATTTTATACACTTCTCTCCCTATCTTCCCCTGCTGCCTCGCCCTACACACACTTTCCCCTTCTCCCTGCTTCTCTGCTCTAGCCACAGTGAACTTGGGAGCCAGTTCAATGCATGGACACCAGGTCCACTTTCTCTCTGGCCCTTGAACACTTCAGGGTACCTCTTCACCTGGCTAATACCTCTGTATCCTGAAGTCTCAACTTAGGTGTCATTTCTTCCAAGAAAGTTCTCTCAACCTCCGCTAGAGGATGAAACATTTCTTCTTTGTGCTTCCATAGAATGCCATATTTTCTTCTTCCATCGATAACATTTATATGATATTCTACTTGCCTGGTTACATTAGACTGTAAGATCTATGAGAGAAGGGACATATTTACCTTGTTCACCATTAAATAAATCATTGTTAAATGAATGAATGGTGATCTTCGTTAACATTAGAATAACTGCACTGGGAGGCAGACATTTAGTTTCTTAGAAGAATAATTAAATATAAAAATATACCATATTAACTTTGAAACATACAAAGCATCCATTTAATATTTTTTCTTGCCCCATTGTCTTCTCTCTCTCTCTCTCTCATTTTTTGGTCTGTATTAGGTGTCATCAATCTTACAGAAGAAGTGCAGTGGGTCAAAGTCAATACAAACATGAGTGGCTATTATATTGTACATTATGCAGATGACGACTGGGAAGCACTAATCAAACAGTTGAAAACAAATCCTTATGTCCTCAGTGACAAAGACCGAGCCAACCTCATCAACAACATCTTTGAACTTGCAGGGTAGAGTATGCTTGGTTTGGGTTTTGTGGGGTTTTTTTAAACGAGTGTTATTGAGGAAAAGAACGTTTTAGAAAAACAGCTCAAAAGAACTAGCATGTATTGCCTGTTAGGTATAATTCATTTTGGAGGATTGGAAAAATATAAGACATATTCCTTGCCTTCAAGGGCTTTATAATGTATATAGAAACATCAACTACACACATATTGAACAGTTAAATAACAAGATTTAAATAATACTTCAATACTGTAGATACCAACAAGCAGGACACATATATGCTGAATAAATTGATGCAGGAGTTCAAGCTTTGTTTTATTTCATGAGAGAATTCTTCTCAAGCAGCAGTTGGTTTAATTGTGAAGCTTAGTGCTTGGCCACTGGTTTGAGGGACATCTCTGATAGCTGGAGCCTCTTTTTTTGTGTACCACTTGCCTCCCCAACCCCCCCGTGTGTTACAGAATCCCAAAGCTAAGAATGGCAGTGACCTAGTGTCTCAGCCATCATTGTTATGATTTCTATAAATGGTTCATTTTTAAAATGTACTCACATAAGTTAACAGTGGACCTTGCCTTAACAAGTTTGACAAATTCAAGTACAAATAACAAATAAAAAATTTTCTTTCTGATTCAAATCTTCTTTATGCCACCTGCTCTCACCTGGTAAATATAAGCAATTAATAAATAAGTAAAATTAGTACTCTTCGTCTTTTCTCACCTAAGACATTGTAGTGCTTTTCCTGAGTCAGTAGCAGTTTACAGGTGACTTATGGAATAAAAACTGAGCTATTGTTTATCTTTCTCCTGAAATATGTCTTTAACCTTGGGTCACACACATGAACTTAAGTAAAAAATAATAGTATTTAGGGTAACTTTACAGAATGCCACTCTAAGCTTAAATTTTAGGTCTTCAAGACTCACCATCTAGCCATAAAATTTCTCTCTCAGCATGCATAGAGTTCATCTTCCTGTCTCAGCACATTTACTTTTTCTGTTCTTTTACCGTTTAGCCTAGGCAAGGTGCCTCTTCAGAGGGCCTTTGATTTGATTGATTATCTTGGAAATGAGACCTCTACCGCACCCATCACTGAAGCCCTATTCCAAACGGGCCTCATCTATAACCTCCTTGAAAAACTGGGATACATGGATCTGGCCTCAAGACTGGTGGTGAGTCTGCCTTTTTACCAACTTCTGGGTTGCTTGTCTATGATTATTATTCACAGCTCCATTCGGCAGTAATAGGCTGAAAAAACAACCAGTTGAATTCCATTTTCTTCACTTTCCTATTTGTGAAATCTTTACTTTGAATCAAAGTGTCACTGCTTATCATGAAGAATTGATAAAGGCTTAGCATGACGTGGTCTTGTTTGAGTATCAAAATATAGACTCTGACACTGCTGTCAAAATGGGGTCACATGTAAAGAAAATTTCTCTATTCAAATCCTAGTTTATTTTTGTATAATAAATGCTTGAAATGGGCCTTTTTGCAAAGTAGTGCTCTCCAGTAATTTCCTAGTAGTCATTATAAAATAACAGTTATATTTTATTGAGAATATTCTATTTTAGGAGTCCTTACCAATAACCTATCTTATGGATGATGATGCTGGTGGATATAAGTTTCTCTGCAAAGCACTAAAGGAGTCTTGGTGTTGGAGGCTGCTTTGGCTGTTTTAAAACCAATTAGCTGATCTTAATAGTTGTTATTTCAGACACTTGCATTATTAAACTGTTGACCGAGTCTTTAAAAGCTTGGGAGGGAGTGATGAATTCTTTGTTTTATCTAATTCTCTGAATCAGCACATTCTGACAACAGAGTTTGCTTTATAAACTAGTCAGATTTTCCAGGGACCAGGCAAAAGGCAGCTTTCAGGAAAAGGAGGAAAGCGTTAGACCTGGAATTAGAATAAGTTTTTAGGGTCTTGGTGTCCTCCTTGATAAAAGGAAGGGGTTGGATTACATCTTTTTTTATTTTTTCACAACCTCCTGTCTGCCACTCTTACTGTCTTACTGCTCATCCCCTGTGATGAGTTCTCTCACACATGCATGATTCTCAGTGCGGGAGGGAATGCCGGCCAGGGGGCCCATATGGAGCTTGAAAAGCACTCTTCTGCACAAGTTTCTGATCTGACCCCAAAGGAGCCACCCCTAACCTACTACCCATAAGTGAAATGCTTAAGTTAAATGAAGTCTGAGGTGTCTTCTAACTGTTAAGATTTTTATCATTCTTCTATTTCATAAGGCTTTCAACTACCAGCCTTAATAAAAACCAGGGCATGGAATGTGACCTGGCCCATAGTGACACTCAGTAAATGTTGAATGAATAAATGAGTGCAACTCACCAGAAACAAGTGCATTTCAGTGCCCCTTATGTTCTTCACACCATACTTAGTGCTTAATGAAGATTACCTTGTTTAATCCTCACACAATGCCAAATAAATATTTCTACCCCCATTAGATAAATGAGACTAAATAACTTCCCCAAAGTCACTTACCTAGTAAATTATAAAGCTGAGATTCAAACCCAGCTTAGTTTCACTCCAAAGCCTACTCTTTATGTTATGTTGCTTTATCTTAAATTAATTAATTTGTGTGCTAGCTGTCTTTCAAAGGATACCTTTTTGTTGGAAAAAGCAAAGCTGTTTATTTCTTGCTATCATTTTTTTTCTTTTTTAAACTGAGATTTTAAATTAAAAGAGTTTGAAAAGCTTGTAGACCATGTGTTTAAGGTTTAAAATGACAGACCCACATCTAGTTATTGTCTTGGAAATGAAGTTGTCAACTTATATTTGAGATTTGTTTTATATCCAAAATGTTAGTAATAGTATTTTTTTTAATATTTATGTGCATTTCCAAATAGTATGCAAATAACTTATTGGTCTCTTTAGGGCAAACTTACAATCCAACACAGACTTTCTGCCGTTAGTGTATTAAAAACCTTGGCCATTTATTAGGCACTGTGACTACTGTGGATGGACATTTGGGTTGTTTGCAGTTTGGAGCTATTGCGAATAGCATTGCTGTGAATATTCTTGTACGTTATCTTTGGTGAATATCTGTATGCGTTTCTATAGGGTATCTGTCTGACACTGGAATTACTGAGTCATAGCAGATGCATAGTTAATACTGTACAACCAACACTTTTTTCCAGATTTTACCAATTTACACTCCATGAGAAGTGTATGAGAATTCGAGTTCCATTCTGGCTCTATATCCTTGCAAACACTTAGTATTAATAGTAAATCTTTTTCCTTTCAGCCATTCGGATGGGTACAGAGTGGCATTGCAATTTTAGCTTTAATTTGTATTTCCCTAATCACTAGTGAAGATGAATTCCTTTTGATATGTTTATTGACCTCTGGATGTTCTCTTTTTTGAAGTGCCCAAGTCTTTCATTTATGTTTCTATCGGATTGTCTGCCTTTTTCTTATTGATTTGTAAGAGTTCTTTATATATTCTAAGTATGAGTCTTTTGTTGATCATGTATACTTGCAAATATCTTCTTCCACTCTGGCTTACTTTTTCATCTCTTAATGATATTTTTTGATGAGCATAAATTATTTTAGTGTATGAAATCTGCATACTCCAAGATATTCTCCTGTGTTCTCTTCTGAAAACTTGCTTGTTTTTCCTTTTACATTTAAGTAAAGGTACTTAGTTGGAATTGATTTTTGTATATGGTGTGAGGAATTGATTTTTGTGTGTGGTGTAAGGATCCATCTGGAATTGCTTTTTGTATATGGTGTGAGGTAGATAAAGATTCATTGTTTTTCAATATGGATATCCAATTGATCCAGCACCAGTTTACTTCATTGTATAACATATTTTTTATTATAGAATTTCTATAATTACTTTGGGGGTTATTAGTGCTATATCAAATCAACACCATTTGGGGTAGTATATTAGTTTCCTAGGGCTGTCGTAATAAATTATTACAAACTTCGTGTCTTAAACAACAGAAATTTATTCTCTCACAGTTCTGGAAACTAGAAGGCCAAAATCAAGGTGTTGGCAGGGCAGGATTGGTTCCTTCTGAGGAGAATCTGTTCCATGTGTCTCTCCTATCTTCAGATTGTTGCCAGCAATCCTTGGCATTCCTTAGTTTGTAGATGCATCACTACAATCTCTGCCTCTGTCTTCAGATGACATTCTCCCTGTGTTTCTGTGTCCAAATTTCCCTGTTCTTGTAAGGACACCTGTCATTGGGGCCCACTGTAATCCAGTATGACCTCATCTTAACTTGATTATATCTGCGAAAACTCTATTCCCAAATAAGGTCACATTCACAGGTTCCAAGCAGACATGAATTTTAGGGGGACACTATTCAACTCAGTATAAGTAGCAATAAATAACATTAGTACCTATCACTCACTTTTTTTCACTATTAAAGGACAGTGTTGGTACTGAATATACCCTAAGAGGAGGCAGAATATCTGCTTACTCTGAAGCTGCCCAGCTAGGTAAACTTCATGATGGCAGAAGCCATTCTGCCCTCTGCCTCTTTCCATTAACTGTTGAGCGCCTAATGTCAAGAAGCACTTGATGCTTACCTCAAGCTATCCCTGTGCTGAGAACACAGACGCTAAACTCAATTCAAGAAGTTAGACCTTTTGAATATTTTCCTACTGTGACACTTAAGTAACTCTGCATCCTCATCCCAGATGATGATTTCCAGTTTGCTGGGCAGGTATGTGTTTAAGAACATACTTCAGGGTGGGGTCCAGCAGGACCGATGGTTAGAGGGCAGGGGCAGGAGGCTTAGTACGAATTTGTGAGACCGCAGCCCTTTCCCTGCTGTAGATCTTCATATACTTGATTGTTAGTTCAAAGTCAGGTTAGCTCTGGTTCATCAAGAGGGAGAAATTGTCTCTTTAAAATTCTTATTCTAGGGGCCGGCCCGGTGGCACAAGCTGTGGCAGCCCGGGGTTCGCAGGTTCGCATCCTGGGCGCACACTGCTTGTCACGCCATGCTGTGGCAGCGTCCCATATAAAGTAGAGGAAAATGGACACAGAAGTTAGCTCAGGGCCAATCTTCCTTGGCAAAAAAGAGGAGGATCAACATCGGATGTTAGCTCAGGGCTGATCTCCTGCACCAAGAAAAAAAAATTCTTATTCTAATCTTAGGGCATGCTGGTAGCATCAAAACTCTCAAAATATGAAATCTGACACACTGCAGTCAGATATTGGAATGACAGATATTTCTGAGTCCTTGGATCCAATCTTCAAATAGTATATGTGATTAAGACTGGTGTCTAATTAATTTTTTATGTCATTGTCAGCAGAGCATTGTGTGCATTTATTGGTCATTTTGTTATGTAGGCTGCACATACCTACATACATACTTTTATATCACATTTTGTGGTGTGTGCTGTAGTCCTGTGGTGGGTAGGGTCTGGAGGCGCATTTGAATTCTGTCAGATTGTTCACATCTGATGTTAGCATCTGATCCCAGCCATATTCCTGTTTCATCACTTCTAAGTCTGTCATTCTTTTATATCTGAAGGGTTGGTGGGATAAACCTTTTGTAATAAAAGCTGGCACTTCACTTTTAAGAAGCTCTGTTGATCCAAGAAAGAACTCCCTGGGCATCTCAGTGTAAAATTAAAGCAGTAAATCAAAATGTAATACGTACATAAGTGCCAGAATCTTTCCCTGTCTGTTTTATTTTTTAAATCATTTTGTGTTATTATTGTTGCATTTTATTGCATATCCAATGTTTGTAGCTTGTATAACCCATCAATTTATTCTCTCTCCCCACTTGTCCTTTGCACTTTATGAAATCAGAGGATTGGATTCTATTGTTTAATGAATTTAAATTTCAAAAAATTAATTTAGAACCGTGAAAAACAGGTTTAATTTTATTTCTAAAAGGGAAAGGTAATTTGAAACGCTTGCTATGGTTTATTAATATTAAAAACATAACCTGGATTACTTATAAAAATATTTTATAACCAGCAGGAATTTTCTAAAAACAGAGTTTTTTTTTCAATAAAATCTTTTGCTCTATTATGTTATCATTTGAAATACATTTAAAATCAACTGCTTGGGGAATTCCTCTTGACTGTATGGTGCAGGGAAAAACTAGTAAAATTGTACCCCATAATTCCGATGGAGTGACCACTCTGGAATTAGCCTCGGCATCTTCAGTGTCAGGTTTTCCTTGCTTCCAGTATTTTAAAGTGCCATTTTTTTCCACTGGCTTCTTTATGTTTTAGTAAACTCTCAAGGAGCATTGCCATTTTGCTCCACTGAGATTTTTTTAATAGTATTTCAAACATAACTCTTTTTCTCTCATTTTTCCTTTGTTTCTATTTGACTCTTTTAAATTTCTTGTATTCTTCATTCATTTGGGATGGTGCTATCATGATGCTGTTGAGAAGGAAGGTCAGGCCAGTGGAAGGCAGCATGCCCCAATGCAGTCATGTGTATCCAGTAGGGTCTGCTGCATTGCTCTTAGGTTCCTTGCATTATCAGTCAGCGTGGCATTTTTCCACTTCCTGTCCTCCTGATGACTCGCAAGCTTTGTTGCTCACACATTCCACAAGGTGTCTGTTCTCTATTTCACTGCTTTTGAAGCAGACAAAAGCGAGTTGACATATTATTACAAACTTTGAGTCCTCCTTGCACAGATTCTTTTTTCCATTCGTATAGTCAGCTCCGTGAGAGACTTATTCAGAGAAGCTCTGCTGAGAAAATGGCCTCAGCAGTTGACAACTCTCCAACTAGGATTCAT
Organism: Ceratotherium simum simum; assembly: GCF_057802395.1. Taxonomy (NCBI): domain Eukaryota; kingdom Metazoa; phylum Chordata; class Mammalia; order Perissodactyla; family Rhinocerotidae; genus Ceratotherium; species Ceratotherium simum. The sequence continues at coordinate 72,161,475 of NC_141903.1, read as the reverse complement.
TTTAGGTACTGAGAGTGGCACTCTGGAAGAGTATAATGCTCTCTGAAGTACCTGAGTTAATTTTCTGAGGTTGAGTTTTTTGCGTGTGGTCATCTGTGGTACTTGACGACTTGAGATGAGACATGACAATGGTGATGGTGTTCAGGAAGTCCCAGTGGGAAGAAATCCCCCTGTGCTGAGAACCCTGTGGGTGGGGCATGCCTGTAAATTTTTTCATTTTGATTCTCCTTATTGATAGCCACGAAAGTTTTCTAAAAGATACCTATAAGCATTTTTATATTGGAATTCTTGTTCCTTTTAGTGGCATTCATACATGCATATTTCATATGATGATTTTTTTAAATCCCACGTGGCCTCATGCCTCCCCATGCACCATAGCTTGCAATATGACAGTACTTCCATATCCTATGAACAGCTTCTATGCTTTTGTTGTGGGGAGAGATGAAAGAAAAATAAGAGATTTGTTGGTTTCTTAATATCGTTAAGTATACATTTAAGAATGACTTCTCATTCAGAAGTAACTATAGGAATGGACTGAATAGTAGATGATATTACTGAATAACTGTTAACTTTCTTAAGATGATAAGCTATTATGGTTATGTAGGAAAATGTCCTTATTTCTGGGAGTTGCATGCTAAATATTTATAAATGAAATATGATATCTGTGACTTACTTTCATGTGGCTCAGCTAAAACCAGAAAAACAAATGTCTGTATGTGTGTTATACACACATAGAAATAAAGCAAATGTAAGAGTGTTAAAAACCTGTGAATCTAGCGTATGAGTGTTCATGGTACTATTCTTGTAGCTTTTCTGTAGGTTCGAAAAATTTTTAAATGAGAATTTGAGGGATAGAAAAAATAACTATAAACAACTATTCTTCCCTGTAGGTTTCATTGGTTTGCTAATTTGATTAGATTAATTTGTTGTAGCATCAAACTAGTTGATATTTTAAATATTCCCTTAATATTGGATTCAGAAACATTTAAACATCTACCCATTAGTAAAGAAGTATATTTTTCTCTCATTGCTTTATGGATTTATGGATCCTAAAGTCCTGAGATCAGGAAGTTCCATCTTCCTTCTAGCAATGGTTGTAGGTGATACTTTTTGGCAGGAAAATAACTTCTAGCTGAGTACACACAGAAGAAAGGTTTCCTAGTGCACAGAAGTCATTAATTCTTTTTGTGTTCTGTCATTAAAAGTCCCCCTTGGCTATAGCAGCCCTATGTATATAGCCATTGTTATTGAATGGTTTCATCCCAGCTGTATGTGAGTTTCATGTGTCAGTTGATATTTAATGAGGAATATCTATGCCCCTCTTTTTTTTCTCCTTTGGTAAATTTTGGGAAAAAGAGATCTAGTTGTCCTGATTTTTCTGGTTTTCCTAATTATTATTATTCCATTATAATCCATCTTATCTCTCTAGACCAGGGTATTTAAATTGCTTCAAAGCCAAATCCAACAGCAAACGTGGACTGATGAGGGCACCCCATCTCTTCGAGAGCTTCGGTCAGTCTTGCTAGAATTTGCTTGCACCCACAGCCTAGAGAACTGCAGCACTACTGCCATGAAACTATTTGACGATTGGGTGGCATCCAATGGAACTCAAAGGTGACATGTGCTTCTACTCAAATGAACTCTCTTCCTCTTTACCATACTGAAACCAGGATCTTCTCATCCTGGGCCATAAATGTTATAAAACTGAGTGTTAATGTAGGTGAACTCTGTTTACCTGTGTTCTCAAACAAGACTGTTATTTTAAAATTGTAGCATAATACGTATAACATAAAATTTACTATCTTAATTTTTGAATGTACAATTCAGTAGTGTAAGTATATTCAAATTGTTGTACAGTGAATCTCCAGAACTTTTTTATCTTGCAAAACTGAAACTCTACCCAAACAACAACTCCCCATTTTCCTTCCCCCCAATCCCTGGCAACCACCATTCTACTTTCTGTTTTATGAGTTTTACTGCTCTAAATACCTCGTATAAGTGAAATCATACAATATTTGTCCTTTTGTGACTAGCTTATTTCACTTAACATAGTGTCCTTGAGGTGCATCCATGTTGTAGCATGTGTCAGAATTTCCTTCCTTTTTAAGGCAGAATAATCCATTGTATGTATATACCACATTCATCCACTGGTAGATATTTGGATTGCTTCCACCTTTGGCTCTTATGAATAACACTGCTATGGACATGGGTGTACAAATATCTCTTAGAGACTCTACTTTCACTTCTTTCAGATGTATACCCTGAAGTGGAATTGCTAGATCATATGATAGTTCTATTTTTAATTTTTTGAGGAACTGCCATACTGCTTTCAGTGGCTGCTCCAGTTTAATTCCCACCAACAGTGCACCAGGGTCCCAGTTTCTCCACATCCTCACCAACACTTGTTATTTTCTGGATTTTTTTTTTTTAATTTTATTTATTTTATTTTTTTCCCCCAAAGCCCCAGTAGATAGTTGTATGTCACAGCTGCACATCCTTCTAGTTGCTGTATGTGGGACGCGGCCTCAGCATGGCCGGACAAGCGGTGCATCGGTGCGCGCCCAGGATCCAAACCTGGGCCGCCAGCAGTGGAGCGCGTGCACTTAACCGCTAAGCCACGGGTCCTGCCCTATTTTCTGGATTTTTGATGGGAGCCATCCTAATGGGTGTGAGGTGTCAAACAAGTCTTTTAATTTAGGAATAAAGCAGAGCCGGTGGAGTTGGCAGTTAGTAGACATGTTTTTGATGATGATTGGTTCTCTCCAGGTTCCTTACTGAGTGTTATAGAAAAAGGTTCAAGCGTCAGATGAAGAGTTGGGGTGGTGGATTTGGATAACCTGTTGAGGTCCTTTCCAGCTCTGAAATCTTAATAAAGGCACAAAACTGTGCCTCTTCCCCTCTTCCCCCCCACCGCCCCGCCCCAACATTTGCTGCTATATGTCTATCCTGGAACTTATCACACTGTGTTATAATGTGTACATTTATTGTTCTGTACTTTGTGATCGCCTGTGAGTTCCTAGGGGGCAGAGACTGTCTCACTCCTCTTCCCTCCCCAGCATCCAGCCAGTTGCCTGCCTAGTTCTTTATGGGTGCTTAGTGAATAATTATTGTACTAAATTGAATAGATATTCTTTAGAGTCATACCACTAGGAAAGTGGCAGCCACTGAATTAAAAATTTTCTTGATTATTAGTTATACAGTAAAAACTCTTCTAATTATTACTTCCTTTGACCCCAAAAACACCACCACTAGTCAATTCCTTGCCTTTGTATTTAGGATTTTCTGTTGTTCTCATGTTTGACCACCTCTCTTACAGCCTACCTACTGATGTCATGACTACTGTGTTCAAAGTTGGAGCAAAAACTGAACGAGGCTGGTTATTCCTCTTAAGCAAGTACATCTCTATAGGCTCTGAAGCAGAGAAAAATAAAATACTTGAAGCTCTTGCCAGCTCAGAGGATGTACGGAAACTTTACTGGTATGAAACTACCCAAGGAATATGATATATAGAAACCAAAAGCATAAAAGCATTGTGCTCCTAGGGTGGGAAGCTCATTTTCTCTGGGATCTTTCTTTCCCTTCCTTTACTCCCAGGCCAGACCTGACTTGAACTGTGCGGCGAGGAGCCCGCAGGTGCTGGGCTTCATCTCAGGGACTGGACCTGTTCAAATAGGAAGAAAGTGCTCTGCTCAAAAGAGGTTGAGAGATGCCAAGAATCACCACCAGCTTCTACTTTCTTCTTAAAAACTCCTTCATCCCCTTGGCACATTGTCTTTAATTCCACAGTCAGTGCTTCATTCGTTTTGGTCAAAGCATTGCTCTGTCTAAGCTGTCATAGGTGTCATTTTGAAAATGCAGACGCTTCAGAAAAAGGTAACATGTAAAAGCTTACAGGTTGTGCCTTCATTTGAATTTGTCAGACTTTTCCTTCTTAATATTCAGCTTATGAAGGCCTGGAAATGGGAGTTTCACATGGGGAAAGAAGGGCAGTAAGTAGGGCCTCCTGACAGGAAGAACACTCAGTGGTGGGGAAGAGGGGCTGTAAGTAGCCAAGAGAACTATGAAAGTATCTTGAACGTCAACACCGGGAAGGGGAGAGGGAAGCACTTGGGTCTCATTGCTTCTCTTGTATCATTTTGCTCAGATAAGTCCTAATAGTGTCCCAGAGATGTCCTTAGCACTTGCCCAGACCCACTTTCCAAAGAATACACTGTAAATAGGCATTTTCTTTAAAGTAGTAGCCAGCCTCTGACTCAAGCAAATAGAGAAAAGTTTTTGTTTTTAAATTAGTAGTAATTTATTTTAAACTAGTAATACACTAATAAATTCCCATTATAAAGTATTTTAACAGCACCTAGGAAAATGGAATAAAATGTGAAAGTATCTCACATATGATCCGTTCTTACTCTCTCTCCTAAGTGTCAGTCCTGGTCTGTATATTTATATACATAAACATAGGTTTATACTACACCCAATGTTTTGTGATGTTCTTTTTAGTGAATGATCAGTCTTTGAGATTTGCTGTGTCAGTTCATAAAGCCTACTTCATTTGTTTTTATGGCTGCATGGTATTCCATAGTATGGCTCTATCATTATTTAACCCATCACATCTTGATGGACGTTTGGGTTTTTCACCTGTTAAAAATACTGCTGCATTCTTTTTAGGGTTTGTGTTTTCTCACTATAAGCAGATATTATAGCATAGTAGATGAGACCTGCTTATGTTCGAATGCCAGGCTTTAGTATTTGTTAGCTGTGAAACTGGGCGATTACATAACCTCAGTTTCTTAAGCTATAAAATGAGGATAGGTAATAATTATTTCAAGCATTGTTATGTCAAGAATTTAGAACATTATCTAGTACATGTGAAGTATCAATAAATGTTAACTGTTAATATTAAGAGTATATTCAAAAATGTATCTTCATTTGCACATCATTCAAACAGCCCAGTTTTTTAAGAGAGATAATATACCTGCCTACTCAAATCAAATAAGGTTTTTAACAGAAAAAAACACCAGTCTTCAGAATTATAATAAATTCTACCAGAATTTATTTCCTAAATGTACTTACTCCATCAAGAACTATTCATGATTATGTGACAGTATATGTATGTTCCTTTCTCATTAGTGAGCTCTTCCTTCATGTAAAAAAATGACGTTTTCAATCTATTGATTAATCTTAGACTAATGCAAAACTTGTATCCCTTGAATTGCTATAGAGATTTAATTAAGAGACCAATACTAATTTAAGTTCAATCATCTCATCATGAATAACTATTTTGGAAGCTAAATATGCTTTGCTCTTCAGGTTAATGAAAACTAGCCTCAATGGAGATATCATCCGAACACAAAAGCTGTCATTTGTCATTAGAACAGTGGGCCGACGTTTTCCTGGACACTTACTGGTGTGGGATTTTGTCAAAGAGAACTGGAATAAGCTTGTACAGAAGTAAGTTTCTCAGAGGATTAGTAGCTTTTAGTATTCTCAGGCTCTGCATTTGAAAAAAGTTCCCAATGTTGTATTGGTGGTTTACAGGAGTTACAATTTGCTGTAGGAGGAAAAGTGCTTCAGTGATAGTTTAACTGAAACACCCAGAAATTTTTACTTCAGTAAACATGATTCCATAACGTGAGTCATTTAACAGTGGTGTTCCATTTGAGTACTGATCAAGCCAGCCATGCCTGACACCAGCTCACTGAGCTCAGCATGGCCACGGACTGTTTCAAAATAGCTGCGTAGTTTTGCATGTTCAAAAATACCTCGTCATTGCGAAGGGATTGGTTAAGAACCCACTCCTAGCTAGATAGCACATCTAGATTTCTTTCTTTTAAAGCAATAATGACATTTCTGGGTGTATAGGATGTGATTTTTGAGTAGATTAAATGGATTAGTAATTTATTGGCATATCCCTAACTCCTGCCTTTTTCTGCCCACCTTTCCTTCTCACGGGCAGTACGTGTGTAGGACTGCTCTTGATTGACTGAGAGGCAGTTCCCAGGAGCACGACTCTACTCTGCCTTTGGCATGTGTAGCTTACAGTAAAGCATTTCCTTTGCAGTCAGGAACTTTGCTTACCAGCAGCTGCCACATTTTTTTGTCTTTTTGTGCTTGTGTTTGTGTTTCTTCAGGTTCCATCTGGGGTCCTATACCATGCAAAGTATTGTTGCCGGGTCAACTCACCTGTTTTCAACAAAGGCACACTTGTCTGAGGTTGGTTGTATAAAATGTGCTAGTAGGGAGACTGGGTAACCCTTTCCCCTCAGACTGCTCAGTTTAAGTCAGCTGGTGGCTTCTCCTGCCAGTTCCTATACCTTCTCTCTGTCTGCCTTCATCAATACTAAGATTCTGCATTGAGATTACTTCTAAAGGATGGATATATAGCAATGAGGAAAAATTCTGGTGAGGATTCCATTCTCAACAATATTACCTTGTCTTCCTGACACAAATAATTTTTTTAAATTAAGACCAGCATATGCCAGGTTTCTTTTTAAGTGGTAATAAAATCGTTTTGTAGATTTCCATTCAAAGGGCAAAATTGGGCACCAAACCTAACTTTAGACTCTGATTCATTATTTTTTTCTATTTTAAATTTGAAAAATTCATCCTCGTGGGAGTAAGGGGAATTCATTCTTAAAATTACTTCAGATTTTACTATACTTGATCAGGGACTCGATGTAAATACCTCGAATATTAAAGTACTTGTTTCTGCTTCTTTCAAGACATCAGCACAGCCATCACTGACTTAAAGCTCATTTGAAAAGGATATTCAGAGTTACCTGAGATTTACTGTTCTGTTCTTCTTTTGAAATACTTCTGTGTGCAACTTACAGGTCCGGGCATTCTTTGAAAATCAGTCAGAGGCAACCTTTCGGCTGCGCTGTGTCCAGGAGGCTTTGGAGGTCATTCAGTTGAATATCCAGTGGATGGAGAAGAACCTTAAAACTCTGACGCAGTGGCTGTAGCACACACCCCGCACGTCCTCTTGTCGCCCATTCAGAGAGCTTGTGGACTTGGGCTCTGCTGCTTTTGCAAAAGCCCAGGTGAAGCCAGGATCGCTGCCGAGTTGCTTGCACTCTCAGGAGTTCTAGTTAGCTCAGGGCCCGCCTGTGTGTTTCATCTGTCCTGTCTGAAACGTCTTTGGGCAGTATGTAATTATTTATTACAAAATTATCTTCACCTATATGCCAACCATCTACAAAAACAATGAGTAATTTTTCTACTTTGAAGATACTCAAATGGGGAAAAAATCTGTTTTGGGATTCTATTCTATTTGTCAGTATCTGGAAAGTACTGACAATGTGAAACAAGAAAAGATCTCCCATAGGAGCCACCAACTGTGCAGGCTGCTGGTTTGTCAGCCATTTGTTGCTTCTTGTTGATAGATGTTATATGAATGTGGTACAAAGTTAGCTTCAAAATGTATGGTGATGAGGTCGATGAAGCACGCAGCGGTAGAGAACTGATCTCAGGTGTGCAGATCTACTTTGGGGGTTTTGATTAATCCTTTATTTTCTGCAAAAGTTTAAATAAGATCTTCAACTGTTATATTGTTTTCTGCTGAATAGCCAGGTGCTACAGAATTTTTAAATTTTTGTTGTATTAAAAAGCTAAATAGCAAGGCCAAAAGATTACATTTTCCAAATATTTAACATTTTCTTTTTCATCTGTTAGGAAAACATTTCAATCTGAGTTAGCTTTAATTATCTTATTCATGAATTACAATATTCTCCAAATGAGTACACCTTTATCACTCCCTACCCTAGATACACCTTATGTTATAAATAAGTTTTTTTTACATTTATGGCAAGCATTTTGTTAAGACTGGTGTGTTTTATCATGACTATCACTATTGCTAAGCATACAGTTTGTTTAAGTTGCCTTTTGGCATGATAGATCATGGACACTTTCTCTCTGAATCATACCCATGGGTGGATTTTCGTTTTATATGATAGAGTAGCATATTAGAAGCATATTTTAGAATAGGGCCTTTGAGAAATTCACCCTTTTTGTTTGAAGTTCACCATAGTACCTTAAAGAAATAAAGGGAATGTGGGATAGGAGTAACTTGATTCAGGTTTAATATGGTGGGCTTTGAATTTTTTCTACTATCAAAAACAGTACTTTTCTTTAGTTAAAAAATTATAGTTTTCTTTTATCATGGCCAAACTAACAGATTAAAAGGAATGGCCAAGGCAAGAAAGAAAGTAAAATGAGGGAAGATATCCAAAACTGTATGGCATTTTTACTCCTTCTGAAGGAGAAATACTGTACTTGAACTTTTTGAGCTATGCAGACTTATACCTAGATTGTTGTGTTTCTTTGATTGTTAGGAGAAAAGCTTTCTTCCTAATAATTCTTGAGTACTTTATATTTTGTTTGAAAACATCTTTTATGTACATAAAAAGGGTAGTTACCCATTTGCAAGCACTTATAACACTCCATAGAATCAGGCAATGGGAAAGGTCACCTTTTTGTATTCAGTAGGTGTAAAGTGAGAATATGTGGGATTGTGTACAAAATTATATTTTATTTTATGAAAATATTTTTATATAACAAAATTTAAAAGGGTGGTAAGCTAAAAGATAGCCTTCTTTGTTACTAGTGTGTTTTCCCCCAATTTAGTCTTTTCTAAACAACGTTTCTCTGTTTTAGAGCAGAAAATATTATATCCTGAGAATCACAGAATCATCTAAAGATGTCTTATTGAAACTGGGGAGATTATAGGTCTTTATTCCTCTTGTGCTTCAGTAAATGAATGATTATTTAGTTGATATTGAAAGTTAGTGTGTTTTTATATTTTTAGAGTGGGAACAAATACTAAACTTTTGAAGGGTTTTTTGTTGCTGGTTTTTTACCATGTTATATTACTAAATTCCACTTTGATACAGAGTTTAAATTTTGCTACTTCTCAAAATTAGTTAAGATTCTTCACTTTTACCTGCCCATATTTACATTGCTCCTGTGATGTATGTCGACTCTGTATACGGCAAATCTTGTCTCAAATCACATCATTTTTTCCTGTGAGTGTGTATGTGGAGGGTGGAGTGGGGGATGTTGTTATAAGTAAAACCTTTCCAAAACATGGGCTACAAAAAAGGTAGCTCGTTATCCATTGCTATCTGTGTACTCAAAAGCCGTTCATTCCCCTGGTACCCTACTATTTGCAGCTTTATTTATAGGCTTCACCTCAAGTATTTGTAGTTTTAGTAGGCGTTACCTCAAATTTTCCCACAGAATTCCATAATTTGCAATGTTACGCTAACCCATCTACATGGGACTTCTAAAAGCTAACCCAGGACAGGACTATATGATTAAATAATAACTAGAACATGTGTATAATAAGTATAATTGCAGCTTTTGAAGTTTTTCTCCCCAAAACTTGATTGTAGCCACTGTATTTGTGAGAACTCACATAGATTGAAGCATAGCAGTCACAGTATGCTTTTTTATATAAGCACATAGATCCACGACACAATTAGGTACTTATGTGACACGCATTATATTCACTGCAGAGACTGTCTTCTTGAATGTAGTTTAAAAGGCACGTCACACTAGATTACTAGGAAAGATGGGATTGGAAATCGGGAATTGTAGAGGAAAAGCTTGTGCTTTGGAGGTCAGGAAAGCTATGAAAGTAGAAACCTAAGGAGTCCAGTTTGTTCTGTTAATATCTAGTGATTAGCTTCATTAAACTGCAAGTAGTGTCAGCTTCCACCATAAGCTTGGGCCTTCCTCCATCTTGTTGTATCTAAGTCTCTCTAAGTGAAATTGTGTGGTTTGCCATTTCGGTGTTCATGAACTTTCTTACTATCGCAGGTTCTACTTACTCTTTATCCTTTGCCATTCATGTTTTCATGTTATTGTACTCTAGCCACTGTAGGAACAAAGGAGCTATCAGAAGAGTCCTGGGTACGCAGAGGGTGTCAGCTGCCTCAGCCTCACTGGGTACAGAGCAGAAACCTTTCTGAGTATTGGAAAGTAGGAAATGAAAGTCGAGTGCTGAGTTGGTTGGATTACTGATAGCCTGTTATTGAGTTGGATTTTAAGAGTCTACTCAGACTAAAGCACCGGGAACAATAGTCTGCAGTCAGCTTGCTGAACCTTCACATAATCCCCATGCTTTTCATGGGGCTGCAGGGAAGGTGCATGTGTCTCAGGAGAGGTGTCATCACCAAGGACAGCAGTTCCTGAGCTGAGTTTGCAAAACTGGACCTGAATTTCATAGGTATGATGTAGCTCTTCTTCCATCCTTTGCCTTTGTTGTTTTTGTTTTTATTGGAATTAACTCTCTTTTTAAAGAGCTTCCTCCTCACCACCCCGCCCACACACACCCCTCTGTTTGTACTTTTCAAAACTAAGGTATATATTTTTGCTGTTTTTTGCATTCTTTTACTTTATATTTCATTCTCTGCATTGGCAACTAAGTACCAAATGAAAAGCGGAGGTCCGAACGTATAACTCTCCTCTCTCCCTTTCCCTCATTGCCTGCATGGGCAGTAGCTCATACAGTTGTTGATTGATTTCTTTGTGTGACTTTTTGGGGCTGTATACTTAAAAAATGTACAGATATGTTTTTATATTTTCATTTTGTCTATTTTTTCCTGATTAAAACAGAAATATTTTCCTATGAAAATCTCATTTGCCCTTCCCATATTGCCTGTGTGGGCAACAGCTACAGAGTAGTTATTTGATTTCCTTTTTTGGAAGGAGATGGTGATATTGGGAGGAGAGGGGAGTATGTTCTTTTAAAAATGTATACAAATGTGTTTGCTGCTATTTTGTGGTTGGCGTTTCATTTTGTACTTCCCTCATCCTTCTCGTGGGTATGTAGATATCTAATGAACCATGGAGGTCCCATTACCCTTCTCTTCATTGCCTGTGTGGACATGAACTAATGGAGGAGTTGTAGTTGCTGTTGTTTTGATCTAGTCTTGAAGGCAGAGGGTTGTATATCGTTCTTGAAAGTGTATATAAATGTTATGCTACTTTTTTATATTTCATTTTATACATGCTTCTTTGTGTGGATGGATGCATAGGTACTTAATGAAAATTGAAGTTCAGAGTATGACAGATCTCCTCTTTTCCCTTTTCCTTATTGCCTCTTTGGGCAATAGCTAGTAGAGTAGTTTGTTTTGTTTTGTGGGGTGGGAGAGAGTGGGGTATGTACTCAATGTATATAAATAAATTTTCTACTACTTTGTATTACTAATTCATTTCGTGCTCTGTCCTTCTCATAGGACGTGGAAGTACCTAATGAATGAGACGTGGAGGTCCGGATGTATGACAATCTCCTCTTGTCCCCTTCCCTTATTGCCTCTGTGGGCAATGGCTAGTAGAGTAGTTGATTAGTTTCAGGGGCTCTTTTGTGGGTATTGGGTAAATACTTTTTAAGTGTATATACATGTTTTTACTTCCTTATTATAGTATTTAGTTGGATACCCAGTCCTTCACTTGGACATGTAGGTTCCTAATGAACCATGGAGTTCTGGGTATACAGCAGTCTCCTCTTCTCCTTTTCCCTTTTTATCTATGTAGGCAATAATTTTAAAGTAGTTTGGGTTTTTCAAAGTTTTGGGGGGTAGGATATATACTTTTGGAAACTGTATATATGATGTTTATTACTACATTGTGTTATTCCATTTTGTACCCCGTCCCGAGCTTGGACGTGTAGGTACCTAACGAGACGTGGAGGTCCGGATGTATGAACATCTCCTCTTTTCCCCTTTCCATGTTGCCTCTGTGGGCAATAGTTTGAGAGTAGTCTAGATTATTTTCTACTCTACCACTGCCTCCCCTGGGAAGGTGGGGATATGTACTTTATAAAATGTATATAAATGTTTTTGTTCCTTTTATCTGTTACTTCATTTTGTACCTAGACCTTTCCATTTCATTAGGTACCTGATGAAAATTAAGGTACATTCTATGAAAAAAATCTCCTCTTCTCCCTTCCCTTATTGCCTGTCTGGGCAATGGCTGGTAGCGTAGTTGTTTAGAGATTTTTTTTTTGGCAGGCTGGTGGGGGACTTCTGGGTTTGCATTTTTTAAAATGTATATAAATGTTTACTGCTTTTTTTGTTCTTTCACTCCAAACCCAATTTTTTGTTTGGACTTGCAGATATCCACTGTAATGCAGAAGCCTATGTCCAGAGGTGTCATCAGTCTTTTCTTCCTTTCCCTGTAGCCTGTGTATGTGGGCAGTACTATGAGAGTGCTATAGGGCTTGGTTTTTTGTTTTTTGTTTTTGAGATTTTTAATGGGGAATGGGCTTGACAAGACATGTAATTTTTTAAATTTATATAAATGTTTTTGCCTCTTTTTGGTGTTCACTTCATTTTGAATCTAGTCCTTTGCATGGCTATTTAGGTACTTAGGTATTCAGGTAATGAAAGTTGAGATTGAGTCTATGAAAAATCCCCCCTACTCCCCTTTCCTTATTGCCTGGTGGGCAATAGTAGAAGAGTAGATGTTTAGGGTTTTTTTTGAGGGGTGGGGGTGGGGGGAGATTTGGGTGTATATATATGTATATTTTGTTTTTTTTAATGTAGATAAATGTTTGCTACATTTTGTGTATTATTTCACTTAGTACCCAGTCCTTTTCTGGGACTTGTAGGTGCATAATGAAACATGGAGGTCCAGATGTATGATAAATCTCCACTGCTCCCCTTCCCTCACTGCCTGCGTGGGCAATAGTTTTATAATCTGGGGTTTTTTGGGGGGGTGAATTATTTGGGTGGGTAGTGGTTAGGGGAAAAGGACAGGGTATAAACTTTTAAAAAAATGTATATAAATGTTTTCATGTTACTGATTTTGTACCTAGTCCTTTGCGTGGATGTATAGGTAACGAATGAAAATCGAGGATGAGTGTGTGACAGGTCTCCCCTTCTCCCCTCCCCTTGTTGCCTGTGTAGGCAACAGCGAGTAGAATAGTTGTGTGTTGTTTACTTACTTGTTTGTTTTGAAGGGATTTGTATCTTTGGCAAGGGAATATTCTTAATACCTATAAATATGTTTTTATTTCTTTGTTATTTCCTTTTGTGTTTAGTCCTTTGTGTGGCTATGTAGGGACCTAATGAAACTTGAGTTTCATAAGTTGACAGATCACTTCTTCCTTTCCTACCTATTTCCTCATTTAGCAGTAGCTAGTATAGTTGTTGTTTTGTGGTTATTTTGTTTTATTTTCTAGGATATATGCCTTTAAAGATGTAAAAATATATACGCACATATATAATTTCCTTCTTTTTTTTTCCATTATTTTTCTTTAATACTTAGTCCTTTGCAGGGCTCTGAATGTATCTAATAAAAATAAAGTCCCACCAAATCCGTGCCATCTGACTTGAAGGTGTGGCATTGTGGTGGTGTAACTAATGGCAACAGACGTAGCAAATAAGTTGGGAGAAGACACTGGATATGGTTGAGTTGTGAAAGCTAATCAGATCCAGCATTTCTTATGTTGATTCAAACTGAATGAAATGGTAAGAAGGGCCCTGTTCTTTGGAAATCCCAGAAAAGTAAGAGGACAATACTAAGTAAAACTGTGTTTAAAGTTCATTGCTGATTAATCTTTCAGTAGCTGGACAGCCAGACAAGTGCTGCCTAGAACCCAGTTGAAGACCCTTGAGAGTAGCTTCTTTTTTGAGGCCTAGATTTCTGCTTCACCTACAGAAGTCTGTTGCAATTCCATCAATAGCATATCCTTGTGTACTCAGTAGAAATTATTTTGATTTTTGGAATGAACCTTTGGAGTTATTGCCATGGTTCTAGTGAAGGACAACATGGGCCTAGAAACTAACCCAAAAAGAATTTGGGAGACAAGCCTTTTTTATCTTTCAACACTCACATATGGTAGGGCAAGCTGGCCCTTTCCTACCCAGGGCTCCTCTGTGTGGCTGCGTGTCTCTCCTCAGTTCTCCATTAGCTGGACCATTCCTGTTCTTTTTCCTTTTTGTCTTCAGTCCCTGCATTGTTAGATATTGTCTTCAAGTGCACTCAAAACTGTAAGCCAGTGTTGCCTCATTAGCTGTATTTTTTGCATGCATTTCATGTATCCAGACCTGTATGTTCGCTTTCAGCATTTTTAAATCATATTTCACATCGACTCTTCATCCACCACATGGTAACTGTTATGACTTCATGTCTGTCTGTATCAAAGAAAATGCGTGTGTAAAATCCATCCCTCCTTCCCTCCATTCCTTCCTTTGAGCTTCTGAGCATTATTTGTTTGTTCTGCAGTTTATAATGAATATAATGCTGAAGATTTGCTGTATTATTATTATTATTTTATTTTATGTGTTAGAAACATTGAGTGATAGGACTCCTAGAAAATTTGCAAAGAGATGTTATTTACCATATCAAACTCTCAGGTTCTAGTGTTGAAAAATTAGCCTATACTTTACTGCTACTTATTCCTGCTGCTGTAGAGAAAACAAAAGTTTATTCATGACACATTTAACTTTGATCGTAAATAAAAGAAGAGGAAGCACCTTTTTGGAGTTAGTCATGGTAGTCATTAGTGATATTTCTGAACAGTTCTTCATTTGAAGTACTTCAAAGGAAGTAAAGGTCATGGCTTAGCTGAACAAAACGCTCCAGAAGTTGAACAGTATAAACCATCAGTACAATGATACACTCGTGTGTGTGTGTATATAAAATGAGAATTACAGCATAATTGGAGCATTTGCATTAATCAGCAAACTCACTTCGAGACAAAGCTCAGTCTTACAGCTTTCTTGATTAAAGCCAACTGTTCCATGTTGCTGTGAAGAATACTCTCTTTCAAACACTTTGGAAAGTAGTTACTTGGGTACTGTAAGGGTATTACGTTTTTGTATTTAAACACCTATAGAGATCTCCAATTCCTTGAATCTGAGCTTATGGGTGGAATTCTAAATTTGTATCATAATCTGTCTTTTGTGGAAGATTTTGAAAATAGTATGTGTATATATAATATTATATATGCAAGTTGTGTTGTGTCACTTGTAAAGGGAAAAGGCTTATTTTTCTTTATACTTTAATTTGTTTTGCGTATGACCAGCACTGACTGAAAGGCATGTGTAACTGCAAACACTGTTGCTTTTTTTTTTGTGAAATGAAAATAAAAGTATTTAAATATAAATATTGTGTGGACTATTTGGATGAAAAAAATTACATATATAAAGTGGTATACCATCTCAGATTACAGGCTCTACCAGGACAGCAGCCATATTCATTGTCTTCCATAACTTGTTTCCTACCTCGTTGGACCCCAGGATCCTCACTGCATGTAACTCCTGGTTTCTCAGTCTCACACTGTTGACACTGGGGGCTGTCCTGTGTGTTGTGTGGTGATTAGTGTTAATGCAAATAGCAACTAGATGCCAGTAGCAACTCCCTCACCCCCAGTGTTGACAACCAAACTGTCTCTAGACATTGCCAAATGTCCCCTGGGGTGGAGGTGGGCATTAAAACTTTCAGCAGATGCATGCAGCAGTAGGCTCAGTAACAGTTACATGAACTCCATCTAGGGCAATTATGTGCTTTTTAGACTGAAGTGATTCTTGTAAACACTCATGTCACCTGAGTAGCCAATTGACACAGTAATAATTCGGTATCTAAATCAGTATGAGACGTAACTTCTATGCCAATGAAACCAAGGAACACTCCTTATCTTAATTTGAAGGTGAAAGGACATTGGATGTTATCAGGGAACACCTCTTACCTTGGTTCACATATAATTGGAATGTGAGTGCACAGCTTTTTTTGAGGGACACTGCCACAGTTAACATTCCTGGTCAGGTCTACAAAAGGAGCTTCTTCTATCCTCATGAGTAGTCTTGAGGGAGAATTGAGAATTTCTTAGGCTTCCAGCTGTGGAAACTAGAACCAGTGTTCTTTTATAGTAGTTATTAGGGCTTAAAGTTGGGCATTTTAGGGTAAATACAGTGCCTCTTAATCCCCTACTCAAAACCCTGTTTCTGGGGACACAAAACAGCCTTGAAGCCATACTCTTAAAATCTCTTATGGTGATCATTAATGATATATTGGGGAAATGCTCCTAGGGATTGTTTTGATCAAAAGCTTCTGGTTAAATTTTTGATACCTTTTTATTCATGGAAATCTTCAGTAAATAATTGAACTAAAACTCATAAATAAACCCATTATAAAACCCATTATAAATGTAGAAGAGAAAACTTTGATTCCAGTGGACTTTTTGGATGGAGAGTAATAAACCATTTTCTATCTTTCAAAATCGTTTTTAGAATTCATGGCACAGAAGAATTTGATTTGGTTATATTTTCTTTTTGTTTTACTTCTTCAAGTCTTACCATAAAGCCCTTCCCCCGAGTGCATTCACAAAAGCATCCAGTGCTTACTAAAACTTGTGTGCGCGTTGAACCATTGACTTACATGCTATACAGGGGTGTTATTACCAGAGAGCAAAAACATACTTCTAAATTATTGTTACAGCCCACCCTCTAGATCCAATCATTGCTAATATGTTTCCAAGGCTTTGTGCTCATTCTTCGTTTTTATTATTTTTCTTCATGGATGGATGTCCAGTCAACTGGCCAAAGTCCAGTTGAGGATTAATGCTTTTCGGGGACCCCTGTGATTTCTGTTGATGACCGAGCTGAATTATAATCAGGATTTGCTTACATATATAGTAACTTTCGTTCTTGCTTTCCCACTCATTTTTATAAAGGAAGAACATAATATAATAACATAATAAAATAACCTAATAGAGTTGTCAAAGTCAGCAATGCTGCCAAAGCTGAACTGTGGATGAGCAGGCAGCACCAGGAGCAATCATCTGAAAGGAAGTCAGGGGAAATACAAGAGGCCGAATCAGCTTAGGAAAGGCTATTTAGGGGAGTCAGTGTGCTGCGTGTTCAAGTGTCATCTGTACACAAGCCACATGTGGGAAATTGGCAGCCCTTTTGTTGGAAGTTTTCTGATGCTGTCGCTCTTCTCCTCTGAGGATAGAGCTGACGAGATCCCTGAGGGCTTCATCAGGTTGCACATTGGCTGCCCTGTGGGCTTAGTGGCTGTTTACATCTTCATTTTCTTTGCCTCCCAGGCTTTTGTAATTTTTAATTTGAGAAAAATTTTTGGAATATTACTATTATCACATGTTTTGAAAGGTGATGATTTCTAGAAATTTAAAGTACTTGAAAGGCTGTGGAACTTAGACTGACATCAGTTAGGACTGGAACTGATTCCTGGTTCAATTATTTTCCACTTGTTACTTATTTCCTATTAGCCTCATTTTTCTCCATTAATAAAATAAGAATACTACCTACCTTGCGTGGTCATTGGCATGACATACAAAACCTGTAAAGTGCCTAGCACAGTGCCTGGGACAGTCAATATTGACTGCTATTGTTAAAACTGCCGGCTGCTGTCTGAAGTATATGGATGTTAATGCCCTCCACTTACAGATGGAAATGAGTTTTTTAAATTGAGTAATGTTATATAACTTAGCAGTTAGGAAATTAGAGAAACAATTACAGTCTAATCCTCTTTTTATAAATTTAACCCTTAAATTTGCAAAGATGTCATTTGTTTGAGAGGCATTGTAGTACATTTAAAAAAGCATGAAGTTATATAGGTTTCACAACTGAAATAATATCCTGTCACTGAATTTCGTTAATTATAAATAAGTACAAAATAAAATCCTGACTGTTGGCAAATCTGCAATGGGGATAATAATATCTACTTTTCAGTAATAACATGAGGCACGGATATATGGGAAAGCAGACCTAGTGCTTCATAGGTGCTCAATAAATATTCCTTTCCTTTCCTTTCTCTCAATTTATTTGCCTTAATAATGCAAAAGAATCAAGCATGCCCACGTCTCAATTCTAGCTAGACAACGTTGTACACGACTAGGGCATGACACAGAGAAACTGGCCAAATGTTTTAGGATTTCTGTTAGTGCTAGAAGGAACATTCCATATGACCTAGTCTAACTCCCTCATTTTACAGATAAAGGGCACCAGAGGTTATGCCTTAGCTAAGACTCCCATAATATAACATTACATGTTAAATTTGTATATGTGTTTGTAGCATTAGAAAGAGTTTGTATGTATCACCTTTGAGACAAATGATGTGCAATTGCCTGTGGGTTACTGTTTCCTTGGATTAGAGTATTAGAATTTACTATTGATAGTGGTGTTTCATTATTTTAATGTGGAATGTGGAGCTAGATTAAACTATCCTAGTATTTTAACTTTTAAACCTGATGTTGTGAACTATCCATATATCATGATCTCAAAAGAGTAGCCCTTTTTTGTATGTTTAAACTGAGTTGCATTGAAGTAACCTCTCGGGTGGAAGGTACTAATGTCAGGGAGGTTCAGATAGACTTCTGTCACCCACAAAGGGAAATCAGGGAGGAGGGGGCCTGCTTAACAGTGGTGAGGTGCCAAGTGCCATAATGGTTGATGGCCTGGATGGAAGCAACACAAATATTAGCCTCACCAACTACAGGTAGAAGGTGCAAGTGAACCATTTTCCTAAAGTAGTTTGAAGTCAGCCTGAGGCAGGCCTCCCGTCTGCAGGTGGGCCATAGAATCCTAGACCGTGGCTGGACTGCTGTCCTTTCCTACTTTTCAACAGACCTCCTTCTGTTGTCAGAAGGACAGGAACTTCTGAAAGTTTACAGTCATGGGAAAAGAGACAACATTAAAACAAAGAATTTTAGGGCTGGCCCAGTGGCATAGTAGTTAGGTTGACACATTGCTTCGGCAGCCCAGGGTTCACAGGTTCGGATCCTGGGTGTGGACCTACGCACTGCTCCACGAGCCATGCTGTGGCAGTGTCCCACATATAAAGTAGAGGAAGATGGACACAGATATTAGCTCAGGGCCAATCTTTCTCAGCAAAAAGAGGAGGATTGGCAACAGATGTTAGCTCAGGGCTAATCTTCCTCACCAAACAAACAAACAAATAAATAAATAAATAAAAAGAATTTTAAAATCATCTATTTCAAGTACTTTGCCTTCTTTTGAGGGAGACATAACCAGGATGTCAGTTGGCCCTCCTCTGCCCTGTGTCCATGCCTACAGTCTCTTTTCTGCCTTGAGCAAACCTGGGCTCAGAACCCAGCACCTCCTCCCACAAAACCCACGACAGCCAAAGCATTACTGAGCTATGTAGGTTCCCCCAAGATTCCGTAGGGGACAGTCTGAGAAGGAAGTTACTCTCACGTGCCACAACAAACAGCTTCATCCTCACTTGATATTTCACTTCTCCAGAGCCTCTCCTTTACCTTGCCGTTTCTGGGGGATCTTTTCACCTACCTTCTTTATTGAAAGTGCACACACACAGGCCTTGCTGACTGCTCACTCCTGCTCCTAGACATCCCCCTGAACTTGAAATGTCTCTCTCCTCTGTGGCATTGTGCCTCAGCACCTACACCCAGATGCACACAGCCGAGGACAGCGGGAGCTCAGTGAGACTAATGGCCTGTAGTTAGAAGCTGGCCCCACGATTTAGAGGAACTGTGGCCTTTCACTATACTCCTTGGAGTCTCACCACTTACTCCAAGCAGCTTATCAACTATTTATTTCAAACAAACACATTGTTCTCGTAAAAAGAAAGTTGACCTCTTTAGATTGGCAACTGATTTCTTCCTAACTATGTTTTTCTAGGCTAATATGAAAATTGGCTTGTAATATCTGAGCACGTTCTGACGTTGGGTGAGAGAAAGCAGCCATAAATTGAACTGGTAGAAGAAGGAAGCCAGGCCATACTTTAAAAGTGTCTTTCGTGGGTCATTCATTCAATAAATATTTGTAATCATCTACTATGCACCAGGGCCTGTGTTAGGTGGGTACATGAGGCTTGACTCTGTAATGTGAGCAGCTGGCTCCAGCTGGGAGAATGCCACCTGGGTTTTATAAACACTGCCTGCGTGGTGGGTGGTAGATAGTTGAGGGCATTCGGGTTCATGAGGAACAGAAACGAAGGATGTCGCAGTGGGAGGTTTGAAGCCATGAGGCTGGTGTTGCTGCAGCCACTTCAATAACAGCAACTGCCCTGAGTGGAGCGGGTTGGGCGACACTCATTCCCCAGCCAGAGTTCTCCCTCTGCTCACTTGGGTGTGCAGTGCAATGTGAGAAGTGGAGGCCTCTCGCCAGATGCTGCTTAAGTGCCCACATTTAATGCCTTGTGTCCCTGATTGGGAACCAGAGGGGCTTTTGATCTGCGCTCAGTAACCACACAGGTATTCATTCCTAGGGGTGTTCCACGTGAATGATAAGAGGGGGGAAGTTAATTGCCTGTTTTGGTTTCACTCCAGGTTTCCCCTAAATTCTAATTAGCAATAAATGAGCTTGGCTCACCTCAACCTGGTTGTAAGAGTGCTTTCTTGTCTGAGTTTCTTGGTGTGGCTAAGTGAGAATAAGGAGAGTGTTTCAAGATAGACTTATAAAGCAGGGAGCCTTGACTTACACCTCAGTTCAATAAAAGGTGGAGGGGCTGTAGCGCCTGTAGTTGAAAACCCATAGGCAAAGTCCTTAAGCATGATCAATTAAATGTGCTGCACAGGAAATGCACTGTTTGCTTGGCTTCTAGATGACAGGCACCCACCTCAGTTATTTCAATTACTGCCCTCTAGCCTCAGTAATCAGAGCAGGAGTTCTGATCCTTGACCTTTCCAAGGTCTTCACCTTAAATTAAAAGCAGTCTTCAGAAGTCTTTTAGAATGTGCTTGGGATGCAACTTCAGCAGGAATGAGAGTGGGAGAAGAACTCTGGTGGCTTCTGTCCTTGCCCAGTGCTCACAAGGAGTGACCAAGAACAGCTGGGAAGACTTGTCTGCCCTGAGATGGCTTAGAGTCCACACAGCCCTCATGGAAGGAACCCCAGACTCACACAAAGATTAGGGGAAATTCGGATGAAATTGAAGGAATCCTGGGAAACGTGCTCCTTGTGAGAAGACATTAAAGAAAACTAGTTTCAGGTAGAGTGGCCAAAAATTGAAGTATTTCCTTCTGCATCTTGAAAGAGATGTTTAGCTAGCTCTAAAGGATATCCTGCACCTTCCTGTAAAGAGGCTGGGTAGAACTGTGGTCTCGTTTAGGCAGTCCAGAGATCTCTGATGACCAGGAGGGGAGTTGAGCTGTTGTGAGCAAGACTGGCTCCAGCAGGAGCTCTGGAAGCCAGAATCCCCTCCAGGAAGAGGCAGTGCATGGGCTTGGTTGGAGGCCACCTCATCCCAAGGGTGGAAAAGTGCTGCCAGGTCCCTGCAGGCAAGGAATCTTCCCTAGGATCTGTGGGACAAGGGTCTTCATAGGGTAGGCAAGAAGAGTGCTCTTTCTCAAAGGTGTTCCTTGGCTGCCTTGCAGGTGGTTGTCGTGAGTTAGCCTATACTGTGGTTGAGAGCCTGTTCAACCTATACTGAGTGTCGGTTTGCCATGAAATGTGGTTCCAAGTGACATCCCCCTGACTATACAGAAGAGGACTGCAGCTTGGGCTCCTCAGCCTACAGCTACTCTAGGAAAATATCCTCTTTCACTCCTCATGAGGCCAGCTCTACAAATAATTGGCAAAAAAAACAAAACATAGAAGGTGCATTCAGACCAGACTATCTAATAAGACTGGTGGGTATTTGAGGATATTGGGCACTGGACTTCTGTGGGAGAAGGCAGTCTAGCAAACATTCCCTGTGGGATTTTTGCAGCTCCAGTCTCCACAAGTATTTGTTGAAGGTGATGATATTTTCAGATAGATGTTTCATGACTTAGAATACCAAACTTATTGATGCTCCATACACACTAATAGTCCAATTTTGTAGATCCTCCTGAGAAAGCAAGAAGCATCCCTCGGACAGTGGAGCCTCCCTCTTGCTTCATGCAGGCCAGCCAGTGGCTGGGGATGGGGTGGAGAGAAGCAGGTGGATCAAGGCTTCTAACATCTCAAGTGTATGTGGTTACTCATTTCCTCAAATCTTTGTATATCACTCTTATCCCCTTGCCTACTATTGATAAGAATTTCTGGCCCTAGCAAAATAGTAGAGGCAGATGACATCACAAGAAAAGAAAACTACGAACCAATATCCTTTAAAACATAGATGCAAAAATCTTCAACTAAATACTTGCAAACTGAATCCAGCAACATATCTAAAGGATTATACATCATGACCAAGTGGGATTTATCCCAGGAATGCAAGGTTGATTTAACATCCCAAAATCAATTAATGTAACACATCATATCATTAACACATATAGAATAGAAAACAAAAACAACATGATAATCTCACCAGATGCAGAAAAAACATTTAACAAAAACCCACACACTTTGATGATAAAACACACAACAAACTAGGAATAGAAGAGAACTTTCTCAACCTGATAAAGAGCATCTAAGAAAAACCCATAGCTAATGTCACACTTAATGGTGAAAGACTGAGCTGTTTTATCCTATGATCTGGAGCAAGACAAAGATGTCCACTCTCACTACCTCCATGTAACATTGTACTGGAGATTCTAACCAGGGCAATTTGGCAAAAAAATAATAATAAAAGGCATCCAGATTAGAAAGGAATTAGTAAAACTGTCTCTACTTGCAGATGACATGATTTTACGCATAGAAAACCCTAAAGCATATTAAAAAATAAAACCTATTAGAGCTAATAAATGAGTTTAACAAGGTTGAAAAAGACAAGATCAATATGCAAAAGTCAGTTGTGTTTATAAACACTAACAATGAACAATCCAAAAAGGAAATTAAGACATCAATTCCATATACAATAGCATCAAAAAAATTAAAACACTTAGGAATAAATTTAACCAAAGAAGTTCTACTTGTACACTGAAAACTGTAAAACATTGCTGAAAAAAATAAAGATGACCTTAATAAATTGAAAGACATCCCATGTTCATGGACAGGAAGACTTAATATAGATAAGATGCCAGTATGCCCCAAATTGATCTAGAGATTCAACACAATTTCTACCAGAATCCCAGCTGGCTTCTTAATAGAAATTGATAAGCTGATCCTAAAATTCCCTGGAAAATCAAGGAAGCAAGAATAGCTAAAACAATCTTGAAAGGAGAATAAAGTTGGAGGACTCATGCTACACAATTTCAAAACCTACTACAAAGCCACAATAGTCAAGACAATGTGGTACAGGCATAAGGAAAAACATAAAAATAAATGGAATGGAATTGTGAGTTCAGAAGTAAACCCATACATTTGTGGTCAATTGATTTTTGACAACGGTGCCAAGAGAATTCAATGGGGAAAAAATGGTCTTCAACAAATGGTGCTGGGACAACTGGATATCCACATGCAAAAGAAGGAATTTAGACCACTACCTCACACCATATACAAAAATTAATAATCAAAATGGATCAAAGGCCTAAAGGTAAGACCTAAAACTATTAAACTCTTAGAAGAAACGTGGATATAAGTCTTTATAATTTTGGATTAGGCAATGGTTTTTTAAGATATGACACCAAAAGTATAAGCAACAAATGTAAAAATAGGTAAATTTGAGTTCATCAGAATTAAAAACTTGTGTGTATTAAAGGACGCCATCAAGAAAATGAAGGGACACACCACAGAATGGGACAAAATATTTTCAAATCATATATCTGATAAGAGTCTAGTATCAAGAATATATAAAGAACTCATACAACTCAACAATAAAAAGACAAATAAACCTATTTTAAAAGTGGGCAAAAGATCTAAATAGACATTTCTCCAAAGAAGACATACAAATAGTCAATAAGCACATGAAAAGATACTCAACATCATTAGTCATTAGGAAATGCAAATTAAAACAATGAGATACCACTTCACACTCATTAGGATAGTTATAATAAAAAAAATTGAAAATAATGAGTGTTGATGAGGATATGGAGACATTAGAACCCTCTTACATTGGCTGGTGGGAATGTGAAATGTGGAGATGAGCTTGACAGTTCCTCCAAGGGTTAAACATACAGTTACCATAGGACCCAGCAATGTCCCTCTCAGGCACCCAAAAATTCAAAACATGTTCATACAAAAACTTGCAGATGAATACATGAATGTTCATAAAGCATTATTCATAATAACTAAAAAGTAGAAATAACTTAAAAGTCCATTAACTAATGCATGGATTAAAAAAAAAAGGTGACATATCCGTACAATAGAGTAGTATTCAGCTGTAAAAGGGAATGAAGTATGGATACATGCTACAACATGGATGTACCTTAAAAACACTATGCTAAGTGAAAGAAAGGAGAGGAGTGGTCTCATCAAGAAAACATAACAATCTCACCATTCTCCTCATTCCTTCACCGTTCTGATCCTGGATGCACAATGCATGCTAAGAACCTCTGAATGATGTGCTAGGTCATTTCTGTGAACTACAAATGCCCAACATTGCCTCAACACCCCTTTCTCAGAGAACTTCGTAAATAGGATTGTGGATGAGTTATGTGCCTGCATATTCCTTTCACTCTAAATCTCAGTCAAGGTTGATTGGACCAGGGATGAACACCTGGTGCAGGGGAAACACATCACAATTTGGGCAGATCCAATCACGTTCTCTATCCTTTACAACAGTGGATCTTGGAGGGACTCAATCTATTAATTCAAAGGGGCTTCAGGGCTGGATTTATGAAGCTGATTTCTAGGTTGCCCTCTGAGGCAATGGTAGGGTGACCAACCCATCCCAGTTTGTTTGAGACTTTCCTGGTTTTAGCATTGAAAATCATGTGGCATGGGAACCCCCTCAGTCCCAGGCAAACTGGGTGGTTGGTCACCCTAGAATGACACCACTGTGGAGCAGATACATATGTCCATGCAGAAATAGACAAGGGAAGCAGACACATGTGAGCAGAGATGTAAGATTATGGAGCCAAACCTAGAGTCAGTGAGAGTAGCTACCTTGATTCCTGATGATTTTCTGGTTCATTCTTCTACCTATACATCCATTTATTAGACCAAAGCTTATTGAGCATTCACCTTGTTTCAGGCAATTTAGTAGGGACAGGGATGGCCTCGAGGCCTGAGTATACTTCCCGCTCTTGAATTTTCCAAGACACCTGAAACAATAAATCCAATTTTTTCCATTGGATTTCCAATAAATCCCATTTCATGTTCAATGGTCTCTATTCCTTGCAACTAAACCATCCTTAAAACAAGGATGACATAACAGACAAAATAACAGACAATATAATTGTCTGTAAAATGATGGTAGGAACAGAGAAGAGGGCAAGAAGAGGGTGTTTCAGCTTAAAAATTCCACAGCTCTTTGAATCAGTGCATAAAGGACTCTCCTGTTTATGGTATATATCAACATGTGTCCTCCTATGGGGCCAAGTTTGAGAACAGTGACATCCATGGATCTTAATGGCTGGGAACAGGAAGATTAAGCAGACATTTTAGGTGTGTGCCTCAGAAAAAGAAAACTTCCAGTGTTGTTCCAAGAGTTCTCCAATGAATCCTGGTTGTATGCACTAGACCAGTTGCTTTCAAACATTTTTGACTTCTACCCAGAGAAAGACATACAGTTAAAAGGAATGGACCTTGAGCCAGCCCTGATGGCCTAGTGGTTCAAGTTCAGTGTGTTCTGCTTCCAGGTTTGGTTTCCAGGTATGGAACCACACCACTCGTCTTTCAGTGGCCATGCTGTGGTGGTGGCTCACATAGAAGAACCAGAAGGACTTACAACTAGAATATACAACTGTGTACTGGGGCTTTAGGGAGGAAAAGAAAAAAGAGAGGAAGACTGGCAACAGATGCTAGCTCAGGGAAAATCTTTCCTAGCCAAAAGAAAAAAAAAAGGAATGGACCAGAGTATAACTAGTCTTTTTAATTTGTTTAATTTTATATAAATTATAAAAACATGCGCTCGAAGTAAGGTATATTTTGCAAGAACATACATATAGCAAAAAAGATAATACATTAAACACATTATAATGGTTGCCTGTGGGGGTCAAGGAGGTGAATGAAAGTGGAGGATGGAGAGAAAAGGGGGATAAAACAAGAAAAGGAACTTATGCTGACCAATGGGAAGATATAGAATAGATTCAGTGTAACTGAGATGTTTTTAAAAATGCATTTTACCTTGCAACCCAGAACACATGTGTATGTTTAGCTGTAACAAATGTTTCACAAATCATTATTTACCTTCACTATGTTAAATATTCTCTAGTTTTGTTTTATTTGATTTTTTTTTATATGCTGGTCACAACCTAGCTTTCACATCTTCCTCATGTGGCAGGACCTATAGCTGGAGAACTGTGCCACACCTCAGTGACAAGTGTGCGTGCTCGGTAGCAGACCATCCAGCCGCTCTCAATTTGTCTGACAAAGACTCCAAAACCAATTAAGCACAGAAGTTTTTGCAAGGAGTGGAAACAGCTTGCCTTTCTTCCATTCTACACAGGTGCGTTTTGGATTTATTTCTATTTCCAATTGAAGTTTAGAACTACAGTGTGGTAGACAAAAAATAGTCCTCCAAAGATGTCCACGTCCTAATCTCCGGAACCTGTGAATTTCCTAATCTCTAGAACCTGTGAATTTGTGACCTTACATGGCAAAGGAGAATTAAGTTTGCAGATACCATTAAGGTCGTTAACAGCCAATTAAAATTGGGAGATTATCCTGGATTATCTAGTTGGGCCCAATGGAGTCACAAGGATCCTTAAAAGTGGAAGAAGGAGACAGAAGAGAAGACCAGAGCGAGGCGATGTGAGCAGGACTTCATTGCTGTTGCTGGCTTTGAGGATGGAAGAAGGAACCCACCAGCCAGATAATGTGGGTGCCTCTAGAAGCTGGAAAAAGCAAGGAAGTGGGTCTTACCCAGAGCCTGTAGAAAGGAATGCGCCCTGCCAACGCTATGATTTTAGCCCAGTGAGACTAATGTCAGACTTCTAGCATACAAAACTGTTAAGATAATGATTTTTGTGTGTTTAACCCACTAAAGTTAGTGGTAATTTGTTACAGCAGCAGATGCAAAATAATCTATGAGTGCAGTTAGAAAAATTGGATCTAATCACTTGCTAAGAAACTGGTAACTACAAATCCCATAATTCTTACCCCTGAGGAAGGAGCTCTAAACTTCAGACTCGTTATTACAAATCCAGGTAGAGCTACTTGGCAACAAGAAAAATAAACAGTTTCAGAAGCAGCCAGAGATTAGAATCGCCAACGTCTTCTTCCAGACTGTGTCTTTTGGTATAAACTTCTACTTTTTTTTTTTGTTTTTAACTACTTTACTCTAAAAAGGACTAGAGAGTAATTCAAAAGATATATAGAAATCATCACTCATGGTAATTATCTCAAATATGGGAATTCATTGGGTGATAGAAATTGAAGAAACAATGGCTCTCAGAGTCCTGAGTGAAGGTAGTTTTTCTGAATCAGCAGTTAGTAACATCTCCTGGGTCACAGACCCATTTGAAACTCTTTTTAGAAAAATGTACATACAAACCTACAATTTTGCATTTGTTTTTACCGGTTTTACCACCTTTCTAATGTTTATAAACCTGAGTTACAAGCAGCTGATCTAAATAGATATTTCCATGATGTCAGATTTAATTTTAGTGAGAGATAAATTTCTTAGAAAACATCCATGCGATGGAGCACCAATTAGCACACTAGAAATAATATTCTCTTTATTCTAGTTAAATGTGAGGGACTAGATTTTCTTCAAAGGGCTTATGCTTTTTGTTTTTGTCATCAGTAGGATCTAAATCCACTACATCCTTGGGAAAGGATGTTAGCCCTTAAATCTCATTGCTGTGAGCGCTGTGTGAGGGATTTTGTCAGTCGCATGGCTCTGAAGTATCACTTTCACCAGAAGCATCTTGGAAAAGTTCACTGTGAAAAATGTGGCCAAGAAGTCCTGAGGGAGAAGCTCCAAGATCACAGTAAGGTACAAGTGGGTACGAGTGGGTGAAAATGTTGGGGTTTCCTCCACTTTTTAAAAAAAGCACACTCGGGCTTCTTATTTGTTGGTTTTGGTTTTTAATTCTGTTCATGGAGATTTGTTAAGAGAAAACTAAAAATTAAAACAAAACTCGTGGCCATAGGGCAGGTGGTGGGCTGCTGTGATGAAGGCTGCTTGTCTCAGTCACCTCAGCTGGAAAGGGCCGGTCTCACAGGGCTGCCGGGCAGAATTTCAGCAGAATTTCTTGAACACAGTGTCATATCCAGGGAGCTGCAATTATTGTAATTATTATTCCACAGTGATGTGTGTAGCGATAGGATTCTCACAATCCTAGAATTTTTAACTTTCAAAGTGACCTTAGAGATAGATTAATGTACTTCCCTCCTTCCTCCTCCCCGTTTTACAAATGAGGGAACAAAGACGCAGTCAGGTTCAATGATTTGCCCAAGGCCTTGCAAAAAGTGTCAGAAAAAGAACTAAGATCTCATTCTTTTGATTTTATAAAACTAAACCTAGTGCTTTTTAAAAAATATCTTTATTCAGCATTGTGGTTTCTATGGTTCATTGCTTTATTAATCTACAGCAGTTTTTCATTTGTATCAAAAGAACTAATGGACTTGTGCTATGTTTTGAGAACGTAGAATGAGAATTCGCTGTGCCCATGAATGGGAGTACTTAGTGAGAAGCCAAATGAAGACCAGAAGATCTTTCAAATAGATCTTACAATGCCTGTGTTAAGTATCTACTTTTTCTCAGTCTGTATGTGACAGGTCAACCACAGAGACACACAAGCTAAACTGGGAAAATCTAGAAGAAAGGAATATAAAGCATATGGCTACAAAAGTATCAAAAACCTGTATGATGTGTTCTAGGCACTTTGAAACAGTCCTTAGTCGGGAGAACCACGAAATGCAAGAGCATCACTTCACAGCCAGTAAAAGAGGTAAAGGAGATGCCTGCCGCTTTCTCTTTTTGGAGGTTTGGACAACATAGAAACCATAAGTTGGTTTGCCCTCAGTGCAAGGCATTATGTGTTGTTTCCAGGGACAGGAAATAGAGATGGAGGAGGATGGAACCGGGATGTGGCTTGAGACTACACGCTCTTGGGGTGGCCCGGGCCGAGTATAATTCTGCAGAGCCACATTTAAGGAGGAAGCTTGGAAACCAAGGCATTGTTCAAAGAAACAACATAGTTAGAAGAAGAGTTCTAGCGACTTCCAGTCAGAAGAGGGACAGTATTAGGGATCCAGGTGGGATCAGGTTATGGTCTAGCACGTCAAAAATAACCACAAAACTAAGGTATTATCTTTTGCTCTCATATTTATGCTCTGTCCTCTAAACTAACTGTTGGTTGCTGCTCTAATGAAAGTCTTTTAATAAATTAAAATTTTTTCCAGGACACAGTAATTGACTCTGGATACAAAGTATGTCCCTGAAAATTGATCAATTTTTGATGAAGTGTACCTAAAGAGAATAATATATAAATTGGCTATTATGTTTCAAGCAAAAGAATCAAAGTGTCAAAAGAAAAAAAAACCAATATGTCAATTTGGCATAATTGATGAAACTTAAACGGGCCGAGTGTCCTCTGATATACAGTTTCTTGTGATTGTTTAGTCCCGAGTATGTTCTGATTTCCATTATGATTTCTTCTGTGATCCATGACTTATTTAAGGTATGTTTTTTAAAATTTCTAAAAGTATGAGATATTTTTAGTTATTTTGTTACTTATATCTCATTTATTTGCATGGTGGTCAGAAAATGTAACTTGTGTGATATCAGTCCTCTGACGTGTTGAGTTTTATCTACAGCTGGGTATATGTTCAGTTTTTGTGAGTGTTCCATATGTGCTTGAAAAGGAAGTTCTGGTTGCAAGGTCATTCCCAGAGAGGATTACTGAGTTTTTCTTCAGGGCACCTGGCCTTCCTCTAGCCTGAGGCCACTCTCAGATTAATTCTCAGTGATAATATGAATTTGTTCTGTAAACCTGAATGAGGGCTACTTTATGATGGCAGATTTTCGGAGATTTTTTTTTGTGATCTATCCAGTGCAAAAGTTATGGACGTCTCTTTGCTGTTGAAGGGGATTAGAATATGCCACCCCCAAAATATGCCAATCTGGCATATTGATTATTTTGAGCTGAAGACAATTGAGAAACAGTAGATGCAAAAAGAACTCTCTGCCTTCCCCCTTTCTGCCTAAAAGCAGGCCATAAATTCTCCCCTCTCCTGTACCAGGATGAGGAGAACGTCCCTTACCACTGGGGACTTGGAGCCAGCACATAAGTCTGTATAAACAAACCTTACTAAAATAACCCTTATGTTCTGTTTGTTCCCCTATATATTTGCTAGTCACCTTCCCACAATTTATTGGGCCCTGGAAGCCCCAAGCCCACTTCCCTTTGTCTGGGCACTTCTCCACAATTTATCCTCCTTTGTTAAAAAGGTATATAAGCCCCTGAGTCTACTTTAGGTTTTTATTTCTTTTCCATAAAGGACCCTGTGCACATAAAAAAATATTAACATCAATAAAATTTGTATGCCTTTTCTCCTGTTAATCAGTCTATTGTCAGTTTAGTTTACATGCCCCATTCACTGAACCTAGCAAGTCAGTTATTCGGTTCCTTCCTGTGAAGGGTGTGGTCAGTCTTGTCAGCTCTTCTGGCTTAAAACAAATACACACACGCCTCTCTGATGTCCCCATTTTAAAAATGTACTATCTCCTGATTTCTAGATGTTGGCTCAGTTTTTTTCTTTTTGAAAACACTGTGCAGGACAAACCAAACATTCTGTAGGCAGAATATGGTTGTGGGCTGACAGGATAAGACCTTTAGAATAGAAGGTTTAACTGGGAATTCTTTACCCTGGGATCATTTTATTGAATCTTGTTAACATACATGCTTTTCATTTAGAAACTTAAAATGACTTAGTAAATTAGGATAAGGATTTTTTTCTGACATAAGAATGTCTGAATATCTCAGTTTTCTAAGAAATTTAGCCATTTCTCTATGGAGACCTAGGGTTACAATGTCAGCTGTCTGGAGGGCGTGAAATCTACTGGTTCACCTGATGCTCCACCAGCAGAGAGAGTGGGTCTCCCTCTTGTCACAACAGGGCAGCCCTGGTGATTAACTAGACACAATTTGCATACAAAATTAGATTCTTCCCTTAGACACACGCACATTTATTTCTGTGCAGTGAATATCAAATACTGATCATCTCTCTCTGCAGCCCGAATGTCTACAAGATTTTCACCTCATAATATGTTGGAGTGTAAAAGTCCCCAACAGCTACAGAGATTTGCAGGTGAAAAAATCCGCCCTGCCTCGGGTCCTCTGAGCACTGCTTGTGTGGCTGAAATTGGTGCCCTGGTCCAGCTGATCTGGGGTTGCTTTCCGGTGCCGGCCTCCCGAGTGATCCAGGTAATCTGAGCCCCCAGCCCGCTGGCTAGGCCACTCAGCCATAAGGAAGCCATTCATTGCTCTTGGAGGTAACTCATATCAACCAGGCAGGGCCACATGTTCAGAGGCCAGCTTCGCCTTCTGCCTGGGGTGACGGCAGGTCTGCTAGGAGCCCTTTGAAATGCCCGGGCAGGCTGCAGGCTGGTGGAGCGAGCACGCAACCGTACAACAGCTGGAACCCATTAAGGTTGGCAGTTTTTGCCCAAGGGACGTAAATGCCTTTACATTGGCAGGGCCGAGGACTTGGCTCACACTTGACCGATATTTGTAAACGCCTAGGGGAATTTCAGGCAAAGGACAGGAGCCTATCCCCCAGGGCCCTGTTTCATGCCTGAGCAAACTGCCTGGGGAAGTAATTAGGTGCCGTGATGATGGGTTCCTTGTCAACTTAAAGACAATTCATTGTACTCCGGAATGGTTGTCCACAGAGCGCAGGGTCATTCTGTGAAAATTTCCTTGAAGGAACATAGCCTGAACATAGGGAAGAGATCCAAACAACAATAATGGCATGGTTTCTCTCCTATTATTATTATTTTTAATGTTAATACCATGACTACATACTATCTAATCAATGTTAACAAAAAATACAGGATATAGTTCTGAGGGCATTTTATTCTGATAATTTTTCCATCCCTTCATTTTATTTTTTATTTATTTTTTTGTGTGTGAGGAAAATCAGCCCTGAGCTAACATCCATGCTAATCCTCCTCTTTTTGCTGAGGAAGACCGGCTCTGAGCTAACATCTATTGCCAATCCTCCTCCTTTTTTCCCCCCAAAGCCCCAGTAGATAGTTGTATGTCATAGTTGCACATCCTTCTAGTTGCTGTATGTGGGACGCGGCCTCAGCATGGCTGGAGAAGCCCTGCGTCGGTGAGCGCCTGGGATCTGAACCGGGGCCGCAAGTAGCGGAGTGTGCGCACTTAACCGCTCAGCCACGGGGCCGGCCCGGCATCCCTTCATTTTAAAATGCACACATAATTGTTATAAAATCATCTTTAAACCATAAATTTATTCAAAAGGAAAAATTATCTTTTACTGTAACTCAATAGCAAGCATAAATATGATTTATGAGTATGATTAAATTCTAGCTAAGATAGCTATGGTAAAAGCCTGAATATGAAACAACCTATTTTCTTCTATGGAGATAAGGTATGGCACAGAGCTAGAAATTGGGAGCCAGAGTTCTATTCCTGTCCAGCAAGATGCTTGCTGAAAACAAGGGCCAATGATCAATTAAGCTCTCAAATTTCTGTGCCCTGTACTCCATTCTTGTGGCTTGACAATACACATTAGCATATTAAGAACTCTCAGGTTAAGGAAGCACTAAAAACTGCATTTCCCACATTCTCTTGCCACTATGATTTCTAATGGGAAATAGATTTGTCAATTAGTTGCACTAGTGCAAGACTGAGTCCAGAACTGAGTTAAGTCAGGGAGAGGCAGTGGGGCATGTGGCACCCGTTTTAGCTCGTCCAGATGTAGTGGATACAGAACGACTTTGGAGCCAAGAGTTCTGGTGATGACTTCTAGTCCCTGGGTTTCCAGTAGGGCAGGTATTTCTCACTGCACAACTGCAGAGGCAGCTTCTTGATTTCTAGATCTCAGCTAAGGCAGGAGAGTCCTGGAGCCAGCAGTTGCCACGACAGCTTTCAGATTCCCAGCTCTCTGATTGCAGCTGGGGCAACAGGTGCCTTAGCAAGTGAGTTCTGCATTGTTATTCTGCAAGCCATTCCTAAAAGTCCAGTATAGAATCTGTTCTAGCTATTCCAATGATTCTCTGAATTAAGTCCCTTTCTGCTTAAAGCAACTGGGATGGTTTCTCTTACCTGCAAACCCTTATTGTGGCTCTCCCGTTTGGAAATGTTGCTCTGAAGTATCTGTAATGATCCTATGAGGTGGGAGATCTACACATGCCCTTTCCCCTTGACCCACCCTGCTCTCGTTGGTAGGTGGTATCTGTTCTCCTATTTTCTCTAGTGGTAAACATTTTCACAATCTGTGAACTCTCCCCTCTGGCCAAGCTGCCATGTCCCTGTGAAGAGCTCAGCCTCCTCCCAGGGCAGGGAGGGCAGTGCTGAGACTACAAATGGCACATTCTTGCTCACCTCAGGCTCCACACAGAGCCTGACTGAATGGGCTGTTTGAAATCCTTAAGAGATGAACATACAATAAATGAGGGAAGAGAGGGTTCAGGGCTTTGGAATGTTTTCTAACTCTGTGAAATTGCAGTGTCACATTCAACCTTTGACAGATCACTTTTCTCTTATGGATGTGATGTTCCCAAATCATAGGTAACAGTTTCCTTTATTGCTAAAGAGGCTCCTTTGGGAACTTGTAACCTAAAATTTTCCTTGAGTGCTATAGAAGGCAAAGAGATGCCATTAATTACTAAATGTTTTGACTTTTATAAAATCACGTTTAGCAAGAGATTTGAAGTAAATTCTCATTAATTATAATGACAGAATACTTTATTAAAATCATTCATCATCTGTTTAGAAACACTGCACACTGACATTCACCAGAAGCATCAGTGACATGGTTCTGACTCTCACAGGTTGGGTTTGTCTTAGGACGCCTGTGTCCAGGGTCGCCTGTCCGGGTAGTCAGTGAGGGCTGCCGTGTGTGAGGCTCGTGCTGAGTTCTGGGTGTATGGTGGTGAATTTAATTCCTGTCCTCATGGATTCCTCACAGTCTAGTGGCTTTCAAGAAGAAAGAGTCTGAGAACTTCTAGCTCTAACCATTCATAAGGATTTTCAGGGCTTTTCTGCAAATTATGCTTTCTTTTCACAACTGAAGCTAAATTCTCAGTAGAACAGATAGATTACTTTCTCCTTCTCCCGTCTTTTTTTCTGCTGGGGGCAGGGGGTTAACTAGCCCGTACATATAAGTTATTTCACAATGTTAATTGACCCTAGAAGCGCTACAACTTGAAATCTGCGCTTCCCTCAAGTTTAGCTGGGGTTTTCCCCGAGTCCTGTCCTTTGTCTTCACAGGATGGTTCTTATATAAAGGGGACTGACACCCGAGGATGCTCTGAGATTGACATTGTGTTGTTCAGTGACGTGTTTGCCAATGTGAACCATCGCAAGAAACAACTGAGAGAAGAGTTGGCTGCTCTGAGAAAAAACTTGAAGCAAACTTCACTCGGGAACAGGTCGGGGTGAATGTGTTTCTGTGAATTATTTTATTCCACAGGTGGAAAAGACTGGTCAAGAAAACTCTTGGTTCAGCACAAAAGAGCATTATTGAGTAATAATTACTTGTGTATGCTAACGTTAAATTCTTGGGAGAAAGCTGGGAGGGATTGCCCCAGAGGCATTTTTTAAAAGACTTCTAGCTAAATTTTCAATGAAATTTCATGAATTTGAGATCCTATGATTTAAGGACTAATTATGTCTTCTCCAATGCACCTTTATTTAATTTCCATCCGCTTAGCTGAAATCTGACTCTGAGGAATGCAAACAGGAAGGGCTGGGAAAGGTGCCTCCAAGGACCGAAGAATCTTGGAGACACATTTGTCTGATAAACATTCCCTTCAGCGATGTCTTGAGGTCTCCTGCTGATGTGGCTTTGCTGACATTAAACACAACGTCTCTTTGCCCCAAATGTTGAACTAATCAGGCCTGGTTTTTTGGTGAGTTCCAAAAAGAAAGAAAAGAAAAGGCCTTGACATATTGCTATCTATTTGTCTATTTCATTTTTACATATCTTGCCATTTTTTCAGTCTAGTGAATTGTGGATGGAGAAAAATGCAAATAACTATGATGTAAAGTGAATAAAATATTTTTCTTGAGAAAAACAGAACAGGCTGTGTACCACTTGAATTCTAAATAAGATCGATGTTTTAAAACAATGTCCCAGAACTGTTTATTAATTTAAATAATAGGTTCATTACCAAGCCCTTGCTTCAACTGAGTATAGAGAACGAGCTTGAATGTGTTTTTTAATGAAAAACACTACCTTCAGGAATACCAAACACCTACTAAATTGTGGTAGTTAGCAGAAGACGTCAGATGAATGGCATGGTGGTGACTGTAATGAAGCACGTTGGGGTTGGAAAGGCAAAAAGGGAAATGATGGAGTTTCACATACGATTACACTTTGGACAGGCAAAGACCACCTTTAAGAAAAAAGGAAAAAAAAAGAAGAAATGGGAGAATGTGTTTTTCATTTTTACCCATTGCTTCTTCCAAGTTTTCCCCATTAAATTTGTAAACTATAGGGTATATTATACCATTGTTATTATTATTTATCAAAACAGGACAGTTAATGTACCCAAAAGGCACATTAAAAATAAGAGTTCGGGTGTAGCCTTTCCATGGTGACCTTGTTTGGAATCAAAATCTTCATCCTTCCTTGTTATGTCCTCTTTCTATACTCCCTGCCCACCATCTTCAAAGAATCTTACAGATGCGCTCTCCCTAACTAACCTCTTTTCCCCTCCTCTGTGTCTCAGGCACCTTTCTCCTGGACAAAGCTGTACTTGAAGTTTTTATGTTGTTAGATTTCCAGAACCAATTTTGAAGTAGAACCCGTGAAAAATAACAGCCCTGAAAACCTTGGTTCATTTGCTTTAATTGTTCCTGACTGAAAACAAACAAACTCATTTTCTAACCTCTGTTCCTTCTATTCTTTCAACATTAAGTGATTTAATTTGTAAAGCCTTTAAAGTTGAACTGAATTCCCAGGTAACCACTAGCCTTTCCTTTGTGCCTATTAAATGCCTGTTCCTCTTCCCTTCCTCAGAGTGATTTTTCAAGGGGCTTTTAATTCAACCCAGAATATATCGTAGCCCATATTTTGTTTTGCTAAACAATTCCTGCGGCAAAAGAGGAGCATATTTGCAGAAGAATGAGACTTCAAGGCAGACTGAGGGAGGAGGACATGAAGTCAGGACAGGAGGCAGATTGTCCAAGGGTGTTTCCTTGTCCTGATAGCTGTATGCACAGTCGATTTTTCTGGCTTTCTTCTCCGCTATGCAGAGCAACCAAGACCGTACCACAATTCATTTGAAGGGAAAATTGAATTAAAAATGGAAAAGAAGCAGATATGTGTCTGACAGTTGGTTTTGACTCCCACCCACTGAGAGAGTAAAGAAGTTTATTGTTTCAGTTGATACCTGGTTTTTAGTGATATATTGTTTGTTGCTGTTATTTTTAAAGCTATTCGGTTACTTTATTTTGAAAGATGGGTGTGAGAAAAGTCTTTCTTTTCCTTTGGAACTAGTCCACGTCTTAACCTACCAGTAACAGCAACTGTTCTGTGTCAGTCATTTTCCGGGCCCTGCTTGTGAATGAAACCTCAGGAGACTTGCCCAGTAAGTCCAAGGGACTGGAAATCATTTCCACGCCAGAGGCTCTGTGCTCCTCTCTTTACATACCAGTGTGTTTGTTATTGGAAACCACAATGGGGAAACATTTTCCGAGCTTTTAAGGAGACGGTGTTGTAAAATGTGTGTCATGCCTCTAACAGTTATGGTTAAAATTGGGATTTTTGCCCATTATCTCTTATTTCTTATTGCTTTGGTTTAGAGGTCTTGAAAACAAGAATCTCTCTGTTTCTTTACGTTATAATCTTAAGGCTCTCTTCTGATAAATAGTCCTTTTAAAGCCACATTGCAGGACATGGAGTTGTCCTGACAAGACATGTCTGTGGACTAGAAATGTCTGCTGACAAGAAATAGAAAGTGGCAGATAATATCACCTGAGGACTCATGACCAAGCACTGCTAGGATCCATGCCCCATTTCCACTCATAAAAATAGCAAAACTCTTTTGGATACTCATTGGACAGTAAGGTTCACGTAAGTTAGCCTAGGATAGTAATGATGCTCTCATTAACCTTGACCCATTCTGGAAATGACCTGAACTTCCCAGATAATTCAATACTCACTCGGGCCCCCTGGTATCCACAAAAGTAAACTTCACCCACCTAGGGTCGTGTCTCCCAAACATACAGTCACCATGTTGAGCATAGCAAGATCTGCCTCTAAACTGTGACAAGAATGATAAGCTACTGATTTACTGAACTCCTCTCTCTCTCCCTGACTGAGAGAGAAAGCTATACCCGTGAGAAAAGTTAGGTGAGGGAATTTAATAATGATTGAATGTATTCCTTTTGTGGTACATGGAGCCAATGAGAACTTCAGTTTTGACATTAAAAAAAAGTATTCCAGAGTTATAAATTTTCAGAAATCTCTGTTCAATTTAAGTGAAAGATTGGACATAATATATAGAGAGAGACATTCTTTTTTTCGTTTTGGATACTGTCTATTGACCTGTCTTACAGTTCACTAATTGTCTTTTCTGCTATATCTAATCTTTTGTTAAATTTATCCATAAAGTTCTTAAGTTCAATTATTATATTTTTTGGTTCTAGAATTTCCACTCAATTCTTTTTTATGCAGGTAAAATCCAACTCTGGTTTAATTTTCCATCTTTTTGTCTACTTTTACTGTCTATTCCTCTATGCTATTGAACATATTAATCAGTTAAAATCCTTACCTGCTTGTGCCAATATTTGGATCACCTACAGGGTCTATTTCTACAGTTTATTTTTTCTCTTAGTTTTAAATCTTGTAGCCCTGTTTCTTGGAATTCCTAGTGACTTTTTAAGATTAAAACCAGGACACTGTGCATAAAATATCTTAGGTGCTTCAGCTGATGTTTTCTTTTTCCAGGGAGGGTTTACCCTTTCCTCACCAAATAGATAGAATTAGAGCTGATGACTCAGGTCACACCCCATACCCATTAAATAAAAATGTCTGGAGGTCAGAGTAAGGGATCAATACTTTTTAAGAATCCCCAGGTAATTCCAATATGCACAACAAAGTTGAGGAAGCACGATTACAGCCTAGAATGTTCACCAAGGACTTTAATCCTTGCCTCCTCAGCCCCTGAGACTGAACCATGTTGCCTCAGCCTGGCAAGACTGTCAACAATTCCGCTCAACTCCCCAAGACTTCATTTTTCTCTGCTTCATTTCTTAACCATACCCGTCTTAAGCATCTTCAGAATTCAGCAAATGTTTGGAGAGAAAGGCAGGTCATATTTCAGGTTCAATTCTCCACCCTTCCCTTTTCAACAGGCTCGTGGCCTCCAATTCTCTTACATTGCTTCAACCCCATGAGCTTGACAAAGTTCTTCTGGTTACTTTAACCCCAGAAGCTTCCTTTTGCCCAAAGTCCATATTTTCAGCCTCTTGTCTATTCCCCAAATCGGCATATGTCCCCAGGGAAAAAGCAGCAGACTATCAGTCCACCTTTCCAGGACCTACTGTCCCCACCCCTCACTAAACCTTGACCTCTCTAGCTTCAGCAACTCTTCAATGCCTCTAAAATGCATGTACACATGATTTTTTAAATCCAGTTTTCTGGTAGCTCTCAGTGAACATTGATCAGCTGTAAACTACCCCATTATACCCAGAAGTAGAAGTCTGACTTCTTTTAAAATATTTTACTTATTCATATTCGTGATTAACAGTATCCTGTGCCCCAATCCATATTCATATAATAATTCATTTAAAATTATTTATTAATCACCTACTATATGTCAGGTACTAGGGACAGAGCAATGAACAAAACAAATACAGTTCCTGCCCTTGTGCACCTAATACCCCGGTGTGAGAGATAATAAGCAAATAATATAATGCTAAGTGGTAATTAAATGCTGTGAAGGGCCATGGAGCAGGGTCAGGGGACAGGGAATAGGGAGGGAGCTCTTGTTTTAAAGGGTGGCCGGGAAAGGCCAAAGGTGCAGCAGAGACCTGCATGAAGCCAGGCATCAAGCCATGTGAATTATCTGAGATAAGGGTATTCTAGGTGCAGGAACAGCAACTGCAGGGGTCCTGAGAAGAGAACACCCTGGAATGTTTAAGAAATAGTTGAGAGCAGCAGGGCTGGAATAGGGGGAAGGATGGTGGAAAATCATCTAGTGTTTCCTTCTTTCTCTTTCTATTATCTCTCATACCATGTCATGTTCCTTTTCTAAGGATTCTAATGGGGAAGAGAGCACCATTGTCTTTAAGATTCAATTTCTTATGGACTGAAAGTCTTCACAGCCATTCTTTTGAGATCATGGCCTACTACGATGTCCTGGGGCCTACACCTTCTACAGGTAAGACTTATTTGTTTTGTTTCCCAGGAAGCCTTTAAAATGGCTGCTCATTCAATACGTATTTATAGAGGACTGACCACATCCAGACACAGTAGTGAGCTAGGCATACAGAAACAGGCTGCTTGCAGCAGAACTGAAATGCTTAGTGTTTTTGGAGTTACTTTCTTTCTGCAGTGTATAAACACCCTTCATCCTTATGCCACTAGTTTTTAATTTAGGAAGTATGATCAAGTATTAACTATTTGTTGAGTATAATGGAGTGGAGAAAGAGCACAAAAGAAGTATGGATTTGGCCTGCAAGGAGCTTCTTTTTGTAGCAGGAATCCCAACTTGAGCCTAAGTTGAGTTGCACCAGGATTCAGGCACAATCTGGCTGACTCGGGAGGGTAAATGAGTCTTCTCTAATGGAAAAGACAGGTTAGGAACAGAGTTTCGGTTCAAAGTCAACCGATCAATGTCGAAGAGAAGGTGTATAATACTCAGCATCGATGGACTTATGCCTCTGTCTTTGGGAAAAAGACTTCAAAAAAATTGAGTAAAAACTGGAAGATCTGTTTCCTGGATGTCTACTAAGGCAGCTAGAGCTTAAGATGGCACAGCTTTGTAGCCTGAGTGGTAGATAGCTGCTCTGGAGTTACTCTATGGGCAGGGAAGGGGCCCAGAAGACCGGAGCAGCCAGGAGGACCACCTGAATTGAGAAAACGCAAGAGCAGGCCTCTCTCTCGCTCTCTCTCTATTTTTTTTTTTTTTTGTGAGGAAGACCGGCCCTGAGCTAACATCTGTGCCCATCTTCCTCTATTGTGTATGTGGGACGCCACCACATCATGGCTTGATGTGCGGTGCATAGGTCTGTGCCTGGGATTCGAACCTGCAAACACTGGGCCGCCAAACTATGCACTTAACCACTACACCACCAGGCTGGTCCCAGGGCCTCTCTTTTTGATGGTCTTAGTTCCCTGGTACTGGCAGGAGCAGCTGTGCCTTTGGCAGGAATGGCCACTGCTGGTGGCATTACTATTTTTGGTGGGCCCATCAATGCTTTTGGTAGCAGCAGCCACAGAAGACATAAAACACAGCACAAAAGAGCAGAAGAGGATAATGGCAGATACCATGTGGTACAGAAAGAAAGAGGCTGCAAGCACATGTGAGATGGTCCCTGGGGGTATCTTAAGGGGGGGAGAAATTTGAGGGAATTTGAATGCCTAAAACAAGTGGGAAGTGATAAGGACAGAGTCATAGAATGACATTGTTATGGTCATTGTGATGCTATTTTTCTCCCTAAGATGTTGTGGTATCTGGAGTGAGATATGAAATACAAACTCTAATTATACTCATGAAAAGGGGGGGTTAAAGTATCTGCATTTTAGGCAAGAAGATGACGGCCCTGTTATGGACTGAATATTTCTGTCCCCTCAAAATTCATACACTGAAACCCTAACCCCTAATGTGATGGTATTAGGGGATGAGGCCTTTGGGAGGTAATTAGGTTTAAATAAGGTTAGTGACCTTATAAGAAGGGGAAGAGACGCCAGAACTTCCTCTCCTGGCCATGTGAGGATACAGTGAAAAGGCGGCCATCTTCAAGCTAGGAAGGGGTTCCTCACCAGGAACCAATCTACCGACACCTTGATCTTGGAGTTCCCAGCCTTCAGAACTGTGAGAAATAAATTTCTCTTGTTGAAGCCACCCACGCTATGGTGTTTTGTTATAGTAGCCTAAGAGAGGCCCAGATGACTAAGTGATTTACATAGACGTGAACATATTCTCCAGAGAACTTGGGGGTTGAGTCTAGGCTTCCACTTGACTTAAAACTTATGTATTGTCTATGTGACAAAATGGCGGAACTGAAAATGCCATAGCAACTTGTGAGCCAATACATGACCAGCAATCCTGCTCTAGCTTAGCAATAGGTATAAAATATTTTCATTGATCTATTCATTTATTTATTTCATTCAACCAATATTTCTGGAATAGCTACAATGTGCCATTATATACTTACAATGGAATAGGTGGGAAATCAAGATTTTTCCTCCTTTGGGGCTCATGTTTGGTAGAGGAGAGATTCATGAGCCAGTAACCCTGAAACGTTTGTTATTTCCTAAAGCTCCACGCTCTCTCCTATCTCTATGTCTTTGCACAATGTTTCCCTTGATACACTTTTCTTAGCCTGCCCCATCCTACATTCCCTCCTGAAAGTTCCTGCTTACCCTTCAAGACTCAGCTCAGCTTCAGCTGAACTTCCTTCCTTAATTCTTCCCAGACCTGCCTCTCCTGCTTTCTCATAGAATCCTCCCTGAGTCACTCTCGTAGCACGATCTCTTGTGTTGTCATCAGGCATAGATTCAGCTTCCTATTGTATTGTGAGCTCCTTGAGGATGAGGTTTATCTTTGTGCCTAGCCCTGCATTATTCGGTACATATTTATCGAATAAAGGGAACGAATGAACATAGCACTGGTCCTCCCCTCTTTCAGCCAGACTCAGAGCAGCATGTTGACTTTCTTGAGCTGGTTCTTTCACTTAT
This sequence comes from Ceratotherium simum simum, assembly GCF_057802395.1. Classification (NCBI taxonomy): domain Eukaryota; kingdom Metazoa; phylum Chordata; class Mammalia; order Perissodactyla; family Rhinocerotidae; genus Ceratotherium; species Ceratotherium simum. Next base: position 72,119,512 of record NC_141903.1, on the reverse strand, counting down.
CGGCACTGTTGGGTAGTGTGTTGCTTATATTAAAATTCTCTTCTGTTGTGCTGTAATTTGTCCGTATATATGTATGGCATGCTTACCATGTTCTACGAACTCTGTTAGAACTGAGGGTACAAATATGAGTAAGACATGGTGGGGTTTATAGTCTGGAGGAGAAAACTGGCACATACATAGGTCATTTTAATATAACATCATCTATATTAAGACAGAGGTGTGGGGAACTCTGAGATAAGATAGGGTACTAGGAAGGAGAGTGTGGACTCTGACAAACCTGAGGTTTTAGTACGTCTTCTTGGCTCTGATAATCTTGCTGAGCCTATAAGATTTTTAAAAATGCCGTGATTTATCCAGCACCTATTATGTGCCATACATAATTCTCATTGCCCTAGAATTAACCTGATTAAATGAATCCTGTTTGATCTGCACAACAAATCTGAAAGGAAGAATACTATCCCCAGTTTGAATATTAAAAAACAGCCTTAGGACCTGGCCCGGTGGCGTAGTGGTTAAGTTTGTGTGCTCCACTTTGGCAGCCTAGAGTTTGCAGGTTCAGATCCTGGGCGCAGACCTATGCACCACTCATCAAGCCATGCTGTGTCAGCGTCCCATATAAAGTAGATGAAAATGGGCAGGGATGTTAGCCCAGGGCCAATCTTCCTCAGCAAAAGGAGGAGGATTGGCAACAGATGTTAGCTTAGGGCTAATCTTCCTCACACACACACACACAAAACAAAAACAAAAACAAAACAAGAAAAAACTAAGCTCTAGAAAATTTAAGCAACTTGCCCATGATTATGTAGCCAGTAAGTGCAAGAGCTGGGATGCAAATCTAGGTCCATCTGACTGTGTAGACTGACATAACATCAAAGTCACATGATGGAGAGAACACTGGGCTTGAAGCCAAATCCCACATCTATTTCATAGTATCTATGTGACCTTGGGTAAGTTTTGTAAAACTGAAGTCTCACTTTTTTTCACTTATAAAACAGAGATGAGAAAATTATCTTGCAGGATATTCATGAGAATTAAAATATGAGATTTAATTTGAACTCATGTAGCAAAGTGCTTAGCTCAATGAATATTTATTAAAAGATAATTCTGTCTCCTTAGGTCTCACCATAGGCCCATGAAGCTCTTGTGTTTCTGCAAAATGCTCTTTCTCTTATACAGACTTCAAAAGCACAGTTGTTAGGCTACAGCAGCTCCTGGGTAATTGTCATGAGGATTTGAGGTTATATCAGTAGCTTCCGAGCTAAAATGTCTCCCAGAGGAGTAGAAGCATATTTTTACACTGGCTTTAAGTCCCCTAAGTTCTTGAGCACAGCTGTGTGAAATGAATTGAAAAAGACTGAAATCATTCTGTAACCCTGCTTATCTCCGCTGATGATGGGGAATGGGTTTAACAGAGACCGGTAACTCACACCAGTTCTAGGATTCCAAGGAATTTTAGTGGGCAACTAAATGTTTGCTGATGATTGTCAGAGCAAGACTTAGATGATCACATCAAATCTTCACAGGCATCTTAATATTATTCCCTGCACATCTTACACATGTGCTAGACAACCAATAGCATGGCCTGTGTGCCACAATGCAGCCCAGAGCCATGAGATTTGACAAGGACATGGTTGACAACATTCCTGCTCTAAATATGATTCTCAGACCAGCCGTATCAGCGTCACTTGGGAACTTGTTAGAAATACAGAATCTTGGGCTCCACTCCGGACCTACTAAATTAGAAACTGCATTCCAAAAGATTCCTGTGATTCTTGTGCTCATGAAAGTCTGAGAAGTACTGAATTAGCCACTAATTAGGAAGCACTGGGGCTCAGATCTAACCTGCAGTAGAGGGCAGTAGGGTGGCAATAGATGGTTTAACTTCCCAGCTGTGTGACTTTGGGTAACCTGTTTTACCTCTCTGACTCTATTTCCTCATTTGTAAACTGGAGATAATAATAGTTCCTACATCACCCTTGTTAAAGAGTAAATGTGTTAATAAATATAAAGCACTTCGAATAGTACTTGATTCATAGCAAGAAAGCTAAGCATTCTTGTTTTATAGATGATGATGATGATGATAAAATAAAGCTTAATAAACTCACGTAAGTCACACAGTTAGAGCAGAAATAGAAAATGATAAGCCTCAAAAATAATTTAAGTTAGAGACTTAAACCAACTTAGGTTCCTGTCAATGAATAACCTTAAAGGAGGGGAAGTGTTGAAACAGTAGTGGCTTTGAGGAGATGATCTCTGGGTCAGCCATGACACATCATATCAGATAGAGAGCAATAGGTCATCAAATATCTGACATACTTATTGCATACCAATATTTAAGTTAAATTATTGTCTCTTCTATCTTTTATCATATAAGCCTGAGTTTCTTTCAAAGTCTGTTTGCTAAGAAAGGCAGAGAGCCTCCTAAAAAAATTGAAAGGTCTAGTTGAATAATCTAATGACTGTTGCCCTGTAAGTTTGAGACTAGATTATGTTTGTTATAACAGCATTTATGAGAATATTTGCCACAGACAACTCTATTTGTTCATTGATGTTTATCATAGGAATTTGATTTTTCTCTCTAACCTGTTGATAATCAACCTACTATTTTATCTCTGACTTGGCCCTAAACAACTGGACCAGTATAAAAGGACTGGAGAGATGCTCTTAAAATTAGGCATTCAGATAAAGGTATATAAGTATTTTTCTTTTGTAAAATGTATTTTACAAGTAAAATAAAGGTACTAACCAATTAACTTTAAAATGTGTATTGTAGAATCTATATTTGCCATAATTAAGTGTGTCGTTTTGTGACAATTTAGTTGGGCAGAAGGACAAGTACATATAAAGGGTGTACAAAATAGATTCATGTTAGAACTTCTAATTGTGTCGAATTGGGAAAATTTAAGTAGATTATGACAAAAGATACTAAACATTTACATATCATACAATCAGCACAATCCGAGTTAATGATGTTTTATGAGATTGTAATATTAAGCTATAGATGATTATTTGATCATTCTTCCTATTTAATCTAGTTTTCCTCCCTCATTAATGTATCATTAACTGAAGTAGATTGTTTTCAATTTGACCTGAATACGTCTTTTCAAGTCATCTCCATCTTTATAAATGTGATTAATTTCTTCCAGTGTTCAGTTGGTAGAATCTCTTCTGCAAGTATATCTGCAGATAACAACAATTTAGATATTAAACAGGGGGGATTATATAGGTTATTGTACAGAGAGCATAATGATATTTAGTTTATATGCTAGATGATATTTGCATAAGGTAATGAAACCTTCTTCTGAGAAATAAACTTCCTCTGCCGGTAGAGAGAAAATCTTTCTCATCAGACAGGTTTTCTTGTACCAGGGTTTGCTCAATTTGAACTGCTCTGGCATCATAATGTCGAAGCTTTCTCTTTTAAGTACTTGGGCAAACTGAAGTAACTCTCCTAACTAGAGAAAACCGTTTTGTTTTAAATGCTGAAGATCTAATTAATCAGAGGAACATAACTCATTTGTACCAGGGGAAACCAGGAGAGGAGAGGGGGAGGAAATTCTCACAGTTGTCTTTGCTCCTTGGTGTTAACAGATTTAAAACTTCACCTTTACTGCAAACTGTATCTCTGTAATGACAGTGACGAGGCACAGCTGTGCGCCTTGGCCCTCCTGCCATACCAAGTGGATTTTGTCGAGGCGTCTGTCGGGAGGGTGAAGGAGCTCATTCATTTAGTGATACATTGGTTCAAGACGTCATTTGCCAACCGCACCGAGGAAAACAAGTATGTAACCAGCACAAGGGCACCATGGGAGCCTCTCTCTTTTCATGTCCCTTTTCTTTCCTTCTTTCCCCACTTCTTTTCTTGGTAGGCAGAGGGGATACGTGTAGACAGAGAGAGAGTCCAAGGGCTGATATAGAATATGGAACTTCTGTATTACATTATTCCAAAATATAACATAATGGTTTGGTAGGATTCAAAGAATAGAAACAAAAATGTTCAATGGCATAACCAAATGGGTTGGTGCCAGGAAGGCAGGCACAGAAAAAGGAAAAGAGAAACTACTAGCATAATTTGAATGGGACATTTAATGTTCCAGCTTCAAGTGTCCCTTCTGCTGTAGGCACTTCTAACAGAGGCCTAGTGGTCTTGCGGAGGAGGGGATCCTCGAAATTTGATGTGCGCATGTTTTAGTATCTTTCCTTCTCTTTGGTAGCAACCAGATCTAGCGTATGGCAAAGGGATATGAGGAAGACTCGGTGCCTGGTTTGAGTATTTTAAGATAAACTTTTGGTCAAGAGAGAACTAGAATATATTTGTATGAATTCTCCATTTGGCAGAAATAGCAGAGACAGGGAGATTTATTATAACATGTTTATAAATGGCCACTTTCTACAAGGAGTTTGTCTTCTTCATCTTTGTATAAAATTGCTAATATCTTGATTTGTTCATATTAATCACACACTGTTTACTCTTTGTATATTTTTGTGTTTAATATTGTTAATAACATTAGTCACTTCGTAAAAACATACATTACTTCTACATAATTTCCTATCTCTAAGCATCTCTAAACATTCTATGAGTTTTTTTCTCATTTGGTTGAGTAAAAATTTATTAGTGAAAATAGAAAAACAGACGAACAAAGAAATAAAGCTTCTTGCCTCAGTAGATTCTTGGTCAGGTAATAGGCCTGGTTTTAAAATCGAATACTTTTTTCTCGGTGCAGAGCATTTATAGGTCTGCAAGAAGAAACTTATCTATTAACACAGCAGAACAATAATTCTAAGACTCAAAAAGCTGGTATTGTGGGGAAATTGGGCCACATATGTTACAGTACCATAATTGGTTTTCTATTTTGGGAAAGTAATCCGGTAATGTATATTAAGTATTTATTGTGTGTTAAGGATTTTAAAATATTCAAACCATTTGTCAAGTTAATTCCCTTCTAAGTAAAAAAAAAGTAAAAGTGTAAAATGTTTGCTTATTATTTGGTTTCAAAAAAAGAATTGAGGCCATTTATATTAAAAATGTCATAAAAAAGAGTACTGAAAATAAAGATGTAAAAAGAGAGTTCAGAAGAACTTACAGGAACTACCCTTGGAGAAAACAAATTCCATCATAAAAAGTAATTTGTGGGCCAGCCCCAGTGGCCTAGTGGTTAAGTTTGGTGCACTCCACTTCAGCGGCCCGGGTTCGGTTCCCGGATGTGGACCTACACCACTTGTCTGTCAGTGGCCATGCTGTGGTGGTGGCTTACATACAAAAAGTGGAAGATTGGCAGCAGATGTTAGCTCAGCGTGAATCTTCCTCAGGAAAAAAGAAAAAGAAAAGAAAAAAAGTAATTTGTATAAGTATGTTCAGAATAGTACTACTAAAGATAGTGAAAATTGGGAACAACAAAAATTCTTCTGAAGAGCAAATAAACTTGTCATACAAATATGATGAAATACTATTCAAGACAAGTTTGGGAAACATGGTAATACATAGCAAGATTTACATGAAACAATGTTAAATGACTAAAAAAAGAACATAAAATAATATGAATACATATCAGAGCTATATAAATATATATGTATATAAATATCTACATAAACATGCTATAAAATGTGAGGTAAAATAGTTTAATGTTTACTAAGTCCTTTTCCCCCTCTAAATTTACTTTCATGAAATGTGAAGAACATCTCCTGCTTGAGCAATTTCAACCCTGGCTTCCTTTTGGCACTTGGGAGCATCAGAGAGTTAAAGTGGAGATGGATTTTACGTCTTGTGTCCATTGCTGTCATCCCTCGGGGAAAATTGCAAGAACTGAGTTATTGATCAACTGAACTCTGGTTTGCTGTTCACTACCAGGATAAGAAATTTTGTCTGCTTATAGTTTTTTCTATTTCCTTTATTGAGGTAAAAACAAATGACTAATGTAATAGTAAGAAGATATTACCATTCTATTAGGGGAAAAAAATTGCATGATTTTGCAATCTGTCATCAAAACAGATTTCTATGGCTAATGAATACCAAGGCAGCAAAAACTCATATTTGGATATCAACCAACATGAAATCTTGAAACTGTTGTGTTAGTTTTTTCTCCCTTGAGTTTGTTTTTTAACTTCAGCTTTAATTTTTTTTTCCTGATGTACATAAAGCGTAATTTAAAAGACTTAATGTAAAAAAGTTTCCTCTTCATCCTCAATCCCCGCCTCCCCAACAATGCTTAGAGCATATTCCTCCAAATTTGTTTTTTACATATGCTTAATTAAAAAAATGTGTTTACAGTTTATTTATTGCTTTGAAAATTGTTTTTAATTAATCTATATTGTATCTTTTTATAGCTGTACATGGAGATCTACCTTATTTCTTTTAATGACTACATAGTACAGGTCAATGCTCTCTGAGAGAAATAGAATGTGAGGTTCAAATATGAGCCACGTATGCAATATTATATATTCTAGTAGCCACATTAAAAAGGTAAAAAGTAATAAGTGAAATTAATTTTAATAATATATTTACCCAATATATTCAAAATGTTATCATTTCAACATGCAATCAATATAAAAATTATTAATGAGATCTTTTACTTTTTTTAATGTATCTTCAAAATCCAATGTGTCCTCAAGTCAGATTAGCTGCATGTCAAGTGCTCAATAGCTACATGTGGCTACTGGCTACCATGTTGGACAGCAGGTAAGAGATACATCATGAAACTATCTAACTAGTCTCCTATTGATAAATATTTCAATGTTTACTATTAGAACAATAAAACAAAGAACACCCTTTTGCACATATCTTTGAACATTTGTAGAAATGTTTTTACAGAATGAATTTGTAGAACTGAAAAATGCTGGGTCAAAGGGATGGAACATATCAAATTTTAATAGAGTTGACTCCAAAAAAGACTGTATTAATTTCCATTCTCACCGATAAAGCGTGAGAGTGTCCATTTCCTCACAAACTCACCAATGTTAGATATTATAATTAATTTTTGGCAATCTGGTGGAAATAGTATTATTGTTTGGGAAGTAGTGAGATTGGAAATCAAATTTCTTTTTCTGTAAATTCCCTGTTGATCTTATTTTTCTCATAACTGAAAAAACCTGTCTTCATTTTCTGGGTTAATGGAAGTAGGTACAACCCTTCATTCTGTGTGTCTAGATTCCGGATACTTCCATCCGCCTACACAGTGGAGCGCCTCACAATTCACATCTGGGAACTGGCAGAAAAGCCCCTGTTCTTCAGCCTGGTGCAGGGACTGAGGGCCGTCCTCAAACTTCTGGTTCAATATGCAGAAATCGACGTTGTTTGGAACAGAGACTATCATGGCAAGTTCCCCATTTTTGTAAAGGGTAACCAGAAACACACAAGGTAACTGTTTATCTTTTCTATGCCCTTAGGATATAAGAAACATGTTTGCCATCAAGAAAGAAAGTCTAGCGCAAAGAGTAGCTTTATTGGGATTCAATGTAAATAAGAAGGCCTTAATTACCACAGTCAATTCCCTTCCGTTACTTCCCATGGAACTTTAATTCTCAAGTGTGAATTAAGGGTAATTTGAGTAAAGTGAATTGAATGTGAATATAGACAACAAGTGAGGAGGAAATTGAAGACTGAATCCAGAGAGGAAATGCCTCCTCAGGTGAAAAGCAAAAATGAGAGGGAGTCAGAGTTGGAGGGGCAGAAGCAAGTTGCTGTTTTCTGATACATATGCTGCCTGTTCTGTGGACTTGCTCCTACCATTCCGGAGAGCCCTTTTCTTACCTGAGTTCCTTCTTTAATTCTGACATTTGTTTCTTCGAACTATACAGCAAATTGAAACTGGGTTTAGAAATGGATTCTTTCGGGTTTTTGGTTTTTTTTTTCAGGCCATTCATTTTAGACCCTGTAAATCATACTGTCAACCTGTGTGACACTTGCAACGCCTGGGACGAAGTTGTCCATGTGGCCAGACGCAGCCTATCGAAGCCTCTGTTCAGCAGAGTGAGAGCTGAGCCCCCCTGGCTTTTTACCAACAGCTGGTAAACCAGGCAAGGAGCTACTGTCCTTGGATTCTATGAAGAAGACAAAAAGGATGCAAAAGATGTTGCCAATAAGAAGGCTCTGGATGAAAGGCAGTGCGAAGGAAACTTCTTAATTTAATTCACTCCGTTAGTGAACCCAGTCTTTAACAAACATATTTATGTGAGCCATCATTTAAGATAAAAGGATCTATTTTAGCCTTTAAGAGAATTGTCCCCTCTCCTATTTTTTGGATTTATTTGCTTTGGTGGCCTTGTGACCAAAAAATCCCAGTCAAAATAGATGAATAAATAAAATTCCAAGATCCTCTGAGAGAAGTTAACTGAATGGGTAAAATAGCTCCCACTTTTTAATTTTAATTCATTATGGTTTCAGGTTGACTTTTTAACTCTTCTGGCAAGCTAGTATTTCATTGAGTCACTTGTGTTTTCAAAATTCCCCTATGAAAACCTGCCTGCACTAAGTACTACCTATTTATTTCCAGACCTCATCTAAGTCACTACGTGGAAATGTAGACATATCTGGGATATACACAATGTATTGCCTTAGAGTAAATTGTTTCCAAAATCGTTTTACGTCTGCCTGCGTCACGGCTCCTGGGTAAGAGTGGAGCCATACTTAAGGTTTGCAAGACACTCAGGCGTTAAGTAGGAATAAATAAACTAGCCAGGCTGTTGAACGGTCCAGTTTTGCTACAACTGTTTTCAATGCTTGGGATCAACTGTTTTCTTTTCTATTAAGGAGCATTAGCAGCCACTGATAATGAAAGCCAGGGCCCACCAGAAAGAGACCAGAGGAAATTTCCTGACTCACTTGCATAGCAACAATTCATGAGCACTAAAGATAGATGAAGTGTGACTGCAGAGTCATGCGAGTGACTGGGCTTCTCCCCGCAACAGAACTCTTACATGTCAACGAGTGCTGACCCCTTCAGGCGAGTCCTCAGAGAACCTGCATGCTTATTCCAGTGAGGTGATTGGTCTGGAAGCACGTTTGGATTTCCCTTCAGGGGAGAGTTTTCTTTTGAACGTCCTTGATGGTGACAACCTTTGTCCTTTGAGGGTGGATTTGATTTTTGGAAATAGTACAATGTATTCACAGTAGACATCTGTTGGTTTTTGTCTACTCAGAATCCTTTTCCCCAAGTAATGGTTGGAGAGATTGCATTTCTTCTATTGTTTGTTTTGTCTCTGAAGGCTCTTGAGGAGAAATAGTTTCAAAAATGTCTTGGGAAATGGCCACATTTTCCCCATTTTGGTAACTGAACCCATATTTACCTTGGGTGACTACTCCTCCCCCACTAGGCCTAAGTTGTTTAGGTGGGCTGACTTGGCCACTAGCTCCAAGGGGACAGATATGTGGCTGAGGCCTGGCACAGCAATTGATTCCACTAAGACACCACTGTGGCAATGAGTTCTGGAATTTGGATTTGAGCTGTTGGGAAGAGAATTTCTCATTTTGCTATGATGTAGGCATGAAACTACTGGCCACCATCTTGCTGTTCCAAGGGGAGAGCCTGCCTAAAAATGGAGACAACACAAAAGAAAGAAGTTTTGAGAAATGAGCGATGATATACACATGTATGTGCACATATGTATACACCTATATAATGAGAGAGATCAAGTCCCAGATCCAGATGTACTTGCAGAAAAACTATCCTGGGCTTCTTTTGTGTCACGAGCCAATAAACTCCCCTTTTGCCTGGTAGGTTTGATCTGGGTTTCTACCTTACAACTGAGCCCTGACCAATCCAGTAGAACAGAGCCAGGTCTGGTGAAGGTATTCACTCATCAAGCAAGGAGTAAGGAAGGCACTGAGACACTGATGACAAATTTCTACTCAAGAAACATTCATTGACCACCTGCTAAGTATTAGGCCGAATAGACGAGATGCTGAAATAAACTAGTCAGTTCAGTATGGCAAGGTGCTTTCAGCCGACAAAAGAGACTGCTTTTCCTCGTTTGCTCACAGGGACTCACAGGGCCGTTCCCAAGGAGGAGTTCCCGATGGGAACGTCTGTGGTAAAGACGGCGCTCTGGAGCATTGTCAGAGCATGTTATTAGTTTCCTAAGGTGACTAATTTTTTAAGAAGACAACAATTATTTGAGGCTATGAATTCTACCGTTTTAAAAATAGAATTCTATTTTCCTCTGTGTTCATACCTGCTGTGGAACATGAGAACACAGGAATTCTGTGTAGGGGAGCAAGCACAGGATGGTTAGCACGTAATACTCCATAAATTTATTTTGGGGTGGCGAGGGACTCCTGACCCGTGTGAGACCTCACATTGGAGTGGGAGGGGCAGTGAGTGTCACCAGTGCTAAATCTAGTTTTCTCAGCAGCATTTCTGTCGGTTGAAGAGGTTCTTCCTCATGTCAGCTTTTTTGGTCTATTCTTAGGATGAAAAGTCCAGAATAATCTAGTGTGATTTTGCCCTGAAATGAGTAAGGTGAGATTTCTTTGGTGACAAGGTGTATGATCCACTGAGAAAAAGAATAAGTGACTTTATTGCAGGGCGCTTGGGCCAGCAGCCCTCACCATCCCTCATGGGCCTCATGCTCCCACCTTCTCCTGGTGTCTCTGCCTCTCTCTGCGTCTGCTCTCTACACCAACCAGCTTCTCCTCTTTCTGCCGAGCAGCTTCTGCTGCTGACTCATGGTTGCTACTCCCTCATCACTTCAGGCTGCACAGACCACAGCTCTCAGGAACCTGACTCTCCAACTTCAGCTCCCAACTTGAACTGGCAAATTCCTTCCATGTTCCTTAGTTCACATTCCTGAAGGGGACAGACTGATCAGTCTAGTTTATAGTTTTGAGACAGATTACCCAGAATCACCAGCTAGCTATGGGGCAGCTGAGATTGGGATGGGGTGATAGCATGTGGAGCCAAAGGAGAACACCCAAAGAAGCAGGAAACCTTAGGGGTGGGGGTGAGTGGGGCAGGTTCCACGGCCAGCCTGCCCAGCGCAGTCCTGCTCCATGTGCCCGTCTTTCCCCACAGGCCTTGGTGAAACAGGCTCTATAGACAGGCTTAGTAGCTGCCATTTTTAGGTCATGCAAATGTTCCTGTTTCTAGTGATACCAACTCTTAGACTTTTTCAAAGGTTTTGTGAAAAGACAGAAAAAATGTCACCTCTTCTTCAGCAAGTAGAAGAAACCATGATCAGAAGAAGCAACAGGTGATGGCAGTGGGTGGGGCAATGGAAAGTTAATCTATGGGAGGACAAAGAGAAAATAAAGAGACTGTCTGGAGAACCAGTTTGGGACCAAGCAATATGCCTCAGAGAGGTCTTCAATACTATGCCCTAGACCCACAGCTGCCAGTGGTTCTACCCTCACCTGCCCACTCACAACCCAGAGCCATATTAGGTCCCATAGATCAATATTTTAGGCACCCTATTGCTGATGTAGGCCAGTCTGGGGAGCTTGCCACCATTTATGACCTTGCTGCTAGAGAAAGATGCATCCTCAGGGTTGAATAACTGCCTGACTTACAAATGGACTTGTGGGACATAATTGCTACTAAGATTGGGAACTGCCTATAAAAAGATAGCAATCTGGGACTTTCACTTGAGAATCACTAGAGAGTCAACAGATCAGGAAGATACTTCTGCTTGCCTTTCCCACAACCAACTTTGCTCCAAGGAAGACAGTGCTACCAGGGTTTAGCTAGCTTTAAAGAAGTGACTTTAACCATGAGCTAATAGAGATTTTCATGGTTTCTAGCCAAGGGATTAAAGGTAATTCCAAATTTTGGAGCCAAAGTGATAAGACAGTGGGAGCTGCTCTTTTGGGAGAGAGAAGACAGCCGTATCTCTTTGCGTCTCTGCTTCTCTCTAGCTTCCAGGAGGGGCAGAGAGGCAACCTCCCCCTCTCTCCTGAATTCCTTCTGTGCATTCCCCCAAGAGGCTGGTTATGTCAGAAGGGCTGGGGCTGTGCCACCTAGTAAAGAATGTGTTAGGCAGCTTTAGGCCAAAAGAGCTCAAATTTAAGTGTGATCAGAAACACCTGGTGCAGTGGTAAATGATCCAGACCCTCTCCTGGAATTTGGTCAGCAGGTCTGGGGTGTGGCCCAGGAACTTGGATTTTTAAATGAGTAACCCAGATGATTCTGGCACAGAGAGTTTGTGTATCACATTTGAGAAAGAAAGCCTGGACCCTGGGGCAGAATCTGGCTCCCCTGCTAAGATAAGGGTGTGTGTGTGCTTGCCTTGCTTTAGTTCTGGGCTCCATGCGAGTCTCTCGCCCAAGCCAAAGGATTGGCTCCTTCCTACTTAGCTCATAAGAGTTCAACATTTGAATTTGGGGCCAAGGCCACGTGGAGTAATGGCTCCCGCTAGTCAGGCCATAGGCCTCTGAGCCAGCGTTTCCTGGGTAGAGCAGTGGTTCTCAACCTTCTTGTACTTTGGAACTACCTGGGGAGCTTTAAAAGATGCTGATACCTGGGCCCCACTCCAGAGAATCTGATTTCATTGGTCTGGGTACAGTCTGGATATTTAGGATTTTTTAAAGCTCCTTGGGTATTTCTAATGTGCAGCCAAAGTTGAGAAACACTGTGGGAGGGAAAATGATTTTCATTTTCCTGGAGCCCTGGCTAAAAGCAATCTTAATATTTGCTTTTTAACACAATGGACACCATAGAAGAAATCTTATATTTGCCTTTCTGCAAGGCAAAACAAAAAAATATCAACAATATATGAGAGCTAATATCTTGAATAGTGTTTACTTGTAAACATAATCAAGGATAATGAAAATATTCTTAGTCAGGCTTCTTTTGTCTTTTGACAAGAAAGAAGGGCATGGCATGATATAACTCAGAATTCTCTAAAGCATTTCAGAGATAAAGTCAACTACAACAATGCCTCTGGCTTCAAAAGCTTTCCTAAAGAAACAGGAAAGTGTTAAACATTTCTGCTTTCTTTCTCTTTTTCCTGAGACCTAGCTGATCAGATTCATAGTTGATGCAGGTACAGCATTTCAGGAATATCTATAGTTTCATTCTTTTCTAGAAATAGGTGAATGAATTTAATAGCAAACATGTCAGTGGACTATAGCTTTTGAACAAATGGACAACCGAATTCTGATCATTAAAGGAACAATGACTTTATTAAATCTGTAATATTCTGATACGTTCACACAAGTTTAGTGACTAGTTTGCTTTAAGCTGTTTTTTCATAACAATCTGGTGTATTTGGATTTTGCGAAAATTAAACTATCTCTTGTCAAAATACTGTGAAATTCTGTATTTAAGGATGATGACATTTATCTTCGAAACAGGCTACACGGGGCTATGTCTGAACTAGGTTGGATCCCTGCTGAAAAGTTTGAGACCATAAGTGTGTGCCCAAATTAAGAGTTCTAAACTGGGGGTCCTTGTACAGAGCAATCCGTGGACTTTAGGGAGGCCCACATACCCTCTGAAACTATTTTGAATATGTATGCTTCATTCTGTTTTCCTAGGAGAACGTCTATAACTTTTATCAGATTCTCAAAGGGTTTGTAATCACAAAAGATTAGGACACAGAGTTCTATATATCTAAATAGAGACTCCTCCGCTCTAGTCCCCTTCAACACAGTGTGTTATTGAGAACAAGATATAGAAAAGGAAAAATAATAATAACGTACTTGGCTCTTCTACCCTGCTCTTCTCCGGGCCAGGATTATAGATGTTTATGTAACGTACTGACAGCCATTATGTCCTAGCTGAAATTGATTTGCTATAAACGAGCATCAAAGAGACCAGCAGTGGCAAAGATTCTGACTTTTGTTTCTTTTGCTGTAGCTTCCATACAATTCCAAGAAGAGTGGGTGGTTCTGACCAGCTGGGAAAAACTGATAGTGGCAGAGGGAGACTCTCTGCTTTTAGTTTACAGAATAGGTACAGCTTTCTAATTGTAGGGCAGACAGTAAACTTAATATCTTCCCAGCTGATTCCTGTTCCTGCATCTAATTAGATGGTGTCAGCTCGCAGTGCTCATTGTCAAAGGCTGCAAATGCAGTAAAGGTGTACCTACCTTTAATCACACCCAACACAGGGAATTGGAGCTTTTTCAAAATAATAAAGGGTAATGGCTTTATGAAAAAATTACTTAAGTTTTCTTAGTTTTAAAATTTATTCAACTTTTACAAATATTAATTTGAATTCCTTTTTGGGAATATAAGGGAAAAAAGTTTTCTTCTAGGTGAGATTTAGCCTCATTATGGGGAGGAATGTGATTTTTGTTAAAACAATATTTTTAAATAAAATTTATCTAATGTTATATAGTTTTATCTTTTCAAGACATTAGAGTAGGAAAGATATATAGCTAAATTTTCCCCTGGGGTGAAAAATATGATGCATAAAGTTAATTTTTTTATTATCAAGGTTAATTCCAAAATATATGATCAGTATACAATAGTTTTCATGGCGATTAAAGGAGTGACAATTTCCTTTGTACCTATTTAGATATGAGGCTAAACTACCATGTTTTTGTAAACCTTAATGTAATTATAATGGTTTTAGCTTTCAGGAAAGTTGGTCTGCATTTGCCTTAAACAAGAAAAAAAAGAAACTTTATTTAAAATTGAAAAAACTGGTTTCTTTAATTTGAATTATTAGACTAAATGTAAAATAAAATACTTTTAATGTTGTAGATATGGAAATACCTATAAGAGTTGAAAATCGACACTGCTGCCATTCTTAAATTTGAGTGAACAGGAACCAGCTAAAAATTGGTTTGTATTTGCTTTTGGTTTTCTAATCAATTGATTGACCTAAGCCATTTTCAAAGAGAGATGGCAATGTCTTATCCCTTCTTTAAGGAAGATTCCAGTAATTTAAACTTAGAAATGACACTACATTTGAACTACTGGTGGCTTATGTTCTTGAACAATAAGAAAGACAGCTAAAGATTCCTTCTCTCTAATGCATGAGAAATGAATCAAATGCAAGCACTATTAAATGCTAATAATTTTTCAAAGGGTTTTAAACTTTAAAATGCCAGTAACTTTCTCCATTATAGATACATCACTGCAGTAGCAAAAATAACAACAAATCAAGTTATCTATTTGCAAATTAAAAATGAACATAACTGATTGTAGGACCCTAAAAATTGGATATTAGTTCTTCTTGAGGAATATGAGTGAGAGTACTATTCTAGGTGACATTTATCCCCATATGGAAGAGTGTAGATTTTAAAAAATTATTATTACAATAGCATTTTAAGCCACATTAAATTTGTCTAGTGTTTTCATACTATTAACACTTTAAGATCTTTGATAGTGGGATGTCCAGATAAAATTCCCAGTGTAGTTTTGGATTATACCTAGTAGAGTGTAAACTATCTCTAAGTGTACAAAGTTTAGGAAGAAACTTTGACTCTTGGATATTTTTTTAAAAAATCCATATTGTTTATTTAATCTCAAGTATTTTTAAAAATTACCATCATGCTATTTTCTGCAGTCCTAGCTGATGTTCTTTTGGGAGATGGTACACTGGCCCATTCTTTGAAACAAATATATAATTTAGCAAGGCATGTGTCTTTAGGTTGGAGCCAGGCCTGGAAAATATTTTTCAAATGATTCTATCTCCATCCTTTCAGTCTGAGGTGAAACTATTGAGAGTGTGATGGGAAAATTGCATCGAGTGGGATGTTGGATCCTGTAAGGTTCTACTACTCTCAGATTCTGTGAATAGAAGGGGTGGGAAGATTAGTACAGCCTTCAGGTAGTAGCTATAGGTGCTAAAGCCTCCCATAACCTCCTTCAGTGAGCTTCCTAATGTTAGAGTCCGGCCTCTGCCACCCTCAGGGGCAGCTGGGACCAGGCCTTGCTAGTGATAGCCACAGAGGGCGGTGAGGCTCAGCTGATCATCACTGGGTGAGGAAGTGTCAGGATCACTGTAGATCTGAGTCAGGGCTAAACTCAGGATTTCTTTCTTTTCTTTGTAAAACCGTAGTTCTTGTCCTGCTTTCCTGGCTTCCTCCAACTCCCTCAGGGCCATTCGTAGCTCTTGAGAGAGAATTCCTGGCGACTCCCGCTCCTTCATGATCCAGTCCAGGGCCATGTGGCTGCGCATCTTTTCATCTAGGGAGTACTGGGAATAGTAGGAGATGACTTCCTGGGAGCCAAGAAACAAAGTCCAGAGTGTCAGTAAAGAGCCACAAAGGCACCTGTGCTCATGGCCTTTCAATACCTTGCTTCCTTTGCCTTCACCACTCCTGACATGCATGGGGGTTTTACCAACAACCAAACCTCTCTGATGTTCACAAACTGAAGCCAAATCCCACAACATACCTCTTAAAGGAAATGAAGGGCTAAGCTGGTACACCAAACCAAGGTCACTCCAGGTTGAGTCAAAACAGTACCACCAGGAGTGACTCAGTAATGTTCATATAACAGAGCTCTGACCTCACTAGTGTGGGAGATCAAAATTGGCCACCCTGAAATATGTCTCTTTACCTTGATTATTTTCTCTGACAGACATTTGACCTCCCCCAAACTGCCTAAAGAATTTAACATAGAAGACCTGTTCCAGGAAGGAGCCACTACCATATGATGGCTGTAATATAATGTAAAATAGATGTTACAATAGGAAAGGCACCACAAACCCATCTTATCAAAAATTCTGTCTCTTCCTGGCCACATTCTCTAGGTGGCCCTGTAAAAGGGTTGTCAGACAAATGTTTACATTTGTAAAGGTATCTCCCTCTGTGTACTTGGGAGGGCAGGATGACCTTATCTCTGGAAACTCTTATCAGGACAGAAGGAGAGGACTTAAATCTACATACCCTTGATTGCTATGCTTTCTGGTAATCTCCCATAGCTGTCTCCTTCCCCACCCCCCCAACATCCTCCTTTGTCTTTAGCTGAAGATAGTATTTAAGATGAGAATCTCTGCCATTTTGTTGAGAAACTCAGTTTCCCTGGTTTCTCCCATGTATACATGTTATTAAACTTGGTATTATTTTATTCTGCTAACCTGTCTTTTAATTATTTGGCCAGCCATAAGAACCTTAAGGGAAAGGGCAGAGGGGGATTCTCCCTCTTCCCTGATACTAGAAAATAGGTCTTCCTATTTTGCATTCCTATAACTATTGTTATATATAACTAAATGAGGTATGAGCATTACCTCATTTATTCATTGAACTCTTCTGCCCAGCATTATCTCCTTTGGCAAGGCAGAGAGAGGGAAACAACTATATGGAAGGATTTGGGCAGAACTGGGTTTGATCACACCCATTGCAGAAAACAGGAAGCTTTGAGTCAAGAGAACCTCAGGGCAAGACTTAGAAACCAAGAGAGTCAACTTCCTAACTGCTGTGTTGTTAACATAAGCAAGATGACAGTCCAAATGGCTCACAGAAACTACAGGAAGAACTTTAAAAATGTATTATAGAATGTAGGGATTATTGTTTTTGATATCGTTATGGTACCTTCATGGTACATTGTCTCTTACTTCTGCAAACAATTAAAAATTAGTCACTACCTGTCAATTCTTGTGTGCAAAATTTGCCAATACACTGTAACGTCATGTATAGGTTTGGTGGATACACTTTAAGAATATTGTGTGGAGTGGATGCATTGCTTATTTTTATTTTCAAGGACATAATGGTATTGGGGCCAGCCCCGTGGCTTAGCGGTTAAGTGTGCGTGCTCTGCTGCTGGCGGCCCGGGTTCAGATCTGGCCATGCTGAGGCCGCGTCCCACATACAGCAACTAGAAGGATGTGCACCTATGACATACAACTATCTACTGGGGCTTTGGGGGAAAAATAAATAAATTAAAAAAAAATTAAAAAAAAAAAAAGAACATATGGTATTTATTTATGACCCTAACAAATTAAAAACAATCATGGAAAAGTGTTTATAACCAACCCGGCATATTTCAAAGGCCTTTTATAAAATCAAAGGAAAAGAAAAAAAATAGCCAAAGCCATTGTCAGCTACTCATTTCTTTTCCATCTTCAACATTTTGAAAGCCAGACTTTCTAAGCAAAGAACAACTAAAAACTCTGGGGCTGCAGAGCATGGAGGACTCTAACATCCACCCTCATCTTGCTGACTAGTCGAGGCTTTGATCCTCATACAAATCTCCCCGTTAGCAAATACTGGAAAATAAACTACCATCTTTCAACGTCTCTTGGTGGGTAAAGGAAGGATTAATCTTGGAGGGTAGGAGGTGAAAACCATCAACTACACAGGAGAGGGTTGGCCTTTGCCATTAAACCGGGGAGAGGGTGCTTCTCATAGGTAACAAAGCAATAGTGAGACCCTGTCTCTGAAAAATAAAGAAGAAACTTCCAAGCCAAAAAATTGGGGTGATTGAATGCCAGCTTGCCCACCTTTATAATCATTCCTGTTGTCGGTTAGGCACTTTTGGTGGGGTTGAGAAAAATCCTCCCACTACAACTACCTTTATGTCTTCTCAGTGAGGAGGTCCAGAAGCAATGCATTCTCAGTTTCTTTCTGCACCGGAGAGTGGAAGAGGGCACAAATTCCAGCAGGCAGGGCAGATGCATGGAGTGGATTCAGCGTTTGCCTTAGAAACTAAGTCTGTCTTAATGATCCCTCCATTCTGGCATTGAGTACAGGTGGTATCTAAACCAATCCCATGCCCAGTCAATGTTCTGCTTAGTGTGCATATTGGTCAGTCCTTGACTCAACTGGACTGTTATATATTTTTTTTCATGTGTCCTCTGCTCTTACTCGGTAAATATGGTACCAAATTTAAACAGAGAAAAATCCAATAAAGGAAATCTCCTAGGAAGATGATGAGCCATCTGCTCAGTCCATACAACACAAACCCATTCTTGATTGGAAAATCTCACCTGTCGGGAACACTTTGTTTCACGAAGGGCTTTCAGGCTTCCATTCCAGTGCAATAGTTGGAAAATGGTCATCAGCTCCTACAAAACCCAAAAGGCTGTCATTAGTCTCAAAGCAGAAATGTGAAAGAAAGTGCCTCAATGAGGGCTGAGCAGGGCATAACTCTCATCCCCAAATATATCAGGGGAATAGAATATACCATATTGTCAGAGCACTTTGAGACTTTTCAAAGACCAGAGTCCCCAGACTTCTGGGGCATTCTTCCTCCCCCCAACCCTGGCTGTATCCATACTTGCACAATAAAATGACTAAATGATTGACAAATATCTTAAACATTAAAAATGGATGTGCTCTAACAATTCTACACCCAAGAAGTGATGTAAATATACCAGCACATCTGAGAATAACGTATAGGCAAGGTTATTCATTGCATCACTTTTTGAAATTGCTCAAGACTGGGAATATTTTAAATGTTCATTTTTTTTTAATTGATGTTTTAATAGTTTTTAACATTGTGAAATTTTGGGTTGTACATTTTTGTTTATCCATCACCATATATATGACTCCCTTCACCCCTTGTGCCCACCCCCCACCCCCATTGCCCCTGGTAACCACAATATAGTTTTCTCTGTCCATGTGTTGGTTTCTATTCCACATATGAGTGAGATCATACAGTGTTTGTCTTTCTCCTTCTGGCTTACTTCACTTAACATAGTACCCTCCAGACCCATCCATGTTGTTGCAAATGGGACGATTTTGTCTTTTTTTATGGCTGAGTAGTATTCCATTGTATATATATACCACATTAAATGTTCATTTTTAAAGGCGTGGTTAAATAGAGTCTGATAATGAAGAGTAGCAGAATATGCCACCTCGAAATGTGACTGTGGAAGTTCAGAACATACCACTTCAAACTATGCCACTTTGGGATATTGATTATTTTGAGCTATAGGCACTTGAAAACAACAAATGCAGAGAGAGGCTTTCTCTGAACTCCCCTTTATCTGCCTAAAGACAGATCCTCCAAAAGGAACTCAACTGTCATAATCCCCTCCTGAGGAATTTCATCAACCAGGGAAGAGGGACTCTTTTCACAGGAGAGGGAACTAGAAGTCCACACCACACCTGGACACACTTTGTCACAAACTGTCATACCTCCCATCTATTCTTCTAAGGACTCACTCATCTTTCCTAAAAAATTATTTACCCTCCCCTAAGAGGCCTACACCCTCTCTCCTCTTTCCCTATTAAGATGGTATTTAATCCTGAATTCTAAGCCACCTCAGGGAGTTACTCATTTTCCCGAGTCTCTCTCGTGTATACATAAAGTATACGTTAATAAATTTCTGTTTTTCTCTTATTAATCTGTCTTTTATTACAGATTATTTATGACTGTAGAAGTTCAGGACATGCCACTTCAAACTATGCCACTTTGCGATATAACTCAGAAGAGTAGAGGGAAAATTATTTTTCCTCCCTTACAATACATTTATACTATTGCTGAATACCTTGCAGTCATAAAGAAAGCATGAGAGGGCTCTCTATGTTCTAATATAAAGAATCTCTATGATGTGTTGTTAAAATAAAAGCAAGGTACACAACAGTGTATGCTGTGTGCTACGACTGGATTTAAAAAGGATAGAAGATCACTATAAATATTTACTTGTAAATGCCTAGGATAGTTCTGGCGAGATACAAAAGAATCGGCTAACATTAGTTGCCTCTGGGGACAGAAAAGGAAAGCCTGGGGGGGCAGGAATGGGACATTCTTTTGCACCTTTTGAGTTTTGAATATGTGATAATATTACATATTAAAGAAAACAATTTAAATTACAAAAATTTAAGCCAAAAGATACATATATAAATATAAAACATATAATGGACAAACTACAGAAACGGTAAAATACTCCTAAATTTATATATTCAGTTAAGAAAATGTCTTAAAATGTGGACAATGAGGTTGAATTGACATTAAAACCCACCCATAGTCTCCACATCCAATGGTCTGGGCTGGGCACAGCGTGAAGCCTTTCTATCAGCACCATCCTTTCCTTGCGTGATAGCAAGAGCAGGCTAAGTGTGTCAACATACTGAAGATTTAATTTTCCTAATGTGATTAGAGCTAGCAGTCATCCACTGACATTATCTGCATTTCTTTTTTTTTTTTTTCTTTTTTGGTGAGAGTGAGGTTTATTGTAGATTAATAGCACAAACCACAACCACATATTATTAGAAAATAATACAATTAAGGAAATTCTTGATCATGAAACTAGTTATGAAAACTTAACATTTAGACAAATGTCCTACTGCCCATTCAAAAAAGCTGACTTTTATTAACTGGCTTTACCTCCGCTTGCTCAGAAAAAAGTTTTCATTATGAAAACCAGGAGACTCAAAGTCACTCTGAGTTTTCAGATATCTTAAAATTATTAGGTAAATTTTAAAGCTATAAGATTATCAGAAGAGCAAATGACACTCTTCTCATGTCTAAAATTGCCATTAGAAGGTAATGTTTTTCTTTTTTTCAGTGTGGGATCCACTTTGAGATTCTGTCTGTGTTCTAATGCACAGTAAGCACCCCGAGAGCCCACAGGCACCTCAGTAAAAGCAAAACCATTTGTTTCCACCAATTAAAATAAGACATAGATACCAGCTGAATTACTCTCGCTGCCCCAAATGGAGACCCACCGTCTGCCAAGGGTCCTGGGTCCAGTGCCCAGGGAAGCCACCCCTCTCATGCCCTCTTTCCTCCACTTCTTCCCGCCCTTCCACCCAGATTTGCACTCTCACATCACTATGCTAATTTGGAAAAGTGGAAGTGGTCTGTTCTATAACCAAATCTTGCCTAATCGGCTGTCACCGCTGAGCCCCAGCGGCCTAGGAGGGTAAATTTGTGCTGCGTTTCTCATCATACCCTCAAACCTACCCCATGAACACTTTGCAGCCATAAAAATAAGTAGGAACACTCTTTACAGCCTGATATGAAACAGTCTCTTTGGTGTTTCAGGAGGGCCAATACTTACAAATAAGACATTTCTTTTCGTTTCATATTTTATCTTAAGACCCCACTTGAATTTTGTATTCTATT
This sequence comes from Ceratotherium simum simum, assembly GCF_057802395.1. NCBI lineage: Eukaryota > Metazoa > Chordata > Mammalia > Perissodactyla > Rhinocerotidae > Ceratotherium > Ceratotherium simum. Next base: position 72,097,614 of record NC_141903.1, on the reverse strand, counting down.
GTATACGCCCATTTTTTAAAAAAAGAAAATAAATACCACCTCCACTCCTCTACCTGGCCCCTTCTGCCCCCAATCTTCATGCAAAGTTGACAACCAGGAAGATACACTGAGTTTGTTCTGCGGTTTCCAGTAGTCCTCTTGCCATTGTCCTTGTGTCATTGTGGTCCAGTTTGAGAAACAGCCTATTGTTAATGGGGCTCTCAATTCCATCCGCTGACAGTTGTTCCCTTAGCAAAATACTCTTCTTCCTCCAAGGTCTTCTAGGCTCTCATTTTTACCTATACTCTAACCCCCTTCCAGAGCAACTCCTGTCATTCCACCCTGCAACCCCTCTAAGACTTTAGAACTCACATTTCTGCTGTGAACAGAACCAGAAACCTTTCTCATGTCTCCTGGCAACCCACATCTCTCAAAAACATCCCCAGAGAGACTTGAACTGTTTTGGCCCACAGGAGAGGATCATCCTCCTGCCCGCTCTGGTTTGTCTAAATTTCTATTCCATCACCAAGCAGTTTTTTTCTCTGAAGTAACACAACTGCTGCTTCCTCAGTGTTGCTTTTGTTCCTAAAATCTCCCAGGGAAGATGACCTGCTTTCCGCCTTCTTCCATTATGTCCTGGTCTAGTTCTTGCTCTCTTTGGGAGAGATATTAATCTTGCCATCATTATGTAAAGTATATTGAGATATTTCCACATTCTTCCCATCCCACTTGTTTGTTTCCATTCATAAGACTAAATTCCATATCTTCAGATCTTCCTGAAGCTGAATGAACAACTGGCCCAGCCCCAGGAAATCCTGTCAGGCTCTCGCAGATTCCATGGGAAATCCTTGCGTTACTGCAGACCAGACTTCTGTGAGGATTTGCTTCCTAGTTTCACCATGATTCCTCGCTGTCTGGTCTTTCCAGTCCCGTTTTCTCCCTGTCGAAGCCCTGTCGCTTTAATTCCTTAAAGTGAGCTCTCTGTCCTGCTCTCACTAAAGTCCTTGTGCTGGGTTGTTCTGTGGGCTGATCTAAAAGCCTGGGGAGTCTGGCTGGGCTGACAGAAAAACAAGAAGCTGGCCTTACAGGTTGGGCTGGGACTAGGGTGAGGTGAGTGAGGCAAGATTTAAGGTGAGTCATGCAAGTTCAGCATCTTTTATTTCAAGTTCTGTCTTTATTTAAAATTTCAATTTTGATCGTCATGACTTTTTGCACATTAATTTAGAGTTTTAAAAATATTGCATTATAATATTGTTTGTCTTGATTATGGAGTTTTTTGGAGCTCCTTTAAATGTTGTGCCTGAGGTGAAGGCCTAACTCTGCTCACCCTAGTCTCGGGCCTTCTCGTGGGTCTGTCTCAGGGACAAGGTGGCTTCATGAGCTTGTGATCTGTGCAGTCACACAGGGCCCTGTGCTTGGTTAATGCTCTGCTGTCTTGAAACCCTTAGTAATTTTTGAACAAAAAGCCTTGCATATTTTCCTTTTTTTTTTTTTTTTTTGCTGAGGAAGATCAGCCCTGAGCTAACATCAGTGCCCATCTTCCTCTACTTTATATGGGACACTGCCACAGCATGGCTTGACAAGCGGTGCATTGGTGCGCGCCCAGGCTCCTAACCCACGAATACTGGGCCACGGAAGGGGACTGCTTGTCAACCGCTTGTACCACCGGGCAGGCCAAGCCTTGCATTTTCGTTTTGCACCAAATTGTGTAGCCAGTCCCAGTCAGCAAAGTAAATTTAAAATCGAATGGCGAATCGAGCCCTGTGCTTTCTTTCTCTTCAGGAAAAATTGCCGCTGTAGCTTTCATTCTACAGCTCTCCTGGTTCATTTTGCCATTCATTCAATTTAAACCAATAACTGGGAGCCGGCTTCGTGGAGTAGTGGTTAAGTGTGTGCGCTCTGCTGCTGGCAGCCCGGGTTCGGATCCCGGGGGGTGCACTGACGCACCGCTTGTCAGGCCATGCTGTGGCGGTGTCCCACATAAAAGTGGAGGAAGATGGGCACAGACGTTAGCTCAGGGCCAGTCTTCCTTGGCAAAAAGAGGAGGATTGGCATGGATGTTATCTCAGGTCTGATCTTCCTCACAAAAAAAAAAAAACAAAAAACAACCCAACAACTGGGCTCTGTCCTCACGGTGCTTCCTGGTGTTGCCTCCTATTAGAAACAATGTTTGTCCTTTTAGCTACTTTGTGGGGAGAAAATGCACACAGCTTCCCTCTGGAACTATGTCTGGGAGACTGGCTTGGTTGGTTCTGTGATTCATCAGAAATAAGAAAAACAAACACTGTAAACGGAGAACTTGAAAAACAGGTGGGCACCATCTCCCCACCCAAGAGAATGGATTTAAGAGGAAATTTGTTTATGGGACGAGGTTTTAAAAGTCGACCTGGAGAATTTAGCAAAGATGTAAATAAACAACTCTTTCTTGGATTGCATTAGGCTTCAGAATAAATATATTAACCAGCTTCAGTCAAAGTCTGCCTCGAATCTGACCTTGACAAGACCCAGTGGCTAGTGCTGTCGCCATCCCTCCCCCCAAACAGCAGGCAGTTTTCTGTATGGCACCCCAGCTTCCCTCCCACGAAGTGAAGGTAAGCAGAGGCCTATCACATTTCCTCTGAGCGCTGCCTCCTTGACGGCTCCCCTGGAAAGGCTGCGGGCAGTCAGGAGACACCAGCCTTGTTTTTATATGGTATAGTCATCCATAACCAGATACAAACACACATCTACTACCCACCAGGGGTACTCAATTGCTGTGTCGGCTGCAAACAACCCAGGTCTGTGGTCAATTCCCATCATGTGCAAAAACAAGCTGATGCATTTAACCCAGGCCACCAAGGAATGTGCCCAGACCCAGCAGGCAGCCCAGAGCTGGGGGAAGGAAAAGGGATGTGCTCCACAGCCCTCCTCCTGGGTCGCCAGCATCCCTACCGCGAGGAAGGAGTTTGGATTTTTCCTGCCCTCACATCTTCCTCTTCCTTTGTCCACCATCCTGCACTCAGCCTCCATTATGAGAATTTATGAAGCACTTCCACAGTATGATTCAACTATTATTTCACATATATAAATACCTTACTACATACACCACACAGAAAACATACAGCCCATAGCAAGGCAATTAATGTACCACTAAAAGGTGGTTGAATACAGCCTTTCACAGTACTTGAATGGAATTTTAAGAATTTTTTAAAAAAAATCTTGTCCTCCTCATCTTTGACAGACTAACACAATTGCACTCAAAAATCATTTGTAATTTTCTGAAAAAGGCTACTAAATCACATATAAGCTACTATGTATGGGGGCTGGCAATGTTCATTGTATAATAAAAGAAGCACAATATTCTTTTGTTGGGGTTGAGAGGGGAGGAATTAAAATACATGAGGTTCTTGCTTGGAGAAATTGCTGTGCTAGAGGCTTTATAAATGTCATATTATGTAAGTCCCACAAAAGTCCTATACAATGGGCATTATGATTCTTATCTTATAGATGGGAGAACTGAGTCTCAGAATGGTTCCGTTCCCAGGTGGCATTTGGTAGAGCAGGTTTCACGCATGGGTCTGTATGATTTTTTAAAGTTTGTGTTCTTTCTCTTGTGTTATGCTCCTCTCTTTAATTTGTTTTGTCTGTTTGACTTTAGATTGTTATGGAAAAATAAATAAAAGGACCTTTACATTTCCACTCCTTTATGCTACAGCAATAGCCCCGAAGCGTTTAGTGTAGGGAGCTACCATGTCCTCATCTGAAACCTTAGGTTAGATCAAGTTGTCAAGGGAACCCATCCGGTAGCCTCTGGCATTTCAAGTAAAGCCCTTCTTCAGAAATATAGATAATAACAGTTGTTAACATTCACTGAGCATTTACCACATGCCAGGAACTGTTCTGGACTCTTTCTACATTGCCCCGTTTAATCCTCACAATGGCACTGCAAGGGGCGCCACTACAGTGATTCTCCCTGATTTGCATACAAATGAGGAATCGGATTTAGAGGTGAGGAGCAGAGCCAGGATGAAACGGACCAGCCCACTGCAGCCTGGGCTCAGAACCCCGGGCTGAGGCCTGCCCCTGTCCACTCCAGACGGGAGGCTTTAAGGATGCCCGGTCCCTTCCAAACCAAGACACACAACATCAAAGCTCAGAGAGACCACGGCCACTTAAGGAGAAAACCAGATGACCGAGATCTTCCCAGGATAGGGGGAAGAAAGAGTATTTTTGTCTCAATCAAACCAAGGACTGATGAGGAAAAATGTTGATTTTTAAAAATGGGCAGGAGGGACGTATCCACCTGAGAAGGGGCTATGCTATTGCAGTCAGGAAAAGAGTCTGAAAGGTACCAAGAAAGGTATTTGAAAGTTGGTGGCTTCAGGCCTCAGCTGTAACACCATTGTAACTTATACCACGATGAACATTTTTGTCCATAAAACTTTATATGTCTGATTGCTTCTTGGAATCTAACTGTAATCTCCACTTACTTCTTGGAATCTAACCTAAAAAATTGAAATACTGGGGGTAAAGGCTCCTCATTCTAACAATTGATTCTTACTAGCATTCCACATATATGGATGTTCAGGTACATTTCCATTTAGTTTTTTAGAAGGCACACGTTTCATGCCCAATCACTACTGAATTTTCATCTGCCTGACCCAATATAGGATAATAGTCGGGAGTGTGAGCTCAGAGATTAGACTGCCTAATCTGAACCTTGGCTGTGCCGTGTGCTGAGTGATATGGCATACTTCCTCCAGTAAGGACATGGGGATAATGAATACTCATATGTTCACTGTGAGGGTTAAGTTATGATAATATTTGTTAAATGCTTAGCACAGTGCCAGACAAAGTAAGCATCCAGTAAGTGTCAGCTATTATTATTCTTATTGTTATTAACGTAATTATTTAATTTGCAAATAATAGGTAATATAGTTCTTCAGCTGTACTATCGCTTGTCAGCAGCAGATGAAAAAGGGGTTACAGCTTGCTAAATTTTTGGATTTAGTTAACCATAGGAGGTGGCAGATCGTGTTTAACAGAAATACCAGAACTGAGGGGGGCGTTGTTTAACGCACATTGCAGGCACCTTCATCTATGACTTCCGAAAATTAAGAACCAAATGGTCACAACCAATACCTCAAACTGTTTGATTTGGTTTAAAGGGGGATTTTGTACTGAAAAGCGGGTGTAATGTTACAGGATCATAAGACGGTGGTCTTTCCCACTTGTTTCTTAGACTAAGTCTTTTACTTCCCTTTAAGAAAGCACAGATTGTGTCTTATTTGCTTGTTTGCTCTCACCTTCTGAGATGGGGCTAAGACAGAGCTTACCATGCTGGATTCTAAGAGGGTTAAATTAAAATGACCAAAACAAAAAAAGAGTGGATTATTGGGACAGGAGATGTTAGTGATAAGAGTGGCATTCCCCCAGGCCTCTGGATTGTGTAGCAAAATAAACATGTGGCAGGAAGTCGGGTACCTGAAATTCCAGCATGGTCTTCCCCATGTTCGACTCCAACATGTAGTGATAGGCTCCGATGCTGGTGCTGGGGTCGTCCGCGTCATCCAAAGTGCCCTTGGGAAGGAAGCAGAAAAGGAAAATATGACAGATTTTTCCTCCTCTTCTTTGGGTGGTTCCTGAATTGATCCTGTGGCCCCACAGTCAGCCTTCTATAGCTGTGCTAACCCTTCAGGTGTGCATTCTACAACGGAGTCTCCAGTTGATATGGGGTAAAATCCTTAATCTCACCTCAGAGTAAAGAGGATTTTGCAATCAATTTGAATCTAGCTTTTGATTAGAATGTTAACTGATTCTATGCTCACTAAAAGAATAACTATCTCAAAGCAGAAATTCCTGTATCCTTGCACAGGGTTTTTGTTGGTGGTGGCATTAGTGTTTGAGTGGTTGCCCTCTAAGGCTGCCTTCATCTGTCGTTGCAATCTTGAAACGCTGACCTTGCTCCATCCGATTCCAACGATAACCAGGCAAGATTATGTAACTGACAGGGAAAGAATTCCCCAGTTGTATGGAGCATTCATATTTTACTGCCATGACTCTTAATGGGAACTTTTCATCATATGCTGGTGTTCGGCCTGGAGACATGGATCTTAGTTTATATTTTTTCGCTTCTGGACCACTTAATCTTTAGGAAACAAGGTGGGTGGGTGATGGGTAGAAATGAAATACCCCTCCCAGTTGGTTAGGGGGAATGGCAGTAAAAAAGCTAACACAAGCTCTGGAATGGCACTAGGGCCTGCCCTCCCATATCCCGTGGCCTTGGATTCCTGGGAAGGTGGGCAATGGCTTCGTGAGACTGAACAAACAACTGCCAGCATCAGATAGCAGCAAATTTATGGCTTTTGAATGCAATAACATTAACACACTGCTGCTGAAATATTTATGTTGGCTTTGTAAATATCCCAGAGGAAATCCATCCAGAAGCCTGCAAACCATATATATTCTCTTTCCTTAGAAATTTCCATGAAGAAATAATAAATTACATTTACACGGAGGGCCCCTCCCTCCTCCTGAGTAAATTCCACACATATAAATCAGGCATCATTTTCCTAACTTCTCTTCCTCAAATGCACTTGAAATTTACAGGGGAGGAAAATAAAGGCTTCCTTTCATCCTCAGAGCAGATATAGAACAGTCTCCCCGCCAGGTCAAACACTCTCTGTCCCCTGCGCCTTCCCTTATCTCTCCTCTGGGTGATAAGAGCATTTATGAGGGGAAAAGAGGCAAAAAGGCCACTGCTAGCGTGATAATGTCTCCTTCGTTATCAGCATCTTCTCCAGAGTGACAGAACCTTTCTAGTCAGATTAAGGGAATCAGAGAATGAAAATCTCAGATGGGGTTTATCCATGCTATGATGAAGCTGGGAGATGGCTAATCCCTTTGGTGCTGCTACCTTCCCGCCCTTGGAGGTCACACAAGGAGACACCTGCCACAGTGAGGACCCGAGGCTTCCTCCGTGGTTTATAGTTTGGAAGTAACAAGGATCAGGAGCTCCCAATAATTCAGGGGGCATATCATCTACTCCTGGATTGCTGAGGAAATGCCTATGTAAATTTTTAAGCCAGAGGTTTTTGCTTTTAAAGCACTTTGTATTTAATTGTGTCCATTACAGAAATTTTCAAAGCTCTCTGAAAGGAGTAATTGATATTAAGCATGATAATTCTAATAGCTAACAAATATTGGGCATACGGCTTTTCCCATATCTAAGCAGTCAGTGTTGCCTTAAAAATACAGATTGCAGGACCCCAGCCTGGCTGGGGAATTGGCACTTTTAATAAGCCCTTCAGATAATTTTTATGATTAGTCAAGTTCAGGAGAAAATGAATTAGTTTATCTCTAGATTAAAGCAGTATTCAATTTCATGCATTCTCAGGCCCTAAAAGAATCAATGCTCCTCAAACAGCAAACATTCAAATAAACAAATCAAGGTGGATAATTTGATCCACCTTGATGTAAAGCTTGATTAACTGTGATCCAGGGAGGCTAAAGAACATTACTGAGATGTGGAATAGGGAGCCAGCTCCAATTTTGTGATTTCCAATCCGAGTGGTTTTTTTGCTGGAAATTAATGATTTAATAGGTAGAAATTAAACTTGCGATTCTTTAAAAATTTGCTCATTTAGCATCTCCCAAGATTTGAATGCCTCAGTACTCTCATTGCAGCCAGCTCCTCCCTTCCCTGGCGGGTACTCACGCTGGTGGAGGCGACCGCTTCCTGCACACTCTCCACAATGAATTCCTTGGTGATCCTGCGAGAGGGCAGCTCATTGAAAAGGGAGTTGATTAGGGCCACTTTAGCTGCGTCCCGTCTGGCCTCGGCTCTGCTTAAGCAGCACTTCAGAAGGAAAGGAGAAAAGGAGTCATTAAAGGATTCAGCATCTCACCATTTCATCCCTGCCTCAATGGGTCTCTGGACATTTCTGTTCATACATTTATTGTCTGCACCTATTTTCATACCCACTGCTAATCCCCTGCAGATCATGCAGATTTTCTTTCAGCCCTAGAGCCCATGCAAATGTCTTCGTTGGTCTTCAAATGCTTTCTGTCTTATTTCACAGTCGTGGACTATCTACTGTGCACCAGAGGCTTTGCATACTCTGTTCATAAATAATAATGAAAGTAATAAGGGCTACTAGCCTGTGCTAGGTGATTACACTCATTATCAGAGCCTTCCTCAAATCTTTATTTCAGAGAAAAAAAGGTAAGGAAAGAAGGAAAATGGGAGATACTTTTAACACAATAATTAAGAACACAGGTCTGGAGGCAGGCCGCTTGGGTTCAGATCCCAGCTCTGGCGCTTACAATGAAGGACCTTGGGCAAGTTCGTCTTACTGTGCCTCAATTTCCCCCTCTGTGAATGAGAATAATGGTAGTCCCTACGCCATAGGACTGAGGATGGGGTCGATCAGCTAATAGAGACAAAGCCCCGAGAATACCTGGCACAAGGTAACACTGTGAGAACATCCTGGTCTTAGACTTCTCTACCTCCAGGTTAGGACGAGGGGGCTGCTGTCAAAATCTATTGTTTTTGCTTTTCCAGTATTTATCCCCCTTCCTCTAATAAAAGTTCTCTGAGTTGCTTGAGGACCACCCTTCCCACCTTGTTCTCAGTGCACGCAGTTTGGGTGGGACACACTCCACGTGGCCTTCCTGAAGTTAGGGGCCTTCAGCAGCCTACAATCGGTAACTCATAAAAAAATTTCATTTCTTCCAAATGTAATATTGCTCTGCATCCTCCTAGCCTGGCTTTGCTGTGGCTCACACGGGTCTGTTCAGTGTATCCTGATTCTTTTCTGTCCTCTCTGTGTCTTTTCTCATCAGCCACAACTCCTCTTATTCAAGTTCTGACCTGGTGTGGCCCCTGGGGGTCCAGATAGAGGGCTGAAGCCCTATGAGAACTGCGCTGTCCCTGGAGCCACACCTGTTGGAAGACCCCCAGGTGTGATGGTGTCTCTCCTACAGGCTGTTGTGAACTGTCTAGCGTCCTAGACTCTACTCTAGGACTCCTAGTGGGAAAGAAACCCCATGAAGAGAAGCCCAGGCCAGGGTCCTGGTCAACGGGGTGGCCGGGCACCCTGGGCCCTGCCACTCAGTGACTGAGACCTGGGCTGCCCGAACTTTGGGGCTTATTTCCTCACTGGACAAATGGGGAGGCTAGGCTTTCTTATCTCCAAGTCTCCTCCAACATAAAATACATGACTCTCAGAATCAATAGTGCTTGGTGACCAATGTGAAAGAACAGGGAAAGCGCCAAAGATCCCACTTCATTTTGCAGTTTCACACCCTCAATGGCTTGGTAGCACCACTGGGAAAAGCCAAACCCCTTCAGTTTGCTTTCAGCACATCCCTGCCTCTACCTCATCTGTGCCACGCTGACCATCCCTGCACCAACCCAGGAACACTCCAAACTCACTCTTGTGTCCTCCAGAGGCCGGCTTCTCCTCTCCATCTCCACAAACCCAGTCTGAGTCCCCTGAGGTCAGGCCCCAGACTCCTCTCCTTTTCCCTCTGAGACCTCCCTCCTAGAACAGTTGTGACTACTATTGTAATGATCCTGTACTTGACTACAGATTACTTCTTCCTGCCCCCTCCCAACCTCCAGGCCTGAGAAGGGCCCCTTGTATACTTCTTGAGCATCTTCCAGACTCCCAGGGTCAGCTCTTGGTAGTACTCCCACTTTGGTTAGTATGTGGATGAAATAATGACAAGACTTTTGAAATGCTGGGAACATGACACCATGGAGGATGGAAAAACACGTGTCTGGAGCCTACCAAAATAGAACCATCAAAGGCAGCTATTTTCACATACAACACGAGGAGATTTCCCGTATCTCCTTTAAATGAAGAATGGAGCTGAAGTTCTAAAATGTGTGTGAAAAGTAGTTTCGGATTTTTCTCCTTACTGTTGAATGACAAGGAAGAAGGCTTTGGGTGGCTTCAGCCAGCAAAGCATTCAAGGATTAGACTTCTCCCAATGTTTAGGCCACCAGTATTAAACCAGGGGGTCTGGGCAGATAAATTGGCTTTGCATTATGGTCTTGGCTGTGAATTTACAAGACATTGAGTTCTTAGCAGTCTTTCACTGAAGCTTGGGTGCCACCTCTTCCAGGAAGCTTTCCCTGACCACTCCCAAGGCCAGGCTGGGAGGACCACTGTCCATGAGAGGCACTCACCACATTGCCGTGTAATTGTCTACTAGTGTTCTGCCCCCTGACCCCAGGCTGTGAGCAACCTAAGGGCAGAGTCTGTGACTTAGTCATCTTTGTGTCTCTGCACCTGCAACATAATTTGTTGAATGAATACTTGAATGCAGCCTAGGAAGCTCAAACACAAGTCACTAAAGCACCTAATAAAATGCTCAAGAAATCCTCTTGAAGAAGAGAATTAACGATATATACTTACTATTTTAAAAAAGTCCCATTTCAATATACCCTGTATAGTATGCATAACTCAGTAATATGAAATATATTAATACATGAATTTCAAAGGAATAATTGGCCATTAAGTTCAGACATTCTGAGATTACCATTTTGCCTGAGTGCAGGATATGTTTATTATTCTTTGGAAAATCAGTCCTCCATTAAAAAGCAAACAAAGTTTTTGCAGATATTACCTGACATCTGTAGGAGCAGCTCATTTTAATAGGAATTTGCTTCATGAAATCTATGATAGCTCCTTTGCAGTTTCAGAATTGAGAGCATTAGATTCAGATCTGGGCACTGTTAAGACACTGTATATAACTTTGCAGTTTCAGAATTGAGAGCATTAGATTCAGATCCAGGCACTCTTAAGAAACTTTATATAACTTTCTATCTAAATAATAGCAATTTAAACCATCTTTCATAGAGAGAGACCTAGTAAACACTACTTAGATAAAAGAAGCTATCTATTCTCAATAAGACCAGCTAAGTACTAGATCAAAGGCGCCACATACATTTACAACCAAATGGCACCACTTCTGAGATCAAAGTGCTGCGGGGCTGAGGGAACAGCAAGAGCCTTTACCCAGAAAGCATGAAAAAGGACTACGGAGACTTAACCAATATCAAGATTTTAAAGCAGACACATGTCTTTACTTATTTTATTGTTTCAGTGTACAGAATCTTTGGATAAAATGCGGGAGAAAGTGTACCAATTAATAAGTACATAAAATAAAATAAATTCTGAGCCATCAAAGGGCTTTTCTTGCCATTGTTCTTTGCAGTTCTGAAAGACAAGTACTTCAAAATGTCTATAATGTTAACCAGCCGCTTTCTTCTAAATTTTGGAGCTACAAATCCAAGCCAGTAAAAGCTGCATATTTTTCTTTAGGGATTTCTTAATGGGCCCTCTCAAACCATAAGGACCTGTGCTTGGGCAAGAAATTTAGCCAAAAGCAATCTACTTGGCAAATCTAAGTCAGAGTGTGGATTCTGCTGTAAGAACAGGCGCTGTTAGAGTTACCATCAAACAGCGGGAAACACTGCAAGAAAATAAAATATGGTAAGTGACAGGACGTTTTATTGATGTGTCCAAACTGGTCGTCAAAGACATTAGTTGGGAAGTGAATGAAGTATGATGTTATTTCAAAGCAACTTCCTGCTAGAATTAGACTTCCCAGGTTGTGTGGTTTATTCTCGCTGTTTTTCAGCCAGACCCCAACCATAAATACAGATTTGCAAACTGTGCCTTATCCGCTAACCATTCTTACTTGTTAATATAGAGAGACAACTTTCGTCCTTTGCACTTTGTGCAAGTGCAGAGCTGGAATATTTAATAGTGGAGATTTTACTAAAGTCAGCTGTGATTTCTTAGGCATGTGGAGCCACATGCTTTTCAAGTGGCTAGCAGACCCCACTCAGACATTTATATTGATGCTCAGATGCCTTTCATTTGCTGGTAGATTATAAACCACTATAATCATTTCAAAGCCTCCTGGCTCTAATCTAAAATTAAAGCAAAAAAATAAGTGTGTCTGTGGCACTACTCAGGAAAACTACTTAAAGGCAGTGGTAGCCAGCCTCCGAGACAGCCGCCAGTGATCTCTGCCTCCTGGATTCACACCCTTGTGCAGTCCTCTCCACACAGTCCCAGCGTTGGTCCATGTAACCAATAGAATATGGCAGAAATCATGATATGTCACTTTCGCTGTTAGGTTATAAAAGACACTATGGCTTCCGTCTTGGTCACACTTGCTTTCTTTCTTGGATCACTCGCTCTGGGAAAAGTCAGCTGCCATCTTGTGAGCAGTCCTACAGAAAGGCACACATGGAAAGGCCAACAGCCATCTGAGTGAGATTGGGAGCTGATCCGCCAGACCTGATCAAGCCTTCAGATGATGGCAGCTCCACCTGACAGCTTGACTGCAACCCCCTGGGAGACCCTGAGCCAGAACTACCCAGCTAAGCTGCTTCCAAATTTCTGATCCTTAGAAACAGTGTGAGACAATGAATGAGGCTTGAGGAAATTTATTACGTAGCGATAGATAACTAATACAAAGGCTTTACTCACATCAGGTAATTAGGAACTCTCAGTCCACCCTTGAGGGAGAGCTCAATAATAGTGATCTCCATTGCTGACACGATGTGCCGGGCACTGAGATAAGTGCTTCATGTTTATTGTCACATGTAGTTATTACCACAATCCTATGAGGTTGGTTTTGTTGTTATCCTTATTTTGCAGATAAGGAAGCAGAGGTTACATATCCCAAGGTCATACAACTTAAAAAGCAACCAAAACAAGATTCAACCCCAGGTCTGTCTGACTTGAGAGCCTGGAGTTTTGACCACTACACTATTCTGCTTGTCACAGAAATGGTCACTCACCTGGAATAGAGAGGACATATAATTTGACTACAGTCTCACAGCATTTCCTCAAATCAGTACAGTATATTAGCCACAGCTCCGATTTTAATATTCCATGGGTCATTTTGACACAAGATTCTAAGAGTATCTCCTCCCACCCCTGCATGACAAGGTCAACTTCATTTAGAAGAAAAGGGCTTGGAGGAAGCAGTACGCCATGACAAGAAACTGTGCTCAGTGAGGAGGGGAATGTGCTGACAATCATCTTAATATCCTCTTCCCTCCTACTGTGCTTTTGATGTTTTCCTCTACCTGGACTGTAGGGAGAAGGAAAATGGAGAGAGAAGGGCTCTTGTCTATGACTAGACAAGAAAATCAGATGTCATCCCCTGTAGGGATTTTCTCCTGCTGGCTGGAAGTGACCCTTTGATTAAGTATGGGACCAAGAGAATTTGAGATTTTACCACATAAGCTTGCTCAATGATTTTAAGAAGTGTTTGGTAACTCTTCAAGAGCAAAAGTCATTTAAATTAAACTTTCCCAGCTCCACTGGATAAGAAATTCTCCTAAGACCAGCTCATTCTGGCCTTCTATTTTATTTTGGATGTTAAATCACTAACAAGCTACCAGGAAACCACAGGGTACCCTATGAAGATCATTGCTAAGCCTAGGCCAGGAATCCAAACCAATAGTTCAAAAACTTTAGTGTTCATAGTAAGAACGCCTGGGAAACTTGAAACATGCACATTCCGAGGCCCCAATCTGACCAACTGAGTCTTGTCAGATGGATTGCGATGAGGAGTCTGCATTTTAACAACATTTCCAGGTGATTCTGAGGCAGGTGGATTCAGGACTATCCTTAGAGGAATGTCGCTCTAGCTTCTGTCCTTTCTGTGTCTCGTTTCTAATTGACAAGGGCAGAACCAGCTTTTGTGGGGCCTGAAGCTTGCACAATTTGGGGGAACTTGTTTAAGAAAAACAATATGAAATTACAAATAAAAAAAATAGGCGTTATGATTTAGAAGGAGCCTGTGCAGAAGCTTCAGAGGCTTCATGGTTGAAAGGAAAACTCTCTCCTCTGCTGTACTACAACATTCTACACGTCTATGCTTGGTCACCAAATTTGTGGGTTTTTTCCCCCCGACACCAACTAATTCTCTGATACCAGCTGGGTGTCCTACAATTTAACTCCATTCTGAAACTATCTACCTGAAGATAGCATCAGATCCCACAGATTAATGACTCTGTCTTATAAACTGTTCCCACTTCAGATGCTAATCGCAAGGCCAGGTTGTCCCCTGTATTTCTGACCAACTGGCTAAAAATTAGATGTTCCCCCAACCCCCTCCTCTATCATTTGCTAGAATGGCTCACAGAACTCAGGAAAACAGGTTACTTACTAGATTACTGCTTCATTATAAGAGGATATAACTCAGGAACAGCCAGAGGAAGAGATGCATAGGGCAAAGTATATAGGAAGAGGCTCAGAACTTCCATGCTCTTTCTAGGTGCACCACCCTCCCAGCACTTCCAAATGTACACCAACCTAGAAGCTCCCCAGATCCCATCATTTAGGACTTTTATGGAGGCTTCATAACTTAGACATGATTGATTAAATCTTTGGCCATTGGTAATTAAGTCAATCTTCAGCCTCTTGCCCCTCTCAGGAGGTCAGAGGGTGGGGCTGACCCTCTAGTCACATGATTGTTTCCCCTGGCAGCAACCCCCATCTTTAGGGGCTTTGCAAAGGTCATCTCATTAACATAAACTCAGGTGAGGTAAAAAGGCATTTTTATGAATAAAAAAAATTCCCTTATCACTCTTATCACTTGTGAAATTCCAAGGTTTTTAGGAGCCCTGTGCTAGGAACCAAGATGAAGACCAAATATATATCTTATTATTATAAATCACAATATCACAATGGCAAACCCACCTCTGCTAACATCAAAAAGGCTAATTTCTCACTAGAGAAATTGCTTCTACCCAAGAGGCAAGGAAAGCAGTGTTCAGGGTGAAAAAAAAAGTCCTTTAGGGCAGTTTTCCCAAAATTAGGTCCCTAGGAAGTATATAACACTGCTGACTTAACTGAGTGAGGTCTCAACTTTCCTTCTCTGCTCAGCAGTTTTTATTTCTTCCATGATAATTTTCCAAAGTGTTACACTATGCAAAGGCAAATTAATCAACCAGGATTAATTTATGGGCCAATAGGCTGTCCTGAAATAAAATAGTGGCTAGTCAATATTTTAGGATATACAGAAGTTCTTAAATTAATTGAAATAAAATTTTGGTAGTCATGTACCTGTTATAAAAATAGAAATGCCTAAGAAGAAACCAGTTTTATTGGTGATTATTTATTAAATACTTAAAAATTATTGACGTGTGTTACTGTTCATAGAAACACCTTCTAGCCAGGCTGACACAATTTATACTCTGAGCAGTTACCTTCCTGGTAGCCCTCACTTGATTAATAACTTTCTCATGATTTGTTTTAGAAAATAGGCAGGATACATGTGTTTAATAGCTGTTTCTGGACCCCAAGATTTTGCTGTACATACATCCCAACTACATGTGGAAAGACATCAATATAAGTAACTTCTCTCCATCTTAAAAAACAGATTTCTTAGAATTTTTCATATTTGCATTTTAAAGACATCAAGGAAAAAAGGTCTGCAGATCCAAAATGTATAAAACCAAAGTAGGCACACTTTACTCAGTGCCTACCAATGGTAGCCGAGGAGTTGAAAAATGGTCTATAAGGAGCAAGATTTTTGTTAAGAACAGTAATGTAATAGCACATGTGACAGATTGTATCTACATGCAAATTCAAAGCTGAAGATGCTGTCCCCTCTGGGGTCAAGGGCAGGTCAGTGTTATTTAGGTGGCATTCGATCAATAGCACATGGTACCCAAGGGGATCTCCCAAGCTGGGACTTGCAGGTGGCAAAACCAAATAAACTGACTCTGTGAGAGGTGAGAATTCTTGCCCAAATCCTCTAGGCTGTCAAGTCTGTCATTTAGGTGGTTGGAACATTTTGTTTTTGTGACTTGGAGTCCAAGTCTCAGCAAGTGACTTGCAGAGTTTATGTGTTCGGCCTGCCAGCTCTGGTCAGTGTCACTAACACCTCAGTTTCATCCTGACAGCAAACCATCAGCACAAAGAATGCCATAAACCAGGCCCTGCTGCTAATCGTCCCCCTTTTGGTTCTTTAAGACCTTGACTGCCCAGTTCTAAGCATGAACATTTGCATGTGTTCCAATTTATCTAATTGTGGATATATGAGCATTTTTTCCCCTTGCAGATGGTGATGTGAAAAAGGGCAACCGTTGAAACTCAGTCACCCAAGTTAATATCGTGTCTCCTTCTCCGTAGGTCAGGTTGGCTGCAAATTCGTTGGGAACAATTTGGAGCTCTGTGTGTGCTGGGAATGGGGGTCTTTGCTAGGTATGGGGGAGGGGACTGGTCTGGGAGTCCAATTTTCAGAGAAAACTCACCAGTTCCTGTCAACTCAAAGAAACGTTTTATGCACATGGTGGGTCAGAATGTTATTTTTATAATATAAACCACCTGGCCTCCTCCTCATTTACCTCTGCTGCACACATACCTAGACCAAGGTCCCTGGTAACTATTACAAAACCACGTTGTGTTTTGCTCCTTGAGGTTTTTTTCTTTTCCCTTTTTTCTTTTCTTCTTTTTCTTTTTTCAAGTTAAGGTGAAGACAAGATGAATTGATCAGGGCTCAAAGTTTTGGTTTATTTTTATAGTTGCTTTGATGTAAAAGGACTTGGCTCTGACTGCACTGAGAGGGATGGAGGGGAGTTGGAGAAAGGTGGAGTCAGCTTTTCTTCCTCACTCGGCAACTCGTGAGACAGTGAGCATCTTCCTAAAGTTTATCAACTAGGGGCTGGGAGACTGCTGTGGAGATCGTCTCAAGTCTTCATTGACTACGGAGCCTTTTCCCAAGCATTGCTTTCTCTACACTCTGCTGTTCTATTTGAAGGCCAATCATCTCTATTTCACTTTGCTTGATAAGAAAAGACACAGATTTAAGTTAGGAAAGGGGGCTGGGGAATAAATAAAAGGTCTCATTGAAACAATATGCACTCTCAGTTTCATGGGCAAGTCAGTAAAGTCTGATCATTAGCTGACATACCACTTTCAAATAGGAAGGGATTATACCTAACCTTCCTATCTTTGAGTCTCATTTGTTGCAAAACAGGATGCTTTCGTGTGGAGATTTTTACCAGGAAATACTTTCTTTAGAAGTTAAGTTACATGGCATAGTGTATATTGTGCATCTGGGTCAAGGCAGACAACTCTGGAGACAGAGAAGAGGTCATGGCTGATTTCAAATAGAAATACTTGGCCTTAAAATCACATTAGTGCAGGGCAATAGTCTCAATTTTATGGCAGGAACTAAATCTCTCTTTGGGGCATGGAATGTTAGGGGTAGGCCTTATTTAATAGTCAGTAAAAAGAGAGCATTATAATTCCATTTAGTCAAGTCTATGAATTAATCACATTTTCTCTTAGTTCTTGTCTCCTGGGAAAACTTAATTTTATACTTAGTTTATTGTGATTTAAATATACTTTTAATTCCCTGGACTTTGAGTGGAATTATTCAATGCATGAAAGTATAAAACCTGTGTTTTATATCTGATAATCCAGATGAACTGTGCTTACTGTTTTAAGTAACTAAAACAAAACAAAATTAAACACCCCTATCCTTCTTTTGGGCAGTATGCACCTTGGAAAAGTAGTTTTTCTAGGTATCTTCATAGGCAAAGGCTTTGGTTTGAAAACCAAGTGGCATAAAATGAAAGGTCTTCCAGAGACAGATCTTTGCAAGGAGCTCATCTCCTCTGAGTGTTCCATCTCACATCTCCCAACTGTGTGGCCCTGTTAACGCAACACCAACATCGGTTGAAAATGAAAAAAAAAAAAAATCAATCAACAGCTTGCCAATAGAAATATTAAATGTCTCAATTTCATGTGGTGCCTGGCATTATACAAACAGCCTAAGTTCCCAACCCCAGGGTTTAACACTTGTATGTATTTTCCATGAGGCAATTTTAACAAGAACAACAAAATACTTATGTGAACAAGATCGGATACGCCAATGAATTAGTGTCCTACACTTCAAATAAATCACACTATCACATCAACGTTTTAGCCAGGGGGATACATTTTTTATTCAATTGTAACTCACGCATATAATAATCCCATGGTCTAGTACTATACTCAAAGGAATTTTTGCTTTTTATTCCAAATAGGAATGAAATTCCTTAATCCAAATCACTCTAGCAGACTAGATGGAAGACCACGTCACTGGCTTGAAAACAAAACTTGAATCACAAACCTTTTAATCAAAATATAAAATAAGATAACATACTCAATTAACTTCCTCTTTTAGATTTGGAAACAAAAGCAGTTGCTGAAATGAGTGACTTTCCTTCTGAGATCATCACAAGGGGAGCCAGATGTTGATCTGATGGCCCTTGTGTTGCTCTTATCGTAAAAAATGGAAATTACTGCCAGTTTTCATGGTCATGATATGTGGCTAGGAGAGGATTAACTGCCTAGACAAAAATGGCATGAAGAAAATACATCCAAAACGCATAAATTCCTACTTAATGCCTGTAATATTAGAAGATGGTTTCTTTTATAAATGACACAAAAAGTACTAATGTGTTTCAATATAACTTTGTAAAAGAAAAGTAATTTAGTATCAATAGATCATTTTATTTATTGTATAGAAATTCAAAACTGAATCATATTTTCACTTCTCCTTTTCTATACTGCAGTAGCTGATGAAGACATGGTTTAAAGGCAGGGGTGTCGCTGCTTTCTTTCCC
This sequence comes from Ceratotherium simum simum, assembly GCF_057802395.1. Taxonomy (NCBI): domain Eukaryota; kingdom Metazoa; phylum Chordata; class Mammalia; order Perissodactyla; family Rhinocerotidae; genus Ceratotherium; species Ceratotherium simum. The sequence goes on along the minus strand of NC_141903.1, from coordinate 72,078,998 downwards.
TCTGGCTCTCTGTTTTGCAGGTTGTGGTGTCAAGACTAACTATCCTTCTTTAAATTCTTTAATTAGTCTTCTTGGACACAAGCCTCCCATTTACTTGAGTTGGAGGTTTCTTTGCACAAAACCAGTGGTTTGTGTCCATCAGAGCCTTTTGGCTGCTTTCCTTTGATTAATCAGAAAACTAAAGCTCAGTCTGAATACCACGTTTCTAAAGAATGAATGCACACAATCTCTTACAGCTTTCATGAAGCCAGAGGGATTAATCCTGCAATCCAGTCCCATACTCCACTTCAAGTATTTTCAATTACTTGGCACCATTGGAGGTGACGTCCACGGCTCAGTAAGAAGGCTTCTGCTGGCATAATGGTTTCTCCATGTCTCAGCACATGGTCTTGGCATTGATAATCCATCGTGAAATGATTTGCAATGCACAAGGGTGACATTTGATTACGTGAAAGGCATTGCAGGAATGAGCATGTAGGCTCTTACAGGCCAACTGCTGGCAAAAACATAATGAGATGTTACATGGTGAGAGCAGCATTTAAGATGCTTTCTGAATTGACAAAGAAAAGTGTAAGGACATTGCTTTAGGAGAAATTTTCTTTCTTTCTTTTTTCCTTCCCGGTTTTCTTTTCTCAAATCATATTTTGGAGGGCCAAATAGGTTGAGGCCAGATTTGGCAGCCAATCACCCAAACACATTTTAAAAACATATTTGATTCAGGAAATTCTGGATCTTTTAAAGCAAGGATGTTAACAATCCTCTTGAGAACCTTAAAATATGATGATTTAAACATAAGGGAAAGGAAACCCTAAAATGATCAGAGACATCACCAAGAGGCCTCCCTGCTGAAGAGTTCAGTTTTTTCATTTTGTTTTCTATTTCTCAAAGACCACAACGAGGTTGTTGAATGTACTACCTAAGGGAAGTCCTATCATTTTGGGTAAAAATTTATGAGACAATGGGGAAATTCATAATTCTCAAGGTAGCAAAAATAAAAACAAGAACAAGAACATTTGAATTTCTTGGACTCATATCCTCTAGATTCATTCACTGATCTGTCAAACCCATTATATTCTAGATTGATTATAATGAGTGTATTTATTACATATGAACAAATGTAATGTATACCTGGCTGTGAATATGGCCAAGTCTTGGTTATTTGAGGTCATGGGTATAGAGTGGAGGGAAAGTTACTATGCATAAATTAAATTCAGAGAGAATTAGAAGTTTTTTTTTTTTTTCGAGGAAGATTGGCCCTGACCTAACATCTGTTGCCAATACTCCTCCTTTTTTCCTTTTTTCTCCCCAAAGCCCTAGTAGATAGTTGTATGTCATAGTTGTACAGTCTTCTAGTTGCTCTATGTGGGACGCTGCCTCAGCATGGCTTGATGACTTGATGGTCTGCGCCTGGGATCTGAACCGGCAAACCCTGGGCTGCCAAAGCAGAGTGCGTGAACTTAACCACTACGCCACCGGGCCAGCCCCAAGAAGGTTTTTTTTAAAACAATAGTTTCAAATCAATCCACTTTAAAGCTTTAGCCACAGATATGAACATAATAATATCAACTGATTTTAATGTTACTGACTTTTCCTTCCTAGCTTGCCATCTTGCACAGTTAGGTGAAATATTTTAGTTGATATAGTATATTGTATATAATAGTATATACTATTTTATATATCAATTAATAGTGATCATATAAAAAATGGACAAACATAAACTTCACTGATTCTTGGGATTTGTTTCTCATTCACTTAGCTATTCATTCAACAACTTTTATTAGGCACTTAGTATATGCAAAGCACAGTGCTTGGAGGCATAGGGATATAAGGATACAGACCCTGTCCCTGAGGCATTTAGATTTTATTATAGAGACAGACATGCACATAAGTAGTGACAGCATAAGGTACAAAACACTAAATACTAGAAGAGAAATAGAGAGAACTGCTTTGGGAAATCAGAGGAGGTAGATATTTCCAGCAGGGAAATTCAGAGAAAATTTGTGGAGAATGTGACAATTGAGTGGAGACCTGGAAGATGGGCAGGGTTTGGACAGGAGGAGAAGGCAACAGCTCTTCATGAGTAGGTCACAGGGTGAGTGTGGGTGTGGCTAGGAGAGGTCAAGGCGTGGATGAGGAACAGTTAGGATGAAGCACTGAGTGTCAGAAGAGAAGTTCAGGGAGATAAAGCTGGAAGGAAATGTTGGGGCTGGTTGTAGAGTTTTTATTGCCAGAATAAGGAATGTAGACTTTAACAAGAAGGTAATAAGGTAAATGTAAAAGCTTTTTTTTTTTTACTTTTTATTTTGAAATAATTTTAGGTTTATAGAAGACTTGCAAAGATAATGCAGAGAGTTCCCAGAAAGTAGTCAGTATCATCTAAGTTTTCATATTTTTTAATATAATCGTTTATTCAATATTCTTATATTACACTCCTATGATTGTATCCCCTTTCTCATGCTTATTGTAGAATATGTCTTGGTTTTTTCTTATTCAGAAATGCCAAAGATTTGTCTTTTTTATTTATCTTTTCAAAGAAATAGTTTTTGGTTTTGTTGACCAGGTTTTCCAGTTTTTGCCCTATTTCATCAGCTCCTCCAAAGCTATCCTACATATAAATTCAATCTACATTAAGAAAAAAAAAGTGAGATTAATGTACAAATGCAGTATCAAAAAAAGTCCCTTGATCCATCTTTTAAGCAGAATGCTGTCCCTAAGTCCCATACAGCCATGGAGCTGTGTAATTCTTTTGTCATGATCCTGCTTGGCAAATGGTGGACTATTTCAATATGAAAATTTGTGCTTTTCTTTACCTTAAGGAAAATTGCTTCTGTTATTTATTTCCTCTCCTTCATTTCCTTTGTCTCTTTCTAGAGCTCTTATTAGATTACTGTTTACCTCAAGGATTTATCCCCTTGTCTCCCACACTATCTTTTTCCATCTCTTTGTCTTTTTGATCTAAGTTCTAGAAGATGCACTTTGCTATTTACTTTTTATGCTTTACTAATTTGGCTGTGATCTATGTCCACTCATCTGTTTACTCGTTTTTCATTTATTTTTTCTGTTCTAGTTTGGCAATCAAATTTTAAATTTCTTGTTCCCTGCTTGTTTCTTGTTTTAAAGCTGTTTTAGGAATAAATATCCTCCCACAATTTTCTGAGGAAACTCACTGTAATACTCTCTTCTGTCCTCTGCTGCTTTAATTATTTCTGTTCTGTTCTTTGCTTGCCTTGGCCTTTTCTCTTTTGCTTTCAGTTTTCCTCAAATGTTTGGTGATCTTTAGTCCACTGACATTCACAGACAAAGAGATAGATGGGCTTGGGCGGCTGGCAGGACCTTGCTCTGTGGCAGAGCAGGTCTGCTTCCCCGGGAGGTCTCCCTTGAATGGGAAGTCTGACGCGAGCTCCGTGAGAGTGGGCAGACTTCACCTCACGACGCTCCACGATGGACCTGCAGGCTCACGTGGATTAGGGGATCCCTTCCTCTGCTTCTGCCTTTCTTCCCCCTTCCCCAACCCTCATCCTTGTCTAAGTGTCTGGGGTACATCAAGTTCTGTTCTGAGGCTTCTAGACCCACTTCCAAATCATCCTCAGCAGACAATTCACTTTCATTAGTCAGAGGTCAAAATCCTCTGCTGACCACTGTGCAGGGTAAGAGAAGGCAAGACCTCACTGGCTTGCTGGGTCAGATGTTTTAATAGCAGTTCTTTAAAATTACCCCTTGCTATGGCCAGAGTAATCTTTCTGGTTTGAATATGTCACTCTCCTGCTCAGAATCCTTCAGAGCTTCTGATTTTGTATAGAATAAAACCTGTTCTCCTTTGCAAAGCCTGAAGACTCTTTATGGTTTGATGAGCATGCCTGACCATCATCTCCCACCATTTCCCTGCCACAGACGCACTTAGGCTCCCAAAATTCTGCAAGTGCTTGTAGTTTTCTCTTGCTCCATGCCTTTGCACACACTGTTCCCTATGCTGAGAATGTCATCTCCCCCTTACTAACTAGCAAGGACACCCTCCACTGCACATCTCAGCTTGTGATTGTATTCCCCGCAAAACCTTCTTTGACTTCCCTTAGGCAGACATAGGTTTGTGGATCTATTTATTAAACTATAGCCTCCTCTCACTCCACAAAGGGCTTGAAATAACGTAAAACAGATACACGGTAACAGGATAAAAGAAATGAGTGAAGCACACTAAGTTCAAAGGGAGAGTAAAGGTGATAAATAATATGAAGTATGAGGTTAGTCCTAAAAATCACATGATGTCAGGTTCTGCAGACTTACACTACAAAGAGATGTACCGAATACTTGCCTCTGGGCTGCCTAGTTATCAAAGCTAAGAGGGAAACTTGAATCCTTGTGAGTTTTGCATTGTCCATAAACCATAAATAAGGCATTTTTGCCAGTTATTGAAAATTGAGAGAGAGTTTACTGTACTGAAGGGGTACTTATAAAGGTGACTGGTAAACTGAAAAGCTCCTTCCTTTAGGCTTTCATTGACCCTCAAATATAACTCTATGTAATTACTGTAATTTTTTTGTACATTGATTTCTTCAGGGTGTGGGCCATATCCTCATTACTTGGTCCAATGCTTGATATTTCCTAGTCACTCAATGAGTATTTGTTACACACACTGGATAACCAGATGCTAATGGTTAATGTAAGCAAATGTTTTTGTGTGAGTAGGTGTACAACTAGAAATGTATTGTCATTTACACCCATCATAAACATAATAAAGATTTAACCAACAGGAAGAGTCTTTGTAATAATTATCAAAACAATTCTTGGAATACCTACTATGTACCAGATAAACACACTGCATGTATACTTCATATGACTCCTGAGTAACCCCATGGGTATTATTCCCCATCTCAAAGTTGGGGAAATCAAGAAGTTAAATAAATTTCCCACGTGTGTATTCAGTTATTCAGAGGAAGAACTTGGGCTTAGCATGGGTGCCTAAACCCAGCCCTGTGAGTTGCAGCCTTTGCTGTTGGTTCATGCTTTGGTGAGTAATAGATTGATTAGCATTTGATTACAAAATTCATGGAAGTGGAGACTTTCTACCGACGGAAGGGCCCTGATGGAAGGAGTTTGCTGATGTTCTCTTGTTCTTTAAAGTTTATTCCAGAATATTTTGAAGGGAATGGCAGCAGATATCAGGCAAATAAAATGCTATAAAATTCATTTTCCATAAAGAAGTATCAGGGGATACTTCATTTTATATTTTAAAAGATATTATATTTTATATTTTAAAATGAAGTATAAATATAAAACACTTTCATTTTAAAAAAGTGAAACATCTGACCAATTTTTCTGTATATATAATGGAATGTGGCACAACTTTTTCACTATGACCAAGAAAACTTATAATGTTATCATTTTATAAAAGGGCTTACTTTATTTTAACCCAGTTAACTTTCACTGACCAATATATGGTTGCTTCTTACCTGAAAGTTGCCAAAACAGCTTCCTCCTGGGAGGGTCACATAACTCACAAAGGGAGGACCAGGAGAGGGCAGTGACTCATAGACCACCACACCTTCACTTGGGAACGCAGCCCTCTGTTGTTGCTTGCTTTCCCAAAATTCCTGTAACATTGACACAACATTCACTGAAAAAGACAAGAAACACAATTAGTTTTTAAGGACGGTCATACCTTAGCCAAAACAAAATGTTATTTGCGGGCTGGATTGTGTCACATGTCATTTCCAGTTTAAGCAGAACAGGGTATGTATATGGTTGGGTGGGCCGTACCCTCCGTTGTGAAAGAAGCAGATGTGTTTATTTCACAAATGTGTTTATTTCTTCATGAGTATGGTTCAAGCGGTTTAGTATCCTAATTCTAACAACATTGCAGTATATTAAATTTACCTTATAAATTAATTTTTAATATCAAATTAAAAAATCTCACTCTTCCTTCTTTGAAAATTTGCTTTAATAAACTTTGTCCAGAGCTATGATTATCCATGGCCCCCACTCCCATTTCTCATAGATTCTCAAACCTGTAAAGTGAAAGCCAAATTTGGAGGTCACGATGTAAGCAATGTAATTTTAACTGGGACTCACCTATTGTAAGATTTGAGGAGAAAGGCAGAAAGAAGAAAACTCTTTCATGCTCCTCTCCACTCCAGTCTAAAGAATGAAAGGCAATTGTGTAATAAGCAGGAGGCTGGAAAAAGCCATAAGTGAAACGAATAACATGGAGACCTTGTTAAGGACCACGTCTGTTAGATGACTTCAGAAAACATAGCAATGGCTATAGCCATGTGTTTTTGATTAAATGACCTGTGATAGGCTGCAGAAGTTCCAGATCAAATTAGGTTGGTTTGTTTATCCTGTACAGCAAATTGAATTGTGGAAATTAACAAGGATAATAGAATTGTAGAGTCAAAAGAGACCTTACAGGTCATGCAGGCAAAGCTCTGCCTAATGCAGGAATTCCTTGCACAACACTATTGACAGCTGCCCATCTAGCCTGTGGCTGAACACGTGGAAGGATCTGGTACTTGGCACATCTTGAGGCAGCTCTTTTCAACTGCTAATGGTTCTAATTGTGAAAAGGTCCTTTTTGGGAGTGAGCGGAAATCTGCTTTCCTGTAAGGTTTGTGCAAGTGGTCTACTTCTCATTTCTGGGGACTCATAAAATTTTATCCCCTTATCCACATAATAGCCCACCATATACTTGAAGGCAGTGTAGAGATCCATTGTTCTTGCCTGCCTGGCATCTGCTTCCTCTCCTTGTGGGAATAGCACAAAAGTTTTCCTTAAAGAACCACTCTCCTTCAACAATGTCTTCTCCAGGGCTGAGGGGTGTGGATTTGACCAAAGCCAAGTGACTTAGAGCCAATGAGTCCAGGAATTTTGTTGGAAATATTGGAAGACGAGATTCTCCTTTTTCACTAGGGTTGCCTGGGGGATAGGAGGAAAGTGTGGCATTGCCCAAGCAAGGGGGAAACATGGCTGAGAAGAAAGCCAACATAGAGAAGGGTAGAACCAAGAGATGGAGAAAGAAAGACCAAGTCTTGATGACACAATTTGAGCCCCTGAACCAATATATCTGCTTTTTCCTTAAACCATTTTGAACTGGAATCTCTGACTTGCATATAAAAGTATACTAATACAGACAACTCTCAGGTTTCCTCAAGTTCTAGATTAAATAGTTATTGTTCTTTTAAACATTCTTCGTGTAACAAGGTGTCTACGCCCTTTTGCATTCTCCTGAATACATTCCTTGATATGCGTCAAAATGCTGGGCTTCAATATTTTTCAGGGAGTCAGGAGAGTCACAGAGTTTGACCTGGAGTCAGAAACATTGCACAACTACCTTCTAAGCTGTTTACTAGAGCGCCCGGCTCCTTTACCTCATCTCTGGGTCACCGACCAGCTCCACAGTGTATAGTTCAGGCAAATTCTGGAGACACCTAAGGAATTGGATGCCTGTGTATATTTAAAAACTGTGGTGTTTAGTATTTAAGAAGCATTTTGGGAAAAAAACTGGGGAAATGTAATAGTATCAGAGGGGATAATTGAATTAACCAAAAAAATACATGTTGAATTGGTCAAGGTGAGATTGGTCATCACAGAGCTTTTTTGTTCATTCAAATATATTTGAAATAATATTTTCTACCAGTCGATGTAACTCAAAATAGAACTTTCATTTCCTAAACTGTATTTCTGCTCCCCATCCTCCCCTCCCTCTTGTCTCCAAGAAAACAAGCATTTTTGAGCTGGCTGATCCGTGTTTCTACTTGCAGTTGACCTCCAGAATTCAGCAGAGATGTCTTGAAGATTGAAGCCTAAAACCAAAGCCCCTGTGGCCTGTTGCTCTGATAGTCAACAAGGCACGTTAGCCTGCTATTTTAAATTAGTTCATTGTTGAATGATGTTCATCTGAGAATGGGAGTAGGAAGATGACTCATGATTATCCAGGTAAAATGAACACAAGAATTTTGGCATGTAAAGCTATATGGATTAAAGAGTTCAAAGGTATGCACTGAGTAAAATTTCTGCCTGAATAAAAGTAGCATTTTTCAAATTTTTCATTCTGCAACTTTGGAGATTTCTTTGATGGTCTTATGTATGTCATCACCTCTAAAGAGTGCAACATATGTACATGCACACACACAATCCATCTTTCTATCTCTATCTCCTCTTGTCGACTAGCAAACCAGATGAATGGAGTGCAGAGGAAAGAAGGCCAGCTTGCTGTTTGGCATTCTAAAGGTCAGTATATCAGAGGAGGCTCTATTTATGAAACACATGCTCCTTTAGTTTTTTGAAGTAGCAACAACAAGGTTCATGGACAATGTCAAAGAAAATACAATCAGAAGGTCAAGTACTGGTGAAGAAAAACACCCAGTTTGAGCTTAGGCCTCACTACACAGTTTAGTCTTTAGCTGCAGCTGCACTTTTAGTGCCAGCCAATGATCCTGCCTTCCACATTACAGAACTAAGTTGGGCCACCGAGCATATTCAACCCTGCATCTAGCGACCCATCTGCACAAGTGTCCAGCTCCAGCTTATTTCCTCCAGTCTCAAATGAATTTGTGTTGCTTCTCCTGGACATTGTTCTTTTAGTCCTTCTCTTGACCTCCTATTTTTAAATGTTTCCTCTTTAATCATTCCTTAGCAGCCATAAGTATGCTCAAGACAATGAATAAATGAATAAATGAACCAATCAATGAAATGAAACACTCAACCTTGGGACTATTTCTGGCTACTAGTTATTAAAAGTTTCCTATTATAGCCAAGCTTCTAGAAAGAATATTCTACATTACTATCTCTGCTTCCTTATCTTCCATTCATTTTTAACCCTCCACAATCTAGCTTTCCTCTGCGTTATTCCACTGAAACTACTCTGGCAAATATCACCAATTCCTAATTTTCAATCCTTATTTACTTGACCTCTAACCGCATTTGACACTACTGATTAATTTCTTCTAGAAACTCTCATATCCCTAGGCTTTTCTCACAATATTCTTCCTGATTCTGCTTCTCTATTTATAATAATTTCTTCTTAGTCTCTCTTGTGAGTTTCTCTTCCTCTGCTCACCACTCATGTTGATTTGCATGAGAATCTTGTTCTTGTCTTTTCTTGCTTCTCTCTCTGCTGCTCTCCTTGAATGACAGAACCTATCTCCATGACTCCATCTACCATTACATATGCCTACAGTTCCCAAACCATTCTCCTGTAACTCCAACTTTTTTAATAGATACTTCCATTTGGATGTCATGTAAATTCAACATATTCCCAAACTCAACTCATTTTCTTTTCCATAAACTCTTCTCTTCCCCCTGAGTTACTTAGAAAGTGATGTATCATCTACTTAGTCACCTAAATCAGAAACCTGGCAGGAACCTTAAACTTAATTTCCTCTTTTCATAAGTAATAAATGCCCAAGTTGCATCAATTCCATATGCTGATGTCTCCCATAGTCATCACTTTCTCTCAGCTGATACCGCCATTGCTGCATTGGTTCGTGTCTCACCAAGTATACCACAATACCCTCCTGCCTCCAATCGTTCTCCCATCCAACCTATCTTCCAGTTGTTCCAAGGATAATCTTTCTCAATCTCATAGCTGATCAAATCACTCAGATCTTCTTAAAATTTTTCGGTGAGTCCTTCATTACTTACAGGATAAATAACTCCTTGGCAAGGCATAGAAGACCCTATGTCTTGATACTGTCTCTCATTGCAAATTGCTCTCCTCAAGTCACCCTCCAGGCCCCTCATGCCCCCATGCTTCTTATGCTACTGGCAAGCCCTGTACTTCCATTCCTCCTCTTGGAATGCCCTTCTTTCCACCGTCTGTTGTCTTCCTGGATGGCATTTACTCATTTTTTAAGATTCACCTCCAGCATCAGCTCCTTAAAAATAAAAACAAAACCAAAATAATCTCTAAACCCTTGCTACGGAAACTGCAGTCCTTTGAGAAACAGCATGGATACCACTTGGGGACTTGTTAGAAATGGAGGATCTCAGGCCCTACCTCAGAACTACTGAACCAGAATCTGCATTTTTAACAAAATTTTCAGGCAATCTGATGCACATTAAAGTTTAAGAAGGCCTGCTGTAGGAAGACGTTGCTATTCTCACCTCCCTTATCATGTGCCTATTATACGTCAGGCACTGTGCATTGTCTCATTTAATCCTTACAACACCCCCTATAAATAGGTATTATCATCCACAACTTGTAGATAAGAAATAAAAGATGCTCAAGGTACAATCACATAGCTACTAAGTCTTAGACCTGGGATTTTTAACCTAGTACTGAGTGTACAGTCTATGCTCTTTGTTCATCCTGAGACACTCTCTACAGTGGAATTTAAGTTGTTCTCATGTGTGTCTACTGTACTAGAGACAGTGCTCTTTGGAGGAAAAATTGTGTCATTTTTTCCACAATGTCTGGAACACAGTAGGGGCATAATAAATATTAGTTGAGTGTCTGAATGTCGTCAGAGGTATGGACGATGTGATGCATTTGTGAGGCTGTTGGTAGGGGTGGCATAGGAGGCTCTCCACAAAGATTACTTCGCCTACCTTTCCCCAGGGGCCATTTTCTGACATTTTTTCTTGACAAAGTCAAATAAAGCAAAGGCCAATATTTGTATTTCTTCATACAAGTGATATGACATGTTTCCAGCTTGGAATTGTCACACTGAATGAGCAGTCTGTGTTCATGTGAACAGGTTTCCTGACGATCAATCTTCAGCCAACACTTTGCTCTTGTTTAAAGCAATGGTGTAAATACCCACCGACTGTGTGCCTCAGAGGGGACTCTGACTAGACCTCCCATTCTAGTTCCTTCTTTTAAGGAAAGATGGCTAAAGGAGAGACCATAAGAGGAACAGAGGAAACAACAAAAGACTGAGGAGGGAACAGGCTTGGAACATGCTTCTTGGGGAGAGGAGTATGAGCAAAAGGCAAGGTCAAGTCTTTCTGCCTGATTGTGCCCTCCACCTCAGAGTCAGGAGCTATGGTCTGGAACACATCCTTTTTGGCTGTGCATTCTTTCTCCCAAAGTTTGGTGAAGTTCTTTTTGAGAAGTTTCTGCTTTGTTTCAAGGGACACCAAAGGAAAAGGGCTTCATCAACAGCCAGGACAAGATAAATTAGTCATCCATAGTGAATCTGGACACCAGACATGAGAGAGGTAGTGAATTTTCAGCCCGAGACCCAGAGAAAGCAGATGGGTAACAATCTGGCTGACATTGGAGTCAGGAAAAGCTAAGCAGCCCTCCTAGTTCAGGGTTTAACACTCACAGGTCATCTATTGGTCTTGCCTTTGTCAAGGTAACATATTTAAACTGGTAAAATTACTATAAAGAAGCAGAATATCAAATGGCTGAGGATGGGGGTGTGGGAGGGGGTAGAAGGAGAGAGAATTGTTGGAGAGATCCTAGGAACAACAGCACGAAATCCAGTTCATTTTTGTGACTTCTATCAGTTTATAACATCTGAGAGTAAAGAAAGCAATTTAACCTCTGAATTGACTTTGCACATCAAACTTAATCCATTCCATTGCCTCAAATTGCTTTCTTAGACACAAGTGATAGACCCTGTTATGGACTGAATATTTGTGCCTCTCATCACATTCCTATGTTGAAGCCCTAACCCCCAATATGGTGGTATTAGGAGGTGGGGCCTATGGGAGGTAATTTGGTTTAGATGAGGTCATGAGAGTGGACTCCCATGACTGGATTAGTGCCCTTATAAGAACAGAGCTTCTTCTCTCAGTCATGTGAGTATACAGCAAGAAGGCAGCTGTCTGCAAGCCAGGAAGGGCCTAAGCTGAGCCACCTCAGAGGAATGAGATTTAGACTGGGATGGGGGAAAGGAGAAAAGTTGTGTTCCCACAGGAGTAAGGGTGGCATTTGACAAAAAAAGTAAGAAAGACAATAATGCCTCAGCCGAGGAGTTGTGTAAGGGAGTTATAGGAAAGGGTGCCATTAGGAAGGGGGTATGATTTGACAAGAGATAGGGTGAGGGACTTAGCTTCTTTTAATAATTGGAAATCAACCCCATCGTCCTGGTGCCCCAGCTTTACCCAAGTGTGAGAAAAAGGCAGGAGCACAGAGTCCCTTGCGCTTTGTCCTTGCCTAAGGTGTTGTGCTGTCTGTGGTGGCTCCATCAATGAAAAAGAGGGGCCCAGACACTTGGAGAGAATGTGTGGGTGTTCTTGTGCATCTGGGTGAGCCCAAGGAGAATGTTTCTTTGGGAGGAGCTGGGGAAGAAAAGTCTATGAGAAGTGGGTAGGAGCTGAAGCAAGTAAAACAGTGCTCCTTCTGCAGCCTGGAAGGAGCACAAAGCCCCTTTAGAGAAGGACATCAATAACTGGACACTCAAAGGGGTTTTCTCTTAAAAATTCAGAGCTTGTCATTTTCACAGATTGGACATGATGGAGATGCCGATAGGGACACATGATCTATGTTTTCATATGGGAATTCTGAGATGTAGAGGATGTAAATGACCCATGGATTATAGAGAATGTTACAGAAGAGTCCTCAGGTACAGGCACTGGTTCAAACACAATAAAATGTGCACTGCGTCCTGTCTCTCCACCTTTTATCAGCAGGCAGGCAGTTTACTTAGTAGTTAAAAGCATGGACTCTGGAGCCAGCATGCCTGGGTTTGAATCCTGTCTCTACCACTGTAAGACACCTACCTAAGTGTTCTAGTTCTATCTGTAAAATGCAGTACTTACACCACAGGGTTGCTGTAAGGCTTAAAATGGAAGATGCTCAGAATAGAGCTTCACACGTAGAGTGCTAGTATTATTGTGGTTAGAGAAGGGGAAGAAAAAAAGGAAACGGCATGATTATATGCTTGCATATCGCATCTTTGAAACTGACTGTTCCTGGATTGGCAACCATATCATTAAACACTCTAAAAATAGTCTGCGAGTCTGAAAATTCTCTAATTGTACACATTGTGTTATTTAATTTATTTCCAAAATATGTGAAGAGTTCAGCAATGGGAAGGAGAAAGCTCTTTTGATATCATTCCCTGGTAAAGTTGAAGCTTCATAATGGTCAGAAAATAAATGGATGAAATGCTACATGTCTCAAAATCTGGAAATATGGATGTTTGTCCCAATTTTTCACCTCCTAATGGATACTAAAGGCAATATACCTGCTCTTAGCAAAAACTACAGAGAGGAGCTAACTTTTATTTTAAATTAATGTTTAATGACTGCTTATGCTTCAGGAAAGTAGAAGCACTGTGGTCCACTGCCCAGTTCAATTACCTAATATGAGATAAGATCTGCATGGAACAGAGGCATTTGTCAGCAAAAGGGGATCTTAAAAGTACATTATAAATCTATCAGAAAAAATGAACCAATTTCTCTATGCCTTACCTGAGAAAAAATTCTAGCTGGGTAAAATTTCCTTTGCCAAAAACAATTAAAGACAAATTGGAAAGGCTATCATTTAAGAATAAATCGTTAAGAGGCTTTCAAGATGATTAACATATTTTCAAGTTGATTCTCTGCCTCCAAACAGATGGATTTATGTTGTGTAATATTTTAATATAATCTTTAATTAAATTAGCCTTAGCAGGTGATATTTTAAAATAAAGTTAATTAGTATTTTCTATTCTAGCAATTTAATCACGTTCAACTTGTATTGCCAATGTGATTTCCTAGTTTTGTTGAGGAAAAGGACCCCAAATAATTTAAGGGGCAAGCTCAAGGCGTGATATCATTTTGCCATTCATGGAAAATGGGTTGCAAAACGGGGTACCTTTGGGTCTTGTGCTTGGCTTGGTGACCTCCAGGACACTGATAGACAGAGCCAGCTGTCTAGTCATTTTTGACCATCCTCAGGCTTTGCTGAGTTTTGACCAGGCTAATTCAAGAATCTTGCTGACACAGCTTATGTGTAGGTTACAACACGTAGGACTCTTGGGCCCCTTTTTCTTTTGTGTAGACACTCTTTCAAAGGGAGCCACAGCCACACAGCAGGACTGAGGCAGCTTGGAGTCTTGCTTTGTTCCCAGCAGAGGAGCTTTCTTTTAGTAATGCTCCAGAGTCAGCGTCTAGCTCCTTCAGCAGCTAGAAAGCTGGTTGTGTTTCTTCTTTTGTTTGCTTTTTTTTTTTCCTTCTGGTCTCGTCCCCATCCTCCACCCCGAACACTTTTCCTGAGGGAATAATGATCCTTCAGGTTGTTTTACAAAGTTAACCTCTTGGAAGATTCTCCAAAATATGCAAAAAGTGTATCATCCTTTTTGGTTTAATTTTCACCTTTACAATTTAAAATTGCTAAACTGTAAATCATTTAGGGAGAAATTTAATAACATTTATTTTTATATCTGTGGAAGTACAGGGTGATTTTTTTAAGAAGGCGGAGGGCAGAGAATATGAAGGAGCAAGAGGACATCACAAAAATAAATTAAAATAAAAGATCACTATGTATACCTGAATTAAACAGCAGCAGCATCATGCCTGAGTTCCCATGTGGAGTGTGTATATTCAACAGGGGTCAGATGATGTCAGCCAATCACAAGAGCTACATAAAATAAAAACTTGATGTAGTCTATTTAACCAATCAGAAAATATGTATCTTTCTCATGTTCCACTGGGCATTGACATTGCACTGTATTTAAAAGACTTTGTAGGACTGTTGATTTTAGATAATCAACCGAGGATCCAAAAAAAAAAAAAGAGCAAACATTGGCTGCTTTGCTGACCAGTTCTGTTTAGTGAAAATGGTCAAATCTGTGCAAATGTGGCTTTAGGCGTATAACGTACTGTTCCTGGGAAAAGTCAATATAAGAAAGCTCTTCACGACCCTGCCACAGCTATCTAACTAGGGTTTATGTACAAGGCACAGACAGAGTTTGGCCCACAAAAGCATGGTGCATGGCCTTTTGGGACCCACAGTAGAGTGTAGACCCTTAGGATGAACTGGCAATCTAAGTCACTGTGCCAATGTGGTGTGTGGGATGATTCGGGCTGTTCTACCAAGGCCAACCTGAGGCAGTGCTTTGGGGAAGTCACCTGTGGTGGCTGTGTTTATTTTCAGAGCCCCTTCTTCCTCCAAGCTCCCTCCGGTCTCATCTGGCTGTCAACTTAACTCTGCATGAAATTAGGCTGTGATTGGGCTGGCCCCGTGGCTTAGCGCTTAAGTGCGCGCACTCCGCTACTGGCGGCTTGGGTTCAGATCCTGGTCGCGCACTGACGCACTGTTTCTCCGGCCATGCTGAGGCCGCGTCCCACCTACAGCAACTAGAAAGATGTGCAACTATGACATACAACTATCTACTGGGGCTTTGGGGGAAAAAAGGAGGAGGATTGGCAATAGATGTTAGCTCAGAGCTGGTCTTCCTCAGCAAAAAGAGGAGGATTAGCATGGATGTTAGCTCAGGGCTGATCTTCCTCACAAAAAAAAGAAAAAAAGAAATTAGGCTGTGATTAAGGTGTCAGTGGATGATGGTTTAGAAGGCCCCAGTATAGTTTATTTCATCATAAAGGAGAACACTTGACAATGGGAAAAAATCTTCCTCCCATTTCGTGAGGGAAAAAGCCAACCAGTCAGCAATCAAGAAACGTCTGTTGCACACTTACTAGATGCCTATCGCTGTGGGAGGCACCTTGGGGCTTACATAGAAGCACAAGGTATGGCTTTGCCCTCCTGGGACTTCCAACTGAGATGTGGACAAAAACATGCCAGTGAAGCTGTAACCCATAGTGCAGAGCCACGTGAGAGAAATGTAAACTGCATAGGACAGGCCATATGTGCCAAAGGAGTGGTGACTAAATGATGGGTTCCCACAGCTGCCTAAATGGATGAGATCAAAATGGGGATCAACTGATTATCAACGCAGCAGGGAAAAAAAAGAAAAGCAAAACCATAACTCAAACAGCATTCCATGGACACCAGAGAGAGAATATAGAGAACTACAAGGAGTGTAATAATTACCTATTCTGTCAATATTAAACTTTCCATAGGATTCTTTTTTTTCTTTTAAAATAGGATTGTTTTAACTACCTTGATAGACTAAACTTATATGAGCATTTGAACATAAAGGAAAAGAAATAAGAGCCTTTGGGGTTAAAACTTCAATATGAAATGTATTAAATGAAGATTCTTTTACGAAAGGCTTCTAAAGTTGTCTTACATTTCTTAAATCAATCTGTAGCACATAATCAGTAAAACCATATCATTTAAACAGAAAAATCGTAAGTTAAAAACTCACCCTTGTGCAGCTGTATCCTATTACGGGTTGTAACTTAACACATGAGTTTCAGAAGTTGTTAAAGTTGAGTTCAGGCTAACAAATCCTAACTATCAAAAAAAAGCCTATGGTGAGATGAGACAGCAGACCATGAAGAGGCATCAGATTTGATCACAGGATTGGTGTCAATCATATGTTACTTTTATTTTTTAAATCTCATTTATATATTAAGAAATAAATGTATTAGGACAGATATGGCCATTAAGTGATCAAGAAGCCACTTATTTTTTTCCATTTTGAAAAATTTTCCTCTAGGGGCTGAGACTTTCAGTATTTAAACTCTGCTAAATGTATATTTACGGAAAAAAAGAAGAGAACAGTGGTTATGCCACTGATAGCTGAACTGAAGTCTGCATTTTTCTCTTAGTATAAATGCAAATAAAAATAGTTGTATCCTGTAATAAATAAAGTAAAATTAGCATTTGAATAGGCTCCAGTAGAATAGAAGTTTAGATGCTAAAATTATCAGAGTTCAAATTATTGTAATTAAGATGCAATCATTAATCCCAAATGAGCTATCAAGCAGTGGAGGTTCTTGTTTAACCATATTCTTTCAGGTACACTTTACATGATGGAATGCAATGCAATATGTATAGGAATTTTACTGCACAAGTACCTTACATCCTACTCTATTCCTTTCTGTGAAATGCAAAAACCATAAATGTATCATCAAATTTATAGATTTCAGATAACTACACTAAAAAGCATGGAGAAAATACTTGACTCTTGATGATTTTTGCTCTCTTGCATTGCATACAGCCAAATTAATGATAACTAAGATATTTTTAATAGCTCTATAGTCTGGTCCAATATTTCCAAGGGGTAAAATGTACTTTTTGAAGTCAAGTATTCACCTATCTGGTTATGCAGAAAAATGTTTCCCCGAATGGAAGAGTAAATGCTCCTCAAATATGTGAGCAATTTGCTTCTAATTGTGCAATGTTTAGTAAAGATTCCATCTTATTTTTTCATTATAAAATTTGGGGAAACATATTAGTGAAACCTAACATGTCAGTTTATAAGTCAATGCTAGAAACCAACACATTCTCATGGCTTCAGTGACAACTAAGATAGCTTTCTAACAATCTGTTTCAGAAAGTTTGCCTTGATTTTGGTCTTCAGTTAGTAAAAGTGGTTTCTCCTCATAGGCATGTTTACATTCACAAATCTTGCATCTTGCCTGAATGGGCAAAGGGATTCTTGCTGTGAAAAAGCTGCAATACTCCCCAACTTGGTATCAGGAAATGTACCTCCAACAGATGTCAATATAAGCTTTTCCCCAATGCAACATAAGGCCATAAACTTCCAGAACTAATTTAGGATCACTGTTAACTCCAATGGCTGCCTATTGCCTGTACTTCAGCATGACTCCACCTGACTTCTCAGCCTTGCCTTCACCTCCGCCAACGCATTGCTCTTGTATTGCCTGATTTGCCTTTGGACAAGTTGTTCTCTCTCCTCAAAAATGCCCTTCCCCTCTCCGTCTCTTGTCACACTCCTGTTCAGATGTCCCTATTTAATGGGTTCCCTTCACATTCCCAGAAGAGCTAATTTCAATCCCCCGCTCTATTTTCCTAACAGATACTGCCATGACAGCATGAATGACATAGTAATGTAACACCTCCGAGAGGCAATGTCTTCTAGTGGGTACAGGTGAGGAGTTGGAAGATGGAATTTGAATCCTGGCTTTGTCACTCACTAGCTGTGTGACCTTGGGCGAGTCATCTTAACCTCCATAAACCTCAGTTCCTTCATCTATAAATAAAAATAGTACCTGTATTACTGGCTTGTGGTAAAGAATAAACGTTCCTAGCAGAGTGCCTGTCATCAAACGATGAGTACTTGACATCCTCGCATTACTACGAATGGATGAAGGACGAGCCTAAAGACGCAGATAAGCATATTACACTCTCGTAATTTGAAGAGTTAACTCTCAGAGTAGGATCTGAAAGTGCAGCCATCTTGAAATCACGTGGTGATTTCCATTGAGAAAGCATGTGAGAAACTGTCAAACAGTGGCAAACAAATGGTAAGCTCACACACGCACTCTCAAAAGAGCTGCCAGGGCTGCTTTTAAGATAGCTCATCTGTGGTTGTGACACATGACACATGAAAAGAAATTGGATGCTGCACAAAGCCAGGAATGGAAGGCAACATGGAGCTCTGCCTTCCTCTCTCGGCAGAGAGATTCTGTCTGGTGGTGGAGACTCTCAGCGCTACTTGTTACAAAATGGGGATGTTTAGGTAGTGGAGAACAGCCCAGTGTCAGCCTAGAGGAGCACACTTCAAATTAAGAGCCCACCTTATTTAAAATGTCTTTCCATTATATTTTGTTTGAGATGTGAAATAGGTAATAGGGAAAAAAATTGTTATGGAATTCATCTCCTTCCAGGAAAGAAAATAAAAAACAAATCTCAACTATTGCCAGATGAACACCTTGTCTAAAACAAATGAGGGATTTAATGCACTGCAAAATGCCACTTGGAGGGCTTCCTTGGCTGAGAAAAGCATTCAGATGTTATTTTCTTAAATGAATGTAACTATCCCCATGTGCATCGGTCTCAGACCAGAAAACTCTCTGGGTGCGTTTCCTGACCAACTTGAAGAGAAAATTCAATTTATTATTGCTTGCTTTTAAACAAATCAAAAGCTGACTGAGGGCAACAAATTAATCAAATGATCATTTACATCCCCTGTATTATATGTTTTAAAAGAATGAAGAGAGAAAAAACTGCCTTTGCATTTATAGAAGAGAAATTTAGAAAAACACTTTGAGTGTTTTTTTTTAATGTTCCTTTGTTCAACTGTGCTGGGTTTTAAAAATTCTTATATTGGCTTTTCATCTTGCAGGAAAGCAGGGTAGCAATTTTTCTTAAGGAATTGGCAGTGATGTGCTCAAGTGCTGAGCCCTTTCCTCTGTCGGGAAGAGTCTGGACTGAGGTCGGGGAAGAGGAGCCAGGAGTGACTAGGAGGAGAGGAGGCTGATGGCAGCTTTTTACAGGCTCTGTAAAACAGGAGTGTGGTGGCAGCAACTTATGGGCGTGCCAAAGAAAATGAGTCCACGTGCTAAGCTCTGGCACGTGCATGACAGGTTGCCAAGGCATGGCACAGCCCCCAGGCAGACTTTTGATGCCCTGCCCCAGAAAGTAAGCCTGTTCCCATTTATCCCACAAGGATGGTGAGTGGTTGGATGTTTTGATGTTATAAAAACTCCTGGTACAGAAATTTGCCATTTGGCTTACTTTCATTTAGTCATTTTTCCGATTAGAAACATCTGAAGGGAGAGGGTCAGCAGTTTATTATTCACACCTAGTAAGCCAGGAGAACAGATGCAGGGTGGCGGCCCATTCTAGGGTAAGCAGGCAACACTATCTGATCAAATTTAAGTTCTATGTTAATGAGTGAAATACATAAAATAGGACACCTCTTTGTTTTTCCATATAAAAGAGTTCCTGCAAAGGTCTGGTTAAAAGAACATAATGTATGCTTTATTTTAACCTTTTTCTATTTTATTCTCTCTGCTAAACTAGAAACAATTGCTGGGATTTAGTTCAGCTTAAAAAGTGGGCCACATAATTTCGGAGTAAACTTCTTAAATTCATAATGCACTGTGAAAAATTTCCCCTCTATTTCTTTTTACTGCTCCCACTATCCAAACTCTCAGCATAAGACCCCTGGCCCTACACAATTTATCCAAAGCCTTGGGCAGGTCAGGAGCCCTTTTACCCTTCACTAGTGAATTCAGTGCTATTGTAGGAGGGAGACATTCTTTCTTTCCCTTTTCACTTAAAGAAACATACCAAACCTGAATAGACTCCAGGCTAGACTGGGGGAGGGAGTGATTTTTATTAGTTCTAACATAGCTATTGACACACGCTTGAAGACAATATTTGAAGGAAAGAAAGAAAGAGAGAGAGAGAGAAAGAAAGAAAGGGCTTTCATTTTATGCTTAGAGGGCAGATTGGTTACAATTTAATTTCCAAGAAGAAAATTTTATAGAATAAAATGGCCTAACATTACTTTTTCTTCATCATACATATGAGAAATATAAACTAAAAGGACATCTGGAAACTAACATTATTCAGCAATCAGAAAGCAAAAATCCAAACCATTGATGTTTTGATGGAGACAAACATAACGAGATTCACAAAGAAGAAAGCTGTAACTTATTGAAGTGAAAAAAAAATTCCATATGCATTTTACCTTTTGGGCAGTTCCATAGAAAACTTCTATTTCAGAAGCCCTTTGTAATATGAAACCTACTGTAGATAAGATACAACGTGAAGATAGTCTGTTTTGCAGCAGCAGGAAATCAAATTGGTTCCAGAACCGAAGTTACATGACAAATGGTTTAATAGTATTGCTAGAATTGGAAAGCTTGATTGAATTATTTTTCATAATCATTAAAAAAAAGACTTTGAAATAACTTTGCCATAGGCTCTTTCGAGTTTTTTTTGGGGGGAGGGTATTGCAGAGGTGAGAAGATATCTAATTTTATTGGCCTTTTAACTAAAGTGTTATAATTTATCAAAATTTAAGAGCTCAGTGATGATTTATCGTTAACTTGTTTGCAACCAAAATTTTCAGACAAACACAGTACTTAATTTAACATAACTAATATACGTTATGGAGGATTAAACAGGTTAAAAATATAGGTATAGTTTACTATCATATTCAAGTTATTTTTAGTTTTAATCTTAGTACCAATCAGCCTTGCTTTATTTAAGAAAGCATCTGGAAAAGTTCATTAAGTCTTAGACGAGTCTTAGATTTTAAGAAAGACTTTTAAACGGTTAGCAAGATGTATCGCTGACAAAATAACCCAGCGACTAATACCCGTAGGTGAAATGAAATCATTCTCCTGACTGAAGTCAGGAACAAGTTAAATATCACTTAGACTACAGCACACGACTACAGCGATTTAGGAGAAATCATACTTAAATAGGATGTGACTGGATGTTTAGGAGTATTTTCTAAAAAAGTCAAAAAACTTTTTCCCCTTCAGTACTTACAGTCTTTGAAGACTAGAGCCGGGTCTCTGTGAGGCAAGACTTGGGCAATGATGTGTCTCAGGGATTCCAAGGTTCTGTCCATCTTGGGTCTGCCTGTGCGTGCCTGCTGCACAGTGTGTCCTCATGCCTGAATTCTTGCAGTCCTGGACTGAATTTGTGCAGCTCATTGATGCACAGGATTACCAAAGAATCCCTTTTAACATCTGCCAATCAGACATTTCCCAGAATCTAAAGACCCCTCAGGGGGCCCTCCTCCCAGGCTCACTTATCTTTGTTGTATGCTGAGCTAATTAGCTCTAAAGGCTGGCTGACAGGCGGTTCCCACTGCTTCCTTCTGTTAAACACACCCACCTACAGGCTAGCTGGGGAAGCTCGCTAATCATGGGAACAGCTTTCCTCTCCAACCCGATTCTGCCAGAATGGTGTGCAGCTTTCTGACCTGGATATTTCTTTTGGTCTCCCATCTTCAAACGTGCTGTCCTCAGGTATATAAAATCAAGATGGTTATTTCTCAAGGAAATTTCCTTAGCGACAAAGGAGTTTCTAGCTCAGGACTTCAAACTCAGAATCAGTGTAATCTAAATTCTTCTTTGGTAAAGGAGTTCTATAAAGATTGTGGATGTAGCCAGGCACCAGATTACGTCTTCTATTTAGATTCAGGAGCATCTTTTTGGGAGCCAAGTTTGAAACCCCACCTCCCCAACCCCAATTATAGTCACTTTTGATGGGGACTGGCAAATAAAACTTCGTAGACTGTTGCCTGGGAACATTTGTTTCCTGATTTATCTTTCAAGGCAAATCATTCCCCAGATTGACTTTAATGAATTCCGATATCATTCACTTCCTTTCATTTCATGATAATTCTTTCTATTAAAAATTTCAGGAGAAGCAAAAATATATTTTTCAAAAGAATATAGGTAGTTATTAAAAAGATCTTAAGAAAACAGAGACTCTTGTTCTACCTATATCCTGTACCACTCACAGCAGTGTTAAACAGTCTTTCCACAGGAGACATAAAATAAGTCATGGGATTCCACTACAGTCATAAGGATTTATACCAGATATAAAAGAACTGATTTTAATGGTTGTAATCTATGTTAGTCGTTGAAAGCTTGTTGAGGATTTCTTTACTTTTCTTTAAAATATTTTTCCAGGGTAGGCACAAGAGATTGCTTTCCAATTTTCAGATTCCATAATTATGTTGTATTACATGATTAACTGAAACCAGTCCTTTAAAGACTATATAAAAATGAAATGTTTATCATGTGATCAGCTCCTCCAGCTAGTTGGTAGAAGGGTGGGCTTAATAAAGGGAAACAGATTGGGCCTATAATAATAATTCCTATTACAATGACTATCACTTAGCAAATGCCCACAGGGAGTATGTGCCACACACAACAGAGACATGGGGCTGCCCCAGAACGCAAAGATATTATCATAAGAAAGAACTTGAAAGAAGTAGCACTTCATGTTAAGACACTTATTTAGAGTCCCAAAGTGTACTTTACACCAGCTGTACCAAACAGGAAATCGTCAATGTCCTTGCCATCCCGGAATTTATAATTTACAAGAGAAACTAGATGGTGTGTTGACCAAAAAAAACTATTATACACTGATTAGATATTAAGTATAAATGAAAGCAAGTACTTTTAGTGTGATATTTAATTGGAAACCAAGATATTTAAAGTTCTTATTCAAGAAACAGGAAAAATAATATGGAATTCTCAAAGGAGTGAGACTGATAATATAAAAACAGAAAAATTAAAATGATTGATGCTAGGATTTCAATCAATAAATGGACTTTTTATGAGCTTAAATTTAATTCCAGTAGTACATAAAAATATTTTGGCTGTGTAGTGTAGTAGAAGGAACACTGAATTTGGGATTAGTAAGAGCTAGGATTTGATTTTTGTTATCTGTATAACTTGGAAGAGTCCTCATCTAGAAAATTGGGGGATTGAGCTGGATGCTCTCTTTCAGGGCTAACATTTACGATTCTATCTATGGCTGTACTGCAAATGAGCACAAACATTATCACACATTTCCTAGCCTTTTTGAAAAGTCTTATATTTATTTCCTAAAAGCTAGACTGGTCTTTAAATAAATCCCTTCTATTCCCACAATCTCATAGCCATTCGTCAACACGAGACACACAAAGTTAATAGGGTGAATTCAAAGATATCACTAATGCTAACTAAAATGAAAGGTAAGAATTTAAGAAAACTAATCTTCAACCTCTACAAGATTTTTCTAAAGAAGGCAAACTATGAGCACCTGCTTAGAGAACCCCAAAACAGCTTTGCAAAGATAATTTCATAAAAATATCATGATCTTTAATGAATTATATTTTAAGAAACGAAAAAGAATTCCAGAAAGGTGGATTACTCAGCATTCCAGTTGGATTCATAGTATACTGTTCTCTTTCTCATTAGGCCCAATCCTTCAGCAGTTTTCTGAAACCTTTGCTGATGCATTTCTCCCTTGCCCGCCCATAAAGACTTCTCACCTTCAAGTGCTGTTGTGAGACAGTCTAGAAAAACAACCGGCCGGTTTCTCATCACTCTCCCTCTCTTTGAGGTAGAAAGCACCTGATGGAGAGGGAAGAGCCTGAGCAACTCCTGTGCAGTGTGTCTGTGTTTGTAGAATTCTACAGTTCACATGTTAGATTTCACTGTCAATCTCAACCACCTGCAGCCATATGAGAAAAGCAAAATCAAAGTACTGAAACAAGGATAGATGACTCCAGTGAAAACCAAAATGATGCTTTTACAAATGCTGTTAGAGTTACTACTTAGAAATATGAGAAATGGCATCCGACTGACATATTCAGTGATCAAAACTTATCACCCAAGGGGGCCGGCCTGGTGGCGCAAGCAGTTAAGTGCACACGCTCCGCTGCAGCGGCCTGGAGTTCACCAGTTCGGATCCCAGGCGTGCACCAACGCACCGCTTGGCAAGCCATGCTGTGGCGGCATCCCACATAAAGTGGAGGAAGATGGGCACAGATGTTAGCCCAGGGCCAGTCTTCCTCAGCAAAAAAAACAGGAGGATTGGCAGATGTTAGCACAGGGCTGATCTTCCTCACCAAAAAAAAAAAACAAAAAAAAACCTTATCACCCAAAGGTAAAAGAGTAAAGCTAAGTGCAACAGCACGCTTACCAAACTCCCAAGGAGTACCGAACTCTTTGAGAAGACAAGAAATCAAGGTGGTTATTTTGCACCTTTTCATGCACAATGCGATGAAAAAGTCTATGAAAACAATAATTTTGCTGGTAAGGAAAAGAAAATTCATTCCTATCATTCTAGTAATATTTTTGTTGTTAAATAGCACTTTACAGGTACAAAAATGAGAAGGAGGTGGGACTACCAATTGAAATAACAACTGGAATGTTAGAAAACATCATAAATGCATCAAAGGATCGTCTTTAGTTAAAAGCAGGAAGCAATCTCCACTATCCTCCTTGCCTCCCCACTTCCTAATCTGCTTTGCTCTGGAGGAGGAGGCTGGGGTAGCTGAAGCAGGAGAGTGGGCCTGCAGGTGAGGTTGCAGGGAAGTTGGTGAGACTCTGGGTCCTGAAAGATTTCAGTGCAAGGCATGCAGACTCCAGAGACTCGACCTGCAGTAACTGAGCCTGAGCCAACTTATAACTACTCATCTCTAGTGAATCAGGTGACTCAGGGAGGCAGAGGACGCTGATGGAGACTTAGGAAGATTATCTTCCCCGTAATAATTTCCTCACTTACTTGCTAATGTCTTGATTCTTAAAAATTTACAATTTAAGGTGAAGTAAACAAAATGAAAAAGAATTGGAGACGTGCAGTTAAATAAATTAATACAAAGAGCAAATAGTTTACAAAAACAATGGGAAGCGACTGACAGCAGCTCCTTTCAGGTTCCAACGGGAGATGGGTGGAGGGAACTGGAAGGGCCTAAATGCTGGATTGGCAGAAGAGGGTCAGAGCTGTATGCAAGAGTGTTTTTGGGGGTGGTGGGAGGGTGAAGAAGGGCAAGGGCCAGGAAGAAACTGACTTTGCAGAGGTAATGACTGATGACTGTTTAGTGTCAGCTTTGTTTAGCCTCCACTAGGGAGAGACCAGGAGGAGGAATGAATGGCTGGTTAGCATCAACGTTGTTTACTCTGAACTGGGAAGGAACAAGTAAAAGGAATGAAATGGCTGCTCATTGTTAATTTGTTTACTCTCAGCTGGGAAGGGACCAATGAGATATTTGAATCAAGGTATTTATGAGTGGGTTAGTTGGAAAGGCAACTTCAGATTAGTAGACAAAAGTTTAAAAACACAGGCAACATAAAAGAACTGTATCTCAGATATTTGTTCATTGATATTTCACTACACTTAGGAGATCATCAATAAGAACTAATCTGTTGAACTACATGAACAAATAATTAGAAAATTGATTTAACATCCCATCTGCAGATTAAAGGAATGTGCTTTTCCTCATTTTTATAAAAAATTATAAAAAAATGCTTTCCTGAAATCATTTCCCTCCCCACCAGATAAAACCACTAGTGAACAGCCCTTTATCCTTGCCAGGGCAGTCAGAGTCAACGCTCTTAACTAGAAGGCACAATGAAAGTAAATCCCTCATTTATCTGAGCCTTCTGGTTTTTTTATATATACATTTGGGGATCCTAAATGAGCCCATGTCATCTTGATTGTTTTACGTAACCGATTACCCAGGCCTGTCTTGGTATTTGGTCTCCAAAGAAGTAAAATTTATTCTTTAAAGGCCCAAGGTATCATTGGGGGAGGCTTTGCTAGTTCACAGGTTCTAACACCTTCAGGATAAACTCAGTTAGGTGGGAGAATTTGGATGTTCAAATTTACAGGATTGGAGATGATGCCAAGCCCTTGGGTCATGAGATATGAGTTTCCTGAAAACTGAACTGATGAACTTAACTGGGGCTGGGCTGACATCCAGCATAACATATATTTTGAAAAGGATAGTTTAAAAAATTTTGGTTTGTTTTTGGAGTGGATTTCGCCAGTGCCCTTTAAAACAATATTTTCTCTTTCATAAAAGTTTATCCAACTATTGGTTCCTCTCCCTCTCCTCACATTTTCTCACAAGACTGCCTCCCCCACCCCACCATTTCCCACTGTCCAGGACAGGAATTTGTTTTGTTGGGTGTTCAGGAAAACACTTTATACAATTTGTGGCTATAAAGTGATCAGATTGATCCTACAAGAGGTATCTGAACTCCAGTTGAATCTTTGAGCCCCTCCTCAAATGAAAAGACATGAGGTCTTCCACAAGGGGCACGCTGGGGGATGAGACACATGCCCAGTTTACATGGGCTAACTAGAGCTACCTTTGTTTCTTTGCATCAAGGCATGTTTCTGAGGGTCTGAATTGTATGGAATGTTTAAATCTTTACAACAATAATGAGCAAATCATAATGAAAATCTAGACTATGAAAAAATTAGTAATATTAGATTAAAACAAACCTAGGGAGAAAATATTTGTTGGCTATAGACAAATGACTTAAACCTGAGATTAGCTGATAGAGATGTTAGGTTCAAGCAAGCCAGTAATTTCACAGCTCCATATATTTTATAATTTTATAATTTTATTTATTTATTTTTTCCTCCCAAAGCCCCAGTAGATAGCTGTATGTCATAGTCGCACATCCTTCTAGTTGCTGTATGTGGGACGCGGCCTCAGCATGGCCGGAGAAGCGGTGCGTCAGTGCACGCCCGGGATCCGAACCTGGGCTGCCAGCAGCAGAGCGCACGCACTTAACCGCTAAGCCACGGGGCCGGCCCAGCTCCATATATTTCAGATGAAGCTTCCTGTAAAGACTGTATCATTAGTATACTCTTAATTCAATTCAGGCTACACTTACGGATATGCTTACATTAAGATAAAAGACTTGTGCCCATCCATTTCACACTGTAAACTATAATTTCCATTTCATTTCCTATGCAGTCACCAGCAGAGCACTGCACTTAGCGTGCATCCTGCTGACACAGAAGAAACATTATTTCTTTTCAGAATTTGTTTAAAGAAGGAAGAATAGGAAACTGCAGAGAAAGGGGGCCCATTTTTCCACAAATTGAAAACTGGAGCAAGACCAAGTTAGGGAATAATATATTTTTCTGATTCTCTCAAGGTACCTCTGTAGCCCTGAGCTCAAGGAAAAAGAACTACTGCCCCAGCACCACCCTGCCCCCCTCCAACCTTCCCATGAAAAACCAGAAATGTTCCACTCAGGGCTCTGGTCTGTTGAGATAAGTTTTCTTGGGCCTGTGAGAAGATGAAAAGGCTTATTATGGGGAAAAAAACAACTTTGTTTTCTAAAAAGGGAGGAAACTTTGTGGAGGATAGGACTCAAAACCCAGACCTGGTTGTGAGGACTGTTTCGTCTCGTACCTCCACAGCACCAGGAAGACAAGTCAACGTTCCTGGACCTTCGTGACTGTGCAGAAGAGATCCCTGGGCTGGATACAAAGCTCTAAACCGCCTGAGTACAAATAACTCACCAAGTCACTCTGGCCTTGCACTTCTCCACTGCCCTCAGGATTCCCTCAGCACTAGATCAATGGCTCCAGGCTCTTTAGTACAGTTTACTTTGCACTGTCATGTTATTGTTGTATGTTTACTCCTCTCTCCAAATACAGCAGAAGCTTTCTGCCCACAAACATTTTATCTTAAAAATCTGTGTACCCTCTCCCCTGATATCACTTTATACAACACCAAACACCTGGAAAGCTGATGTGTGAAAATACATATTTTTCTTCCTAATGTTGGCCAAACCTCTTCTACCAACAGCAGTGTTATAGTAAGTGGGGTTTCTTTTTTGATTCGTTTATTTCAAGTGGTTACTTTTTTTTTTTGACACGGAAGCATGTAACATTGTGACAAATGCCCCAAATGATATATTTTATTTGTATTATGAGACATGTTCCTATTTATGGAATTAAGCCTACAATAATCTGATTCTAAATGTTATATAAAATATTAATTTTAATGTCATCATTATTTACAAAATTAAGGTAAAAGAAAAACTTAGGATTTTTAAAATGTAACAGCATTAGTCTTTGCAAGTATTGTAGGCTTTGGAGTTATTCCCACACTCCTGGTTGTTACACAACTGTGTAACTCATGGCTGAACTATACCTCAACCCCAGCCTTGTGCAGTTGCATAAGATGGTTCCAGTACGTACTTAATTAAGCAAATCAAGGGCAAACTAAGACATGGCCTGATGCTCTTGAAGATGTTCTGAGGAGGCATGAAAAGCAACGAAGACAGTGAGCCTTAGCCCACCCAGAGTATCGACTCTGTGACACGAAATAAACCTACACCTCAGGGAAGTGCTCTCCCTGAGAACCTAATGAACTCATCCCTCCATCCTGTGGACGTGGCTGATAAACCCGCGAGGCAGCAGGTTTACCTGCTGAGTTCTTTAATTAGACAACAATGTTTTGTCAGAAAACTGAGTACTTAACTAAAAGAATGATTGTCTCAAGCTGTACTCAACTTCCCGTTTGTACCCTTGAAAGATCTTGAAGGTTCTGGATAAAGCTCAAAGCTAGCCAGCTGTGTGCCAAAGAACAGACCAATGGCTACCAATACCACAAAGCTTGCACAAGTATAAACTGCATATCTTGTACGAAAAGCTTATTTAACGGGAACAGCAAGTAGATTATGCAAGGCTACAAGCAAAGCATCTACGTGTCTTGATAAAAACCGAGCACCAAAAGTATCCTTGCTGAAATATCAGTGACCTTGACAATAGGAAAAATTCCTCTGGAATCTTCCTTTGGGTAATCTTAAGTCATTTGACCAATATTTACTACACATATACTATGTATCAGGCACTGTGCTAAGCTCCTTACAGGTGTTATTTAATCTTCACAACAACCCTGAGACAGGCACTATTAAATGTCCTCATTTTATATATCAAAAAAGTGAGGTTAGAGAGGCTACAGAAGGTTTGGGAAGTGTTGGAACCAGGATTTAAACTTTGAACTTGGCCCAGACTCAAAGTATTTTGTTAACAATCATAATACACAGCTTTACTACATCAGTAATATACTTAAATTTTGTTTTTGCTCATTGTTCACTATTGATGTTTTAAAATGTGAGGGTTACCTCTTGTCTGCTAGGGCAAACTCTCTAATTTCCAATCGATGGTTACTCAAAAGCATCTTTTAAAAATAATTGTTGAATTAGGGGCCGGCCTGGTGACGTAGTGATTAAGTTTATGCACCCTGCTTCAGCAGCCTGAGGTTCGCAGGCTTGGAT
Source organism: Ceratotherium simum simum (assembly GCF_057802395.1). Lineage (NCBI taxonomy): Eukaryota > Metazoa > Chordata > Mammalia > Perissodactyla > Rhinocerotidae > Ceratotherium > Ceratotherium simum. The sequence goes on along the minus strand of NC_141903.1, from coordinate 72,049,478 downwards.
CCTGGGCACGGACCTACGCACCGCTTATCAAGCCACGGGCATGGATATCATCCCATGGCCAATCTTCCTCAGCAAAAAGAAGAGGATTGGCAACAGATGTTAGCTCAGGGCTAATCTTCCTCACCAAAAATAAATAAATAAATTGTTGTGTTAAACCCTGAATAATTTGTTTAGATTTGTGCATTTGACTAATTTGTTCTGTGACCCATAGGAAATCTTGGGCTATTAAAGGTAAGAACTATGTTTATTTGCCTTCTAAATTCCTCAAATAGTAGTAAGTTTTCTATGTAGTAGTTACCCCAAAGGGGCCTGAGTCAACTGAGTAAAGCTGAGCAGGATGAAGTCATAGTTTCATTTCTAATTTGCTTGAGACTCTTAGAAAATGTATCCCCAAATAAACATTCTGTGGTTCTACTGAGCTGTCTCTGACATCTTATTAAAATGCTTTAAAGTAGATAGATTATAAAAAATGAATACCTGAGTTTAAAGACATACCTAAAACTCAAAGCTATGTAAATACTTCCAAAATTAGTATAATTTTCAGGGGAATTGGATTTGACATTTTCTTGCATCTGTATTATTAAAGTGAATTTATTAGATGATAGGTCTTGCAAATAGCCAGTGGAATTAATTTTGCAAAGGTGAAAGGGACTCTAATGTCTTTATCAATCTTGCAAAGAATCTGCTGTTCTTTTGACAGATCATAATCACAGATGCAAGCAATTTAAGGACATAATATCTGCTGACCGTGGGGTGACACTGCCATCTAGTGGCCGTTTCTCAGGCAGGTGATATCCCTCTTCTGGCCTACTGAGCTATGCTGAAGGGACTTGAATATCATCAGGTACATGTACTTAGGCACCCATTCGTATCTCACTGGATTGTGAAGTCTTTGAGGAAGGAACCACGTCTTATGTATTTTCTTTCCTTCCTGCAGTCAGTATTTGTTAACGCTGAAGTGAAAACACGTTCTGGACCCACCCAGCTACGAATATTACAAAGAACGTTTCACTCCTCATATCTTCTACCTCCCGCAACCCCCAACTCTTCTACTTCTGCTCAGGCCTGCATAAAAACTGGCAACTGTAAAAACTGTGATGAGACTATCTCAATCTTCTGTTCCCATGACCACATGACCAATTTAAGTAGCAGAAAATAAAATTACGCATTACTGGCTTATCCTTAATACAGACTCAAAAAATAGACTAAAGACTAAAAAATAGATGGCAGTGAATTCAACCAAGTTGTTAGAAGAATTTCAGAAAGATAAACATAGTTATCATTCTAATAGCTACACTTTACTGAATGCTGATAAAACACTAGGCATTGTTCTAAGTGCTTTCTGTGCATTGTCTTTTGTAATCCTCAAAACAACCCTACAAAGTAGTTATAAATCCAATTTTAACAGTAAGAAAACTGAAGCAGAGAAGGAGAGAAAGAGCAAGAGAGAAATACAACTTGCCTAAGGTTGTTTCCACTAGTAAGTGGGAAAGCTGTGATTTGAAACCAAGCAATCTACCTGTTTTTGGTAGAGAGCAAAAAAACAACAAAAACAGTGATAGATTTTTAAAAATACCTAAATATTCCTAATAAAAATTATTTTGAAAAACAGATTTTGGCAGACTTACCAGTCATCTAAATACTTGAAAGATTAGACTGCGTTAGCACAATTACTATAATGAGTCTTTAGAAGACATGCACTGAATGAGTCAAATTCAGACATAAAAGAAGGTTTATTTATCTATTTATATATCTGCCTTGGTCTGAAGAAGACCTTAGGTGGCCTTAAAAGGGATCACAGTAACTTTCTGAAAAATATTCAAGATCTTAAATATATTACTCTCCCCAAAAGCTAGCTGCTTCCAAGCTTGACTTAATATTTTGCATGTTCTCTCTCCGCTGCTTGGTAAATACACTTGCTTCTCCTCTCTGCAGCCGACGTCTGACAACTGATTTCTGCTGTTTTGTCAACTGACGTCTCACCTTCTGCTTCACCAGTTCCTGGAAAGATTTCATGAATTATTATCACTGATAACTGACCATTTTGACATGGAGTAAACATTCAATAAAACAAAGATTTACATTGCTAATATTTTTCAAATTTCTGTTAAGAGCATGAATTTTTAAAATTCCAAACACTGACAGTACTATATGAAACAGCAATAAAATAAAACACCAAACTAACTGTTATAAAATAGAAGAAATAAATTCCTAAAAGAAATATAAATTACAGCAAAAAGTAGTGTATAGTACAATTCTTTGAATAACAAATCAGCATAGTGCCACCTAGTGTCCATCAGGAAACCTGAACCCCCACCACCACCCCTCCGGCAAAAACAAAAACCACAAGCTAAAAACTGCTTGTTCCTCTGCTTTCTAGGTAAAAGCAAGTATCGCTTTGTAGTGGAAAATCATGTTTGAAAGCATTCACTACTGGTCAAAATATATCCAAGAGCATCTTCATAGCTTCAGGTGTAGAAATGACTGATGGCAGCAGTTAATCATGGAAAAGTCTTCACACAGTTTCTGGGAGATGCAGAATGCTTTCTTATATTGAATGATCATAAATTCAAATTATTTCTTATCACTTAAGACACAGGCTGCCAATGTCATATGACTTACAAGATGAATAAAAAATCTAAATATTCTGTTTGCAGTAACCTTTTCTTTCTCTGAAGCACTATACGGCTTGTTATTTAACTACATATAACCTTGCATCATCCAACTTGTCTCCTAAAAAAAGGAGATAAACACTGCAAGGGTTGAAGCAAGAGTCTCTTCTTAATAGGCGTCACCCTATGCTAGACACAAAGAAGCATTTATTAAAAATCTGTCAAGTTAAAAAATTAAAGAATAATGGATTTCAGAGGTTAAAAGGGGCTAGAAAAATTAGTCTGCCTAATGTACTGTTTCCTGCATTGTATATGTGTAATATAAAACTTTGGATCACATGAGTTAAATGCAGACTTTGGATTATTTTACATAGTTAAGCAGACTATACTCAATTAACAAGCTTTAACAAGTTATCCCTCTTTATTTTAGTCTCATGATTCTCAATGGGAAGAAAGGTAAAAGAGAGGGGAAAAGAGTAGAATTCCTGCAGAGTTCCTGCAGAGCCTGATACCCCATGAAATGCAGTCCCCCAAACCCAGGAAGGCCTGAGACTTAGAAGGACCTGGTCTTTCAGAAGTTTCAGAACTGAAAGCAGTAGGATTGGCTGAAAGTTTAAAATAAGAATGACTGGGGGCTAGGCCAGGTGGGGTAGTGGTTAAGTTTTGCAGGCTCCACTTCGGTGGCCCAGGGTTTGTGGGTTTGGATCCTGGGTGCAGACCTACATACCACTCATCAAGCCATGCTGTGGTGGCCTCCTACATAAAAAATAGAGGAAGATGAGTGCAGATGTCAGCTCAGTGACAATCTTCCTCAAGTACAAAGAGGAGGATTGGCAACAACTGTTAGCTCAGGGCCAATCTTCATCAGCAAAAAAAAAAAAAAAAAAAGAATGACTGGCCTCCAGGATCCTTCCCAGGAAGCCAAGCAACTATCACAGCCTCCCCACCCCAGCAGGAGAACCAGAATCCTGAATCAAAACAGCATCTTCTTAACTACAACAGAGATCAATAGAGCAATACCTTCAGAATTCTAAAGGAAAATTATTTCCAAACCACAACTCTAATACTTAAACTTCCAATCAAATGTGAGGACAGAATAAAAAGACATTTTTAATAATAAAATGTCCCCCCCCAATTCACTCAAATAACTACTGGAAGCTATACTGCCAACTAAAGTAAACTAGGTAAGAAAAAGAGATGAACTAGGAAAGATGGCACCCAACAACAGACAGGAGATGAGAAGTCCCAGGAAGACAACAGTAGAGCGTGCACCGTGTTTAAACCAGAAGAGTTCAGACAGAGGCCTCTAGAATATTTCCAAGAACAAAAAATCAATTTCTTTTCTAAATATTCTGCTTGAATTTCCCTTTGGTTCTTTACTTCGATGAGATGGTAAGATAACCATATCAAATAGCTGAAAAAAATAAGGAGATGATGGATTACTATGCATGTACCTCCCTCTACCTAATCTAGGAGAATTTACAAATCTTACAAGGTTAATTTGCTTCATGTTAAAAAAAGTGGAGAAAGATGTCATTTAGTATTTTTTTTTAAATGATGAAACATGAAATAAAATATTTGTGTATTATTTCAGGGGGTAATAAAAAATTAACAAAAAATCACTTATTTTGTTGTTGTTGTTGATAGTGGCCACATACATATTTATTAAAAAGCAATATATCTTAATGTTTACTTATAATTTTGTTACAGATTAGAAAGAACAGGGTTCATAAATGGCAACTTTGCCAATAAACAGGGAACTAAAAAAGTATTTTAAGGAGGAAAACATCTTACAATGATAATTTCAAAGAACACAGAAAATCTTTTACCTTTGCACAGATATTAAAACAATAATCATCAAATTAATGGAGGTAACAGAATAAACAGTCTGTTTTCTCCTGACCTTTTAACAAAATGAAAAGTGACCTCAAGGAAAATATTGTGTCACCAAATTTCCAAAAGAATGTAGAGTTAAGATGATCAATTTGTTTCCACTAATTAGAGAGAAACCTTTTTGATCAAGTTAGGCTCAAGAGATCTTTTTTCCCCTTAGAAGGCAAATTTGTATTTTATAATGTAATTCATTACAGGCTTGACCCCATTTTAAGCTTTATGTTCATGCTGTTAGCTTAAGGGAAATGGGATAAAGTTAAGAACTAACGACAATGTCAGAGCCATCATCTTTTACACAGCAAAGAGCTTAACTCAGAATTTAAGGAAATAGCATGAATTATAATCTAACTTTTCTTTATAGGCAATTGCCAATTTCACACCACTGTAATTGAATACAAAAGCACTTATGTTTTGAATCTGAGAAAACACAGAAAGAAAGGTAATAGATCTTAATAAGTATAGAAAATATCAAAGCCAAGAACCGGCAGGCAATCAGAAAGTGAGAAATTCTTAGTAAAGACAGGTGATAATACCTAAAGGCAGATTTTATGTTTTACTATAATTAATAGATGTTTCAAAGATTTCATAGATTTAAATTTTATGTCCAAAAGAACCAGCTAAATTATAAGGCCACCAGAAAAGAGGACATAAACTCAATACATTTCTAGAATTTCATTCTTTTATTTTGGTCTGACAAGCTGTAAATGTTTCTATTACCAAGTAAAGGTCCCAGAACTACTAAAAGTGTGCTACCTTATAAAATACAGTACTGTTATTTTTAGCTTGTTCTTGATAATTCAGATTTAATTTTGTAAATATCCCATATTAACCATCACAGAACATCCATTTTAACTTATTGACTATCTCTCTGAACTTGGAAATGGGAGGTTCAGGACAAAACAAAGGTCTTTTCTTTTCAAAAGAAAAAAGTTTCACTTCCCACATAATTTTATTTCCTCCTTTCTACCTTCTAAACTGATTTTCTTCTTTTGCTCATTTTAAGTAAAGTTATCACTAAATAACTTTGGTTTCAATGTTATTTAACTTAATACCTTTAAGCAGAAGCAAAAAACCCAACACATCAATTATGTAAATTTATCTTTCTCCTTAAAATCTACAAAGGAAACAAACGGATTCTTCCTCCTGTATAGCTCAGAGAGAAGGCTGGCAGGCAGAAAAGCTCCTCAGTAGGAAGTGGACTATTATTACCCTGTCCGGAAAATGCCCCTTATGAAATTCTTTTGGACACTGCTGCTGAATGTCCAATAAAACCTCGAGATACCAAAAATTTAGAAATTATCTATTTTTCTCTTTTAAAATTTGAGACTAGCTAGTGAAGCTGGTGCATCTTCACTCTTCAGCTGCAGTGTCAGGTAATCTTGAGCAGTCACGTAACCTATCTGGGCCTCAACTTCCTCACTGTCAAAATGCAGGGACTAGACCATATGGGAATCTACAAAGTCCCCCTTGGATCTAATTTCCACGATTTTATCCTTCATGTTTGAGCTAATTTACATGCTGCCTTTTCCTAAAAGCTTTGATTATTCCAGCTGAAAATGAACTCTCTCTCCTATATTACTAAATCTGTAGTTGTTATAATTTTTTACTATAATGTGAAGTCCAAATGGCTGAGGCTGTTTTATACATCATGTAACCCTCAGAGTGCCTTAGCTCAGTCATCTGTCCACAGTAGTGACCTAATAAATATTTGGAAAACGTTGAATGAATAGTTACCGGAGGAATTGTTGAACAGCTTAAAACACTGCCCGCAGAAGTAACACTCAGAGTTCTTGTTCTATATTGATTAATATCTTCCATATTTTCTTCATCTCTAAAATTAAAATAAAATCACAATTTAGTTAATTTTTTATAGTTAATCACGATTGATTAATTTATATCATTCCCTACATGACAGCAGAACTTAAAGACATAAAACACCTCAGAAAGATCATTATATTTAAAATTTCTGTAAAGGTAAAACTACCTACAATTCAGCCCAATATATTAACAATTTTCATTTTTCAGCATTCTGTTAGTCACTATCAAAATTCCAAAAGGGTAGAATGTTTTGGGCATCAAAATCTATCACTTCCCCACAATTCACGTTTCTTTTCCACTAATCCTCTCCTCCACTTTAACTGAACTATATACACAAATCTGCCTCTTACAATCTAAATCCTTGGGATACTTTCTTGCCATCTTCCCAAACAAAAGTAGGTGTCACAGGAACAGAGAAAGTACTCTGTAAAGTCTGCTCAGCTAAGTCAGAAAAAACTGCAAGGATGGAAACTGTATAACTTGTTTTACACATTGCTCAAAGTTTTAATGTATACAATGTGAAAGAAACTTAAGACAATATTAATTTCTAACAGTCAATATTTTTCAGTAACATCTGTTATCTTATGTTTTTGCTTTGAATAAAAAGTTTGCCCAACATGTGTTCAGTGAGGACAAATTCTGTGCTTAGAAGACTATTTAACCTATGTAGATTTTCTTCTATTACTTTATGCAAAATCCTAAGCCACTGCTACCCTTGATTTTAGTTTAATTTTACATGTTTATTATTCAAGTGGTAATTGCCCGGAGTCTCAAGATAGAGTTATATGGAAAAGGAAGAAAATTATTGTGTTTTGCTTCACAATAAAGCTCTAAATTGAGGCTGATTCATTAGTATTTGTGAGAAAAAAATTCTTAAAAAACAAATAAATAACACTATATAATTTTAAATATACATGAACAAATGAGGACAGCAGGTTCAAAGTATCAGAGAAATTCACTGTAAGTAGGTATTTTATCAAGACAGCATATTTACTGTATGTTTATTGGACTATACGTAAATCAAACATACATCAGATGTATAATTACGAAACTATACAGTTCATCCATCTAAACCTGATCAATTTATCAAGAGATCTGTATTAATTCTTTGAAAGTGATCAGTTTGTATTTTAAGGCAGAACTGCTTAAAACTGAATTAATAGGCTGTCTAGGTCAGGTCAATTATAGAAGATAATCTAAATTTTAACAAAAAAAGGGTTATCTGCTTTCATTTTACACATATTGGTGCAGAATAGAGCTCTGTCACATCATTTTAAAACAACACTCATTTACCAGAATCAAAGAAAGTATAGGTCTCCAGATTAACGTCAAAAATCAATCAACAGAAATCTATACCTGAAAGGCCTGAATTCTTTGTTCAATGACGACAAGGCAATCAGATGAGGGCATTCATCTTCATACTCTTCAGAACCCGTGGGGATTCCTCCATAACCCGTCTTACCATCTTGCCTGGTGTCATTTGCAGTTTTCTTTTTCTCCCCAGAACACTCAGTTACAGAACTGTTTTCAACAACTTGTCCTTTTATTTCTTCTAAAGTTTGACTGAATTCAGTCATTTCAAAATTGTGTGCATCAGCAATCTCCTCTGACAAATTGTCTTCTTTTATTTGTTCAAGATCTCCAGATGATCTGCAACAGCAGTCAACTAATTCTTCTCTAGAATTTTGTTCACTTTCATTTTTTGATCTACAAACCTTTGTTTTTTCTGACACCTCTTCATCAGAAAGTGAGAATTCAGATCCCTCCTCTGTTTCAATATTTTTATCATCTGGACCTAATGGATGAAGCAGTTCATCATCTGCCTGCATTTCCTTGGTGTAGCCGCTGGCAGAAACCTCTACATCAAGAGAGTCCTCCCTCCTAGGAAAAAAAAAAATGTCAAGTATTTAGAGAGGGGAAAAAATCCATCTGACACGGATAAATATTTATTATTCTGACAAATTATGATTCTCAAGTGAGTTTAACAGTTTATATATTTTAAAGACTTTTTCCTTGCCTTAAATGTAATGCTTAAGTTACTTAAGTATACAAATATAAAAGATATACGCTGGTTGTCATTTACAAATAAAATAATATGACTGTGAAAAGCAAGAGATATTAGTAGGTTACAGAAACTTCAGTCAATATTTACCGACTTAATAAATTTAACAAAGGGTGCTAAAGATTTCTTTTTTTAAGCTGTATCAATCATCCCAAATCAGAAAACAATATCTTAACCAAGTGTATAAAATAAATGAGAAAATCTGGATCTGAGAATGTACATATAATTTTGTTCCATAAATCAATTAAAGATAGCTCCTGTTCTGAATAAAGGAAAAACACAAACTTTGATAAACATTTGACTTGATTTCTTACAAATGGGTTACTCACATAGCATCCTAGATTGAGTAAAAGTTCTTGAATGTATAAGAAACTATCTATGTTCTTCCCCCAAACTTAATGAACCAAAGGCAGCTATTTTCTAGCTTTTAAGTTTCATTTATAGACTACACAGCAATGATACTCAACAATGATTATAATGTGTCAAAGGTCACTATTTGGAAATTTTTTAGATGAAAGTGTTAATTTTTAGAACTAAATAAATTAGGTATTTAAACAGAGTTCTATCATTTTAAGCAACGCAGAATACAAACCTGATGTCACTGAAGGCTGGATAAAGCTCACTTTCATAGCTGAAACGTTTCATGAAGAAATCTCTAATGCATTTAACATCTCTGTCAAAATACCTGCAAAAGCAAGAATCATTTTTGTTGCTTATCTTTTTCCTTATTAACCGGTGACAATATCCCTATCATTTGTTATGATACGACTTCTGCTCCTTACATGAAAGAGAAAAGGATGTTACCCGAAAGAAAAAAAAAAAAAAAATCAGTTGCCAGCGTGTTTGAAAAACTAAAACTAAAAGCAGAGGAACTAACAAGGAATATAAGCTGTCAAAGGCACACAGTTCCTATAGTTAGGAAACGCAGTTTTCCCATACTGTAACAGACATACTAAGAAGATAAGAATATGAATCCCAGAAAAGAAGACTAGAGGACTGCAGTTTGGGGACAGGTTTCCACTTTTCCTCTTTAGTCTCTAGTTTGTCTAGTTATTCTTTCTATCAGCTATACCAACTAAAACCCCTAGTCAACTGGGAAAGCTGAATATAAAAACAGATTAGTGACTCTTAAGAAAAAGTTTGGAGACTACTGAATTAAGTTATGTTTATGTACCTTTATTATCCATTAGCTGATTTGCAATAACATCCAAAAGAGATAAATAATGCTGTGCCTTATAAATAATGATCTGAAGACATGTTAATCTGGACTGAGAGTAGAAGGACCTCTGAATATCAGGTTGCTTTCTAGGCCACCATAAAGCAGCAAGAATTGATTAAATTCTCTAGAAGGTTTCTAGGCAAGAGAGAATTAAGAGACAGGGTGACATGGAATTGACTATCTCCTTGAATTTTAACTAAATTATTATTTTAGAGAAAGATGAAGTTTGGAAATAGGAACAAAATGCCAATATTCTTTGCTTTTAGGGCACCCTGGGAAAAACTTCAATAATTATTTAAAATTATCTTTTTATATGTTTATGTCTCACCTACTAGACAATAACTTCTTCAAAAGCAGAGATAGGTCTTATTTATATCTTAATCTCTAGCACTTGCCACAACTCCTTCACCCCAGTACTTGTCATAACATTTCAAGTTAAATCACAATGTCTCCCTATAAAATAATGCAGCCTAAACTTAGAATATCATAATCTGTCATCATTTCCTTCTCCAATTCTGGTGGTTCCTAGATGCTCCTTAATTGTGTGACTATGTTACTCCACATTAATAAAAATGGTGATTAGTCATCATCCAAAGATATCTTAACCACCCAGGTGCCTGGCATTAATCTATTAGTATTGTTTGTTGGCAATATTCTTTAAATTTATTTTTAAATAACATTTCTTTCTCTAGAATAAGTACAGACATTTTCTAAGGGAAATCAGGAGAAAGACGAGCTCCACTGAACACAAACTGGTTCCAGCTCAAACTTTGCAAGAATGAATATATTCTATCATGTAAGCGATAGCAGTTGCTATCTTCGGGAAAAAGAAGTTTCTTTCATTATAACTTGAAACAGGAGGAGAAAAATTAGTCACCCTTAATTTGATTATGTTCAATTGCATCACGGAATACAAAAAAAATATTCTGTCGTATTTCACAACTTGGCTGGTTTAAGAGGTTAAGTAATGTGAGGAATAAGATTATCACAGTATATAAAGTGATTTTGCCCTGTGTCATGGATGAGGTTTTATGTGAATTATTTTCTCATAATAAAATAAAAGCTAAAAATGACAGGAGATATCATTATTCTGGCAACTGAGTACAGCCCCAAACCACAACTTCTATTAAGGACATCAAGATTATCAAATTATGCTTGGTGAAGCCCTCTTGGAGGCAGCCTTGGAGCAGAGAGAAAAGGGGAAGGGCAGAGAGGATGAGGTTCTAGGGTTCCTTTCTCCACGTCCCTATTTCTTCTGAGCAGACTTTTATTTGCTTTAAAAATTGGGCTTTCACCTAAAAGTTTGTTTGAATAAAGGGGTCCATAGCTAAGAAAGTTTGACTTTTGAAAGTCTGTCAGATTACATGAGTAATTCAAATTCTTTTGATGGTTTATAAAAGCGGGCAGCTTCTTCAGGTTTCTAATACACAGCATACACATAATGAAATAGGTTTTAAAAACTGGATCAAACTGCACTTTTTCCCCCTTTAAAATAGTGAGGGATAAGAAAGATTCTCTTAGAGGGAAAATCCTAGCAGTTTGGTAGCCTTTAATAAAAAAAACACATTTTTAGACCATTAACATCAGCCACTTCAAACCAGTTATTCACCCAAATGGCAGTTATTACAAAGTTGAAAAATTATGAATCAAAAAAATGATTGCATCACACATAAACACACCCACATCCAGAATCAATTTCAGCATATACCATTCAGCATTGGGATGAGAAGTTGAAACCATTTGTGGAAAATCAATCATGGTAATGTGGTCATCTTTATCCAAAATGAGATTGAATTCATTGAAATCTCCGTGAATCAGTCCATGATTTGCAAGTTTGACAATTAGTTCCATAGCTTCATCATATACCGATGCAGGATCTTCAACATGGTGTATCTGACATCTGAAAGTATTTTAAGTATGAAAATAGGTTATTTGTACTCATTTATGATTTTAATGAAAGCAAGTGTGTGTATATAGTTTCTATTCCTTGTCTCCCTAGCAGTTTTCTCTTCATCCCATCAGCATACAGACATGATATAACAGCTCCCATTAAAGAAAACCCCCACACCTTGCCACACGTCTTTCCACTGCCACAGCCTTTCTTTGATCTTCTTTACAGCCAAATTCCTCTACATGTGCTTTATTCAATTTTTTCCCTCCCACTCTAATGAACTCATTTCCAACAGGCCTTCATTCACTTTGTTCCAATGAAACAGCTCTTGCCAAGTCTACCAGTGACTTCCATGTTGCTAAATCCAATGCCCAATTCTCCATCTTCATCATATCTGGTCTGTCAGTTAACCTCTTCCACCTACTTGAAACACTTCCTTCACTTGACTCTTGGTACATCAACTCTGCAGGCTGTCCTCTTCCCACACTGATCATTCTTTCTTAGTCTTTTTTGCTAGTTCTTCATCTTCTCCCTGACCTTTAAGTGTTGGATTAACCTCAAAGGTTAATCATAGCACCTGTTGTCTTATTTAGAATCATTCTTGGCAATCTCATCTAGGCTCATATCGTTAAACACCATACATACACTGACTTGATTCTCCTCTGAACTCCTAGGCATCTCAAACTCACCACGTCCCAAACTGAACCTCTGATTCCGCCCCACCCTCTAACTCCAAACCGCTCTTCCTGCAGTCTTTCCCATTCCTGTAAATGGCCACTTTATCCCTCTAATTAATTTGTCATTCAGGCCCAAAACCTTGGTGTTATCCTTGACTTGCCCCTTCCTTCATTATCAATATCCAATTCCAAACAAATCATGTTGGCTCTACCTGCCAAACATATCCAGAATCACATCTACCACTCTGATCTAAACTACTATCATCTCTTGCCTGGAGTATTACAATAATCTCCTAATTTGTCTTCCTAATTCTCTTTGTCTCCTTTTAGTCTATTCTCAATACAGCAGCTAGAGTGATCCTATTAAAACATTAGTCAGATCATGTCTTTTTTCAGTTCAAAGTCCTCCAATGGCTTTCTGTCTCAATCAAAATAAAAAAATCCTTGTGTTAACTATTGCTACAATGGCAATTACATTATAATATATAAATGTATCAAATCAAAATGCTGTACACCTTAAATTTACACAATGTTATACAAATGTCAAATGTCAAATATATTTCACAATGTCAAATATATTTCAATTAAAAAAAAATTTAAAAGTCCTTGCAAGGGCTTACGAACCCTAAATAATCTGGTACCCGCTGCTTCCCTGATCACATTGCTTACAATTTCTCCCCATACTCACTCAGCTCCAGCCACGCTGGCCTCCTCACTGTTCCCTGAACACGCGGGCACACTCCCTCCCAGGACTTATGCACTTGCTGTTCCCTTGGCCTCGAATGTTCCCTTAGATATCTGCATGGTTTCCTCTCACTTTTTTCAGGATTCTGCTCAAAAATCACCCTATAAATAAGACTTTTCCTGACCACCCCATGTAAAATACCAGCCTCCTACACTCACCTCAGTACTTCGTGTCTCCCTTACCCTGCTTTATTTTTATCCATAACATTTACTACCATCTGATAGATATTTCCTTGTTTAACTATTTATTGCATGTCTCCTTCCATCAGAATGTAAGCTCTTTGAGCACAAAGACTTTGTTTTGTTTACTGCTATGCCTAGAACAGTGCTTGGCTATACTAAACTGTTAATAAATACTTGTTGAGTGAATCACAGAGATAATAAAATCCATACTGTCAGAAAAAAACTGAATTTTCAATTTGTCTTTGAGTCTACTGCTTTGTATTAGGTTCTAACCTCCCAGAGGCAATATTCTATTTAATTAAAAAAAATTTTATTTTAAAAAACTAAACTTTATGTTTGTTTATTAGGACTCATGGTTTCAAGAACAATAAATACTCACAGAGGATAGCCATTTATGAGCTCCATGACCACTGCGTGGCGATTATAATCAACTGGCTTTGGAACCGGAAATTTCCTCTCATACAATGCCTAAAATATAGCAAAACAGGAATAAACTAATGAGGAGGTCATTAATTTTTAGGGAACAATAAAAGGAAATGTACCTGCCCACGACTAGAAGAAAAACATATAAGGCTTTACAAAATTCCAGTTAACACGTGATTATTTGTGTATGGCTTACTCATAGCATAGAATGAGCTATACACAAAAACAAAATTTTAAACCAGTTTACTTAATTCACTTTTTCACCGAACATTCATTTATTGAACATTTACTAAATATTATACACTGTGCTAGGGTTACAAAAAATGAGGGTGAAAAAGTTTCTGCCTTCAAGAAGCTTACAGTCTCTTAGGATATATCCTCTTCTATTTTGTAAGTTTCCGTCATTTTTGGAGTGTTTAAAAAATTCAAATGGAAATAAATTATAATTTAGGAAATACTCTGTCTTGTGGCATATTATAAAATGAAATCTTCTAATAGGTTAGGTATTTTATAGAGCTCGGGCCTTTTTCTTCAGACTTCATGATATAAATCTATCATGTGACAAACATACACACTATATTAGTCTGAGTCAAATGTTACTTCACATCATCTGTAAGTCCATCTTTTCCCCTATGCTTAACCTTTTCTATCCTATTGCTTACAAAGTCCTGTTATTACTTCCTTCAAAATATCTTAGATTTATGCCCTCTGCCATTTGGAATGCTACCATTTCTAAGTAGGGCTTTGTCATTAATACTTGCTTACTCCAACAGTGGTTCTAGCTCTTGCCACTATACCTAACATTTATTCTGTGTGCCAATACCAAACTAAGATGCTTATGTCAATGGTCCATTTAAAAAAATCTACAATGGCTATAAATATTGATTTTAGTCTGAACAACTTCTCCTAGTCTTCAAAACTCTCTTTAATCCATTTATCCAGTTTTAGTTCTCCCAATACTCTCTCCAATAAGCATGAGGTGATTGTCACCAATACACACAGAGCTCACACCCAGATTCATGTCTTTGCCCATACTGGCTCCTCTGCAAAGTATACCGTCTCACTGTCTTCTCCTTATAGTCAAATCATATGTATGCTTCATGACTCTACTCAACTCCCACTCACTTCATGAAACCTCCCTCATCAACTACTCTACTCTACAGAATTTTCTCTAAACTTAACATATAATTTGATTTTTACACCATTCTGTTTTACGTGTGTTCGTGTCATCTTCCCAACTTGAAGACACAGACTGGTTGGTTACTCTTTTGGTATCCACCCCTTCAGCCCACCCTATCCCAGTGCTTAATACAGTGGTAGGCACACATCTGATACTTAATATATACTTATTAAGAGGGCTAATTTTAAAAGGTTTTCTATTCTACTTCCTATCTTCCTTGGGCAGGAACTGAACTACTTCCCACTCCCCAAAGATTTTTGCTTGCTCGCCTTTAAAGATTTTTTTTTCAGTGTAAGTGATTTTAAACATGCCTTGGCAGGTCAACAGCAGATAATAACCTTAGCTATTGTCATAGTTGTCTAGCCCTTGTGCCATAGCTTAACCCTTAAGCTACAGCTCAATCTTGTCTTATTCTCTCTTAGAGAATGTATTTAAGAGAGATATATTTAAAGCGCATATTTATGCACAACCACGTTCTACTCCTATACTTTCATATAAAGACCCTGAGAAAACACCTAATACAGTTTTTGGAAAATGTGTAACAATCCCTACCAAACTGCCTACTTACTACTGACTATCACAGGATACAAATCATTAGTTTAAGACAAGAAATACATAACATGTATGGTATCAGTATTACTAATTTATACTGCCTTGAAAATTCTTCCCCTATGATTACTAAAAATTTAAGCATATGAATTAAAATAACCTACTCGAAGAATACTAAACTGAAACTCCCAAGAAACAACTGGTTACACACTGGAGCGACTTTTAACAATTCAAACTAAAAAAAAAAAAGAAGTGTTAATTTTCTGTTTAATTTAAATATTACTGAAGATATTTAATTTGGTTATTATTAAAGATATTTAACAAATCTATGCTGAACTTAATTTTGAAGGTGAAAGTTTTAAAACGAAAGATTTTTACCAATTCTAATATACATACAAATTTGTAAACTGACATTTCTTCCACTATGTGACAAAAAAAACTAGTCCACTTATCTGAGACACTAGGTTTCTACAGATGGTAACTATCTGGTGTTTTCAATTAGAGATAGGCATATGCATAGTTATATACATTGAATAGATATACATTCACACACACACATTCGTGAGGTAATTACATCAATTATTTCAGGCTACTCTCTCTCGTTAATATTGTAGAATACATGTTGTCTTTACAATTTTATAACAATTAAAAAATACCTTCACATAGAACGAAATCACCAGAAAAACAAATAACAAAAATAATGAACAAAGTTAAAAGCGACTATAAGGATTGGGACTGGGGGTAGGGAGATCTAGGGGCACCAAACTGACGCTTGTCACTATGGCCTTTCTGCTACATCTACTATTTGGTTAAAAACTATAAAATTATTTAAAAATTACCTTCATATAGGCAAATTCTTTCATGGCAGAGAGACGAGATAAATAAAGCCAAGACATGTTATGCCTGTGTTTATGGTAATCACGCTTGTTTTTCAGATTTCGAAAGGAGGTTCTTCCCAGTCTGTGAAGCTTTAATGCAAACTGCTGCCCTTCTTCATTTGCAACAATGTAAATATCTAGAGCCAAGATTTTAAAAGGATTATTATTATACTTTTATTCAAATAAGTGGAAAACATTCTAACTTGCTTCCTCTGATTTTATTTGTATCAAATTTTATTTTTCCTAATAACCAGGCATACTTATCATTCAGCAAAAATCCTTTATTTTAATTACAATCCAAAATGATAAGATGACATGCATTAATATCTACTACAAAAGAAAACAGGGATGCAAAGTGTCAAAGGTTATTGTTCCCAAAGGTGCTCAATGCTCAACTCAATTTACTGAGAAACATCTAATTGTTCTTAGCGTCCTACAGCTATGAGAAGTGATTTAATAATATCTTCCTTTTCAACAACATGATGTTCAATTCTTCAACTGTGTCAATGAATAATTGATTCATAACAACTCAGTTGTTAGAATTCTACAATAATCAGAATGAAGCAGATCTTCCCATAAGTATTCCAACTACCAAAACAAGGTGCTATTTGTAAGACTGACATTTAGAACACGTCCTAATTATTCATAAGAAATTTTAATTATATTTCTATTGAGAACAGCCTCTCTCTCACATTGGTGGGATTATAAATTGGTGCAAACTTTTTGGAGGGAAATTTGATAATATTAAAATTTTAAATGTATATAACTTTAGCTCTAATAATTCAATTTCTAAGAATGTATTTACAAATTTATTTGTACATTTGCATAGAGCCATCTCTACAGGAGTGTTCACTTCACTGCTACCTACAAAAAAGGACTGGAAGTAACTTATAATGTCCACAACAATTGGGACTGGTAAAATCAATTACGGAGCACCCATACAATGTAATATTCTGCAACTATGAGAAAGATGTACCTGCTGATATGAAATGATATCAGGGATGCATAAAATGGAAAAAAATCAGGATAGTGCAGAATAGTAAGTACTGTCTGCTTTCACCTATGATTAAAAAGACAGGTGAATGTATATATGTATATTTTCAGTACATTATATACTTGTATCTACACAGACTATTTCTAGAAGGTTATGTAAGTCATCAATAGTGATAGCTTTGGGAAGCAATAACAGGAGATTGAGACCTGGGATAGAAGCAAGATTTACTTTTTATTGTAGTCTCTTTTGTACTATCTATTGTTTTGCATGCAATGAATGTCTTAAAAATAAAAAAAGCCATTTTTTAAATTGAAAAAAAATTGAACATAAAAACATTAAGCAGCAGCATATTTCAAAAGGTGTCTCATTACCTCATTTTATGTACTTTACAAACACACTCCTGTAGTTAGCACTCTTGCATTACTTATTAAATATACACCATAATATTAATGGACATTAATACAGAGGACATACAAACCATACGAAGTACCACACCAACCTCCTTTGGGGTAGGCTTCCTAATAATTCTTTTGCTTCCTCAGTTTAGATAAATAATGTTAACCATATAGGATAAACTTAGACAAAAGCACTGTATAAGAGGGCATGTATAAAGAAAATCATTCCCTGTTCTTTATTTCTGTCTTCTACATAGAAAATAAATGCATAGGTATTTATTCAATTATATTTTAGGATTTTTTTTCTGTGTTTTACACAGACTGAAGTTTGCCTTGTTGATCATATTGCTGTGATGGAAAAATGTGTTTGTGGTTTTTAGATATTCACTGTCCTTCAGTACTTCCTTGTATTAGACATTTTAACTATCACAAATGTCCAATTTGTCAGATATAAAATAAGAATAAATAAAATATCTACCAAAAATTTCAGCTATCAGAGAAAAATTCTCTGTATACTGAATTTTCAGTGATAGATTTATGAAAAAACAATGATGTACTAAACTAAGGATAATTTCATACTCTGTATTGCTTCCAACTAACTTTTCAATTTACCGTTTAGTCGGAAAAATTAAAAGATGAATGCTTTCTTAAGGATAAACCTAAGCAAAGAAAATGCATTCAAGAGTACTGATAGCACTTACCAGATTCTTTGCCAACACCCATTTGGTTTCCAACAGACTCAACTACCTGCCTAGAAGAAAGTGTTTTCAAAGCCAGGTAATCATAGCCTGCGTTTGTCAACCGATAGCCCTGGACAGCTAGACAAAATCAAATGAGAAAAACCATATTTTAGTTACACTGTACCACCAAGTCACATCAATTCAAGTTATGAGAAGAATTTAAACATGGGAAGTCTTAGCTGAAAAGATTAGCTATCCAGTCTTACAAGTTTGGCATTCTTCTTATAATTTGTATTTCTTCTCTAGAGCAGTGTTACTCAAAGTGTGACTCCACTGACTGACACCAGTCTATAAATGTTTACTAGTTTTGTGACAAGATACAGGAACTGAAATGAAGTGGTTAAGTTACAAAATTTTTATATCAATTTGACCAAGTAATTAGTTTTTTATTGTTATTTTATAAAAGTATGGATCTGTGATAGGTTGAAAAAAAGAAACTCATCCCTCACCACTGGTGATTTGAGAAGTAATGCTCTATAGAGTCCTGTGGCAGATTGTATTTTCCAAAGATGGCAGCAACAATATCTCTATTCTACTTGCTCTTCTGCAATTGGAACATGCTAATCCCCTGTCAGGAGGTGGAGACTATTTCTCTACTCTCTTTGATCTGGGTGGGCTCTGTGACTGCTCTGATCAACAGAACATAGTAGAAGTATGCTGTGTCAGTTCTAGGTCTAGCGCTTTCCTGGTCTGGCCACTTCCACTTCCTGCCTTTTTGGAAAGTCTGCTCTGGGCGAAGCCAGTTACATCAAAAATCACAAATGATACCTCAAATACTTACTTTTGGTACGCTCCCAAGCTATGAGTTTATGTTTCACTAATTCTCTTAAAACTTTATTACAGCCACCATGTTTAAGGCTGGCTATAGAAGCAACCAAACTGCAGGGAACTATTTCATGGTTCTTCATGCCCATTTCAACCTGAAATTAAAGGAATCATTATGTAATCATAATCAACACACAGCCGTTGTTTATTAAAACCTTGCTAAGAAATTAACTTCTCCTTCAAACTTCTCTAACCACGCAGTTGCCCAACCAATTCTAAGACATAATTACTACCTTCTCTGGACATAGTTTTAATGACAATTTGATACATAATCACTGATACTCATATTCTGCCTCTCTACTAAACTATACGCACTTCAAAGGATAAGAATTGTGAGTGCTTAACATAGTTACTGACATGGGGTACATACTAAAATATTTACTGACATCTAAATATTTGTCTTTAAAAACTAGATATTCCAGATATTTATTAAAAAGATATTTAATGAGAAAGTACCATATGTTGGCATTGTGGAGGATAAAAAAATGTAAAAACACTCTCTACCCCTGAGAATTTATTATCTAATTGTGGAGATAAGAATGTACAAATCTAACTCTATTAGAAGGTAAGAAATGATAAGTGCTAAAAAAGAGGTGGCCCAGAACAGAACAAGAATATTTCTAGCTGAGGGATCAGTCTTAAGGAAGAAGTAGCACTTGAGACCAACTTCAAGAGATGCAGGAGTATAGAAAAAGCAGACAAGGAAATATCAGGGAAAGAAAAAAAAAAAAAGAGATGTGCACATGGCACACATGCAAGGAAGTACAGAGCACAGGAACAGCCAGTACAGCGGTAGCTCAGATGGGATGGCACACACAGTTCATGAAAAGAAGGCCAGAAAACGCTTTTGAGTAAGATATGGAAGGCCTTGAAATATAGACCAAGGAGTTTTAGATTTTATACTAAGGAAAGTATGAAACCCTTGAAGATGGGATGGCACACAGAGTTCACGAAAAGAAGGCCGGAAAATGCTTTTGAGTAAGATATGGAAGGCCTTGAAATATAGACCAAGGAGTTTTAGATTTTATACTAAGGAAAGTATGAAACCCTTGAAGATGGGATGGCACACAGAGTTCACGAAAAGAAGGCCGGAAAATGCTTTTGAGTAAGATATGGAAGGCCTTGAAATATAGACCAAGGAGTTTTAGATTTTATACTAAGGAAAGTATGAAACGCTTGAAGATGTTTAGGAAGGGAGATAGATGAACGGATTTTTTTTTTTTTTGTGTGAGGAAGATCAGCCCTAAGCTAACATCCATGCTAATCTTCCTCTTTTTGCTGAGGAAGACCAGCCCTGAGGTAACATCTATTGCCAATCCTCCTCCTTTTTTTTTACCCGCCAAAGCCCCAATAGAGAGTTGTATGCCATAGCTGCACATCCTTCTAGTTGCTGTATGTGGGACACCGCCTCAGCGTGGCCGGACAAGTGGTGCATCAGTGCACGCCTGGGATTCGAACCCGGGCCGCCAGCAGCGGAGCGGGCACACCCACCTGCTAAGCCACGGGGCTGGCGCCCAGAGTTTGTTTTAAGGACATTAATCTAGCAGGAATATGCAAAGTGGTTTAGAGAAGGCAAAAACTGGAGGCGGTGTACTAGAGAAGCAAACGACAGTCCAGGCCAGAGGAAACAGAAGCCAGAACAGGGAAGAGGTACTGGTAAAAGTAATTAAAAGATCTTTAGGAAGTAGTATGGGAGGGATAGGCATTGGATATGGGAGGGTAAAGTGAATGAAGAGTCAAAACTGAAGTGAAGAGGAAGAGCAGGTTTTAAAATCATAATAAATAATAATACACAATTATCATAATAATATATGTATATTTATTACATTAGATGTTATGTATATTATTATTTTAATGGAGTTTGGTAAAGGAGGGGGTAGATACAGTCAATGAACTTGATTTGAGCACACTGAGTTTGAGGAGTTGGAAGGTCCTTCAAATGAAGATGTTTGAGGAAAACTGGAAAGGGAGATCTATACTCAGGAATGAAGTCACAATTAGAAGGAGAAAATGGTCGATTATGTGAAAGAGGTAAGAGACGAAGCCGAGAAGTGGATGCGATCATCAAGCAAGAAATAACGGAAGAAAAAGGAGGGTTGAGGGAGAGAATTTGGGGGGAAGTTCACATAGAAAGGTAAGGGCAGTCAGTCAAAGTATGATTACTGATATGGGAGGCATCAGATAAGTAAAGGGAGGAGCGGGTCAAGGAAAGGTGGCCACTGATACCAAGGCTGGTGAGACTCCACTAAGCCTGAAATACCATATTTAATGAGTAGGTCATTCCTTGGTGAGTTTCAAAAAAGAACTGAAATATTGCAGAGACAAAGTTTTGGAAGATAAATCTGGCATCATTTTGATGCCCCAACCAAAACCTCCCACTTTAAACTGCACTCATCTTCCATGCTTTGTTCTGTCTCTTGCAGCCTCTAAGGTTCTTTCTCTTGACTCCTCCAGTTCTGTCAAAGGCGTTACGGAATGAGCAAATAAGCTGAGAAAGCAGCAAAGGAAGGTATCTTTCAGAAGTAACAGTAGGTATTTAGAAAAAGTCTAGCTGAATTGAATCTGTGAGGAGAAAGAAAAGTGTCTTCCAAATTGCACACCGAGTTTGCATTTGATAGTTTAATCCTTAAGTATCGCCTATTTAAGGAAAAGATAATAGCTCCTAAATAAATTTGTTTTATTCTACAAATGCCTAATCTATGTGTTGACCTTCGTTCCATAAGACTAAGACTATAAGATCAGTTTTTGTCACTTTCCTGCATAAAAACACCTA
The DNA here is from genome assembly GCF_057802395.1 of Ceratotherium simum simum. NCBI lineage: Eukaryota > Metazoa > Chordata > Mammalia > Perissodactyla > Rhinocerotidae > Ceratotherium > Ceratotherium simum. The sequence continues at coordinate 72,027,622 of NC_141903.1, read as the reverse complement.
GTGGCTCCCCTATGCTTAGAATATATTCCAAATTCTTTATCAAAGTTCAAGGCTGTATATAGCACATGATCTGGCTCTCACCTTTTCCAGTTACATCTCCAACCACTGAGCCTCTTGCTTATTAAACTCCAGCCACACTGGGCTTTTCATTCTTCAAAAAGTTTTTCCCGCCTCAGGACCTTTGCATTTACTACTGCTGTTTCCTCTGCCACCAACTCTTTCCAAGGATTTCAGTGTGCGGGCTCCTTCTCATTTACCTCCTATTATTCTCCCCCCATTCTTTCGTTTACTTAGCAAAAATTTATTCAGTGCTTACTAAGTGCCAGGAACTTTTTAAAAAGGCCTCAAAACTTTGGTTACAACGGTCAACAGACAAGACTCCTGCACTCAGGCAATCTTCTCTGACCACACAATTTCAAGAGAGCATTCGTGTCCCCGCCCCCACCATGCACGTCGTTTCTAACCCCTTACCCGCTTCTTTTCCTCTTTACCATCTTCATAGTACTTACTGCCTGATATGATCCTTCTTCTTAATCTATTCGTTTACTTGTTGATAACGTCTCCCCCCCCTTGCCTGTCTTGCACCCCGCTGAATTCCCTAACATTGTTACTAAAAATCGGACAATGTGTTGATTGAATGAAACTGTAGGAACGCTATGTGACTGAGCCTGTGAGCGGGGAACTCAATGCCGCCAATTCTCCTCGGGAGCCTTAACCCTCCTCAGCCCGGGGTCAGAGAGCTTCTCAGGCCACAGAGATGCGAGGCGGCTCTGGAGCATAAGGAGAAGGGGGGCAAAAGGAAGGAAACGATTAGAAGAGGGGCCTTTGCTCCATCTGGGGGAAGACAGAAGCTTCTGAACAAAGGCTTCTGAATAATCCGACTCTCCGGTCTTTTCCTCCTTCCCAGCCGCGGCCGGCCGCATCCCGGGTCCGGAGCGCGCTCGGCTGCCGGCAAACTTCGAGAACCAGGAAGAGGACAGGGAAAGGACAGGGGAGAGGCGGAAACGGCGAACTTCTTACCGCGGTCAGGACCCTGAAGTCATCCCGACTCATGTAACGCAACTTGGCCACATTCACCTTCCCCATGGCGGCCCCAGACCGAGCCCAGAAGCCTCTTCCACAACAACCCGAGAGCGCAGAGCAAGCCGGGCCCGGGGCTCTCACGCGACTCGCAGCCGCGGGTGCTCGCGCATGCGCTGCTCCTCACTACAGGTCCTTGTTAATAAGTACAAGTACTATTCTCTGGCACGGGAAACTAAAACGTCTTCTGGGTTATAGGAAGCATACAGCATGGAACAAGGCAAAGTATTTTTTTGCAAAGTGCTTTTGTCATGTAACGGACTTGGCGGACTGTAAGTGTTCGCTACAATATGCCGTTTCATTTTTCATATCTGTCAGGACGGGCTGCCTAAAGGACGCGACCTTCCTCTAAGTGGTAACTTTTATCAAGTTTTATTCCCAAACAGCAACTCCTACTTTAGGCAACGTGAGCTCCACCGAGAGAGGGAAAAGCAACCTGAGCGCGACTCCAGACAACCAAGGCCGTTAAAGATAAAAACAATAGCAGTCACACAAGCAGCCCCCCCCTCTTCTTACTGCGCCTGCTCAGTACGTCTTTAAGTTGGTACTGGAGACTCCGGAGTGCGCTTGCGCCTCCTGGGGGTGGGGTTTAGGGTGACGTGTGGAGGGTGGAGCTGTCGTCGTTGCTTCTCCCGCGCATTTCCGAAGACAGTGGGCATTTTGATGGTTTGGAGCGGACGTACCGCGGGTTTGATATCGCCCAGGAGCGATTTAAGGGCTTTAGGAGGCTACCCACACTGGCCCCGGAACTCTTCTCTACATCCACAAAAATTTTAACCGGAGAAGGACCGTAGCACCCCGACAAAGAGGGCGGGTACTCTTACCATACCTTCCCTACAACAGCAACAAGGATAGGAATACAAGTTTGCGTTTATATCTTGCTTCATGAACTGTATTTTAAACCTTTAAAAGGCAATTATTTTGGTACATCCCTCATGTTAGGTGTGGGTGCTGCATGTGGTCACAGAAGATTGTGGTCCACTCCAGCCTTGACCTCCTTTCCAACCACGGCTGTTTAGCCTCTGTCTGGGTCCAGTCTCAAAACTTTCAGTGCAAACTTTGGACTTCAGTATTTACAGAGTTCCATTTTTTTTTTTTGTTTTCTTTTTGGGGTTCCACTGACTGATGTACTAATTTCCTTTTTTCCAAGCCCTACTCTGTATGTTGGTTCAGATACAGAGCTAGCCCTTGTATAAAATGTGTACTGGAGTTGGAAGGCAGGCAGTTGAATCTGCCATGTCTTTCCAGCCAGAATAGTTAGTACTCTGAAATGATAGAAGACAGAAAGCAGAACACCACTTTATCCCCTCTACATTATAACCTTTGGCTTCTTTTTAACATGAATGCAGTAAATCTTTGATTAACCATACTCAGCTAATGGAACCTCCATGGAAATGGAACTTTTCTTTCTGTCCTTCACATAAGAAGACATAAAAATGAAAAGTTTTTAAGGAAACCAAATGACTAACTTCTGGAGCAAGAATGGGATGGAAACAAGTCATTTGGGTGTCTACTCCTAATCCAATGCTTTAGCAGACATTGCTAATCTATTATGGCACAAACTTTACTTCTCAACTCTGCTCCAGACAACCACACTAATTGATTGGGTTTGGCTAGAATTGCTGTCCTGGTTCTGGAGTATTCCCTGGGGTTAATCACACTGAGCCCAAATCTCTTATACTTTCAATATTAGTATATAAATATATTTTAATAAAATCATCTTAGACCCTTGAAGAGTAAAAGGGATTCAAGTACTATTCAGTATTCTGTTCTACTCTATCATACCATGCTTACTAATGACTAAAACAAAAATGCACAATATTCTTCATTCTCTCATTTGCCATTTATCAAACATATACCCCAGAATTTGTGCTCGGTCCTGGGGAAACTCAATCCCACCTCTTAAGCCTTGTGGTAGAAGGAAATGAATAAAACATTAGAGAATATTATGACAGAGTTATGCAAAAGATTTATCACATTATTATTTTCTCCTCCCAGACCCTCACTCCCTTCACACACATGCAAACACACACACACACACAAACATATAGTTTGTCCTCACAAGCTGTGAAGGATCTTGACTGTCTACAGATTAAAGTTCAAACTTAGGCTGGCATTCAAGATCTTCAATAATCTGTATTATTACTTATTCTCAAGTAGTATATACTCTTGTGTAATTGAACTACTTTGTTTTTTCCTTGTACAGCTCACTTGATTTTCTGTCTCACTGCCTTTTCCCTTCATCTATAATGCTCACCTTCCCTCCCCCTTTTCATTTTTCTTCTTTCCAATCACCATATATGTAAATCCTACCTACCATTCTTCAAATCCTATGTACCTCACAAAGCTTGTCTTTGTTATCCTTGTATTAGTTTCCTAGGGCTGCTGTAACAAATTACCACAAACTTGTTGGCTTAAAACAATAGAAGTTTATTCTTTTACAGTTCTGAACCATGCTCCCTCCGGAGGCTATAAGGGAGAAGCTGTTTCTTGCCTCTTCCAGTTTCGGCCAGCATTTGGTGACTGCTGGCATTTCTTGGCTTGTTGGTGTGTCAGTTCAGTCTCTGCCTCTGTAGTCACATTGCCTTCCTCACTTTTGTGTGTTTCTCCCTCTGTCTCATTCTTACAGAAATACATGTAATTGTGTTTAGGGCTCAATGAGATCCTTAATCACATCTGCAAAATCTTTTTTTTGTTTTGCCCTATAGAGTAAATTCATAGGTTCCATGGATATCTTTTGTGGCGGGGGGGCATTATTCAACCTATTACAATCCCAAAGGAAAGTAAGCTCTCCCTCCTCTAATCTTCTGTAGCCCTTTATCTTTAATGATTCTGTCCACTTTTTAACCTCCAGTAGTCCATAAATTAGATTAATTATGGAAAAATTTGAACGAGATTGAATAAAAAAATTTAGAGTCAAGGAAAAGAAAAATGATCTATTTATGTTTAAGGTATTATACTAGCTAAAACTCAGAAAAATTGTAATAGGCTTTACTGTGCATAGGCTATAGTGCCATACATTTGAGTATTAGAGATATCAGCAGTGAGAAAAGACATAGTATGGAATATATGGTTGTGTGGAATTTATGGCAAATTCTGATGAGAGACTCACGATGCAAACTTGTAGAGTTCTGGAACATGGCAGAATATGCAACAGAGAATGAAATACCTTTTAAAAAAACAGCTCCTGGCGTGCTACAGAGCCCCAAGAGAGCTAAAGTGCCTGACATTGAGGTACAGGTGATATTGTAGCCACAACTGGCCTTAATGAACTGGTTTCTGTTGGATCAACCATCTTATATAAAGTTGAGCAAGTTTAGCAACAATCCATCATAAGGTGAAAGTGGTGCCTTCAGGATTGAACACAAGCAGGACCAGAGGGCACAACAAGTTGCGTGAGTATGTAGCCTAGACTCCATGTCATGCACTACTGTTGTCCAGATGCCTCTTCCTCAGCTCATACCTCCATGGTTGATCTCTTATGATCAGCTAGTAAAGGAAAAAAAAGCCCACATTTGGTTCATGGGTGAGTCAGTTTGAAATTGTGGTTGAACTCTTGCCCCACTTGGGTGGCCTTGAAAGAGAAGTGATCAGAGAATATCCTTCCAATGGGCAGAGCCTTGGGAGGTGCACCTGGTCCTCCACTTTGTGTAGCAAGAGAAATAGCCCAACGTTAGAATATACATGGATTCAGGGGCAGGGGTGAATAGCTTGGTTGGTTGCTCAAGGGCCTGGAAGAAGAAAAATGGTTATATTAGGGACAAGGAATTCTGAGATAGAGGCATGAGAATGGGTATATGAGAGTGGACAAGAAGTATGAGAATCTTTGGATTGCATATTAATACCCACCGGAAAGCATCTAACATAGAAAAGGCACTAAACAACCAGGTAGACTAAAACCCTGTCTGGGTGACAGTCAGCCTTTGTCATTGCAATCTGCCACCCTAATGAAGGCACAATTGGTACACAAGTGAATTAGTTATGGTAGCAGGGATGGAGGAGGACATGCATGGGCCTGACAACATGGGATCCAAATTACCAACGCTACAAGAGCTACTGCTGCTCCTGAACACTCAGTCCGCCTTCAGCAGACAGCAATGCTGAGTTCCCAGTGTGATGCCATCCCTTGAAGAGACTAATCAGTCAGTTGGTGTCAAATTGACTACATTGGGCCTCTTCTACCATACAAGAGCCAGAGCCAGAGATTCGTATTGATAGTAGTATACGTGAACATGGACTTGCTTTTCCTGTCTGCAGGGCCTCAGCTTGCACCAGGATTGTGAGGCTTACAGAATATTTGCTCTAACAGCATGGGACTGCACTTTACTTCAAAGGAGATACAACAGTATGCATATGACCATGGGATCCCTGCTCATATCACATACGACACCATTCAGAAACTGCTGGTTTGATGGAATGATGGGAAAGTCTACTGAAGGAACAGCCTGTTAGAGGCACTGCTGAAGTGTCAGCTCAGAGGTGATACCCTGTGATTTTGGGTTTCCATCCTCTAAGAGATTGATAACTTTTATGTGGTCCCCAAGAGGTAGAATACATAGGTCCAAGAATCAAGGGGTGGAAATAGTATCGGCTCCACCTACTGTCATTCTCAATAATCCACTTATGAAATTTCCATCTCAGCAACTCTGGGCTCTGAGAGTTTGGAAGTTTTGGTTTTCAAAGGGGAATATTTCCACCAAGGGACACAGCCAGAGTTCAACTGAAAGATAAGCTGTGGCTGCTACCTGTTCTTCAGACTACTTGTTTCAAGGAGACATGGCATAAGAGGGCATAGAGACCTTAGGATGAGGATCTGAATTATGTCACCAGACAAGTCATAGAGATTAGCATGCATGCCAGCGGAGGGTGAGAGGAATCTAGAATGGATAGTAAATGAAGGTAATGATGAGGATCACTTATAGCTCAAGATTAGCTGCAGTGATGGGGGCTGTATACTCTTCCCCATTTACCTTCCTCTTCTAAGATTCTCTCAGGAAGAGAGGCTCACTGGAATCCTGAAGGAGCTGCTTCTAGACCTTAAACAAAGAAGTAGCTCCAGGCAGACAAGGGTTGGACTGTGGTGGATGCTGTGGTGTGCCACCCAGCTATCGGCCTTCAGGAATGAAGGACTTACTCCTCCAGCTACTGGGAATGCTGCCTGCAGAAAGTGCTCAGCTGTCAGCCTCCACTTAGATTGCATAGGCTGAATGGAGCCACCTCACTCAAGGTCACACTTCCTTTCTGGATTTGCCCAGATCAAATGACTGATCGACATGAACGTCTAATGGCTCAACCTCTTTGCCCCAACTCAGCATAACTCTGATCTGAAAATGCTGATCATCTTATCTTCAGAACTCCCTAGAGTCAACTGAGGCCTCCTTTAGTACTGTGTCACAGTTCAACCTCTTTCTTTGCTTAATCCTGTTTCTTTCCCTGCTTTCCTCCAGGGGTTGATCATAAGAGCACTCCCTGTTAATACTCCTAATACGGTACAGGGTCTGCTTCCTGGGGAAGTCAAAAAGGTTAATATTTTTCTGGGCTCTCAGCTTAGCGTTAATGGGGCCCTGCCATAAAAGTGGGATAGGCAGTATAAGGCCTCCAACTGAGAGATATGTCATTGGCTTAATTTTGCCATCAACTAGTTTTTTGACCTTGGGTAAACTCTTAACTTCTCTCATTCATACAAGTTTTTATTTTGAATGTTTACTATACAATACATTTTGGTAGACAAAACTCAATTCCTTTCCTCAAGGAGCTTATAGGTCTAATAGATCTTAGGTTCTTTATTTATATTATGAAGGGGTTGGACTTGAACTGGTGTTTCTAAACCTTTTGTTAATTTAAGTCCTCATGTCAGGCCCCATAACCTCCATTTCACTCTGGTTGAGAATCACTCTCTTCTGGTGTATGCCTGGGAACGAAGAATATTTGGTTAAGATTTGTTTTATGAAAATAATATTTTTCATTTTGCAAAAAGAAAATTACATAGTAGATATGCTGTTTCAAACTGTACGTCCGAAGACCTTGGTGATTTTGGTAGCACCATTCAGGATCAGTCAGGCTGGGTTCAGTCAGGGGACAGAAACCATATTAGTTACTTAAACAGGGAATTTAATATTAAGAATTAGGAATTTGGCATAAAGCTAACTAGAAAACTGAAAAGGAGAAAGGAGAATACTAAGGCACAAGCAACAAAAATAAGAGATTGAAATGACTAGAATTTAGGAGCTTAGAAAAGAGGCCTCATACACCTGAGTCCCAGAACTCTGAGGAGGGGGCACTGCCATGTTGGTGCTGATAGCCCTGGGGCAGGAGGACAGGATAAGACTGGTTTGGCAAGTGTTGGGAAAGTGGCATACTAGAATTAGCTGTTGCTATAGAAGGGCAATGCTGCTGCTGGCCTCAAGAAGTGTTGGGACGATGCTAACAAAAATGGCACACCCAGAAAGCCTGGAGGAAGCAAACAGGAAGCAGACAGAAGGAACAGGTTGATTATGGCTCCTTCTAGGATTCCTTTTCCACAGAATTCAACATGGAGCCAGCTTGGCAAAGCAGAAATGTGGTTTACAAGGTCCCAGCCAGCCCTAGCATCAGAAAGTGGAGTGTACAAGTCTGTTTTAGGACTAAGAGACAATAGCTAAATAACTGACACAATCTTTAAGATATTTTTGAGCTTTAAGATTCTGTTTATCTGCCTGTTAGACCTGCACAGGGTCATAAGTAAGAATCTTTATGGTTTGCCTTTTTTTGAGATGTTTTCTTTTTATGTACCTTGATTCAGAGAGTAAATAACTTATTTCAGATTTTTGGTCTTCTACTTCATTGCCTTGCTTGAATTAATGAATGTACCTGTTTTACTTCTGTGTTTTTTTTTTTTTTATTGTTGTTATATTTGTTATTTACAACAGTTAAAAATAATCCCATTTTTTTTTGTTAGAGATTTTTATTAAATAAGGGCTTTTGAATTACCTAAAATAGTGTGTTTAATTGTCTTGGTTACAAATTAAAACACTTTACATATTATTCCAAGTTACTCTTTCAAATGCTGGAATTTCAAATGTTTCCACACATTAAATTTTACATAGTTTTATGATTTTTTTTCTTTGAATAATAAATCTGGGCTTTAAAAATATTCTCCAGACTATGGGGTATTTAACTGGCCCTCTGTTAGAACAGCTTTTTTTAGTCTAAGCTACTGCCTGACTTCCAAACTTGGTTAAACATTCGTATTATTCTCCTTTTAACATGGCTTAATATGCTGCTCTTTAACGCGAAAATATTATTTGCTCGCAAGGAGTTCTCATGAAAGTAGACTTTATATAAAATGTGGTATTAAACTTTCAGTAGGAAATGGTCAAATAAATAGAGAATATTAAAAGTGAGGTGTTCAAAGAGGAATGGTGGTTTAATTAGCTAAAGAGTACTTAAAAATGTCTATTGACATAAACTAACAAACATATGAAAATGTAGTTAGTCACTGGTGTTTATCAGTTGAAACTTTATTATAAAGAAAAATCTATGAAAAAACTTTTATATTCTATATAAATGTATGCAGTAGTCCAAAAACATTCTCTAAGATCCAAATTGTGAAAATGGGTTCTAGTTAAGCTTAATGAAAGGCAGTAACTGTGCCAGACCCCCAAATACAGCAAATTCTTTTCCATAGGTAAATTTATAAATCCCTTAACACACTTGCTGAAAGTCCAACCTGAACCGAACAGTTGGTATACTGGGTTCTTTTATCCCAGTTTTGGGAACCCGCTGTTCTTGAGACATGTTTAAATGGTTCTACTGTTATTACTGCAGGTGTCCCTTTTCAAACAGGTCTCTCAACAATTAGATTGTTTAGTTTTTTAAGAATTCTCAACTTTGTTAAGATGCCACCTGTAGTCAGAGGACATCTGGAAACATTGGAATTAGCTTTTAAAAAAGTAATTGCGGTTACCATAATCACTAATACTCTGATACTCCAAACTCATCTATTAACCTACTAGGGAGTTCTCGTCCAGGAAGTCAGAAGTTGCCTTTAATTGATCTGTGGTTGCCACCTGAATATTCATGTTGAACTGATTTGTTTTTCTAAACGTGTCTAACACATGTCCAGCCTGTATGGAATAAAGCTCACACAGTGTAGTTTAGCCAAAAATAACCTGTTGGCTGGTAATTTTTAGAACTTTTACTATTTCTATAAATATTAAAGGCAGTGTCCTCTAGTACTTAATATGTGGCCTCTTTCCAGTCACTGGAGGAATAATTTAGTTGGTGAATAAACTGAACCCCTGTCTTGGGTTTTTCCTCATGGTTCCTGCTCTAAGCATTTTCCTACCTGTTTAACTCAGGGTAGGTGGATAAAAGAAAGTAACATAAAATGAAAACTATGCTGTTTTTATTGTTGTTTTTATTTTATTGGCTCTGATAAAATGTTTCTTAAGAGTTTGAAGGCATTACATTGAGGGTCCTAGCTCATCAAACGATCTTTTTTCCCATTGTTTTCACTATTTGTCTAGATCACTGAAAGTAGATTTCAATGATCTCAACTTTAGTTTCCTAAATGTCAAGATAAATTATAGTTTATGCATGTTTAAGATATTTTAGGACTAAAATTTTGTTTTACTTTATTTTATTTATTTTTTGGTGAGGAAGATCAGCCCTGAGCTAACATCCATGCCAATCCTCCTCTTTTCCTGAGGAAGACTGGTCCTGGGCTAACATCTGTGCCCATCTTCCTTCACTTTATATGAGACACTGCCACAGCATGGCTTGACAAGCGGTGCATTGGTGCGTGCCAGGGATCCCAACCCGGGTCACCAGCAGCTGAGCGTGCTCACTTAACCACTACACCATGGGGCTGGCTTGGGACTAAAATTTTAAAGAAAACCATTTTTAATTTTAAAAGTGTGTTCTGAATGTAGCATTTCATGTTAAACTTTTTCAGTAATTTCTTTTTCAATATTCATTTGAAATTTTGAACTTATTTATAAGTGATTGTTAGCAGAATCTGCTAATTATCCCCAATGTCCGTTCTTTCTTTTTAGCAATAGAAACTGTTGATCTCCAGCTGGGAACATGGCCCCTAAGCTAGAGACTAAATTTCTCAGCCTTGTTAGAGCTAGATGTTTTTACATGTCTAAGTTTCTACCTATAGCATGTGAATAGAAATTACAAATGCACCTTCTGGGTCTTGCCTTTAACAAAATTTGGTGTACAGATCCCTCTATTTCATTCCATTATCCTGTAGGCTGGCCCTTGACCATTGTGGTAGTGAGCCAGCTTCAACCACGCAGATGAGGGCAATACTCTGAGGGGATGTCTGAAAAACAAGAGGGAAGGGCCCTGGTTCCTGGATGACCCCATGGAGCAGGCTGCCTTCCATTCCTCTCCACTTGCCTACCTCTGAATGGTGAGGGAGCAATAAAATTCTACCTTATTTGAGCTACTGTATATTTGGGTCTTTTGTTACAAAAGATTAGTTTATACTCTAACTAATACAGATAGGATTTTAAGAGAAAATTTTTTTGATGACTTGGAATTTCAAAGAAGGCTCTAGAGGCCAAGGCTCATAGATGCTAAGTATCTACATTCTAAACTTAAGCACTAGCCCATCTGTGCAAGGTTGGAAAAGGGGGCTTTCAAAACTGAGTTCTTCTCTCGTTAACCTATTGCCTACCTTCCTCCTATGTAAAAGAAGGCTGGGGATTACTGAAGATTGAAAGATGGAGGCCTGTATTGAGTATTTTTTGAGAGAGAGAGGTCAGTGTTGTATGATGTTTCCTCTCCCACCTTTCCCACGAAGAGGAGAGTGGAGCTGGCCTCTACCTCAAGTCAAGTGATGAGGCCTTGAAGAGAACCATTTAGAGAACTTCACATGTGGCACTGGGAATTTAGGGGATATAGGGCCTGGCAACTGCCTCACTCCTAAGAGCCTTAAGTCAAAGGCTGGCTGAAGGGGCCTACTGGTAAAAAACAAAAAGAGAGGGATGTATTGAGGTCATCCTGTGTTCCAGAGTTTTGTTGGGCAACTCTCAAAGGGTTAAAGAAGTTTTCCCATTTATAGCAAGTAACTGAGTGTGAAGCCTTTATGGACACCTGTATGACGCCAGGTGGATCTCTTTGTGGTCACCCCTGGTTGAGCATCAGTTTCAGGATAAATTTACAGTGTCATATTCATGGGCTATGCATTAGGTTTTATTGAGGACAGTGAAACATAAGGTGAATCAGTCAGAGTCTAGTCAAGAAACAGGAAACTATTTATTTATTTTTTGTGAGGAAGATTGGCCCTGAGCTAACATCTGTTGCCAATCCTCTTCTTTTAGCTGAGGAAGATTGGCCTTGGGCTAACATCCGTGCTCATCTTCCTCTAGTTTGTGTGTGGGACGCCTGCCACAGCATGGCTTGGTAAGCAATGCGTAGGTCCATGTCTGGGATTTGAACCTGTGAACTCCGGGCCACAGAAGCAGAGCACGTGAACTTAACCACTATGCCACTGCTTCTGCCCCCAGGAACCCAATATTTTAACAGAGAATTTTATGTAAAGAATTCTTAACCAGATACCCCACTTTAAGTCTTGGGGTACAAAAGGGAAGAGGGTGGTATTTTTAAATGTTAGAGGCTTGGAGGAGGGATCCTGAGCTGAGACAGACTTCAGAGGAGGGGTCATTGCCTGATTTGTGCTGGTACTACAGGAATATGGGGACTGGGCTGAGAACTCTGGGGAAGGGCACTGGCTGGCTGATACTGGTATCTCTGAGGGACACAGTGAAGGTGGTTTTGGGAGTGAAATT